>NC_139494.1:9195021-10513521 GCF_008360975.1 Lichenostomus cassidix
AGTGTTTCTCTGCTGGCACTGCAATGCCTTCTTAATGAAACGCCTTAAAGTCACCCAAGTCCATGGACCCAGCATATTGGGTCATGGAATAGGGGAGGGCAGTGGGATAATGTTGGATCTGGCTGTGCTTGCCATGTATACAGTGAGTGTCCAAGCTTCTACCCAACCTCTACTGCTGTGTTTATTACTCCAAGTGGTAGTTCCATAACTCCATTATCACTTGAAATATGTGGAAAGCAACCAGGTTCAGTGTTGTTTGTTTATATAATGGTGAGGTGAAATATTGATCATGGAGCACATAAATTAATTTGTTGTCTATGTTCCTGGATATGTTCTTTTGTTGTTAGTTGTCTGATTGTATTTATGTTTCTTTGAACAGGTACTTTTAAACTAGTAATAGAATTTTCCGAAGAATATCCAAATAAGCCTCCAACTGTTAGGTTTTTATCAAAAATGTTCCATCCAAATGGTGAGTAAACAGTCTTTATTTAGCTGTAATACTCATTAAATATTACAGTGTGGTCATGCATTCTCTGAAGCTCCAGAATGCTTAATCTCTTTTCATTGCCATCTCCTAAGTACATGTCTAGGACAGCAACTGCTTGATGAAAAATTAAGAATTATGATGCTGTTAAGAAGCAGCTCTCTGCCTCTTTCTAATCAATATGTAGCCTCAGCAGCAAAGCCTGTGAGTATTTTCAGCAGCAGCTGCACTTAGGATGGTTTAAAGAGGCAGTTCTGGCTGCAGATTGGTGCTCCCTTCCATTTAGCAGCAGCATTGTCTGTGTAGCCACGTCATGAGCTGCAGGGAGCTGATGGAGCCAAGTGTTATTTATTTCTGCCAGGTGAGGTTTCACCCAAGTCCCTGCCTTTGTCTGGGGCTCTGTGCCAACCAGAACTAGCACAGGGAAGAAAATTAAGAGGCTCAGCCATAGACAAAGGTATCTGACCTGAACTCATGCTGAGGGCAGCAGTATGAAAGTGCACCATGGTTCCTCCCCCAGCACTGATTGGTTTTGCTCACGTCATGCATGCAGGAAACACAAACTCTGCCTGCTGCCCCTCTGTAGCAATAATACATCAAGTACTGTGCAGGCCAGTTTGTCTCTGCCAGGTGGTGTGTGTAATTTGTTGGGTTTTATTGGCATGAACAAGCTGGAGGACAAAGGTGTAGGAGTTTGAGCAGTGAGTCTTGGGTTCATAGAGGCTCCATTAAACTAATAGGTATTCAGATAGAAGTAGGATTTCAGGCACTCTTCCATATTTTCTACTGTGTGCCTTGGTGGCTCTCACAGGGAGTATAGGGTGTGTAAAAACAGGGCAGGAGCTGCAGCTGCTCAGGGTGTGATGGCTGTGAGTGGTTCCACTCCTGCAGTGAAGCCTTTGCTGTTCTCTGAGAGTCCTCTCCACTGTGGCAGTGTGGGTCAGTCACACTGGAGGAGCAGGGCACCAAATCTGCCTGTTCTGTGCTAATGCCATAATCTTCACACTGTCCTTCTTTCCCTCTTTGTGTTCTGTTAATTTCAGTAATAAATCTTCAAAGTATGTGTCAAGCCACAGAAGATGGTGAGACATAACTGCTGTCCTTTTTGCTAAAGCATTAATCTAAGCATAGACTGAATTGGAACAATAACTCTGGCTTGAGCAGTGCCATAAATCTGACAGTTTCTAAGTGATATCTGTTGTATTTACAGTGTATGCAGATGGCAGCATATGTTTAGATATTCTTCAGAATCGCTGGAGTCCAACATACGATGTTTCATCTATTTTAACTTCAATTCAGGTAACTTTGCATCAGTTTTAAGTAATTGTTGGTCTCTATTCCAGAATTCACATCTCAATGGTGGGGATAGCCAGGTATCTGTATCAAGGGGAACTTCAAATCCTTAAGAGCTAAGCAGTATTTTTTAGATCAAATAAAGGCAAACATGCTACATAATTACTAATTCTGACCTACAAAACTGCCATTTTGTATTTTTGCTCAGGAAAGCAGTTACTGCTTTGTGTTAATTTTTGACTGTTTTTATTCAAGACAGGATACCAGATGCAGAAATTTGCCTAGTGTTTGAAACATTAATCTTTACTGTGAATCTTTGTCCTGTGAAGCCCTCAAAGAGGCAATACTGCTGAAACACACTACTTGGAATAAGTAAAGATGGCCTAGCACAGTGGAAATGCACAATTCCTTTGCCTCCTTGTGATTGTTTTTATTTTTCAACAGTGCAGTTTTGTAGGAGACATCTTATATCCCTCTTTAGTCCTGAATGACAGTAGTAATGTAATTACCAAATAGTCTATTAGTTCCATAGTGCTGACTGGCACAAACTGTCTCTGTTTGATTTGTGAAACTACAAGTGTGTGCAGCGCTGATGCTTAGGCAGGGTGTAATTTGAGGTTCAGTAAGATAATTAGGGGGGGGCCTAACCATGAGTTTAACTGGGGTTTTTTCAGCTGGGCCATTCTGAGTCATGTCTGCCTCTGAAACACTTTTGACTTGAAAGTAAGTTGATTTTTTCCTCATTTGTCTCACATTGTTTTCCCTTTTTTCCAGTCTCTGCTTGATGAACCCAATCCAAACAGTCCAGCAAACAGTCAGGCAGCACAACTTTACCAGGAGAACAAACGTGAATATGAGAAAAGAGTTTCAGCTATTGTCGAACAAAGTTGGAATGATTCGTAACAGCTGCTGTGTTACTCTCCATCCTCATAATCATTATGTACAATTTAACTCTCAATAGAAAGGCTACCAGAAATTTCAAGTGCCACAGTTCTATGAATTTGCATAAAAACTCATTTGCAAACAAAATTAAGCCCTCCTGTTTAGGGAAGCTAAAAGCTTGTGTATCTCAATTAACGTCCTTTTTATTGCATGGTATGAACTAAGTTATTGCTACATAAATTTGTAATATATCCTGTTTGTATTTTTTTTCCACGTGTATAATGTTGGTGTGGAGTTTTCATGACAGAATATACACATTTTGTAAATCTGTACTTTTTCAAATATTGAATGCCTTATTTTTGAATTCTTTAGATTTTTAAATTGGAGAAAAGCACTTAAAGTTTTTATATATGAATATTTCATGTAAAACTGTTAAATACATAACCTTAGTGCAAGACATTCTGCTCTCACTCTGTATCTTTTTCCCAGGGCTCATTCCTTGTCCATGCTGATGATACCCTGCACTTTACAAACAGAAAAGTTAATCTATGATGCAACTGTCTTCACAGGATGTCTTTGCTTCTGCACCAGAGCTTGATTTGGTTCTGTGTCCTCAGTTGTATGAGGAAGAGAAGTTTTGGTACTTGCCAATTACAAATGGGGAAACAGATACAACTGTTTTGCTAAAAGTCCCACCTTACATTAGCAGCAGAGTTGCAAACATGACCTGGATGACCAGACTTGGTTATAATGTATTCTAGTAAGTTTTATTTTTCAGGGAGATTGTATTTTACCGACTTGGAAAGTATTGTCATCTAAATCTGTCCTGTATTCACCTAGTGATACTGTAATACAGTTTTGAATACCTTCTAATAATTAAAGAGGTTTCCCATTAGTTTGCCTTGGGGTTAGGGAAAAAATTAATCACCAACAGAAGAAAACATGTCTGCAGATTTGGTGGAGTTAGTCTTTAAACCTTGACTGTGTACCATGTGGTCAGGTCTGTGTCTGTATCACAGAGGCTCCACATATTCTTTAATTGCCAGTTAAAAAAATTTTGGCTTTGTTTTTTAAGTGTTGATGCGGTAATTTCTTACTGTATTCTGTAAACCAGTGACTACAGTAAGACTAAAGTAAGACTAAGACTAAAACTAGATGACTACAGTAAAGCATTAAGCCATTTTTTTCTTCCAGCATTAACATTGTAACGCCTTTGTCATAATTCCAGCCAGCACTACATATGTATTTGTCCCCCCCCCCAGAATTCCATACCAAAATACAGCTCAGTGGTGCCTGAAAAAGTAGTGGAAGTTGATTTCACCTAGAAGAGAAAATGTTATTTGCAACAGTCATTACTAAAAGTTATTCTCAGTGCACTGAAATGAGAATATCAATTTACACCTCACACCTGCTTGAAAAGGTCTGTAATTTCTAGGAGCAGCACTCAAGCTTAGAAATGGCACTCAGAGTACTGTCAAACCAGACTCTGTTAGTAGCTTGTGCAGTAAAGCCCCTCTACCTTGGATAAGAATTAGTGTGCAAAGGCTCAAATAACATCAGTGCTATGTAGTAACTGTGCTCTTCATTAAGTCAGTTTGCTTTCCTTGAATTGCTGAATTTGTAGTTAAAAATTTTTCAGTCTACATCTGCTTATTAAACAGAAGCTCCAAAGGGTCCAATTTCCCTTTTCACTGTGGTGAAGTTACAGTTACACACTGGCAAAGTGGTGCTATGTGACTTAAAACAGCATCGGTGCAAAGATTTTTTTGATCGTAAATATAATATGGAAAAGCTTCCTTATTCTAAAACTTAATCTAAACGTTGAAGATCTTTTTTTTAATTTGCCTCCTGTTTCAGTATTTTCGTTCCTTTGACATGTGCCTGAGCTGACAGTTGCTGTTCATTAGTGTTCACATTAATTTGATTATTCCTGAACAGCCAGGAACAATTTGGCCCAGTTATAGATTGATGATGCTCAGAACATGTTTTTTGTGTCTGGGATGGAGGCAGTGGATGTGTGAGAAACAAAACTGGAGCAGAAGGGCGCTTACTTTAGTGATGAGTGCTGCAAACTGCCTGTGCTGGGACCCACGCTGTGTCTGAACGTGTCTAAGAGCATTCTCTGGAGGGCAGAACTTGGAGCCCACAGGTGGTAAAGCCTGGCTGGCAAATGTCCAGCTGTCCCTCAGCAAAGGTGTAAGTGGCTGTATCCCAGGTGTGGTGGGAGGAGCATTCCCTTGCTCACCAGATTTCCCATGTTTGCAGTGTGTGATGACTCTGGAAGCTGGAAGTCAATGTCAAGCATGGTGAGAATCCAGGCTGGATGATAAACCATGGGGAGACACTGGTCTAGAGGAACTGGCATTTCTGGAGGTGGCATCCTGGAGCACCTGGGGGCTGCACAGTGCTTCCCCAGGAGCTGTGGGGGGAAAGGGTGACTTCTGTGACCCCTCTCCACAAATACACACTAAAAATAATCACAGAGCATAGGTTAAAATCTGCTAAAGCTTGCCAGAGACACAGTTGGTTAGTAGGCAGAATGAAGGGTCCCAGGGGTGATGGTGTAAAGGACGCAATGGGGACAATGTCCTGCTCAGCCTGACCGACATGAGCTGTCAGTGCTCACTGGTGCTGCTCAGGGACACAATTGCTCTTGGAGCTTTCACGTGCCTGTGTTCAGCATCTCCACTGGGTTTAGAGGTACTGACTGTTCAGGTTTGTCAACTGTGGGTTGCTGAGTGTTCTCTGCTCCCATCTCCCTCCTTTTGGGATCACCTGGTCCCTGGGCTGAGCCCTTTGGAGCTGTGCTGGGTGCTGAAAACAGGTCAGGGGTGTGGGTTACCATGGACAGATAAAAGCCCTTTCCCTCTTGATCCCTCAAAGAGCAGGAGTCTGATGACCAAGACAAAAAGGTTCAAGTGCACTGATTCACAAGAGCATCAGAAGTCACAACAAACTTTGTGGCACAGTTACCTTCTTAAATAGTGTACTGGGATGCTTGATTTTTAATTCATTAGGAGATGTAATGCATTAGGCTTGCTAGGACAGTGGGATTAATTAAGGAAGGGTTCACAGTTTCAGGTTTATAGCTTCTCACGGGGCTTTGCTTCATTGATATTAAACAGTTCATAATCACTTCTTTTCCATTGGATTCCATATAAAGACTGAAAATCACAGTGGAGACATCTTTAAGTTATTCACCCCAGAGTTTTTGTCCTGTATATCCACGTCATTCACCTGATCTTACAGGTGGACAGGTGAAGGCATCCAGGTCGGCAGTGGTTTTGTGTCAGTCAGGAGGCCATTGGCAGGGCTGTGGGGGTGAACCATTGCTGGGCATTCCCCACTCTGAGTTTCAAGTACAAAACCACCTTTGCCTTCAGGTTTATCACACTAACATTATTCTTAAGAAGCATCAAACACTGCACTGCTCGTGCTGCTTTCTTCAGATCTCAGTTCCCTGAAGATCTCTCATCCAAATACAGTCCCAAGCCAGAACTACAGGACTTGGATCTTCACAAATGTGATTAACTTCACTAGTGTGAGTTGTCCCATTGGGATTCTTCACCATAGTACAGATAAATGTGTGTAATTGCAGAATCGAGGCCTTAGGCTGTGAGAAGTGAAGAAATCACAGCTTGAGGTACTATATCTGCAGCTTCTTTGTGGGAGGTTTAGTATTAATAGTCAATTAATTCAATGTGTCAAACAAATAAAGCTTTAAATATTTAGAGATTAGGAGGTGCCTAATAAAAAATTTACAGGAAAAAAGGAAGATTCCCTGATCACTACAGCGGCATTGAAGTATTCAAAATAAAATAGGTAGGATAATGTAGACAGTTAAATACTTCATGTTTAACATGTCAAGGGGCTGTGAGAATACCTTTTGATGTACATAAAAATGCAGCAAGAGAGGAAAAGCCTTCTCATCCGGCCAGACTTCCCAACCTGTGTTTTGATTTGAGCTTTTTACTGTTTGTGGAAGCTGTCCTAGGCAAATACTGTGCCTTATTTGTTTAGAGTTGTTTTCTGGAAGAGGAAAGGTGTAATCAGCAGGCAATCTGCTGTAATGTGTGAGTTGGCAAGGCAAGTTCTCCACCTCTGCTTTGGATGAGGCTCTGTGGTGAGTGGCTGGCTGGACTGTGGGTGGGAATCAGTGACCAGAGATTGGGTGAGTGGGCAGCATTTGTGTGTGAGCAGTGCCAGCTCCAGCACTCTGTTTAATTTGTTGTTTTAGTATTAAAACAATTATCTGACCTCCTCTCCCTGATTTTTTTAATCTTTCTAATGGAAGAGTTTCAGCTGAGTACAGAATGTGTGTCCTGTGTTGTCGTGCTGACAATGGATCACAGACCCTCCTCAGCACCCCCGACTTCCTTAGAAGTGAAAAAACTGCTATAAAGCCTTGGATCCAGCCCTGGGCCATATGAACAACATGTAGCCAGACCAGTGATTGATTTAGGAGGCATTCTTTTTATTTCATTAAAGTTTTTGGGATAAAACTAGTCCAAAACTAGGAGACCAACAAAGAATTATGCATTATTGCAGGCAAGTAGACAGTTTTGTTGAACATGAATCTTCACAGTTAATTCCTGGAAATCTCATGATGGTAAAAGAGGTGAGGGGAAAAGGAGCTAAATCTAAAAAAAATTAAATATGTAGAATCAATGAACAAAACCCATTAACAGGATGCTACTCTGCTTTTGCTGTGCATTCAAGGGATATGAGTTTTTTAGAAAATAATGGATCTTGGATTAAATGTTTGTATGTACATAGGAGAGGGCTCTTTGAGCTATTATAGCAACTTCAGTTAGGCAGTAGTGTTTGAAAATAAATGGGCATCAGGGTTCGAGGAGTTATTTTGCTCAGCACTGTTATTTCACCTTGAGTTCATCTCATAGCCCAGCCACCATGAGCAGAGAACAAAAAAATAGAACCTTTTAGACTCTCTGATAATGACTGTAATTAGCATCCCAAGCTAGGAAAATTGTGTTATTCCTTAAAGGTTTCTTGTCTCTATCCCCTGTTTCTGCACTGAAAATAAAGACTTTTAAGACAGGGTAGCTTCTGTATTTGGTACCGTCCCACTAATGGTAATGTTCCAGCCTCCGTGACTGCGTGAATCCATTCTTAATGCTTGTGTCTGCTGTGGTCTGTGTGAAAGCTGTATCCTGCCAGAAAGCAAACATGCTCCTCTCAAACAGGGGATGTTGTTCAGCATCCAGAATGAAGCCTTTTTCATGATGTGGTCAAAGCACGTAGCGTGGGATTTTCTGAGCTAGTGCAAATGTTACTAGAAGAAAGTTTGTTTTAAAATCCCAGTATGTCAATGTTTCAATCAGGAGTTCAGTGAGGTCATAAAATAAATTATTTTTGCCCTTAAACAAGTGCCAGAGCTGGGTCAAACTACTGTAAGAAGTCAGATTTATGATTTCATGGCCCTGACAACAGAGACTTGGCTGTAGAGGCTGTTAGTGGTGAAGGTGGGCACCCAAGCCTCCACCTGTAGCTCAGGGTATTCAGCCCTCAGCCCCTAGAACTGAAAAGATCTTGTGTTTCTTCCCTTGTTTTTCAGTTTGGGTCAATAACTGCCGTGTCTGATGCATTTCTAAGCTGAATAACTTTGACAGCTGCCAATTTGGTACACATACCATGGGCTGAGCTGGGACCAGCCAAGCTGGGGAGGATTTTGAAGGCTGGGCAGAGGCTCTACCTGGCACAGCAACAACCTCAGGCATGAAAAGGGGGCCCTAAGTATGTATTCATCAGGGAATGAGTTGGCCAGAGAAAGGTCACCCCAAGCATCTGAGACCCACAGAGGTTTTTATCCTGGATAAACCTCTGCTTACAAAATTCAGTGTACACATTCACATTGTTTTCAAAGCCATGTTGAACTTTGAACTGCTCAGTCTGTTAGATTATTAATTACACTGTGCATTATCATCACCATTTATCATTTATATTTCTGTTCATTTTGAAATTAATTTGGGTATGACTAGAAGATTATCAGGTTATTATCAAGATTATCAGTCTAGAATTCTGCCAGACAAATGCAATGTCCAGTAAATGTAAATATTGTTATTTTATTACTTTATGTTAGTGCTATCATCATGAGAATGGAAAGATTTCATTCTGAAATATGATGCTCCACACAGGCTGAGGCAAATTGTCTTCAGTGACTGACCAAAGTGGGAAGAAGGCAGAAATGCCATCTCCTCTGAATTAATTATGAACCACACAGCTCTTGCTATTATCTGTTTACACATTATTGGCCTTGTGATGTGCTGGTGAGAGATTTTCTTTCACTGTCTGGTCCAAACGTACGTTAAGTCCAATTTCATTAAGAAGGCTGCTCGCCTGCCTTGTTGAAAGGGTCATTGTGTTAGTTATTACAGTGTTTTCTTTGTGCTCGCTTCCCCCAAATTCCAGTAACTATTTTGTAGAAAAGTTTGAAAGTGAACTTTTGATGCCTGTGAAAGCTGCTTCATTGACTTTATTGACTCCAGAGCCTGAAGTTCTTTATCCGCAGAGATCTTTAAAAGGACACTAAAAAGTTTCAGCCAAAGCTTATAGAATCTGGTACTTATAGTTAAGTATTATAGACCCAATGCTGTTCCCATGGAGACCTAAAGGAATTTTTCCATTGAATTAAGTGGTAGCAAAGCATACCCTTTATTAAGTGGGAAAAGGACTGGACTGGAGAACACAATTTCTTGTTCCCAGTTTTGTTTGTGCTTGTTCTTCTGTATAAAGAAATAGCAAAACTAAATTTTAGATATTTTCAGTGAAATTTTAGGTATTTTCATTGTGATTCATCTGTTTCAAGCTTGTGTTTGTGGACAAGGGGGTGTGTTAGGGTGATAACCTATGAAGCAAAGGCAGAGATCTCCTTTCACTCACTGCTGGTGTCTTTCCCTGGAATCTGGGATGTGAAGAGAGTTTCAGTCTCCCACGTCTCCTGCTTGGCAGAGGTCAGAGGTAATGCTGGTACTCTGGCTGGTGCTGCCTGCAGGTGCTGTCGGTGCCTCCCTCTCGTGAGTTCTGTGCCACCCATTCTTGAGCATCCTTGTTTGTGGAAACACCAACTTGTTAGCACTGAAATGCCAGTTATTTACTAATACTCAAAGAAATCCCAAGTAGGCTCATATTTAGAAAGAGTTTTTTCCATGCTGGAAGTTTTGGGATGTTGCTCAAAGGGTTGTTGGAAGCCCCTGGTGAGCCCTGCTGCAGCCATGGCTTTGAGTGGGAGTTCTGCTGCAGGCAGGTCTGGGGTATGAACTTAGAGAAGAAGATAAAGTTGAGGCTCAGATTGTGCAATACGGTGCCAAAAAGTGTTTTTGTTTGAAGCTGTGTCATTAAATCCTTGGCTACTGAAGTCAACAGATTTATTATTGATTTAACTGGAGTGAGGGTCTTGTTTATAATGAAGTCCTTTCATTTTGCCTCACTGAGATTCCTCTTGTTCTTTCTTAGTGCCTTATGACACATTCACTCCATCCTCGCCTCAAACAAAGAGAAATTATACTATCATGATCGCCCTTTAAATATTTTCTATTTGAGGACCTACTGAAAAGGCTCCAGAGGCAAATTCTTGGTTTAGAAGTTGCTATTTATGTCTAGACACATCTGAATGTTGTTATGCTTTGAATGTCCTGGATTGCTTGCTGCTTTCTTTGTAGAGATGGATGAGTCAAGAGAGAGAGCGCATTATTTCAAATTAACTTGAAATAAGCTTTAACCAGCTCAGGGTTCTACTTGTTGCAACTGGCTCCCTTGATAAAAATACATAACAAAATAAGCGTCACCACAAGGAAAATCCTTATTTATTAGTGTTTTACAGCAGAGCAGAAACAGGTTCTCAATACATGACACTGGATTCTGTTGGCACATTTTTATTTGAATTATTACAGTGTCTCAGACTGCTGGTGGTGGCAAGGATCCTACATGGGCTCTACACAAACAAATCCGGTGTCTTGTCTTTACTCCAAAGAGCTTCCAGCACAGGGGTGAGGCAGGCAATGACAGGGAACAGTCAGGCACAGAAGGGAAGAAAATAGCAAAATCATTATTAGTGCCAAGAGAGCTACTGGTCTCCTTTTGCTAACCAATTATCAAATGTAATAAATCAATAGTTAAGCTTGGAAATTTATATATTTCATGAAAAATATGCACAGCTGAAGTAGGAAGCCAGATTGTCCTCAGTGTGTGTATTTCAGCTCCACCATACAGGTTACACCACACAATTTTCATAGACCAGGTGATCTCCACCTCTGATTTTCTGCAGTTCTGCATTTCTAAAAGTAATCTAAAGCACTACAATTTAAATTGCTGCTTGTTTCTGTTCTTTCCTGCAAACTGTATTTGCTTACCAAGCAGGTGAGAGTTATGAGGGTCAATGCAAAGAGCAGCCTGGCTCTCCAGCTGTAGTGCTGCACATCCATCTAAGAGGATGGACTCACAGCTCCTGCAATTACACCTTCCTTGCTGTTTTGTAGGTATTCATGTCACAGCATTCCTGTGTGAGTTATATTAACAAATGCAGAGTTCTCTAGGAATTTTATTTTATGAGAAAGATCCTCTGGCTCAATCACGAGACTTTGTGTTTCTGAATTCAGTACAGACAGGGCAGGGCTCACTGCAATATTGGTAGGTAAAATGTTGGGTACAAGTAAAGCAAGTACAGAAATAGAATCATAGAATCATTTAAGTTGGAAAAGGCCTTTAAAATCATTGAGTAAAACTGTTAAAATCTCCATATCTACCCTGGACCCCAAGGCTGGAGCTGCACAGACACTTGAGTGTCTGAGCTGGTTTTGGCATCCACACTCAGCTCCAACTGAATGTTTGAGCAGCATCTTCAATGACATTTCATCCTTTAACCTGGAAAAATACAGGTCAGGTGTATGCAAGAGAAGAGTGAAACTCTTGGGTTTACATCACTTGAAAAACCACAAAATGTCATTAAACTTCTGTATATTAATTTATCCAGCTTAATTGTCTCACTGCTGACTGCATGCTGGGTTACATTCATTTTTAAAGGATGAAGCAAATATTTCAAACGAATGATCAAAAGAATATTTTACTCTTTTCACATTCTGAGTATGGAGTCTATGAAACATTTATTCAGGAAATGAAGTATTAGGGCCTGACAGATATCTCTAGCGTCACTGAGTAAGCAGGTTATCTGGAGATTTCTAGTGCAAACAATCCCATACTTTGATGAATACATGAGTAATTGCCATTACAGGGGGTCGAAAGCAAGATTAGATTGAAGTTACAGTCATTTCAGCAATTACAAATAAACACTGAAAATAAAGTGGATTAAAATGAGAAATATCTTTTTTCATCTGCGCATTTCTTAAGCAAAGAATAAGAGAGAATTTTGCTTTAGAGTGTAAATAATAATATTTTTGTTGAGCAGAGGACTAGATGTAAAGGAAAGAGATTGATGCCTGGCATCTTATGGAATTCTGCAGGAGGATCTGTGAAATGCTGCAGTCCTATATGGCCCTAGCTTATGTTTGTCCTTGATTTGGTGTACGACATTCGTCTGGGATTCTGACACTTTCTTTTCACTCAGCGTTGTCATCAAAATGATGCAGACCCTCTCTGTTAACTCAAGTGTTTAGAAGCTCAGAGACCTTAAATTGTAATTACATTGCTCCAAATGTCAGGTTCTCCAACAGCATATCACTGCTGGTGATAGAAACCTAAGCAGCTTAGGTGATATAAACCTAAGGAGCTTAATAGCTTCCTGGTGCCATATAACGTATGGGGAATCTCCCTGCGCAGGGGATCTGATAGGGGAGATCTGAGTCACGGTGACAGCTTCAACAAGCAGGCAGGAGGGGAAGGCAGGGAGGGTGTGATGAGCTCAGAGGAGGTGAGCTGATGATTTGCTATTTATAGCTGCACCAAGAGGCTCAGAGACAGGAACTCCAGGCAGGGCCACTCTTCGCTTCGCTAGGAAAATGATTCCTCGTCAGAGCTGCAAGCAAAACACAATTTGCTGCTGGCAGAGTCTCAGGGTGCCCTCGTTGAACGAACACGTGGGCATGCTACAGCAGCAGCTCTTGATGAGAGCCTGAAATACAGCACGTTTTAGCAATTCACTGCTGAATTTTATCTTCCTGTTCCTCGGTGTGTTTTGTTTTTACAGAGATAGAATGAAATGGTGCTGTGTATCCTCTAAGCCAAGAGCAGCCTCCTCTCATTATTTTAAACAGAAGGAAGGCTAATTTAGATTAGATATGCAGAAGCTGATTTTTACAATGAGGGTGGTGAAACACTAGCACAGGCTGCCCAGAGAGGTGGTGGGTCCATTGAAATATTCAAGGCCAGGTTGGACAGGGCTCTGAGCAACCCAATGTCATTGATGTCCCTGCTCATTGCAGGGGGGTTGGACTGGATGACCTCTAAAAGGTCTCTCACAACTCAAATGGTTCTCTGATTATGATAAGGTACCATTCAGGAGTTAATTATTCCAGTTTATTTAGTGGAAGTCTCTCTTCTCAGCCAGTTCTGGAAACTAGAGTCACAGGACTTAAATCCAGTAACCTTCTCTTCATAACAGACATTGATGATTACAAAATCCAGTTCTACTAACATCCCCATCACCTTCAATCAAAACCAAAGAGATTGTGTTTGTTTCAGTTATTTGGTAAAAGGGTGTCATGTTTTAGTGATTTCCTAAAAAGAAAAGGGGCAGACTGAGCTCAAAGCCCCAGCTAGAATCCTCACAATCATTGCTTGGAGACCATGAGCTGTAGCTGTGGCACTTTCCCAGACCATTCGTGTCCTAGACAGGGCTGAAGAGTTCATTTGGGCCATTTTCAGGCTGTGGTTTGGCCATACCCCCTCTGCTCCAGGGAGGGGAAAGCTCTAATAATAAAGGTGGCAGCCACCCTGTCCTAGCTACCCCCAGTGCCAGAGAGGGGTGCAGCACCTTCAGTCCAGCCAGGGAGACACACCCTTTTTTCTTGAGAAAGGAAAACATTCAATTAGAAGGAGCTGTAAACCAGAAGACATGATAATCCTACAGGTAAGTTGAAAGTTTTACCATAAACTATTTTCTCAATAATCATAGAATCATTAAGTGATTTGGTTTGGCAGGGTTCTTAAAGATCATCTCATTGCAATCCCCCTGCCATGGGCAGGGACACCTTCCACTATCCCAGGTTGCTCCAAGCCCCATCCAACCTGGCCTTGGACACTTCCAGGGATGGTGCAGCCACAGCTTCTCTGGATAACCTGTGCCAGGGCCTCACCACCCTCACAGGGCAGAATTTTTCCTAATATCCAATCTAAATCTCTCCTCTTTGAGTTTAAAACTGCTCCCTCTTGTTCTGTCACTGTCTGGCAGTATAAAAAAATCACTCTCCCTCCGATTTATAAGCTGTTTTTAGGTACTGGAAGGAGCTCTAAGATCTCCCTGAAGCCTTCTCTTCTCCAGGCTGAGCAACCCCAGCTCTCCCAACCTGTCTTCATAGGAGAGGTGCTCCAGCCCTCAGAGCATCTTCCCAGCCCTCCTTTGGACCTGCTCTGATAAGATATTTTCTGCCTTTCTGCAGCAGGAAAAAACCACTTTTTTTCCCCCTCCCTAAGTGACTGGATGTATCTCTGCTTCTGCTCTGGCTTAGACCCATCCAAGTCCAGGATCAATGTCATGCCTGTTTCACAGATGCTGAACCAAGCTCAGAGCCTGCACACTGTTAAATCCTGATGAGCTCAATGAGTGCGGAAGGAGCTCATCACCTCGCTGGATCAGGCGGATATTGAAGCCAGTGAAGCCCATGTCACATGCTTATAAAGGTCAGCCCCATATTTACAAAAGCCCATCAGAGTTGAATTGTGCCCTGATTGAGATTATACTGGAAGCAAGACGTGGTTGTGCTGATGTTGATGTGATTTCCTGAGAAGGTAAAATTCAGGCATTTATTTCTGATGGTTTTGCACAGTGCAGAGCTAGCAGCCTGATTTGTATTCAGCTGCTGTGTATTGAGGCTGGTCATTGCTCTTGTAAATGGTAGATAGGAAGAATTGCTACACAGAGAAATATTTCCTCTGTTTTAGGGTAGATTTTAACTGTAGCCCTCTGACTCCTGATAACCAAAGCCAGAGTGATGTGTCTGGCGTTCTCTGCCCTCCACTCCTGGTTATTTATTCCCTGATGTGCAGGAAGGAAGGAGACGTGTGCAATCTCCATTCTTGTTACCAGGAATTGTGCACTTAATTCTCTGTGCATTGTACTGAAAATGAACTAGTAAGATGTGTTCTGCATCAGCAAAAAGGCTCCCTTATTCAGCTGGAATGAGAACATGCACTCTTTAACTTGGGAGTAAAGAAAATCGCTGTAAACGATTTCTTTAAACAGAATCTGTTGGGTTTTGCCTTCAATTTTTGCTGAGAGCGAAGATTCTGCAGGGTTTTTTTTCTCCTTTTTCCTACCCAATTGCTAACCTTGCTGTTGCATGCGTTTCTGCTGCTTCTAGCACTTTTCATTCTGATGGCAGTTTTTCATCTCTTCACTAGCTTATAGCTAAAACAGTCCTTGTAACAGGAATTTCAGTTACTCACTCTCCAGAATAATTATTTCCATTCGTTCCCACTCTGTTCCTGGGGCAAAGGGCTTCCTCGTGTCTTGCCTTGATGGATCTGTCCTCCCAATTCCTCTGCTTTGTACAAATGTCTTTTCTGCAGGTGTCAACACCAGGTGACAGCACATCCCTGAGATGTATTTTAAGTCATTCTTAGCTAATATGTGGCCTGTACGTATTAGGACTTATTACTAGGACTGGAATTTCCCAGCTGGCTACTCAATTAATAAAAATGCATCAGCATACACATGCATAATTATGGAAATGTGTATAATTCTGTGTCTTACTCAGTCTGAAAACTTTGCAGAGCGCTTCACAGACGGGCTGTGAAGTACCACTAATCACAGCGCAGACTCCAAACACACACAGGGAATGGAGTGGGTTCTCCTCACACTGTTACTCAACAAGTCCCTAAAATAACCAGGGAAACACATTCAAACTGGGATCTCCTCACCCACTGTTCTTTGTGTTAGCCACTACCTAGATGCGAGGTGGTGTTTCTGTAGCAAAAGATAGAATAGAAAATTGCAACTCAGAGGTTTTTACTGAAGCAAAGTAATTTGTATGCTGTGTGATTGTCTAACAGCACAGACCTAGAGCTTTATATGGTACCTGGAGCTTTGAAAATTACATTTATTGATGAATCTGAAGCTGATAGGTATCAATCAATGAAAAAAAATCACTAAAATTAGAGAAAGAGTAGCTGCTTATCTGCTTCCTCCACCTAACAGCTGAACGCTGCTCTGTACAATCTTTTTTTCCCATCAAGGTCTGCAGGTGAAGGTAAAACCACAGAGGTTCTGTAAAGGCAGATATTGGGGTACAGCATGAGCACCTCCACACCAGCCAAACAGCCACATCCCAGGGAAGGACCAATGTTTGGAGCACAGGACAAGGCACTGCAGGGCTGTCAGAGAATCCCTCTGGAGATGGAGCTCCTTGTGCTGGCACCTCACTGTGCTGTCCTCAGCCACACACCCCAGAGATCATCCACAGGAGAAAGCCACCTGCTATGACTAATCTAAATTTCAATCAAGTTAATATCAATTTTTCCTGGTCTGGTTGGGACCACATTTGACTAACCTATAATAAGCCACTTTATATGGAAATCAGTGTCGGCGCAGTCCTCGCTCCAGTCGAACTGTATCAGTTTATGGATTCACGTTAAGTTCTGCAGCAATACAACTTTCTTCTGTGGCAAAGCCCTCAGAGAGTCATCAGCTTCCTCTGGCATCAAGGCGTGGAAATATAAAGTGAAGGCTTGGGACATTTCAGCTGTATCAAAGTTATGAATTCTGCCTGAATTCATGAGGCTGCTGTATTATTTAATGCCTCGCTGTATAAAGACTCAGAGCTTTGTTTCAAAATTTATGTTGTCTGCCTCAGGTCTGAGCTTAAAGAGTTGTGAGAGGAACAACTCAGTGTCCCTTATTGCAATGATCTGCTGGAGGGAGGTGAGGATGCTGACCTGGGCGAAAGGCAGAAGAAATCTGGGCTCTGCAAGTGACTGACAGCCGTGGAAAAGCCCTAGCAGAAAGGAGTAAAGGCAGATGTGCACTTAAGGGCTGTGAAGAGGGGACATATCTGATCATGGGAGGAGTGGTTACAAATACATGTCAGGCAGGAATCTTGAATCAGCCTGTGCCCAGGGAGGCCAGGAGGCAAATGGCAAAATTAAAGCAGAAGCCAAGTGATGATGTGGGTTCTGAAGGGCTCAGAATCGCCTGGAGAAGTTTAATATGCCACTTAAATCTGTGTGCACACTCAGCCTGGGGGTGAGTAAATGCTTCATGATCCTTTCCGCCATCCGCCGAGAGCTCTGTGTGCAGCTCAGGCTTTATTCCTCAAGGGTTAAACTAGAATCTGAAGTACCCTTGACTCAGAGCTCAAGTGAGGGTGGTTTTGAGTATCCAGCAGTCTTATAGCAGCTGGAATGTGGAGTCTCATTCCTGAGCAGCAATACCCTGCACAGAAACTGTGTCTGCAGAGACCCATTCACAGCAGCTCCCGCGTTTATGTTGGTTGTAAGCCCTCCAGTATGGATCAGAGGGGTTTCGAGGGTACTAACCTGCATGAAAGGAAAAGTGGTCTTTAAATACTAAATAAAATAGCCATTTAGAGTGTCACCACTATGAGGATTTGCTGCTTGCTGGGAGCAGTCCCAGCACTCATGGACCATAGAGCTGCTTGTGGAATGAGCCATGATGGATGAGCACACACAAATAAAATACTAACCCCAGCTCAGAACTCCTAAATTCTACCAAAATCCCTCTGTCCACAGCCTCAGAGCTCACCCTGTCCAACACAGATTCCTTACATGAAGAAGGAAGGAGACCCTGGCTCCATGATTCTCAAGTGGTTTTGTGACTAACTTCTTATCTCCTCATGATGAAGGAAAAATTGCCACTGCCTTCTCCCTGGGAATTAGTCACAGACAGGACTTTTGGTGAATATTATGAAGGCACTTTATCAGCAATGTTGGGTGTCCCATGAAACATGGGCAAAATGAGCAAAACCATGGATGGGGGATAAGATATCTTCCAAAGAGCACAGTCTGCATCTCTCACCTGTGTGAGTTAAACACCAAGCCCACTTTCTCTGCCTCACGCAGGGGCCAGGGAAGCAAAGCACTCCTGGGATTATGCTTTATGCCTGGCCTCAATAAGACACCAATACAGAGGTATCCATAAAAGCTGTCTTTCAGGTTATAGTCAGTGAAATATCAGTTGATTTTCCTTTTTCCTTTTCCCAGATTTGCAGTGGGGATTTACACACCTAGGCTGGAGAAGAGCAGGTTGTGTGACCCTGTTCACCAACACATCCACACACATGGGCTAGTTTTCTTTATTCTTGGCTGCCCTGTGGTTCTTTGCTGTCTTCGGTCTGGTGACTCTGTCCTGCAAAGGAAGTGTATTTAGGGAGGTACTGTAGCTGCAGCTTTTCATCATGTTCTCTTTCCCTTGTACAGAATATTTAATCTCTACTGCTGGAATGATTTTCCAGTTGTTCACATTACTAATTATTGAACACCCATTACAATTAAAGTACTCTTTTCTTTGCAACCCTGGGGATAAATTTTAGAGTATAAAGATTTATTTCCTTTTTTTTCCAAACCAGTGCAAAGCTGAACTTTCTGTGTTGCCCCTGGGTTTCACACTGCAAACTTGGTCAGTCAAGCATGCAAAAATCTGGTGAAATAAACCCTGGAGACCAGGTTTTAAATGGCCCTTTCACCATCCAGAATTCTTTTCTGCTGAAAATGGTTGCCCAAGCTCAGCACACAAGGTTTAATAATAATTAATTACTCTAAGCCAGATAATGAAAAAAGTGGTATGGATAGACTCTATGTACACATACCAGTTGAAAGCACTAAATTTATTTTCTTCTGGTGCAAACCATCAGTAATCAAATTTCCATTACCCAGTGATGGGTATGAATGGTCAAGAAAAATACTTCATCAACAGAATTCCAATTAGAGATCTGTGAGTATCCTGCTTTAAATATGGCAAAGTAAGGAGATGTTTTCCCAAGAGGATGGTCCTCTGATGAATAAGTGTGGTTCTGAGTACTTCACTGTAGCAAGTATTTGGCAGGGACAAAAGCAGTGAAACAAACCTTTCTCAAGTGCCTCTGAAGAGACGAGAAGTGGTTTCCTTTGTAAATGAGTCAGTCCTGCTCTGAAACTGATCAATCAAACATGGAGAAGCTTAAAAGTATTGTGAGACTGTCTCCCAGACGTCACTTTTAAGGCTGTATTTACAGCACAATACTATTCCTTCCATTTATTCTGATTTGGAGGTACTGCTCAGCTTTGGATAGCTGTTTGTGTCAGGGGAAGGATGCCATGAGAAGCTACAGAGCACAACCATTCCTTAGGAAAACATGAGCAGCCATCCTTGCAGCTGGGGAGGAGGCAGGGTTGGGTTTGGTCCCAAAGACGAGGCGTCAGGAGAGGGGAGTACTTCTGGCTTCACTGCAGTCTTCATGCCTTTCACAATCATGGACCTTTTCTGGGGTTTGCCTCAAAACTGTATGGCTTAGCTACATTACACATGAATTTGAGACATCATTAATATTAATAAAGTCCATTATGTAAAATTAGCCATAGACAGGAGATTCTTTAAAAGGTGAAATCATAATAGTCATGATCAGAATGTCTGTGTTGCTGGGAAACTGAGAGCTGTCCTGGGCTGCTCCTCAATATTTGCCTTTCATTATAGATCTTTCCCCCCTACTTGTGGAAAAGGAGTTTTACAGGAGAGAAATGAAGATAACTACAAAGAAAATTCTTTCTCTGAGCTTTGGTATTTTTTTGCATTTAGGTCTCAGTCTGGCAGGTAAAAGACATGTGGAGATTCCTTAGCAATGGTGCCCTGCAAGAAACAACAGCAGCAGCATGGGTGGGTATAGGGCACGATGCTTGTTTGTTTGGGAGTATTTTTTTTGCATTCTTATTCCTCATTTCTCCATTCTGTCTACAGAAATTTCAGGGCTGGTTCCCAATCACATTGTATGTGCAAACTTCTCTATTTCCCAGCACAGACTTTGGCCACTGACCTTTGAACAGCCCAATATCTGTAGATCTGCCACAGCATTTAGGTGCAGCCTTCAAATAGAGCAGCTACACACTCCTGAAAAACCTGCAGCAAAAGTACATAGGCTTAAAAATAATCACACAAGTGGCGCATTCAGCTAATCAGGAGTTCCGATTGTCTCGGCGTTTCTGCCCACAAATCAGTTGTATTTCAGAGGCTGAAGCAGGGAGTCACCACTGGAGCCTGATTGCATATTTTAAGTGCTGCCTGATTAGATTAAACTTGGTGCTGTTTGTGGCTGATTTTGAGCAAATGGGAAAAATCAGAGAGGCAATCCAGGCACTTTAAGCTGATCCAGATTTTGAGTATGAAAAATTGAGGACTCAGACCTAGATCCAAGTTTTATCCTGAGGCCCCTGTCTTCAGAGTGGACTGATACAAAATCTTGCAAGGAAAGGCTCTGGGCTATTCCCCTGTAGTAAATTTATATTTGCTTAAAAATAAGTGACTTAAGGACTCTGGAAGGCTTGTGTCCTCGGCACTGAGTTCACCATAACAAAGTGCTAAACCACTGAGTGGTTGACTTAGACACAGAAATAGGCATCAGAAGGTATTTCATCAGTTCCTACAGTACAATCCAACCTTTGCAGGTTGGCACATGTATTCTCTTTCAGCCTTTTGATTAACTGCACAGTACCAAAACCATACGTATTTATAGCTTGCAGAATTAGATAAATTCTCCAGATGTGGCTTCCTTTTAGTTATGCTGAGATGACTGGAGATCAAAGCCTTTGATCTTTAGCCTGACTGAAACCTGCTGCTGACATAAGTCTAGAAAATGATGCAGTGAGGGGAACTGGCCACTCTCAACTTGCCCCAGAAGCATCTCAAACAAAACGTATGGGAAGAAACTTTGTGAAGGATATTTCTATATACACCATTGAGTCTCTACTCCTGAAAGTACAAGGCAGTTTTCAATGAACCTTTTACTCTTAACAACATATTTAAATAGATTGATTTTCTGTTCCAGCTCAGAAATGATTTAAGGCTTTTCAGTGCATGCATATCCTCTATGATACACAGAACTGGCAGGAAATGTCATCATGAGCTAGTTTATAGCCTCAATTAAGGCCATTTCCATTGCTCCAGATGTGTAAAGCAGACTTATAGCTGAGTTCCTGGTATAGTGAACTCCCTGATGCATCCTAGGCTCAGCACTGCCAGCTCAATGGTATCTTCTTCATGACCCTTGGAAAAAATGATGAATAGCCAGGGAGTTGCAAATTCAGGCTGAATTCTGGCAACACGAACACTTTATGCAAGTCTTGGCCAGTTAGGGAGATAGCACAGTCTGAAAACCCTTATCTGGTACCACAAGCTCTTCTAGCAGCCCCAGCTGCAGAGCAATGCAAAATACTGTGTGGCCACTTCTGCTTCTCTCTGCAGCTTCTCCAGCCCCACAGCAAGGCCAGAAACCCCAGCTCTTTGGGTGATTCTGCCAAGAGAGCTCTGACTCCCATGGCCAAGGCTTTCATGAGCTGTTTGCTACAAAACAAGCTGATACTAAAACAAAACACACACAAAATAAACCCCAACCAGCCAACTACAACCAAAAAAAACCCACTCAGAAACCTTACATTCAAGGTTCAGTAAAATCAGAGAATGGACAGATTTTCATTGGAGAGAAAAGGCAGAAATGTACTATCCTAAACAGAGCATAAGAAATGCAATTTATTTACTAAATCATAAAATCTTTATCAACATCAAAAGAAAGAGCTATGATTTTAAGATTATTGAAGATGTTCATAAAGAATTAGCTCAAATACATAAGGGAAAATTCATATGAAAAAGGTAGAATACCAACTGCAGCCAGCAAGAGACATCAGGGACAACAAGAAATAGTCCTTAAGAACATTAATAATGTGGAGAAGAGCAAATGAAAGGTTTGCCCTCCTGGGGGGTTTGGGCTAAATGATCCTTAAGGTCCATTGCAACCCCTTAACATTCTGTGATTCTATGCTTCTATGATTCTATAAATTAATGTCTATTCCACCAATATTCAGCGAAAAGTAAATGGTGAATAAGAGTTTACTAAATTAATACTAAGGAAAAAAATATTTCAGCATAGATTAGGGTAAAATCAGTTTAAAGAATACTTTGATAAATTAGAGATTTTGAAATTGGCTGGGGCTGACTTAATCCTGCAGTCCTTGAAAAACTGTAATCTCAGAACTATTAATGCTATCTCTGAATTCATGGATGGACTGGGGTGATACCAAAAGACTGCTGTATTGCCTATCTTTAAAAGGTGGGAGAGGTGAGAGAAAAAAGAGCAGGAGAATTGTACAACAGTCAGCTTGCCCTCAAAATCCAGAAAAATCCTGGAGCAAATAGACACATAACTGGAAAATAAGAAGATGTGCAACATCCAATACAGATTTGTCAAGAACAAATCACGTCACGGTGCTCTAATTTAATTTTAAAGAGTAACAGGCCATGGGAATAGAAGAAAAAGAGGAGATATCAAATATATTGACTTCAGTAAGTCTTTTGACATGCTGATGGTATTTTGCTTTATGTTCCTTGCAGAATTTCCCTTTCTTTTATAATTTCTTCAAAAATAATCTAGAGGAAAATGGAAATCTAATTTTAACCAATTTAAAAGACCCTTTTAAGCTTAATGATTCAATATAATGCATAAAGCAGAGAATAAACATTAGAATTTGTGAAGGGTGCCAGGACAAACTTCCCCACACCTCTCAAGAGCTCTTATGGGGGTTTGCAACCCCTCTTAGGGGATGGGTTGTTTGTGTCTGTGTCATCCATGAACACAAGGAAAGATGTGAGGAATGAGATGTCTTCCCATTGCAGGCTCACCTTAGGCAAGGAAACACTACCACAGTCTTTTCTCTTTTTTTCTGGTGTGGGTGCTGGGTTTTGGGGGTTTTGGGTTTGTTTTTTTTTTTGCTTGAGGTTTTTTTAATTTTGTTTTTGGTTAGTTGGTCGGTTTTCTTTTGGGGGGGTTGTTTGTTTTGTTGTTTTGGGGGTTTTGTTTGTTTGTTGGGGCTTTTTGTGGGGTTTTTTTTCTGTAAGTCTGCTGTTTTCAACTGCTCTGCTACAAAGCTCCCTAATGGGGACCACTGGAAATAGGGAATGGAAATGGGGTGAGACTGTAGAGAATGAGCAATGGCCTTGCTTTTGAAATAAGCACAATACAGTAGTGTGGGGGAAGCAAAGATGAGCACAGTAGAAAAAGTCAGCAGCAAGCAGGAAGATAAATGACCAATGCACAGCTTACCAGCCAAAATACAGCCCTCTGGAGCTGTACAGAGTGAGTAATGGGCACTTGCACCAGGCATAATGTGTGGTCTGAGCCCTTGAACCTCTCTGGGCTGCTCAGCTGAACTGAAGCCAAGGGCAGGAGCAGTTTGTTGTCTTCTGCAGAGCTCAGGTATTGCCCTCAGACTGCTGCTCAGCCAGCCCTGTGCCTCTAAAAGGAGCAGACTTTGCCCTTCAGCCCTTATGTGATGTCCTGCTGTCACGCCAGACCCAGCAGCACACAATCACCTTTTGCAGTTTTATCTCCCTATATATTTTATGGCATCACCCTCCATCCCACTCCACCTGTCTGTCCTCACCCCTCCCGGCCTGCAGCTCTGGAGCATGCAGCTGCCTCATCATTACTTTTATCTGTAATGAATAAAGTTTACAGTCTCAACAAGCCCCAAACCCATATGGTTCAACATCTGATTTGTTTCAAGTCACTTAAGTCACAAGTCGAAAACCCTCCCTTGCTCATATGCCTAGGAGTCAGAGTGTGGATTTCTCCAAAAAAAAGTCTCCTGTCTGCCTTTGAAGGGAGCAGCTTTGCCTTTGATGTAGCCATAAGCAAGGAGCTGGCCTTGTCTCACAGTGTTTCCTTCAGATACCTTGGCTGTTGGGCATTATTTGCAGTTCATATAGAAAACTAGAAGCAGAGTCTTACAATACATTGCTAACCCTGCCCAGGCTGTGCTTAGTAACATCTGAGGCATGGTAGGGATGCAGGTATGGTATTGTCACAGACACGGTATAGATATTGTCATCTGTTCTTCACTTTTAAGGAAAGTGAATGTTCTCACTGTGACAGACTCCAGGGTCAGGTGAGCATCTGGGTCCCTCTCAGCTGGGGACACCCCTCACCCTCAGCCCAGGAGCCCACTGGAGTTCAGCCCAGGACCTCCATCTCTCCCTGATCTGTGCCAGGGAGGTGCTGGGCTCCAGCTCAGCCGCAGCATCCATCTGACCTGGATTACCCTCACTGGATTTCACCTTGACCTGTGGCATGTCCTGTGAGCTGCTCCATCTCCATGAACACACCTGACGATGTGGGCTCTTGGTTGAGCCCGGCTGAGACCTGTGGGCCTGCTCTGCTCCCCTTGCTCACCTACCAAGGGCTTTGCTGGCTGTGTCACCAGGCTGGGCTCCTGCTCTCCATCCCTGTAAGGACTTCTAAACCTTAAATCTCTCTCAAATTAAGTTTGGTAAAATGGCTCGTGGCAGAGGCTGAAGAACTCAGTAAAATGTGACTCTTCCCCAGGACTGCAGGCTTATGCTGGGGACATGGTGTTGTCCAGGGCTGCCTTCTAGCTGGTAAATCTAGCTTTATTTTTGGAGATAGGTGGATTAGATTTACTACTGCAGTGGGGGTGTGACATGTCTTTTTTTTGGGTGGGCAGGAGAGCAATGAGATGTCCAAAGGAATGTGGAGTGTTTACATGAGCCCACAGACTGCAGCTGACACAGGAACCACCACATGCCCACAGAGCCCTGTACTCCTGAAGTATTATAAATTTAAAAGCAGGAAAAAATTATAGGTGATATGAATGGTTAAAAACACAGGTACTGTATGTCCAGGTTGTCAACATTGCCTGACCCCCTGGCATCCCACCCAAGAGTGAAACTCAGGGATGTTGGTATTACCAGGAAGTGAGGCAGAGTCAGTAACATCTGTGAAGCAGTCTTCAAATGTCTAATATTTTCCTAAAGAAGGCTATATGATATGGAAACTATGCATTTTATGCTGCTGTGTAATTGAACTGATCAACCCAAATAAGTGAGGGTTTATACCAAACTAAAGTCGAATCTAAATTCTGACAGTCACTGCCACTCATGGCTTACTTTTATATTTTCAACCATTTCTGCTGCCTTTGCTCCCCTCCCAAGTCAAGGATTTCACTGAGCACTGCAGACCTGCATTGTTGTCTCATGGTTAGTCAGTCATGCATTGCTCCCATCTTTCTGCACCTGGTACACACCCAGTATTTCGTCTGGATTAATCACTAGCTGTAAGTTACAGTCTCCTGCATCCTAACACTGGCACTGAGCTCTGTCAGAGGGGAAAAAACACCTATTTTCTGATTATTAAATTGTCTATCCAAAGCTGAAGAGTGTGTTGCAGCTGAAATGCTGATAAAAGCACTAAATGTGGAGCTGCTAATACAAAGCTATAGCAGCAATTTAGCTCGCTATCAGGCAGTAAATAAGATTTACCTGCTATTCTTTGATCAACCTTTCTTCTGTTATGAAGTGCATGTGTTGACAAATTATGTCACCAAAAAGAAATCCAAGTCTTTGATGAAATAACAGGAAACATGCATGTGCTGGAAGTTTAAAAACACATTTAAATAAACTGCTTTAGGATTTTGGATAGCGGAAACCTTGCTTAAGGTGCATGAGGAAGGGCTGGGCTGGGCATGGGGCACAGGAGCAACTGGAGTAGACTCAAAGTCACCCTGAGCCCCACACAGGTTTTGAGGAGTGTTTTAACCAGAACACTGGAACTGCAGCCACCAGATGTGACTGATTCTGCTTTGGGTTTGTAACAATAAACTGGCAGTTTCTGTAAATGGGTGGAAAGGGATGCTTCTTTAGAGGAGAGGCACCTCAAAGAGAGCAGCACTGTGCAGTACCTCATTGTGATAAGCAGCTCTTCAGGGGAAAGGATTCATGGCTCTCACATGGTGAAACTTTATTATTATTAGAATGCTAACAGTGGTGCTTGAAGGGTCCAGTGGAGCTTAGACATGAGTCTTGGTCAAATTCCAGCTTTCTGAACCGTTTCCCAGAATGTTAGACAGGACTGAAACCAATACATTTCCACGGCTGCTTCTTGAAAAACACGGCTGGAGAGCCAAGTGAAACGAGATACCACAACAAGGGAGAAGTGTGAAGCTGGAAAGCATAGATTTGGACCTGAACTCCCCCAGAGTCTGGAGGCTTTTAGATCCAAATTCTTCATTTGCTCCATCTCAGAATGTGAGGCTGCCCCTTGCATCCTCTCTGCCTTGAATTCTTCCCAAGTGCAGGAGAGAGGCTGGGACTCTTTCTGAGGTCATTTTTTTCTGCTGTAACTGAACTCTGCAGTCAAAATCTCTAAAAGCTGGTTCTTTCCTAACTGTAGGCATGTGATTGAGATTGGCTTCTGTCAAGTGTGTAAGGTCTCAGACTGTACCATGCTGGGGTCCAGCTGGCTCCTTACCCTGTCTCCAGCAGGCTCAGCCTCACCCTGTCTCAGAGGCTGCAGAAGAGGATCCAGGAGATGTGGTGGCAGACGTGCACAAAAGCCTGTTCCCCAGAGGTTTTTCCTGCCCCCAAATATGTTAGTCTAATACTTAGGGAGACTGGCTCAAAACTTGATCCTTTCCCAGGCTGTGACTCTGGAGATACAGATATATTTACCCACACAGGACTTGGGGCTCTCCTTGGTTGCTGCTGATTTGTGAGCATCCAGGATCTCTTCTAGCAAATTTAACAGCACACTTTATCAGTTTTGAGTTTGCCTCTTCACCTAAATTAATGTTAATTGACCACTAGATTAGATACCAGGAAGGAATTCTTCCCTGTGAGGGCAGTGAGGCTCTGGCAGAGCTTGCCCAGGAAAGCTGTGGCTGCTCCATCCCTGGAAGTGTTCAAGGCCACATTAGAGCAACCTGGTCTAGTGGAAGGTGTCCCTGCTCATGGCAGGTGAGTTGGAATGAGATGAGCTCTAAGGTCCTTTCCAGCCAAAACCATTCTCTCAAGATTAATTAAACAGTATTACAGTTAAATTATCCTTTATGTAGTAATATATTCAAATTAATAAGAATTAAACCCAGAGGAATTAAATGGGAATCTTTCACATATTTTTCCAGTGTCTCCAGCACTCACTGATCTGAGTTCCCATCCCCTTGCACTGAACATTTCCCATGTGAATGGGAGCTGGGCAGCTGCTCTGCCGGAGTAGCACTTCAAATTGACCTTGTCCAGCACATTTCAACCATGGCTGCTCTAGGAGTAAATTCATTTCTCCTTCCCCACTGACTGGCACATGCAGGATGGTCAGGCAGACCCTGCAATTAGCAGGGAGAGACTTACAATTCATCTTAATCTCTCTCACATATATTGCTCAATAAATACATTTGATTGCAGCTTTGATGGAGCTGCTGGAGCTCCAGAGGGCTCATGAAATCAGTGTGTTCAGTCAATTTTTAACCTGCAGAAGCACCCAGTGAAAGGTGTAGATCCATTTGTTGGGAAAACAGCTGAATTGGAGAAATGAAACATCTCACCAGGAACAAATATTGTTTGACAAGGTCGGGGGTAGCAAAATACTTTTCACGGTGTTTTTCTGCCTGAGGCACCTCCCTTTTACTGCCAGTATAATATACAGGAGGGATGATGGTAATAGTGGTGAGATGGGATTATTGACAGCTTTCCCTTCTTCTTTCTTCCTTGCCTCTCATCACAGCCACCAGCACAGCATGGGGAAAAAACCCTCAATGTGAAGCTCCTTTGCTGCCTTTTTGCTAAATTAACCTACAGAGGGGTGATTGCCGTGGAGGAGGAAGGGGATTAGCACTTCAAAATCCTTCTGATCCTCAATTCTGCAGAAGTCTTGAGATTCCTCTAGAGACATTTTTAACCTGCAGTAAGTGGAGAGGAGTCCGTGGGCTCCTTCCAAAGGTCTGGGAAGGGTTACTGAGGAAAGCCAACCTACTGCAGCCCTTTGGGGAAATACTGGGGGCTCCTGAGCTGGGGAGGCTGCTGACCAACCCCTCGGCAGTGAGGTACAACCAGGTGGAGCTGTGCCCCTGCCTGAGCCTGCTTCCTCCTGCCTCCCGGCTCGGGGCTGTGCTGCACAGACTTGCCAGCTGCGGCTGCCCACAGAAACAAGCTCTTTAACCTAAAGGGAGCTTTGTGATTCCAGACAAGCCTTGCTGCACCACCTGTGCAGGGGCAGGTCTTTCTCCTCCCCTCTCCTTAGAATTCACCCATTTGTTTTGTCTGCATCTGCTGGATCTGGCAGGAGATTCTCTGTAAGTCTGAAGAGGAGGAGGTCATAGCTATGCAGGAGTTGAGCACCTTTTTATTTACAAAAGGGCTAGAACTGCCGTGGGAAGCCTGGGATGGATTTCTTCTAAAGACTTTTTGTACCAGTTGGGTGATGTGAAAAGGACTTGACATAACCTGACTTCCTGAGAAAGCCAAGAGACCAGCCCAACAGTGGTAAAATGTCTGTGGTCTCCAAATCTGCCCTAATTTGAACTTGAAAGTGAGCTCCAAAGCCCTGCTGCTTACTTTTGAAAGTACAGCCTTCTCCTTGTGCAAGTGAAGTTCAAGCAGTCACCAGCTTGAAGGCTCTTAGATCCTCATCCCTGTAAAGAATAAACTCTGCCTTCCCACCACCCTGCTCGGCAGGGAAACATCTGTGCCTGTGGACGAAGCTCTGGGAGGATTTTTTTTAGCTTCCTGTAGTTATCTCAAACCTTCATCTCTAAAATGCAAAGGCTTTTATAGACTTTGTATTCTATTAGTGTAACACCGAATGCCCTCGTTCTTCAGGTATTTATAGCAACTTCTGCAGCTCCCATAATAACTCTTCGTGGCTCAGCACCTCGCAACATGATGTCTTGTTATCCCCATTTCACAGATGTGGAAATAGGGCACACGGAAATTAAGTGATTTCTGCAGGATTTCCTACAACCCACTGCAGTGCCTTGACTGTAACGCCACCTTCATCTAAGTTGCAGCTCAGGTAGGATATTGTGGGCTTCTGCTATTCTCCTCATTTCAGATTATATAAAGAGACATAAATACTGATTCTAGAGCAGTGCCCTGATTTTTGGCAGTTCTGAGGAACCTCAGATGTCTCTGGACTCAATGCAGACATCCAGGAACTCAGAAAATTAGGCTGAGGTTTAGTTGCTTAAATACTGGTGGTGTACTTGCTGGCAGAGCAGGGGATTAACAGGAGGTGGAGGGTTTGGTTAATTCCTACAGCTACCCCTGGTCTCAATCAGGAATTGAGCTGCAGAGGAGCCAGAGCCAGGCCTGGGGAAGCAGGGCAGAAGTGGAGTGCAGGGCTCCCCAGGAGCTGTGTGGGCACACATGGGATCAAGGGATGGAGCAGCAAGGCTCTTCCCACTGGCCTGATGAGGCTGCAGGATCTCCAGGATCCCAAACACACTGCTCCCCCTCCATGCCTCAGTTTCCCCATTCACAAATGATGCATGGTGATGGTTAACCACCACATCAAAGTGACACACAGCTGGATTATTTTCCAGTTTGAGTTTTAGGTCTTTGACTATGTGAAAGGAGTGTGATGCAGGGGCTGGACTATTCAGATACTTTATAAGCACGATGCTGTTTTGCAAGGTAATATGGAGATGACACATTATGGATTAAGTTCTTTATTCCCTAATGATGGAGCAGCTTTGGGATGCACTGTGCATGCAGGCAGTGAAGGATGAATGTTGGACATAGGACTGGGATACAGCATACAGGAATCCTTCCCTGTGCTGATAGATAAACTGCTGCTGTGGGATGGTTTTAGGCATCCAGAGATGTTTGCTTCCTCTGTTCTGCACAGCCGGCCATCACAAAGCTTGGGCACCACCAAAGTCCCTGCCTTTTTTGTGCCACCAAGAACAAATCTGGCTAATCATAGAATAGAATCACAGAATGGTTTGGGTGGGAGGGATTTTAAAGATCATCTGGTTCCATCCCCCCTGTAATGGGCAGGGAGTCTTACACTAGACCAGGTGAATGGTCTAATGAGTGGCACTGGGCTGAGCTGGATCAGGAGGTGCTCAGCATCAGTCCCTATCCTCCTAAAACAGCCATCCAAAGCTGAACATTCAGCTTCGCTGAGAAGAGCTTGCTTGTCCTGAACCCCACTGCACTTAAGACTTTGTGGGGAAACTCCAGGAAAATGGCTTCTCCAACAAAACTATATGAAGATGGTTGTTCATAAGATTTTCATTAACCTTGCTCTGGGAATGTCTATTACTTCCAGCCACAGTGTCTGGTACTGCTTGGTACTGAGCACACGTGGAACAAACCATTTGGGCCCCAGAAGAGCTGGTAGTGCAAAGCTGTGCCTGCTTTGGAAATGTTTGCTGTGGCACATGGACATCAAAGGTCTGCAGAACCTTCCGTGTCAGTGTGTTACACACATGGAATCTTGGAAAACTGGCAGGTACCAACACAGGACATTTTAAGAAGGATTACATTTAGTGCAGCACAATAGTCCTTTATAGCCAGGGCCTTAATATGTTGCTGGTTCATGATGGCAATTAGTTGGATTAAGCTGTACCAATATAAACAAAGTATTAATGAGACAGTTACAGTAAATGGAATGAGCAGGACTCGTCCTGTGCCAGCTACAAGGGGCACTGTCGGGCATTTGGGATGCAAAGCCCTGGGTGTTTGGGGCACTGGGAGGACATTCACAGCCAAGCCATGAACATCCACCTGCTGTGGTGGCCTCTGCTGCTAAGTAGAGCAGGATAGGGAACAGCAGCACTGCTGGCATCCCAGCAGGCAAGCTGGTTCCAACCCCCAAACTGGCAATGACAAATACTGCATCGTGCGAGAGACTAAGGGCTTGGAGGAAAAGGTGAAGCAGCAAGGCTAGAAGTAGGACACAAGATCAGATTACAGCTTTGCTGTGTTTTAATTGCATTGTTTAATTCCAGTTTCTACTGCTCTGAGACTAGACATCAAATAGAATGTTAAAATTATTCGAAACCAAGCTACAAGTCTCAACATCAGAATGGCTATTATAGTTATCTGTGACCTTCTTAACATTAAAACCACCATATTATTATTATTGTACATTTTCAGATTATTATTAGGCTTCTGAACTCTGCTGCAGCTTGATTTATAGAAACTGCTTAGTCACTGGCAGCAGTGCTGTGCTGGGAGTGGGAGAGATGCTCGCTGGTGTTTCAGCAGACGCTCCTGCCAAGAAGCAGACACTGCCCTTGACAGATCATTGAGGCTGGTGAGCATTTCCCTCTCATGTAAAACTTCTGGAATAGCTGCAAACCAAATCAACCTTCTTCCCTACCAAGAGCAGGGGAGAAAAAACTCAAGGCTCAATTAATGCATCCCCTCCAGTCGTTTGGAGCACATTTATGTTGCACTTTGCATGAAAAGCGACCTTCTGGTTTGCTGTGTGCATTGCTGGGAGCATTGCTCTGGATTTTGGGGAGGCAGTGCTCCTGTGAAATTGGGATTTAGGATTTGGAAGGAGCAGTCTGATGGGACAGAAGTAGTCAGCAGTGTGAGAAGGAGCCAGGTCGGGATGAGAGGTGGGGGGCTCAGCAGGTCCAGGCACCAGAGCTCTGAACAGCACATCCAAAATTAAATACAGGGGGAGGGTGCCTGTTGCTTCATCACATTAATGAGGGTGATGGTTTCTGTGACCCCACTCAAGGAGCAAACGCTCTGAGCAGAAGTTGCAGGACAGGCCCTTACATGAAGGGTGTTTTCCCTGGGTTGTACATGCACCAGGGCATAGTAAATGCTAATAATTTACAACCTTCTGAACAAACCAAATTACAAACCTGTTTCTTTTAGTTATTTGCTGAGTAATGACAATGCTGAGCTCTTTGTAAGTGTAGACAAAACCAGAGTCCTCAGCCCTGCATGCCCTGAATGGGTAGGGAGTGATGCCTTGTTCACCACTGCTTCAGTCAAACTGCATCATCCCCAGTGCTGGTGCTCCAGCAGCCCTGCAGGTCTGGCTCTCCAGAGCCCTTGGAAACTTGCAACTGAATTGAACTGAAAATAAAACAATAGCTATCAAACACCTCCATCCTGATTTCTTTTGAGGACATGTTTCAGAATCAGCTAATGAAGTGTGCCTGTTTGCAACATGCTGCTATCCTGGAGATTCAAATCAAATACTTCAAAGAACACACATTGGTTAAGTAGCTTAGTCTTTAGTTTTATTCATGCTGGAATAAGCCATTGCCAGATATTTTCAGGGAGCTAACAGGAGAGAAACAATGGCTGTGTTTGGCAGAGTCCAGTGGATGGAAAGTATCAAAGGTATAAAGTCCTAAACTGCTGAAAATAGTGAAAAATAATGGATTGGTTTTTCTCTCGTGACTCAAAACCTTCATTCTTTTTGACTTTTTTTTTTTTATTGCCTTTGCTACTCTAATGCATGGTGGTGACCTGTGAAAGGTCTGTAATAATGTTTCATTGCCTTGAAGTCACCAGATAACCACTATGCTCTGGTCCTATACAGTTATGTATGTTTAGAATATAGCCAGAAATGGGCTGAAATTGATAGAACTGGGTAAAATAAGAGGTGGAACGAGCATTAAAAAGCAGGTACTGAGGAGCCACACATCCAGAAAATAATGATTTATAGATCTGTTGGAAATCAGAAAGGGCATGTGATAATCTGGTGATGTAGAGAGCTATTTCATGGGATATCTGGTGCCACAGCAGCTCACTTCTGTCTTTCTCCTATTCAAATAATTGCACTTGCTCACAGATACAATGCTTGAGTCAATATTTTCAGGAACTTTGCAACTCACTTAGGCTCAGACCATACCTGGCACTTCTTGCTCTTTCAGAGAGCAAGGCTCATTCCATGGGATCCTGCAGAAGTGCAGGGCTGCATTCCAGCAGCAGGGCTGAGCTGGGATGAGGCTCTGGAGAAAGGACCCATTGCTTGGTTTTGGTGTTCAGGAGGGAGGTGCCACCACCCTCAAAGTCTCTGTGCCCAGTTCTGACTTTTCCAGCTCGTTCAGATGCCTGGATGTTGTCATGTAGAGCAGAGAGTCCTGTTCCCAGGGGCTGGACTTAGTTTCCTCTCTTAGCAGGGACATCTGAGGACCATAATCTAAGTACAGACATCATGACTTGGCCTAATAATAAACCTATTGACTTAGGGCATCTGGGGGCATGAATTCAATAAATTTGTGTTTTACTGAATGTGGTGTTGGCCAAGCCCCTTCTAGCCAAAGGCCATCTCTTCTGAAGCAATCGGGGCCCTAAATGCAGCAAAAGAGAGCATTTATAACAAAAAAAAAAGAGTGAAGAGTGCTGGCTTGACAATATTGCACAGTCCTGTCCTAGTCTGTATCCAGTTCTCAGCTATTCTCTGCCTTTAGTCCAATAGCAAAGCCATATTTATTTCCTTGGCTCTGCTGTGTTAATGAAAAAGCCACTTAACAAAACAAATAGAAGGAAGGACATTTGCAACCAATTATGGTATTGCTGATCAGTCACATTGTGCTGGAAATTACACGCTGAAGTTCAGCCCAGGCAGCTGATCAATGACCTGGTAGCTTGGCACCAGTGCATGCTATCAACTTAATAAATCAATGTAATTCCAGTCCCCGTGCCAGCATATATATGTGTAGTCAATACGACATCAATATTATATAACGATGGTTAAAACTAATTTCCCAAACACTGTGGTCTCTTATCTGCTGTGCAACCCCACGGTGCTGCAAGCAGGCAGGGTGGAACTTGGCTGGCTGTTCCTTAAATATACCCCTGGGCATCACTTCAAATCATGGGTTTAAAGGGGTTTCTTTGCCTTTTTTTTCTTTTTTTCTTTCTTTTTTTTTTTTTTTTTTTTTTTAAAAAACCACAAGGGAAGTCAGCACTCCAGCATGTCATTCAGGGTTGACCAAATTGCCAGCCAGCTCTCTGCCTCTGGGAGGACGTGGTGTGCACGCCGGGTCCTGGCACGCGCTGCAGGAATGGGGTTTCTCCTTGGTGGCAGATGCACATCTTGGCTGGTTTATGCATGGCTTCCTCTTCTTAATTAGCTCTGACATTTTAGCTGTTGTAATATGGGTTTGGCTTAGGAGTTAAGGCTGAAAACGCTGGGAGTTTTCAGCTGGAAACAAAGTTTGGTTTAAGTACAAGGAATCTGGGATGCTTCTGTGTGAAAGATTTGTGCTGGGTTGGACCAGGGAAATACAGGAGCTTCTGAGCATGCTGGTAGTCACTTGCTCCCAAACCTGATACCACCAGTTTCTGTGCTCTCTGCTCTTGTATTTCACTCTTGCCACGAAATCTACAAAGAACACAGAAACTACATAGTTTGTAAAAGACCCACAATTGTAAAAGACCCGCAGTTTGTATTAACTATTTAGAAACAGCTTTTTAAGGGTACCTCGACACTGAAGACATCCTAATAGGGTTCTGGTAAGTGCCTCATCCTCTCCAGCCAAATGATACACTTAGCTCCCCACCTCCAATATTTTACACACAATATTTTATCTGGAACCACAGCAGCATCCACTCTGGAACACACTCCAAACCTCTTACTTGGCCATGGCCTCAGCTTTTCTGGGAACACACCTGACCCTTCTGTTCTGTGGGACTTGCTGTTTGTCCCACATCAAGACAACAGGAAAAGGGACATTTCAGCTGCATTTCTCAGATTTATCACGTCCTGGAGCCACTGGAAAGATATGTGAGAGATTTCTAACTCACTCACACACACACATATATATATACATATATATATATATATGACAATGACCTTTCTTTGGTAGCATAATTTGGCTAATGCTTAGCTGAGAGCAGAGGTAGGGAGCAAGGAAAGGAGGGAAGAAAATCCTGGTTCATCTGTTGCCCCACCACAGCCTAAGCTGAGTTTGGCTGGTTTTTTGGCAGCAGTGAGTTGGAAGGATAGTTTTGAAGGAGGAGAAAGGAGTGGCTGTTCAGATTTTATCAGGCTTTCCCAGGCTTGAAAGAAAGCTGGGCAGAGTGTGAGTCTATGCTTTGGAAAGGAGCTGACAGGAGGATTATGGAGCCTGGTGGGGTAAAGGTTGTGGGCTGGCAGTATGTAGGTAGGCTGTTGGCTCAGCCAGGTAAGAGGAGATGTGCAAAGGTAACAGGAATAAAGAGTAGAAGGTAAGAAGCTCGTAAATTATGTAACTGAAGGACTGGTATGGTTGTGGAGTGAATTGATGTGGCCTTGAGGGTAGCTGCTAAAACTGAAGGTTGTAATAACTAATGTAAGAAGAGCAAGGAGAAGATTATTTTAAAAATAAAGTTCTGGAGATGATAAAAAGAGAAAATTTGAGACATAAGTTCAAAGAAATCCAGCCCAAATTTCACCTCACTTGGGTGAGAAGGAAATGGGGAAAAGAGGGAGGATGACAGCAAACAACCTATTCCTGACTGGATGGGAGAGGTGGAAAGCAGTGACTGAGCTGCTCTGCAGAGCTCTTGCAGTCTTTTTGAGTTATTTGGGTATTTTCCCAATTTATTTTTTGATTAATGGATCTTTATTTTTATATCATTACTGATTCTGGTCACTTGCCCAATGTCACAAAGCACTGGTGACTGTGGGTGTACCCAGCCCGGTTCTTCCTCATGTCACACCAGCTTCACACAAACTTGGTTTCTTTTGCTGTTTCCAGAAGTTCATAGCAGAAAAATACTCTGAGAAAATTTTGTCTTGTGGTGGTTTATCCTTTATAACTCTGGCCATCACTCAAATAAAAAATGGCAGTGGTCTGTGGAAAAAAAGAAAGATAATTGAAAAATAGTTTCTTACTTGTGTTTTTCCAAACCACCAGAGCAGTTTGCCATTCCTGGGAAAAGATGCAATCAGGCAACATTTCCCTTCATGTCAGAATACAGAATAATACTTAGATGAGTCTTTCAAGGAAGACATTTTTATATTTGTCTTGTCAAATAGAGAAGATAATCAGCTTTCTCTTTCTCTTACCTTAAATATTTACATCTAGGAACATTAAGAAGATTGGTTTACCTTCCTTAGTTTGCTTGGTTTGGAAAAAATGGGGGGGTTATGTTGATTTTGTTTGTTTGTGTGTTTGTGTTGGAGTATAAAAGCTGAATGTAGGACAGTTGGAAATGGACTGGGGGATTTATCAGTTACACTTGGAGGGCATCATATCTCAGTATGGTATGATGGGAAGACTATGTGAAATCCTGGACCCAGCAGCATCAGCAGCAATACCTCCTTTAGTTTTCATTGCCTTTATTAAGTAGGAATTATAGAATAATTCACACCCTTTCAAGAGCAAGCAATGATTTTTCCAAAATAAGGGAATTCTCTGTGATCCTCTTCAAACTGGAAGCCACCTTCCTCCATTTGAGTTCCCAACCACACCAGCAACAACTGTGCTTCTACCTGGAGAAACCTTCATCACAGCTTTGGCTCGGGGTTTGCTTGGGTTCCCACGAGGAGATCCCGAATTCCTGGTGCAGGTGGGTGGGATGGTGAGGAGCAGTGCTGCTCGTGGTGTCTGGCAGGTGACACGGGTAGATGCCCTGCTGAGGAGGGAGCAGCTCTGTGTGCTTGAGGCATCTCCTGAGAGCTCTCCCCGAGGGAGCTGCACAGCCAGGAGCTCTCCTGAGGTTTTCAGGAGCCTCTGTAGCTGCCCCCACGTGCTGTGACAGACATTTCCTCTCATTTCCAGATGGCTGGAGGGGGAGTGATGATGAAGGTGAGGTGAGGCAGTCTCAGACTCCGGTCCCCACAAAAGATGCAGCTCCCGGGGCTCCAGCGCGCCCAGTGAACCCGCAGATCTGCAGCAGCACTGCTGAGAAACACAGCCCCACAGGAGCCCCTGGCTGTCCTTGGTCGCGGGTGGCACACAGACATCTCCAGCAGCCTCAATTCAGCTCCTGGCTCTGCCATCCCGGTGACGGCAGCGCATTTGCATGAGGAGCCACCGGGTGAGTAATACCTGCCTCTGCAGCCAGCAAACCCTGCACGCATTCTGTGGTAAACCTGCTGCTGCTCTGGGCAGGGAGGGTGAGCTCCGCTCGGAAAGCAGAGGATGAAAGGCTCTGTGGCAGCGGCTGCGCTTTGAAGGGGCTGAGGCCAATCCTCTGCACAAGCAAGTGTTTGTTATCAGAACCGCTGATCTCCAGAGCACTTAATGCCCCTGCCTGCACGGAAGGCAGCCAGCACAGCACACACGGCAGCCTCGCAGCCTTCTGCTGAGCATCTCGGTCTGACTTAGCAATACTGCTGTTAATTGAGATAAAATAGTTGATTTAAGGCATTCACCTGTTTCAGCCGCTTGTTCAAGTAGGCTCAGGGTGGTACACAGTGAAAGTAACAACCTGAAATGGCTGTATTTGCCCAATTCCTACAGGTGTGCAGTGAGGCAGACCTGTGCCTGCCAGCACAGAACTGTCTAAGAATTAACCAGATTTGCACCTTGCCTATCTGTCTGTAGATAAGAGCGTTACCTCAGAGCCAGGCAGTGGATATTGTTGATAGACTGAACCTGGGTAACTCCTGACTTTGACCTTGGCCATTTATATCACTGGAGCAAAATTCTGCGTGCTTCTGTTTGTTTATATGGAGATAAGGATACTGGGCTCTGGATTAAAAGTGTCATTAAGGAGGCACATTATGATTATAATTATTATTTTACAAGCTGAACAGTGTGCAGAAGCTGGCAGTGCTGCTGCTGAGCTTCCTCAAGGAGTGTGTGCCTTTGCAAAAGGCTGGAAGAAACTGTACAGGAGGATTTTCTCATACATAAGCTGAGGAAAAGGATTATCTGTGAAACAGCCAACAGTTTTTATTTACTGTGAAAATCTGAGTCTCACTCTCAATTTCCCATCAAGATAAAATGCAGGCATTTGGTTAAAATGGTAACTTAATGCTCCAGAGGTTTAATTACCACCACTCTATAATCAAAATCAACACAGAGTGCAAGCTGTAGTTCCCAACTCCAACAAGAAATGCAGCTTACCACAAAGCAGTCAATAAAAAGAAGATATATAGCATGTGCTTGGATTTTGTGGTCCTTCCCACAGCTGAACTTGCAAATCTGCTATTGCTAATGGTTTTCTTTCAAACCTCAGGTTCTCCCTTAGCTTTTATCAAACTCCAGAGCTCCTTATTTCTACGTTTTAACTTTCTCTGCGTATAATATGTATATACACGATAATGAATTAAGGGAGTTCACAGTGCTGGAAGCTAAATTTCAAGTTTTTTCCTGTATCAACAGAAAGCACTGAACTAGTTTCAATAGTGGTGATTATTGAAACTTTGTAAGTGCCTTGGTTGGGAAAAGTGTCAAGAAAGCAGGTATGACTTCTGGGCTGTGGTTGGTGTGGCCCCTGGCATGGACCCCCACAGCCCAAATGATCCATCCTCCTCCACTGCAGTTCCTGGTGCTTTTCTTTAAGGACACCAGGACTTCTGGATCATAGGACCACCTCAGGTCTTGCTCAGGACAGTTTTCCCTCTGCAAGTTAAGATTTTTTTCCTCCAGTGCCTTTTCCCAGTGCATTTTCTGAATGAGGTCGTTGCGCTGTGCCAGTTGATGATCCCTGATGAAAACTGCACATGCTCTGTATCTTGTCTCTTCCCCTGCAAACTGGGCTTTTGTGAGCAAAGCCTTTACCTGTCCTGCAGCCACAGCCCTGCCACGCCCTAGGGCAGCTGTAGCCAAGCACAGGTGTCCAGCACAGGTACTGAGAACAATGCATCTCTGCCCTTTGCCAGGGGCTGAGCCCTGAACTGACAGCCTGGGATGCTCACAGATGATGCAGTAGCAAACACAGAAGTTGCTCTCCAAAACAACTTTGCTATGGTTCCTGCCCTCTAAGCAAGGGTTAATTTTCCTCCTCCTCCTCCTGCTCAACCCCCTGTAAAAAGCAGCACATTTTGTAACCTGCCCCTACTGACTTGTGGAAATAAGAGATACCCTATAAGCAATCCTTGTCCAAACACAGTGTTGGACTGGTTAGTGCTAGCACTTTCCATCCAGCACTAGTATTTGTTTTTCCATGCTCTTAATCTTAGAAATTGAATTGAGTCTGATATAAGTGACTTCCTGAATATTGCATAACAGTTTACGTCTGTCAGGAGGGAAGACAAACAGACCTGACCTTGAACTCGAAAAGTTTCCTCCCAGCAGGTAAAAGCTTCCAAAAGTCTGAGCAGGGGCTCCTTGTCTCCTCACTGTCCTGGGACAGCAGTGAGGCTTCCCTGGCAGCAATTCTCTCCACAAAAGAAAAGCTCTGGAAAATGCTTTGGATCCTCCTCTGGGACCTGAGAATCCCCCGGAAAGAGCTGCAGCAGGAAGGCAGCTTCATGTTCTTGCTCCGAAAAGGAGGCAGAGGAGAAATCCTGTCCATATCTGGCAGAGTTTAGCCTCCAGGGATTAATTAAAGGCTTTTTCAGTTTTTCTTTCAAACCTCACAACATTCATCCCCGCCTCACTGAATAGGGAAAAGGGAGAGGCATTTTCTCTGGTGAAGCACCAGCCTGTTTCAATTTTCAGTTTTACATTGCAGTAATATGCTTTTCCTAAGGGAATACCACAGGAAGGGCAAACTTTGGCTTCTCACCATTGGAACATTACGTCATTAAAATGAGCTGGAAATCTGAGCAGCGGGCAAAACAAATTCCCTAAACCTAGTAATTCCCCCTTTCCTTGGCGCTTCTGTCCCCTCTTCCCTGCCCATGGGGAAGGCAGGTGGAGGTGTTGGCAGAGCCAGGGTGGGATGGGGACCAGTGAGCCAGAGTGGGTGGTGATGCTACAGGAGCAGGGAGGTGTCCTGCACCTTCTGAGCTGCTGGCACTGCTGAAACTGGGAGTAACGGAGCTCTGGGGCAGCAAAATCCTTCCTTCTATGATTCAGGCTATGGGTGATGGTTGCACTGAGGGGAGATGGTTGCACTGGTGACAGCCTGTCACCTGGCTCTCAGGACTCTCTGTGAAACACCTGGGGTCTTTTGCACAGCTTTCCCACTACCAGAAAAGTGCAGGGCCTGGGAGACTCTGGTTTTTGGGCAGCATCCTGAGGAAGCACCACAGCTCCCAGCTCAGCCCACCCCGGGTGTGTGTGTGGTGCCCTGCAGAGCCCCCGGCTGTGCCCTGGCTCTAGTGTTTGTTTTCTGACCCCATTACCTATTCCAGTTTGGATTTCAGCTGCTTAGGCTTGATTATTTTAAACCCCCTCTATCTGATTATCAGCAGCCCAGCCAGGCCAGATATGGAGCTTCCTGGGGGATCCCCAGCAGTGTTGAAGGGATAATTTGCCTTTCATTCATGCTTCTGAGGGGGCTGGTCAGCTGAGAAGGCAGCAGAAGGATCATGGGGATATTCCAAATGGGGGAAGGCAGCTTCCCATGCACTCCTCTACTGCAGCCTCAGAAATCTCAAACTTTGCTGCAGGATGGAGGACCTTGCTCCCCTGGGCGTGTGGGGAAATGGTCCTGGCAGGCACCCAGCACCCCCAGGAGGTCTCAGTGAGGGGCACCAAGGCACACACCAACCCAGGCTGGCACGGCAGGATGCTTCTGGAAGCACAGCAGCACAGGGACACGCTGCCACGGCAGGGTGCAGCAGATTGGTACCCAAACCAGGCAGCCTTGTGCAGCCTTTCCACAGCTGCCTTGCTCTTGCTCTTCGGTTTTCTATTGTTGTCCTAGAGCTGTTTTCCTCCTCCTCCCCCCAGCAGGATGAAGAAGCCTCCAGCTGGCCTAGGAGGCTTATCAGCTCTGTCTGGCTGGGTGTTAACAGTTTATTTGCATAAGTACCTGTCCCCGTCATATGCCGCTTGCCTTTGTGACTCACTGTGGTTGTTTATTTTTCCTCCAGCAGCCAGGCTTGCGGCTGCTGTTCCCCGAGGTATGCCAGGGCAGATGCCACCACCCCAGGGCACTGCGGGATGCCTGGCACGCTTGGGTCGGGAGCTCACCCTCCCTGGCTCACCCGCTCCTCCTGCCCTGTGGGACCAGCTTGGAAATTAAATGTGTAACTGGTCGGGTCCTGTTTTCTCCCGGCTGGCAAGATAAAATTAAACTGAACCCCCCCATTTCACACCTTGGCAGCTGTCCCTGACTGGGGAGAGCAAGACTTCCCCTGGGGGAAGCTCCTGTTGCAGGGAAGGGTGATGCATCTGGGTCGAGGGCTGGGTGATGGGTAGCTGCATCCTCCCTGGACTGTGTTCACAAAGTCACAGAATGTCCTGAGCTGGAAGGGACCCACATGGATCATCGAGTGCAACTCCTGGCCCTGCATGACAACCCCAGAAATCCCACCCTGTGCCTGAGGGTGTTGTCCAAGTGCTCCTCGAGCTCTGTCAGGTTGGTTCTGTGTCCACTTCCCCGGGGAGCCTGGTCAGTGCCCAGCCACCCTCTGGGTGAAGAACCTTTTCCTGATATCTTTATTTTAAGGAGCTGAGATCTTTAAAGCCTTTTCTGAGCTGAGGTCTCGGCTCCAAAGGCAGAGGCAGTGTAACCTGCCAGACCAATGCTTCGGGCTGTGCTAAAGCAAGCACTGTACAGCTCTGCTCCAAGTGTTGGTCGTGACCGCCGAGTCACCTCCTCAGGTAGGAGCCAAGCGATCTTGTTTCTGCTCATTAGCTCTGAAAGGTTTTTCCATCCATAATAAGAAAGTCATTAATGTTAAACTTCCACTGCCAGGTAGGATTGATTTGAAATTATAACCACTATAAAGGAGGTATGCGTTGCATATACGATGTGTGAAAGTCCTGGCATGCAGGAATTGTTGCTTCAATGGTTGCCTGTCATCTGTGGAGCTCAACAAAGCTCATCCATGCAGCTCAGACAGACATGGGGCTGCTCAGCAGCCTAGCAGGGCTAGTGAAGAACAGCTGCTTTCAGGGAAAAGGTAAATTAAAATCAGTAGTTGGTACATCCTCTGCGGAAGGGCTGTAATCCTATCCCAGGAGACGACAGAATTGATGATCTAACAAGTCTCCATGCTCTTGTTGCTGTGATATTTTACTAATATGGTGCACAACCCTGAGGTCCTCAGTGCTGCAGGAGGGTCATACGCAGTGTGGGATCACCTCTGCAAGGGGCTACCAGAACTGAAGTGTTTTCTTCTGAATGTGACCCAGAAACCTGGGTGTTGTTGTGTGGTGTGTTCTGCTTCCCCTCCATGGCTGATCTGCCAGTGAATCAACTGGCCATTTAGCCAGCCACTTCTTGTATGTAAAAGTTACTTTAGGCACATATTTTCGGTGTTCACCATATCATTCATCATACAAAGTGCTTTTGACAACTCACCAGTTGAGCTGTGCCACGCATGCATTGCTCCTCAGTCTGGGAGCTGGGATGGATGGATAATGGGTGGATGGATGCATGGATGGCTGGATGCATGGATGGCTGGATGCATGGATGGATGAACCTGGTGAGAAGAATGAGGGATTTGGCTCAGCTCAGCACATCCAGCCTTAGCTCTGACTGTGTGATGTTGCAGGGCAGACCAAAGTATAGGAGAGAGAAGTGAGCACAGAAAAACAGATAATCAGCAAGTTGCTATCAGTGTGAGCATTGAAGAAGATCAGTGGACTTCATTTGTCCAAAGAAAAACGCAGAGAGAGAAAGAAGTAACCACTACACCACGTGAACCATTCAAGGAGTGGCTAAAGGAGCAGAACCACAGAAAGATAAAATCATGAAGCCAGGAGGGTGCTGCAGGAATATCTTAAGAAATCCCCAACTTTTCAGCTTTATCTCTCTTCCTCAAATGCATCAGCAGCTGACTTGTCCTTCTGGCTACTCTTAGGTCTTTGTGAGCCATTGTTGTCCATCCCAAGTGATTCCCTCATCCAGAGTGGGTTTGCTGCTTGGGAACACTGATGGAGTATCCATGTCAGCCCCCCTATGGTTAAAACCAACCCTGTAAGCAAACCCTCATAATTTTATTTATGACTTTCGGATCAGATAATGGTTTTCCACTTTGAAAAGAAAGCTTGCTACTTCAACATTTATTTTCTATAAATGCCTTGGCATTTATATTGCAACAGGAGACTGTGCAGTGATATTATCTGATAAATATCGTGTTATACAGCTGCAATTTACAATGCATATATTTTTAACGGTGCTTCTAAGCTAAATTAAATGCTTCTAAAATATGGTACTTAAGGAAAACAAATGTCTGTTCTAGCAATTTTGTTTTTCAGGGTACACTATTTTTTTAAAACCAGATACCATCTTTATCTTGTCAGGCAGTAAATTATGCACTTGCACTTTCATAAACTCTCCCCTTGGGAACTTAGTCAATGAAATGGAAATGTCTTTTTCACACCCTCCAACTCCAGAGAAATACAGGGAAATAGCCAACTTGGTTATAAACTGAATGTCTAGAGGGAATCCATATAAAATGTGGATTAATGCAGTCCTGATGCATGTGTTGTTTAGCATATATACCATTCACTCAAATGGTGCATTGAATTGTGACTAGGATCATTAATGTCTCTCTTTTTTTTTTTTTTTTTTTTTTAACTGGGAGAGTAATTGCATGTTCTGTGGTGGGATCTGCAGGTAGAAAGACATGGACTGGCACAGGACTGTGAACCTCCCTCCCAAGCCAGGACGCCTGTGAGAGGAGGAAAGCTCTGCTCGGGGGAGTAAAACACAACAGCCTTTACACCTCGGTGGATCTCTCCTGCTTTGAGGGGTGGGAATGGGCAGGACAAGGGTTTCCACAGGCATATCCTGCCTGTGGGATAGCGTTTCATGAGGGAGAGCAGAGGGACTGAGGCAGCTGAATTCAAAGTTGGTCCCTTCCAAGTGAATTATTCTAAATCTACTTATGTTTTCACCATCCATCACCCATAACCACAGAGGCTGGCTGTAGCAGTCAAATGTCTTCATATGAAGCCCTGTGTGGTCCAAGGAGTTGTGTTATCCCCCCACCACATCATGTTAGGGAAGTGCAAAATGCCAGCAAAAGGAAAGAAAGCTGGGAAGGGAGTTGCAGGAGAATCTGTTGTGATGCCCAAGGATCCCTCTGAGGCAGGAGAAGCTACAGCAGCTCTCCTGTCACAGGAGGAGCACTGAAGCAGCTCACCTGACCACTGATGGTCCCCATTTCCCCTATCTACCCTTAAGAATCCTCTAAAAGCCCCAGTTCTTCCAGTCTGGGGAATGCATGAAATGTGGGATATTAGATGTGCTTGGCAATGGAAGCAAACTTGGACAAAACAAGGTAATCAACAGCAACAACAACAACAAAAAAATGCATCTTGAAATCTGGCAGAAAAAATGCAGTGCAAACCCCACAAGAACGTGAGTATCTTTGCACAAAGCCACTTACGGATGCATTCCTTAAAGGTAATCCCTTCAGACAGAGCAAGGCTGCCATTTCTTTGAAAGATATTAAAGCAGCTGTTGCTAGAACATAGAGAATTACTGAGCTATCTGTCAAGGGATGGACATTTGTTATGCTTTATCTACTTTTTTTTTTTTTTAATTTACAGTTTATTTTGATACCAAATTTCCAGCTACTGAAGGTAATTGAGACTGCAAACAAAATCTCCCTATCCACTGATCTGCCAAATCAAATTTTTTCTCCTGTAAGTATAGTGTTTTTGCTTAGCTTCAGAAAGGAAAAGAATTATGCAGAATGAATGAGAAAGAAAAGGGATTAGTTTATATAATGACCATAGCAGCCATCTCTCCCTTGATCTGTCTGTTGTAGTTCATTCTCGAAGATGGGAATGATTATTATTGTAATTTAGAGCAGAGCTTGTTCGTTTTCCTTCTGCTGCATCTGCTTACTACTCTCCAAATTAGCACATATTTTAATAAAAACTAAATATCCTGAGTATAGCTGGGATATTGGATGACCCCAGCTGGGAAACGGATGCAGCAAGATTTTTATCATCTTTGTGTTCTGCTCCTGGAATGACTGTGCACTGCCCTGGTCCTTGATAGAAATTAAAGTAGCCATGAGGCTATTTTGATGACTTCTGGCTACCACAGCACTCAAAACAGGGCATCTAGGGCAGTAAATTAGCAGCTGTGTGTCTCCCGTGCTGTTCTCAAGTAGTGTGGTGTTTCTGAGGGATCTCCAGGAGCTCTCTGTCACTGGAGCAGCTCCCTGCTCCATGATGATCCTCCCACACTCAGCACCAGGGCTGGGTGGGTGCTGCAGTACCAATGGGCTAAGGGGGCTGAGATTCCCTCCTGGTTTTTTTTCACTAGTTAATGTCAGAAAATACTATGTTTCTGAAGATCTTCAAAATTCCACAGGATTTTTGCTCTCTTTGGGGACTACTTGCACTGCCATGGACCTGTGCCATCCCTGTGTCTGGAGCTCATGTATTATAGTAATCAAATTTATGCCAACAAGGCAACTGGGCTTCCCTCCTTCTCTCTCTTGTCTGCACTGAGATTTTCACTGGTCTCAACTCTTCCTGAGAAGTTTTTTAAACCAAAGTGTTGAAGATGAACTATTTCATACGTTTGTTCTCCTGAAGTTGTTTTAACACTTCTGTAACTCTAAGGTGAGCCAATTCACACCTAAAATCAAGGTATTCACACCTGATCACTCCAGCATGGCACTTCCCCAGTGTGGGAAAGCAGCCATGAGGTGACAGCTCTGCAGCATTTTAGGGGACTCTGGGTTAGTGATGGGATTTCACTCTGCAGAACTCATACAAAACTCATAGGGACTCTGTCCTTCACTTCAAAACATCTGTTAATTCTACTTGTGTGCTCATCATTGAAAGGCTGCCTATATTTTCCCTTTCAGGTTTGCAAAAATAAGCACCGGTGAATGAAGATGAAAGGGAAATGTTGCTGGTTTCTTCCCTGGAGATCGTATTTCTTACTTGTTGCATAACTGCTTATTTTAGCATCAATCAGCCAAGCCTTTGTTGTGCAGACAATTCTGTCCTTTTAAAGGATTTGTGCAGTATTGTTTCTTCCAAAATGCTTTTTTTTTGTTTTTATTATTAGATTTATTTCCTCTCTTAGCAAATGCCAACTGACAACACCCTGTCAGAGCTCTTCATAAGTGTTACATAAATGTCATACTATGTAAACTGAGTGTTGCATATAACATATACATGACCTTTCTGGAGAGCCATCCATCAGGTGCTATCTCTGTGTGTGCCACATTTATGCATTTGTACACAAGTTGTGTTTAAGTGTGCATATATGGTAGCCAAAAATCTATTAAGGAGAGTACTCAAAATGCAGAAATGTCCGAACTCTCCTCGGTGCAACTTCATCTACCCCCCTTCGTTGAAGCAGAACAAGACTTTAATTGCATGTTCAGAGACTCTTTTCCTTCTGCATCGCTGTGTGTGCAGTGAGATGGTCAGCGAGGGGCTCAGCAATGCCTATTGTTCAGCACATGAGCCTAGGCAGAGCACATTATTCAGCACATTATTCACATGTCTGACCACTTTTGGATTTCACAGCTATAGAAAATGCAGCTCCAACAGTTCTCCGTGCAGTCTTCAAAGCAGAGCAAGGTGCTGATGTTCTGGATGGCAAAAATGTCCTGAGGTTGCAAGTAGGCATGCTGTGGACCTGCCATGCCATGCTGACCTTCTTTAGAGGTATAGCCCAGAAACCCTGGAGAAATGGCCCTGAGGTGGTAAGGTTGTAGCATGCTGTACAGGACCAGAGCAGGAACCTACAGGTTCCTCAAAAGACAGAATTATTAATTTCCTCATGGCTTTTTCTATATCACTTTCCACTACATTGCCTCAGTGCTTCAGCACCTTCATTAATCCTCCCGAAACGCCCGTTCTGAAGATGGGTCAGAGTGACACATGGATGGATTAAGGTCAGTTTTGACTAACTCAGGGTACTCCATCTGAAAAGCGTAATGTCTGCGCTTTCAGAGCATTTAACATGATACAGCACTTCATACATGCAAGCACAGCACCCAGTGCTTCCAGCTGCACAAAGATGGATGTCAGCAATTCAGGCTAAAGGTTTCCAGCCACGCACCCGCAGTGTGGGCAATACAGCCATCAGCAGCCAAAACTTTGGGTTAATGACTGTTTAGTGTTACACAGCCTGTGGCAAGGGCACAGAAAGAATCTGCTTCTTTGGGAGAGTTTTATCCTGTTGACACAGTCTGTCTGTGTCCTGCAGCCCTTGAATTGCTCCTTGGGCAGTCTTTGGTTCTGCACATGAGGATCTGGCCAAAATTTGCTTAATTTTTGACTTACAGAGCAGATCCATGGTGTACAGGTGTCACAGAGAAATCAGATTGTGACAGTGTAATTAAGATCTGCACTAGAGTATTGCGTGCATGAGAAAAATCTCCAGAAATTGGTATGGAATGCTTCACTTTGGACACTTCTGATGTCTGGACCAGGTAACACAGTGACCTTCACAATACCCCTTAAGGCAGCCTGTGCTGTAGATAAGGTGAGATCTGTAGGTGAAGTCCTGTCAGGGACTTAAAGACATGGGCTGTGCTCAAGAATCCCACTGCCCTTGTAATCCCACGAAAGGCTTTTTAACCAAGAGGGGATGTTTCCTATTGCCTGGGAGACTGCTGAGACGGCTCTGAGCACCTGAGGCAGCAGGTGCCCCAAGAGCAGCATCTTGAGAGATTTCAACTGCAGGAACTGGGCATGTTTTTTGCTGTGCAGTGAGCTGCTCTTCAAAACCCAGTAATATGACTGATTTGAGTGGGTTTATGTAAAAAAACATAAAAGGCTGCCTCATGCCAAATTTCAAGACCCTATTTCCAGTGTTAGTCCAAAGACCCACAGCAAGCCCAAGAATGACCAAAGTGATGCTCTTCTCCTACTCTGCTTTCGTCCTCAGAAGAGCCAAAGGACTTGGAGCGTTCAGAAAACATCCAGCACAGGCTGCCAAGGCAGAAAGTTGCAGCCTAATTCGTTCAAGTTGGTAGTTTATAAGGAGCCACAACAGGGATGTACGGTGAGTAGCATCTGGCTATTGTAGCTCTGGTTCCCAATGGTTTATAATCGGTAATTCACAGTTTTAGAACTGACCAGTTTAACGAATCGTAAGAGATGATGGCAGATTATCACTGAAAGACAGTCTTTAACTTGAATTTTAATCTCCTGCAGCAATGGTTTAAAACAGTGCAAGCCAACTTCTGTAGGGCCCCTGGGAGCTGGGGAAGACGCATGGTGTACATCCAATTATTATTATTATTTTAATTTAAGAAGCCGTTTCTATCCCGACAGCACTGCTGCCGTTGTTTTTAATCCTCCAGAAAACAGCTGTCAACAGGCAGCTCTGAACCAGCCAGAGCCCAAAACACTCGTTTGGGGAGCGCACAGCAGGGTCACCCCGCGCGGAGGCGGGAGGCAGCCGCGCCGCTCCGCACCTCTCCGCGGAAACTCTGCGAAGTTTTTTGTGGGAGCACACACATACAGACACACGCACGGGTCGGGGGGGCTCTTCTGCTGCAGCCGCATCCCCAGCCCCGCCGCTGCTCGCCCCTCCGGAGCGGCCGCCGTGCCGGCGCGGAGGCTCCGCATCCCTTTCCCCCGCCCCGGCGGCTCCCGCGGCCGCGGAACTTTGCTGCGCGGGTGCGGGAGGGAGGGAGCAGCTCCGCACCGCGGCCCCCGCCCGCCCCGCGATGGGCAAGAGCCGTCTTTTTGACGCAGGAGAAATGGCAAATTTTAAGTACGTCATTAATATGGCGCCAAAAGCCCTTTTTTTTTTTTTTTTTTTAAGTATAAGCTTATTCCTTTATTTATTTATTTTTTAAAGGTTGGCGAAGCCGCCCCGTGTACGCGTGTGCACAGCGCGGAGAGGGGGAGCGGGCGGGGGGGGCGGAGAGCGTGAGTGTGTGCGAGTGTGAGTGCGTGTGCAGGGCCGGGCGGCGGGACGGCTGCGGGGCGCCGGGGCTGCGGGCGAGCGGCGCTGGGGCTCCGGGCAGCGCCATGGGGCCCCGGCGGCCGGCGGGGGGGTGACGCGGGGCGGGCGGCGGCGGCGGCGGCGCGGCCCGCGATGGGACCCGCGCTGCCCGCACCTGGCCCTGCCGCGGCGCCCGGGGAGGGGAGAAGGCGAAGAAATTGAAGATTTGGGGCGGCCGAGGCGGGGGGGGTGGGTGGGGGGGGTGGAAGCACCGCCACCATTATCCGTCCCCGCTCCGAAAGTCGCTTCCCCGCCTCCCTGCCGGAGCCGGAGCCGGAGCCCGGGCGGCGGCGGGGCGCGGAGCGCCGGAGGAAGTGCGGGGTGAAAAAGAAAGAGAAACAGGCGGGCAGGGCTCGCCCGGCCGCGGCGGAGCGGCCATCTCGGCTGGGAGCGGGGCCGCATCTATGGAGTTACCGGGCGGGCGCTCCTGAGGAGGGCCCGGGCGGCGCGGCCCCGGCAATGACACCGGATTGAGCCGCCGAGGGGGCTCTCCCGGCCGGGGACTGCGGGAGCATCCCCCGCCCCCGCCTCCTCCCGCCCGTCACCCCAGAGACCGGCGCAACTCCGGGCGGACACTCCTGGCCAAGGTAAAGGCTCGGCGGGGTGGCGGCGGGAGCGGGCTGGGTTTGCAGCGGATGGTTATTTTGCAGCTCCCCCTGCTTTTGCTGTATTTATGTCTTTTTTTTATTTATTTTTTTCCCTCCCTCCCCCGGCTGCCGGGCGGGGGATGTGCAGCATTCCCGGGGCGGATGGCGCACGGTGGTCACTCTCCTTTGCAAGTGCGGGAGGGAGGCGGCGGGGACGTAAACAAGAACTTTTCAAGGCTCGGTTCGCCGCTTCGCCCCTTTATTCCCCGAATTAATGACTGCGGCAGCGGCCCCGCGCCCTGCCCTGCCCGCCGGGAGAGGAGGGGACGCCCCGGCGCCCCGCGGGGCTCGGGCGGGCAGCGGGGGCTCGGCGGGCGGCAGCGCGGGGCCGGGCAGCGCGCTCGGGAGCGGCGGGGCCGCGGGCGCGGAGCGCTGCGCGGGGCCGGGATGGCGGTGCCCGGGGGCGTGGCGGCTGCCGGCTCCCGCCTGCCCTCCCCTTCCTCCCCCCTTCCCTCCCCACCGCGGGGCTTTCCCCGCCGCCTTCCCCCGCCGCACCGCGCCGCGCCGCCGCGTCCCGGGGCTGCCGGGCCCGGAGGCACCGCCGCTTCCCCCCTGGCATCACCGCGCTCGAAAACATCCCGCGTCCCCCCGCGCCCTTGTGCCCCCGGGCCGGCCCCCCTTCCCTCCCCGGCCACCTGCCCCCTTCCCCGGGCTCCCTCCCGCATCCTCCGGGGAAGCCGGCGGCTCCCGCGCCGCCCCCGCCGCGCTCCTGCCCCTTGCCCACCTGCCGAGCCGCTTCCCGGGCAGGATGCGGGGCTGGCAGCGCCCCCCGCCTGCCCCGCGCCCGGGGTGGGAGCGGCGGGCTGGAAGTTGGGAAGCGCTGCAAAGGCGGGAGGCTGCTGAATTGTCAACCTCGACTGCAATTAGGGAGGAAAAAAAAAATCTCGCTCTCCATACCTATACGTTTTGAGCGCTTTTTGAGTGGGAAGAGAAGGATGGTATGGCATTCACAGGGAAAATTCGCAGTGCCTTCTGAGCCCCCACAGTGAAAATTGTTTACTGAAAGGCTCGAGCCAGGACCCTCCGACACGCTGGGACATTTTTAAGAGGAGATTTTGCTTGGGGGAAAAAAAATTAAGTGATCTCAGCCTTCTCCCCGGGGGTAAGGAGCCCGGCTTTTAGGAATGGTGTTTGACCTTTAAGCATTTATTGGCTACTGGGGTTAAAATAAGCTTGAGATAGAAGCAAAAATAGCTTGCAGAAAGGTTAAATCGAAGGTTAAATTTGTTTTTCTTAGGAAAATTGAGGCTGATGTTCAAAAATGTAGGCTTGGAGCAAAGGATGAAGGGTACACGTTAGGGGGTCTGTAGGCAAGGAGATGCAATGCCTTTAAAGTGTTGATGGCTGCTGATAGTGTTTGACACCCAAGTTCTGAAAGTTGGTGGGTGGGTGGTCCTTCAGATCAGGTCCGGGCTTTGCCTTGCTGTGGGTTTTCATACAAAGATTGGAGTGCTTGTAGCTCCTGTTGATTTCCTCTGAGGTTTTTGGTGCTCAGAGACCTGCAGGATGGGGCAGTCAGCTGTGGGCATGGAGCTGTGCCCGGTGTCCCTTCCCGTGCCCTGTGTCCCTGCCTGCACCCTGCCCCCGGAAGGCAGGGGTGGCCCCAGTGCCCTCAGTAACCTTTCTGATTACCCGTGCTCTGTCTGGGCTTGCTGAAGGAAAAATAGATAATTAGAAGGTAACGAGTCAGAAGAGGCGAGCGAAGTTATAAATGTGAGTAGTAAAGAAAAAAAAAAATCTCCTTCTAGATGTGGAGAGAGGCAAAGCACAGGAAGTAAACGAGGGCTTGTTTTGTTTTAAATTGAAATGAGATTAAATATTGCCCCAGGGAGCCAAGACAGCAGAGTTGTTGTGGAGGAGAGGAGGGATGGCTTGCTCCTCACCTGGGCACCTGAGTTTTTGCTGGAAAGCTGGTGCTGGCAGCAGCCTGTAGAGGAGGCGAGGGACAGACGAGCCCTGGCGGGCAGGGACAGGCTCCTGCTGCCCAAAAAATGGTTGTTCTGAGTACCAGCATCCTGCCCTTTTGCATTTACATTTTGCAGGGCTACCAGGAATGGTAAGAAAAGCTTCCTCCCAGATGCAGGGGCTGAGCACCACGATTTGCTGAGGGTCTTGTTAGCCCCGCTGCTGTGCATCCTTTGGTCCAAAAGTTTGTTCTCCTGTTACTATGAAATTGGGGCTGTGCCAATTTGGGGGATGCTGCTGCTCCCACAGAGCCTCCTGTAGCAGCACTTGGCTCCAAAATTTGCTCACGGGAAAAGGCAATGGGACGAGGACAACCCTCCCACGGTGCGCAGACTGGGATGTTCCAGCCCTCCACCCTTCTTATTACACTTTCTAACAACTGGCCAGCGTTCCTAGACAGAAGGAACAGCACATTGAAGGCAGAGGGGAAGCGCTGAGGGGATGCGATGGGAGCAGCCCCACGGCTCGGTGACAGCTGGTGGCACAGGCGCTGGGACAGGGGGTCCCCGGCGCGGGGTCGGTGGCCGGAGCCGTGAGCGTGCCGCTGGGGGCACTATGTTCTGTTTGTGTTCCTATTTCTGGGCTGGAAGAACAAACAGGGAAGTGGTTTTTCTGCAGTCTCATTGCAGCTCACAAACAGAGCACATCATTCAGCCGGTGTTGCTCACAGCGTCAGAGGTGACGGCGCGGGGACCGAGCGCGGCGCATCCCTCATCCTGCGGGGAGGCTGGGAAGAGGTGATGACCAAATACTTATCCTTCTTTTTTTTTTTTTTTTTCTGCAACTTATGCAGGTTTCTGTGCCTGTTCCCTGTGGAAGTGGGGAGCGCAGGCATGTGTGAATTTCTCTGTTTGCTTGCCACAATTCAGAATGGTTCATTCTTGGAAACATCCCCTGCACAGGGTGCTGGGATGCCACTAAAATCTCCAAATCCCACGTGGACTTGATGTGCAGAGGAGTTTGCAGGGAGCTGGGAAACACCAGGGGGTTCCCCAGAGCACAGGGCTGGTGGAGGGGTGTGCAGAGGAAGAGTTCCGTTCTGGTTAAAGGTTGGATGAGGCATTTTGGTTTAGTGTGGATGGGAGTGGGTGCCTGTCCCTGGCACTGTGCCCAGCTGAGCTCAGGATCTGGGCACAGGCATCTCTGTGTACCAGGAGTACTGCTGCCTCCACCTCTCCCAGGTTGCATGGACTGGGCAAAATTGCATTCCCAAGAGTTCCTCTCCAGCCTTCCCCTGCTGTGAGGCAGGACCAGCCAGCCTCGGGCCATCATCTCCATTTTAACACCAATCCTGGTGCTAATTTGTCCAAGGCCCTAGTGATTTACATTTGTTTAGGCTGATGAAGGGCCATCATCTTCCTTGGTTTAGCATTTATCTGCCTTTCTCCTCTTGAACAAAGGCAATGCTAAACATGTGTTGGTTTGCAGGCAGTTCAGTTTTTTGGTTTCCAGGCATTATCCAGGGCTATGCCTGTGGATTTGAGTTGCAGACACTTCAGGGGGATGTTCATTTGTTTATAAAAGAAACCCACATCTGTTTCTGTTTGAATTTTTTAAGCAAGCCTACATAGAAACCTTTCACTTGGTTTCTGGCTCTGTAAAAACTAGATTTTGGGCCAAGTTTGACCTAACAGTGACCTTTTCAAAGTATTACAAATTTTTTTGGTATTTGTTTATGACTTTAATAATGATGCCATGCGGGGAATGGGTCAGTTAAAGGTGAAATTAACTTCTAATGCAAACAAAAGATTAATTTTGGAGCAGAGACCATGTTTTGTGGAGACTGAAGTTGCTCAGTAGCTCACCAACTGAATTGCTCCTGAGAGCTTGTGGGAGCTGGAGCTCCAGCCCTGGGAGGGATGTGGGCAGTGTGTCCCTCCCCGCCTCCCCCGGGTGCCAAAAGGGTTGTGAGAGCTCACCCACCATCAGACTTTATAACTCTGGGATACAGATGGGGAAATGGCCCAATTACCCTTCTACAGTAAATTCCTCTGTTAAGTGCCATGCGGTTTACTACTGTTTGGCTGCTCAAGATGAGTCCCTCAGGAAACAGCATCTCCTTAGCACAGCCTGGAACTTAACCATTGTCTGGAATGGCCTGGTTTTGGCCAAAACTTTGGCTCCCTTCAGGCCCACAATACCTTGTATGCCATCCTCTGCCCAGCCTTTCGATGCTGCTGCTCAGATATGTCCGTACTTTGCTCAAGCCAGAATTTCATTCAGAAATTTAATGCAGTTTGCTTCGGAAGATGCTGTCTTGGATCCTGCCAAAGAGTGGCAAAATGATTTACTGGAGTACAGACACTATTTTTGCTGCAATGTGAACCACTTCTGTATGTGAATATCAATTCATCCAGTTATGTAGTGAGCGAGTTAATTCTGTAGGCAGGTGTAGGACAGAAGCAGGATGCAGGGACCAAGTTCAATTAAAGGGAAGATCATTGCATCTCCTCATATATATCAGAGCCAAAACCAGTGCCAGCCTCCTGCTACCTGTGTTCAGCATTGATTGTAAACCTTTCTTCCTGCCTTGGAAGGAGAGAGATGTCAGTGATGCTGTCCTGCTGTAAAAGCAGATATGGGAAGCCTGGGAAATCTCACTGGCTATCAGTAGGATTCCTTTACTTCAGCTCAAGTGGTTTTTTCCCCCCATTGGTTTTGGCTTATTTAATCTCTGTGATTAAGAACTCCAGAATCAATAAAAGCTTTGCTCTGTCTTTGTGCTCCAAATGTCTGTTTGCCACTTCAGACCAGTAGGAACCAGTTTAAGAGGTTCAGGTAGGATTTTCAGTAAAAGTAAGTAAGCTGCAGTTAGAGCTATCTTCAATTTCATTTCCCCCAAGCAAAATCTAATGGCTACTTGGAACAAGGCTGGTTTAATAACATCTGTTTCCCCTTGAATCACCAGGGGAGACGTATTGATATTGCCATGTTCTTAGGGAGTGTTTTAAGTCACGTTTTGACAGGGCAATGCCTTACCACAACACTGATAGCTAAAATGTTTAGGATACTTCGTAGTATTTTCCCTTATAATGCTGTGATAGCACATATATTGTAATATACAGCTACTGCAAGGGTTTTATATGCTTATGTGGAACATTTCCTGATGTTGAGGGGAATGTCATGCTCTAGCATGCTATCCCAGTCTGCGTGCTGCTTGTACCTGCTGCAACCAAACCACACAAACCCAGTGTTTCGTTATCATTCCCGCTTACCATTTGTGGAAGCAACAGTGGGTATGACATATCAACACATTCGGATTCTTAGAAAATATCTCAGAAAGTACTAGGAATATTCCTATGAGGTTAAGATTGTTTTCTGTGGATGTATTTTGGCTCACAGCCTGTTGGATAGTTGTCTGGTCCGTTTGCATCCAGAGCTCCCCAAGCCCTGTATTGGGGGCCACGTTGATCAGCCACCAACCACACTGGTAAACTTCGGATCTTCAAAAGTTAAAATACCTTTCTTTTTCTCCTGAAGCACCTACTGGTACAGGTACTTGACTTTCAGTTCCGAGCGCTTGGTTCCCGAGGGGTGAATTCGGGAGAACCTGCTGATTTCAGGCTCTCCTGTGGCTTGTTCAAAGTCTCACAGCAAATCAGCTGAGCTTGTAACCAGTCTCCTCATCAGTGCGGTGGTACCCGCTGCTGTGATTCTGACTCTGAGAGGATGGAGAAGTCCCGGCAGCTGTGCAGAATCCACTTGCTCACCCCCCAGGAGCTCCGCTGCCAGGGGAGCTCCCAGCAGAGCAGTGCGGTGGTGGGAAGTGCTTGGGGCTGGGCTGTGTGACAGATACTCCCCAAGTCTTTAAAGAAGTAGATGCCGGCTGAATGGGAAGATGAGTCAGAGGGTAAAACCCCAGGCTTGTGGCACACGGGGGTTCTCTTCAGCTCTGGGATGCTCGTACTTCCCCCTGCAGACATACCGAGAGTGTGCAGTTTCCATTCTTCTGGCTTCACACTTCTCAGCTCTGCAGCTCAGACAGGTGGTTCACAGCACATCTTTCTTCCCTTCCAACAGCACCACGGTCCCTGGTAGGGCAGTGTCCAGTCCATGATGGAGCTTCCTCCCTTGGCAGTGTTCTTGCAGCAGAAGAGACATTTGGATGCAAATCCTGCATAGACAAATTTCCATGCAAAGCTGATCCAAATGCACCCACTGTAACTCCTGGGAGTGGGAAAAGTTGGTAGAGAGACAATCACGCCTCAAAGCTCAAAAAAAGCTGAATGAGAATTGTTTTCTTCCCTTTTTTCTTTTTTTCAGCCCCTGATTAGTTGTCTGTACCTGAGGGTAAGGACTGGTTGGTGCTGGGGTAAGAGGTTGTGCAGATATTCAGGTAGCAGTGCTTTGGTGCTGAGATGAGTTTTCTGGACACCAAGTGTAATGCTCGATTTCTTTTGTTACAGATGGAAGAAAAACGACGCAAGTACTCCATCAGCAGTGATAACTCAGACACCACTGACAGTAAGACCTTTAATTCAAAGCTTTGAACAAGATTCACCTCCAGCAGTCAAAATGCTTGAATAATTACTTTACAAAGTGGAGGAAGCTGCGTTTACTGGGAAGTCTCTGCACAACGAATTGTGTGCAGGGCTAGGTTTGTCAGAAATGCAGCAACAAGCTGATATCAATTTATTTAAACACTTGGCTGTGGCTGCTCTTAACTGATGAGAGTGTCTCCCTCGTGTGAGGAGTCTGGGTGAGGAGAGCTGCTGATTGCAGATCTGCTAACGAAGCAGCAAACAGCCTTTGTAGATGAGTTGTCCTTTCCTGTGAGCTGCAGCCTGAGACTAGTTTGCTCTTGATTTGGGTTGTACTGGGGGAAAGGGAAGTTTTTATTGGAGTCAGAGTAAAACTGGAGCTGCATTGTTTCCTTCTTGCAAGCTGAAGAGTGATGTGGGAAAAGGGATAAGGCTCAAGCCAGCAGAACTTGCAAGCCCACGCTTGCTTTTCAACATCTACCTCACTTCATCCTCATTCAGGAAGGCACAGAAGCATGTGTTCAACAATAAACATGTGCAAATGTGCTGAATTTTGGCTATAAATAGAGCACTCTCCTCTCCCACTTATCCCAGGGTTTCACCCTCTGCAGACATACTGCAGTGCCTCGGTGTTCAGTACCCTCGAGGCACCAGCCTAATCCCTTGTCTGGACTCCGGAGTTTCTTACTAGTTGCTCTTGGTTTCTTACAAATGTCACAGTAATTTCATCTGGGCCGTGCTGGGAATTTGCTCTCCACACTTTACAGGATCTGGCTGCTGGATATCCGAGAACGAAAGAGACTTTACTAAAGACACTAAACTTCTGGGCCTTTTCCTAACAGGATGATGGGGAGATTACAGGGGGTTATGGAAAGGCTGATCTTGCTGGGTTTGGCTGCTGTTCCCACAGCTTTAGCCAAAAAAATTGTCAGTGAGTGGAGTTTGCACCACAACTGCCGACGGGAACCTGCTGTTGGGCTGCCAGCGGGGACCCCCATCATGCTGGAGCCCTGGGGGGTCTGAGCTGTGCCCACAGAAAGTGTTTCAGGCTCTGTCAACACCACTAGCTTCTCATAAAACGAAACATCTCTATCTCCGAAATGAGTTTGTTTTGGAATCCGTGCTCCAAACTTCCCGTCTCCTAATCCCCAGATGCTCAAAGGCTTATGGAGTTGAGCTGTGCTCGCTGGCTTTGCTGCCTTTCCTGCCTGTCAGGGGTAAGGCATCTTTAATCATGGTATTAAACAACATGGCCTTATCTCTGTGGGGCTTGGATATTTATGCTGCAGGTGATATCTAAGCTGTTGACAAATGCTCTCCTGCAGGATAGTTGTAAACAGAGTGGTGACCTTCTTTTTCATGCCTCTGCCAGGAAAGGGTAGTTGTGGTGTGTTATCCAAGCCTGTAGAGCTGTAGCATCATACTGTAGCTTGAGAAGAGGGGGCAAGGTGGAAATTAGTGGCTGATCTCTCCATGAAAGCTGTGGAGCTGCTGCACTCCTTGGAGCAGCTTGCTGAGTAAAGTCCATGTGCCTGCAACTTGGGGATGTCTGCTCTGAGCTTTGTCTACACAGTCCTGTCATGCTCTGAAATGTTATAAAGAATTCCATTTATTTGGAGCCCTCTTTAATGACATCTAGCCTGACACTTCAGTCAAAAAACAAGCTGTCTTTTGGGAGCAAGTGATGCCCCTACATTAGGTTTTCATTTTATGAAGTACAAGAAAGTGCACTGCAAGTAAAGAGTACAAGGTGATCTGGTACCTCTTCCCCTGCCAGCAAAAATGGGCATGTGAGATTTACCTGAGCTTAATTGCCTGAGCTGGTGAAGGAACAGACATTTCCCACCACAGTGGTACTGCAGCCTGATCCCTGTGTCAGTTCAGCTCCTGGCCAGAGCCCTCCATCCTGTTTGGATGTTCCTTCTGTGCATGCTGGTGTTTCCTCCTACTTAGCCCTCCAAGGATAAAATGAGTGTTAAATAGGCCTCTTGGTAGTTATTTTGTTGCAACCTCACAGAAACATTTTTGTATAGTGGAATATGGAGAGGTCCTGCTATACAGAAGACTGAGCTGTCATCATTATTACACAGAAATTCCAATAATCAGTTGGTTATTTATCATTAACAAGCACAGTCTTTTATTTAAGTGATAGTGACACAAATGAGTTTGCAATAAATTTCAGTAGTGTAGTGGTCCCAGCACATTTCAGGCTTTAGCCACCATTCCTTTTGGAGGTGGTAGCAGTGGTGATGATATTGCACAAAAAAATGCCATATCAAGGTATTATTCCCTCTTAGCGCTGACCCACAGTGTTGGCTGAGGCTGGGGAAGTGGGGCTGGTGAAAAAGGTATAGAAAAAACTTTGACTCTTTCCCAGGTAACCTGTCTGTGTTGCTTTGTTGCAGGTCACACCACATCCACCTCCAGATGCTCCAAAATTCCGAATACCAAATCCCCCTGGTCACGGCAGAAGGAGAAGAAGCCCTCTGAGGTACGTGGGCTTTTAGGCTTTTGCCAAAGGAGAGTTTTTCCATGGGACTGTGCTTGCCCAGATGTGGCAACCAGCATGCCCATGGCCAGCTGTGGCAGTGGGTGCCAGGACAAGGCATCTCCAAGAAGCCAGAGCCCATGGTGCAGAGCCCCAGCTCCTGACAGTGGTGTCCATCCCAGCTCTCCTCGGGAGTGGGCTGATGGGGATACACGATGAGCATCTCTGGTGAAGGGTGGGGGTCCTTGTGCCCACTCCATCCCTGCTGACACAAAAGGAGTTAAGTTTGGTGGGACTGGGACATCCTGCAGTACTGGGGTGTTTGCATGCCATGGTTCCCTGGCTTGGGTGCCCACCTCGGTGCCCTTTCACTGGTGGCAGGGGACAGTGACGTGGAGACTCCTCCCCGTGAACAAGTGGGAGGCAGGGAGAGCTGTGAAATGAGAGACAGCACAGCTGAGGTGCAGATTGTGTCATGTTGGTTTCCCCCTGACACGGGGCTCAAGGGCACTGAGCTGAGGCCATCGGTGTCTGACCTTGTCTCAGGGCTTCCTCTCGCTGGTATGGGCAGTGCTGCCCGCTCTGGGGACATTGCCCAAGTTCACCTGCTGGCTCCCTAGTGCAGGGTCTGGGCCTGGCGTGGGAGGAGCTGTTTGTCCCCAGGACTGTGCTAGAAGGGGTGGTGCTGTGCCCTGTTTTCCTTGTGTGCCTCGGATACATTTCCACTAGCCATGGAAACTATACCAGGCGTGAGCTGCTGTTGTAGCAACCGCAGTGTTTGGCAGTGGTCATCTTCATTTCAGCAGCAGCGTGAGCAAAGCCAGAGGGACATTGTTCTCACATTCCCTTCCCTCTGGACTGGGGTCTGGAGTCAGACAGTGCTAAGTTTAGAAGCAGATGAAGCTGGCATGGCTCATGTGAACTCCCCAAGCCCTCCCCGTTTCACCTCCCCTGACGCTGTGGCCTGGTGAGCACAAACCTCTGTAACATCCTCCTTTTGCATCAAGCTGAGTAGAGATTTTGAGGTTTTCCTGTGGTCACTGCCTGAATTACAGCTGCTCTTGGTTCTTACTGCTCTGACAGGTTTACATTGATAAATCTGATGTGTTGGCAAAGGACACAGACTGAAAAAGTCCAAGTTCTGTGTGCCTTGGGTAAAGAGAGGGACTGGAAAGCTTTTAATACCAGCTGAGTTAGTTGGAAACACTCCAGAGAGCAAGAACCAGGGGTGGAGATATCACTGACTGCTGACAAGGCTGTTGGAAAATTGAATATTAGCACTGGTAATGTTGGTTTTTGGTTATAGATGTGTCTTTCAGTGGGGGGTGGGGGGCAGATTTCTGTGAGCTGAATCCTCCCTTGGAAAGTGAAGCATTTAGGGCATCTCCTCCTCCTGTGGCACCATTACCCTTCTCTGAAATAACTGCCCATCCCTGTGCCTGATGTGTCCATAAAGGCCTTGGGTGAGCCCTTTAGGTGCTGTCAAAATTCTCTACCACGGAGATGCCCCGTGTTAGATGTGAGAGGATGTGACTCATGTGTCACAACAGTGTCACAGGTGCCACCCTGCTGCTGCCCAGTAAAATCCTCCTCCACGAATTGGGGCATCTCTTTCTGCCTCACTGGTGCAGACACAATTTTGTCTTTAATATTAATTAATCAGCCATCTAGGAATTTACCTGGCTGCTAGTGAAGTTACTGGTTTTAAGTCCAAGACTGCAAATGAAAATGTTTCTGGACTTGAGGAAGGATGGTCTACAACAGTTGGAGTGAAAACTAAATCTTAGTTCACGGCACTCGGGGAGACATCAGATCTGGTGCCTGCAGAGGGTCAGGCTCATCCCTCTACTTCATGCTGTTATCCCCTGAGGAGGGTTCTCAGTGAAATGTAGCTGTGGAACAAATAAAGCAGAGCAAAAGCTGAACAGTGCCCAGCTTAGCAACAGTTGGGGCAGAAAGTGAACCTCTGTGGCTTATCTGAAGTGAAACTCCAGGGGAATTTGGGGAGGCGATGTGTGATTACTCAAGCTGGAGTTTGGCCAGGATGCTCAAGCTGACAAACCATCTTTTACAAAAGCATGGTGGGCACACAGGCAGATGGAGCAGTCTGGATCTCAGCTGTGCTCCCCTCACTGAGCATCGCCCCTGCACTTGCTGGCATCCAGCTCTGCTGGAAATCAGCTACAGGTGGAACCCAAGGGTCAGGAGATTGTCTGAGGTTGGATATAGGATTGCCCGAAGACCTGCAGCAGTGCAGGGAGATGATTTGGAGGTCACTCTGGTATGGATTTCCTCTACAACAGCATCTTCCAAATTTTTCCATGAGTGACCCAGCTTCTGCTCTTCCTGTGAGCACCCATGAACCCGTCTGGTCTATATGTGGGATCCACTCTCTGTCCTCTGTGAAACGCTGCAGGGTTTGGCACATCATTCCAGGAGCGCTGGGGGATTTCAGGCATAGAATGGTACAGCCATCATGTCCTGTTGGAGCATGTACTGAGAAATGTAAAGCATAAACCACACCACTGTCAAACTACTTCACATGAAATACTGAAATGCCTTTTCTGTTCTCCATCCTGCTGAGGATGGAAACCACAGGAGGGTAATAGGGAGAGCAGGATGAATGTATTAGCAGATATTGAAACCCCAGCCGTTTTGGGTCTGGACACATATTTTCAAACAGTAATTTGAACTCCAGGTTTACACATGGCTTGTAGCTTTATCAGGAGCTGCAGTGGGTGCAGGCATGTCCTGAGGATGGCCATGCCTGAGGATGGGCTGGGGGAATGTGCTTGTGGACCCACCAGCCTGTCCTGCCCTTCTCCACATCGGGTCCTCCATTTCTCTGGGAGCTGCCGACCCACAGAAACATGCATTTTCCCCTGATGACCTGGGAAGGAGATAAAAAAATCAAAAGCATCAGTGTTACATAGTTATTAGTCAGGTCAAGGGGTGATGTTTATTATGAAAGACTCTGTGAGAAGGGATTAACTATACACATTAAAAACCACCCAATACAAGGCATCTGGGAAAACAAGCTTCTTAACATGGAAAAGTACTGAGCTGTTTGTAAACATCCGCGAAGGGGCCATTGCCAGGGAGGGTGATTATATTTATCTGTGCCTGTCACGGGGCTCTGCCCGGGCTCTTTCCTGACTGTCTCAGGCACCAGGCCTCTGTCTTGGCTCTCTCCCTCGCAGAGGTGACACTCGTCCTCCCCTGCCCCTTGCCAGGGCTAAAACCTGATGCTGGTGGTGCCCTGGGCATGGCTCTGCTGCTCTGCTTTGCCTGAAGGCAGAGGATGGACGTGGGCAGCTGCCAGCAGCTTCCTGCATCTGCAGTGATAGCAGTACCAATCTGGTGATTTAAATTAATCTCATTAGTGCTCGTTTGCCTGTTAACTTGTCCGCAAACGGAGCGTGGTGGCTGGTACCCATCTCCCTGGGTCCCTGCGAGGAGGGGCTGGTCATGCTCCCCACCCTGGGGGCTGGAAGGAGGGAATGCTCACTCAGGTTCTCCCTGCCACAGATCCGAATCTGCAGCAGGGAATAAGACATGCCCGAAGGATGGATTTCTGCTTCTGTTAGTGGCACATTAGTGCGATCCTGCCCCCAGCTGTAGGGCTGCTGGGGATGTGAGCATGAGCCTCGCTGGTTTGACTGCAGTCATCAAGCCTCTCTCCTCTTCCTGACAGGGAACAGTTGTCAGTGTCTAAGGAGAGAATCTAAGAACAAGGCAAGTGTGTAATGATAGTCGCTGGTTCTATCTGCCAGCTCCCAGCCAGCAGCAGCCTGGGGACTCCCTCGGATGCTGCCTCTGAGTCACTGCCGTAGCTGCTGTGTTAGTCATTAGCTCCAGAGCTATTTGAGATCCAAAGCGCTCACCTGCACTGCTGGAATAGATTTTGGAGGGACAAAAGCGTGCTTTTTTTGTGCAGAACACCTGCCTGCCAGCCCTCCAGCTGTCCTTTCTCAGCTGAAGGGCCCTGTGCAGTCCCAGCTCTGCTGTGCAGGTGCTGCTCATCCCACCGGACATCCTCATTGCCCTTCTCCCTCTCGCCGGACCTTCGGGAGGCGAGGGGAGTGCAGCTGGAAGCAGGGCTCAGGATGAAGGGGAAACCACAAATTTATACAATTTACATTATTTTCTGCTTGCCTTGTTTAGATATTACTTCCGTGTTTTGAAAGGCGCCTTTTTATATCACTTTACAAGGATTTAACTCTTTTAACAAGCATTCTCATCGTTTCCCTTCTAAAAATTAATTCTTACTGCATTGGATCATGGTTTTTTTCCTCCTGCATTAGGTATATAATGATCCAGTGCAGTGTGAATTTAGTTCCTGGACTCTTCCATGCTTGGAGAAGAGCTTTAATGGATGTGGCCAAGCAAGACTGGACATGCTTTTATGGGGCTGGATGGGGAGAAAATCCATCTCTGTTGAAAGGTTTGACTCCAGTTTGGCTTTGTCAGTTTTCCCATGCCAGCGTGGGGATAACAGATTAAAACCATTGTCTTCTGAATGCTGAGATGTGCCAGACAAAAATGCTTCTTGTTCCTATTTTGAGTTCTGTTGTTCATTGAATCTTTAACATGCAGCATTTCGAGAGGAAACAAGACTAGATGAAGAGATAAGGAGGCTGGCTCCCAAATAGACAAGAGAGTTCAGGATTCCTTCCCCCCACAGGCAGATATTATCACTAGTTGCACACACACTCCTGGCATTGCCATGTTTCAGATCCTTGCTACCAAGTATCAATGCCCCTCTCATTTCTGAAAGGGCTGGGAAAATGTGATGTAATGGCGGGGATGTAGGACTGGGAGGTCCAGAGGGGAGTGGGGTGGGGCAGCCAGGGCTGCACCCACAGAGGTGCCTTCTCAAGCTGATATGAAGACAGTTTGTACAACCAAAAACTATTCCCAGGGCTCCTATTGTTCCCGTTGTTTTCTCTTTCTCTAAAAATCCTTGTGACTCATGAGCTATAACAAACAATTTTATGCTTGAAAGAGTGAAGGGCTCACAGAGCTGGCTGGAAGTGAGGAAGGAGCCCTGCAAAAGAGGCATCTGGAGTCTTCCCTGGTCCCAGTGTGGATAGTGGAAGGTGGTTATGGCTGGGGGATATGCAGGACACAGCTGCCAGGACTGCGTTCAGGGAGGGAAGAAAGAGTGTTGAGCCAAAACCTGAAGAAAACCTGTTATCTCAGTGTCAGAAGCACTCCCACACCCTGCCTGCAGTGACCTGCTGCTGCCCCTGCTTGGCAGCGATGCTCGGAGCAGCACTGCCTGTGCTTGCTGGGGAGGGATCATCACTGTAGGATCCCACATGGTGCTGTGGGTGCCAAGGGCATCACTCGGAGATCCCACGTGTCTGCTGTGGGTGTGAAGGACATCAGGGAAGGATTTCAGATCTCTTGGGTGATGCAGGGAGTGGATTCAAATGTGAGATCTCAGATGCAGGCTGTGGCCATCCCTTCTCACCTCTCCTGCCTGCCCTCACCCTAGTGAGCACTGTGATTTCTGCATGCACTTCATTTTGGGCTTCTCTTCTGTTACATTTTGTACCGCTGCTTTGCAGTGTGGAGCGCTCTGGAAAGAGCTCTTTTTGCTAAAACTTTTTAGGGATAGAGATGTTATTGCATATTAAAAAAATGGCATCCTATCCTGGGACTGGGAGGAGGGATGGAGCTTATTGCTCTGCCCCAAGAGCAGAAAAAGCTGCAAAGTCAGCTGGGTGCAGATGCAGGCGAAGATGTGTAACAGAATTCCCGGCAGCTCAGGAAGCCTGGTGTGCAGGGACCCTGCCTGCTGGAGCCCATCTGTGCTGGGCTGGGCTGCCTGCTCCCTCTGGAGCTGGTTTTCTGCCGGGCTGGTTTGCAGCAGGCGCCTGGAGCCGAGTGCCCGTGCCGGGGGTGCCGAGGCCGTGCCGCCTCGCTGGGTGCTCTCGGCTGCGCCGGATCCGGCACAGCAGTCCCTGGGCTGGCTGCTGCTTTAAGAGCTAATTAAACCCAGCGCTAGACGAGTGTTTCTTTTCATTTCGATTTAAAGCCCAAAACAGATCCGGCTCTTTGGCTCTCACCCAGGGCTGGTTTCGTACGAGTGGAAAGATGTTACCACAGGATCTGAGTTCGGTGTTTTCGGGTGGGTTATTTGGGGCAAAGGGGATAATTGGCAGGCTCAGACCTACAGTACAGTCCCTGGAAAAGTCAAGTCCTTGACAGAGCACATGGAGTGGGAGCTGAATGGCGGGGAGATTGCCGGCCACTTCATTAAGAGGGGTTTGTGAGTGAATCGCAGAGGCTGGAAATCGATGTGAGAATTGCATGGAAAGGTGCTGGAGAGGCTCTCAGAGGGGCTGGATGGTGACAGGAGAGAGGAGGAGTAGAATACTGGAAAGTGGCATGGCCTGGGAGTCCTTACCTGAGGGGTAGGAGCACTGTTCCTGCTGTCTCATGTCCATCATCTTTCATGTGTGCCTTGGCATCTCCCAGGGGTAGGTGTTTTTCTCTGAGGTTGTCCAGGTATTGGACAAATTGATGCTGGTCCATGGAAAACTCCCAGAGGTGCCTCACAGCTGTCCCATGGCACAGGGACAGGCTGCAGGACTGTGTCCAGTGGGAGAAGCAGTAGATCCTCACCAAGGTGGAGCAGCTGATGCACAAGGCACCAGGGCTTGAGGAGGAGCCAAATCCAACCCCTACCTTGCAGGTTTCTACCATACCCACAGGAGCATCCTTTCAATGCCAGACTGGATCCAAGCAAAGCATTAGGATGTGAAAATCAGACGATGTGTTACATTTAATTAGCTGAGGGTTTATTTTACTTTTGAGAAGTAAAATCAATACAGCTTTTGTTTCACAATAACAAATCACAGAAATAACAAAAATACTGATGTGTTGTTGGGGAACACCATGACTATGGTGTCTCAGTGACCTTTCATGTTACTGGACTGACAGGACTGGCTCTACTGGTGAGGCAGTCAGTCCAACACCACAAACTGGTGGGCTGAAAGGATGGGAAAGTAGTAGAGATGGGTATTCCAGGCTTGCCTGGCCTGTAAGATACAAGGGAGGTTTTCTTTCTATAAGAAGGTTTTCTCCACATGCCTTTCTTTGCCTAGGGTCTGGGGCTGCACAACCACACAGACACCTGGACTACATATCCACTTCTTTTGGAAATAGGAAGGCAAAAATATCTTGGGATTTTGAAATTTCATTGTTTTTTCCCCCATCTTTAAAGCTGACAGTAGCACAGGGAGAGGCTGCCCCTGGGCACTGGTATGATGCATCTCTGAGCATCACTAAACTTCCATGAGGTTCCTGAGCAAGCAGAGGTAATAAAGGAACGTCTTGGTTTGGTCTTTCCCATTGCTGGCAGATCGATAGACAATAACCCAGATGCCACTCTGGGCTGGAAGGGAAGGATGAAGCCTGGCCAGGGCTGTGGTGCTGGAGGGGGGAGCGGGCGCAGGACAGCAGACAATTTGTCAGCTCCCACGGCCGGGGAGAAACAGTAAACACTCCTATTGAGGGAAAATTGCTTGTTTTCTGGTACCCAACTTTCTCTTCATCGCCAGGTCCTTGGTTCATCAGTGCCCAATTTATCCTTTATTTGGTTTTCATAAATAATTCAGAAGAGTTTGAGTAGAATAATTGAGTCTTTTCCCAACCCTAATCCCAGACAATTCAAAACAAAAAGACATTTAGATTACAATTTGAGCGTATTAGCTGTTGGGAGATTTCCAGACAACTGATCTGCTTTCCTTTACAATTTCTGTGCTGTTCTATCATTTCTAAAGTGTTCTGCTTTGATAGTTAATAATTTGAGCATATCCAGTTCTTCATGAAAAGACAGAGGCGTCGCTGTGATAAAGTGCGGGTGCGCGTGCTGCTGTCGGATGGGTGAGCTTATCTGTTTTCCAAGAAGGACTAAATAAATGAAGTAGTGAGATTGCAAATCCAGCCTGCAATGCGCCTTATCTTCAGGGAAATAGATACAATCATGCTTATTTGGCTTAAAATTAAAACTAAGCTCCTATGCTGATGCGAGCTGAAAAGCCAGAAGGGATGAATTTGGAGAAGACTTAATGTAGGAAAACCCAAGCCTGGGATCTGCACCGTGCCAAGGGGAGAAATTACACCAAGGGATGGTCCCGTTGCAGTGCAGGCTTCTATGTCTTCCTCTTGATGAGTAGGAGGAGGGTGATGGGCCAGGATTTTGACATTGTGCCATGGGTGCCCAGCCCTGGGGTTACCCCAAAGGGACAGGGCCTGTCACCTCACTGCTGTCACCTGGTGCTGACCTAGCAGAAGAAAATGGGGATCCTTGCTTGGGTTAAGGCTCTGGAAAGGACACAGCTGCTGTGGGTGCCTGGGGAGACCTCAGGGCAGGGGAATGATGTAGCTGGACCCTCCCAATGGTTCATTGTCCTGGAAAGGGCAGTCCCATGTTCTCCACTGCTCTGGAGCTGGCTGCCAGATCTGTGCACTGAGGTGGGAGTAGGAGCATGCTGCCATCCTGCCCTGCACTGCCAGTACTGCCCTGAGCAGCTTCCTGGGGAAATTGGGTGTATTTGACTGCATGAAAGAGGGATGCAATGCTCCTGCACCCCACAGCATCAAGGGAGGTGTCCTCAGGAGGCAGCAGGTCGTTTAGAAAAGCTGTTGGGTGCCCTGCACCTTTGGAAACCATTCCTACTTGGCTTTTCCCGCAAATCCCAAGGGCATGTGTCTCCAAAACAGTATTTGCTGTAACAGTATTGTACTGTAGCCAGGGGAAGTTTAGATCGAATATAAGAATTTTTTTCACTGAAAGGGTGGTTAAGCACTGGCACAGGCTGCCTAGGGCACTGGTGGAATCACCATCCCTGGAGGGAATTAAAGGACATGTGGATGTGGCTCTTGGGGACATGGTTTAGTGCTGGGTTGACAGTTGGATTTGATGATCCTGTAGGGCTTTTCCACCCTTAACGATGCTGTGGTTCAGTGACTGTGGTGCTGATGGCTGCAGCAGAGGGGTGGCTCTGACCCCCATGGTGGCTCAGCACTGTGTGGTCCAGGGGGCACGGGGGAGCACCTCATCCACCAAAGCTGAGAGCTCTGAGGAGGGAGGGATTACTGAGGTTCACGTTATCCCCACTGGAGCAGGGCACTGAAAGTGGGTTACAGAGATGTTGTTGACCCAGGCTGTGACCTGTCAGTGTGGGGCTGTCAAGAACTGGGTGTATTTCTACCCTGTATTTTAGAAAGCACACTGCAGTGGGATTCCTATGCTTGTTTGGATACACAGACCCACATTGCTGGAAGGACTATGATATCTCACATATCCCTTCTCATGTTTGGTTAATGCTTGCCATCATACTACTTTAAAATTTCTCACACTGGCAATGTGTTAAAAGGTTACTGTGGTGTCTGTAACCATGTGTTTGTAGCACACAGAGACTTAAAGGACCCTGATTTTTCCCAAACTGAGCTGACTGTAATATATAGGCTTTTAATTATGTTTGTTGAAGGACATGCCAAGACTGTGTCTGACCAACTCAAATCAGGTTTACATAGATATCAAGAGTCAAAAATGTCTCCAAGCAGCTGCATCAGGAGGAAAGTACCAGTAAAATTCAGAGGTCCCAGCATAGCAAAGGTTGTTTATATATTGTATTTAACTCTAATTGGGTTAGCAGCTGAGGCTCTGAGGATTAAACAAACTGACCTAAATACTGGTCTCAATGGTCTTAGTTAATGTCTAGTTTCCTTCATCTCTGCCTATTTGGGTTCCCAAATACTCTCCGAAGTGTGTTATCTTTGTATCAAAAAATGTAAAACTGTATTGCATTATTTCTTGTGATTCTGACAAAGCAATTCTCATTTGGAGAATAGACTGTGAAAAGATGAAACAATATCTGAAGAAAACACCTCATCCATCCCAGTCTTGTGGAAGGAATGCAGAAGTAGCAGGGATGGAGCGAGATGGTGTCCAGGCAGGATTGCTGGCACTGGCAGTTATTATTCCAGCTAATAGCAGATGGTAGAGAGGAGAAATCATCCATTTTCATTTACAATTTATTTTTGTGCTGCAAGAGGCAGGATTGCTCGAGTCATTGCTGTCAGGCAGCCCTCTGGAAGGAAAACCTTATTTACCGTGAGGGATATTTTTAGAATGAGTTTTTCATCCTTGTATATTGGGAGAAGATGCTGCAGGGCCAGGAGTGAGATGGAGAATGAGCCCATTCACTCACTGACTGAGGGACTGGAAGATTTTCCTTGAGGAGGGGACCACTGTTCATCTCACAAGGGGTTTGTTGAGTCAGGAAAAATCTCTGTGTGTTGTGGATGTGTAAGCAGCACCTAGATCCCCTTTTAGATGGATATTTGCTACTTCCAGCTTTTGTCTGTCCTTGTTTGGGATGAGGAGGTGGTGTGATGGGGACATGAAGGTGCTTGGGGCAGTGAGGTGACATGAAGGAACACAAAGGTCCTCAGGGTCATGAGGTGATGTGATGAGGACATGAAGATGCTTGGGGCAGCGAGGTGGCTCTGTGTTTCCCACAGCTTCATTCATGTAAGAGCATAATTTTTCCCAGGAAGATTGAATGTGGAGAAGCCCAGTTGCTGTACATCCATTGGCATTTGGGGTAGATCTGTGTGGCTTTGCTGAAACCATTAATCCCCTAAGATAAAGCAGCCTTTTTCTTCAGTTTAATACTAATTTTTGGTCTGCATCTTATCCAAGCCCTCGTCCCTGTGGCTGGATTTCCTGACTGCCCAGTATGGGGGACCTTGGAGGGGTTGCAGCTGCAGGGCTTTGGCTCTTGGCACTGCCTGGCTGGAGGGGAGTCCCTGCCTGTTGCTGTGTCCTCCTGCCCAAACCTCACCCCACAGGGACCTGAAGTGACACCCTGAAGCCACACCACTCGTGATGCAGACACCTGCTGTGCTGTCCCTCCCCGGGACAGCCTCTGCCAGACCCCTGCACTCAGGATGGGTTTTTTCTGGTGCAGGTTTTCCGCACGGACCTGATCACAGCCATGAAGATCCCTGACTCCTTCCAGCTGAGCCCTGACGAGTACTATGTTCTGGCTGATCCTTGGAGGCAGGAGTGGGAGAAGGGTGTCCAGGTGCCAGCAAGTGCCGAGGCCATCCCTGAGCCTGTGGTCAGGTAAGTGAGCTGGGTCCCTTCCATCTGCTTCTGTCCACGGGGTCCCCTCTGCCTGGTCCTCTGTGGGGTCCCCTCTGCCTTGGTGGATGCACAACACCTTGGAGAGCACATAAAGGTGATGCTTAGGATCCTGTGCTTGCACAGGGATGCACAGGGACCTCCCACTGCACCCTGAAAAGTCCCTCTCATGTGTGTGGCTTTTTTTGGGCAGTGGCCAGCTGGGCCAGCTCCTTGTTTGCTCTCGGAAAGGAAATTTTAAAAAAGATCTGATGAAATCGAAGGGAGGATAAAAAAATAGCAAGAGAAAACCACGCAGAATGCCAACCTCTGCCTGGCTGCTTGATGCATCTCTGTCTAGGAGCACGTGGCTGTACTCTGGTATTTCACGGTAGGGGAGCAGGAGTTGGCCCTTAAATTAAAAACTTCCCTCTTTACCATGTTTGTGCGGATTGGAAACGTGCTGGGCATGCTGAGATTCAGGGCTTGGGAAAAGGAGCTCAGCAAACAGAGAATCATCTCCCAGACCTTGCAGAGACAGCGTCTGTCAGCGGAGATCGGGGGCTCATTAGCTATTTTAAAATAGGGAACTGAGTTTTAAAATAGACACTTAAACAGCTGCTCAGGCAAGAAGGAAACATGGGGGAGCTGCTACTCCCTTGACGTGTGCGGGGGATTATCCCAGGGCAGTGGCCAAAGCTGTGGGGGAAAGGCTCATGCTGGCAGTGGGGAGAACCAGACAGGCTGGGAAGGAACCCCAGAACTTGCAGGGATCGGATCTGAAAACTTGCAGGGTCAGACCCCAAACTCCCTACGGGGTTTGCAGGAGCTTTACGTCTCTGGTGTGTTCCCTCTGTGATGTGTGACCCCAGCGTGCCTCCTGCAGAAAGGCTGCTGAAGCATCGTGCCAGGGTGATGCTGGCGCTGCTCATGGCAGCAGGGTGGCTGCAGGGGGATGTGTTTTGCCGAGGGATTTGGGCATGGAGCAGAGGCCGGTGGAGGCTCCGCTTGTCCCACAGCAACAGCAGCTGCCGCTGCAGCTGCCGACCCCGCTTCTGAAATAAACTTTTGTGTACGCTCCCCTTCCTCCCCCGGGGAAAACAGAGAAAGAAATGAAACTTTAATGAGTCTGAACACATCAAAAGGGAAGTTGTAAAGGGGGCTGTTGAGTTGATTTAATCCTTGGGAAAAAAAAAAGTAACCAAAAAAAAGAAAACAAAAAAAAAAAAAGAGAAGGAGAAAAAAAAAAGCCTGTGTGTGAAATATCTTTTTTTAGTTGTCTTTGATAGCTAACCGCAGTCTGGCCTCGCCAGTGCTCTGCTTCCCAGCTGAGGACTCGGGCCGGGCTATTTCCAGCCAAAAAGTGGTAGCTTGGCACTGCCTAGGCTGGCAGTGCCCATGTGGAGCCAGCAGTGCTGCTTCCCAGCAGTGGGGTTTGGCATCCTAGACCTCACAGCCAGGGGCTTCTGAGGTGTGGGACAGGCTGCAAATGTGCCCCTCTGCTTGTCTCCAAGCCCTTGGATGTGGGGGTCCTGGAGCAGCTCTGCTGGTGCTGCATGTTCCCATACCTGGATATTCCCAGAGTGATGCCTGGCGTGGGTAATTCCCTCCCAGGTCCCCATCCCACTCTGTCCTGCTCTGGCGCCCCTGTCACCACAGTGATGTGCCCTTGGTTTTTGGAGGGGACATCCTGGTGCTGCCCACCCATCTTGGGTGTGAGAAGTTCTTCCCTGTGAGAGTGCTGAGGCCCTGGCACAGGTTGCCCAGAGAAGCTGTGGCTGCCCCATTCCTGGAATTGTCCAAAGCCAGGCTGGATGGGACTTGGAGCAACCTGGGATAGTGGAAGGTGTTCCTGCTTATGGCAGGGAGTTGGAATGAGATGACCTTTAAGGTCCTTTTCAACCCATACCATTCTGTAATTCTGAATTCTAACCCATTCTCTATGACCTCTTAAAGATACTCATTGCTGGCTCTGTCACTCCCATCTAGTCCCTCACGGATTTCTGCAGACCCTCTAATTTGTGCCATGCCCTGCTCATCCCAGGCTGCTCCTGGGCTACTTGGAGGTTGTGCTGCTTGCCCACAGCTTCAGTTTCCTCTTGTTTCTCCTCTTGTTGCTCTGTATATCTTGCACTGTGTCTCAACTACCTGAACCATCTCTCTTTGCTGGCAGGACAGCAAGCATGGCCTGAAGGGCTTTGTCCTCTGATAGATGCCTGCTTGGGATATTTTGCGTTCCCCAGTGTGATGGGAGTGGAATGAAGAGCTCATTTTACAGCAGTGTTAATGGTTGCACCTGGTTTGTAGCTATGATGCACGTCCCAGGGGGACAGGCAGTGACACTGCCAGATTTTTTTTTTAATCAGGACAGCATCTTTCCACATGCACACCAGAAGGCATAGCAGAGATGGTTGTGCTTCTGCTGAGCAGCTCTCTCTCCCAAAGCATCCCTGTCCTCAAGGTTTTTCCCCTTGGGCTGCTGATGTGAGAATGGGAGGTGGAGAGGGCAGCATTGGAGGTGGAAAGGGCAGCATTGGAGGTGGAAAGGGCAGTGTTGGACTGCCAGGCACAGTGCAGACTGCAGTCATTTTGCTATCTCCAGGGTTAGACAACTCCCTCTTGCATCTTGCCCTGTTCTGGAGAAATGTCAAGTGTTTTTTCACAAAAGATGACTCTATTTCATCTGCCTTAGGAGAGCAGCCTTAAAAGGCCTTACAACTCCATTTACCTCCCTTGTTTAATTGCTGTAATTCACCACAGTCTCCAGCCCAGGAGCAGGTACCTTTCTTATCCTTTTGCCCCCACCATGTGGCTGCTGCCCCATGGCTTCTGCATTGCTTTCCTCCTTTGCTTCCAAACTTCCCTTTTTCCCTATTCTAACAAAGAATTTCATCTAAAGTGAACATCCTCTCTGTGTCGGATATGGACAATCCAAATTCCTTTAATCTGCTGAAAAAAAATCCCAGCATTGATGTTTTTTGTAGACTGGAAATGTGGAGCCCAGCAGCTGATGCTCTTCCTTGCTGTCAGCGCTCTGCTTTCCCCCATCTCAGAGGTGTAACAGAGCATCCTGCCCTTAGGGAGGGATGCCTGTGCTAATCCACTCCTGATGTTGTCACTTCTGACAGCCACTTCCATGTGAAATTCCTAGAGGGAGGTGGGGGGGGCTGGGGAGAAGCCACTAGAGCCCCGGGAGTTGGCGAGCAGACAAGCACTGCCTGCAAAATAATACCCAAGCCCCTCGTGCTGCTGCCCAGGGGTTGTTTCCTGGGCTGAGCCATCAGCAGATTGTGCCATGGAGTGTGCAGGAGTCGCTTCCCTCTCCAGAGATGGATCTCGTCCTCTGAAGGTGCCATGCACGCAGCTGCTGCTGCTCTTTTCATCTCCCGCCCGGCTGCTTGGAAACCGGTGCTCCCTGTCCGCGCCCTGCCTCTAGGTTTTGTGCCTCCAAAGCTGAAAATTAGATTTTTAAAACATTTTGTTTTACTGGAGCTCTGAAATGTCAAAAGCTGGGGGTGAGGCAGAAGGCAAGAGCTGTATTTTAAGGAATGCTTTCCTCAGAAAGCAGCTGTCTCAAAATGCCTTCACTAAGAGCCACCTTAAACTCTAGGGTCCTTTCTAGGTTAGCACAAATCGCAGTGCAGTTGTGAGGAAAGCAAGTGGGGGAAGAGGTGCAGCATATCTTGGCTTGGTGTCCTGGGAGGATGCTGCTTTTAGCCACCTGGATTCCAGGGTCATCAGAGGCAGCACAGGAGATCAGCTGTTTCCTCTCCATGATCATTTCTGGCTCATGGCTACTCAGAGAGGTTTTATTTTGTATGGTGAGATGCCTGAGAATTGCCTGAAGCTTGCAGGGCTCCTGTGTGATGATAAAAGCCACTTCCAGGTGGATGGGAACAGAGGAATGAGTAGTCAGGGCTACTTTCCCTCCCAGCAGGCAGGCTGGCATCCCCTGCCCATGTGTCTCCTGCTCACCCACCTGCGATGGGTGGTGGTGGCACTACATCCCAGTGGCACAGTACATTCCACCTCTGCTAGAGCCCATAGCCAGAGGATCTGGACTGGCTTTCCTGAACCAGAGCTGAGCCTTACAGCCCCTGTGTGAGCTCTGCAGGTATTTTACAGTTGTGTAAATGGAGACACAGAGATTTCCACCATGAGTAGAGCCAGGTACAAGGTCCCAGTCTGGTGTGGGGTGCAGGTGGGTGTTGGATGCAAAGTTAGCTCATTGCAGCACAGCTTGAGTTTAAGGATTAAACAAGACGAAGTAAGGGTAAGAGTTAGCAGTTTGGGAGCATCAGGGCTTTGGGTGCCACTCCTGGAGATGTTTCAGATGAGCTTTGTATTCCCAGAGTCACACCATAATAAATCCCAAAGGATGTGGGCTTTGCTGGTTTACTGTGGGTGCTTGTAGAAGGCTGTGAAGCCATTTTTGGACAGTGGATGTGCCAGGACCTGACCTGGGCTTGTCCCTTCCCACTGGTGCCAATGCTGGCAGGGTGTTGAGCTTGCACAGCAGAGCATCACTTCATAAAGCAGCAGCACCTATGTGGGATTTTATGCACCTGTGCAGGTTTTATTTCCTCCTTTATTTAATGATTTAATGTTCTTGGCATGTGGCTCCTTCCCCAGGCTGACAGGGATGCAAGCAGGATCTCGAGGTGGCTCTTGGATCTCGCATTAAGCCACATTAGTATGTGCTGTAGATTCTGTTTCCTGTGAATTTGCACACAGCGGGAGGACGAGCAGGAAGGCTGCTTCTTGCTGGCAGGCTTCCCAGATATTCTTGGCATTGCAGATCTATACTTGCATCGTTGCTGTGGCCCTGTTTTAACAGAAAACAGAAAGTGCTGTGGCAACAGGAAGGCACAACCTCGGCGAGTACCAGCTCGGTGATGGTGGTGGCACCAGCGCAAACGCCGTCTGCCACGTCGGCACGGTGGCTGTGTCCCTGTCCTGTCCTTCCCCCTCTGTCCCCTCTGCCCTTCTCTAATGGCCACATGCATGGGTCAAGCAGCTCCTCGCTGTGCTCGTGGGAACATGTCCAGCTGGATCGTGATGGTGTTGGGCTGCCTGGTCAGTGTTCATCTCCTTTGAGCTGTGTAGTTCTTTACTGGACTCCCATGAGGAGTTGTCCCCACATCTCCAGGAGCTCCAGCAGCTCTTTCCAAGAGTGTGTAGTTGCTGGCAGGTCATGGTTTTGCCATACCAGTGTCAGTGGAAGACGAGGCATGCGGAGCAGGTCTGCTCGTGGGAAGCAGTGCTGGAGATGAGTGTACTGAGGTGGGGCAAAGAATGAGCTGGTGCAGCACCAGGAGTGCTGTGGGACTGGGACACATCCCTGCCCCATCTTGCAGTGAGCAGACACCTCAGGTCATCCCTGCAGGGCTCGGTGCTGCATCCAGAACACCCAGCGCTGTGAGGAAGCCATTCCAGCAAAGGGAGAAAATCCCTCCAGTAGCAGTCACTGCAGCAGTGTGGAGCATGGTAGCCCCAGGAGCTGTGGCCAGGCTGGCCTGGCAGCAGGGTGGCATGATGCAGATGTCCCAGCTATGCCTGGACGTCACCTCTCCCTGTCCCTCGGGAGCGCTGGCCGGCAGCCAGGCTGTATCCTTGCAGCTCCCAGCCCGGGGAGGGCTGCGTTCTCAGCATGTACTCGATGAACCAGCACACTTTGTTCTCAAGTGGTGAGATTGGACTTCCTTTCCTCGGTCGGCAACGCAGGCTGGCTGTTGACTCATCAGCAGCTTCCCTTGGGCTTTGCTGCAGAAGGGGCAGGCAGGATTCTGCAGCAGTTTGAGTAGCTTTTGGAGCAGAGCTTTTTTTTTTTAACATAATCCTTTTTTTTTTTTTCCCTTTTTTTTTTTTTCCTTCCCTCCAGCTCATCATGAAAAATGTGTGAGTTTAGAGCTTGCAGATGGCATGCTGGCGATTTTACAAAGGGCTATTTCTTGGGTTGGTTATCCCCGTTCTGTGGCTGCCTGCCCTTAAATATGCCTGGGTTCTGGTATGCTCCAGAAAGACCTGTACACTTGCCTCAGAGACTGTGCTCTGATCAAAAGAAATGAAAATCCCAACTGCCCTAGACCTAGGTGTTTTGATCACAAGCCCTGAGATGTGTGTAGGGAGATGAAAGCTCCCTGCCTGCCCATTCCTGGGGACCCCACAGTGACAAGTGGCCGTGGTCAGGATGGGCTAGCCAGAGGCACTTATCCAGGACAGCAAAATAACCCCAGTTAGTAACATCAGCGAGTGCCCTCTGCAGCTCTGCCACTGGGAAAGGGAGATCAGTCAGATCTGCCCAAGCAACTCTTGTCCCTGCAGGCAGTGGGGAGGGATGGGCTGTGCACAGGGTGGTTTGTCCTGCTGGTGTTTCAGATACCTGTTTTAGGATGGGATGAATCACACCCAGGGCAGCAGTGGCTCAGGGGGCCTGGGCCATGCAGAAGGTGGTACTGGTGCTGCAGAAGGTGATACTGGTGCTGTAGAAGGTGGTACTGGTGCTGCAGAAGGTGGTACTGGTGCTGTAGAAGGTGGTACTGGTGCTGCAGAAGGTGGTACTGGTGCTGTAGAAGGTGGTACTGGTGCTGTAGAAGGTGGTACTGGTGCCGCAGAAGGTTGTTGGCTCGTGCCCAGTGCCTGCAAGTGCTTTGCAAAGGAGTAAGTGTGATTTACTCTGCCTGTTACTTGTCATCATTTCTGGTTTACTCTCTGCTTGACAAGTTCTTGTGTGGGCTTTCAGCAAGTCCTCACCTTTATTAGTTTGCTATGGGAAATGTGTTAATCCAGCCTGTTCTTACCTCATTCTGAGCCACTTGGACTTTTATTTTGAATGTTTGCTAATCCTCCCAGTGGATGCCTGTGGTTTATACTGGATTGAGCACACAGAAAGTCAAGTGTACTTCAGCAGCAAATGTATAGAACGAGTGAGCTTGATTTCCTGCTGCTCTCTAACAAGGTTTACAGCTCTTGGGACCAACTCTGGTTTGGTACAGCCTTGGGAGCCTCCACATCTCACTCCATTGCCTCTGCTCCCCATCCAGAACCACGGATTTAGTGTGTAGCCAGCAAACCCCAGCAGCTCTGATTGCTGGGCTTGCAACCGCAGCACTAATGAAATCGCCTCTTAGTGATTTAGTGCACCTTGGGTCCCCTTTGAACAATGCAAGGAACTATTACTTTTAAGTGCTCTCCAGAGTGATGGGAGGAGCGGGATAGCCCAGCAGCAGGAATAGCTGCTCTGTTCATGGTGCTGCTGTGGATAATCCTGTTGAATTTAGATGAAGTATTGCTGGAAAGTGAGCTTCACTGTGTTCCCAGGACCTTAGGGAAGTAGAGGAGAGCTGGTAGGTGGGTTTTCTCAGTGCACTTGAAGAAGATCTGGAAAATCTGGTCTGGTTGAAGGTGTCCCTGCTCATGCTCATGGGGCTTGTATTAGGTGACCTTTAAAAGGTCCCTTCAAAGTCAAACCATTCTGGGGTTTCTTGAAGTGCACCCAAGCCAGCTTAGCTGCACATGGATGGTGGAAGAGGCAGATGGATCCCTCCTGGTTTTCTGGGATGGGCTGTGCACTCCTTCCACTGACTCAGCGTCTAAACCATTCTCCTGTGTGTCAGGGTTCAGTGTTAGTTCAGTGATCCAAAACACATTAAAAGAGTCTGGATGCTGCCTTTTCAAATTCCTCAAAGCTTTGCTTTTACTGGGCTGGGTTTCCTTAAGGAGACTTGTGCAATGACATCGTGCTGCTGGATGGGAATTGCCATCTTTGTGCCCTTGTGTCTGTTTTGAGCTTTCCCGTGCTCAGCTCTGTGAGTAACAGTGTCAGGGGGATTTGTCCAGTTCCTGATCTGCCATGGCTCATGCTCAGACCGTGGCAGGTGCAGAGCTCCACCGTTGCTCATGTCTTCTGTTACTGGTCTCCGTTAGTAGGTGGATACAAAGGCAAGTGGAGCTGTTTGCATTACTGAAGTAATTGTGGAAACATTATCTGGCTGGGATAATTAATTCCAGATGCTTAAATGTTAGTAGCTTGGCTTAAGTTACATAAAGAAGCAACTTTTTTTTTTTGTCTTTTTATACTCAGAATACACTGCTCAAGTGTCCATGGCTTCCCTAGTAGAAATTCCACGATATATATTGCTTAAATGGCAACGAGTAGAATGTTGGCAGCCTGCAGGCTGGGTTTGGAGAAGGTTGCTGTGTGACATGGGTCTATGAAGGGCCACCAGGTAGGTCAGTGATGCTCTGGGAGAAGGAGGAGAGCAGCACCTGTGGGTGCTGGGGCTGGCTCTGCCCTGCTTGCCCACAGGGAGAAGGTGCTGTGTGAGCGTTTTCTGTAGCTGCCCTGGAAGTGGAGACTGCTGGGTTTCGCTGGGTTTCAGAGCCAGAAGAGCAGCACAGGGCAAGTCCCCTCCTGCTGCCTTCAACACTGCTGTTGGAGCTGAATGGAGAAAAGGGGGAAAGGAATATGGAGAAGATCCTTGCACAGCATCAGAAATTATGTGTGTATTTTGCTCTCAGCCCAGACACTGCTTTTGTCTAGTCAACCAGAAAAACATCTGTGTTTTGTTGTTCCAACCAGCCCACCAGCAAACCACTGCCCAGCCGTTGCTGTGTCCCTGCAGCCGTGGTTTTCCTCTCACAGAAGTTGTGGAGATGAACCCAGCTGTGCCATGGTGCTCTCCTCCGCCTTGGGAGAGCAGACTCTGCTCTGCACCTGAATGCCTCTGTACCAGGTCCCTAGTCCCATTTACATCAAAATTGTTCTCTGGGCACTGAATCAGAGTTGCAACTTAAATAATTCATTTGTTGAGCTAAGGCTCAGTGAGATTTAGGCTGGAATATAAACGTGGGAAAGACAAGGACATCAACACCGGTCTTTCTCTAGTCTGCTGGGTATCAGGCTTTTTATGTGGTGATAAACAGCTCAGAAATGGAATTGGAAAAGCTGTCTGGGTTTCACAAGATGGCTGTTTAGTGCTTCCTGTTCACTTGTTTTCCTCTTTTTATCACATCAAAGAAGAGTGAATCACTCTCTCCTTAGAGAATTGTGCTATTCCAGAGGCCTGGAAGGACCCACTATGGTTACAGACTATTACTGGAGGAGATTTCAGATGGGGAGGGAACAACAGAACATTTTTCTTACTGCACCTGTTAATTGTAATTGGGAGCTTCAGCTGCATTTCTGTAAAACTTCCAGAACCTGCCTATGTAAATCCTAAACTGCCAGCAGCTCGGGAGGGGTCACCCTACCCCATCCTTAAGATTCTGCACAGAAATGGGATTGTCACAGGGCGATTTCCAAGCCCAAAGAGAGAGCCCTTGGATGGTCCTGGAGCCAAGAGGAGTTTCCCAGCTGAGCTGTGGCAGCAGCTGTGGGTGCCGAGGCTGTGCCCTGCAGGGCTGTGCTGTGCTGGTCACGGATCAGACGCTCCCGATGGCTGGGGATGCTTTAAAAGCTGATAATGACAATTTCTAACATTCACTGGATAGCGCCGAGTGTCGGAATTCAGCTGGGAAAGACAGCGGCGGCAGCTACAGGAGCAGTGGGTGTAGCTGCACCACGCTGTCCTGGGCTGGTCCCTGCCTGGCAGAGGACAGCAGGGTCCCTGAGACACGCTGGGGTCCCTGACGCATCCTGTGGTCCCTGACGCATCTCCAGCGCAGGAGGGATGGATGGGGAGGCAGCCTGCACAGCCACCCAGGCATTACGTCACCTGGAGCTGCACTCACTGGCTGCTGGTACCCGGAGGGCAGGACGCTGCTGCAAGCAGCATTAACCCCTTCCTGAGCGTCCTCAGTGTCACTTGGGTAGCACAAAGGGACCTTCACAGGACTCAGCATCGGCCACCGATGTCTGTGCAGTCAGAGGGGGCATTTGGGCATGGCTGCTCCTGTCACCAGAGCTTGGTGAATCCTCCTGGGGCCAAATTCAGCTGCTTTGTTCTCCCTGAACAGCAGCAAAAGCCGAGTGGAGCTTCGTGGCTAAACCACACGTTTGACTGCCTGTGTAGGTTTTTGGGACAAGCACTTAAAGAAAGGTTTAGGTTATAGCAAAGGGCAGTGCCAGCACAGCCACCCGCTGTGCCCACCAACATCAGTGAGGACACATTGCACGGTGGCACCAGGCTGCTTGCTCAGGCACGGATGTACACGGGAAGGACTTATGTTAAGTTCCCTCCATCAACTTTTTTCGCTAGGAATGTGCTTGTTACAGCCCCTGCCATGAGGATAGCCTACAAATGGTGCAGAGTGGGTGGCAGAGCAGGCTGTCAGCCACCTCAAGTTCCCCTTCCTGGACCCACAGGCTCCCCTTTCCGTGGCTGCTCTGTTGATGTATGTATGATGAATTTTCATGGATTTTCAGAGGCTGTTGCCAAATCTTGAGGGGCTTTTGGCTCCAGCAGCCAATAGGGAAATACTGCAAATCCTTTATTTTCTGCACAAAGTGGTCCCAGCAGTGCCATCTAATTCTGCTCAGGTTCTTGTTTGTTTTAAAATAAAAGGATTTGGTGACAGCGACCTGTTGAGATTCCACCTCTCTCCTCCCTGAGAGCAGCCACCTCCAGCCCTTTCTCTGCTCCATCCACTGGAGGATATGTTGGCACATGCTGTGGGTACCCATGGTCCCCCCTGTGGGGTCCAAAAGTGACAGCAAGGTGCCCACAGAGCCCTGAGCCCTCAAGCACCCTGTGCTGGTGACCAGGGTGCTCCAGTTGTTCCCTGGAGTATCTTCAGTCAGGGAGGAGAGGGGTGAAGTGCACAGGTACCTGTTAGCACCGACACCTGGATTCTGCAGATGCTTTTAGGCTCATCCAGCCAGTCCAGCCAGCTTGCATGCAGGTCTGAACATCAGGCCAGTTAATTTAAAACCTAACCATTTAATATCTTCTTGGCTGAAGAACCTTTCTTCTTTGAACTCGGTTTTGGGACTATAGTTTTTGGCTCCTGGTTTTATAGACTTTACTAGAAGCCATAAAAATGCAATAAGTAGGTGTTAACATGGTCAGTAAATCTGGGTGTGGGTACACTGAAGGTCACAAACCCTTGTGTGTGGGTTGTGGCTCATTATTGTGACCATCCACCACTATCTCCAACCCCATCCTTTGCCCTTATACCCCCAGGCTCTTTTTCTTACATCTTAAATTTCTGCTCTGCTGTAGAGAGGCAATAGCATCTATAAAATCTCCTAGCTTGAGTTCATAAGAAGATGGGGCATCTGGTCCAAATGGCCTGCTAGATACTATTTTAATAAACAGAAAGTGAAAATCATCCCTTTAAATTGCCCTTTTAAAGCTGTTGTGTGCTGCAGGAGAATTCCCCCATGAGTGGAGCTGGCGGTAGGAACAGTCTCAGCATCCACTGAAGGTTGCTGGCAGAGCTATCTTTCCACTGACTTTCCTAAGCTGATTTATTTATGGACATTGGACAAGACTAATTTAGACTGGGATGGAGGTAAAGAAAAGATGACTGACTAAAGCCTTCGTTGTAATAAAATTAAGTATTTTTAGATGAGAAACTCTATGCAGGATTAATTATTTCTATCTGGTATATTAAAAGGGAGCATATAGAAAAGATGCCTTCTCCCTTCAGCCAAGCGAAGCATTCAGTTTACAGAGATGATTAACCATGGGAATTTGCTGAGTATATTTTATTACTGTGTAATCTTCTCCAGGGATAGATGTGATCCTCAAGAGTGTTGGGGTCCACTTACTCCTTTTCCTCGAGTGCCCTTGAGACCCACTTTCAGACTAATGGCCTCAGGTTTGTTGTGCTTTTCAGGCTGATCCGAATTTTCAGCCCTTCGTTTAAATGAGCCCTTGATTGATACAGGATTTTTTAAAAATGCTGTGTCTCTGGCTGGCTGGGTAAATAAAGGAGTAAATGCTCCTCCAGTGTAATCGAGCTTCTGCAAATGGTTTGGCTCTTGGTGGAGGCTTTGCCTCACTGGTGCAGGGAATTTGGGTGGGCTGCTGGCATGGGTGCAGACTCCTCGTCACCCAGCCTGGGTATTTCTTTGTCCACTGAGCAGCTATTTGGGAACATGGTTTCCAAAGGGATTAAGGCTTGTCCCTGCACAAAAGTGGAGCCTTGATGAAATCCCCAGCTCTTGGAGCCCAACAGGAGATGGATAGACACTGGTGAGGGCAGCCCCTGTGCTTTGTTCCCTTCTTCTTGCTATGTCTCCACTGCAGAGTGTCTTGGACAGCCCAAAGCTTGCAGGTTTTTGGGCTCCAGTTTCTTGAAGCTACTGGAGATGAGGAAGGGTGCCCAGCTTGGTCTGTTTTCTGTATTGCTGTGAGGCAGGGCATGGGCTTCCCCAAAGCATTGCTCCCTTGTATTAAATTGTAGGGTCTCTTCCTTCCAGTGTTTCTCCTAGCCCAAGGCACTGTCACTGCAGTCACTGATCTTTATATCTCAGCACCAAGAAGCCCTTTGCAGGTGTGTCAGCATGTGTCAGGAAGGAGTGCTGCTTTTTAGGAATGTGTTTTTATCCACTAAGGCAAATCCAGGCATCAGTGGGAGTCTGTGCACCTCTGGGCAATGTATCCTGCTTGGTCTTCCCAGAGGCTTGGGATGCCCCATGGGATGCCCCATGTGAGCCTCAGCATCTGGCAGCCTCCAGCTCCCCTCAGGGTGGGAGGAATGCTCATGGGAGCAGGCAAAGCTTCTCTTAGGGTTTGCTGAATTGTTTGCAAGCCATAAAACCCTTGTGTTTAACTGAGTGCTGCAGATGAGTCAGGGGGTTGATCTGGACCAGGCTTCCAGCAGGTCTTCATAGGGTTATACAAGCTGCTCACTGTATAAAAAATAAGTTAGCTGCTATTTCAGTTTCTTCATTTCTGACCTTCTTCGTTTGCTGATACTTGAAATGGTGAGAATATGGCACGAACACGACCCAGCATCCCCAAACCTGAATTAACTCCAGGGGATCCCAGCCCATGCTGCCGGATCAGCATGAAGTTATGAGGAGGAAACTTCAAAAGTAAAGTTCAGTGGTCCTCTTAAGGAAATCTTTTCATATTAGTACTTATGCCTTGTAGGACTAGTACTAAGTCATGGAAAGTGGCTGCTGAGTGCTGCAGCACCTGATCATCCCTCCCTGATCCCTGTGTTCCCAGACAGGGGGAGGCACCTGCCATCACTGCATTGGCACGTTTCAAACCTTTTAACAGAGTGCTGGCAAGCACACAGAGCTTGTTAGGTGTTTGTATCTTCACTACCTTGATCTTCATCGTCAGTGACGTGGTGAGAAGCAAAACGTCGCTCTGTAAGTGCCAGTTCCCATTAAACCAAAGCAAACTGCATTTAATTACAGTGTCAGAAAGAGCTGAGCATTGAGTGCTGGTGGTGCTGTTATCATCAGTGACCCCCCTGAGCTCCCTGTGATCTCTGCATTGCCAGGGACTGTGCAAAACCAGGACCTGAGAGTCTGAAAACACATCCAGGTTTTGGGGGGTTGGGAGCGTTGGGCAGGTGGGTGCATGACTCGAGGGGAGGGTCATTTATCTCCTGTCTCTGAGCATCAGGTTCAGTAAAAAATCCTTCTCCACGAGGTACCTGCAAAAAGGAGGTGGAGGCTGCATGCCCAGGTGGGAGTGGACGTGCCCGGGCTCAGGCAGATGCCATGTCCCACACACAGCTCTGGGCAGTATCGTGTCAGATAACCCCAAGGGATTGCTCCAGTCACGTCAGCATCCTTATCACACTGAGTGCCTTTCAGTGCTGTCAATACTGCAAATGACCTGTTCAGGATACTCCTTTGATATGTACACAGAGCATTAATCTTTGCCATTTTATGCTGGGCTAAAAATAGCAGCTCTTTCCTCCTGCCATGCCGAGCATCCGTGGCTGGCCCGGTGTCAGAGCATCACCTGTTGCAGGGGCTGTTGGGTGAGCAGCTTGTGTAACTCAGCTTAACGAAGGCTTATGACCCCAGCCTCGTGCCTGCTCAGGCAGCTCTTCCCAACAGGAATGCTCATTGCAGTTGGAGGATTGTTTCTTCTCAACAGGTTTGAGGTTTCTCCCGTAAGAAGGCTGTGCCAGCCTGGCTGCTCCCCCTCTGAGAGCCTGTTTGTGTGCAGGGGTGACCTGGACTTGGGCTCATGGGAGGAGAGGTTCAGTCTGATGTGAACCAATGCACATTGCACCAGCAGCTCCTGCTTTGTCTTTTTGTTGTTGGGTTTTTTTTGGTTGTTGGAGAAAGTAAAGCAAAAGAGATGATAAGAACCCATTTCTTGATGTTTCCCTCTGTGAGCCATAAATTGGTGCTTGTCCTGCTGGTGGCTCTGGAAGTACCTCCAGTGTTCGTGACTGCAGAGGACAGCAATTAAACTACATGTCTGGGTCTGTAGGAACTCCAGATTCATTTTCCTGCCCTGCCACAGATTTCCTTCCTGACCTTGGGCAAGGCAGGTAGTGTCCCATTCCCAAGGACAGCTGGGCACAGGTGTCTCCCCTCGGCACTTGCAGACCTTGGAGCATCTGGTACCATGATTCCTCTGTTTGTGTGATGACACCATGGCTTTGCCCCAGACACATCACAGAGCACAAGGCATTGAATGCTCTGACATTAGCTTACATAGCAGGACAGAAGGCAGATAAAAGTCTTCCAGGGATCAGCAGCCTTCCCAGCTGGCACTGGTGCAAGAGCAGGGCTGGATCCTCCAGCTTTGCATGGGGAGAAGCTGTTTGGAAGGGGCTGATGTGCTGCAGCGAGTTGCTGTTTGGTTGCTGTTTCTTTGCAGCATCTTTCTGTCTTGCTATCTGTGCCAGGAGGTGGATTTCGGGGGAGGAAATATGAGCTGTGCAAATACTGCAGTGAGCTCCAGCTCCCAACTTTGCTGAGATCTGTCAGCTGGCATCACAGGCTGCTTCTCATTTCCAGCTTGTCCTCTGCTTGCATGTCATTAGGCATGACACTGTTGACATGAGCATGGCAAGTATCATGCATATTGCTGCAGAGTTGCCAAGGGAAGGCAGAAGAGCTGACAGCCAGCGCCTGGTCGCTCTCTGTGCAGGGAGCTTGCAGCAGATGAGGCAGCTCCTCTCCCCATCCCTGTGGTTGTGATTAGAGGGCACTCAGAACAAATCTCACAGGCCAGAATGGGATGTTCTTCAGTGCCCAGTGTGCCAAAGGGCTGCCCAGCACAGTGTGGGATGTGGCAGTGAAGTGTATGGCACACTGGAGGTGTTCAGGGAGCAGTTAACGGCTGGAGGGGGTCACTGTCACTGTTTGGATCATCATCCTCATTGTACCTCATTTTTCTCATGTAAAGAATAAATAGAACATGAATAGTGTAGGAAACACTCTTTCCGTAGTCGCTGTGCTGGGGCCATCTGTCAGTGCCAGCCCATGGCTTGACTTTGGTGCAGTGGTTTTGCTTTCCTTCTTAGAGTCAGGTCAGTGCCCAGTGTGGTCTCACCCTCCATGGCAAGAAACAGAATATTTTTGGGAGCTGTAGCTTTTTCTCAGCCTCCCTTTCTTTCCTTGCAGGATCATCCCCCAGCTGGAGAGCTCACTCTCACAGGTTTCACCGAGCAGCCTGCCTGGCTCTGAGATTTCGGAAGCTACAAGGACCTACTTGCAAGGAATGAGCCGCTATGACCTGGATGAGCTTGATGCCTGCTGGTTGGAACTTGTTAATATGGAGCTCAAGGAGATGGGTGAGTATTGCTTTTCATTTGTTTTTCTTGCCTGGGTGTCCTAAAGTATGCATTCAGGCTTTCTGAGTAAGCAGGTGGAACTAAAGGCCTTGAAGGAATCTCAGAAATGCTGGTCCCTGATTGTTTCCTGTCCGAGCCATCTCTAAATACCACAGCATAACATTGCTTGCATCACTGTTGTTATATCACAGCACATTCTTCAGATCCTTTGGTGGATTTCAGTCTAGTGCAAGTACCTGAGCTTGGAATTTGACCATTGGCACTAGTGCTTAGCATGGTCTGCTGGGCAGATTTGTTGGCACAGACCCATGGGTGTGTAGTTCTGCCAGACTGTGGAGGGATTTTCCACCCCTTGTTAGGGAAGGGTTGCTGTGGTACGGCTGCTGCTCTGCAGGTAAGAGTAACACCTCAATAAAACATTCACCTTGTGAGGTCAGGGAAGGCTCAGGCATGCCTACATGGAGGGTTACTCTTGGTGGCAAAGGTCTTTCAAGGGTGGCACAAAGGATTTAACCAAGTGCTTTAGCAGATGGGATCATGCACTGTGGGTTGTGCTGACTCTCACAGGCAGCTGGCTGAGGGCTGCAGCAGGATTCAGGATGAGGGCAGGAAGATGAAGGTCAGTGAGCTTGCATGGATCATAAGTGAGCTCAGAAGTTGGCCACCACATTGATCTTGGTTTTGGAAGATCTATATTTCTGGGGTACTCATAATTTACAATGAAATTTTGTAACCATGACCTTGAGAAAGTTGTAGATGTTGCTTTTACAGTTGGATTATTATATATATATTTGATTTCCCATAATCTCACTGTTTGGAGCCTGTAGCATCACAGACAAATCACAAGTCTGTTTTTTCCTTGTTAGCTGGTCCTGTATTAGCAGCCTCAGCTCTGTCATTCACACACCCAAGTTTTGAGGCGCTGGCAGCTACACTGAAGTCCTTGGGCAGAGCAGAGAGTGCTGCTGGATAAAGCCAAGTGCCTCAGTCCTGCTCAGGTATCTTGCAGAGGATCCACCGTTCCTAACCCTGCACAGCTGCTGTTGCTGCATCAAGAAACCAGCTTCTACCACCCTGGGCATCATTCTGCCCTTACTCTGCCTTCACTGTATTCCCTGCCACATTTCCCTTGCCATCTCCACAGCTGCAGGGCCATCAGAGGCATCTCTGGGCTCAGAGAAAGGTTGTCTCTATTTCCACTTCCCCTTGTGAGTATTTCATAAGTTTCTAGAAAGGAAGTGGTCAGAGATTTGGCTTCTCCAGCTCAGTTGGGTTAAATTTGCCTTGCTTTATTATTTCTTCACAGTTTGAGGTTTCAAATGCAATGTCTGGATGTGGAGCTACCATGGTGATGGGAGGTTGAAATAACTGGAAGGTCCCTGCCCCAGGCCAGCCAGGAGCTGGCTGCTGGCTGTCCTTTTGTCACCTTTGGGCTGGCACCTGCCAAACCTGAGAGTGCTTGGGGACAGAGGCGACTTCTCCAGTGGCACTGCCTTGGGAATGAGTTGGGTTTAGGAGAGGAGCTTGAGCTTCATGACAGCCATAGCCCTTTTCTGTGGCCTGGCACCTCAGCATTCCCCTGAATCTCAAGTCAGGACACTGGCAGTGCTTTGTTGCTGACTCTCAGCCATTCTAAGCAAGCTGCATTTTTTTCCTCCACCTCGTTGTTGTTTATCAGCTGGTCACCTTTTCCAAGGAGTGTCCTTAGGAGCTGTTTGCCCATGGCTGGGCTAGATGAAACCATAGAATGTGAGTAAACCCTTGAGCCTTCCTGCCATAACCAACTCTAGATGGTGACAAGGACCAAGGGGATCTCAGCAGTGGAAGTTCAAAGAACATCATTGCCCATCACCTGCTTCTCCAGCCCATTCCTGTCGCTGAGGGAGCACTGTCATTACCAGCTGAGCCTTTAATGTGCTGGGGAGAGAGTAGCTTTGAAAACCAGTGTTTGGCATGTGAAATCCACTGCGGATGCAGCTTCAGCCCAGTGGATTCTGCTATCTTCCCCCCACCCCCAGTCCTCCCAACTTCTCTAGCAGTGCGAGGACTAGTACCTTTTTCCCAGTGGCTTGGAAAGGAGAACATGTGGCATTGATTAATAATCCATCCCTGGTGCTGTGGGGAGCTGGGGGTCTGGCAGGTGGGCAGTGGGAGGGGAGCTCCTGCTCCTGGCTGCAGGACTGTGGTCACATCAGCCGTGGCAGCCATGCCTGCCATGGAGGCTGGAGGTCATCAGGCTTCTCTGGGGGGATGCATTTTCCTGCCCGTGGAAGTGATGGGGTTTGGGTGCTCACAGGGGAGAGCTGTCACAGCACATCTATTGCTGCTCACCTCCTAGGCTGTGCCAGAGCAGGGGCTTTGCTGCTTCTGCTTCCCACACGGGAAAAGCCAGGGTGGGATTTGGGTGCCCTTCAGCCCCCAAAGCAGAGGGGTGCTGCTGCCTGGGTTGGTCCAAAGGCAGTCCGTAAATAGCGCTTTCTCCCGGAAGCCCTTGACATTAATGACACCATTAATGACTCGCTGAGATTTCCAAACCCGCTTTGCTAATCTCCGAGATCATTAACATGACTTAACTAGCGAATTGCAGCCTCTCCTCCCATTCAGAGGAGTCAGGAGTTATCTCCCAGCATTAATTTAAGAGATAGGCAGAAGTTTAAATTCCTCATGGGTGTTTGGCTGAACTGTTGTCGCTGGGCTGTCCAGGGGCACAATATGTCATTCCCAAAATATTTAATGACAAAGAAGGATCCTGATCTCTGACTGGCTTCTGAGGATGTGCGGGGAGGAGAGCTGGAAAACACCTATGAGATCATCCAGCTCGCCTTTCGTGGATCCACGTAGCAGATGCCTTTTCCAGTCCTTTTTAGGTCACCCCAGGGATGGAATTTTATCACCAAGATCAGATAAACCTCCAGATAGCTCCAGCTCTCTGCATTCTGCCTGCTGACTCCTCTCCCAATTAAGTGGGATTGCTCCGTAAAGCAAAGGTTTTACATGAAAAGCAAAAGTTTTAAACATAAAGCAGCTTTAAATAGTTTTAAACCCCCCAGTAAGATGCCTCAGTAGCTGTTGCTTTACTTGATGGAAATGTGCTGTTTAAAGAACCTTTGTGTGCTAGAGATGAAGTCAGTATTTAGGCATGCCTAAGTGTTTTATTTGTTGCTGCTGCAATATGAGATAGTAAAAAAAAAGTGGATCTGAGGAAGACTGAATGAAGCCCTGAGCCAGATTAATGTCCATGCCACTCCAGGCAGCACAGGCCTTTCCTTTTAGACAGCAGCCATGCCATAAGTCTTCGTTTTTATATTAACATTTTATGCTGTATTTTGTGATCTCCACTAAATCCAAAGCTATTGTAAGAGCGGAGCGAGAGAGACTTCAAAGACCAAGGCTTGAAAGATCCTTTTGCAGTGATCGGCACTTCATAAACACACGGAAAATCCTCAAGAAATTGCTAAAATTGTTGTCGGAATCAATTTTGCTGAAGGCAGAGTCGAAGTTTCTAAGTATTCCCTTGACTTAATCCATATGGTGTATTCTGCTCACATATGCCCACCACAGCTTCTATCTTGGGAGCTGGAGGTGTTCCTGGTATTTTATGGCAGGAACATGCAAAGGTCACATGGATTGCTTTTGAAGCTCCGGGGGGAATTCATCGCTGCATACTTGAGATATGTCTGTGTACTAATGAGATGATACCTCCCTCGGCGGAGGTGAGATTGGTCAAGTAGATGTGAAATAAGCTGGAGTCGGTGGAGTACCCCGGGGAAGATGTGCTCAGTGGAGCAGAGGCTGTCAGTCCTGCTCCTCTCAGAGTGGCTGCTTCCCTCCCTGCCGGTGCTGGGTGTCACACTTGGAGGCTGCTCCCATCCCATTGCATCCTTTTGGGATTCTGGGAGCCCCTTTTTCACCCTGAGGCAGCAAGTTGGCACTCCCCAGACTTGCCTGTCTCCAAGCAGCTGCCACCCACCAAGGTGTGTCCATGTCCCACTGTGCAGGGCCACCCCAGTATAGAATCACAGAATGGTTTGGTATAGGAGAGATCTTACAGCTCATCCTGTTCCAGGCCCTCTGTCATGGACAGGGACACCTTCCACTATCCCAGGTTGTGCCAAGCCCCATCCAGCCTGGCCTTGAACACTTCCAGGGATGGGGTATCCACAGCTTCTCTGGGCAACCTGTGCCAGGCCCTTACCACCCTCACAGGGAAGAATTTCTTCTTAATATCCAATCTCACTCTTCTCTCTTGTCAGTTAGAAGCTATTCCCCTCTGTAAAACACCACAAGCCTCTGGAGCTGAGCTTATTTAGCTCCATAGAGATACAGATAATCGATGCCATGTGTAAATGAATGTATTAATTGTTTGTATGTGATGTATTAATGTATAGATTAGCAGGGTTGGAGATCAGTGGGAGACTCTTCAGACATTTTGCCTCCACATTTTCAGCACCATCAGTTTTCACGTCAAGTCGCTGCTTTGCTGTTTCTATAAATTCCTGGCAGTAATTGCGGTAGTTTCCAGCAATACTGCGGGGTTTGCTGCTGGATGGGGTGAGGGGGCTTTCATCAGGAGTGCTCTAGGACAGCCCTGTCAGAGCCGAGCATCACTGCAGAGAGGCAGCAGCTTATAAAGTGGCTTCTGAAACATTTTGTCATCATCTTAAATTTGAGCAATAATTGATGTCGGTGGGTGGCAGAAAGGGTGATAATTGGTTCCTGTAAATCTTTTAAGTGCATTAGCAGGCTGTGTTTGTAACAATATGTCTGGAAGTTTCACTGTGGATGCTCAGCTCGCTGTTTGTGTGTTGGTCACACTTTTTACGTGCAGGGTCTGTTTATAAATAACATTGATAAAATATTAATGCACAACTGCTGCATCTTCCAGGGGCTGTGTGTCTGCAGGTGGTGGGCTGGAGGTGGCTGAGGGAGCCCCAGGTGCTCTGGTGTGATGTTCAGGTGGTTGGCTGTCATCCCCTGATGTCCCTGAAGGATATTTGGGACAGAACCCGGGATGCCCAGGGGGGCACTCAGCCCAGGGCAGGGTGGCTGTTGTCCCCACGAGTGCCAAAGCAGGCAGGTTTGAAGTGCCTTGCCTGGGGCGAGCTGGAGGGACAGTGAGCTGGAAGGAGATCTCTGGAGTCTGTGGTCCTTGTACCATGTGTGAACACCCCATTCCACCAGGGACCTGTCATTCTTCTACTCTCAGGTTTTCAAAGATAGTCAGAGACAAGCCTACATCATCTCACAAATGCTTTCCCTTTTTTTACTATTGTTTTAAAAAGCAGTAATTTTTCTTGTTATTATATATACTTTTTTTCTTTCCTGAAAAGTAGACTAACAGGTTTATAGTCTGTGAATCGGCAAATGGCACAGCCTGCAGTCCTGATGATAGCTGTTTGTTCATGAGCTGTTTCTGTCTCCAGGTATTCTCTACAGGGGGAAAGGATTTATTGTTTCAGTAAATTGATATTAGTGGAGCACAGTTCAGTCAGAAATAGGTCCCTGTTTTGTGAAAGGTGGCTCTCCAGCTATTTTTTTCCTCCCCTCACAGTGAGTTGGCTCACACCACGACAAGGAGTAGCTGAGAATTCATTTAGCAGAAGAATATTGCTCCTTCATGCCACATAAATTACGATATTACAGAAATAATTATAACGGAGGGCGGCGTTGTGTAAAGGAATGTGCCTAGTGCTTCTCCCAGGCGCAGCGCTGGGATGAAGTGTTTAAATTCTGTGTTTCAGGTGCTGCATGGGCAGGTGGAGGAGCTGAGTTGTGTGGGGTTGGGCTGGGCCCTTGGGAGCCCCCAGGATAACAGGGATGCTTGGTGGCTGTGGAGCTGCAGGGATCATGGCAGACTCTGAAGCAGACGCACAGGGAAGAGTTTTTTGCTTGGAGTAAAATTCTTTCATGTTTTCTTTCATGAATCAGATCTGGAGACCTCCTGTAGTGCATCATCATCTGTCACCTCTTCTCCTCCTCCATTTCTGAAGCAAAGTCCCACTTTCTGGTGCTTCCTTTAGCTGGGAAGGTGCTACTCCCCAGCATCCTGCCCCGTGTGAGAAGGGGACATCTGAGATGCCGTGGGAGGCAGCATTCCGTGGATTACAGCCCTTCCCACTGTGGGGAGATGCCAGGGTGTTCCAGGGAGGCTGGGTGGCCACATCAAAACCCATCCTCATTAATGCACTTGGTGTTAATGGATAAAGGGTGTGGGTGGCCTCCTGGAAGGGGTGGTGGGACATTTCCCTCCTGTTTTGAGCATGGCTCCAAATCGCCAGTGATTATGTTGGCATGAGATTGAAGCCTCACTTCTACCTGTGTACCTCCAGATAGAAGCTCTGAAAATGTTTATGGCTACACTGCCGTTCTCTCTGGAGGCTCAGAAAAGCTTCACTTTCTCACCTAAGACCTTGGCATACCTTAACCAGGAGAAAATACCATTCTCTTGGTCAGCAGGTAGAGTCCTCTGACCTGGTAATGGTCTCAAATGTGGTCATCTCTGGATTTGTTCATTGTAACCAAGATCAGTATCTGCATCTTTACTTTTCCTTCTCTGGGGACAATAATAGTGTCACTTGTGTGAGTACACAGGGAGTGTCCTGGTGGAGAATATTTTTGTGTTTGCTGTTTAGCTGGCCACGATCAATAAAGAGAGAGTTTTTGCAGCCAAAAAGATGACAGTTTTATGAATGGAGTTTAGTAGCACAAACTTCATGTGATGCAGAAGGAGATAAATGGAGCACAAATGGAAAAAGCACTTCACCCCCAGGCCCCATTGTTTAGTGTTTCATAAACGATTAATCGCTTCATCCCCATCAAGTGCAATTGTCAATTCAATAAGCTCCGAGGTATTGGGGATGAGGCTTGGCAAACGCATTCCTAATGTAATTACATCTAAATGGAGTGTGAGAGCTCCTCTGTGTGTGTGTGAGGGAGGGACAGATCCATATTCCTCCATGGGATGGTGTAACAGCTGATAAGGGAACCCCGCCGAGGCACTGCACTCCTTCTGGCACAGGAGTTTTGGGATCAACATGAACTTTCTTCCAGGGTTAAGCAGGTGATGATGGAAAATGCAGGAGGGGTGGGTTGGGCCCTGGTTCTTTCCACTCGCAGTGGAACAGTGACAATGCCAGAGCGATCCTGACCCTGGGCAAGGTTGGATTCATGATTCCTGTGGAAAGCCCCCTCCCTTTCCTTCCTCGTGCAGCCTGCAGCTCTCTGCCTGCCCTCTCTCGTGAGCACAGGGCAGCTCTGGAAAGTGTGGGGGGAAAAGCACTGGGGACACCTTGATGATTTTGCTTTCCAGAAGAGCAGAGCCTGAAATGTTGGAAGGAAGGGGGTAATTCAAGGCTGACACTCCAGTGCCCAGGCTCGTAGTCACAGATGGGGAGTGGAAACCCTGACCAAGAGGAGGATATTCTTGCTGGACTGGTTTAAATGCTTGCATAAAATCACGTTGAGCAAGTGCACCTCGGGTGGTGTGTTTATAAAGGAACTTCACTAAGGCAAGAATAATACTCTGGCTTTCTCTGTAACATGCAGGCAATGCTAGGACAAGGGGGAATGGCTTTGAGTTGAAGGAGGATCAGGTTAGATTGGATATTGGGAAGAAATTTTTCACCGTAAGGGTGGTGAGGCCCTGGCACAGGTTGCCCAGAGAAGCTGTGGCTGGCCCATCCCTGGGAGTGTTCAAGGCCAGGTTGGATGAGGCTTGGAGCAGCTTGGTCTAGTGGAAGGTGTCCCTGCCCATGGAGGAGGGCTGGAACAAGAAGATGTTTAAGATCCCTTCCAACCCAAATGGTTCCATGTTTCCATGATTTTGTGCTTCCTGACCTGCTGCGCCCAACCAGCACTATGCCAAGGGCAAGCTGGTGGCTCCTTCCCAGCCCTGGTGCTCAGAACTCGCTGTGCTGCTGCAGGATGCTTCACATTGCTGAGCTGCAGAGGCCCCAGGCAGTCTGTGCCAGCCTGGGGCTGAGATCCCGCGCCCATCACTGGGGCTGCTCCACAACCAAACAGGTATTGGCAGGTTCCTTGGCGTGTTGCAGCACAGCAGCCCAAGCTCCTGAAAGGGCTGTGATAGGGAACAGTGTTGTCTGTCTTAGATGGTATCTCAGACTCGACATAGACGTGTAAAATGCCAGGCTGGATGTTTGCAGAGACTTGTCAAGCCAAGGGAAGCCGTGCCAATGAAACATTGGGGAAGAGCTTAAAAAGGCAGACAATGGTGTGTTTGCTTGCCGAGCTCGCCTACGGGATGCTTTCCCCCTTGACAGAGTTTTTTTAGCTGCTCTGTGGCCATGGGGGGGAAAGGTGCAGCTTCTGCCAGCCCCATCCAGCCGGAAGTGCTGGGCTCCCTGTAACCCCATCCCTCCCCATCCTGAGGGGGCTCTTCAGCAGCCCAGAGTTGAGCCCAGGACAGGGACATCACACTGTGGCTTGAGAGATGCCCAGGATGCCAGATATTTCACTGAACATCTAATTAGCAACGGCTCCTCATGGGTGCTTCCTCAAGACTTTTTTTCTCCATCTCTACTCATAAATGAGGTATTTTCTCCCATTGCTTTGCAGCAAGGAGGTGGACAGCAGTTTGGGTCAAGCTCGTTCCCTGTCTGGCCCATTGTGCATAATGCACACTAATAAACTGCAAAGTCTAATTGTTTTGTATTTCATCCTGCTGGTACTTTTCTTGTCATCTCTCCATGCCTTCTCCAGTGATGAGACAGTGCTCACTGGGAGACAGGGTGTGGTGGGAGCTTCACTCTGCCTCTAACCTGTCACAGAGAACCTCATTCCTGCTGCTGACAGATTATTTTCCTTACCTGGAGTGACCTCACGTTGTGTTTGTGGCAGCAGGATCTTTGTGTACAGGTGAGAGGCAGCACTTCTGCAGCAGCCTTCAGTGTGGCACCATGTTGGTGCTGCTGAGCTCCTGGCAGCAGGATGCCCATCTAAAGGCAGCTGGGTATCCCACTGCTAGAGGCTGCTGCTCCTAGAAACTTCTCCTGGCTATTGACCTTGTATTCCTGGTTGTCTCTGTGGAGAAAGCTCCAATAAAGCACCTGTGCCACCTCTCTCCGTTAAAGATCCTGGTATGGCAGGACTGAAAGATCCACCTGGGTCTGACCTCCTGATTCACTACACCCAAACACAAAAAAACCCCTCATTTATCCACAGTTTCTGCCTTTGGCTTCAGTAATACACTTCCACTTAATTGGCCTTAAAAGGGTCAATTTTCACTCTTAACAATTAAAGCATTGACTTTGTGTTGCCAAAGCTTGTCTGAGCCCTTGCTGCAGAAAGCATCTTTGCAAAACTTGTCTCCTTGAACATTTAAACTGTCAGCCCCAATTATCCGGATTGCTTCAGCTGAATGGGTTTCCTTCCTCTCAGCCAGCAGCAATATTTTGTTACTGTCTATGAAATATAAACTACATCCCAAGTTAGGAGCAGCCGTTTTCCGAATCGCCGCTTTTACCGTCGCTGTGGATTTGCCTCTTGAGTTGCCATCTGAAATGCTCAGCCCCTGGCAGAACGCTCCCGAAGGCGGGTGGGCGCCTGTGCTGGAGCTGCATCGATGGCTTTGCCTTCATGCTCTGCCTTCTGCCTTGCAGAAAAGCCTGAGCTGGATGAGATCACCCTGGAGCGAGTGCTGGAGGAGCTGGAGACCATGTGCTACGAGAACATGAACATCGCCATCGAGACCGAGGAGGGCTTGGGCATCGAGTACGACGAGGACGTGGTGTGTGACGTGTGCCGCTCGCCAGAGGGGGAGGATGGCAACGAGATGGTGTTTTGTGACAAGTGCAACGTCTGTGTGCACCAGGTGAGCCCCGGGTGCAGGGCAGGGCAGCAGCACTCGGCTCTGCCCATCACACTCTGGTTCCCTCCTCTTCTGGGTTCCTCCCATCCCCACACACCCTTCCCCTGGGCTGCTGTAGGCTCCTGTTAAGCTTTCCTCATGGATTCCCAGTGTGGCTCCAGTGGAGTGAGGATAGCAGTGTGGTCTTGAATAGCTGGCAGACAGCAAACTTGCTTCTTACTTTGTTGTCCCCAACCATTTATGAGTGCCCACAGAAACATGCAGCCAGTGGTTGAATTTCCCCTTCCTCCTTATTCTCTGTGATATTTTATGCCTCCTCATCCATTAAAATGGTTATTCTTCTTTACCCCATCTATTGAACCCCAGTGGGATCTTTAGCACCCTGGGGTGAGCAGGACTCGGCTGGTGGCTGGGTGGGATGTGGCTCTGCAGTCCTGTGCTCCCCAGAGGGGTGGGCTTGCACAGACCCCCAGTCTCCTTCTCCTTTGCTTTATCCAGGGGGTGGTTGGACCTTCCAGCTCCCCCAGTGCTGTCTCACATTGCAGGGTTTCTGTCCCAGCTTCCCCACTGTGTGAGCGTGGGATTTCGTTTTATTTTGCTGCCTGGAGGAAAATAATTTTATTTTTAGAGCTGAATGCAAATGCTTTAAGCCTTTGCTGGTGGGGTCTGTTGGCTCCTGCTTTTGGGGAAACCTTGACAAGGGGAAGGCAGCCACATCAGGGTCTCCTGGGTCTTGTGTGGGCCCAGGGGGTTTTGCTGGTCATGCTGCAAGGGGAAGCACTGTGTGGTGCTGTGATGGCAGCAGTAGCACCTGGGCTTCACCTTCTGTGTGAACGGTTTTGGGTTTTTTTAGTGCTAAAGAGAGCCATTTGCTCATCTTTTGGGCAGCTTTTCCATCAGTGCTTCCTGGAGGTGGGAGAGCACTGGAGATATCTATAGTTGCGGGAGGTGGGTGTTTTGAATGGTTTCCATCAGTGAATCAGATTCCATAAAATACCAGAATGATTCAGGATTGGGTTCGGGATATTTTTTTTGTCTTGGGCTCTTTTTTCACAAGCCCAAGTGGCAATGTCAGGCTGTGAGCTGTCATCAGCCACAGGGACTGTGGGGAGCTGTGGCACCCTGTGGGCTCCACTTTAAGCAGCAGCCCCAGTGCTGCAGAAGGGGACACAGCAGGCTGAATTTCAAGGCTGTTAAAAGAAAAGAGGGATTTTCAGATGTTTTCAGGGAGCAAAGTCCAGCCCTAAGCCCTGTGCCAGCCCATAAGCTGCCCGTGATTTAATCTCTGCCCCAATTTACACCCTAAGCCACAAAGTCCAGAGCCACAGTGCAGGGTGTTACATAGCACCATGATTATCTAACCTGCCCCATGCCTTTGCCAGCACCACATCCAAAACCTGCTGGGAATGATGCTTTCCTGCAGGCATAGGAGTGCTGGTACCATGGGCTTCAAGCCTTGTCCTCCAGCATCCCATTGGGAACGGGCTCAAGACACAAAAATGTGGGTTATGGTGCCAGGAGGCATGGTTGTACTCATCTCATCCCCATAACACAAGCCATGAGGCTTGTTATTACTTAATTCCTATAAAGTGAAGCTTTTAGAAAGCACATGCAGTCATTCTTTGAAAATTGCCAGTGAGGTGGAACTGTGCTCCTTGCTGCTAAATCACAGTTCATTGCTCTCCCAGTGACAATGTCACACTCCAGTTTAACATGGGAATGATCCCCCTCCAGTTTCCAGCCACCATGCCATGGGCCTATCATTACTGAATTCCCTGTCCCTGGTCTGGGCACATGGCTGAACTCACCCATGAACCACACCAAGCTTGTCTATGGCTTGGCATTCTCCCTGTTTTTTTGGCATCTCATTCTCAGTGATGTTGCACCCCAGAGAGATGCAGCAATAAAAATAGCTGCTCTGCTCCTGTTCAGCATTCCTCTGGCTTTGTGTTTCTGGAGCACCTTCTGCCTGCTGCTGGACGTGGAGGAGTGTGTTTAGCTGATAATGCACCTCATTTCTAGAGCTGCTCCTTGTCTGGGACAGAGGCCCTGTAGTATTTGCTCCTCAAGAGCAGAATAGCACCTTCATCTGCTCTAAAATCACTAGAAATAAATAACCAAGATCCAAGAATCTGCTAGAGATGGGCACATGGTCATAATTACTGCTTTCCCCTGGATTTTGAGATCAGTCTGCCAGTTCATTCTCCTGCTAGTACATATCAGGCTGATTCTTGACTGGTACTAAATCACATGTTTTATAAAACTCTGTTTCAGAAATGATTTATCTGTCAGATTTGGAGGCACTGTGAAACACACAGTTAAGTCTCTCTGAACTGTGTAGATTTGCAGCAATATTATTTCCTCCCTTAATTCCTTGTTATCCCAATAATCTGTTCACAAAGTGGCTTTTTTGGAAGTCGCTATCAGGGTCAGTTTGTGATTTGGGGCAGCTGAAAGTCATGTTACAGTCTGTTCTTGGCCAGTAAAGACTGAAGATGTGCTTTTCCCATGCTCACACATCTCCATGTGCCCCCTCTGCTCCCATCCCCACCTGCAGCACTGTCACTTGTGGTGACAATGACCTCCAGCAGCAGCAGGAAAAGCTGTTCTTTTTGGGGGTAAACCCCAAGAAGGGGAGCTGAGAAATGCCTGGGCTCAATTTGCAGCCACCAGTGCTGAGGGTCCTTGTCAGCACTGCCTGCTTGCTTTCTGCAGGGATGTCAGAGCAGCCAGATGTAGAATTAATTACATCTCCTGGCTTTAAATAGTGACACAGCCCTGTGTTAGTGCCCAAGGCACTGTGTGTCGCCCTCGGAAAACCCTTTAAGTGTGAATTATCAGGACCTGCCAGTTAAAAACTGCCTAGGTTTAGTAGTAGCTGTTTAATACAGTCATAAATTATGGTCAAAGTGGAAAGTATTTTATCATTATGTGATATGGCTTATCATTTGGCTCTTCCCCAAGGACGGAAGAGAAATATTTATTAAACACTTTGGCTTCTCAGTGTCCTGCATTACCACAGCAGGTCAGGGAGCTCTGTGGGCAACCTGAGTCCTTCAGTTCTCACGCTCTTGGCTGTAGACTTGTGTGCCCCCTTTAGATGTGTCATCCTTAAGATTTATCCTTTTTGGTTCCTCCCATCTCATTTACATTCATGACTATGGGCTTCCCCTTTTTACTCTTCCATAGTTATTTTTGCTTCCCCTTTGGGCTGTGCTGGGTCTGTAACCAGTGTGGCAAACTTTCTCAATCGTGGGCTTGTGGCTTTTCAGCCCTCAGTGACCTCAGAGGATTTCTCTGCGCAGCATTTATTACTTTTCTGAGTTGTCATGGGTCAGGAACGGGCAGGACACGGGCAGGCAGATGTCTGCACTGCAGAGCTGCCAGTGGTGGGGGCTCTGCCCACCCCCAGCCCAGAGCCAGGCAGGTGCTTGGCGTGAAAAACATATATAAAATGAGCCCGTTTTTGTACTTAGCTTTTAATTAAAGCCCAGGACACACTGATCCACCATGAACATCCATGTGAAAGCAGGGAAGGAAGTAAGGAAGGAAGAACTTCTCTCTGTGGCTTTGGTGCCTCGTTGAGTCTGCGTTTATTGGGATGCAGCAGCAGTGAGAAAGGTGGGAGTGAGGGAGGAGTTCTGGCAAGATACTCACCCTGGGCTGCTGGGGTTAACCCTCCTCCTCGTGTCTCCACAGGCGTGCTATGGCATCCTGAAGGTCCCCATCGGGAGCTGGCTGTGCCGGACGTGTGCCCTCGGTGTCCAGCCCAAGTGTCTGCTGTGCCCCAAGAGGGGCGGAGCGCTGAAGCCCACCCGGAGCGGGACAAAATGGGTCCACGTTAGCTGTGCCTTATGGATACCTGAAGTAAGATGTTTTCTAATCTCCTCCAGGCACTTGGGTGGGCACAGACCTGGTTTTAGGTCCTGGCCTAGGGTATTCATTGATGGTGTGAATATCAAATGCAGTTTGGCTCGTCAAGCTGTGCCAGAGCTGCAGTGCCAGAGCTGCAGTGCCAGGCAGTTATTGGGCTGTGTGTTTAATTAGCAGCCAAGGAGCACCCTGTTGAGGGAGGGCAGAGAGTTGGGGTGCAAGGGCTCAGAGGTGGGGAGCATAACTCCGAGCAGAGTAAGGCTGATTTCATATGCCCATCTGAGATATACCTCGGATGAGGAATTAATTCAGAGGAAATACCACAGTCAGTATTTACAACTTGTTTTCTGTCTTGTGGCCAGGTTAGCATTGGATGTCCTGAAAAAATGGAACCCATTACGAAGATCTCACATATCCCAGCAAGCAGATGGGCTTTGTCCTGCAGCCTCTGCAAGGAGTGCACTGGGACATGCATTCAGGTATGTAACTTGGCACTGAAGAAACTCAGACCTCCAGGGTTGTGCCTCTGTTAGCCACTGGAGAGTCTTGAGATGCTGAAGGACATGATCTGAATAAGGCTTATTTCTGTTCTGAGTAAACCTAATGACAAGAGCCTGTCAGGCATCATCAGATGTTGTTTGCAATCATTTAATGCACTGAGTGCTAGAAATCTAGATTAACTTTCTTTGCATAACACAGCGATGTTGCTGTAGTGACACTAATTACTGGGACTGCAAATGACCTTGGTTTGGATCAGAAGCCTCCAAGAGAAGGGCTTTGTGAGGCTGCCAGGAAAGGGAGATGCTCATGGGATACATAACCCAAGTACTCCACTAACCTCAGGGGGTCAGCCTTTCACCTGGGGGGATATCAGGGAGCACCAGGGTTGGACAGTCCTCACTGGCCTGCTGGCTTGGAAAATAAAGTACTTACCATGTATTTCATTTCCATGTTATCTGTTTTGCCACACCAAAGCAAAGCACTGCAGACATCTGATTGCCTGCCCTCCCCACAGCAGGAGGGACAGACATTCTCTTTTCAGATGGAAGCAGGATTCTCCAGGCTTTCCTATTGCAAAATTGGGACATAGCTTCCCACGCCATGATCTCTCTTCTTTGGAAGCAGAACAGAACCTCCCATCCAAAATGCAGCACATTGGTGTGAGAGCGTTTGGGGAGCCCTGTTGAACCCCATGATTCCCCCTTCTTCCACCTGCTTGGCCAGTGTGATATCATGGTGATCCCAGGGGATAACCATTAAGCTTTGAAAAACTAAAGAGAGAGTTAGGGATGTGATCCCAAGGGATCAGCTCTGGTACAGCAACAGGAGCTGCATGGTGGATTTTGGTGTAGGCAGCAGTGACCCTGGACCAGGAGCAGCTGGCTGGTGGCAGAAAGACAGCAGGGGTAGGAGCTCTTCAGGCTCTGCTGTGTTTCTGCTATCATCTTGGGTTTAATACTTTAAAGGGAGCTATTTAAAAGTAATCCCCATAGTTTGAAATGAAATCTCACAATACTTCTTTAAATCTGTGGCATTGACTCATTTTTTGATGGCTCTGGGTGCTTATTCACCCTGCCAGATGGAGATACTGTGTCAGAATGGCAACTGCTTTCAAAGAACAGAGGGGCAGGGAAGGAAGCAAACAGGCTTGGCAGCATCAAAAAGAATTCAGTGTCTCTCAGGCTTCATCCTCTTAGTGCCATCATGACATGGGAGCTGTGAGATCCCCGGGGGCTGAATGGATTTGCATTAAAGGTCACCTGAGATGGAGCAGGAGCCTTGCCGCCTCATGTGCTGGCAGCTCATGTTTATAAGTCTTCCTGAAATTGTCACTTGCTGAGGCCACCCTGCCATGTGCGGGATGTTTTTGCTTCAAGAAAAAGGGGGGAGAAGTGAAAAAAAAGCAGGCAGTGCCTTTATTTCAGGGTTTATGGGGTAAATTAACATCTATAAGTAAACAAATATGCTCTGTACTTACCAGTGGTACAGAGCTCTGTTTCGAAAGCTTATGTTTATGGAGCATATTTTGTGGAGCATATTTTATGGAGCATATTTTTGCTAGTGCCTGTTTACACAGGTGGGATCTACCTTTGTCAGCATTTCAGGGTTGTGACCCAGCTCTGAAAGGAGGAGGTTGTTCTCTGCAAAAGCACTGGCTGATTACTCTTGGCATTGGGAATCAGGTGCTGCAGGTGGGCAGGTCTGGGGAGGGGAGGACATTGCTTCCAGAAGGGACTTTTCCAAGTGGCCAAGTGGGTTTTATGAAGGCGAAATCTGGGAGGCAGGCTGGAGGAGTGGAAGACTCTCATCCTGTCAGGGCATCTCAGAGCCAGCACTGCAGCTTGAGGAAACACCCACCTCAGCCACACTTGCAGAGACAAACACGAGAAATCTTTGTAGGGACCTCTGTGTGTGGAGGTGTTTTTCCCCATCCAAATTTGACCATTGAAAGGGAAAGAAACTCAGAGAAGCCCGAGGAAGGGCTCCCCACTGCTGTCCATGGCTCTGCTCTTGCTGCTGCTCATAACTCAACCCTTGCTTTCTGGTACAGAGCTGTGAGCCCAGTGTAACTCGGCATGGCCGTGACTGAGCCAAAACTCCTGGATGCTGTGCAGGGATGCAGCTCTGGAGACACCCTTTGCCTGACTCCTGTTAAGGGGAAGTCATTACTTCGTGGTGGTTCTTGTGGTCAGACATCAGGAGATGCCAGAGAGCTCAGTATGCAGGAGGAATTTTCTTGTTTGCATTTCTGAGATGGAAAAGAGAGTGCCAGGAGCCAGGCTCTGGTGCAGCCCAGGTCCTGACCATGCTTTTTTGGGACCCAGCTCCCTCCTCCTCACTTGTCAGACTGACTGGAAGAGCTCACCGAGGCAGCACAGAATGCCAGGGCTCTGTTGGTTGCTGGCAAGCTTCTCCAAAGGGCACAGTTCTGCTGTCATCATCTTCCAGCTTCTTTTTGTTGTCGCTCTTTGGAGAAAAAGCCCTTGGAAACATCCTCCACCACTCACCCATTCATCATCACTTCTCTGCCCACTGCTGCCTGCTCCCCTTGAGCAAGCAGTGCCACTGCTCCCCATCCACTGGCGTAACTGGTGGTTCCCAAAGCTGTCTTCTGCCTGTAGTCCTGAAAAGGCAGCACATGGCAGCAGGGATAAGAGCAGAGTGTGTTCCCCATGCTGCCCCACTCCCATCCTCTGCCCTGCATCCTCTGAGGAGTCTGTGAGGCTGAAACTGCCTTTTTCAGCTGAGAAGCTCTACCAGGCTCCAGACCATCTGTGGTCACAAAAAATCACATGGTAGTTTTTTAAGGATGCAGAAGTGTTGTGTCTGATGGCTTGGCTTGTATTCAGCACCGGTAATTAATTTTTCCTTCCTGAGCTCCTCTCGCAGGTTTGTTGGAGGAGCTGCTTCCTTCCCCTCCAGCTCCAAACTGCAGTGGAGCACCACTGCAAGCTGCTAAACTTCTGTTTAAATGTCCTTGACAGCTAAAATCATCTCTCTCTTTCTTCCCAGTAAGAATGATTTGAGGACTAATTAAGAGCCCACGTTAAATCTCTGGGGCAGTTTTTACCCTCTCTCTCTCAGAATTTTATTTGGGAATGGATTTGCCTCGATACGCAAAGTATGCTGAAATCCTTGAATGAAAAGTGCTGTAAGATAATGAAGCACAATCGATAACAATGCAGGGACTGCTCCAGTCTTTCCAGCCTGGTTTATTCTGCATGGCAGATCCCTCCCTCCTGCCACAAGTGGCTTCATTCCAGCGCCATTCTGGGATGGATCAATATGTTTTTATCATTAGTTTATCCAAGGTCCCTCAGTGGCTGTGGCCGACCAGGTATTTTTTTGTTGCCTTGTCAGCTGAGCTGCCTAATTATTTTCTGTTTGCATTTTGGGCACAGTTTCTGACAAGTGCTGCTTGCCATCTGTTGGAGTAGAGAGATCCAGGATGAGTGTCGTTGAATTTGCTTTACTCCTAAGGTGGAGTGATGGTCATTCCTGTTAGCAGGACACTGTCCTGGCAGAAGACATGGGCGTGTTGTGAATGCTGTTTTTAGCACTGGTGACAGAAACAGGAGGGAAGGGACACCACTGCGTGTGCTTTAAAAGCCAGTGTGTGATGTACTGACTGCCCTGAGTAAATCTGGAAGCTGCAAGTCAGGCTGGGCTCCCTCTGTCCCTCCTTCCTTGCCAAAAATAAATACTTGAGAATGGAGCTGGTGCTTCAGCTGCGTGTATGGCTGTGACAGGGCTTGTCCCAAGGGATGGCCAGGGTGGCAGGGCAGGCACCCACTGCCCCCTGTGGTAGTGAGTGCCCTGGGCTGGCACAGGGAGCATCAGTGGGTCCCTCACAATGCCAGGTTCCAAGAGAGTGCCAGCAGCATAGCAGAGGGAGCTGAGTTCTGCAAGCTCTTTTTTGTGAACAATTTCAGATTGAAATTAGGACCAAATGGCCATTTTAAAACAGGATAAACACGGTGTCATAATCCACTTGCTTGTGGTGCCTGCAGGATTTAGTGCCCTGCATTGCTGCCCAGAGCCATGCTGGTACAGCCAGAGCTGCATCCAGCTCTTCCCACTGCTCTCTGAGGCTTTGGAGCAGGGCCTGGAGAGCTCTGGAAGTGGAGGATTTGGACAATGCTTGCCTACGCTTTTCTTGGCCCTGGCAGCTGCCTTGAGCACCAGCAGACTCATAAAAAAAGTCAAAGGAAAATATCTAAAAGCAGCAACGTCAAAAGTTCACCCCTGGGTGCCTGACCAGGATTCAGGGCTGATGGATGGGATGAAGGTAAAAAGCTGTAAAACCTCTGTTCCTCAACTACTACCAGAATATATTTTTATTTTTGAGAATTAAGGTGCAGCAGAGCCCCAGTAAAACCAAATGGTTTGTCATCAACATTCAGGAAATTTCACATGCCTCCACCTGGTCCTTCAGGCCACAAGTGCATCTTCATCCCCCACAAGAACAATTCTTCTATTAATGCCAGAGTAGTGCCTACACTAATAGCCCACTTAAAATGTCTCATTATTGCAGTTTAACTGGTCATTAGCAGCTGGAATGGACTGATTTCTTATGGCTTATGGTTGAAATAATTACCTGACACTCTGAGCCATTAAAAACAGTTAATGAGTTGAGGGGGAGAAGGTGCTGACACAGACATGGGCACTGCACTGGCTGGTGGGAGTTCCTCTGTAGGACACCAGGCTGAGATTTGTTGCCTGTAGGATCCAAAGTAATTTAAGCCTGAGGTAAATTAGGAAAATCATTAAAAAATTGATCTGATGCAAGTTTGACAACATTGTAGCCACTGTACAAGTTCTAAAACATTCATTTCATGATGTTTTACTCCAGTTGCCTTTTTCATTCTTTTTTAAATGGAACCAGTTAGAGGCTGTGTAATTTCCAGAGGAAGAAGGCATTCAGGAGCATTGGCTGCTTCTTAGATCCTAAATTCACTCCTAAACCTTGCTGTGTTCTGTGTGCCTCTGATAAAAATGGCATATTGGCTTTAGATGTGGCAACAGAGGGGGAGTAGCTAGAGGGTGAAAGACAGAGGAGAATTTCTCCATCAAGAGAAATACATTGACAGTCTGGGAGCATCCCGTTGGCCTGTGCTGTTCTTTGGCTTTTGAGATGTCTTGTTGGAGGAACCATTGGAAGCTCCTGTTTCTGGTAGGTGAGAGATGAGCAGGGCCCATCTCAGAGGTGGATTAAAGAAGGTAAGGTGGGAAAATGCCACTTCTTGAAGCCTGGGGTTCTTCTGCTTGGGTTCGTGGTGTTGGGCTCTCAGCAGGGGCAATGCAGGTGTTCCTCCACCTGGAATTCCTGCTGTGGAGCATCCATCACTCCATGGCAGGGGTCACTGCAGGGTCTCCCTGGGTTTGTGGTACACCCCTGTTCCCTGTCGTGTTTGTGAGTGTCCCCCCAGCGCTGGTGCCTTGCCCTGAGCCCTGTCCTTGTCCCACAGTGCTCCATGCCCGCCTGTGTCACCGCGTTCCACGTCACCTGCGCCTTCGACCACAACCTCGACATGCGGACTATCCTGGCAGACAATGACGAAGTGAAGTTCAAGTCCTTCTGCCTTGAGCACAGCACTGGGGCCACCAAGTTGCCCGAGGAGACACGGACAGAGCCTGACCAAGCCCAGCTGGACTTGGAGAAGGTCACGCTGCGGAAGCAGAAGCTCCAGCAGCTGGAGGAGGACTTCTATGAGCTCGTGAAGCCTTCGGAGGTGGCAGAGAACCTTGACTTAAGTGAATCACTGGTGGATTTTGTCTACCAGTACTGGAAGCTGAAGAGGAAAGCAAACTCCAACAAACCGCTGCTGACACCAAAAACGGATGAAGTGGACAACTTGGCTCAGCAAGAGCAGGATGTTCTCTACCGACGCTTAAAGCTCTTCATGCACCTCAGGCAAGACCTGGAGAGGGTGAGTACAGCTTCTCCTTCAGTGGTGTACCCGTGTGCTCCATCGGGGCTGCTGTGATGTGACAGCACAAGCCCTGTTCCCCCTGACTCAGTTTGACTCCCCTGACAGTTTTGTTCTTTCATCTTCATTCAGAAACATAGCAGTGCTCAGTGTGTGTACATCATCACTGCCAAAACACTGACATTGATGGAATAAGTCAGTGTTGGTCCCAGCCGGAGGTTCAAAAGAACAAATGTCTGCAGGGAGAGGTGCCTTGGCAGGGCTGGGTTGATGGGAGGCAGATGATGCTGCAGCTGATGTCCACTATACGTAAATAGTTTCAAACCAAAAATTATCTTGAGTAGCACCAGGATACACTTGCGTCAGATGCTTGTTCCCAGCAATGCTTGGGAACACATCAGTATTTACTTACATTGAGCATGGAAGATGAGTGAAAGGCAGTGAGAGCAGGGCCAGTGGCACTGGGCATCCCCTGCCCTGCTGCAGCCAAAAGTGGGTCAGCTCCTCAGGGAGCTGCTGGCAGAGGCAGCTGGGCCAGAGATGGAGCATGTAGGCACCTGCAGCTCCTGGTGGTGCAGAACATCTTTGAATCATCCTATCCACAGGAGAGGGAGCAACAGCCTCCACGGCAGCTTTTTGGGCGAGAGGGAGCATTGGTGGAGCAGCAGTGCCCCAGTGGTGCCAGAGCTCCCCAGGCTGGGCCTGGTGCCACACATGGTGCAGCTGTCTGTGGATTTGGCTGTCACGGCTGCACAGAGGGCAGGAGCAGGGATGGGGCAGAGGCTGGAGAGGAGGAGCAGCAGTGAAGGTGAGAAGCAGCGAGAGGAAGAAGCACAGGGGAAGAAGCACACACAGGACCCGGGGTGGGATGGCAGAGAGGGCACGGGTGCAGTAGTGCTGCTGCTGGGGAGGCACATGGGCATAGCACAGGGCAGCAGTGGGACTGGGACAGGGACAGGGACAGGCAGGGCTGGGATGCCGAGCCTGACATGCAGAGCTCAAGCTCCCTCTCCTCCTTTGTTTGACACCCGAGCCCTGCCTGGTCCCCTCTCTCCTGTTCCTGCCAGAGGGGTGGTCCTTGCCCAGGTCCCTGTCTGACCACCAACCCCAGGTGCAAAAGCCGTGGAAGGGCTCAGGGAATCTCTAGGAGCAAACAGGAAGGAAAGCAGGAAAACAGCTTTGATCCAGTGGATGTGGTGCTGTGGTTCCCTGAGCAGGGACTGAGGGTGCTGCAGGTGACATGCTGCTCCGTGGGAAGTGCAGGTGGTGACATGCTGCCCCTGCATGTCCCTGAGCCCTCTCTTTAAGCTGCTGTGGGTCTGTGGCATAACTGAACCCATGGGGAGGAAGGCAGTGTGGGTGGGCACTGTGTTCATGTCCAGCTGGGGTTCAGCTTTGAACCAGCCCACCCTGGCCCCTTGCTGCACCCACCTCCTGGGTGCATCCTGGAGCAGAGAGCCTTCTCCTGTGTAAAAATAGTTGGGATTTGAAGCTACTGGTCTCTTTTCTGTGATGCTGTGGGCCTTCATCCCCATGGTCATCATTGGCATCCTTCTGCCAGTCTGTCCCCTTTTGTTCTGCCTTTACTGCATCCCATTTCCATCTCTGTGTTGGGATGGGCTGCTGCCACCGTTAGTGGCTCTCCAGCAACAGGCTGCAGCTGCCTGATCTGAGGGTGACAAGTTCAACTCATTTTTCTCCTCATCTGCTCTATATTGTAAATCTAAACCAGGCTGCTCTGCCTCCTGCTGCTTCCTCTTGTTCCCAGCTTGGCTTTTCCAGCTGCACTGAACCACTGTGCATCCCTGGGTACCGTGCTTTGCTCACGGCAGCTTCTCTTTGATTTTTTTGTGTCAAAACTACGTGTTTTACCAGATTTCTCATTTTCCAGAGTTGCCTCCAGGCTTTGTGGGGTGTGCCCATCAGCATTCAGCCTCTGCTTAGCAACTCCCTGCCAGGTTTCACTGCCTGGCCCTGGAAGAGCTGTTTGTTTGTTCTGCTTCCAAGAGTGGAACAATAAACACCAGCCAGATCAAAGTCCAGTGCTCAGATGGAAGATAGGAGTTTAAATCCAATTGTTGCCAGTGCATCCCAGGTATCTGATCCTGCCTGGCAGCACCTGGCAGGTCACAGCCACCCTGTTTCACTTGCAAATAGTGAGGAATCACATCAAACTGGGATCAGAGATGAGCAGCCCGCAAGGCTCTGTAGGCTTTCAAAGGATGTCCACAGGACATCATGTTGGATATTAGCATCTTCAGCAATTAATCTGGCAGAAATGGTTGTGATTTGGGGGCTGATAATGGTATCAGGATCCAGGAGTTGGGGACGCAGAAGCAGATAGCAGATGACATGGGGACAGCCAGAGTGATGGTGTTTCCCTCTGTCATTTCCTAACCCCTGTCATTTCTGCCCTTCACAGTGTCACCAAATTAAAGCTATTGATTGGGAATCCTAATACAGTCCCCCCATTTTATTTTTGGCATTTTTTAACCCTCTCTGCCTTTTTTTCTGAAGCTTTTTCCAAGGACTCAGTGTTTAAATTAGCTTTAACAAAAAGCTGTGGTTTCCAGGCTTTCACACCAGCATCTAAACTTGGCTTGGGGAAGCAGTACTGGGTGGTGTTGAGCTCTGTAAGTGTGGGTAAATACCAGCAGTCTCTAAGCAAAGCTAAAGTAATGTTTTCTTCCAGGAATATCAAATCATAGAGAAGATATACCGCCAAACACTTGAAGATTCAGGTTGCCAGAAGCAGTTGTTTTCTTCATAAAGAAATCTTAGTTTGGTGTTTTCTCCAATCCAGAAAGAAAAAAAGAGAACGTAGTAAAATATATAACACTGTATAACTCCCTGCCTGGTATTTACAGCTGGGGGATTCAACAGCAACAACAAAAAAAAATGAGCAGTGTTTTCTCCTATATTTCTGAACATTCCCAAATTGTCCTTAAGTGAGACAATGTTAGGGGTTGGCTGCAGTTATCCTGCTGCCCTCACAGCCTTTGGTGGCAGATATGAGGTAAGCATGGAACAACTTCCTGGCTTGTTCTGTCTCTCTGAGAGACACAAAGGCTCCTGGCCACATTGGGACAGCCCCCCAAGCCTGGAAATATCCCCTGCAGAGGGGTGTGAGGATGAGGAAGGGGAGGAATCGAAGACATTAGGGTCACACGTCAGTGAGGACATACCCATGTGCATGTTCCCCTATTCAGGCCACCTCCTCCTTACCTCATTACAGGCAGCTTTGCTCTTTCAGAGCATCAGAAAGCTGAGTAAATGCTGTCAAATCCTGTTAGATGCCATTAGCATTTTCTGCTCTGCAGCTGGAAGCCTCTGCTTGCTGCAAAATCCTTGATGTCCTTCGTGGCAGCACTGCCAGAGCCTGGCTCTCCAGCCACCCTGACATGGGGCTGGCAGAAGCATGGCACTGAAACTCATCAGGTGACAGGAGCCAGCAGATATCAGCAGTAGTTCTGACATCTTTAGCTACCTGGGGTGTTTATCAGCAGCCTGTGTGATGAGCAGGGTTTAGCTGCTGCTGCTGCACTGGCTCACGTGAGCAATTATATCTTGTGCTTTGCTGTTTGTGTTTAGAGCTTCAGATAATCGTAGAATGAGTTGGGTTGGGTTGGAAGGGACCTTAAAGATTATCTAGTTCCAAGCCTGCTACCATGGTTAATGAAATTCCCTGAACAGATCACAGTGCACCTGTGATCTGCAGGTGGGTGTGGAGCATGTGTGGATAATGATATGGAGGGGTCAGATTTGAGGTGGGAACCTGCACCAGCTGCTGCACTGGGCCAGCATCACCAGGGTATTTTGCTGTATTTTCCATGCTTTGTCCTGGTATCTGCTTTAGGGCAGTTCTGTGAGGCTCTGACATCTCCATCCCAGCTGAGCCCCTTCCCTGCCCTGGCTGTGGGATGAGGGTCTGTCCCTCCCTGCAGAAGGAGCAGTTTATCGATGGGAACTGGTGCACTGACTCAAGGCATCAAGGTGCTTCATAGAATTTGGCATGTGCATGATGCAGCTGCTGGGCCAGGGGCTCAGCATGATGCTCGGGTGGGTGGAGCTGACCATAATTGTGCTATAATGTTCTTCTACAAGACCTTCTGTTCCGAGACTTCCCAGTGCCCATGCTGGAGAAGCCACCCAGCCTTCCTTGCCCTCTGTGGGGTCCTGGCTGCTGGAGTCAGAGCAGGGATGTTTAGGCTTGGAATCACTTACTGCATGTTTTTTCCCATATGTAGCACACAGTTTGGATCAAGAGCCCTCACTGCTAGCCCTGGTGGGAGTTCTGATGCAACACAGATTTTGGTGAGGTGAAGAGGGATGAATCCCAGGGAGGGGGGATTTCCCTGGGCAGCAGGAGCAGCAACATGGCTTGAGGGGACCTGCTTTGACCCTGCCTAATCCAGACGCTGTTTCTTGTGTTTCTCTAGGTTAGAAATCTCTGTTACATGGTGACTAGACGGGAGAAAATGAAACACACCATTTGTAAACTGCAGGAGCAGATCTTCCATCTCCAGATGAAGCTTATTGAGAAAGATCTTTACCCAGGTCAGTACCACTTCCCAGAGTTTGTTCTCACAGATGCTGTCCCCACTGTCCTCTGAAGCCAAGTGGTATGCCCCAGCTCCCCACAGCAGGGAAGCCAGAGCTGCCCCCTCCCCTGATGTGTTATTTTGGCACAGTTCTTACGTTGACTCAGAAACACACAGTAAGTCCAGACTCTGGATGACTGGAGTGCTGGAGCTATTTGTTTTCACAGCTCCCTCTTGATCCTCCCCTTCCTGGGAATCAGTCAGAAGGACCAAACATTTGTTTAGGTGGGGATGCTAAGGCAGTGTTTGGTGACTTTTGTGAGCTGGAACTGCTTGGGAGGAGATGGCCAATCCTGGGCAGGGGCTGCTCTGCAGCTGGCTTCCTGGCACAGGGTGGCAGCCCTGCTTCAGGCTCTTTGCAGATGCCTTTGAGCATTGTGTCAGGAATCAAGGGTTAAGCTGCTGGCAGGGGTCTGTTGCTCCAGGAGACCAGCTCCTTTAGCTCTGGTCATCTGCAGCTCCCTGCTTCACACAGCCATTAGTGATCATGCTGCTGCATGCAAAGCCTCTGGCAACTTTTATTAAGGAACTGAAATAAAGTTGGTTTCCTTTTGTCCTAGATTTTTTTTTTTCCTTTTGCACAAGCAGTGCTGGAGCCCCTGCTCCCTCCTCCTCCTCCTCCTTTCCCTCCGGTGGCAGGGCAGACCAGACCCCGTGGCTGCAGAACAGTTTTTCCAGCAGCAGCATCTGGTGCTTTGGCAGCCGCTTCCGACGGTTGTTGTGTTTGTGGCTTTGGAGTTGTGTTTGAAGCCATCACATGGTTGGGGTTTCTTCAGGAACTGTCTGGGCTGAGCTTTCCTTGACAAAAGTCTCCTTTGACTGAAGTTTTGGAGGCTGAGGAATGTGTATGTTGAGATGTCTGTGGCTCAGGCCCATGCAAATTCCTCTTAATCACCAAAGGTAGGAAGCGATGGGGGACAGGAGTGGACCAGGAAGGGTTTCTAAGCTCACCCCTCTTACAAACAAGGTGTTAGATAGCTGGAAATGCCCAAGGGGACCTGTGTTCCCCAAAATGCCTTGGGGACTCCAACCACTGGTGCATGCCTGACCTGTTGCCTGATGCAACAGTGGGTTGGGAGCCAGCAACTCCTCCCAGGGAGAGCTGGAGTAGGTGAGCTGGGAGCCTCACCAGTGGCATGCAGAGGCCAGCCAGTGATGGGGAGCTGTGTTGGGGCTCTGCTGCTGATGTTTCTGGGTTGTCTGCACTGCCCAGTGCTGGGGCTGTGTGATTGCCCTTCCCAAAAATGTTGTGGGTGTACTTGAGGAAAAGCATGGCTGCTGTTGCCATGATGTTTGTTCTGCCTAAAGGTGAGTGATCAGAGACAAACCCACAATGGGAGGGTGGCTCAGGTGGGGATTGGTGTGCAGGGATCACTTCAGACCTTGTGATGCAGATGCTCTTCTCTCCTGCCCCACCTGGCTGACATTTGCCTTTTCCTTTTCCACTCTGAACTGACCGAGCTGAGCTGCTTGTCTCTCCCAGGATGGATTTCCTGGTTGAGCCTGAGCAGGGACTGACTGCTCCCTCTGGGATCCAGCTCCCATGAGTCCCTGCTGCCAGGGAAACAGCCCAGCTCCAGGAATTTGGTCCTGGGATCTCCAGGTAGTTTGGGCATCTGGGTCCTTCCCATGCCAGGGGGACGTTAGGGACCCAAGTGCCTTTTGGCATCAGTCCATAGAGTGTCCTGGGCGCAGGAGAAGTTCCCTTGCCAAGTGACCATACCAGGAGCTGCAGATACTCAGCAGCCAGTGGAACCAAAGCTTTGGATAACTCACTGCTGCATTTTCCAGCATTACAAAGCACTTACTGGTTTGGAAGTGGGGATGGTTCTGGTAGCATCCTCCCCCACAGCTCCCGATCAGGATGCTCTCCATACCTGTGGCTCCTAGGAGAAGGGAAGAAGTCTCCGTTATTTCACCAGGTTGAGGCCAGTTTTTAGCTGCTGTTACAGTAGCCGTCGACCGAGATCTGTTGGGGTTGTTCCAAAGATGGTTTTGGCACAAAGGTTTTTTTGGACTGGCTCCCACACAAAACTCAGAACAGGAGGGGTTTATTTTTCCCGCTGTCAAATGATCATTTAAGCAGGAGATTCTTAATAAAATCAGTGAGAACTGCCCGTGTAAAATGAACCTTCCTCTCTTCCCTGTATTTTTCTTGCACGGAGTGGAAAGTAAACACTGTCTGGCTTTGAAACACGGCTACTATTTTGACAGGTTCCTCTTCAAAAAGTGCTGCTCGGGTTTCTCTTTAGCCCCGTTGTGCTGTCTAAACAAAGTTAGATTTTGATTTTGTAAGCGAAGTGAAAAATGTGTCTGCCTTCCTCCCATTACTTGGCAGGAACGTAGCAAATACCAAATTTGCTTTTGCATTTCTTTCTTTCTGTAAGTCCTTTGGTCAGGAGGGGTTCCTGGCTGGCAACCCCAGGACTGTAAATCCTCTGTCAGTTCAGACTTGGGCAGGTGCAATGCAAATTCCCTCCCCTGCGCACCCAGTACATTTCCACTGCTGCAGCAGGAGGAAAGCCGAGGTTATTCCCTCTGACCCATCCACCCCATGGCCTCTCTGCCAAGTCTGCTGAGGATTCGCTGCTGGCTGACACAATAAACTGATTTCTTCCTTAAGATCATTGCTCAGCCTATGGGTCAGACTGTGAAAAACTGCTTGTCTCTCCTCCACTTCCATCAGCCACCCACATTTTGGTTTAAGGACAATAGCCTTCCCCCTCTGAAAATTAATAGAAATTTTAGCATGGACTTCTGTGGGAGAATGGCCTAATGGTGTAAGTAAAAAACTGTTGGAAGTATTTTATTTGGCAATACAAATTGTACTTTTATAGGGTATTTGTCCTGTTTACCCAATAGGAATAAATCCAGTAGAAATTCAAAGCCATTTAGGAAATGCTACTTTTTAGCTGAATGTCTGCATAGCTAAGAGTTAGATCCCTGCCTTTCCATAGGCAGTTCTGGTCATCTTTACTACTTTGTGTACCTTTATCAGTCTGGGGTCTTTTCATTCTTCACTGTTTTGCCAAAAGGTCAAATCAAGGTTGGCTTTAAAACTGCTAGTACCTTTGCTCTGTAAGTCTGGCTGTGCAGCTGAATCCCTTCCTGGAGATGCTGTTGTTGTTGATGGGTACCAGGTTTTTAGGTCCCCATGGCTTCAGAAAGGTGTCTGGGCAGGATTTGGGGCTACTCCCTTGTGAGTCCTGGTCCAGGTCTGTGGCTGCAGAGTCTCCAGCAAGTCCTTTGCCTCCAGTAGGGCTGCTCCTTTGGCCATGCTTAAGTTCCTCCCCAAGGCTAAAACCCCCTTTTTGTATAACATACAGGATTCTGATTTTCTTAACATATGGGAACCTCAGCCTACAGCTGGCCAAAGCATGGCCCTTGTTCTCCCTTTGGCTTGGGATTGTTTGCAGGTCTGCTCCAGGTCTGCTCACTGCAGCATCCCTGGTGCCTCGTCTCACACGGCGTTTTCCTTTTTTCCTAAAAAATGCCAGAACAAACTGGGAAGAAGACAAAGGGTAAGAAAAGTGACCCAAGAAGGAAAGGAAGAGATGGTAGAAAAAATAGTCCTGAGAAGACAGAGAAAAGGAAATCGGTCAACGAAACTGTTTTGGGACAACTGGGTAAGTCTGATTTTATGGCGCAGAGTTGACCTGTGATGCTGGAGGCTCCCTGTTTTGGGGAGCAGGGTTGAGTCCCAGCCCCTGATCCCTCCTGCACGTACACAGTGGAGTTACACCTTCCATCTCTCCTTTGTGGGAATCAGCCTGAATCATCCAGGTCCTACTAGAGAGACTGGGTCAGAAGCATGCTTGCTGGCAGGGCAGGGGGTGTAAAATGCCCCCTGCAGCCCCAGGATTGGGAGAATGTGTCACAAAACCTGTGATGTGCTGCCGGAGTGGGATTTTGCTTTCAGGTGATAAAATCAGACTTACCCACCCCATGGCAGAGCTGCTCCCCCGTGTCCTGTGTGGTGTGCAGGACAGCAAGTACAGCACATGGACTGTGAGTTTTCATGTGCTGAACATGGCATATGTGGTCATGCTGGTTGTGCCAGTGGTGCAGGAGCACTGAGGAGTCAGGCACAAAGCACATCCATCTCCTGAATTTGGTCATGGGGTGAGGAGATGCAGCCTGACCCCACAGATGCTTCACCCACCTCCAGCTCATCCCCTTCAGCTACAGCAGTGTCCCGGGTTAATGATAAGACTCTCTCCTCCGAGAGCGAAGGGCCCCGACACCCCCTCCCCCACCCACAACAGAACCTCTCAGATGAAAGTGAAGAAAAAAACTATTTATTTAACAAAACCACGCAGAGTGCCCTACAAGGCACAGGGGAAGGGGAAAAACAAGGTGAAAGGCAGTTATTCAACCTGAATAAAAAGTCCTTTTCTCAGACGCAGTCCCTCTCCTCCTCGCCCCCCACCCGGGGCCGGGTGGAGCTCCCCGGAGAGCTCTGCTGTCCTCTGGCCCTCCTGGGTCTCCGGGTGGCAAAGCAGATCGAAGAGAAGGGGTCCAAACGAGGAAAAAAAAAAAAAAAAAAAAAGAATGGAAAAAAACGGGAACAGAGCTCACTCCGACCCCCGTCCAGCACGCAGTCTCTGCCGAGCGACGAATCCTCCCCCGGAGCGAGGCTTGGGGAAAATGTTTTCAAAAAAAACCCGCGTTTCTCTCTGCGGCTGGGTGCAGTTAAAGAGACAGGACCACACATTTTTTTTCTTTCTTGGGCATATAAGCCAACGATAGGGGATAAAGGATTATCATATCATCAATCCAAGACATTCCACCCCTTATTCCATAGCGTTGGCTTAAGGCCCACCTTAACATCTTCCAACTTCAAACACACACATATATATATACACATATATACATATATACATATATACATATATACACATAACTATGTACAAATAATGTCACGAACGGTGAACGGTGGTATGTTGCCATCCCAACCTTACATGTGGCCTTCACCCAAAATTAAATTTCCCTGAGGGACACATTGTGTTTTTCCATCTTCCTGCATTATCCACCAAGTACACCCTGGTCCCTGAGCAAAGACAACCCCACGGATGGGTTTGTCTTTATGTGAGGCAGAATCAATCCAGACAGTTTTCCCTAACAAGCCTCTGGCATGTACTGCTGGGACCTTATCTCCATCCACTGTATGTAGAAGCTCAGATTGGGCAGGACCTGCTCGGTTGATGGAGCCTCGGGTATTGACTAACCAGGTGGCCTCTGCTAAATGTCGCTCCCAATTCTTATAAGTTCCCCCACCCAATGCCTTTAGGGTGGTTTTTAACAATCCATTATACCGTTCCACTTTGCCAGCGGCTGGTGCATGATAGGGAATGTGGTACACCCACTCAATGCCATGGTCTCTAGCCCAGTTGTTTATGAGGCTATTTTTAAAATGAGTTCCGTTATCTGACTCAATTCTCTCAGGGGTACCATGCCTCCACAGGACTTGGTTCTCAAGGCCCAGGATGGTGTTACGAGCAGTGGCATGAGGCACAGGGTAGGTTTCCAGCCACCCAGTGGTGGCTTCCACCATTGTGAGCACATAGCGCTTGCCATGGCGGGTTTGAGGCAGTGTGATGTAATCAATCTGCCAGGCCTCTCCATACTTATATTTTGACCACCTTCCACCATACCACAGGGGTTTCACCCGCTTGGCTTGCTTGATGGCAGCACATGTTTCACAGTCATGGATAACTTGAGAGATGCAGTCCATGGTTAGATCCACCCCTCGGTCTCGTGCCCACTTATAGGTGGCATCTCTGCCCTGATGGCCTGAGGCATCATGGGCCCATCGAGCTAAGAATAAATCTCCTTTATGCTGCCAATCCAAGTCTACCTGGGACACCTTTATCTTTGCAGCCTGATCTACCTGTTCGTTGTTTCGGTGTTCCTCATTAGCTCGACTCTTGGGGACATGGGCGTCTACATGGCGGACCTTCACAGGTAGTCTCTCTGCCCGACTAGCGATGTCTTTCCACTCTTCAGCTGCCCAAATTGGTTTTCCCCTACGCTGCCAACCAGCCTTCTTCCAATTTTCCAGCCAACCCCACAGAGCATTGGCTACCATCCATGAATCAGTATAAAGGTAGAGCTTTGGCCATTTCTCTCTTTCAGCAATGTCCAGGGCTAACTGAACGGCTTTGAGCTAAGCGAATTGGCTCGATCCCCCCTCTTCTTCCCTAGCTTCTGCAACCCGTCGTGTGGGGCTCCACACAGCTGCTTTCCATTTTCTTTTTGTCCCTACAAGACTACAGGAACCATCAGTGAAAAGAGCGTAGCGTGTTTCATCTGCTGGCAGTTGGTTGTATGGTGGGGCTTCCTCTGCACGGGTCACCTGTTCCAGCTCCTCTTCCTCAGTCAGACTAAACTTTTCACCTTCAGGCCAATTTGTAATTATTTCCAAAATCCCAGGGCGATTCAGATTTCCCATACGGGCACGCTGTGTGATAAGGGCAATCCATTTGCTCCATGTGCCATTGGTGGCATGATGAGTAGAGGGAACCTCTGCTTTAAACATCCACACCAGCACCGGTAGTCGAGGTGCCAGGAGGAGTTGTGCTTCTGTGCCAATTACCTCTGAGGCAGCTTGGAGTCCTTCATATGCTGCTAGGATTTCTTTCTCTGTTGGGGTGTAGTTGGCTTCAGACCCTCTGTAACTTCGGCTCCAAAATCCCAGTGGTCGACCTCGGGTCTCACCAGGCACCTTCTGCCAAAGGCTCCAGGACAGGCCATGGCTCCCAGCTGCAGAGTAAAGCACATTCTTTACTTCTGGCCCTGTCCTGGCTGGGCCAAGGGCTACTGCATGAGCAATCTCCTGCTTGATCTGGGTGAAGGCTTGCTGCTGTTCAGGGCCCCAATGGAAATCGTTCTTCTTGCGGGTTATGAGGTAGAGAGGACTCACGATCTGGCTGTACTCAGGGATGTGCATTCTCCAAAAGCCTATGGCACCTAGGAAAGCTTGCGTCTCCTTCTTGTTGGTTGGGGGGGGACATTGTGATGATTTTATTGATAACCTCAGTAGGAATCTGACGCCGTCCATCTTGCCACTTCACTCCTAGGAACTGGATCTCTTTGGCAGGCCCTTTGACTTTGCTCTTTTTTATAGCGAAACCGGCTTCCAGGAGAATCTGGATTACTTCCTTTCCTTTCTCAAATACTTCTTCTGCTGTGTCCCCCCACACAATGATGTCATCAATGTATTGCAAATGTTCTGGAGCCCCACCCTTTTCCAGTGCAGCCTGGATCAGTCCATGGCAGATGGTGGGACTGTGCTTCCACCCCTGGGGCAATCGGTTCCAGGTGTACTGCACGCCCCTCCAGGTGAAAGCAAACTGAGGTCTGCACTCTGCTGCCAGAGGAATGGAGAAAAATGCATTTGCAATGTCAATAGTAGCATACCACTTTGCTGCCTTGGACTCTAGTTCATACTGGAGCTCCAGCATGTCTGGCACAGCAGCACTCAGAGGTGGAGTCATCTCATTCAAGGCACGATAGTCCACAGTCAATCTCCATTCTCCTTCAGATTTTCGCACAGGCCAGATGGGGCTGTTAAAGGATGAATGGGTCCTGCTGACCACCCCTTGGCTCTCCAGCTCACGGATTAGTTTGTGAATGGGAATCACGGCATCACGAGTTGTCCGGTACTGTCGGCGGTGCACAATCGAGGTTGCAATTGGTACTTGTTGCTCTTCCCCTTTCAGGAGTCCTACTGCAGATGGGTTCTCTGACAGTCCAGGCAAGGTGTTCAATTGTTTTATGCCCTCTGCCTCCACAGCAGCTATCCCAAATGCCCACTTGAGTCCCTTTGGGTCTTTGAAATATCCATTTCGGAGGAAGTCTATACCCAAAATACATGGAGCCTCTGGGCCAGTCACAATGGAATGTTCTTTCCACTCTCTTCCAGTCAGGCTCACCTCAGCTTTCACGAGGGTCAAGTCTTGTGATCCTCCTGTAACGCCGGAAATAGAAATAGGTTCTGTCCCCACATGTCTCGATGGGATTATCGTGCATTGTGCACCAGTGTCAACTAAAGCCTCGTATTCTTGTGGCTTTGATGTGCCAGGCCACCGAATCCACACTGTCCAAAAAATTCGGTTTTCCCTGGCCTCTACCTGGCTAGAGGCAGGGCCCCACTAACCATGGTGGGTATTTGTGTTAGAGGTTCCTTCAACGGAATCAGACATATTGAGTAGAGCTACTTCCCTTCTGGTGGAGTTCCTTCTCTGAGTCTTGCCCTCCTTCAATTCACGCACTCGTCGTGCCAGGTCAGCAGTGGGTTGTCCATCCCACCTGTTCATGTTTTCTCCACTGTCACACAGGAAATACCACAACTCATGTCGAGGGATATATCCAGTTCTCATAGCTGAGGAGCGTCTGCGTGGGGTAGCAGAACCTCTGGTCTGTACTGCTGAGATTTGGAGAAGGCTGTCTTTAATCTCTTTACTGAGTTTCTCATGATTCTTCTCTATCTTATTTTCTAGTTTCTGCAGATTTGTTTCCACAGCTGAGATTCTTGCATTCATTGGGCTATGCACAACATCTGCATACGCTCGGAGTTTCCTTGTCATATCGCGCACAGTCTCATGCCCGTCATCTTGCTTCATAATGGCTAAAGCAGAAGCATACCCTGATGGCCCAAGCTTTAGGAGTTTCCGCCACATCACAGGTGTACATTCTATCCTATCTGGGTCTATAATCGGATCTGGGTTTGCTATGTCCTCTGGGAAGACAATTTCTACCACTGCCATTTCTCTCAAGCGTTGAATCCCTTGTTCTATGGTTCTCCACTGGGTTTGTTGCGAATAGAGATCGTCGGGATGTAGGTATCTGTCCCTCGCAGCTCTGATAGCTCGTCTCCAGAGGCTGCTGCAGTCAGGCCCATCTCGTATAGTTTGGTTGATATCTGGGTCACGTGACACAGTCCCTAAATGCCTTGCCTCAGTAGCATCTAGAAGTGTAACATCGCCTGCAGCATCCCAAAGACGGACTAACCAACTAATCACAGATTCATCATCTCGTTGGACATAATCTTTTCTTAGGCTGTGAAGGTCTCTCACATTCATGGATTCAACAATGACCTCTGACTCAGTTGCTGGCCTTGAGGGTCCCTCCCCACTGTCATCTGGGCGATCAGTCTTAAATTGGGCTTTCCTGCTCCTTGTAATAGGAGCAACTGCCATTGGCTTAGGCTCCCTTACTTCCTGTTCTATAATATCTGACAGTGTACGATAAGCATATGCCAGGGCCCAACATATTGCACTGCAGTTGTCTCTGCACTTCTCTTTCAGATACTTCCCCACCTCAGCTGGTCTCGGGATTTGTCCAGGGGGAAATTCCCAGTCTATTGGATCAGAGAATTGCTTTAAAGTTTTACCTATGTCCTCCCATACTCCACACCATTCAAATTTCCTCACATCTGGATTAGGTGCCTGCTCCTGCTCAGCCCCTCTGGACTTCTCAGCCCTCATTCTGGTAACACTGAACATCATATACACGGAAACTCCTAGGTAAAGCACCTGTACTACCAAGTTAATGGTCTCTTTAACATCCAGGGGAAACTGAATATTCTCAAAAGCTGATATACCAGATTTAAAGGGAAAGAGATGGGTGAGGAGCCAGGAAGCTTCACCCTCTACTTCTCTAACAGGTTGGGTAATATTACTAACAAAACTCCAAAACAGGTTACTAAAACTAGAGGAGGAAACTAACAGAGCATGTACATCTTTAACTGTTTCCCATACCTTCTTACAGATCGTCAGTATCACACACATTACTATAACAAGCCGGAGTCGTGTCCCTGATTGATGGAAATTATACATTAGGGACAGGATTGCCCCTACCTGTTGGTAGGGAAACAAACCTATGTGCCAAACAGACAGTATTACATCAAACAACCTCCCATCAAACAGCATAGTGACTACTGATGGCTGTAATTCAATACCAAGCGATTAAAACCAGAATGCAATTATTAGGTTTTTTTCTTCACTTTCTCTAACCCCACAAAAGGTGTAGAACAAGTAATCAAGGCCCCACGTTGGGCGCCAAATATGTCCCAGGTTAATGATAAGACTCTCTCCTCCGAGAGCGAAGGGCCCCGACACCCCCTCCCCCACCCACAACAGAACCTCTCAGATGAAAGTGAAGAAAAAACTATTTATTTAACAAAACCACGCAGAGTGCCCTACAAGGCACAGGGGAAGGAGAAAAACAAGGTGAAAGGCAGTTATTCAACCTGAATAAAAAGTCCTTTTCTCAGACGCAGTCCCTCTCCTCCTCGCCCCCCACCCGGGGCCGGGTGGAGCTCCCTGGAGAGCTCTGCTGTCCTCTGGCCCTCCTGGGTCTCCGGGTGGCAAAGCAGATCGAAGAGAAGGGGTCCAAACGAGGAAAAAAAGAAGAAGAATGGAAAAAACGGGAACAAAGCTCACTCCGACCCCCGTCCAGCACGTAGTCTCTGCCGAGCGACGAATCCTCCCCCGGAGCGAGGCTTGGGGAAAATGTTTTCAAAAAAACCCGCGTTTCTCTCTGCGGCTGGGTGCAGTTAAAGAGACAGGACCACACATTTTTTTTCTTTCTTGGGCATATAAGCCAACGATAGGGGATAAAGGATTATCATATCATCAATCCAAGACAAGCAGCAGGCAGGGCTGGGGGAAGAAAAAGAAACAGAACAAAAGGGTCGTTCTGGACAAGGTCCTTGACAACTGCATGTGGTTTTTACATGGAATTGGGTTGTTGTTTGACTTCCTCTGGTGCTGCCACCTCCACCAGCAGAGGCAGAAGGTGATGAGTCCATGTGTGCCCAGCTGCTCCACGGGGGCACAGGGGAGCACTGGTCCTGTGAGGCTCTCAGGCAGTCTGGAGGTGCTATAAAACCTTCCAGAAGGTACAGAGCATTTCTGTGGGAGGTCTGGGGCTCTGGGCCACCCTGCCTTCCTCTGCTTTGCACATTACTTGCCTGACTATGCTGCTTTCTGGTCATCTCAGAGCTGGTGGGTTTTAGGACACTTTGGGAGCGAGGCTTGTGCGCTCATTATGTCTCTGCTTTGTTCTCTGCTAAAGAAGTTTTGGATTTTCTGGGGCAAATTCCAGCAAACAGTGGAAGGCTGGGGAATCTCAGAGGAAAGCTGCATGGCTATGAGTTTGGAAACCAGGCAACTTACCCAAAACTTCACCAAGGTCTTGTAACCTCCTGAATTTTGTGAAGGGTTTGAAGCATCCCTTGGGGCTGCTGTCATCAGAGGAGGGTTGGGGAAGGTGAGCTGGGCTGTGCCCTTGCCCACAAGACTTAGGCTCTTCAGTGTTTGGGTATCACTGCTTAGAGCAATACCCTAAACTCCTCCCTGCTCCTGCTTCACCTTCCCTGCCTTGGGCTGGTGTCAGGGTGTGTTGCTGTCTTTCCAAAAGGGCCATGGTGAGGTGCAGGAGGTGCAGGGTCACAGCCAGTGTTGCTTCTCTCAGGTGAGGGTGACACAAAGCTGTCACTGTGACAGGCAAATATTGTGAGTCACCTTGCCTCTGCCACTGCTCTTTCCCTCTCTGTTGCTAGACTGATTATTTCAAAGGAGAGCTCTTCCCTGAAATCCAAAATCAAACCTCATTTTTCCTCCATCCATAAAACCAGCTCAGATATTGAACCTATGGGTTTCTTTTTCAGACATTAAAACTGCCTGTGCCTGTGTAGGTGTGCACCTTTCCCATTGCTAATTGGACTCAATTAGCCCAGCCCACAGTGCTCACTTGTGCTCTCAATGATCATTATCAGGAAGTTTTTCAGCTTTTTCTATTCCAGCCTTCATTTCTGCTCCTCTTCTTCAGTTTCCATACGTTTTGAGATGTTCTCAGAGCTGCAGATGTGTCAGTGGTCCTATCACCACACTGACTGCTTGGCTCTGGTGGTGGCCTGGCAGCAGCTGGTCCCTAGGGAACTTGTCACCCCTTGCCTGGGCACAAGTCCTGTTCTGTCACCACATTTTTCAACTTACACTTGAATTGTTTGTCTTCCACCTTTGCATGAGAATGTTTCCACCTGTGCTGGGTCATTGCTTGTCATCTTCGCTGAAGGAAGATGCTTGGTTTTGATTTAGGAAGTTCATGGAGTGTTGGGTGTGAGAGACCACTCAGGTTGTTGTGCTGTGACCTCAGTGAACCCCAAATTCAGCATTAGTGCTGGAGTAAACCCTCTTCTGTGTCCAAGTGACGTGCATTTTAGTTGATCTTTCAAGTGTTTCTCCGCTGCCAGGGAGTTTCAGTGGAGTTGGTGATGGTGACAGAGGGCAACATGGCTGTTCCTGGCTTCTGAGGTAATCTTCCACTCTTGTTTTTGCCAGGCTTGTCAACCTCCTTCCCCATCGATGGGACCTTCTTTAACAGCTGGTTGGCGCAGTCGGTGCAGATCACCGCAGAGAACATGGCAATGAGCGAGTGGTCACTCAACAACGCCCACCACGAGGACAGCACCCCTGGCCTCTCCGAGGAGCTCCTCCAGGACGAGGAGACCTTGCTGAGCTTCATGATGGACCATTCCCTCAGGTCCCCATTCAGGCAGAGTGAGGCCACAAAGAAAGTGAAAAGCAGAACGAGAACGAACACTAAGAAAAAGCTGCCGAGGAGCAGCCCCCCTGCTGTGGACGGGGGCCACCCCGAGGGCTCGGAGCCCTGGACTAACAACGCCAGCAGCTTGTCGGATGATCCCGCCAAGCCCTTCCCCCTGGATTCCAGGCCGAGCAAGTCGGAAAAAGGGGCAGCAAAGCTTCCCACTGACCGCAGAGGGACGGGTGAGGCCAAAAGGGCGGCCAAGAAGGGCTCTCTTCAGAAAGCCAGCGAGCCTCACCCCCCTGCCGGGACACGGGGCTGCGTCAGCAAGGACGAGGAGGAGGAGGAGGAGACGCCGCGCTGCGCTCAGACAGAGCCCAGCCCCGCGGCCAAAGTGCCTGACTCCGTAGGTAGCCCCAAAACCATCGTGCGGTTCAAATTACCAAAGGAGAGCCGGGGGACAAGGCGGTCACAGCCCCCCAAGGCCGACGGTGCTGGCGGAGCTCCCTTGCGTCGCTTCGACGCCGACACGGACGGCTACTTCTCCGACGCCGAGATGAGCGACTCGGACGGGGAGTCCCGCGGCAGCCGGGCGCAGCGGGGCCAGCTGGACGCGGCCAGCGAGGACATCGTCAGGATGAGCATCCTGGCATCCTAACTCCTCTGACCGCGCCGGCTCAATGAGGCCTCAACCCAGTTCCAACTGCCATGTCCGATTTCTGCCTGGTATCACGGCGAGGGGGTTTTTAATATGTGTATATAGTTGGAAATTCGGCACTGTTGTCTTTCTCTTCTCGATATGCCTGAGATACAGCTTCAGCTTCACCGACATCGATGACTGTGACAGCAGTGGTCCCTCCCCGGCTCCCTGCCAGACCCCACGTCCCGGGAACAAGAGCCAGCACCCGCCAGGACCGATGCCGAGGGTGCCGAGAGGGTGGAGGGTGCCGGTACCTGTGCTTTCTGCAGGGATGGCAGTTCAATTAACGGGCATTATTCAATGAGGGGCAGATTTCTGCCCGGGACGGTTGCCCTCAGAGCAGCGCGCGGGTAGAGGGTCCGGCAGTGCTCAGCTGTGGGAGGGGAGATCCCCACCTGTGTGTGTGGAGACAAGCAAAATAAGCGATTCTAAAATAAATAATGACTAAAGCACAAAAAGCTTGTTGGAGGAAAACGCTTGGGGTGGAAGAGAGCAATGTTACATTTCTATTTTTAGGAAAAAAAACCCTTGGTCATTATTTTTCCCCTCACCTTTCCATCTGGTTGGGATCCATCCAGGGGCCAGGATGCAAAATTTCTCCCTGCCCACACCCCCGTTGAGGTTGTTAGAAACACTGAAGTGATTTACTCAGGTGAATGGATCAGCAAGTGGAGTGTGGAAATGTGGGGCAGGATGGAGGAGGAAAGCATCCTTTAAAACACCGTGGGGAGTCAGGGTTGGTGTAACCCGAGAGGTTGAGTGACTTTTTCTGCCCGTGCTTCTCTGCAGTGCTGCTGTGGTCCCACCAGGCCAGGGCAGCACATTTGAAATCGCCCTTTCACACCAAAACTATGGCCCCAAGGCCAAATGTGCCATCACTGAGGGGAAATGGCAGCCCTTGCCACCACCATTGTGTTTTCCTACTAAATGCTACAATGGAAATGGTGAATTTATTCCTCTCCATCCTTTGTTTTGTTTTGGTTTTTTTTAACCTTAAATCCTGGTTACAAGCTGTTGACTCGTTGTGGAGGGGTGATTCACAGAAGCTGACATTATAAATATTACAATAATTTAATGCATAAAATGTCCCCAATAAGCCTTAAATGTTGTTTAAAAGCCCATGTTACCTATAAGTCAGGCGAATTTCCATGTTTGCACTTAATTGCACCATTACTTCGGTTTTGGCTTCAAAGGTCACAGTTAAGTCATGCTACATGTTTTATTGGAGTGACCCCAGTGTGAGCTCAGGGAACAAAAAAAAAAAAAAAAAGGAATTCACTGAAACTTTTGTTGTTGTTGTTTTTTAAAAATAAAAAATGTTAAAAAAAACTAAAAAAAAAAAAAAGAAAACAAAACCAACCCAAACCTGGGACACTTCTGCAACCGGTTAAACCCATCACTAAACAAAAAAACCTTGCAATTGTCAAACCAATCAGTCAAAGAATTTTGTGGATGCCAAAGAAATATTTTGACAGTCAAGCAGCACAGCTAGAAACCGGAAACTTGTCATTATGAAAAAAATTGGAAGTTATTTAGCAACCAAGGACTAAAGACACACTCATACCACACTGCTGCGGCATTAGGTTCCAAGCTTGCTCCGAGGGATGCTGCTGCTCCGAGACCGCATCCTGCCGTTTTGGTTTCCGATGCTTTTTGCTCATTTCACTGTGAGCTTTCTTTTTGAAACTCTGAGACTATTTCGATTGATGTTTTAGAGTAGATCATCTTTATCAGCCTTCCAAAGTCCTTATTATTGATAAAATTGCAGCAAAGATCAGCGCTGACAGCCCAGCTGATCCCAGGCACGGCGAGCGGCGGGGGCTTCGGGTGGGATGCCCAGCCCTGCCTACACCCAACGCTCACCTGGCTGAGACTGACCGTGCCTGGGAAGGAATCTTCCTCAGATGGGAAAAATGTGACACAAGTTATTAGTGGGGAAAAAAAAAAGAAAACAAAAAAACAGCAAAATACCAACAGAACGGGAACCACCTTTGTTATAAATTAGCATAATCCATTGAGGTTGGAAATGAAAATCTGCTCATTAATTAAGGCTCAGTATGTTCAGATAATGTTAAATACAGTAAATAGGACTTAGTTTATCTTATCAGGCTTGCTAGCTTTAGCTCCAGTATCCTAGTATACGAGTCATAACAATAATCAATATGCTGCCTTTTAATGAATCTTGCTTCCGTGTGCTTCACTCAATTATGGTTAAAAAAAAAGCAATCCACAAATTTCACTGTACACAGCTCCATTCATCAGCTTCTGCACTACTTGTCTTCTCAGTACAGGAAAGCAAAAAGGGGGAGACTTTAAAGAACAACCAACCTGGCACCACCAGCATTGGGCAATAAACCAGTCTGAAACACTCCCAAAACATCAGGCACTATGTTTTGCCATCGAGAGATGGGGAAAAAGCTAAGGGAGCTGGTGGGGCACAGGGAGAAGAATGGGATGGCAGGAATTGAGAGGAGGAAAAGGGCTCTGGTGAGCTGTGAGGCTGAGCAAGGGCTGGACCTTGGCGGGATGGCTGCAGCCACCCCGGAGCATCCCCTGCCTGGAGCATCCTCGGAGCAGGGGAGGCTGGTGTTCTGGAGAGAAAATGCACAAGGAAAATATTTTTGATGTTAATGTAAATGTATTTTGAAATGAATAGAAAGAGAGAAAAAAGGTTTATTTTAGTACAGAAATGTTGTCTTTTAAGATGTATAAACTGCAGGAATCGACATTTGCACTGTAAGAGCACCTGTTTCCTTGGAGAAGCAGCCGCTGTCGAGATGAGGATGCAGAAAGCATCATTCCCTGATGGAGCACAGCCCCACACCAGCCCCAGCCCCAATGGCTGAGGGAGTTTCCCCCGGACAGCTCCCATTCCACACTCCCATTTTCCCCACACCCATCTGTTGATTTTTCTTTTTTCTTTTATCTTTTTTTTTTTTTTTTTTTACTTTTGCTGGCACCTGTTTTATGGGGTTAGGATGCCTGCTGTCCCATGGAGCTCGCCCCAAGGTGGGATGCAGAATGGAGCCAGGAGGGATGCAGGATGCAGGAAGATGCTGCTACAGGGCAGGGCATGAGGTTTGGTTGTTCTTTAAGGAAATCCCCTGCAGTTTGCACCATTCCACATTCAAAACAACCCACTTCACATCAGTTACAGGAAACGATATGAATGTCGCAGGAGGAGAAACCCTTCTGTTTTCTTTGTTTCAAAGAACGTGATGTGCCATTTGTTAATACAAAAGAGAAATATTGAAAATATATTGAAAAGAGCAATTTTAAATTATTTTTGGCTTATGTTGCAATATTTATTTTCTTGTATTAGAAATTCCTTTGTAGAGAAAAAATGTATTTTTCATTAATGCAAAAACCTATTTCTCCTTTTTGTACATTTTCCATGTTAGTTAATCCTTAAAGCAATATAATGTTATCAAACTCGTTCTGTGTGAGACTGTATTATGCATGCTATTTGTGTTGCCTTGGAATAGCTCTGTCTGCCATTATTTTCATCCTCTTTAGATACAGTGTATGCTTTAATACACATTGGGACCATGGCCCATTGCTTATGAAAAAAGACCCCTTTGCATTCCTCAATGTGTTGGCAAATGCAGTCAATAAAGCAGTGTTTTCTGTGTACCTCGTGTCGGTGTAGTGAGCATGGTCACACAGAGCAAACTCATCTCAGGGGTGCAGCTCTTTGGGGATGCAGGGATGCTCCAGCCCTGCTGATGCAGTTACTCTGCCTGTGAGTAGCAAATTTTGGAACTCCCATTGCATTTCCATGTACATTTCCATTGCCAATACTCAGCCAGCTCTTGGGAAACACAGCTGGAGACACTTGTCACAGCTGGAAGGGCAAACCCAAGCAAGAGGATGTTCACAAAGTTCCCCATGCCTGGAAGTTTCTGTAATTCGAGGTAGCCACCTTTCTCGTGGAGCTTTAAATCTTGTTTTGCAGACTTGGAGCAAAGCCCACAGAGGAAGTCCTGCTGTGAGACAGGATGCTCAGAGGATCAGCTTCTTGTACCAGGAGCTGGTGTAACAGGCAAGGAGACACACTGCTGGATTTGCTATGCATGGGAGCAAAAGCAAGCTGTGAAATCCAAAATGCTCCAGCAGTGTGTTCTGGTGGTAAGACACTCCTTGTATCCTGCTGGTGTCAGCCAGCAACCTGATCTAGTGAGGGCATCCCTACCCATGGAAGGGGAATAGTACTGAATGATCTTTGACGTCCCATCTGACCCAATCCATTCTGTGATTCTGCTGATATGGGCTGTGGCTGAGGGCCTGACCCATGGCTGTGGAGTGTGGTGGTAGCACAGGGTTCATCACACAGCTTTAAAAATTGGAATGGAATCCTCATCTTCCTGTTCATGTTTGGCTGGCTTGGAGGCCACAGGCAAGGATGCTGCCTTGCTTCAGCAGATATTCAAGTCATCAAGGAGTGGCTCTTCTACCTTTTTTGGCATTTACTGGCACATTTTTCCTCTGTAAAATTGCCCAAGTGCCGAAGCTGCTGAAGGAAAATGAGCTATTTAGTAGATGTACTTTGTTCAATTTGTTAGTGAAGTGATAATCAGGCAGGTCATGGTGCACAGAGAAGACAGAGCAAAACCATTCAGCTGAAATGGGTCTTCTGGGGGCTGGAGGCAACCAGCATGGCCTTACATTTAGCTCTTCAATGAAAAGGCAAAGGATTGGTTTATTGCAAACTAAGGATTATGAAACTGTCCAAAGCCAGTTCAAGAGCTGCCTTCTGTAGTAAGTTTTTCACCTGTTCTAGACAGGGAGATGCTCAGGAGTTCGATTCCATAAAGCAGGGAGCAAGGCCAAGCCCGCCTGTTGTGGTTTAACCCCAAACAGCAACCCCTTTCCCAGCCCCAAAATGTCCAAGGGGATGATGCCAAGCCCTGATGGATCTTGGAGATCTGATGCTGGGGAACATGAGGCATCATCTTTACAAACTGGCAAGGATTTTGTCTCCAAAATATTTAAGGCTCATGGAAGAGAGAGCTAGCCAAATTCCTGGGAAGATGCATCCCTGCCTTCTGGCACCTGCATTAGACCAGAGATGGCTGGGGTGGTCTGGCTGGATGTATTGTGGAAATGGGGAATGGAACAGAAATGCCTGCAAGTAAAGGAAGAGAGAATTTTGGGCTGCTAAAAAGACATCACCTCTGCATGTTCCCCCCTCTCCCAGAGAAGGTGTTTCACAGGAGATAAAAAACCAGACTGACAACAAAACCCAACTCACCAAGAGCAGCTCAGCAGCTCATATCTGACATTCTGTTTAGACAGACACCTTCTAAATCCCCAGCTGGCTTTTGAAGGAGTGAGGTGCAGGAGGGAGTTCCACAAGGCCAGGACCCAAACCCTGGGAACCAACCCAGGCAGCAACTCCACTGCCCATCACCATCACCAGGCAAGAGCCAGCAGCCACCAGGGTCACTGCTGGTTTTCCAGGCACTCAACACAGCAGGGACAGACAGACTTGGAGCACTGGGGCTCCACCAGCAGCACCACACTGTCCTTCTACAGCCCAGCCTGAGAAATTATTCCCCAATAAAGTTAGAAAAATATTCTTATTAAAAATGTGTATTTATAGGCACTTAGAGCACATAGGATTTCCTTATGTTGCTCCCTCAAGGTTTGCCTATAGTATCCTCATCACAGATGGTGCTGAATGCCTCGGTTTGGAGCAAGTAGCCAAAGAATCATTTCATTTTAATTGCAAAATAAATGTTAGGCTAGTCCCTATATGTTTTGCATAAGGATTGCAAGTGCCACCATAAATACTAATGGGGCAAATATGCCCCAGTGTCAGTAAATCATCAGCAACGGATGTGGAAAGGAATTAATTTTCCTTCAGCTTATCCTGAAAGAATTGCAGTAAGACCTTGTTTTATTGTGTTTGATTAAGTGCTGGTGGTATAACATAATTTCCCCTAACCATTAAAACCGCTGGTGCTGTACTTCTGCATAAACACCTCTAATGTGATGAGAGCGTATTTAATATTTACTCTTCCAAAGTTAATACATTTAGGGGAGACATTTTGTGCACTAAAAATAGTTCCTTGGTCTTGGATTTCCATGTAGGGCTGTGAAATGATGTGTCTGCTGTGATTGCAACAGATGAATAATAAAAAAAATCCCTAAAAAAATAAACAAACCTATGACTAACCCACAAAACAAGGGAAAAATCCCACTGCAGCCAATGTCGACCCTGGCTGATCCAGAGGGTTTCACAAGCACTGCCTCTGCTGTCCTGCCTATCCCAAACTCCATTTGACAAACTCATTCCCTGTTTGTTTAATGCACAAGTGAAAAATAGACTTGTGGAGGGTCTAACCAGGCTTATTTTTTTGGTGGAGGGTTTAACCAGGTACTTTTTCTCCTGGAGATTTATCTTGGGGATGAGTCAGGACTAATACTGGTTGCAGGCAGCTCTTCTCCTCTGATGGCCAAATATGCTGGAGATCCACCACGAAGTCATGATGGGGAGGTGCTCAGCCCCCAGCCGATTTTTGGGGCTCAGGGTGTGCCCACAGATTTGCCTGTATCCATCCCTCATCCATGACAGTGTGCTGTGGGCACAGATCCCAGGCCTTGTCTGCCATGGGGTGTAAATCATGCAAACAGCAAACAGTTTATAGGGGAATTAGGAGGTAGGAGGAATGCAGCTCCCTTCCAAAATCAGAAGATAGGTGCTGGGTGTGTTGTTTGAGCTGTGGGTGCCCTGAGAAACAAGCCCTGGGGGAGTCTGAGTTCTGCTGGTGTGTGCAGTGGTGGGATGGAATTTCCCAAAGTGGCAGGATTTTGGCATTTCCCAAAGCGTTGGGATGGCATTTCGCAGCTAAACCCACTCTGCTGAGTATCAGATGCAGTGTTTTTCCTCAGAAGTAGCTGCTGCACATTCAGATGTAATAAAGATTAAAGTAATTGACTGCCTGTGCTTATATTTTAAGTGGTACTTTATAATCCTGACACTGAGCACGAGGAGAAAATGCAGAGGTTAAAATACTGCTGTTACACCTGGTCATTAGCAGCCCTGCAATGAGCTCCAAATGGTCAGATCAATGAAATGGAGTTTTTCCAGGGAAAAAAAGGCAGGTCAAGAAAGCAAAATAACACGTCTGCAGCCATAACTCCTGGGAAAATTATTCTCTGGAGAGAGATGCTGAGGACAGCAGCCATCCATGCGGGAATGGACCTGCGACGTGCTCTGCCTCCATCCAAACACCTCCCTGTGCAGGCTGGAGTGCTGCACCCTGCAAGAGAGAAAATTCCCTGCAGAAAACAAGGTACCAAAACCCCTTCCAAGAATGCTCAGCTATAAATAGGTGTTTGTTGTATGGGATACCACAAATAACACTGACACTGCACAGAGGGACCAGCAGGCGGGGGATGAATTCCTGCCCTTAATAAGAAAGCAGGATAAATAAAGCATTTCTAAAAGAGGGAAATCGGCAATTTTTGCAGCTCCAGCTTTAAAATTAGTAACTTTGGGGGATAAAACACGGCAGCAGGGATGCCAACCTGTGTGCCATGCATTCCCAAAGCCAGTTTGAGCCAGGTGCCATGCTGGGGGACACAGGAGTCATTGACACACAGACAGAGCAGCACACAGACCTGGGGTGGTCCAGCTGCCCTGAAGGGCTGTTCTGGAGAGCCATGGGGAACGAGCTGGCTCCAGTCAGGTTTTTAAATCCACCACACAGAGAGCAGCTCTGGAGCAGCACAGAGACAAGCAGCATCACTGTGTGGCCACAGGCAGGTTGGGGACACATATCCCTGTGCCATGAGCATCACCTGCTCTGCACCAGCTCTCCTCTAGTAGCAAAAAGACCAAAGGCTGATTTTTTAGGCTGAGTCACAAGGATGCCAAGTCACACAAGGCACATTTATTGGCACAGCAAGAGACAGATGTCTGCTGAGCCATGAGGACTTAGGTCACTGCTCTGATCTGAAGCCTGTGAGCATCTCCTGAGTCCTGTGTGTGTGGTGCACAACAGCTCCAAAACTGGCTCATACAAGCACACTGGGAGGAGGAAGGAGAATAAATAAAAGTATAAGTAGCTGAGCTCCAGGAGTGCAGGCTGGGAGCAGTGAGGGCATGGCATGGCACTGGCACAACCAGGGCTGAGAGTGTACCAAGAGTGGCTGTGCCTCCCCCTCTCCACCAGCAACCACAGCTCCTTCCCAGCATCCCACCAACCCCCCTGACAGGCATCTGCAGTGTTTTCCATCCCAAACGTTAGAAGATATTCAGTGATGATGAAGTAACAGCCCCACCTGGCACCAAGGGAGATGTCACTGCTGCCCCTGGCTCACAGCTGCCTGTTGGAAAACATGACCTGAGATTTGAAACTCAGTATAACTCTCTGCTTCCTAATGGAGGAACATAGGATGCCTTTACTGACTTGTGAGACTGCTCACTGGCTTTTTTATACCGTTTCATAGAGTCTTTGGCTTAGCTAAGGGTTTCCACCTCCTGACAATTAAGTGGACAACAGCTGCTTGAGCAAACAGAATCACCTGATGCTAAGGCAGGGCTGGCCAAGCTGAGGGCAGTGCTCCCTGACAGCCAGAGGAACCCCACTGGGGGCCTCACAGAAATCACATTTCAGGTGATTTCCAGTCTGAGGGTGGTGTTTGCTGGCTGCTGGAGAGCTGCGATGCTGGGGGCTGCCAGAAATGAAATTGTCATGCATTTAAAAACTCATTTTGTCTTTTGGTTTCTGTAATGTATCAATGAAAGCAGTTTGTTGGAAATGAGGGAATCAGGGGAAAGGTTTGTGGACCTGAAGGGCTGTAGTAATGGGGTAAATAAGCAAGGAATTGGCTCATTGCTGAATGGCTGGAAAGAACCAGGAGTCTGTTTGCAGCAGCAATTGAAACATCTTCCAGACTCAGCTGTAGGTTAAACCCAGCTGGAATGAGCATCTACAGCCCTCAGAAGGGAAGCAGCAGGGGCAGGGGTTTTGCTGACAAAATATCCCTGTCCCTTTCTCTTCATTTTGTGCCTCTTTGTCTTTCCCAGGGAGACATGTGGGGCAGTGACTGTGTCCCCCTGTAGGACATGACACTCAGAGCAGGGCTGTCCCCTTGAGGATGCTCCCCGAGCTGGTACAAGGGGAAACCCAGCCACAGGCAGCAATTTCATTTACATCTTGCTCTGAGAGTTTGACTCACCCCAGACTGAAAGTCAGAACCCTGAACTCCTGGGGTGGGGGAATGAGCAGCACCTGAAACACCGAAACCAGGGGGAGGCTTGTACCCACACTGGGAGCTGAAGGCAGTGGGGAGTCTGGCACTGGTTTACTGCTGGCACCTCTGACTGTCAGCCCTCTGCTCCCAAGCCTGGCTCCCCATGGCTCCTGCAGCCCCTTTAAGGATGCTCTTAGCCCCGATGTGAGCAAGAGGACTGACAGGCTGAGATCGTGCACGGAGGATCATGATCAAATACAAACATAAAGAAAAGCCTGAATGTAAACACCTCTGCCCCCACCCCAGCCCCAGCTCTCATCACTGGCCCAAGTCCCCCAGCCTATACGCTGACTTTGACTCCACTTCCCGAGTGCCCCAAAGCTGAGCTCTGGCGTTATGTCTCCCAGTTATGTCCCCAAATTATCAAGGCAGGGAACATCACTCCCTCCTAACCAAGAAGAGGAGCTTTGTGCTGGCAGTCTCATGCAGGGCTCAACCCCAGTTTTGTCATTCCCTAGGGCCATCATCTGCCCTCAGTGCAGTTTTCACGGAGTCAGTTTGGATTGGGTTGAAAGGGACCTTAAAGCTCATTTACAACCCCCTGCCATGGGCAGGAACACCTTCCACTACCCCACGCTGCTCCAAGCCCTGTCCAACTTGGCCTTGAACACTTCCAGGAATGGGCAAGATACAGCTCCTGTGGGAATCCTGTGCCGGTGCCCCACCTTCTTCACAGGGAACAATTTCTTTTTTACATCTAATATCAATTTACCCTCCTTCAGCTTAAAGCCATTTCCACTTCTCCTGTAAGGAGCCCTTGTAAGAAGCTCCTCTCCAGCATTCTTGCAGCCCCTTTAGGTACTGGAAGGCTTTTGGCACCTTCACCTGGGGAGGGGAGGAAAGCAAAGGCATCGCTCGGCAGCATGGAGAGCATCATTTTCTCTGCGAAACTCATGAGTCATCCCCGCAGCAGCAGCAGCCGCTGTCAGCCCGAGCCGCAGGATCCCACACGCTGCCGGGGAGCTCCGGCCAAACCCAGCGCGTTTGGCTTCCCGGCAGCGCCTGCCCCTTCTTCCTTCCTTCTCCCCCCGCCGCCACCCCACAGCCACCAGCTCTGCTCCAGACGATGCTGCTTTTCGGAAGGCTGGGGATTTTTTGCGGTCGATCCGGGCCAGCTGGCTTCAGAAGGCAAAGCAGGGCTGATCTCCCTGCCGCAGCTCTCCGAGCAGTTTGTGCTGGGGCTGCTGCAGTGGAGAGGGGCTTTGCTCGCTGCTGAACACGCCCTGCCCTGGCAGCACAGCCCTGCTGAGCATCCTTCCACCCCAGCAGCAGGGACAGGGACACGGAGGGGATCCGGGACTGGGATGAGGGCATGCCAGGATGCTCAGCACAACAGGACTGAGGACAGCCAGCTTCCTTATGCTCTGTGCGTGCAGAGCTTTTTGCTTAGTGATGTAAACAGTGTGAAGATGTTACCACAATAATTTATGGCTTCTCAAGCCTAATTTGATGGCAAATTGGCACTGCAGCCCCACGGGCAGGTGATTATGGTGCAGAACACACCAGACCCATTGCTGCTTCTCCAAATGACGCTGGGTTGTCCCTGTGTGCCTGTCCTGGTGGCTCACCACCCAGAAAGCTGGGAGCTAGGCTGGACCTGGCAAAATAAATCCATAAATAAATAAAACCTTCATAAAGGAGCAGCACTCAGCCTGCTGCAGACAGGGTTTTCCCTAGCCTGCTCCAATTCTCCCAGACCAGCCTCTGGAACGGGCAGCAGAAGTGACACAGGGCTGTGCATGGGGGAACAGCTTGTGTGGCAGCAGCACGTGGGAATTGCTCTTTTCTGCAGGAATGAGGCCCCAGCAAGGCCACTGCCAGGATCTTGATGATGAACACCTCACTTGTGCATGCTCCAGCCTGGACACTGCTGCCTCTGGGCAGGCATCCCAGCGCTGGGGAAAGCATTTTGGGAGTGCAGTGCCACTGGGCTGGTTTGAGCTGCCACGTGGATCACACCGAGTGCCTGCAGAGCTATTTCATCCCCTGGGATAGACTAGGAGCAGCTGAGGAAACTGTCCTGCTGCCTGCAGTGGCACTTGCTGTGCCCGTGGAGGGACAGCTCTGCCGTGGCTCCCAGCATTGGCACTTTCAGTAAGCTTCACATGAACCATTATTGCAGCAAACAATGCAGCAAAGCCACAGGGGAAGGGTGGGGAGAAGCTGAAATTGGCTGTCTCTTGTCAGGTACAAACACTGCTAGGCTGTACAGCAGCTACTTCCCATGTGGTTAATGCAAAGAAATGATGAAAATAAATACAAAGCAGCATTTGCTGTACTGATGGAGCAGAATCCTCCTGCTGGAGACAGAGCCCCTTGTTTCAGCTGCCCAGAAGCTGCTGCATCCCCAGCTCAGGGTCAAAAAGCACTTGGAGATCTTTTTTGGATAAAGGCATGGACTTTATGAGCCAGAGGGAAAAGTCTGAACCTCTTCTGGAAGTACTTGCAGGCTCTCGGTGTGTCAGAGCAGCAGGAGGCTGGGAATAGCAGATCAGAGCCCAGCTTGAGCAGGAGGGGCTGCTATTGAGTGTGATGCTCAAACTGTAAGTGTCCCCCACTCACCTGCAATTCCCCTCTGGGTTTTCCCAAGGCAGATGTGAACACCAACATGAAATGCCTTTAAAACAAACATGGCCTAACAACTGTCCTAATGTTTCCCACCCTGCTCTTGATGAGAGAGAACAACCAAACCAGGCTGGATGGCAGCAGCAACCACCAAAGAGCAAACCTGTGGTGAAGCTGTCAGGTTAAAGAGCACCTCTTTACTCAGCTCCCACCTTCAGACATGGAATCTGCTCAGGCATTCCAGCTGAGCAACCCACCAATGCCAGCATCCACTTTTACCTGGAGTTAAAAAGGGTTTTAGTCTTATAAAAATATCTTACAGGCACATCTATAACAAATATCTTGAGATATCTGTATATGAAAATCTATATAGATAGATATCTATAGACAGATAGCTCTATAAATATAGCTTTTCATCTACAGATAGTCAAGATATCTTGAATATCTATAGATGAAAAACTATATTCCTAGATTTTAAGGTTAAAATATCCAATTCCATATGGGAAGAGAAAAAAGTGTTTAATCATGTTCTGAGCTGATGATACTTGTGGGTCTCCTCCAACTCAGAATATTCTCTGACCCTGTGTGATTCTGTGTGGCACTAGCCACAACCAAATTTCACTCTTGGGGTGCTCACAGCACAGGGGGTTCCCTGCACCCCCCTAGCAGGTGCTCATCCGGAATAGGATCCATCCTCTGAACTTAGCTTCTGAGGAAATATTATATTGGCAGCTACCAAGAAGCTTGGTGGTTTGAATTGTGGTTTTCTTGAAAATGTTTTGCTTTTTCCTGGTGTTCCTGGTACTGGGAGCACTGAAGATGGGTGCTTAAGACCTGCCAGGGTGATCCAGGCTGAGGGCTTTCCCCTTTTTCATCTTGGGCCAGGCAGGAGCACAAGGACAGCCACTGCCTGTGTCATGCACAAATCTGCATTTTATGCAGATGAGGAACCACTGTTCTCACAGCTGTCTGACACAGAAATCATTCTTTGGGAAATTCCTGGAGCTGGGAAAGTAAAAAGCCACCCAAATACAGGCAGAACACTGCAGAAGCCCAGTTTTCTGAGCAGTCTCCACTGCCCAGGCAGGACCTGTCCCCCTGACCCCCCTTTTACCCCCAGGATTTCAGCACCCACTCCCACCCCCATGCTACTGGTTTCTAACCAAAGGCCACTGCAAACTAGACCAAGATCACCAGCTCATTTTCTGTTAGACACTAAACAGACGTGAGATGATCACTTCAACTTAATTATATCATAATTAAGCCTTCATATTCCTGTCATCTGGAACTGTCAACGGCAGCCTGAGTGGAGCTGCTGCTCCTCTCCAAGAGCCATCACTCAGTGCTTCTGAGAGGTGTCAAAATAGGGGTAATTTTGCCTGCAGAGCCAGCTCGTGGCTGTAAACAAGCGGTCGTGCTTCACTTCTGAGCTCTGCCGTGGAGCAGGGGCTGTGGGCATCCCCTTGCCAGTGCTGTGGGGTAATGATTGCCCAGGGAGTGTGGCAGCCTCAGTCCCCTCATCCCAGCACTGGGACCAGCACTGCACTCCCTCATGAAATCACCTCCCTGCCTTGTGCCAGCCAGCTGTGTAAAATATGTATTTGATCATGATATCAGGAAAAGTTAAGTTGGCATGTGTTTTTCCCTACAGGATCAGAAAATGAGGCTGAGGAGGGAGATGTGGGGAAAACACCTTTCCCTAAGGGCAGCTTACTGCAGCACATGCAGAGAGCTGGATGGGCTCTGTCTCTGCTGGAGAAGGCAGCGAGGGGACCATGTCCCCTCCCAGCCCCTCTGCTCACCAGGCCTGATCCTGCTCCCTCACAGCCCAGGACATCCATCCACAAACCCAGGCTTTCTCCTTCCCCTTTGGACGCCTCCCCTCCCGGCCAAGTCACAGAGCTCCCTGTGCATACAGGCATTACTGTAACTACCATTTTATTATTATTTAATCTTACAAGCACCACGCAAATCTTGCACGGTTTTATTTAGGATTGTCTCTCAAAATTCCTGTCACTTTTGGGGTTTCCAAGTAAGTCATTACCACTCTTCCAGCATCACCCCATCAGCTATTGGGCAGGTAGAGAAGAATATCTTGTTCAATTAAAGCAGTGATTAATTTTTGCAGGAGAAGTATAATAACTTCTACAGAGGGTTTCCCTCACCCTTGGCCAGTGCACCTGCTGCTGAGCTTTCCTTTCTCCATGCTTTAACAAATTCCCAATTAATCACCCTGGGAGGTGGCCGTGACTCATTGCCTCCTCCAAGCAAGTCGTGCCTCATTCTGCCTCCCAAGGAGCCCTCTGACCTCCCAGCCCTGCCTCAGCCCACGTGGCTCTTGGCTGGTCCTTGTCAACACGATCTCATTTGTGAGCCTGGCACACACAGGGAAATAAAAGGCAAACCACAGTCAGCCACTGGAGTGTGCTGGGCACGTGGCACCAGGACCCCAGGGTGTGCTGAGCCGCTCAAGCAGGGACCCACAACCTGAAATTAATGTGAGTAGAGGCAGAGATGCTGGCCTTCCTCCATGTGCTCCATCCTCAGAAGGGGTTGGGATGGGGAGGCTGGAGGAGGACTGGCTCACAGCACTGCCCAGCCCAGCAGCCAGTGGGATGCTGTGGCAGGGTGGAAGGAGATCCTGAGCAGCCTTTGGAGCTGGAGTTAACATCACCATGGAGCAGATTGTGCTGCTGGAGCAGGAGCAGCCCAGCTGCCCGAGCTGTCCCCGTGTCCCCAGCACGCAGAGCTGGCCCTGCCACCTGCAACTGACCCAGACAGCAGCCAGGCAGCACCAGAGCACAGAGAGGAGAGATCCCCAGCTGCAGGCAGAGGCACGCAGAAGCAAATTTGAGCAGAGCTGCTAAAAAAATCCACATCACAGCTTTTTGCATCCACGTACATTTGCAGGGGAAAGCTGTTAACCACATTATTCTTCTTGAGCTGCTTATCTGATGAAGTTACTGCTCTTTGCAAGGGTATGTTGGCCCCAAATAGGTGCCTGTTTGCCCTTTCTTGCTCCCGAGTTTGACTTTCTGCTGTTTGTCTTCATGGAGAAGTTCAGCAAACAGCTGCAAAGCCTGTTTCATTCCTGGAAAATAATCCGTTCCTCTTACACCAGCTCTGCGCACGGTAATTCTGGAGAATCGTTGCACAACTCCCCGAGCTCTTAAAAAACACCAGTGTTGAGAGGTTAAAGATTTTAAAGCCTGCTGCCACCTATGGATGGAAGGAAAGCAGTGAGAGCAGGAATCCTCCCGGGAGCATAGCGTGCCTGGCTGGAAGGAGACCTGAACTGTGGATGAAGCCCTTGGCAGTGGGGAGATGCCAGCAGCCCAGAAAGACACAAGACTCAAGATTTGCCTTCTCCTTCTGCAGGCAAATCCAGCAAGGTGGAGGACTCAAAGGGCTAAGGGGAGGTGTTGGGAAATTTGCTACCCATCATGTAGTACAGAGAGGAAATAAGCCTGGTTTTAGCTTGCTGGATTAATCTGACTAAGGTGTTCTCATTGAAAGACTGTAGCTTGCCTTCCCCTTTTACCTATTTGTTCTGTTGTAATTAAATCCTTTAAAAAATTGTACACATTTGCATTCAGATTACTAAGATGATAATTTCTGCAATAATACTCTACAGAACACCTGAAATGGATATTTGTAGGGCCCTGAAAACTACAGAGTAGCAGATTCCACCCTCACTGGGGGAATCAGGGATATCTCCAATATAGATAATGGTATAGATAACAACACATGTATAATACAGATGTGTTATTTTTATAGCACTGTCCCTGGCAGAGTCCTTAGTTCGTGCAGATGCTCTTTGCCCCTTGGCAGGGGACATGCATCCCAAGAGGATCCCACCAGACCTCACAGGGAGCCAGACTGCCCTCTGCCCAGCAGGACTAACCTTTGCCTCACACTGGGCAAAGAGGAGAGGGCAGGGAGTGTGATGCAGACAAATGACCACAATTCAGTGTTACAGGACATGTTGTTACATACATGATGCTCATACACATGGTATTCATGGCTTTTTGCTCTGGTTATCCCCATGCATGCTCTGGAAGTGAAAAAGGAGCTGAAAGCAGGTACAGCCTGATCACCTCATCTCAGGCATCCACCACCTTACCCTTTAGAAAAAGATTTAATACTTTCAGCACAGGGTTAAAGATGTCCTATTGTTTTTTTGAGTTTTTTTGTAATTTCATCAGCTCCTTGAAAAACCTGTTTTTCTTTTATCCTGAGTCATTTCACATGAAGAAACTATTGTTCTAAACTGTGACTCATCAGTTTGCATCACCACTTTCCAAACCCCTCGGGGGCACGTGGGCTTCGAAGGAGGGAATGGCAGCCAGATTTTATTTACCAATAAATAGACACTTGATTTCTGCATTGACTCATCGCTGGTTCAGCCTTGGTTTGTTCCTATTCCTCGGTGAACCTGGAGTGATCGTTCTGTTTGCTTTTGTAATCGTCTTTTATGAACAGCATTCATATGCACTACATCTCACTGACAATCTGTCTGCTGTTTAAATACAAATACTTGCAAGGAGAGACAAGTATCTAAATGATAGAGCTGAAATACCTGGAAATATCAAGTTGCCAGAAACTGCCACGAGGAAGAAAATACAACTGTTGGTTAACGAGACATCTCTCATTACAAGAATTCATGGGGGAAAGGAGGCCACCATCCAAATTATCCATTCCATTGAAGCTCTTCCACACATCCTATCTGTATCTTTTGGAAATCTGAGTTAAAGGAGCTCTGTTGGATTTAGAAGCCATTCTGTCACTCAGAGATACATCACCCCTGTCCAGCAAATGCAGCACCAGCAGCATGTGAGAACAAATTTTGCATGAGCAAAACCAAGCCTTGAGAGTGTAGAGGTGCAAAATGAAAGGCTTGATCCTGTTTTTCCTATGCACCAAGACCTGAGTCATTCTCCTCCTGTCCTTCTGCTGCTGAATAAGTATGAATAAAGAGAAGAAACTAAGACTTTTGGCAGTATTCATCCTTCTAACCCCATAGTTGTCAAGATCAAAAGATGCTCAGTACCTTATCCTAAATATCTGATGCCATACTTCCCTGTGGGGCATAAATCAAATCACATTTCAAAATCTCCTTCAGCTGTAGTGTTGAGTGCTCCAGCAAACCCTTGCCACGGTCTAGTCAGGCTGGGATTCATCTCAAGGGCAGGAGGATAGCACAGGACATCCTTAACTCTAATAATTGTGTGAGTGGCTTTTCCAGCCTAAATAATTCTGGGATTCTGTGTGTCCAAGGCAAAGAAAAGCACAAGATCAACACTTGAAAGCCAATGGGAATGAAAAGAATGTCCCAACCTACGACTAGGATGATTTCTGCAAAGTACCCCAAAAGTGGGTTGCACACCATAACAAGCTTAAATTTGGGCATAAATTCCTGGTTTTCCCTAACAGCAAGTAGCAAATTGATGTGAAATTTTAACACAGTTTTTTTTCTTGCCTTCCTACTCCTCTTGTATGCTGTCCTTTGTACACCTTTAGAAGGCTAACAGGAAAACCATTTAAAAGTAATTTCTAGTCAAAATTTCCACAGCAGTCACCAACACTTCACTGTTGGCAGAGCTGCCCAGCCAGGCAATATGGGGTATGGCTGCATTTGCATGGGAGAATGAACTGAATTTGGGGCTTGAGGGTTTTCTTTGGCTCTTGTACAGCAGTAACATGCTAGTCTGGGCTCCTAATTGAATCCTCCCCATCAGCTTTCCAGTACTGTAGAAGGCTTCTGGGGGAAAGCTGCTCTTTCCACTTCACCTGATTTTTTACTCTTAGCTCAAAAAACCCACAAACTTTTAAAGGTCAGGATTGGGAACAGATTATTCCCCAGGGAGATACAGAAGCACAGGCTATAGGGGTCAGATGTAGGGTTGCAACACATGCCCTATAGGCTGCATTACACAGGAGGAAGATGAAGGCATATGCTTCTCCAGGAGTTTGGGGGATGATGTGTGTGAATGGAGGGGCACCATCTGTTTCTGAAAGGACTGTGCTCAAGCATTTGCTGAAAATGAGGTGGGAGTTCGATTGCCTCTTCTGCAAAATGAGAAAATCAGAAATTCAGTAAATAAAAAGGATTCAGATTTGTTGGAGCAAGTCCAAAGGATGCCACACAGACGCTTTGAGGGCTGGAGCATCTCTGCTCTCTCAACCAGACAGGCTGAGAGAACTGGAGGTATTCAGTCTGGAGCCACAAAGGCTCCAGGGAGGCTTTACAGCCCCTTCCACCATCTAAAGGGGCTCCAAGAGAGCTGGTGAGGGACTTTGGACAAGGGCCTAGAGTGACAGGACAAGGGGGAACAACTCCAAACTGACAAGGGGCAGGGTTAGATGGGATATTAGGGAGAAATTCTTCCCTGTGAGGGTGGTGAGGCCCTGGCACAGGTTGCCCCATCCCTGGAAGTGTTCAAGGGCAGGTTGGATGGGGTTTTGCTCTCCTTCCTTGCATGACTTTTTCACCCAGTTCCCAGGACGAGTTCTGGGTCTCCTCCCACCTGCCAGGACTCCTGTCCCTGCACAGACAGGCTGCTGCTTGTCCCAGCAAGCTCCTGCCCAGTCCACCCTCCTACTCACCCCTCTGGCAATGGACTGGATCCCAAAAGGCTCCAGCCAAGGACTCAGGGTAAGATCAGCTCCTTTCCCACCACAGCCTTGCACCCTGCAGGTCACCACTGGTACCATCTAATGAGTGCAAAAGCAAAGTATCCATGATCCATTTCTCTCACATATTTTTTCCTTCTTTTGTAATCCTGAGATGAACACTTTTTTAATGTTTTTCAGAAAGGATCCAAGTCTCAGCCATACATCTGTTTATTTCAGCTCTGGAACACACAAAAGAAACCTTTTTTTTTGGTGATATTTTTCTAGATGCTGTCTTTGTGAAGTGCTCTTATGCCCACAAGGTGTCTAAGATATTATTACAGAAACTCTCAGCATTTTCCCTCTCATCTGGTAACACACAGGGTGGTTTCTTTGCTTTATTGTGTGAACCTACTTCCCTTTCACTAAATATTTTCCAGCAGCACAATGTTCTGCAGCAAGTTTAAATTCACTTCGTACTCCAGAGAGGTGCAAGCCAAATAACACTTGACCAGGTCAGCCAAGGACTTCACCAGCCCAATCTCCATGGTATGTATTTCACAATTTCATGTTTACAGAGACATAAATAGACTCATCCCACAGTCACATGTGTGAATATCTGTTACACATTCTTCCCTGCAGTCAGACTTCCAGCAGCTCTGTTAACTTCAACTAACCACAGAGATTGTAACTTTTTGGGTTTTCCTTGTTTCTCACAAAATAAAAATGGCGAACAACACCTGTAATCCTCATGCTGATTCTCTCTTGCATTCTGCCTGACAATGGCTCTGAAAAGACAAGCAGAATTTCTTCTTTGATAGAGGCCTCTTTACAAATTTCTTTCTCAGGGCTTTTGAGCCATCAAAGTGTTGGAAAAAAGCTCCCCCCAAATCAGCCTGAAACAAAAAGAATCATATTGGGTTTTTAAAGTTGGGAGACAATTCAAATTGCAGAATAGGCAATAGAAGGCTATTACAGAAGTGGTAATAGCAGATAGGAGGGCTAGAGGGGAACTGAAAAAATAAAAAATACTATAAACCAAAAAGAAGTTCATTAGAGCTCCCCAGAGACAGCTCTCACAGACAGGGCAGCGAGTAAGAGCAAGTGGATGGGACACACTGCCTAAAAATATGTTCAAGTAAACCTCTCATTTTGAAGGAACACCCATACTTCTTTACACCAGTGCTGGTGCTCTGATGCCAGCAACAAAACATAAGCTCTAAAAAAGGGAAAACTACATTACTAACTCTGCCTAACCACTGTTTCTCCAGGCAGCACCCAGCTGCTCTCCCTACCATAGCTGCACAACTGAATTTCTCCATTTCTCCTACACTATCTCCTGTAATTATTTATTTTCCAGTAAAGCAAAAGCTCTTAATTTTCTCTCCTGTAGATTCTTGATTTTTTTATCCTTTAAAACCTACTATGAGTGCAGACTTGTAGTAAATGTCCTCTGCAATTTCATGCTAATGCATCTCAGTAACAATATTTTGCAGAGGTTTATATTAAACCTCTTGTGTGTGTATATATATGTATACATTTATATGTACACATTAGAGATATATTACATACAAAGCAAGGAATAGAAGAGTTAAGTGGCACATATAGGACTCTTCCTTTTACAGTTTCAATTTACTTGAGCCTAAACCAAAGTCCTGCTCTAAGAGAACAGAGATGACACAGCATTTGGGCATTGGGGCTGGAACCCAGAGCCTGGGCTGAACTCAAATTCCATCTCTGAGTGCCAACAGACCATGAGAGGGCTTAAAATAAGGTTTAAGTTTTGCAGCTCATGTTTTTATCTGGTCACAAGTTAAGTGCATTAGACAAGTGACCTCAGCTTTATTTCTTAGGAGCAGTGGCCTGAGAAGCAGCAGTTTTCAGCAACTTAACAAAACCCAGCTTAATTGTAGGATACTGAAGAGATTTTGAAATAACCTGACAATCTCTGGCATCACCACAGCATGCACAGACTTACTGAAATACAGCTCCCATCACTCCCTAAGTTCTCTCTCCCCTTTGCTTTCACAAGCACCAGCATTTCCAAACACCTGCCCTGGGGTGAGCCCACACACGAGCTGTGGCAGGGCAGGGTAAGGAGCACTTCCATAATTACTCTCCCTCTTACCTCACCGGCAAAAGGACATTTTTCAACCCAAATAATTCTTCCTTTCCTCCATTCCACAGGGGGAACTTGGCCAAGTATTTCCTAGAGATGCTCACACGACCTGCAGGGCAGCCCTCTCCCCATGCCCCAGTACTGACCCTCCTCCAGCCTGCTCACTGCCCGCTAGCAAAGCTTCTAGCTTTCACCAAAATTTGAACAAACTCGAACTTAAATTCTGCCATTCCTCTCAACAGCCACATTCACACTGGAAAACAAATCCCTTTGCTCAGAAGCCCATGTGCTACAAAAGCTGAGCTAGTCCAGAGCTTCTTGCCAGGGTAAGCTTGAGGTCTCCTCAGCTCAGTTTGTCAGTGGCTGCCACAGCGCCAGTTCCAGCCCAGCCCGACCGCGTGTCACACCTCAGCCCTTGTCCCCAAAGCCACTGCACCTTCCCTGGGTCAGCTACTCAAATGTCACTGAGTGGCCAAGATCAGGTCTCCAACAGCTCATCCCTGTCCCGAGCTACTGCCAAGGGTTTGCTCCAGCGAGTGCTGCTCCTGGGAGTTCATTGAACCACTTTGCTGGGGGAAAGCCCAACCAAACAATATAAATTCTTACTTGCCTGTGCCAAAACCAGGCATTTAGGTCCAAGAGTGAAAGTATGCCTTTACGTTCTCCTTTTATGAGAAGAGCATTTATTTACATTTAGGAAGGAGAATCACAAATTACAAGTAGGTCCAACATTTGCAGTTTACACACACATTGCAAGTTTTTCTGCTGATCTTTTACATTGTTATCCACTGAATCTTGTCATGGTTGGGTGCAACACAGGGAATAGCGCACACTTAGAGGGGCTGTTGTGCTGTGAATGCTGAGGAGGGAACCCAAAAATCCATTAATTTACACAGGGTTTGTGCAGTGTCTCCAGCAGCCTCTATGTGAGAGAGGCTTCTGTCATCCTGCTAAGGACATGGGCAAACAGTGCCCACTGTTTGAGGCACTACTTCCTTCACGGCTGCTGTGAGAGCTCTTCTTGTTCAGGCAGAGGCCAAGAATTACCTAATCTCCAGCCATCATCATCACCAGAGGTAAAACAAGAGCTCTTCAACTCACAAGGATGATGAAGTAGCATTAGCAGATGGAAAGCTCTGAGGCCCTGAGATGAAAGGCATCAAAGGCTCCAAAATATTACTATACTTACTACGATGCAACATGTGCAATAAGAAATAGGGTCATAAGGAAAACAAGGGATATATTTTTTAAATTATTATTTTACCATATCTGCTCATGAATTTTTAAATTCTAATTCAAAAGCAGACAAGTAAAAAATAATTTGAAAAATGTAAACTAAGGAGAACATATGCTTAGTGTTGGAAAACAGTTCTCTATCACAGTAGGTTAACACACTTCCCTGTGGGCTACACTCAGTTTGGTAAGTTTGAACTCAGTAGCAATCCCCACTCCAAAGTCTCACCAACAGGGCCAATCCTAGACCACAGCTGGATTCTAAGGAAGCATCAGTTCCCTGTAAAATGACATCCTTCCATATTATTTTAGAATTGCAACAAAGGAAATATCATTTTTTCCATGTTCAAAGAATTTTCCAGGTAGAGGATTTTTTTCCATGCATCCATGAACAGAAGTTGAGCAAAAAAGAGATGGAATTTTTACTATACCCATCTGAGAAAACCCAAACTCACTCCTAGAGCATGTACTGAGCACACTTTTTTCCTGGTTTTGATAATTTGACAAGAACTACCTGTTTAAAACTCCTTTTCTTCAAATTTCAGCAAAATTTTATTTTCTATTCCCAATACTTGCATTTCCAGCATGGGATGGGACAGCAAAGTAACAAACACATTGACATGTTAAAGAACACTTTCATCTTCAGCTTTTCTTCTGCAGTTTATTATATAAATTACACTTTTAAACATTTAGAGCACTCACATTTCAGAACAAAAACACCAGTGCAAAGAGTGGTTTGTCCAAGTGCAAGGAAGTTACACATCCCCACTGACACCAGTGGATGAGGCTGGAATGTAACTCCTCAGCCCACAACTAACTGTGTGACCTAAATGTGAGCAGGCTGTAGTTGATAAAAATGCTGGACTTGGCTGGTAACAACCAAATGTTTTGACAGTACAAACAGAAGAAGAACAATCTGACCTCCAGCAGACCTGTGAATTCACTGTGATTTGAGACCACCTCCATCATTTTTCTGAACTAACATTATTATAAATAAGCAGATGCCAAATGCTCTACTTGATGCTCAGTTCCAATTATCAAAATACAATAAAGCTCCCATGCATGCAGGTATTGTACTCCAGTGAATACCACAGGTCACCTTTGGCACATCATAGACAGGACCTGAACACAGAAATAATCCTGATCTGGCAAGAGGATAAATGAGAAAGCTCAGAGAGCCTTCCCATCTCCAATGCCAATAATTGTTGCTGAAAAATTTATTAAACCAAGACTGAAATACAGCAATCGTCCTTTAGTTATACAGTACATACTAGACCCCAATTTTAATTACATCCAAGCAAAATAAATCTAATCCAACCCAGAGATGCTAGCAACTGGGGTCACTGCAGTGAAATACAGGCCACTGTCAGAAGTAGTTATTAGGATCTTAGAAATTTGCATTCATTTCTCTTAAGGAACTGTTGCAATGTAAAACCAAAATGAGACAATTCATAAATAACATCTTTATTAATGAGCTTTCTTTTTCACATTCTTCAAAGTGATGTTCAATTGAAATCTGCATAGTTAAGAGTGCAAAAAAAATCATGTAAGTCAGACCCAAATGTGAACACTGCTTTTTTTTTAAGCAAGACTGGTCACAGTCATAGGAATAAAATAGAAATAAATGGCCAGGGAGATATGGAGGGGGTGGAATGAGAACCAGCAGTAAAATTCTCATCAGTATATTTGTCTATTAATGAAGTCTTCACACAAAGACACACAACACTCATTCACATTCATGTGCACAACAGAATGTAAACTACAGAAGAAAGGTCCTTCCTCTGCTGACTGAAATGAAACAGAGCAAGATTATTTATGTATTTCACTGAGCATTGATCAGATATTCCAACAACATATCCAGGTGGATAACACAAGGTCCAGGTCTCTTCATGCCCTTATTACAACCACATTTCAGCCACCATCCCACAGCAGGAACCAGGAAATCAAGAGTGTTTCCATTACACTAATAATTATTCTTAACACACAGTTTTAAGCACCATCACCTCCCCTCCTTTTTAATTTTTAATAGGATTATCGCTTCCTTTACTGCTGTTGTTCACGGTTGGTTGGAAGAGCAGGTGAAGAGGACCCTTCCATGCCCATGCAATGGCTCAGCCTGTGGAAGTGCAGAACATCTCCACCTCCAGCTTCATTTCCATAAGCACAGGCAACACAGTCCCAAATCTCTCACATCAACACCACAATATGACTCTGCAAGTAGTACTTTTAATATTTACACAATCTACTGATTTAGCTGTCGTTCTCTGCATTATAACCATCATCAGACAAAGCTAGAGGAAAAAAACAAGAGGCATATCCCCTACATAATGGCTGTAGGTAGTAAAGACACACACTGTCCACACGCTGGTGAGAGGCCACTTCTTACCTCCAGGCTGGATTTATGCAGCAGAGACATCACTCTACAGCTGAGCATGAGTTTAAATGCAGAATTCTCTATGTTGGTCATTTGGAAAAGCCATCCAATACCATCACACTGAACTTCACCATGCAAAACCTGGGCTTACTGTTTTGCATGTGATTCTACAGTGATAAACTTCATTTACAATTTATATTAGTTAGGTTCTGAATTATTCAGATGCACAATCTAGGACCATGGGGAAATAATCATCAATATTCAATCATACCAGTTCAGATTCGGGCAAGGAATAAGTCTCATTTATTTGCTTTGTGCCTGCAGCCTTTAAATCTGAGATTCAAGCCCAGAGGTCAAAAGAAAGTTATTTGTGAATCAAACCAGTCAGAAATACATTTGCTGCTATGGATATTGGAAACATAAGGCCTAAAGTATTTTGGAGAAGATGTACAACAAGAAGTAAAAGGGATTCAGTACAACTCGTAGCAGTTTGTATTAGTACAAGGGGAAAACAAACTACGCATCAACTCATCATAGTGAAATGATGATGAAACTCATCATAGTGAAATGGTGACTCCAGGACTGAAACCCCACCTTCATTTGGCAAATAGAGTAAAACATGCCCAGCACACGGTAGCACCAACCACAGCTCCCAGCCAGCATTAATAAAACGTGCTGCAACACGCTTTCTTCAAAGATAACTTACTTTCTCCTTGGGGAACTAACACTCAAAAGCAGGGAAAAGCAGTCATAAACTGGAAGGAGGGACTGAATTTTACCCCAGAAATAAGTAAGTCCACTGGGCAGCCAGCAGCTGCCATGGTTTTAGGGAAAACCATGTAAAAGAATTCATCTTGTCCCAGTTCAAAATAGCAAAAATAAAACTGGCCATTGGGTGTGAGCTTGTAAATTTTCAAAAGCAGCAATGGCAACCCATTTTTTTCCAGGACATTTAATGAACAAGTCTTCTGGCAGACCAAAAACAAATGCAACTGGAAACAGGATATTTAGTGGAGTGGTACTCTTAATTTCTTCGGAAGGAAACTGTATTTCTTGTATCACATCAGGGGTTTAATTCAAGACACCAGTAGATTAAGACCACTTTCGTCATTAGTTCAAGATTTACTTTGGCACGGCTAATTTACACTATTTGTATTTTTGGTGATTGTAAGGGCATCATATTCGATTTTTCCTTTATTACACAAAATCCTAAAATAAATACAATTTAGTAGTCTGAAAAAATCCACCTTACTCTAACCTACAATGAAACTGCTTCGTGGCCTGCTTTGTGTTTCAGGAAAATATCCCACATATTCAGATCAGCCTCGCTAGTTAAGACACATTAAAATGAAACATTTCCCATTAAAGTTGCCAAAAAACTGGATTTAAATTTATTGCATGACGTTGCATAAGAAAGTGTATTATTGAAAACTGTAAGGCATCATGCAATTATCCATCAGCTAATTATTTATTATTCCTTGAAAGATGGTTATATACTCTGAAGTTATAAAACCAGTTTCAAAAAAGTACATAAAAAATTTAACATAAGCATTAAATATTTTTCACATGTTCTTCGTTTTCAGCTGTTAAAAAGTGCATTCAAACATACTGTACTGGAAAGTTGCTCTGACCAAAAATGGTGCTGGAGACTCATTAAATTAAAAGTTGCAAAAGGATGTTGCATGGGATTAGAAAGCTCACAGGTTGTGGTATTTAATCTTACAAACTTGCTTGAAATAATTTTTCAATCCTCACACTTACAATTTAGCATCCATGATATAATTAGCTAAAAATGTGTATTTTTAAAATTGAACAGTCAAATGAATTCAAGTTACGTACACTGAGTGATCAAATAAGGAGCAGACAACATTGAGACCCAGGCCAGGATGTGCTGATGTGCTTTTGGCAGGGATCAGTTGATGTACTGGGCCATCCAGCGGAACCCTTCCCCGTAGCCTTGTCTCTTTAGCACACTGCACATGAACACCTCCAGGGGCCTGGCGTTCAGCTCCTTCAGTGGTGTGCTGCCCTGCAGAGAGACACAAACACTCCCTTACAGTTCCCTTATAAAACAGCACCTATTCTACACGCACATTGGCTTCTATAGAATGTCCTTATTTAACTCGTGTTTGATACTGGAAGTTTAGAAAATAATTAATCTGAAATCATAGAATGGGTTGGGTTGGAATGGACCTTAAAGCTCATCTCATTCCAACCACCTGCCACAGGCAAGGATAACTTCCACTAGACCAGGTTGCTCCGAGCCCTGTCCAAACTGGCATGAAAACACTTCCAGGAATGGGGCATCCCCAGCTTCTCTGGGTCTGACACCTCCACACACAGGCTAGAACATGTGGCCTTAATCTCAGTAATTTGTACACAAGAAATACTGTATGTGTGTTTTCATGTACATCCACACTAGAGAGGGGGAAGTATGTGAAACCAGAATGGAAGACCATTTTAGAGTCTTTATTTGGTTTTCAGTCACAGTCCCCTGTTCTATTTCCAAACATATAAAAAAAGCATTTGCTATAGATTTTAGGACTGACCAAAGCAAGAATGCAAGGTGTTTGCTTGCCGAGATCAGCACAGGGCAATAAAGTTGTTGCTCAGCTGGAGATTCACAGTGGTGTTTGTACTTCATCGAATACATGTGGTGTTAAAAACAGAAAAGAAGAGGGTAAAATGCAGCAAACAAGAAAGTAAAGATTTTGTTGCTGCTTGACCTGTGCTCTGACTGGCACAGAACTTTAAGGGAGGCATCTAAGAGTGAATAAGCAAAGAAGAATTGCAAGGCAAATGCTCTCAGCAGAGCTGGTCAGCTAATGGGAGCTGAGATGGAAGCCACAGTGGAACGACTTGGTCAGCTGCAGGCAAGTGTCTTTCCAAGGGCCAAAGACAAGGGAGTAACCTGTTTCTAACACACACACACAAAAAAGGGACCCCAAGATTCATTCTATATGTTGTTACTAGGTACTAAGTACTTTATAAATTACAAAAACATTTATTTTGTATAGCTGGAGCAAACCAGAGTCAACACACAAATAAGGCAGGCAAACTCCCTAAGCAAAAAAACCTCACCAAACAAAAAACCTCACCAAACAAAAAAAGAACAATACCTTTCCTGTTGTCTGGCCATACAGCCCAAATGTCTCTCGTAACCTCTCTTCACTGATGGCTTCAGGTCTGTCAATCTTGTTACCAAGAATTAGGATAGGCACATTAGCAATAGTTTCATCTGTCATTAGTGACTGCAAAGGAATGGAGAAAGGAGGACTGATTAATTTAGAATGTAGAAGGTCAAATCAGTACTATTTACGTGCAGGTGACAGCAGAGCTCAAATGGGTGTTTGAGCTTAGTTCTTAGAAGCTCAAATTTTCAAAAGCTTATTTAAACTTACATCAAGTTCTTCTTTTGATTCAAGCAATCTTTCATGATCTGCGCAGTCCACTAAGAATACAATGCCATTAATTGCAGGCAGGTAATTTTTCCACACTCTGCGAGCTACAGGGAAAATAATTAAAAGGCAATTATCCCTAAATTCAGAGTGATGCACATTAGCAATTAAGAAGCAACAGGTGTGTGTGGGTTTATTAATTTGATTTTTTTTAAGTCTTAGCTTATGTTCCCAGTCTTTGGGACGCAATTTCACGTTTTACAATGCTTGAAATAACAGAGCAAATTTATCATTCCTTCCACGGTTATCACTGTTCTCTCCCACATGAACACTGATGTATGGAAATGGTTTTGTTTCCCCAAGAATTATGTCAACAAAGGGAGGTTTGAAGCACAAAGCTTAAAGGTAAATATAAGCAATTCAAAGTACAGAACTCCTCTTCACAGTATTAGTCAAAAGTTTCTGCTCTACTGCAGCTCTTGCCAAATCATATTTGGGATTTGTGACCAATGGTGGAGATGAGCAAAAGAGCAGCCAATGTCTTTTACAGTGTCACAGCAGAGAGTGGGAAGTCAGTCTCTGCAGCAGGGCCACATTTCTGATTGGAAACAAACTCCAGCCCAGTTCAGTGAGTTTAAGTGAGCCAACATACACTCTTACCTTGAGCGTGTCCACCCAGATCGAAGGTAGTGAAAGTCATGCCAGCAATTGTCAGCTCTTCTGAAGCTGGAAGTACACAGAATTATGTTCTATTGAAGATTATGCAGTGCATTGGAAAGGTCTAGCCTTGTAGCACATAGACTTTACTTTCTTTTGGTTCTTTCAAGTATTTTGTTATTCAAGAAGCAAATGAGAGTAGTATGTTCTCTCAGAATCAATGGCACATTCATGTATCACCAAAACGTTATTAACCATTAAAGCATGTGAGAAATATCTTCAGTGCTTAGAACTCAAATATCTTCAGTGCAGAGTATTCGTACATTATTTATCCCTACATATTACACAAACAACAGTTGGCTCTGGCATCTGGTTTGCAAAAAAGATTTTGCATTTGGCATTTTGTGTTCAATACTGTTCAAGGTTTCTCCTCTTCATATCCTTTCCCAATTTCTCACCTCCTTACTGGACTTCCCCAATCTACATTTTAAACCTGTGTACAACTTTTTCTCCTACAAGGTTACCAGGATAGCAATTACACAGCAACCTCTGAGACATCAACACTAATTTTCCAGTTATACACAGAATCTGTTCCCAAAAATTGCAAGCCTCTATTTCTCACAGCTTCTATAGTATAAACTCTCAGCTTCATCATTCTGCATGTTATTTACCTCTTAATTTTAAATATAACACACTAAGCTATCCTACACTTTTATTTTTTAATGTAACTTGAACTATCCATGGACTGCAATCCCAAAATCCCTCTGTTTCTCCCCAGTTACACTGATGGTCTTATAAGGTATAATCACATCCTGCTTTTCCTGCAACCCTTCAAATGCTTTCTAGCTAAGGAACAGCACTGTCAACTTACTGGGGTGTAACGTGGGGACGTGTTGTCCCAGTCTGTCATCTTTGAGCATGTGCAGCAGTGTAGTTTTCCCAGCATTGTCCAGTCCAAGAAACACTAGTTTGCCTGATTTCTTGTACAGTCCTAGAACAAAGAAGGACCTAGTGAATAATTGATTAAAGTAGTAGGAGTTTATTTCTAGCACTAGAGATGATTCTGCTCCCACGAACAAAGTGTGATAGTCATGGTACAAAATACAGACTAGGCAAACTCCATCACACCTTTATCAGTGCCCTTTACCCATGTCCTCCTACTCGTACAAACTACATTCCCACTTACCACATGCCTGCTGCACCAGGTAATGTACAGCTTACAGGATGCTTGGCAGAAGCAGGAGAGGCACACAATTGCTATGAATGTGTCAATGACGGAAATGCACTTGCATTATCTTAGGAAAAGCATGGTAGAACAGGACTAAACGTTGCCAGTGTAGTTTACTCTGCCCCAGCAAAAGGACAGCTTTGCTCACAGGTGGTGGACAGGTGGGTACAGATCCAGCATTGACAGCAGGCTCTGGAACATGGACCATCCTGAACCTGAACTCTGTCCAGCTACCCCCACTTAGAGCAAAACACTTGTCTGAGACAAAAGGAAAATTCAGACCTCAATCAGAATATTACAGAGAAATTGGTTTAAATGTCAATAGTAAAAATTTGCATATGCATGAATTCTTTAATACTGGTTCATATATTATTTGGACAAAAAGTAACTTTCAGTCATACCCACAGGGAAACTGTTTGCTACATCCTGAATGGCATTTTCAGGGCATTTCTGACACACTTGTTCCCATGTGACAATGCTTTCCTAACAGGAATAAGAAATTTTATTTTCATTGATTGTCATCTTTATAAAAATGCCTTCTGCCCTTCTTCTCCCCTCCACTTGTAACCCCAGAAATGCAACAGTTGCTGTGAAGGAGAGGAAAGATGTTTAAAACACAAACACCATATTTTCTTAAATTGGAGATTATCAAAGGGCAATTCTCTTACAACTTGTCAACACGCTATCCTCTGCCAGAATTAGTTTTCATTGCCTCAAACTCATTGATATTCAAAGTAAAACATTAAGATAAATTAAATTTAAAACCAAAAAAAATCAATCCCGTTCTGTACTGAAGAAAACCTATCTTCTCTAATGTGCTATCCTCATGTGTGCTGGGATGTGAAACCAGCCCCACTGATGCCACAGCATTCCAGGGCAGAGGTACCTCTGCCCAGCAGACCTTTACACCTCTGCTGTTTGCTCACCTCTCCCTCTGCCTTTAAACTCAGAGATCACATTCCAGCTGGACATGTTTTGTAACTTGCATTTCTCTCCTATTCCTCACCTGATTTCATTAATGATCTTTATTACTCCAGGTCCTGTAGAGTGTCATCACACTTCTTTCAAATACAACTCCTACTTCCCAAACTCACCTTCTCACATGCTCATATATATATTAACTATTAAATTACAGAGTGGAGGAGAAAGTATCAGTGTTTACAGAGAAGGAAGAAGTGGACAAACATTTTCATATAGTAACTTGCGTCACAGGAGAAACTCCAGTTCACCCTCGCCTTATGAGTTAAACAAAACTCTACTAACCTACAGTAAATAACATTTTTGCAACTCTCAGCCTGCACATCCAGGAGTCTTTGCTTCCCAGTTAGCTTCTCAATTTCAATTTCTAATTTCAAGCTTCTCAAGTGTCTTTCACAGAAACACAAGACTAACAAGCAGCCATACTTCAGCTATTGGCTACACCAAGACCAGAGATTTTATATATACATATAAATGAAAAAAAGTTTTTGTGCATTCCGAAAGTATACAGGTGCAAAGATGCTCTTCCTAAAGTGATCCCATCAGCCTGCTGACAGGACAGCACAGGAAACTGTGGGGAGTTTCCCAAACGTTATGATCTGCCTACTTCAACTGTAAGTATAACTGAGAATGCAAAGAGAAAGTCTTTCTTTTAGAAAAAGAGGGATATAAAAGAGGGAGCTACTTCAAGCTCCTCTATCTTTCACCAGAATTGGCCATTGCTTGCACAGGAATGGAAGAGCAGGTCAGTGTGCAGTAATCACTGTGCAGCTAAGGAAGAGGAGATAAGAAAGATTAGTCAACTTAGTTAAAATTTCACTGGCTAACATTTTGATAGCAGGCCAAGGGTCTGACATTCAGCGCAAAACTTTAAACTTTCAACTGATAAAAGGTAGATGACACAGCTTGCCATGAGGTCTTAGCCTCAAATGCTTTTTGACCACTTCAATAAAATCCTTTGAACTTGGAAATTGTGCCTTTTACCTATGTGATCTGCAAATTCTGATCCTTTTTTTAGTTTCCTAACATTCATTTTCCTCCTGGTTGCGGTTTTTTTCCCACCTTGAACCGATATGGATTGCAGACCCTTTTGGCCAGGGAATAATTTTCTGAGGCTTTTAAGTAGATGCCAGTGAAGTTTCACACTGATTTCTGTGACACAGAACAGAAAGTCACAGAACAATGAGAAAGGGCTTCAATATCTGGCACTAATTTTTTATAGACAGTCCCTCCTATTTGGATTCTGAAATTATATCCTCATGTGCAAAATAACTGAATAACTGAGTTTAGCTCCTTACAGCAGAGAAAAATCAGGAGAAGGCCCATAAAAGCCAACTGAATTACCCCAGCTTAAATGTAGTATGATTAGAAAAGTCTAACCTGTTATAATCATGACAGAATACACAATTTTTTCAAGAAGTTAAGGATTAATGTAAAATGGAGTGGAGAGCACACTCTGGAAATGCTCAGTATAATGATAAGTGAAACTTCTGATTGAGTGTTACTGAATATACACCAAACCAAATATTATTATTTACCCAGCAGCCTTATTTGAAGATAACAGAGGTGAACAGATATTCTACACAAGAATAGCAGGAAGGAAAAGGCCCAAACAATAATGACTTACCTAAAAACTGCAATACACTACTGAAACCACTGTAAATCCAATCAAATAGGAACATATCTGAATCTTATAATCTGAAATAAAGAGAAAACATAATGCATTTAAGTCCTGTCAGAACAGCACATTAGGCATTGTAAAATATTTATAGGTAACAAAAGTAATTCAAAATCCTTGGTTATAAATAAAAAAACAATTTAGTTTTGCTAAACTGTATCATAGACCAATTAAGTGACAACAGCAAAGATTTTCCCCTCCCTTGTGAAAACAATGTGGACTGAAGTCTTTGCAAGAAGTAAAAATAATTTTATCCCAAATATAATCTGTTGAAGGTGGGTGATGATCCACTGAAGATTTTAAACAGGATCTTCACTTTTCAGCTGGGAAAAAGCAGCACTTTGGAGAGGGCACTAGAGGAATATCAGTGCAGTTAGTGCTCCAGCCACCCCTGGGAGCTGCTGGGGTTCAAAGCAGAGGCAGTAAGAGGTGAAGAAGTTTTGCAGGGTTGAATCTAGAGAAGTTTGACACCCTGTTGTCCACACAGAACCTGTCTGTTTGGCTTGCTATGGAAAACAACTACCTGGCACAAAGCACTGGAATTACCCTTCAAAGACAGGGACCTCCTGTATTGTCCTGCACAGGCTGACACAATTCAAACCTTAAATGCAAAATTTTAATTAAAAAAAAACCCATCAGAACCACAAATTTCCCACTGAATTCCTTCAGCTTAGATTCAATAACAGAAAGCTGAGCTGAGAGCCAGTACTCGGCTCATTGTGTAGCCATGAGCAATTAACTTCCTAGCTTTCATCCTAATTTCCTCATTACCTGAAGTGAGAATAATCATAGAGTCATGGAGGTTGAAAAAGACCTCCAAGATCGAGTCCAACTGCTAGCCCAGCATCATCGTGTTGAACACTTAAACCACGTCCCCAAGGGCCACATCCACAGGACTTTTGAATGCTTCCAGGCATGGCATTCCACCACTGCCCTGGGCAGGCTGCATCAGGGCTTGGCCACTCTTCCAGTGAAGAAATTTTTCGTAATACCTAATCTGAATCTTCCCTGATATAACTTGAAGCTGTTTCCTCTTGTCTTGTCACTTGTCACCTAAGAGAAAAGAGCAACCCTGACCTAGCTACAACCTGTCAGGGAGCTGTAGAGAGTGATGAGGTTTCCCCCTGAGTCTCATTTCTCTGGGCTGAGCCTCTCCAGCTCCCTCAGCTGCTCCTCATCAAGCTTGTGCTCTAAATCACACTGAAAGCACCAGTTTGACACAGTGAACTGTAAGTATTTTAGTTCTCTTGAACGACTAAATGGCAACATCCTTAGAAGCCTTTAGCCAGCTAATTCCTACTGGAATGCATGACCCCTGAGGACACTGGAGCCTGACTGCCCTGGAAAACCTGGACCACACTGCTAAGCACAGCTGGCAGAGGCATCCATACTGCTACAGGTTCTCACCACACTCGTTTAGAAGCCGCAGGGCTGCCTTGGGGCGTCACAAGAGGACTTCAGGGCAGCTCTGAGTCTGGAGCACAGCACACAGGAGTCAAACCACGGGGCTGAACCAGCCCAAAATCTAGGCATGTGTCACAGCAACTACACTCATGACAAAGAGTTTCTCTGCTATGCAACAACAGGTACATCATACAGAGATAATGTGGAAAGAGGAGGAGTGAATATTTAATGACATTTGCTTGCACTGGAACAAAATCTGTTCAGATGACGAAGCACCAGGTGTCTTGGTTTCGCCACAACCAACCCTGAAACCTTTGCCCACATCTACATTACTCTGAACAACTCAACAGCTGCACCAGGCACAGATTTTAAGAATACAAATCAAATATGCTTGTCAATGCATAAACACCCAGTTACACAACGTCATGACTGAAACTGTCCCTTGCATGGCTAAAAAGCAAAGGTCAAGAATAAGCAAACATGGCAGAACACACACGTCAGCAGATTTATTTATTGCTTGAGCAAAATACCAATCAAGAAAAGCCTCTGTGGGGCTTAGGAAAACGGTCGACTCAAATAACCTGCAAATCAGGGCAAACAGCGTGATGTAAGAGAAGTGCTCAGATTACTGAGGTGAGAATAACTTCAGTGTTCAGTTGTATTAACCTTTTCCATCTATTACACTTACATTTACAAAAAACATCAACCAAAACAATCTTCATGCATTACAGAAAAATCTTCAGGGGGTGAGATTCAAATTATTAACTTGAGAAGAGGATTACTCCACAAACACAGCTGAAGTGGCATTAATACTGGTTCAATTTCCATCACCACAAGAAAAGTGGTGTTGGAAACAGAGCTATCCAAGTCCTTCCAGAACAGCCTCCATATCAGCTGGCAGCAGTGAAAGGAAAACACTTTCAAAATGGGAAAAAAATGGACAGCTAATTGTAAACACACACAGGTATTATTTGAACAGAGATTTTAAATCTACTCTTATCGTGCAGGAAAAATAACTACATAATTCAGAGCTGTGTCAAATCAAAGCATTACAAGCCACAGTAGATCTGCACTGGTTTCCACAGTTGTTACGCTGAGAGCAAGTTTAAGGGAGAGCTGAGGCTGTTGAATATACACACACTCAAACTCTCAGGCTCATGTTAGAAAGACCAGAAAAGCAAGAGCAATGAAGACTCCAGCAATAACTGTTCACAACCCATGGTGAACACAAAGATACTATTTTAAGGTTATTTCAAGGGTTGATTTGAAAATAATCCACTGGAAGCAGACAACAGCTTTGAACGAAAAATTATGCTGGCCCAAGACAGTCTTTTGATATCAACTACTTTTACAGATCACCAACTCACTGTGTCTCCCCTACAAAGATATCAAAGTTAACTTTCTAGTATCACTTCAGTGACAGATGTCTACCACTGAAAAATGTCCCCATGAACTGTGGTGAATGCTATTTCATCAGCAAAGCATCACTCAGTAACTTTTGTGAAGCCCTGTCCACCACTCCATAGACCAAGGACATAGGTTCACTTACTGGAGACTATGGGGAATGAGGAATTCCCACACAGTGGCCCTGGTAACACTGAGCCAGCCTCTTGAAAGGAAAGCTGCTGACAGCATGGACTAGGCAAGCAAACTCACTCACACTTCTTTTATGTTCTGAAAACTAGGAAATCTTTTCCTCCTACTCTCAACTTGCTTTTTTCTAGCTAAAAATTCATCATTTCATTTCCAAGCCTTAGGACAGCGCTTACTTCCAAAGCCTCCCAAAGCTTAGATAAGAGAGAACACCAGGCTTTTAAAGAGAGTTTTAAATGGTTTCATAGAACAATTAGGAAACAGAAACCAGTGACACCCAACCTGAATAGCTCTTGCATGAACTGAGAACACACTGTGCTACACCTGTGTGGGGACTGTCAGCAAGAGCCAGGCAAGAAACTTCAGTCCAGCCTGACTGCACCAAACCTGCACCTCAGCCAGAGTTCAGTCCGAAACCACAACCTGTAAGCAACAGCTTAAAGCCTACTGCTAAGGGTGTGTTTTTAGCTTTTCAAGTAGGATGTAAACGTGATCACTTAAAAACTGTAATTTCACACATGATCACTGTAACATTATAAAATATTACCAAAGGCAACAAAAGTCAAAATCCCTAGGAAACTCAGTGAATGAAGTGAGATTCTACAACACACTTTATTCCTTGATTTGAAACTGCTCTTGGATGTTGTATTTTAAAAGCTGGGGAAAGGCAGAGAGTTCAAAAATGAAATAATGGCATAGACTTCCTTTAGGTATCTTAATCAGTTTTTTGACAGCCACTCATCTTTGAGACAGCAGAGTTTACCTGTGCAGACAGGACCACAACACACGAGTTCCTAAGGGCACCTGCTGTTGAGGTTTAGCCAGCCCTAGCTCACAAAGCCCAGCTGTCAGAGCACATCCTCACTGAAGGCGCTGCTGCAGCCATTCGCTGACTTACGAAAGACACCCTTAAAAGCAGTAACTCCTGAAGAAATAACAATACTTCAAACAAGTGTTGCCAGGTCGATACAACGTGGCAGACGGCTGCCCAGGGAGGCTGCAGGGCATCTGTAGGTTATGGAGTTACTTAACGCTATTGACCACGGCAGACCCACCGAGGCAGCGCTGCTCCGGACCTGCGAGCACCGTGACAGCCTCACACCGGGCGGTGCTCCCGGCGGCCCGAGCAGCCCCCAGGGCTGTGGCGGGGGGAGAACAAGAGGGAGGCGACAGAAGGGACAGGAGGGAAGGGAGGGGAGCGCCCGCCCCCAACCCCCTCGCGGCGCTGCCCGCGGCCCGCGCAGGCCTCGGCTCGTCGGGGCGCGCAAGGACCCCCGGCAGGCCCAGCCGCGGCCCGGAGGCCGCTCCCAGCAGGACGCGGGGACGGCCCGGTGCCCTGCGGGGTTCGTGCGGCTCTCCCGCCGGCTGGGGCGGACAGACCGCTCACCGCCCGCCCTGCTCACCCACCGCCGAGCCTGAGATGCTCTGGGACTCGGGCAGCACCAGCACCAGCACCGACACACACCGACACCGACACTCACCCGCGGCTGCGCCCGCTCCGCCCCCCGCGGCTCCTTCCGGCACCGGCACCCCCGCCGCACACACTCGGCTGGACTCGGCTGTGTTCGGATGGACTCGGCTCTGCTCGAATGGGCGGGCGTCGTCTCGGCTTCGTTGCCTTCGGCTAGATTCGGCTTGATTCGACTCGGTTCGGTGTGACTCGTCTATGTTCGGCTGGGTTCGGTTCGGCTCCCCTCGGCCCCGCCCCCCTGCGTGCCCGCCCAGCCCCGCCCCCGGCCCCGCCCCCTCAAGCCGCAGCGCCGCTCCCGGAAGTGCCACGTGTCCGCAGTGCGGCTGCGCGCGCCGCCCGGCAGTTCCGGTGGGTCTGTCCCCCCGCCCGGGCCGGCGCCGCCACACGGGCGGCTCCGAGCGCAGCCGGCCGAGCCATGGCCCAGCCCGCCGGGGCTCCCGCCGGCCAGCAGCCCTACAGCAACGGTGAGTGTGGGGCAGCCTCGCGGGGCTCGGCGCGGGACGCGGCCTGGCGGGGTCGGCTCCCGCCCCGCGGCGCTTCCTCCGGGCCCAGGCCGCCCTTGGCCCCGGGACGGCGGGGGCAGGGGGCCACTGCCCGCGGGCAGAGCGCGGGGAGGGGGGTCGGGGGTGCTCCGCTCGCTGCCCGGGTCGCTGGGTTACACCCGGCTGAGCTGGCCGTGTTCTCACGGCAGCCCGGACAGCCGCGGCCCGGAGCGAAACGCAGCTGGATCCGGAGGAAAGCGGGAAGGAGCGGCAGCGGTGCCGAGCTGCGTGTGTGACCCGGGAGCGTGGGCGCTGGGAGCGGGGCTGAGGTGCTGTCCGACCGAGCCCGGGCCTCAGTGCCACTGAGGAAAACAGCGGCTCATGAGGCAAAAAAAGTCTTCATTCTGATTTACTTTCGTGGCGCAAGTATCCCTGAGTACACTTGTCTGTCGATATGAAAGACAGCGCTTTTCAGAGAGCCCGTGTCTTGTTCCCGGGCCCCGAGCAGCCCCGGCCGGTCCCGCAGCCCGGGTGGGTCCCTGTGGGTGACACGGGTGACACAGCCGAGGTTTGACCCTTTGGAACGGGGCTGTACATGTGGCACTGTGGTTATCGCTGAGCTCAGCCTACGGCGCAGCGGAGCTTTCTTATCTTGTCATTCTAAAGCCGACATTATCTGGTTCTGTGTGCTGCAAACTGGGGAAGTCTTGATTACTTTCTTCCCCTCAAAATGTGTCTGTATAAAATGAGATATTGAAGGTGAAGCTGAACTTAATAGCCAGTGTTTTTAAGATAGGAGTAAGAAATTCAAGGCCAGCCTTGTCTCTGTGTCTGTTTTCATTGCATGTGTGCAAATCTGTGCTGGTGGAAGTGTCTCCTGATTTCACATACACAGACTGCATCCTCTGCACTTGCTTCCTTAATTATACACTTGTATGTTTCAGTAGCTGTGCTGCATCATAAGCAGTTCAGTTATAATGAGATCTTTTGATTTTTCTTCCCCCTCCTCCTGCACAGTGCATTTATTGCTTTTCTTCAAAGTCATCAGCAAAATGACAATTTGCAATTAACTGTATAGCTGCTTCTAGGGTCAAGACAGTGGGAAGAGATGAATATATTGTGGAGAGGGAGGCTCTGTTCTGGAGAGCTTATGGTCTGAGCAGCGACTGTACAAAGAGAACGTTGGCTAATGGAGTAACTGAGTGGGATGATTTACAGACTGACATTGCTTTATGTTTGCTTATTTCCCTAGTGTCAGATTAAGCGCATAATGGAAGCTATGGAGAGGCAGTCAGAGAAAGAGGAATTTCAGGCTACTCTGCTCTCAGGTGTATGAAAAATAAAGAACTGAAATGTGGCATTATGCAAATACTAGGTAATAAAATTAAACAGTCGTTAGGTATGTTAGAGATAAAGGTTTGGGTTTCTGGCCTTTGAAATAAATCAAATTGTTCAAGCATGGACTGCTCATAGCATTGTTTAAAATATATATTGAAAGGTGCTGTGATCCTTGACCTTTATAAACCAAAGCTTTATAAACCCAAAGCTTTATAATACAGTGTTGTGGGTACTGAGAGTGCTGTAGTGGTGCTTACAGTGGTCTGTGAGGAGAGAAAACTGTCAGCAGGATGATAAATTGTTCTGTAGCTGTCAGCCCTTCCTTGCAACTTGTTGCTTGCTGAATTGTTTGCAGGTAACTCCCTGAGCTTGCATGTCCACCAAGGCAGTAAATTGTCACAGCAGCACCATGATGCCTGGGAAATTGTTTAGCACAGAGCATCAGGTTGCTTAGCAACAACCTTCCTCTCCTTCATTTCTGTTGGTCTTTTAATAGGACCACTATTCTGTACTCATTTCACTGCAGGTGTCTAATTTGCTTTCCAGTTGATAGATCTGAAATGCAAACAAGAAGGAGGAACAATTCTTTTAGAACTGTTTTGCTTTTCTCACATATCTTAACACGGTACTTTGATGTCATGAGGTTTTTTAGGAGCTGTTGGGTTTGGAATCCAGTGGGTCAGAGTCAGCTGAAGTGGACACTGGTGGCAACTGATCCCATGGCATCTGTTGGGATGTAACTTTTCAGAGTGATTATCTTTGCATCTCGCTGGAGCTTGGAGAGCTTGTGGCTGGCAAAAGTGATGTGCTGAGTAACTGGCTTGGAGTAGGGGACAGTGAAATTCTGTGTGGTGGAAAATATGACTTGGATCATGACCTTCCCCATTAGTACTTTGACCATTTTGTAAAACTATCAAGCAACCTTCATATACATTCTCATGCCATTCCCGATCTCTTAGAAATGCTAAATGGTTTTGTGTTGCTGTAAAGGAGACTTTTGCTGTTAAACAGGTGTCCATTCATCTATTACTAACTCATTTCTGTGGTCTCCAAGTGTTGGCTGCTTTGCTGCTGTGCAGGTAAAGTAGCTCTTCAGTCCACACAAAATTCCTTGTTTGTTTTTGGCTTCACAGAAAACCAGCAGCATTTGGTTAAAGAGGGACAGCCTAGATACTCTTTGATGGGCCTCAGTAAAGAGGTCAGGTCAAGATGGATACCTGGAAGCAACGGGGTACCAAAGATGAGTACCAAAACAGCGAGTCCTGTAGAAAAGTTTTGTGCACCATGAAACTCTGTAAAGGGGTTTTCCCTCAGTGTGATTTCTATAGCTTTTTTGGCAGCTTTATGCAGACTTGTCTTGGACACGTGAACTACTGTGAGGATATCAAGACTTTTCATTGTGCTTCTAACTTTAAAAATAAAATTGAAATTGGAACATTGTTTTGTGGTGAATTTGATTTTTATTTTTGCATAAGGTGCCATAGAAAATATCAAGTAGGCCAGTTTTTTATATCACCTCACTTCCACTGTTTCATCCTCGATCAGGAAAAGCAGTGCATAGGAGACCAATCCAAGTACGCTGATTTCTGCCTGGGATAGAGAGTCATGCCCTAAGGGGAAAAGTCAAGTTATGAAACTAATTTGTGTTTGTTCTGTATTTTTCATACAGTTTGTAGCGATGATATTACATCACTGTTTGTGGGGATGCAGTCAGAAGGTTTGGTAAGAATTCATCATTTTTAAAGCTAGCAAGTTTAATTGCCAATGGGATTTGTAAATTGATTGTTGAAAACCCATCTCATACACTGAAGGGTAATTTTTGAAGATAACTTATAACTGTTAGCATTTTCATCTCGGTGAGCTTATTCTTTAAAAACCCTTTATTTTAGACAATTACTAATTGCAAATATTTATGAGCAGCATTATAAGGACAGCAGCGTATAACTGGATTTCCTAACTGAATGATAAATTACACGTTGAAGTTAATGGTTGGAGAATAATACGGTGTGTACTTTTTACGCACAGATAACAGTGGCGGTGAGGATGAGATCACTGGCACTGTAGTAGTTATATGGACCTGTGCAATATTCAGTGAATTAACAGCTGCGTGTGACCCAGAGCTCAGAGTTTTCTGGAAAATGAGGAGCTGAATGACCGGTGCAGTATTTGTCCTGACCAAGAACTTCAGTGTGTTCTGCCTTAAGTTTAATTTATTTTCAGAAATGTCTGAGTTACTTGGAAGTGTGAACTTGCTCACCTTTCAGACTTCAGTCGTTATGTTTCAATAGGAAACCAACTGTCTTTGTTTTAATGTATCATTCTGCTTGTGGAATGTCTCCAGTATCTAAGCTGTGTTTTTAGGGGATGAGGAGAGCCACAATGTGAGTGGCTGAACTGAATGATACAACACTGGAAAGTGTTTTGGTAGTTGTGAAGGAGTCATGGCTGGCTGTGGCCTGCAGTATCTAGTGTGTTCTGCTCCAAAGGATTTATCTTGAAAATTGATAGTCTCTCTTCAGAATATCCATTTTGTAGCAATGTTTTGGACAACCTGTAGTAGTACCTTTCTTGATGGAGCTCTTATTGCACTGGAAATCCCATACGATTCTGTCAACCTGTGCCTCTGTAAAGCAGGAATCTGATGATGCTCTTGCCAGTATTATTTACTGTTTGGAGACTTACTAACCTTTTTTTAATTCTTTTTTTCTTCAAATGGGTAAAACTTAGGTCATGTATATCAACCAACAAATGCATAAAGAGCATCGTTAACCTGTCAAGTTTTATTTTCCTGACTGGTGAATTATTTTATGATAAACTTACCCTTCATTCTGTGTTGGTGACCAGTTGGCCACTCACATGAGCAGTTTGTGTATGAATAGTTCTCGTACTAAAATTAACTGCAGAAACTTTCATAGATTAACTCTGTCACTTAAGTAGTAGTGTGGTGACCTATGCTGGCACTTGGCTGGCAGTGTCATTGTGGTGAGCTGACGTGTATGTTGGTGTCAGTCGTCATGTGAAATGGAGTTCTTACACAATGCATCTTCCGCTTTCAGTCTGCTCTGAAAGTGTGTGCTACTGCCAGCAATGTGGGACAGTGCTCCTCTGTGGGCAGCTTGCTTTTGGGGGTTTCTGAAGACTGGAATGAGATCCTGTGTGAGTTTCAATCGGGAGCATGGATGGTACTGGAATGCTTAGCTGTTGCAAGGCTACTGTGAACCAAATTAAAGATCTACGTGCTGATAGCAAAATATTGCCAATTTCATGTCCCTTGCAGTAGTACTTCTGTCACATCTGATGGTTTAAATTAAAAACGGCTTGGAGACTAATAAAGTGCTACGGAAAGACATTCACAGGAACATCTTTTATTTTCAGAAGTGATACACAACATTGACTTGCTAAAGAGTGTAGTTTTTTTCTTTCCAGGTCCTGTTCCAAATCAGCTGATGCATCCCCCAGATGGCCAGGGATACAGCCCTGCGGTTCCAGGATCGTACTCCCATCAGATGGCGGCAAAGGTTCCTCCACATCAGTCTTCTGGACAGTATAGCTATAGTGGCTCTCAGAATGTTTCTCAATTAAACAATTACCAAGGACCTGGCCAGACTCTCAATAGACCACCGGTGGCAGCTTTCTCCGGGTCACCAGCGCAACAGCCAGGTCCTATTCAACAAGTGCTGCCGCCTGCATTACAGAACTCAGCTGCTGTATCATCTACTGGGAGCTTTCCTCCTGGAGCCAGCCCACCGGTGCTTTCAAACTGGCAGTACAGCCAGACTCCTGTGAGTCAGCCACTTGGGGCTCAAACAAGCCATTTGGCTCATGTGCCTGGGACAGGGTCAGCTCAGCCACCATCATCGTTATCAGGAAATACAAACCCTCCAGGGAGTTATCAATATGCTGCTTCTCCAGGAGGTCCTCCACTGCAGAACAGCTACATGAAGCCAGGTAAGCAGAACTTCTTGATATTTTACCAATATCCATTTTTCAATGTCTTTCTAAAATAAGTATAGAATTGACTCTGCAGTGACATTTTGCTTGTGGAAGAAGATTGTCAAAGCAGATACACCCATCAGAAATACAGGGATGCTTTATTTGGGTTAGAAATGGAAGTTCTGTGCACAGGTTGGTTGTTTCAGCTGGCTGGAGCAGGTAACTCCTGAATGGTGTCTCATTGTTTTGGGACACTGTGTGTGGGTGATGCTGTTTCTGTGACCTTCACCATTTCTTGGGGTGGCTGTTGGAGCATTAGCATGTTTCAGTCAAGGACTTCACAATTGAAAATTGTGGTTCTGTTTAGTGAGCATGATCATCTTGTTGAATGTTCTGTAATCACTTGATTCAGGTAGTTTTCTGAACAGCCTCAGTGAGGTTGATGCAAATAAGTGGAGCACAGCCTGGAAAGAAAACTGAAAAGCACTCTGTGCTGTTGAAATAGAGGTCAGTTCACTGGAAAGCTTCCTTCCCCCAAACTTGTAGTTTTCACATTTAATGATAATTGCCAGTCTTCAGGAAGTACTCTAAAAGTAGGAGACTTTGTTCCTGCTGCTTGACTGCTGGTATATGCAGTGGTAAAAGCTTTTCCAACACTAAATAGCTCTATTGTGCAACTTGTGATTATTATGGAAACACAGCTAATACTCAAGTTTCTCTTTGCCAAACTGCTGTCTGTTGTTACAGAGTTTTTTTCTGACTGAGCATTCAAACAGGACTTAGGTACAGAAATATTTCCCATGTAAAAGCAAATAATTTTTCTTCTGAAGTGCTTTTAGCCTCATTAGAGATTTTTATTGATGCTAGTTTTTTTGTTATAGGCCTGCCTAATTTTGTTGTGCTGTTCAAAATGTCTGAAGCTCACAGAATTTATGAAACTATTTCTGTCACTTAATTGGAATAAACAATTAGTACTTTGGAATTAGTGAGGAAAATGCAGAGAAATTTTGGAAAGTGGCATATGAAATGAGAGCAAGTGTTTGGAATAAATAATTTTTATATCCATTCAATCCTCCTGAGCAATTTCCCTGGTTATTTTTTGTACAACAGTGATCACTTTTAAAATTAATTTAGCTTGTTTGGTGATGACTTCAGACTTAGTTATAAAGTTGGGCTGTTTTCTGTATGTCTTGAAATTCTTGCCAACAAAAGCAAAAAAAGGTGAAAGAGATCAATGGCTTCAGGAACTCAGAATGAGAAAAGCATGACAGAAACAACCTGAAGTTGTGAGACCCTCTAACCACTTGTTAGGATTTATGTAACTCATGCTGTTCATCTTCTGAATAACAGGAATATTTAGAATTCAATCTATGTGGTTTTGTAACAAAACTTTTGTGACTTTTTTCAGCTGGGTTAAACTCCTCCTAAAAGTTAATCTTTTTATAGGATCTGCACCTCCACCAGTGACTCAGCCTTTAACTCCACTCCAACCTCCAAGGCCACCTTTAGGACCTCCACCAACTGGTGGTCCACCCAGGCCATCAACAGCGATACAAGGACCACCTAGTGCACAGTCTCTGCTAAAATCAGCTGCAAACCAAGAAGGTAAGAAACAATTTGCTCTTTATGTTGAATCCAAACGTGGCAACTGCTGTAATATGCAACCTTTAAAGTCAAGCACGTTGCTCTATTAGAGACTCAAATTGTAAAATTGATACTAATACAGCTAATTAATCTAAAAAGAGCAGGTAAGGACCTGGAAAGAAAAAAATAATCCTTGCAGACAGATGTTAATAAAATTTAAGAAATTAACACTTAAAAATATATTTCCAATTGCTGTTTTACGTGGCCATGTCTCTTGTAGTTAGCGTTGGTTTTTTTTCTTTTTTGTGTTATAAAGTGATAACAAATTTCTCATTTCTCTGCATCCCTGACTGCTGTGAGGACAAAAATCCATGTATGACTCCTGAGAGAACTAAAATGTGGCCCCTGCAATTCCTTGCTGTTTATGTAGCTATACTTTATTATCCCCTCTGTGTAAAATCACTGAAACACACATCTTGTGTTTGTTAACTTTCTGAAGGAAGTTACTAGAGGCTGTGAAGTGTCAGCTGTTGAAGACAGATACCTGACTGTGTCTCCTGTGTGCCCTGCACAAATATGCCATTGTTTAAGAACTCCTCAGGGCTCTGTATCAGACAGACTCCAGTTGTTTGGCATTTAGTGCCCATGCTAGATGGGGCCACGTGCGAGTCGGCAGCTTTATTTTTACATACATAGTTCTGTCAAAGCTGTTGGTTCCTTGCATGTTCAGATTGACAGTTTCTTGTGTGTGGTAGCTGTGTGAGTACAAGAATAGTATATTCATATTTAGCTTAGTTTGGAATGTATTAAATGCATTAGAAACAGCTTTTGCTTAGAAAATATTTTCTTCATAATGAAGAAAAACATTTTCAGAGCCCTGGAGAGATAAAAATGTTTAGTCTATGAAGCAGGTTGACTGCTAGCAAGATTCAGTGCCTAATGTAAGTTCCTTTTATTGGGTCATCTTTGAAGATTTTATTAGAAGATGGCAATAAAAATAGAGTACCTACTTCTCCTTAGCAATATATAGTTGTGTTAGTATATTTAGACATAGTTGGCTTACCAAAACCTGTCCTTTGGGAGCATTCTCTGAGTTTCAAGGTTTTTCCTATCTTGGATTGGATTTCTATCTTGACTGGTATGTGACTGTGTCAGAGCTGTTGCTGTTTGGTGAGCAGTAGTGAACTAAGTGTAAGTGTAGGGAATTTGGTGTTTCTGTGAATTAACAGTGAGAAAGTTCTTTAGGGAACTCTAAGCTGCAGGGTACTTGGAAAACTACAGTGAGCCTAAAGAGACTTCCTCTGCTGAGGAGAGAGTGTCCCCTGTTTACTGCATGGCAGCCTGGAAGCTATGGCAAATCCCTAATCTAAAGGAATCCTAAAAGATGGTTCAACCAGAAGTGTAGGGACTTTTGTTTTCCTTAAAAAAAAAAAGAAAAGATTGTGAGGTTTTATGAGTGTCCTTTGTTGAGGTCATGTCTGCAGGGGATGTGGCAGAAAGAGGCCAAAGTGTGTGCTGAATTCGGTTTCATTCTGGGTCAAAAACCAAGTATATAAACTGCATGTCTTAATATTCATCCAGCAGGTAGGATTGTTTTTGTAGTTACCTCATTAAAACTTCTTAACTTGTGCAAATTCTCTTAAAAGGTGATGCCAGATCTGCTGCCAGTGATGGGTCTGTAGTGCAGAACAGCTACGATGCAATTGAAGGTGGTGGCCTCATGGGTAAGGCTTTGGGAGTAAAAATGATTGTTATTATTAGGGAGCTTTTAAGAGTCTGGGAAAAAATAGAAGTTTAAGCATTTGTGTACAAACATATGTACTTGGTTCAATGCCTATCTTGAAGCTAAATATGAAATTTGAAGCATTGGCAATTAGCATGTCTTTCCCTGTAATATGTAAAGCAGGTGGGAGCACTTTGCAAAGCTGACAGCAGCTGTATTTTTTGCACTTAGAAAGTAAACAAGCAGCTCTCCTGTTGTACTAATGCCTCGACTAAGATACAGTACTTCAGCAATTAAATACCTGTCTACTCTGCTTCCAGCAACTCCACATCATTCTCCTGCAGCCCCGAATCTTAAGATGAATAGAAGTGTTGGGTATTCTTACCCTGCCTTACCTCCAGGCTACCAACATACTTCTCCACCTGGAGCACCAGGAATGCATGCATCTGCTTTGCAATACCCAGATGGATCAAAACATTTCCACCAGGTAAAGATTGTCTGGTTTTTATCTCAGTACTACCTCTAGTGGGGGCATGTGGGTAAAGAAAAGTGATGATTGGTGTGTGTTGTGTGTCCCTAGAGTGCTGCTTCTTTTGTTTCCTATTTGGGCACCATTTGCTCAAGAGGACTGACAATAGCCCAGAATTAAAGCTTTTGCCTGTGCCTTGGTACCAGTTTGGAAAAGTTGTGTGCCAGCTCTTTCTGAAGTGTTCCACCTTCAAATCCGTTCAGGATATTTCTTTTGAAACTTTCAGCTGGTTTTGGGGTGTTTCTCTTCCCTGTCATTGTTAGCTGAAGTATTTGGTGGTTTTTTTTCTCCTGAACTTTCAAAGTGAGCTGACCAACACTTTTGCCAGCTGAGCCTCTGTATTTCAAGAGTTTTGTAGCCAATTTATGCTAATTTTTTCCTCTATTATGTTACTTGTCTGAGTCCATGTTCATGTGACAACCAGTATTTCTAAATACATTGAAATAATGGCAGTTAGCACATAAGAAAAACAAACTGAAAGGGAAATAGGGGTGCTTTTAAATGAACTATGGGTTTCGTCCAAATAATTGGTGCTAATTTTGGAAATTTTATTTGACTCTAGCCTGCCCTGGGCACTAATCACTTAACTGCATCAATGGGTGGCCTGAGTCTACAGCAGGAAGGGTTAAGACCTGTGAATCTTCTTCAAGAAAGAAATATTCTTCCTCCCACCCTCTTGAAGGCTCCTGTCCCAAACTTGCATGAAGACATCCAGAAGCTCAACTGCAATCCTGAGTAAGAATATGCATTTGCTATAATTCATCAAAATAGATAGGAGTATAAATTCCTACTTACAAACATAATTTTATAATTTTCATTTAAAACAATGGAGTAAATGAAATTTCAAACAAGAGGCTGGCAGTTGGTTAATCAGTTATGCTCTCTGACTGTGCATAGCCAGGGTCTCCTGCTTTGCAAATATTTTTATGGTAGATAAAGGAAATAACAGTGCCTTTGTGACGTTGTTCATGCAAACAAGCTGGACAGGATTTGCAAAACTGCCACACACATCTGCACTTTGTGGAAGCTGCTGAGTGCTCAAGACTCAGAAAATTGTGGGCTTGTGTATGGTTACTAAGTTTTTAAAACCACTTTTTAAACTTTGCTGGTTCTGATTTATTCCAAAATAACATCTAATATATAAAGATTTGGTGCAACTTTGACGATTGTTAGGCTTAACTTTGACTTGAGTGACTAAAATGACACTCAGTTCTGTGTAAAGAGCCATTTGTATAAAATAAGAACTCAAAGTATGTACTGTGGGTCAAGTTCAGACAGAAGCAAAGTGATTTGACAGACATCCTTTATCTGGAAATGGAAATTCACCATCAACAGCTCTAGAAAAATATACTGTACTATTGAAATCATAATTTATTATCTGAAAGCCTCTGAAAATAACCCTTTGTCCTCCATGTAGGTTGTTCCGCTGTACCCTGACTAACATTCCTCAAACTCAGGCCTTATTGAATAAAGCCAAACTTCCTTTGGGGCTCCTGCTTCATCCTTTCAAAGACTTATCGGTATGAGAAATATTCAAAACTTTACATGGTGAAATATCAGCTATGCTTTTACTAGAGTCCACACAATGGACAATTCATTATAAAACAAGGGCAGGTGTCTTGGCCCAGAAGAACTACCATAGTAACTTACACTTCCTTGTTCCATACAGATCACTGTAATTTTTCTGAATTATTTCTCCCTACCATTTTTAAACCTTCAGGTCTCACTTCTTAATAAAGAAGAAACCCTTCCAAACCTCAAAAAACCAAAAGCTTAAAGGCAGCACAGAATTTGGACTGTGACTAAATCTAAATTCCAGGTTGTGTATCAGTTGCAGTTACTCATTTCAAACCTAGTACTAATGCCAAACTCAAGACTTGACAAAGTTGAAGGGGTATGGATGTCATGAGATAGCCAGGAGACTTTGAGTTTAGCAATGTTTCTCTTAAAGATTGGGTTGTTATTTTTTTCTCAGTTTAATTTTTTAAAGATATGGGCTTCTTTTTCCCTGCTTTTTGATCTGTGTTGGGTGCAGGATTTGATCTTAAACCATTGGTGTGAAATTAAGAAATTGGAGGCTTGGAAAGGGAATCTACACAGTCAAATATATTAGAGCTCAGTTCCTACCTGTTGTTTTAAGGAATTGCAGGGATGCTTTGACTCACTAGCCAGCACAGTGTAGGTGGTGTTACCACAGATGAACAGCTGCAGGATGAGGATGCTTTAAAACAGGAAGCTTTTCTTTTCCAGCAATTGCCAGTGGTCACTTCCAGTATTATTGTGAGATGCCGTTCCTGCCGAACGTACATTAACCCTTTTGTCAGCTTCCTAGACCAAAGGAGATGGAAATGCAATTTGTGCTATAGAGTCAATGATGGTAAGTTTTAAATGTTCTTTAAAGTGCTACTATGAACCTTTCCCACCTTGGCCTTTGAGACTGGAATGTCGTTAGCCATATCAATAGGGAAACTGTTGTCAGTCACACTGGGAGTCATGCGAAATGTTTCCCAGGGACAGTGGTGTCCCTGAAGAAACACAGTAAGCCCAGGTGGTCCCCCAGGGTACTCTTGCAGGTGTAAGTGCACCACACTGCCTAGTGTAGTTTTCCAGGTGTTGCTCAACAGCTACGAAAGAGTTGATATATTTTGGGTTAAAATGCAGCACAGTTAATACTAGTGTGAAATACTAATATATCAACTTATCTGCATAGTTCCTGAAGAATTCCTGTATAATCCTGTGACAAGAGTTTATGGAGAACCTCATAAAAGACCTGAAGTCCAGAATGCTACTATTGAGTTTATGGCTCCATCTGAATACATGGTAAGGCTTTATTTACTTTTCCTTATTCTCTCCCTTTGTCTTCTTTTCAGAGGGAGTCAGAGAAAGCTTTGTTTCAAATGATACTTTTCAGTTCAGTAGAACAGTTGTTGCCTTAAGGAATGTATCTGAGAAGTCATGGGGAGAACTTCAGAGACTTCACTTCTAAACATTTATAATGTCAAAGTTGTTCTGTATTTAGAGTATGTTGATATCTATTGGAAGAAAACTAGAATTCTGGTGTTACCAAATTAGAGGCAAATGCATTCAGAAATTTTTGCCATCATCTGTGTGCTGTTTTAACAGTTTAAACTTGCAATGGAATGAATAAACCATATGAAAGGTTATTTGAAAATTAAAGGTAATCTTTTCTTTGCTCAGCTGCGTCCACCTCAGCCCCCTGTGTACCTCTTTGTGTTTGATGTCTCTCACAATGCAATAGAGACAGGATACTTGAATACAGTCTGCCAGACCTTGTTAGACAATCTTGACTCGTAAGTACTTTTTTCTTAAAAGCTTCTATTTTCATTCCTCTTAAACTTGTGATCCAACATGCCAGTCCTTTCTGTCTGGAAGAGAAATTTCCTAATGTGGGCTAGCAGTGGCCAGTATGGTGTTAAAATGTACCATAAAGCTGTAGTATTTTCCCTGTCACAGCTACACCAGTATAAAAGGTAATGTCGGGGTTTGATTTTCAGTCTGACTCTTTCCTATATGCTACACCAGCCCCCGAAAGAATAACAAGCATCATGTTTATGATATCTTTTGAACTGTATTTTTAGAAGCTGAAATTTAGATAAGTGTTTGCTGAAAAGAGTCATATATCTAATAATCTTTTCATAAAATGCATATTGTCTGAACTTCTATAAACACTGCTTGGTATTTTGCAGTTTACTTCTTCCTTCTACTTCTGTTTACCCTCTTAAAAGGTTTTCACATGCCTGGTAGGTGACTGCTCTGAGCTCCTTTTTTGTTGTGGTTTTTGTTCTCTCCAAAATGACTTGGTGAAGCTCTTGCAGTCTAGCTGTTAAATTAACTACTTGGTAGCAAACATGGAGAGATGCAGTGGATGTTAAAAAAAAAAAAAAAAAGCCTGCAGAAATGAAATTTCATCTCACTGAACACCATATGTCTCATTTTTAGGCTTCCTGGGAACACTAGAACAAAAATAGGCTTCATAACATTTGACAGCACAATCCATTTCTACAGTCTTCAGGAAGGTCTCTCTCAGCCTCAGATGCTTATAGTTTCAGATATTGAAGGTATGCAGAAATAAATTCTGTGATCAGTATCTATTAGTGATTGCTGGTTATGATGGCATTTAAAAGTATGTATCTGGTGGGAGTTTCTAGATCACATCATTAGTCTCTAGTAATGGCTTTAGCAGTAGCATATGTGTGAGTTTGTTTATGAAGACATCTCCCTGATACCTGAGCAATGCTGTGCCTGTTCATGACTTCAGTTAGCCTTCCTAACTTCAGTTTAATTTGTTCAATTCTCTAGATTCCTCCTGAAATTCCAAATACTGATGCTGGATACATTTCTATAGATTTTCTGATGGCTGGTGCTTAGTGCTTGTCCCTCTGCCCTTTGTGTCAAGTCACCTTTCAACTGGATGTTATTGGGCGGAGTAGAATGAGCACTGGAAATATTTGCTATGTGGTTTTATTTAATAGTCTTGATTATCCTTCAGCCCTGTCAATTGCTAATCTAACATGGGATTCTAGCCACAGGAATGCTTATGAGAAAAAAAAAATCCACATAATTATGTTTACATGGGCTAATACACTGATACTGTGTGCTTTTTCCAATAAGTATAATGCTTGGTAAATAAAGTCAGCAGAAGCTTAATGTGTTTTTAAAAGGTAACTCAAATATTTTCTTTCCCTTTCAGATGTATTTATACCGATGCCAGAAAACTTACTAGTAAATTTAAATGAAAATAAAGAGGTAAGAAGTAAGGACTTTCCTAAACAATTAGTGACATTTACATAATCAGGGATATGTCTGGTAATTTTTGATTTATTAATTCTCATTAACAACTCCTGTTCAAATGCCAGATTTGAGGCAAAAAAAGAGGTCTTTTATCTATGTCACTGTAAATTCTTGCCAACCTTAAAAAAGACAGTACTTCAACTTTTTTTGTGACTATATTGCTTTAATATTGGAAGTGTTAATACTTGATTATGCTCAACAATGAGCTCTATATGAAGTAGAAAACTAATGAAGACTCAGAGGCCTAATACTGTTTTCTCACTTGCAGCTAATTCAAGATCTGTTGAAGACGTTGCCACAGATGTTTACCAAGTCCCTGGAAACTCAGAGTGCTCTGGGGCCTGCATTACAGGCTGCATTTAAACTGATGTCCCCCACTGGAGGTAGAATCACTGTCTTCCAGACACAGCTCCCATCAGTGGGAATGGGAGCACTAAAGTCACGAGAAGAACCAAACCAAAGATCAACAGCAAAGGTTAGAAAAGCAAAAAAGGTTGAGAGTACTAACAGATTAATTACCTGATTTTTAAAATAAGATCAATGATGGAGAATTGATTATTAGTGTCCCTGAAAACAGGCAATAAACGTATTAATCCATTTGTATTTCCTTTGTATTATATTATATGTATTGTATTCCACTGTGTTAACAGGACATACATCTGACACCATCGACTGATTTTTACAAGAAGTTGGCCTTGGACTGCTCAGGACAACAGGTTGCAGTGGATTTATTTCTTCTTAGTGGGCAATATTCTGACTTGGCTTCTCTAGGTAAGTCATAAAAAGCTGTTCTGGGGCTTGTAACTCTTGTATTCTGAGAAAATGCATAGAAGCTTCATTAACATTTAGTAGATGAACCTGATTTAAATTAATCTGGTGTGTCAAGATGCAAACTTTTCCTTGCTGAGCAGTGACAGTGAATAGAATGTAATCTTTCAGTCCTAATTTAACCTACTTATTTTCACATCCTCCCTTAGTGAGTCAGTATTCTTGTGCCTCTGATAGAAGTAGCTGAAATACTTTCTTTTTATGCCTTTTAACCATCAGTGTAATTGTCTTTAGAACAAATTTTATTAGCATTCTAATTATTTCTTCTCTATTTAACCAAACTTTCAAGTGACAGCAATTTCAGGTTGGTAGAAAATTACTTCACTCCTGAAACTGTCACTAGAAGGTACAGTTGTGTTACATCTATGTCTTTGTGGGCAGTTCTGTAACTATGTATTGGAGTGATTTGCAGGTGTGAGCAGCTTAATAATTTAAAGACTGCAGCAGCAACTGTCTGCACTCTCCAATGTGTGCTGATTTTGTTTCAGGTTGTATATCAAGGTATTCTGCAGGTAGTGTCTACTACTACCAATCTTACCATCATAAACACAATCCTGTCCAGGTGGAGAAATTGCAAAAGGAACTGAAGCGATATTTAACTAGAAAAATTGGGTTTGAGGCTGTCATGAGGATAAGATGCACCAAAGGTTTGAATTCACCTTCTTAGATTTTTTTGGGAGGTGGAGAAGAGGGAAGTGGGTGTTTGCTGCTGTTTGGAAATGTTTTGATTGGGATTTTAGTTGATTTGTAAGCTTAAATGATTAAAAGGCAAAGATTAAAAAAGGAAAATACAGTATCAGGGATCAGACAATTTATTAAAGACTTTATTTGTAGTGTGTTTTCTGGCATCCAAGCTCCATTTACAATGGTCAAATCTGAAAATCTTGTTGGACTACTATTTCAACAAGATACTGTTTTTATAATCTAGAGACTTTCTACTACTCTACATTGATTTGCCTTGTTAATTCCCACTTTCTGCTAGACCTTATGGATTCTTTGGATCAGTTGTCAGTTTGGAGTATTTACCTTTTCTGAAGAGACTGTATTTCATTGAGAGGGAACATTGTGACACACAGTCATCTGCAGTGATCGCAGATCTGTAAATGGTGCCTGTACTTCACAGCTATAAAACCCAAACGGATTCCTGATTATCTTGTAGGTCTTTCCATTCATACTTTCCATGGGAACTTCTTCGTACGATCGACAGACTTGTTGTCATTACCCAATGTAAACCCAGATGCGGGATATGCTGTGCAAATGTCAGTGGAAGAGAGCCTTACTGATATGCAAGTAGTTTCTTTTCAGTCAGCTCTCCTGTACACCTCCAGTAAAGGTAAGGTTAGACTGAGCAAACGATGGCATTTGTAGTGTTGTTTTGTAAAACAAGTATGGAGGCTACAGTTTTCTTTTCTTGCAGGTGAAAGACGAATTCGTGTCCACACGATGTGCTTACCTGTTGTCACAACACTGAGTGATGTGTACCTAGGGGCAGATGTGCAGGCCATCACAGGGCTCTTAGCCAATATGGGTGAGTGTGCTAAGAGCTTATTTGGATATGCATGGATAGAATCCTTAAAGCTCTGAGCAATAATCCTCTGGGAAGTGGCATTAGAGGAAAAGATTTTCCCTTGTTAGAAGAGTGCTTTGTAAGTCACAAACCTAAGAGAGTTTTGGTTTTAATGCTTGGCTTAGGCGAAGGATCAGCAGAGCTGTGTATAATCACCTGGACTTAGGCTTAGTCTGGTGCATCGTTGTGGGCCCCAGCTTTTTTCTGAAGCACTTGACTTCCCCTAGAATGTGTTAAAAGCTTATTAAGATGCATGGACATACATGATAAAATGAGAGAAGGTAATGTGTGGGACTGTATTCCTGCCAAGGGAGGAAACCTCTCTTACTGAGCCTTGTGCTCTGTTTTCAGCTGTGGACCGCTCTGTTTCTGCTACGCTGAGCGATGCTCGGGACGCCTTGGTCAATGCAGTGATCGATTCCTTGGCTGCTTATCGCTCCTCCGTGCTGAGCATCCAACAGCCTGGCCTCACAGCTCCCCACTCCCTGCGCCTCTTCCCTCTTTATATACTGGCACTCTTAAAACAGGTAAGAGAGGAAAGGAAGCCACGCAAGGGGATGATTCTGTTTGGCAGGTCAGCTGTGAAGTAAAAGGACAATTCTTTGATGGAGAATAATTTAGTTCAAAAGCAGGAATTTGGAAGTGTGTGTAAAACCAAAAGTATAAATGTTTTAAGCAAAATAAAGACACTGACTAGGGTAGAGAATGTGTCAGGGAACTAATAGTGTTTTCTCAGGAATCTCATTTTTGTGTATTTCTGGAAACGTAAATCCACACAGCAGTTCAGTGTGGATTGCAAGAGAGCTGGGTGGGTGGCAGAGAGGGAGTTGACTTGCTGTTCTTGCAACAGGTTCAAAGCATTTCAAAACATTTGCTCAATGTAAGTATTTTTAATTGAATTTCCCTGAACTGATATTAGAAGTCATTTAAATGTTGGAGGAACTGGTTTTCTGTTTCAAAGAGAGGTTTTGGATTCATACTTCTTGATTAGGAGTTAACCAGCATGTTCATACTGCACTTTTTCATGTGAAAGCCTTGATAAGCATTTGAACCAGTCAGGTGGAAGGAATGATCCCTACTTTGATTTATAGCTGTTTTTTTGGTCCCAATAAGCCAGGACTATCTCTTTCTTGTAAATCCAGACCTAAGATTCTGTACATTGAAGCCAGTTGTAAATTGTTCCAATATTTATTCTTTTATATTTCATCAAGTAGCATTTTTAAAGTATATGTTAGACATGTTTCAGGGTGCTTTTATCTCAGCTGTAGTGTTCACCAGAAAGGATTGATGGTGCTGGGTTAAGGTTAATTCTAAACTTCAGAAATGGGATATTGAGACTTGTAAGGTTTGTGTGTGAACCACTGAAGACAACTGTAGAGAAGTAAAATAGCAGCAGTAAGGTACCATGAAAAAACACTGAGGGCACATCTCTAAGACTTAAGTAAGTTAGAAATAAGTGGTAGGTGATGTGTGAAATTCAGCTAATCTTGCTTTGCGTCAGTGGTTAAACTAAATGCCTGATCGTTTGCAGAAAGCATTTCAAACTGGGACAAACACACGTTTGGATGAACGCATCTTTACCATGTGTCAGGTGAAAAACCAGCCCCTTGTTTACCTCATGCTCATGACACATCCCAGTCTGTACAGAGTTGATAATCTCACAGATGAGGTGAGTCTTTGCCTTGCTACATAATCTGTTTGTTCCCAAAGATTTGTGTGGTGTGAAAATAAATGTGTTAAAAATCTCCCAAGTTTTCTATATTAAAGCTGCGCAGCTAAAATATAATGTTTCGTATTCTCCCACTTGTTGCATTTATGCATTTGTTATTTGGAACTGGATTGATGAATTTTGGAGAGAAGCTGTGCTTTGCTATGGATGGATGGGGAATATTTTTTCCTAACTTATTTCATCTTTGCCTTGTGTCATTATCTTGTGCTATAAATCACATGTACATAAAGACATCATAACATGGTTTTTGTCCCTTTGTAGCTTTCTCTATTTTAAAATGTCAAGCCATTTTGAGAACAGGGGATGTTTATGTAAAGCCCTCAATAATTTTAGAAATCATATCTTTGGTACATAACAAATCAGATATTCCAGTTTTAGAACTAATTAAGATACAGTAGTTGACATTCACTTTCTCTAAATAAAACATTAATATTTATTAGTAAATTATGCACTTTAAGTATGACTAGAGCTAAACTGAGAAAAATGGTCCAGTTCCAGTATTCAGTATAATACATCCTACTCTTATTTAATGTTCTGTTCTTTATTATTGCATGAAGATGTGAACCACTGTTTTTCTTCTTCCTTCTTTTAGGGGGCTCTTAACATAAATGACAGAACTATACCTCAGCCACCCCTTCTCCAGCTGTCAGTGGAGAAGCTGAGTAGGGATGGTGCTTATCTTATGGATGCTGGCTCTGTAAGTTGTCTGCTGGTGGGGATTTTAAAAAGTATCCAAATTTACTTGATGTGTTCTTTTTGAGAATTCAAAACATGTACAAGACTGCTGAGGTGTGTTTTGGGTTGGATTAATGTTATTAATGGGTGTCTTTCAGGTGATGTTTCTGTGGATCGGGAAGAACTGTGGGCAGGGCTTTATCAGCCAAGTCCTTGGAGTTCCAAATTATGGCTCAATACCACAGAATATGGTATGTGCTTGCTCTGCTGTATGCCAGTCATACAGTGCTGCCAGAACATCATTTGCATGAGAATTAAAATACCACTACTTAGATGTTAGCCCTCTAGTTGTATAGATCCAGATTTGAGCAAAGAAATAATTTCTGTTACTTCTTGGAGTTTCTTCCCATGAAAACACAGGAGGAAGAGGCTGACAAAGATTGAGTTTCTCAGACCTGTGGGAGCAGACTAAGAACCCTTGCAAACAGTGAGCACAGTGGGTTAGTGGGAAATCCTTTAGTTTCTGCAACAAAACAGGAATCAATCATAGCTCAGTCATCACCATTCTGACAGCTAATTGCTGATAATAGTTTAGCACTCATGACTGTTTGAAGCCCTTTCAAAGAAGACAAGACTGAAACTATGCATCACAAAATCTGTCTCTCTGGGTTTTCTTTATACCTCATGAGTTGGGCAAGTTTAAGTGTTCCTTTTACTGTTTTTCCTAAAAATACTCTGTTTGTATTAATGAAACCTTTTGCCTTTTAGACACATCTCCCAGAACTTGAAACTGCAGAATCCATCAGAACACGAGCTTTCATTTCTTGGCTGAGAGAACAGAGACCTTTCTTTCCTATATTATATATAATAAGGTAAGTGGTTTTTAACAGTCTTTTTGCTTTTTTAGCAACCTGTTAACAATACATACTTGGATATCATATACTGAACTTTCTTAATGGAAGGCTTAATGATAGTGTGTGCTGTGTCTGACAGATTAGACTACAGATATAACTTACTGAGTTGTCTCCAATTAGAATTTTTAAAGACTAAAAAATACTAAGTGTTACAGGAGAATCTCTAGTTAATGTCAGCTAAATGCAGTAAATTCTGGTAAGAGCACTTACTAGGATTAATCACTACTAAGGGCTATTTGAGATCCTCTTTTCATATATCCTTAAGCTCTTGAAATGTTTTGCCACTTGAACTGTAACTTTATTAATGCACCATTGCTCTTGGCAAATGTTTATTTCACTCATATAAAACACTTATATTTTTATTTTTAAGGGATGAGAGTCCATTGAAATCAAGTTTTCTGCAAAATATGATTGAAGACAGAACAGAATCAGCCTTATCATACTATGAATTCCTCCTTCATATACAGCAGCAAGTGAATAAATGAAACACTAGGCTTTGGCTCACTTCTTTAAGGAAAGATTTTGCAGTAAAGAATGATTGTGCTTGTAATATCTTCATTAAATCTGTGGCCTGAGGCAGTTGATGAGAAGTTCTCACTGTGATTTCAACGAACTAAAGCAAATAAAGGACCACATCTGAGAATCAAATGTGCAACTACATAATATTGTACCTTAAAAATTCAAACTGTTGGAACTGGTTGAGCACCTTTAATTTGCTGCAAATCGTGTTTTTACTGTAAGTAGTTGCAGCATGAAGTACATTTACAAAGGCAATACTGAAAAGGTGAAATACATTTTGTAAAATAAAGAGTTCTTTGTTGTTCAAAATGTATATTTCTGTAACTTTTTGCTTTTTTTTTTTTTTTGCTGCTAGATATAAAACCTCACAATACTGATCATGATTTGCAGGGAAATTCTTTCTAAGTGCATCCAGTGATTGCAGACAGAGCACCTCCAATGTTCAACTTAATGCTTAAAGTAGCAAGGAAACAAGTGTTCATTATGAAATGAACAAATGCTTATGAAGTGTAGAATCCAGTGCTTGGATTGGATTATGGCTAATAGGACTAAAGGTAAGCTTAACCTGGATAAGGTGGCTGAATTTGTTGAAGCTTTTAATAAGTCAGTATTCTAATTTTAAAAACAGTGGGGAAGAGCAGGCCCTACATGAGACAGATTTTAAAAAGTCATTGGCTGAGTTGGCAGCAAAAGTAGGCTTAGGTAGATGGTAAATTTTGCTTTTCTTCAGTAAAAGGAATAGTTTTAATTTCCATTTATGAATGGTGTGGGAGGGTAAGGGCAAGGAAGGTTATCTCAGATTTTGTTTGGTTTATGTTCAGTAGACTTTTGGCTCTTGTTTACATTAACTGAATGTTGGGCCCCTCAGATCTGCTGTGTTTCTGAAGCAAGTTTGTTGGCAGCACTTCAGACCAAATGTTGGTCTGCAACATTGAATAGTCTGACATTAAAATTGGAAATTGTTTTTCTGAGAACAAAATTATTATATTGCATTTGAAGATTTGTGTGTGGTTGCAGACATGCCTGAAGTTTTCCAAAAAAGGGGTTTTAGCTGTGGCTATGTAATGAGCCCAGGTCCAAAGCCAGTGTGCACCAAATAAAAGCTTTAAATATATTCTCAGATCCTGCCAGAGCTACAGATTGAAGCTGACATCAGACTTGAAGTGAAAATTTATATACAAAAATATTTAAATAATTTTATAAAAGTGTATTGATAATTCTTCTGTTTCGAAGATTATCATTGATAGCTACCAATGTAAAGAGTATTTAAGTTACTGTATCCCAGTGCCCATGGAAATGTTGCGTATGGAAAAATCTTTGTTTGCCCTTTTTTTTGTTTTTTTTGTTTTTAAATAGTGGTAAACTTAAAGGTTTTGCAAAACCTACTTTCTGGGGCAAGTAACTTGAAGAGGTAAAACACTTGTGAGTGGTCAAGTGTACTGTGTTTAGGATATTTGGTGATACAGATGTCAGTAGGGTCAACATTTGGGTAAACATTTGCTCCCATTTCAGGCTGTAGCTGCACGTGATTGTCAGGAGTTGCCTTACTTTAGGGGAGGAGGTCCTTGGGAGAAATTGTTCTTGTTGCTTGAGCACAAGCTGCTAAAGTTCAGAACAATAAAGCTAAAATAGCATGAAAAGATTATTTTAGAACCAATTTAAGCTTCCCTGTCTGCTGCTTCAGTAGCAAACAGGAATATATTTACTTGAACTGCTTTTCAGAGAATTGCACAGTTTCTAGTCATAGTGAAGAGGTTTCTTTTAAGTTTTGACAGTCAGATTTTTTTTTCCCAGGGAGGGGGAAAGGGGTCTCTTAATTTAAATCATAAATGGAACCTCTGCACTTGCATAGATTCTCACCTAGACCTTGTGTTTTGGGTATATTATCACTCAGATGTTGAATTGAAAACCATCCTTGCATCAAATAGCCCACCCAAAGTCTGTTTCTTACTATGACTGTATTTTGCTACTAGATCCCTTTTTTAAAGAAAAATATTGGAGATGGCCTCATTGCTTTATGTACACCAGACTAATGGCTGAAGGTGTCAGTCTTTGTGGCAGTTAACAACTTCAAATTTGAGTCCCTAACTTTTACAGAGCAAAACATCATAAATGAGTCACATGAACCACCTTGGAGTTCTCTTCACTTCAGAAGAAATTCTGTATTGAACTTTCTTAGTTTATTCCCTCACAGGGGGTAAGGCCTGCTGGTTCACTTGTACTGCTGTAAGGGCAATACAGGAAACATGAACACACACTACCTGTGATTTCTCATTTTTACATGCAATTGAAAAATGAGGATGCTGAAGATGGACTGCAAAAGTAGGCAAAAATGGCTCTAGTACTCAGATGTCAGCACGACAACTCTACCACTGTAAATGTGTGGTACAGGTGTGTCTATTTTTGTAGTCAAACACTTTTTTTAAAACTATTTCTGTATTTGACACATAAGTGTTCGGCCAACATTGTTACCATCCATTTTACTTTGCTTTCATTATTGTTTTTAATTTAATATATTTGAGTCTAAGTCCACATAGACTGTGTTGCAATAACTAGAATGATTCACTTTTATTTAGAATTAATTTCTTAACAGAATTTAATCAAAGATGCAGAATGGCTGTTAATTTAAGGGACCATTAAATGTGATTTTAAGGTTCTGTTTACTATTAGGGATGTAATCCTTATAGTAAATTTAATTTTGTAAAGTAGTGTATAATATTGTAATATTAAATCTTTGTTTTCTGAACTCAAACGTTTGATCTTCAGTATGAAGTTATAAATCTTCCCCCTTCTGAATTTGAGACAGGATTTACTTGTCCTCCTTTTTACAGTTTGTAATTTTCACTGTTTTATTCCTGTAAAAAGTCATTTGTAACACATGCAAATGCTTATTTTATCTGTGCTAATTTATCAGATTTGGCTACTCAATAAAATTAATTGAAAGAACTCACGCAAGTCCATCCTTTCTTATAAATAAAAATAGATCTATGTATTTAATCAATGGATATTAACACCACGTTGGTCACAGGAGGCAGCTGGTAGTGATGGTTGGAATTTAGCCTTCAGCAGCATTCCAAGATTGTGATCAATTTTATTCTAGGCAATCCTGTATCTTCATTTAACATCCCATTCTTTCAGCACCTTTTTTGTAAGACTCATTCCATCTTACACTTGCAAATTTTTTTAGCTGTTGTCACTGCTGCTTCTGGCTCATCATGGATGATTTAATGCATGAACTTGGTAGTCTGACCTCTATTTAACTGGTTTTGAATTTAGAATTCTCTGATTCAGTATTGTAGAAATAAGATTGGACTTGTCAGCGTTGTTTTTTCCCAATGCATATAGCAGTGTCCTGCTGCTGCTGAGCTCCACCACTCCCGCTGTGGCTCAGGGATCAGCAGGGACCTGTCCTGGCACTGGGGTTTGGGATTCCCAGTACAGCATCCCGGAGCCTGCTCCTCATGGCAGTTCCTGTGGGTTAAGGACTGAAGCTTTCCGGTGCCAGGCAGTTCGTGTGAAGTGCTGACGGGAGCTGTCTCTGACATTTGGTTTGGCTCTTCAGATAAGGGAAGAGCAATGGAGCAGTTTCATCACCTGGCACGCAATAGAGAGGTAATAGAATTTTAGTGTACATCAAGATGAATATGCCAACTCTATCTTGTTGGAAAGAAGTGAATACGCTCCCTGTTCTATAATGTCAATCGCTCTGGTATCCTCGAGAGGTGCTTGTCGGCTATGTTTGCTCAGTGTGCACCGGTTGTCCCGCAGCGGTGCAGTGCCGGGCTCGGAGGCTGCCCTGTGTGCGCAGCGCTGTCACTGTCACCGCCGTGCTGTCACTCTCACCGCCGTGCTGTCACTGTCACCGCCGTGCTGTCACTGTCACCAGCGTCCCCTCAGCGCCGCCACCGCCCCTTCCCGCCCTCACCGCCCCGCCCCTCGCGCCGTGACGTCACTTCTGGGCCCGCGCCGGCAGACAGGGGGCGCTCAGCGCTCTCCCAGCGCGCCCCGCCCTTCTGCCCTCACGCCAAAATGGCGGCGCCCGCCTCAGCGGCCGGAGGAGGGCGGTGCCGCGCCTGCGCGCAGGGCGGGGCGGGCCCGCGGTGCCGGGCCTGCGGTGCGGGGGATGGCGGACGGCGGCGCGGGAGCAGCGCCCACACCTCCGGGGCCCCCCGCGGGGCTCTCGGCGTCCCAGCGCCGCGCCGAGCTGCGCCGCAGGAAGCTGCTCATGAACTCGGAGGAGCGCATCAACCGCATCATGGGCTTCCACCGCCCCGCGGCGGGCAAGGGTGAGCCCCGTGGCGGGTGCGGCGGGGCTGTGTGAGGGCTCCGGGGCTGCGGTGGCGCCTCGGCCTCTCCGGCTGTGACCGTCGCCCGTGGTCTCCTCGTGGGCAGGAGCGGCCGGTTGCCCGCAGGGACAGGGCCGGCTGTCTCCCCATTCAGTGCCTCCTTCCCTGGCAGGGATGCTTCAAGCAGCACGACCTGCCCTGCTCCGCGAGGGACCCGCCCATGACATCCCGGTGCCGTCAGAAGGTCGGGACTTGGGCCCGGCACTGTCCCTAGAGAGCGAGCAGACAAGCTGTCATCTCACTGCAAGTAGCTTTTTTTAGTTGAAGAAAGGATGAGCCTCCCCCATGTTTTCAGTCAGTAGCTGCTGGCTTTCATAGCTGACTTTTTATAGCAAAGTTATCTCACATTTGGATAGTGACATAGATGTTCGTGGTTGGCATGCAGAATTATCTTGCAGAACCATAGTGGAGGTAGGGCAGTTATATTTCTGTAGGTGCTTCAAGCAGGCTGTCTTGCCAGCAAAGAGTTCTCAGATTTCAGTTTGCAAGGATGCCCATGAGCCATGAACCAGTCTGACTTAACACTGAGAAGTACTCCTGAAGTGTTGGTTCTTGCTCTCTGGTAGGACCAGACCTGTTCTTGATTTGGCTTTTGTTCTCTGCCATCATCTCCCTCATTGTAAGATGGGTCTTCAGGTTTGATACAGAGCAGGTTAACACTGCCCTGCCTCTGACAGTAGAGAGCAAGCCAAAGTGCATTATTGTTGTCTGCTTATTTGTCAGGTGTTAATGCTCTTCTGGTTGATTCACTTTCTGCAAATCTTTGGTTTTTTTTTTAAATGTTGATCTATGTATTTGGATCTGCTTGTGCATACAGTACTGTTGCTTAATGAAGTACAGTGTTTTAATTTCTCCATTGCTGACTGACAGCTTCCACTAATCATGTGCATTGCACAGCGTTCCATCTCGTGTCTGCTTCATGAAGACTGCCCTCTTTAGTCATAAATCTGTCTTTTCACTTGGGAAGCAGAGACCCAGGACCCTGATCCAGTATGGCTAAAGTGTTGTTCCACATACCCAGTGTGCGTAACTCTGTGTTTTTATTTCTCTTCCTTAGATGATGAAAGTCACCCAGAATCAAAGCTTCAGCACGAGCAAGATAAATCAAACTCTCTTCCCATTCCTTCAGTTTCCAAGCGGATTGTGCTTGGCGATTCTGTGTGTAATGTGACAGGCTCGACTGACCACGCAGGCAGCATGGCAGAGCTCAGAGGGGACAAGGACTTGTTCGGTAAAGCCCCAGAGCTGGTCACCGAGGGGACAGGCGAGCTTCGTCACCGTCACAGGGGGGACCTGCCCTCTGAGGCTGCACCACGGCCACCAAGACACGGCTTAGAGCAGTACCTGTCCAGGTTTGACGAAGCCCTAAAGCTGAGGAACCAGCTGATGAGTGAGAAGCCGAGCCAAGAGAATGGGAATTCAGCGGAGGAGTTTGACTCTTTCCGCATTTTCAGATTGGTGGGATGTGCTCTGCTCGCCATTGCGGTCAGGGCTTTTGTGTGCAAGTACCTGGTGAGTTCAAGGACACAATGCTGCTGCAGTTTGCTGGTTGGTGCAAATTACTGGGAAATATCTGGGGCTGAAGTCTACTGGTAATGTAGAGTTGGGAACTTTAGGCACTCTTTACATTTCCGACAATTGTATAAAACCTAAAAAAATTGCTGAGTTTTAATCTGCTACTTAATACAGCCACTGTGTAACCATTGAGAGTAGCACAATTGGTCTGTTGTGTTTGAGGAGCAGATGCACTGGAATAGTTGCAGCTGAAGTTCCCTACAAGCTTATTCCCATCTTTGTGAGCATGAGTCAGCTGCTCCTCTAGTTTGGAGTCTAAAGAAGAGTAAGAGTAAGAATAGAGTTTCCATCCCTGGAAGTGTTCAAGGCCAGGTTGGATGGGGCTTGGAGCATCCTGGTCTAGTGGAAAGTATCTCTACCCATGGCAGGGGGAAGGAGTGAGATGGCTTTTAAGGTCACTTTCAACCCAAACCATTCTGTGATTCTAAGAATAGCAGTTGTTCCAAGATAAGTGGATCCTACTCATTTATCAGCCTGGGAAAAGTAGTTCGTCAGTATTCCCAGTGCATGCCAGTACAGTACAGAGGTGTGTGGCAGGTACAGCCTACCAGCTCCTGGATCCCTGGGCTCAGTTTTACACACTGCTGTTCTCTTCTGTGATTTCAGGTCCTTAGGCTCAAAGAAAATAGGGCAGAACCTTATTTTTGACACGTAACATATCTACTTAGGTTTGTAGTATTCAAGAATGGTGTTGCTCTGTTCCACAAATTAATTTTTACCTACTATTTTTCTTTTATGACTTAGGCAGCATTAAATTTCTGTGTTTCTTAGCTATTCTGACCAAGTTAATTTTTATATATTCTTTTCTGTTCCTTCAGTCAATATTTGCACCATTTCTTACTCTACAACTTGCTTACATGGGACTGTCCAAGTACTTTCCAAAGGTAATTTTTTTTTTCAGAATTAGATTAATTTGAAGTGTTTTCAATTTAAGCTTGTGTTTAGATTGTATTATTTTAGGACCAATGCATGTGAAGTATTCTTCCCTTGTTTTAAACTGTGCAGTTGAATGACCAATGCCAATCCGTTACACTGGTTTTTAATCTTTCCAGATTTAGTCCAGCTCTTTTATAAATCAGCAGTGAAAACATGGGCTAGCAGCTTGTTTAGGTGTAGCCTAATTACAAGCATGTGACCAGGAGATGCAGGTAGTTATTCCATGTCTTCAGGAAACTTGCTTTTTCTCTAGACCATGCTCTTCTCTGGTTATTGTTTGCTTTGCTAAGCAGCTGTTCTGCATGAAATATCTGGATGAAATTTGGGAGTGTGTTTGCTAAAAAACTAGGCAGAACAGTTGCTTTTAAGGGCTCTGCATTCCGCTGCTGGTATTGGTTTGAATGGCAGCTTGAATTGAGACATTCCTTTGTGTGTGAAACTTGCTGCTTATTAGCAAGATTTGCTATACCACTTGCTTTATATATTTACACCAGGTAATTGTGCTGAAGCATTTATTAGGTTGATGATTTTGTCAGGTCTGCTGTTCAAAGTGGGATTGAATGATGTTCAATCCATAGTTAAAAGGGAAAATTTGCATTTTAAAAGGAATAACAGATTACTTGTAGAAATCAGAATAAATCAGCAGTTGTTTTGTAGTTAAGTATATCTTAATAGTCATTCTAAGCTGATGTGTCACAACACAAAATAGTAGAATTAGCCTTAGATTTGCACCAGCTCATCTGCTACATCTTCTTGATCTTGTTTCTGCTGTACTTAAAATCAGCTCTTCAGTTTCAGAATTTAAAGAGGTGGTTCCTTTCCACAACTTGATTTTACTGCAGTTAGACCTGGGTGAGGTCAATTCCTTTGTTATCCTTCATTTTTCTCTCATGAAAAATAGAAGTATTCTTGAAAGCTTGATTTAGATTGGATTAAATTAAGATCTCCAGCAAGTATCATCAAATTACTAGAATTTTCAGCCACTGTCACCTCTTCCTGCACGTCAGACTTTGGATCCTTGGGATTCCTCATCCTAGGGATGGAACAGCTTTCAAAATGTTTTGAAGCCTTTCTGAGTTCAGAGGACAAAACTGCCAAATTAAGTCGTTCTAAAACAGAAATGGTTTTCAACTCTAAATAATTTTTCTGTTAGAAAACTAACAGTATTTATGAGGTTTTGAGCAACCTGGTCTAGTGGAAGGTGTCCCTGCCTGTGGCAGGGGGCTGGAACGAGATGAGTTTTAGGTCCCTTCCAACCCAAACCATTCTGGGATTCTGTTTTTTGCCAAATAGCGTTATGAAATTAATCCATTTCTGCCAGTGGAGATGCCAGGCTCAGCTTCTTACCCCCAGATTTCCCTTGTCTGGGAATCTTCCCACTCAAGCAGGAGCAGCTGCCCAGCCTCACATCTCAGCCTGCTGGGAGCAGCAGCGTGAAGGAGGCAGAATATTGGGGATGAATTTTATCTGCTGTTAACCAGCCTCTCTCTCAGCTCTGCTGGATCCATCACAGCAGGAATCTCTGTCTAGGATAAGTGCTGTGAATCCTGGAGTGTGTCTGGAGAGAATCAATCCAAACCTGGTACCAGTGAATTTGGAATGTGTGAAACAAGCACAGCATTGGTGACATATAAAGCAGAATTGGATTAGAAGAACTAACGTGGTACTGGTTTTTCTTTCCCTTTCAGTGTGAGAAGAAGGTGAAAACGACAGTACTGACTGCTGCTCTTCTCCTGTCTGGAATCCCTGCAGAAGTGATCAGTCGCTCCATGGACACCTACAGCAAAATGGGAGATGTTTTCACAGACCTTTGTGTCTATTTCTTTACTTTTATCTTTTGCCATGAACTTACTTTGGTTTTTGGCTCTGAAGTACCATGATGGCTGTAGAATTCCACACAGTAGCTACACTAAAGCTTTCTGGACTGTGTTCCTTTAACGTCTGACTGTGCAGGCAGGTCTAAACCTTCACTAAAATTCTTACCTGTTCAAATGCTTGAAAGGAGCCTTAAATCCAGTCATTTTGGGAAAGGGAGAGCAGAGTCCCAGACTGCCAGTTGTGTTGGTTCAGTTTAAGTACTGTGTCTGCGTATTACAAATGTGAAGGCTAGGATGCAAGTGTCAGTGGATGATTTATTTGCTTTAGTTAGATAATGCCCTTCTCAGCCTCCTTCATAAACATTTACAAAGCTGTCTTTGTTCTTTTCAGTGAGAACAAGAAGAGAGTTCCCTTCAGCAGAACCATATATATATGTATATCCTGTAAGACTATAGCTAACAAGACCTGCTCATTTTGTGGTGTTCCCATTTTTTAAAGAAAGCTCACAAGAAAGAAATCCCTGTATTCTCTTCAAATGTTCAAGTTCAGAATGTTGAACCAAGTAGCTGCTTCTGGAGAATGTTGGTGAAAATTGCCACTTTGTTGTCCTGATCCTTGCCTTGCTATACATTACTTGTTGTGATTGTAATTAATTTAATTTGATGATTTTTGTGGGAAAGAGCTAAGCAAAACCAACAAGAAGAAAGTCCTGGTGCTTACAAATGTCATTAATCAAAAAGTAAGAAACAAAACTAAACTCATCTGTTTATGAGTTTCCAGCAACCTAATCCTAGTGCAGCTCATAGCTATACTTTCTGATATTTTTTTTAATGCTAGCAGTTCATCTCACGAGGGAGAAGTTGTATATATTGGCACCCAACCTGCTGTATCAAATCTTTGCCCTAGTGTTTCTAAAACTTACAAGGGAAACTGTTTTGTTTTCAATCTCTTAGGAATTTTGCACAGTGAGAGGAAGGAAGTGTCATTCCAAATAGTCAACTTAAATGCTTATAATCTCTAAAAATCTCGAAGCTAAATTTGGTAGTGTTTTCAGCTTGAAGTTTCTTGTTTTAAATCTGGACTTTCAGGTAGTGTAGGCTGATGCCTATTTTTAGCATGGTAAACCACATATTTAACTTGGTCTTTGTCTGCTGAGGCTTTGTTAGGAAACAGATGTGTTTGATTGTAGCTCTCTAAAGTAAATGGCCCAGCTTTCAGCTGATTATCCTCTGTTAAAGCTTCCGCCTGTAATTTTAGTGATGCATTTCTGTCTTTTAAATTAGATATATGTTTGTGGCCTGAATACAAGAACCTTATATTTTGATTTGACCATTTTCATGTTTGGTTTTTTTTAAACTGATTATGTTACAGTATTACAGTACAGATGTACAGGGCTGGGCTGCAGAAAATTCTGACTTAGGTCTATTAGCACAGGTATTGATTCAGAAGCTTTAAATTTGTTTATATTAGATTTCAGAGAATTCAAATTACAGTCATTTAAATTAAGGTTGAAATATGTAAATAATGAATTTGCTCAAAAGTTACTTGTTCTGTTTCTCTATTTATATGCCCAAATGCAATACAAATAAATTGGAAAACACCAGTACCTGCAAAAAGCAATGAATTTTTAATCCTCACCGTAAAAGCTTTAATCAGGTTAATACTCCTGCATGGGCAGAGCACCAGGAGAGGCTTGTGCTTGATTAAGAAACCTCGAGGAAGAAATGCCGATCAAGAAACGACCTTTAATAAGAAACCAACCTGTTTTATTACGTTTTTACCTTACCTCTGTTGGTGTACATAGTTCTGTTCAATGTTTGTTGCCGGACGGATTGTTTTCTATTAAAAGCCTATTTGTTACCCGCTTCCCTGGCGCTCTGTGCGGCTGGATTATAGCTTCGTGCCCCGTTCGTGCGGCCGGGGCGGCGCTGCGCCCTCCAACCGCCGGGGGGCGCGGCGGCGGTGCGGGCCGGAAAAGGCGGCCCTCCCCTCCCCGCGGGCCTCTCGCCGTGCTGGCGCGGAATGGCCGCCGCCGTGTAGCGGGAGCGCCGCCGCCATGGGCCGCGAGTCCAGGTGAGGGAGCGCCGCCGCCGCCCCGCCCGCCCGGGCGTTGTGGCGCGCTCGGGGATCGCGGCTCGCTGCGGGGTAGCGGCGCGGTGGGGTGGCCGGGAGGGAGACAAAGGGTGGCGCGGGCTCTCTCGGCCGGCGTGCGCGCTGAGGCCGCCGCGGCAGGGCCCGGGCCTGGAGCCGGCCCTGAGGGCAGGCCGAGGGCTCGGGGCTCCGGGCCGGGCCGCTGCTCCCAACGCTGGGTGGGTCCGAGTTGCCGGGGCTCACCGGCACCGACCCCGCGGCTCCCGGAGCCTCTCCGGCCTTCGCGGGCTTGTTCAAAAAGGCCGTAATTAGCAACGTAAGGGGGTTAACCTGCTATAGACGGTTTTGCCCGTGCTTTTTGTATTTTTGCAGAATTACGTATCTTTTGCCCTCTCGCAGCTGATAAAAACACCTGGCTAGTGTTGTGACCAGCTCAACAGTAATGTGCCCCTGTGCTCCAGATGATTCGGAGCTGCTCACACTTATCAGGCTTTAAACCCATTCCACAATTTGCAAGTGCTGTCGGGCATATGCCTATTTCCTTGTTTAATCAAACCATCTGATTTTTGCACTAAAGCTGACTTTAAAAGTTGTACTACACTGCAACAGCTCCCAGGGCCATAACGGAGATTTACACCGAGAGAGGCAGATGACTTGAAATTTTAACAAACATTTTAGGCTCAAATTAGTGATCTAGTGCAGAGCTGGGCACTCCCACAGATTTATCTAAATTAGCTCCAAATGAGCTGGGCAGCAAGGGTGGTACAGGACCCCCTTAGAGCCTGCTGAATTGAAAGCTAAAGCTCTGGCGCTCCAGCCAACAGGACTCCCATGCTTGTCTCAGTGCAGCTTCTCTGTTGATGATGACAGGGCTTTTCTGTTTGGGCTAAAAATAATGTTAAAAGTGGGTTTAAACTTGTATGTATTTTCTACTTTAACATAAAAAGAGGTTTTAAAAGTGAGGAAATGGTAAGAGGGTGAGAGTGAGTGGTGGGTGGAGATGGATGGGGGCTGCATGTGCTGGGGTTGGTGTGAAGAAATGTTCCTCACGCTGGGGCTTCTGCAACCTGAAATTGTATCTTTGGCGTTATTGCACACTGCGGAGAACAAAGAAAATTTTAAAAAGTTAATTCTCTAAAACGAAAATATTAGAAAGAGAGGAAATACAGAGCGGATCCCATAGCATTTTGTGATGGAGATGGGAAAGAAATCAAACATCTCAATGCCAACAGATGTTCTTTGCACTCAGTTATCCTGCTGATAAGGCAGGATGTGGGTATATGCTACTGTGCTGACTCCAAATGCACATGGTACCTAAATATACTGCATAACATAGACTAGATATAAATACACTTTTATTTTCAGTGCCGAAGTATTTTAATACAGCAATGGAAGTGATAGGAGTTGGGGGGCTTAAGTTATGCCTTCTCTGCTTCTTCCTGCTTCTCAAGCCTGACTACTGGGCTTGTTAGGAGAACAGGTCTGTGTGTCCTGAGCCACAGGAGACTGAACAAGGGAATTATTCTGGCATGGTGACTGAAATTATGAAACTGGAAGAAGAGGAAATGGTCACAGTCAGGGTTCCTCTGTGACTTGTGCGCTCAGCTAAAGAGTTTCCTAGAAAATTCCTGGCCCTGCTCTGCCCCATGCTATGGTTGAGATAAGAGAGCATTAATGAGGGAGGAAAGGAGACACCCATCTCCATCACACATCCTTCAAGCCTTGCTGACTTCTGACAGCTTCTGTTGTGATGTTTGATATTACAGAAATTCTTTTGATGTCAATGTGGTAAAGGCATTGACCACAGCTGTGTTGCATCCTCAGGGGTTTATGTTTCTTTAATTCCAGTCTTTAATTCCAGCTTTCCCATTGAGCAGAGGTATAGTTTACCTACCTTTCATGGGTAAACATATACTGTATAAAAAGGAACAGAGAGCAATTTTGTTTGCTAGACAGAATTTGAGATAGCTTCAAAGAGCCTTTAGCTTTTCCTATATATAAAATGGAAATCAGTGGATTTCTGAAAAGGAAATTGTACTTGATGTTCTGATGTTTTCATGATGTGCTTATAGTAGTACTCTAAAATTTAAAAAAAATCATGACCAAATAATCCTGCTAATTTCAGCATCGTTAGAACTTTATGTATATTGATCAGTTCGGCAAGATGATTACTAATGTTTATACATATAAAAAGTCTAAGAAATGAAGATAATTTTTTTTGCTCACTTGACCACTTGACAAGCACCCTTTAAGTGCACGTGGTTCTGGTGTTCACACTGGTCTCTGAATGTGCCACGCAGGCATTATCGGAAGCGCTCTGCGTCCCGGGGGCGCTCCGGGAGCCGCTCCAGGAGTCGTTCCCCATCCGACAAGAGGAAACGCGAGGACAGGCGCTCCAGGAGCAGGGATCGGGATCGCAGGCGGGAGAGGTCGCGCAGCAGGGACAAGAGAAGGTCCCGATCACGGGACAGAAAACGTCAAAGGTATGGCCTCAGTTCCAGTCAAAGTATGTAAATGGGCCTGTCTGCTGAATACTGATGTTCTCCTACTCCAGTTGGTTACTTTGCTGATGTCTGTGATGGATTTCACTATGCTTAAGGCTTTGTGCTTATTAAATGCTCTCTGGCTTGCTGGTGCTGGAGTTTGTAAGTTCTTAGTGGTCTTGATGGGTTCCTTTTACAACCTGTTCCTCAACAGAAGACTAAAGTTATACTATGATTGCGTCCTAAGTAAAGACAATTTTGTTGCATGTCAGACGTTCAAGGAGTAGAGAAAGGGAGCGGAGCCGAGAGAGAAGACGATCACGGAGCAGAGAGAGGAGGCGCTCGAGGAGCAGGAGTAGAGGGAGACGGTCTCGATCCTCCAGCCCGAGCAAGAACAGGAAAACAGAAAACAGGTACTCTTGTGTTACTGACTTTAGCAATGGACAGAAACTTACTGCAGGTCATTTTCTTTTAAGTATATCTTGGTAGGGTTTTCAGATATAATTGCAAACAGCATAATCAGGCTCTGCTGTAAAATGAGTGGGAAGTCCATAAATGGTAACAGCAGTCTGGATACAGAATAAGTAGTGATGGCAGTTTAAAAATTGTGAGAAGCTGGAATCACAAAGTCTTTGTGAATAAGTGTATTTTTTGTATTAGAATAGCTCAAATAAAAAAGCTTAATGAGATTTAATTGACTAAAGTGAATTTTATATTTATTGTCATACGTTAGCACATATTTGGTTTAGATGCATTCTTTTCTTTTAAATTGGAAGCCAGTAGGGATAATAAAACCCGCAATAAAGGGGTTTTGTATTCAGTACAAGTCTGCCTGTTACATTTGCATTACACGAGTAGCTTTTCCCAGGGAGAAGGATTTTTGTCTGTCAGCCAGGACGGTGTGTTTAGGGGGATATTCACATTTCCATGGCAAGATGCTAGATTGTCGCTGTTGAGCAGCTAGCAGAGTAATGAAAGCACCAGTTCTCAGTGGCAAGAAGGAATGACCTTTATTGTTTTGATTTCATCACATATATAGAGTTCTCAAAAGTCACCCAGATTGGTCAGTCAGAAGCCTTCCCCCAGGCCTGATTAGCCAGGCCTGCACTGTCCAAGTTCTGGGACACTGTTCCAACAACATCCAAACTTTATCTTTATTTATAAAACACAAGAAAATTTCTCATGGGAAAAACCTGTGCTAGCCACACTAGATCACTTTACCTTTCTCTAGAAACTGCACAAACAGGAAATTTTTTCTCTCTCTTTTCTAAATGCTGACTTCAAGGAGGTAAAATAAAGTCCAGAACAAATGGAGTATCAATTGTAAGAGCTCTGAAAATGAAGTCTGTAAAAAAATGAGAAAAGCATGTGAATCGGTGATTTGCAATAGAGTACATTTGTGGTGGACAGAGGAAATAATTCCATGACATGGAAAGATTGTCTGGGAAGCAGTGTGTTTTGTGAGGTGTTTAAAAATATACAGGGTGTTCATAGTTCTGCTTCTGTCCAGCACATGTGTATCCTTCCCCTGAGAAAAGCTGTGATGTTCTACGAAACCTTTAATCTTACCTTTCAGATCAAGATCTAAAGAAAAGACAGAAGGTGTGGAAGTTTCCAAAGAAAAGAAAAAAGACAAAGATGACAAAGAAGAAGAGAAGGATAAAGATGCTACCACAAATGCTGTGGCCACTGAGGTAGAGACTTTTAACTCCTGTAAATTTAAAAGATAAAATGTTTAAGCCAGGAAGTTTGTGGATGTCCAGTCTTCTACAGCGTGCTCACTCAATGGTTATATTTGTTTGAAGATGCATAGACTAAAGCCAGTGGCCATTAATTTACGCTCTTTGGTTGGTTTTTATCGTAGAATTTTGATCAGAACAAACTAGAAGAAGAAATGAGAAAACGAAAAGAAAGAGTGGAGAAATGGAGGGAAGAACAACGCAAGAAGGCGATGGAAAACATAGGAGAGCTAAAAAAAGAAATTGAAGAGATGAAACAGGGAAAGAAATGGAGTTTAGAAGATGATGATGGTATTTAATCTCTTTTTATATAACAAAATACTTTTGTGCCTAGTAATATTTTTATTACATTATCTTTAAAGCATTTAGTTGCTCTTCAGAATGTGAGCTGTAAAGTAACAAAGCCTAAATCTCGTCATGGTGTCAAATGGTTTAAGATACATTTTTGATAAACCGAGTGGAGAGATTTGCATGAGGAAAAATTATATGGTAATAACACTGGGCTGTAATTATTTGGGTAGATAATAATTTGACACGTGTAAGGACTTTTATCTTTCCCTGTCTTTATTGCCGTCTTTTTTGCTCATGTTAGATGATGAAGAGGAAACTGCAGAAGGAGAAAAAGAAGGCAATGAAGTTGAAGATGAGGAGTTAGATCCTTTGGATGCATATATGGAAGAAGTAAAAGAAGAGGTCAAGAAGTTCAATATGAGAAGTGTGAAAGGTGGAGGTGGGAGTGAAAAGGTAAAAACATCTATTAAGATTTTTTATTTTTGAAAGACAAAGATAACTTTGTGTTTTAATAGCAAAATGGCTTGGGAAAAAATGGGGGAAAGTGCAAAAAGGCAAGAAGTTAGATGCACTTAATGCCTGTTTGCTTTAACTTTCATTTCCTGGTGTTTTTATGAAGCTGTTGTATCAAGCATTATTCTGGTAAAATTTCACTGAGGGAAGTGAAAAATACCCCCAACGCTCAGCATAATACATCCAGAAGTACAAATATTCTGTATGTTTTATACAGTATGGGTTTTGCTTTATAAAATAGTGCATTAATTTTTTTAACTGTTTTTATAGAAAACTGGACCAACTGTTACCAAAGTGGTAACTGTGGTGACAACCAAAAAGGCAGCTGCAGAGTCAGAAAAGAAGAAAGGGGAGCTCATGGAGAATGACCAAGATGCTATGGAGGTAATGGAAACATCTTGTATTTCTCCTGTGAAAAGGCAAAGTGCCTCTTCTTGCTTCCTGTGGTTGTGTGTTTGGCCTGAAGAGCTTTGGAGGGTGTGGGTGCTTTGCTGTTCTGGAGGCTGTGGAGGGACAGCCTTGCCTGAGTCACAGGCCTGGTACACTGCAGGCCCTGGAGCTCAGCCAGTTCAGACCATGCTCTGTGGCTGCAGTTCCAGTGTTAGTGGTGCTCCTTCAGAGCTGAGGTGGGGACATGTGTTAGAGCTGTGACTGCAGTGTGACACCGATCTGTTGGGTGGCTGCTTTATCTTATTATTTTCCACTTTTCTTTTGTATGGCAGTGATTGTTTCTGAATAACAGGCTGGTATTGGCATTTATAAAGTCATGAAAGTGATACAGAACATGGTAAGAGTTAAGGTTTGGGAGAAATATGATTGAGTTAGGGGAAGGAGCAACTGGGACTCTTAAGTTGAGAGCAGGTCTTAGTTATCACGTCTAATACAGTAAGAAGTATGTGCTGCTTCAGAATAGTTTCTCCATAAATGAAAAAACTGAACACCATCATAATTCATTCATCCTAATGTAAATACAAATTGTGATCTCTGCAGTATTCCTCAGAAGAGGAGGAAGTTGATCTTCAGACTGCCCTGACTGGCTATCAGACCAAGCAGAGAAAGCTGCTAGAACCAGTGGATCATGGAAAGATAGAATATGAACCTTTCCGGAAAAACTTCTATGTGGAAGTACCAGAACTTGCTAAAATGACTCAAGAAGGTAAAGACAAAAACAACCAAAACACCTTTACTGTTAAATAAAAGAATGGTGGATTTCAATGTGCAAAGAATAGCAAATACTTTTGGATATAAAGAGCATTTGAAGCAACTTGGTATAGAAAATTGTTAATTCAGTTGCACCACTATTGTCAATAACTTACTATAATTATATATGAAGCTTTGGTCAGAAAATTAGCCTGAGGCCTTTCAACCTAACTCCTAACAAGTAGTGTAATGAGCAAAAAGCTGGTTTTTCTGGTGATGATAAAATTAGTATTTCATGTTAAGGGACAAAGCAAGAATTCCTTGATCAAGGTAGTGAAGTGTGAAGTTTGACTCTGTTGTAATGTAAACTCTGTTTCAGAGGTAAATGTGTACAGGCTGGAGCTGGAGGGAATTACAGTCAAGGGAAAAGGCTGTCCCAAACCAATAAAAACCTGGGTACAATGTGGTATTTCCATGAAGATTCTCACTGCCCTCAAAAAGTAAGCAAGCACTTTATGAATTGTATCATGCTTGGTAATGCTCACAGTGTTCTGTCCTATGTCCATGAGAAAGATCTTTTACTTCATTGCATAATGCCACACGCCCACGTTTGTAGATGTTACATTATATAGTCATCAGTGTTTATCACTCAGTATTGAATTACTGATATTAACTATTTTCTCCCATTTGTGTCATCCTTTTGCTGCCCAATTTGATCTGTATTTTTTGAATGGCAGTGATATGTATTTTTAAATATGAATATGCAAAAAAAATTTAGCATGACTTCATGATTCACATCTGTCATGTTCTATTTTGTTCCTAAAATACTTTTTTTTCCTTTCTTTAAGGCATGGCTATGAAAAGCCCACTCCCATTCAAACCCAGGCTATCCCAGCAATTATGAATGGACGGGATTTGATTGGCATTGCTAAAACAGGAAGTGGAAAAACTATTGCGTTTCTGTTGCCCATGTTCAGACACATTATGGATCAGAGACCATTAGAAGAAGGAGAAGGTCCAATAGGTAAAAGGATTTTTTTTTCCAAGTTACTATTTAAATAAATATAACCTCAAGCATATGCTTTAGATGGGACTCCAGTTCTTCTCTTGGTTATAGGGAGAAGCACTTACTAATGTCCATTGATAAATGTTTTTTTTTTAGTTCATGATCAACGTGCTCTTTAAAGTTGTTTTGTGATCACTGTGCTATCTCAAGTTGTTTCAATAGCACTCCCATATCCATGTATCTGAGAGACCTTACTCCTTTGGTTCTTATATTTCTATTGTGTAAATTACAACATCTCTTATTGCAATGTATGATGAAAATGCTTTACTTTTCAGCTGTCATTATGACACCTACTCGTGAGTTGGCTTTGCAGATTACCAAGGAGTGCAAGAAATTCTCAAAGACACTTGGGCTTCGAGTTGTCTGTGTTTATGGAGGAACAGGAATCAGTGAACAGGTAGGCAAAACACATGCCTGCTTTGTCAAAGAATTCTTGGGCTTTGGTAGTTGATGTTATTTTTGCAGCAAAATTAGTTGCTTTTTCTTTCCCATGAATCCAGTACATTTGTAGTCTTCATTATGGATTTTTTCTGAGAATACTAGTAATACAAAAAGCTTTGCATGTACCTGAGCCTTAAACATACTGATCTTGAAAAGTCTCAGATACGATCCTTAAAAATTTCAGACTTTATGTATGTACAGAGCATTAAATTAAAATTGAATTATTAGTGGGATATAATAGTTTGAAAGTTATTGAGAAGCTGTATTTTTCTGAGAGTTCACCTTAAGATCGCTAAAGCTAGAAAATTATAACTTTGGTTTATTGCATTATCAAATATTGCATCTTGAAGTAACTTAGATTATTTTTTAAGCAGTTCCACACTCCTGCCCCACCCATTTATGGAAGCAGTAGGAGTGACCCTCTGGGGTGGAACATGGTGTGTCTCTTGTCACTTGTCCCTGATATAACACTGACATTTCTTACAGGTTCCTAACTGTATTGAAGTCATATCCCCATTAGAACTACTTCATGTGGTGGTAACTCAGGCTGTCAGGGGTTATGCTTCTTGGAAGTAAAGTTTTCCAAAGACTTAAAGAAATTGCTAATTAAAATATTTACGTAATTCATATGAGTGGAACAGCTTTATTACAATGTAGGTAGTTTTCTTTTTTGCCAGGTGACATATCTTTAAAAAAACCTGAAAGAAATCATGAAGCAAAAACTAATACATTGTTTACTGTGTTTTGAAATCAGATAGCTGAACTCAAAAGAGGTGCTGAAATTATTGTTTGCACACCTGGACGTATGATTGACATGTTAGCAGCTAACAATGGTGAGTAGAAAACCTTTTCCTTTGGAGAATTCTTTATATTTGTTGTGTAATTCTAACAAATTCAAAGATCATGAATTTTGATAAATGGTCTTACAGAATTTTCTTATATCTCTTCAGGCTGCACTATCTAGCAATTGAGAACATATAGCACTAATAATAGGTTTACTTTATATAGCATATATTGGTTTGACTTTTTTGGGAGGATGGAAACACTACATTCTTGAAGTGCTTTTGAGAATGTTTATTATTGCTAAACTTGAAATGTGCTGGTCCAAATTTTTTAACTTCAAGTCATTTAGATAAAGGTTATGTAAGAGTTGCTTATTTTGTCTGCCCATTTATCCGTTATTTGTGTTAGTGTAGCTCAGCAGTTCCCCAGTTTACATTAGAGCATCTGACTCTGCCTTTATCTGTTGGCTTTAAAAAACAGAGAAGCCCTCCCTAAATACCTGCTCAAAAGTAAAAAACTGATCTTATATTAGATATTCAGATTGATTAAACTGAGCCACTGCAGCTTTAAGAGGTTTTGTCCTAGTGTAACCATTGCATGCTTATTAGATAAAGTTTTATTATTAAATTATTCCACATCAAAACCTCTACTAAACTGTTGACATTATTTAACTTCTGTGAAAAAAGTACCTTCAAGACATATAGAACTGGGCTTCCAAGACTTAATTCGTCAAAGGTAGGTACATTAATGCTGTTCCCAAGTAATTTTACAAAGTTATTATTTGGGGATGAAAGTGTTAAGATATTAAATAGATACGTAGATTTTAAGAAGTACTTCCTTTGTTCCTTATGTATGAATTCCATATCTTAAAAAATGCAGCGCTAAATGTCTTAAATAATTTGAGGATTCAGCTACAATTTGCTGAAGCTGAGAGGGCCAAATTCTTCTGTAGTTTGGCAGGCACAAGTCTGAGTGATAGTGTAGAAAATGTGGCAAATCTGTTTCGTTCTGAGAGCATTTGGCAGTGTCACACTGCCGTTGTGTGGAACTGAATGCATTCATATCACTTGAGAATATGATTCTGCAATCCTTGAGTTAAATCCTTCTCCTGAAAGGGAATCTCTTAGCTGTTTGTTTGGGAAGGGTGCTAGTTATGTCTTGTCCATGATAATTTCAAAATGTTCACAGAAGCACAACTTGCTCATTTTATTTCCACCTGTCCCAGAATTTGGGGTGGTTTTTGATTTTAAATTCAGTAGTGTTACTGTGTAGGTTTGAATCTTTATATAGTCATTTTGAAAAGACTGCTTACTCTGTTTTATGCCTATTACTAGCAGTGATCTAGAACTAGTATGATTGTCCTCAAATAGTTATTCTTAGCTCCAAGGAAGCATTGCAGATTGTGTATAAAGGAATTTTCTGAGGCTGCAGCAGTTAGCACTGGGCTTTGCCTTCCACACATGCGCTGTAATCTCTAATATGTTCTTTTCTAGGTGCCGCTGTCAGATACTGGCTGATGTGGCTCCTTGCTTCAGCTCAGTCTTAGTTTTATGATGTGTTTTGGCGAGGGCAGTTTTCTGAATTTTTCAGGTTCTTCTGGCCCTATGATGGTATGCAAGAGAAGAGTTTGACAAACTAAAAGGGCCTTGTGCATACTTACACATTTCCCAGAATGTATGTGTGATTAAAGTGTGAACATTAAAATTCACATTTAGTGAATTTTTTAATAAATTAATTAATGTCTTTGTTAGAAGATAGTGAGTCTATATAACATTTAAAAAATATTCCTGAGGGAAACTAGATTTCCATTTGATTTTGTTTCCCATGTGTTTTTTCCTCTCCTTTCACAGGTCGGGTGACAAACCTCCGTAGAGTCACATATGTTGTACTTGATGAAGCTGACAGAATGTTTGACATGGGGTTTGAGCCTCAGGTAAGTCATTACATGAGGGATGTTGCCAAAAGATGCCATTTCTCACTTCAAGGATTTTGCAATGCTAAAATTATTACTACACTGCCAATGGGTGTTCAAGAGAATGTGCTTCATGTGGACAGCAGTTTAAGCTGACTTTTTATGTTTCTATTATCCTCACATCTGTTATCACATTATTATAACATCACATTGTCCTCACATCTAGTGGAAGGTGTCCCTGCCCATGACATGAGGTTGGAACTGGATGATTTTTAAGGTCCCTTCCAACCCACACTATTCTGTGATTCTATGTTTTGCTTTCAGTAAATTCCCGTATAGCTTAGATTTTTATCTAATACACAGGGTGTTTTACCCACTCATTTTGAGTATTTATTGCCATGTTATATCCCTGTGTAATCCCTTGATTCAGGTGTTGTGTTGGTAGTTGTAGTCTGCTTTTATAGTCTTTGATGTCTCTTGGCAAGAGATAGGAACAAAATGTTGGAAATGCTGCTGACAAATTACTTGCTGAGAGCTTCGGACATCCAGGGCTCTTTCAACTGTCATAGGCTATATAGTTCTCCAAAACTAGGAAAATTCCTTTTATTTGTCTCTTGACCAGTAGGGTTTCTGCTACATTTCCTAGAATTTCTGCTGAGCTGTTGCCAGATTGCATATTGCCATGCAATGCCTTTCAAATCCAGCAAGTTTTACCTGTCTTCCAATGCCAGCAGCTTTGTCCCAAGGGGAAATCTGTGAGGAACATTTTACAGTCCATGAGGTGCAAATACCACCTGACTTCCATGAGGACAGTTTTGTATGTGTGTGAAGTTGAGTTCCAGCACTTGGATGTTAACAGGGAATGTTCTCTTACCACAGGTTATGCGCATTGTAGACAACGTCAGGCCTGACCGTCAGACTGTCATGTTCTCTGCTACTTTTCCCAGAGCTATGGAGGCCCTGGCTCGCAGGATCCTCAGTAAACCTATAGAAGTGCAGGTTGGAGGCAGAAGTGTTGTCTGTTCTGATGTGGAGCAACACGTTGTGAGTATCACACATCTGCCTCGCTTATCTTCTCTTTTGCTTGCAAAAGATTGTTCCCAGCAATATTGAATATAAACCAATATACCCCCAGAGCTTTTATTTTTAGAAGTTTATGACCTTATTAAGCATGAACTCAGAATAAATCAACACCCTAAGCTGCAAATGCAATGTGATCACTTTAAAAACAAAGTTGGTTTATAGCACTAAGCTGAACAGCAGTTTTACCACTGACTGTGGGAACAGCCTGAAAAAGTCATCTCCTATTCCTAATTCTTACTTTTATACACTCTGGACTTGTTTAGTGACTTAAGATACATCTTTTTACTCTTTCTACTTTGTTTTTGTGTGTCTTTTTCCAGATTGTCATAGAGGAGGAGAACAAATTTCTGAAGTTACTGGAGCTACTGGGGCACTACCAGGAGAAAGGATCTGTTATCATATTTGTAGATAAGCAAGAACATGCTGATGGGTTGTTGAAAGATTTAATGAGGGCCTCTTATCCTTGCTTGTCTCTTCATGGAGGTAATATGCAAACTTAAGGATTTATATTAACTAATCCAGACTAGAATGTTGGTATCCAGTACCTAAAAATCACTTAGTTCCTGTCTGGTACCAATTATTTCTTCTTAAGCAGGTTTTGCATTGTAACTGAGTAGGATAATTGTCTCTTAATTTGAAAAAGATATGATAGTTCTCTGTAATAACTCTTCATTGTTCCCTATGAGCTGTCATCAGATGCTTAATCTTGTGTCTGTGCAAGAGGACTGTTACTGAGAGTTAACACCTCTCAGGGAATATTGCTAACTACTTGGTATTGCAGGGTAGTGAGTGCCGTTGGGGAGTATCATGTGATATTTTTATTTGAGATTCCACAGTAGCAGCAGTTGTTGCTTTACTTTTCTTCTATCAAGTAGTAGTATAACAGAAGTAGCAAGGGGAGAAAAATCTCTTTACAATACTGTTCATCCCAGTGTATTTTAAAACTTGCATTATTTTTTAGAGCATTATATATAAAACCAGTAAGTACAAAACCACTGATAGGCAGGAATGCAACAGTGGAAGAGGGAAAAATATTCTCCTCCTTCTGAGATTTCTATTGCCTTTAGAGAACAGACAAAGCTTCCATATGGGGTCTATATGTATATATATGTATATGTATATGACATCAAATAGAAAATAATGTTAGAAAAAAGTTTGGGATCTTGGTATGGAGAAAACATCTTTTGACAGTTGAAAAATTAAAAGTTACTCTAAATAATAGAAGTTATTCTGGCTCATGTATTTTGCCTTTAAAAGTGTGAACGTGTTGAAGTTTTATTTGCTTGTGATTTTTGGTTGTTTGAAGTTGGAAGCTGTTTTGGCTGTTTCGACCTGTGTACAAATTCTTGTGGCTTAAAGCACAGCTTCCTAATGAACTGATTTGTTTTGCAGGTATTGATCAGTATGACAGGGACAGCATCATTAACGACTTCAAGAACGGAACTTGCAAACTTCTGGTGGCCACATCTGTAGCAGCGAGGGGCTTGGATGTGAAGCAGCTGATGCTGGTGGTCAATTACAGCTGTCCCAACCATTATGAGGACTATGTGCACAGAGCAGGCCGCACTGGGAGAGCTGGCAATAAGGTATGTACAGCCCGTTGTCTGGTTTGGTTAGTACTGACATTTTTCCTTTCTTTATTGCTTGATGAAGTTGTTCTAAGGGATAGTTACAGAGGGACTAGTTTGTGTTGGTCATGAAAAGGTTACTTTCACTGACCAGAAAACAGCACCTGTGCAAGGGTGCTTCAGTAAGTTCAGAGATAAAGCATCTTTAGAGCTTTTTCTTAATTGTCTCTTAAATTAATTTTGACCAGGGGTATGCATATACATTTATTACTGAGGATCAGGCACGTTATGCTGGTGATATCATTAAGGCTTTGGAATTGTCCGGGAATCCAATTCCTCCTGATTTGGAGAAGCTCTGGGCTGACTTCAAAGACCAACAGAAGGCTGTAAGTAATTCTTTCTTCTGTAGGGGTTTGATCCAGGTTTAATGCCTCTGTATGCTTATGGGTCACCTCACTGGGAACACATGTACTTAGCTAAGTGTGTAAGTGACCTCAGGATTGGAATCTTAAATGTCCTTTAAAGAACCATTCTTGAGAATTTAAATTTTGTCATCTAGTGTGTAATGAATACCTATGGTATAAGTGGCACTTCAGCTTTTAACAAAATTCACTTACAAGATAATGAAGTTCTTTCACAGAATTTGTATGATTATTTCTAGAGCTCTCGCCATCAGAGGGTCTTGGTCGTGCCGAGAAGAGTGACTTTGGAGTTTTTCTGATATAAAAAAATGGAGGGTTTTTTTTTTTACTGCATTTGAAAAGCATTTAAAATGTATACTTACAGAAAATCCCAATAGGGTATTGTCTCAGCTGAATTAACAGTTTTTTTCATTACATTTCATTGTGAAGTGCAGCTTTTAAATTTGAAGAGCTTTATAAATGTGCTAGGATTTGCATTTTAAAGAACTTCAAAATTATTTGTATAATCTTCCAGTTATTTTATGACTATCAGAACTAGGATTTTAAACTCCTAAGTATGATAATACATTGTTTCTGTTTTCAGGAGGGAAAGTTGATTAAAAAAAGCAGTGGATTCTCTGGCAAAGGTTTTAAATTTGATGAAACAGAACAGGCTTTGGCTAATGAAAGAAAGAAGCTACAAAAAGCAGCTCTTGGCTTGCAAGATTCAGATGATGAAGATACAGCTGTTGATGTAAGCACCTGGGAATAGGATTTAAGTTGCTTATGGATTTTCTCAATACATTTGATTTTCTTCCCCAGTAGGTTATATAACACATATCAGAGTGCATGGATTTTGGTTACTCTGTGACCTTTGTTACTGATTGTATGTACTCTTTGAATATAAAGAGCTATAGGTACGAAGCTCAAGATCGAGGAAGATCTTCAGTGTATCTTTCTGACTTACTGGTATTTTACACTTAATGTATGTGGTTATGTAAATGTCACATAAATTATTTGTGATATTAATATTGCGTAAATGAAATAGAATGATTGTCCTCAGTTGCAAACATATTTTTATTTGCAGTGTTTCAAAGACATTGATAGTAGCCTTTTCTATTTCTAAATCTTACTGGATTCCTTTCTTAATGTTTGTTAGATTGCTTTTTATGATCTTGCAAGTAAACACTGTGTTTAGACTTTTTCCTGATTAGATCATTGTTGAGCTGTAGTTTTGGGCAGGCTTCTACCATTTATACAAGATTAATTTCTTCAAAAGCATGTAAACTAAATGCCCCTTGGTGTTTTCATTCTTTATAAGATTATATAGTGGTAAATGCAGTGATCATATAATTGTTATTTTTTTTAGATTGATGAACAAATTGAAAGCATGTTCAATTCAAAGAAAAGAGTAAAAGACATGGCAGCACCAGGAACGTCAAATGCTCCTACACCATCAGCTGGGAATGCAGAAAAATTGGAAATTGCTAAAAGATTGGCTTTGAGAATCAATGCCCAGAAGAATCTTGGAGCAGAAGCACAAGTCATGGTCCCCTTCCACTTTAAGGTCAGGCTCTTTACAGACCAATTTTATTCTTTTTTAATAAACATTGTTCAGTTCTTTGTTCTGTGGCTGCCATTTAGTGTTTATTTAGTGTTTCTGCACACTAGTAACATACTGCATTGTTTATCTCATTTGGGCTGGGCTAACTCACTTATATAGGATTTGTAAGGGAGCTTATATGTTTATAAGACTTACTACAGAACCATAAATGCTTTGTCTGCCCTGGCAAAGAGTTAATTCATTACTGATAACATTACACAATTAGTTTTGTCAGCTTTGGCAGAGTTGCAGAACATATTTCTCTGCTGAAGCATGAAGCATCAGATGTACATGAGATGTACAGTGTGTTTAGACTGAGGTTAATTGTTCTGGTATGTCCAAAGATATTTTAAGCTGAAAATACAAAAGGACCTGTAAGATCTTTTCTATGCAGGTGCGAAGGGAGTAATTGAGAAGAAGGAAGGAAGAGCAGAAGTCTGGAGAGTGTATTTGTTATGCAGATAATTACATTACATAGAGAGCTTTAACGAAACCCTTATTGGTTTATATAGGATTTTTTTGGCTACCTTGTTCTCAATATGGACCTGTATTTTTACAGGATGTAATGCAGCAGGCTACAAATGCTATCCTGAGAGGAGGCACAATTCAAGCTCCTACTGTGTCTGCCAAGACCATTGCAGAGCAACTGGCTGAAAAAATCAATGCCAAGCTCAATTATGTACCCATAGAGAAGCAGGAGGAAGAGAAACAGGATGGAGGACAGAATGAATCCTTTAAGAGATATGAAGAAGAATTAGAGATCAATGACTTCCCACAGGCAAGTAACCATTTTACTAAAATCAAGTGAAAATTACCATTATTTAACAAAACCTCTCTTCATACTTACACCAGTAAAGTATTTTGTCTCCGTTTCTGATCATACCTAATCAAAATTACTGCACTAACTGTGGTTACTTCTCAGGTTATATAAATGCATTGCTTTGGACCTACTCCAAGTATTCCTTATCACACAAAAATATCTTCACCTTCTACCCAGTTTTCTCGTACCGCAATCTCTGACACTCTGGTGTTTTTTGGAAAGGCTTTACTGCTCTTTGCCCCTTCTTTAGTACCTGTGCATTTCTAATGGATTGCCATTTTGTGTGGTGCCTTTCTCCTTGTTGATCCTCCCATATCCTTCACCTTGCAGACTGCCAGATGGAAAGTTACCTCCAAAGAAGCACTGCAGAGAATCAGTGAATATTCTGAAGCTGCCATTACAATCAGGGGAACTTACTTCCCTCCAGGCAAAGAACCCAAGGAAGGAGAACGAAAGATTTATTTGGCTATAGAAAGTATGTATTCTTTTTATAAATGTTTCAAAGCTGTGAGTCTAGTAATTAAACATGGAATTTCTGTAGTCTGTTTGGACGCTTGAGTTACAGACCCACTGTAGTTATTTTGCAGTTACAAAAAAACACAATTAGTCAAATGATCCATGGGGATCACAGAGAGGATTCTGCTCACCTGCCACAGAACAACAGCAACCATGTATGAAATCAGTTTGGAGGAGAGGAAAAGAGGAAAAAGAATAAGCACAAAGAGGTCTGTGTCAGTGTGAAATAAGGAAGAAAATAGAATTCTGTTTAGTCTGTTAAAGGTATAAGAAATTGCATCAACTACTACAACAAAAACTTTGCAAATGTCATGATGGTTGAGTAGTTTTTTTCTCAAAGAAACCTCTAATCCTACACAGTTCTGGACAGTATAATTTATGACCGTTTGCAGTATCTTCCTTAAAAGAGAACACAGTCGAGCTGTGGCAGAGTGTGCAATAGAGTGTTCTTCACCAAATAGCTGAGGACATCCAGCAAGTGTTACTATGGTTCTGAAAGTAGCCAGCAGTGTTTATTCACATACAGAAAGTGTTTAAGATTATAATACGTATTTTTATCTTCAGGTGCCAATGAACTGGCTGTACAGAAAGCAAAGGCAGAAATCACACGACTTATAAAAGAGGAGCTCATAAGATTGGTGAGTGTAATATCCAGAATACAGAGGGAAAGTGCCTTAATTTATGCTTTATGAGATTGATTTCTGCAAATATTGACACTCTGGCATGAGGTTTTATTAATATCAGGGACTGGGACCTATAGATCTCAAAACCACTGTTTTATTGAACAGCCTAAAAATCCATGACACTGGGTAGTCAGCCAGAACACGGCTGCTATCCAGCCAGCAGATGGAGATCACACATTGATGGAGCTTTTTGAATGAAGACCCCTCAGAGGGTTGGGTCCCAATAAATTTCTTAATTTCAACACCATCAGGCAGGGAAGAGGAGAATTGTTTGCTTCGTTTGAATATTTTATATGTATTGAGAGATCTGGTTTGCTGTAGCTTTACAACATATCCAGCTAGTAACGTAGTGGGGTTTTATTGCAATTCCTTTATCCATTTTCACTTTTAACTGTGATTATCCTCTTCTTCATTTGCAGCAAAATTCTTACCAACCAACCAACAAAGGAAGATACAAAGTTTTATGAGTATTTGGAGTTACCTGTCTGCCAACAGCTGGTGCGTGAAACTTTGTGGCTTCTGTTGTTTTTGCTGTTTACACTGCTTATTGTAAATTAAGAAATTTTTTTATTTTGTCTTGCGGACTTTTTTAACAGAAAATTGATACTTGCTGAAGCATCTTAATTCTCTCCACTAAAGTTATCAGTCTTAAAGCAGACCAGTTTTGGTGGAACATGATTTAATTTAAAAGTGCAGTTTATATACTTTTCATCATAAAAAATACAAAATAAACAGATTTTAATTTTTTTGACAGTATACTGTTAAGTGAATAAAACAGTGTTGGGATTTATGTTGGAAATTGTTAGAATGTACTTGCTTCATATTGTTGGGATGGTTCACAAATCAATTTATACTGGAAAAATGATAAAACACCAGAATAAAGGCAGGATTTTTCTCTGATCCATAGCATCTCTCTGGCTGGTTCCACACACGTTCATTCCCTGTACAAATGCCCCTGTAAGGTCAGAGAGTCTTGCATTGATCAGAGTAGAGAATTTTATCCAAAAATACTCAAGGTCTCATCCTTCTCATGTCCCATTTTGTCTGTATCATCCAGGTAATAGATAACTCTTTGGGATTGTTGTAAAGTGAAATGTTTTGTAGTATGGCAATAGTTTTCCTGGTTTTTCTAAACATCAGAATTTTAGGATTTGATTTTTTTTTTTCTTTCCTCATTTGGTGACATAAGAATGAAAGCCTGTTTTAGTTTAAAAAGGAATTCACAGAGAAAAAAAAAAGAGAAACCTCTTTTGTAATGAAATACAACTTTGTCACTCTTTTATAGTGTTGTTATATATACCTTTAATGTGGTTATTCCCCCAGGATTGTCATCTTTATTACTGCTAGGACATGGCTTTAAGTAAAAATGTATAGTGATATTTATGAATGAATACCACAAATATTGACTATCATTGCAGTCAATAAGCTACTGGGACAGGCAAGACCGATGTTTTTGAGGTCTCATCCCCATACCCACTAGTATTCATGATGGACACTACTCCTAAGCATTTAACTCTCCTGTGTGCTTGTCTGGAGCCGAAGCAGTAGCAATTTGAATTGTCTCATTCTAGCAGCTGCAAGACTTTCAAGATGATGACTTTAAAAAGGACTTTCATAGAAAGCTTTTCTTACCTGACACATTGAGAAGAAAAGTGTAATTTTAAACCAGCTGTGTATATACTGCTTTAACCCTGGTGAAGACAAATCATACAATCTGCATCATGGCTGTATAAATTCACAACATTTCTTTCCAAACTTCAGGTAATTTAAGTGACTCTTTCTGTTTGTATACAACTGTCTGTTACCCTGTCAGCGTACCTTATTTGCAGTACAGGGAAGAAGGAAAGAAATTATTATACCAGCTCAATAGTCTACATTTAGGATAAGAACACCCCTAATGTAGTACTTGCCAGTATTAATACATGGAGTGGAACAGAAACAGCACACACCGTAACACTTCTCAAAACTTAAAACCGAAATCTCAAACTAAAGCTCTATGATTACATTTAAATACATCCGTTTTCCTTCCCTTAAGAACTGGGGTTTGATGTCTTTCATAGAAATTGTTGAATTGTCTAGCTTTTGGATAGTGTCCCTTCCCAGAAGAGTGACATGTTTTGTGTATTTAATCAAGAACACTTTGGAGTTTGGACAGCCTGACACTTCTTTAAAAATCTTGGTTCAAAATGTTCATATATTGGTATCTCCTAAAAAACGGCATGATGGAGACATTTTTGTTAGATTTTGCAGATGAAACAATGTATAATCTCTAACTTCCTGGGGGTTTTAAATGCAATGTCAATATTATGTTTTTTTTAATTCCAGCAAAAATAAAAATAATTTCAATGTATATTTTTCAGAAACTGTCTTTCTGAATAGCTCCTCTGTTTTCTGTACTTGCACTGTGGTTTTTTTTCTATGACAGTTAACCTCACACTCTTTGGAGCAGGGTGTTGTGAACAGCAGATTGTGCTTTTGTTTTTGTGCTGGAAATGCAGTGGGACACAGCCCTGACTCAGTTAAGAAAGTCACAGTGAAGGTGTTTAGATACATGAAAACAGAAGCAAAACACTTAAAAGCTGGTGGAAAAGAAGTTCTCAAATGGACAAATACACAGGGGAAAAAAAAGTGGAAACAAGATGAGAATTAAAGTTTGGAGAAGAAAAAATGTATTTAGTTCTTTGTGAGTGTGTCCATGGTTATAGACAAGATCTTTATAAACATCATGATTTGGCCACTTTCCAGGGAATCTGCCCTGGTTGGACTCGTGTTGCCAGTTTTGGGAAGAGTACAGGGATGCTGTATTTTTTATTTTTTTTTTTTTTAATATTAAGCAGAGCTTGTTCTGTTACCTGCCCAGGTGCTAATGCTGCCAGCAGCTTCCATGGTTGCCTTATGCTCTCAGTACTTGCATGAACAGTGGTATTTTGGGTGGGTAAGTGATACAACTGTTTGGCACTGGATCACGAATGAGCTTTTTCTTGCATGTCCCAGTAACGCTGTGTTGTCATCGTGCAGCAGACCCACACCAGGGAGGGGAGGGCAGAGAGAAATCCCTGATCCCAGCCTGGCTCCCTTGTATTCTGTGCAAGTGGTCCACCAGAGATTCAAACAGCACTAACCCCCACCTTATTGTGAAGGATCAATTCCCTAGCCAGGAAAGTAGGAGGGACTAAATCTAATGTTTGTGTGGGGAAAAAAAAATTCACAGCAAGATAAAAAATGTGTGCTATCACAGTTCAGAATTCTGTACTCCCTGAACTATATGGTACATTGTTGCCACCCTTTGTTTCATTAAACAGGCAGCTCAAGGCCTCCTTTGCATATTAACTTTATGCTATGAAATTTTAACCCAGACAATTGAATGGAGATCACAGTCAGCACGTTCCATAGCTGTTCCCTGTGCTGGCTGCTTGAGATATTACTTGTACAATTAAAGCAGGGTAATTTAGTTAATGTGCATTTGGCTGCTAATTAAATAAAATATTCAGAGGCTCAAAGTACCATCTGTAGGGGTTTTTTGTACTTAAGTCTTCCAAGTGGAAGAAAGAAAATAAATTTTTGTTCAGCAAAGTTTTCCTGAAATTCTGCAATTGCGACAGCTGAATATAAAACAAACACCAAAGGCTGGATTTGGGATCCTTCTAAAATAAGAAAAAGCATGGTGGAGCTTCAAGGAGCAAGAGAATACTTTGGTGTTTCAGTCCTTCAGGCATGTTTACAGTTGTAAGAAATGGTGGTTACTTCAGCCAGAGTAGTGGCAGGGTTAGAGACAGGTACCTGTGTCTGTGAGGATCGAGCCTGTGAGGCCAGCCAGGATTAGTTTTTAACTTTCTGCCACGGGCATGATACTATCAATGGTGTGTTGCTGAACAGCTCATTTACAAGGGCCTGGCTTTGCCTCAGTTCGCTGTGAGGTGGTTCTCAGGGTGAACATCAGTGTCAAACCTGCCCTGGGCAGGCAGTTCCTGAGGGTCGTCCCCAAGCACTAGCACTGGGCCCTGTGTTCGTGCTCTGGCCTCCCTCCTCACGTGATGCTCCAGGAATGCACTTTCCTTTGATTATTTTTCTTGACCCAGATCTCTTCCAAATATGGTCTCAGCTTAAACAAGTTTGTGTTCTTAGAGCTCAGGCGTTTGCAGAATAAATTCTGGCTTCCAGCTAACTGTGGCGGGCTGTATGGGGGAGTGGAGGCAGAGAGCAACCTAAAAATGCAAAGATAAAAGGGGCACAGCTGGACTCAAATTTGTCCCAAAATGTACATTTTGTACAATGTTTATACAGTGCTAGGCAGGAAGATTTGTTTTCATAGTTTTAGCTACAGTGGAAACAATTGTTTTTAAATAAATGACCATTAGTCTGAGTGATTGCCACCCAAACATTGCTTCTCTGAGACTTTTCATCTGAAACAGATTTAAATATTTTTCTTTAGTCAAACTGAGAGATACAAGATTGTCAAGCTGACCAGCATAAGCAGAGGTAAATTAATTAACATCTGAAAACGAAGTTGTTCTAGTGAGCTAAGAAATTATTAATAACCTACTGTGGAGTGAGCATATGATTAAGTTATTTTATACTTTGGCCATTCTAAGTATGAAGTTCATCATCACAAGCATTTCTCAAAATAATAAATATCCTGGGCCAACTGTTCTGAAATGAATGGCGGAGCAAGGAAAATGTTCCACTCAGAGTTAAGATTAAGGATTTTCATTAAAACCTACATTTCCTCTGCCTGTGTAAGTTAGCAAGGAAGTGAATTTGTAGAAATTACCAGCTCCGATAATTCACAGTTAAATAGACAGGAGGTTGTGGCAGTTCCCATACTGAATTCTCCATGCTTGCTCAGCATGCTTTGGAGCCCAGGACTGATGAGAAGCTCCTATATTATTAGCAGAAGAAGGAATTTGTGTTTTTAAGCCCTTCTTGAAAATGTGGATCCTTCAGCTAGATCTCCAGTGAGGGAGGAGGAGAATGGCACTTTGCGGTCTGGATGTGAGAAAGGGCAGCATTGCATTGCATGGCTTATCTCACAGATAATGAATGTAATCATTTGGTACTGTTAATGAGTCAATTATTTAGAGGAAGAAAAGGAGGAAGCAGATTCACAACCAGAGGAACAGCTGTGCTTCAGGCCCCGGGAGCTGTGACAAAAGACACTGGCAGAGCAGTTTATCTATGTTTGGTGCCTGTTGTTTTTAGCACCCTGCACACGAGGGGACTGGGCCCTGTTGCTAGCTAATGACAATTTGAGCTGGCTCAGCTGGGGTGGGTTAGCCTGCAGTGTGGTGCAGGGCAGTGACACCGACCCAGCCCTCACAGAGCCGTGGCCAGTTCCAGGCCAGACATTTAGATGTTGCTCTGCTCTGCCAGCAACAGCTTCAACAAGAGCTGGGTTCCAGCTTCACAGCTTGGGATGGAGCCTTTCACTGCCTCATGTTACTTCCACTCCTCTCTAGGGTCTGATGGCATCTGTGTTCCATTGAGATCACAATTTCTGGAGAAATCAGGAGGCTGAGCCCAGCCTGACATGCATCACCTTCCAGATTAAAATACTGAGAATAACAAGATTCCAAAAAGGTATCAAATTGAACCATTTTTCATTGGCATTTCCAACAGGCGTTTAAACAGCAGAAAGATGAGCTTTGTAAATAAACTGAATCATTTGCTAAATTAAGCTAAATAAATGCTGCTTTTCCCTGCTGCTTTCTTATATTGCAAGTGAGGACTCCTGCACGCATTAGGAAGAAATGGCAAAAATATGAACCATCATCTTGGCAGGATGTTTCACTGCAATTTTCGGCCTGAAGAGCTCCAAGTACTGCAGAAATGGAATGTCTCAGTGTTGGAGTACAGCTGTCAACTCCTCAAACAACAGCAGGAGAGGAAGATATTTAAAAAAACAGAATTAATCATTTGTGAAAGCTGCAGGTTCTTTTTCCTGGTCCTTTTTGCTTTTATTTTCTAAAACCTCATCTGAATAATACACAACATTTCTCAGGCTTTTTTGTGGGTCAGTCATTTAAGGACTGATGTGCTCATTCAGACCCTGTGATTTGAAGATGTGTGTGGATGTCTGTCAGTGGACCAAGGGTGTTAATGGAGGGCTGGAATCTGTTACAGTGATTAACAAATCTGGACAAAAAATATGTTGGTCACAGCCCTCCACCAAGTGGGCAGTCACATTGTCTCACTAAAACCGACCTCAAGGACAAAAGGTTGGATGGTAAAATGTGTTGGGAACTTAAAATTCATATTTCTATGGGATCTTTTTGGAAACAGTTGAAATTGCTGTTCATATAGTTGCTGCTCCTGCTTGCAGGTATAAAGTTGGGTTTATAGAGAAGTACTACTGCAGTACTGAACTCTTCAGAACACAGATGGATGAAAGAGAACAAAGTGTTTAATAACCAGCAGTCCCACACTGGTGCTGTAAGACACTGATGGTCCATGCCTGGCCCCAGCGCCCTGTGAGCTACACTGGAAAGGGCAGCATAGTCAGCAGGGAAAGAACTAACAGAATACAGTGCTCTAATAGTCCTAAAGCTGGACTGTTCCATAAGGAATTGTGGCGTGTGGTGGAGTCACCGCTCCCGGAGGTGTTTAAGTAAATGGCTGTGGCACTCAGTGCCATGGCCTGGCTGAGGAGGTGCTGTTGGGCCATAGGTTGGACTCGGTGATCCCAGAGGTCTCTTCCCGCCTAAGTGAGCCTGTGATTGTGTACTTTTGAGACAGAAGATACCACATTCCTCTATCCAAACGGCAGTGATGGAACACCAGGAACAGAGATCCCGCTTCCACCGACGTGCTTGACCGCTCCCAGTGCCATGTGCCCGAGTGTCCCCTGGCCGGGCGGGGACAGCGCGGCCTCACCTCTTCCCGCCCGCCCCACAAAATGGCGCCGGCCGCGCGGCCCCGACCCCGCCGGTGGGAGGAGCCTGCCCGGCCCCGCCCCGCGCGCGGCCCCGCGGCGCGGCCCCGCTCGGGAGCGCGCCCCGCCCGCCCCGCTGCCCGCGCTCGCCGCAGCGCCGCTCCCTCCCCTGCGCCCGTCCCCTCCCTGCAGCCGCCCGGCGCGGTGTGGGGAGGCGGCCGCTCCGCCCGCCGCCGCCGCCGCCGCCCCGAGCCGCTCAGGTAGGTGCGGGTCGAGCCCGCGGGCCCCGGACCCTGCTCCGCGCGGTGGGAGGCGGCGGGCGGGCAAAATGGAGCCGCGGCCGGCGGGGGAGGGGAGCGGAGCGGGGCTCTCCTCTCGCCCCGCTCCGCTCCCTCTGCTCCCTCCCTGCCGCCGAGGGCTATCCCGCGGTCTCCGAGCCCCGGGGTGCGGTGCCGGGCCCCGCGGGGCCGCGCGAGGGGAGCTGCGCCATCGCCGCCCGTCCCGCCGTCCCCGCCCGGCCGTGCCACGGGCCCAGGGCCCTGCCGTGCCCCCCGCGGGACCGGGACGCGCCAGGCCAGCCCCGGCGCGGTGTCCCCGCTGCGGCCGGCTCGGAGGGACCTGTGCCGCCCCTTTGTCCCCTCAGCTGGCCCTTGGCCGCTCCAGGTGGGGCTGGGCCCTCCTGCTCTCCAGCCTGCGGCCGGGAATTGTTCCTCCCCTTCATCACCCCCCGCTCCGTGTCGTGGGGCTGGTGTGTGTGCAGGGCTCTTTATCAGCGCACATTCCCATTCGCGGGGGGCAGCTGGCTGTGCGCGCAGTCCACGGATGTACTTCTGACACGCCTAAGTAGCGGTGTGCACATCGCTCACCTGCACATCGGGATACCTGGCGAGCCTTGCTGTGTCCCTTCTGTGCCTCTTTGCATTCCAACATAATGCGTGTCCAGTCTGTGTATTCTCGTGGATAGTATGGATAGTTTAGTGCATCCTTGTTTGTGCGTAGTCCTTCTGGGGTAGTTAATTAGCGAACAGTTGCACCTTAAATTTGCGTGCACTTCTACTTGGATTAACAGTTATTTTGATCCATGTGGTTTTTATTTTTGTAAAGTGAAAGGGTAGGAGGGGCACTCAGTTAATATAGTTCTTAAATTATGGTTTATTTCAGTCTTCAGATGCCACAGTTTCTCTTACAAATTTGTGTGTGTGTGCCTGTATCTCTATCCTTCAGGTTTTAGATGCAGCCTTAAACAAAAAAAGTCTCACGTGTTTTTCCATTGGCCATTGTTGAACAGATTCAACAAGTGGACCTTGTCTTTCTGCAGTCTCACACAAGAACGCTGCCATGGCTGTGTTTGGGTGTGTGGACAGGTGCCCAGAGCCTTCTGCACTAGTCCTGTGAGAGAGAAACACTCTGAAAACACACATCAGGAAGGAGATGCTTGATCCATCTCTTACACTTAAAAGTCCTTTTGTGGGAGCAGACTAGGGAAAGAGGAGAGGGTAGGTGAGAACACCCACTGAGATGAATGAGCACCTCTTACCTCTCGGAGATATTGTTTGAGACTGCAACGAGGTCTGTTCCCTGGGGAGAAGAGCGGGTGGGCGAGAACACCCACGGAGATGAATAAGCATCTCCAGCTCCTCAAAGCCCTTGTTCTAGGCTATGGCAAGGAGTGCTCCTTTTTATTTGGGAATAGGCCCTTGAGGTGAATGGACAATTCACAAACACTAATAATCTTTTCTTTATAAAGATCCACCTCTACCTGCTCCAGCATTCATATGCATATTTGGTTTGCCTTGAAGTTTGGTAATTGTAGAACCACAGAATAATGAGGGTGCAGTTTCAGCATACTCCCCTAAGCCAGTCTGTCTGGCGTGATGGCTGCCTCAATTCTTTGCTGCTCCATCCTCAGCTTTGGGGTTTTTCTCTAACCTCCATTCCCTGTGCTGTGTTTGGAGGTTGCCATGTCCATCATCCAGATCTTCGAAGTCCACTAAGACCATCTTTTTGAGATCTGGGGGTTTTTTTAAGCAACAGGATCACAGAGTGGGTCAGTGGCAGCCAGTGGGTAATGTGGCTTACACTGACCTGGGACTGTCTCTGTGCCAATGGAAATGTGGGTTTCTGTTCCTCTCTTGCCCCAGTGCCCACACACTGTTGCTTTTGCTTTCTTGTTGGATTAGTTTTCACCTGGATGAGATCCCTGGTGTCGATTTGTCCTGCTCTTGCACAATAGTTAGTGTTGGCACAAGGAGTGGGAATGTGGGAGAAAAGGGCGAGATTGTCCCATTCAGAAGAAGGGCGGATTCAGAGTAGTTTCTATTGATTATGAAACCAAACTGTCAGTTGTGTCAGTGTAACTGGAGGTGCACAGGTAATTAAATCACTGATGCCATCTTCCTTAATTTTTGTGAAGGTGTCTTAACCCTTTCAAGGTGTCCTGTTCATCATCGCCATCATATATGGTCTTTATTTTGAGGTGGGAAGAAGTCAGCTGACATCGTAGCTGCTGTTAGCATCTAGTGAAACTCTGCCCTTGGATATGGCTTATTTGGTTTCTAGGGTTAGAAAGGCTAGCAATTACTTGTCTGGCTGGTTTTGCAATCAAATAATGAATGAACCCGAAAAGTTAAGTTTACTTGACACTTAGTCTAGTGGTGCTTGCCAACATCAACTCTTTGTGAGAGCAGCTGAGCTCTGTTTGTAATACAAAGCTGGTGCTTAGGCTTTGGAGAGCTTTGTTTCTCCAAGGGTGTCTGAATCAAAAGACTTGAGGTCCCGGGGGCACAGAGACGCACCCAGGTCGCAGCTCTCTGGTGAGGAGTAGGAGGCACAGACCACGGTGAGGGAAGGCTCCCATTCTCCCTGACATTTGAAGCGGGTGGGTGTTTCAGCTCCAAATAACTCTCTGTCACGTAAGAAAATGACCCTGGGTCACCAGGGGAAGGACTGTATTTGTAAGTTGTTGTATTGCTTGGGGAACTCTTAATTTCTTAGTGGTTTTGCACTAGGAATAATTGCAAAAGAAACTGTTTCCAAAATTGTGTTGTCTCTTCGATTTGCAGTCTTATGTTGTCATACAGTAACTCTAGCAAGTCACCCCTGTAAATAAATTATTTCTTATATTTTGGCAGTTTTTAATATATTTTACCTGGTGTCAAACGGTGAGAAAAATCGTATTATACACTGACTGCGGAAAGGGCTTCATAAGCACAATGTGGAAAAACTGGTTATCGAGCTTCACAAGTAGTTTAGATTTCAATTGTAGGTTCGGGTGTTACAGTGTATGTTGTGCCACTGATAGAATTTCATACTTAGTATTTTTAAAATATTTTTATTTATGTGAATACTCCAGATAGGGTGCAGCTTTGTGAAAACAAGCAGTTACAGGGTTTTAAAAACTGGGTAAGGCCCTACTTTCGCAAGAGAGTTAGTGTGTAGAGAAGGAGCTGACAATAAAAGGGACATGTGAAAAACATTTAAATTGATAGAATTAATTTTCTCAGTGAGTGATGAAAGGATTTCTCACACATGCTGTCCTAAGAGAGAAGAGCAGAACTGACACCGTATTTCTGTTGTGGTCTTGAAAGGGAAAATATTCCTCCTGCTGCTGTTGCCGCTCTACCCCCCCTGAAAAGCAAAGCAGCCCTGTGGTGCTCCCCAGGGCCGTGGAATTCGGCATAGAGCCTCCTTTATGAGGAATCCCGAACAGAGCCCAGCCTGTGCTCTGCTCCCGCCGCCTTCATTGGCAGCAGTGACCTTCAGAGAGCTGTGCACAAATGATACTTGTGGCTGCTTGTGTTGTTAAGTAGCGAGTCACATACTTTGTATGTGTTGGACGATGATGAAAATGCGCTGCTACAGCCTCCCACAGCCCCATCGATACTGTGGAAACTATTGCAAGCTCAGCGGTGAAAAACCTCAGAAAAACGAGTGGGTGTTGTGTACTAACCCTCATTAAAAGCAAAATTGTCCCTGTTGGTGAGAGGAGTTTACCCTTCCTGGTATTCATCATTTGAAAAGCTGTAATATAGGTGGACTTAGTGTTTTGTGCAGTTTTGCTGTGATTCAGGTGTGTTTTAGCAGAAGTCAGAGGCGCTTGCTGAGTCAGGTCTGTTCTGGCTCTCACCAGGCCACAGAAGGCAGGCTAGGGTGGGTGAGAGCAGAGCAGTTGCCTGCTGCTCATGCTGGAGCTGATTATTCTGCTCAATGCAGATAATGGGTCTCAGGTCCAGTACTCAGTATAAAATAGCTACTGAGCAACTGCCTGTTCTGGGGGGCTTGTGAACGTCTCTGCTCATCAAAGGTTTCCTCTTGTCTACGCTGGCAGCTAAATCCTGCCTGTGAAGAAGGCAGGGTATGATGTTTGAAAGCCAAAGATGGCATCACATCACAGCCCAAGAGGGTGTTTTTACGCAACGTGATTTGAGTAGCTTTGATATTAAAATTTTGTGTAGTGAACAGGTCATGAACGGGCATTTTCTGCAGGGTTTCAAGCCTGGAGGGAGGTGGGCCATAACAGTACCAAGAGCCTTAGCAGCTGTGAGCTGGAGCTGCATGCTAAGCTGTATTTCGGGATACAAGGAGGGGTCATGACCATGTCCAGATATTCCCTGTAGCAAAGCTGTGTGGGTCCCCAGCTGGATGGTCCTGTTTCTTTCTAGCAGTGGTGGAGCTTCCATGCTTCATTGCATGAGAAACTCTGGTGCTGCCTCTCTTTTCCCAAAGCCAGCTTATCCAGCACCTCCTCCCTTCCCCAGCATTTGTATAGATATAAATTACCAGGCACTAAAGGATCCATGCAGAAAATCCTCTACAGTCGCTTTCCAGTGAATCTTTTTGAAATACAACTAGATTTTCTTGTTGCAGTGTCTCATCTTAACTATTTGTTTACACAGAGGCATTCAGCCAGTCTGTTGAATCAGTTTAAAAACTGATTTAAGTAAACTGTTGCAAATATTTTTACGTATCTATTTACAGGTTTAAAACAAGAAAGTTCTATCTTGTAGGAAACTTTTTTGGAGGGTTTTATTCAAGAATGATTGCATATAAAGTTGTATGTGTTTAGCTATACAATTTAGCTCGAGTGTAATTTTTAAATTGGCATAGCTTTGCATTTTCTACCAATTCTCTTTTGTACTGTATATCTCCCTGCCAAGAAACCTGCTTCCACTCTACAGATACACTCGCTACATTCTTTTATTCCCAACTGTAATGTGAATGAAGGAAAATTATGCTGGAGATTCCATGGTAGGGTAATTAAGCTCAATTACAGATTTCCTTTTCAAAACTTTTCAAAAAAAGTCTTAAAAAAGACAGAATAGGAACCTTGGCCACTACTTGAAATTTGCATGGTTTGATGAAAAATGGTGCAGAGAGGGGGGGAAAAAGCATTATAAAAAATCCTATTGGCAGTGTTCCACTGAGATTGGGGGTTTTGTTAAGCTTCCTCTAGAAAGAAATTTTAAACAGTTACTGATTTGTATGTCCTTCTTCATTGATCCATTCTAGTAATACTGGTTGTTGCCAGATGGAAGGTAAAGTATCATCAGCCAGGTCTTGTGTGTGAAGTCAGTGTTTTTCAGAGCTCTCAGTGGTATTGCAGTAGACACAAAGCACATGCATGTGGTGAGGAAGCTCCAGCATTTGTCAGCTACAGCAGAATATATTCACTGTCTTGGAGTACCTGTGATGGTTCTCCCCCGGAAAGATGGATGGAAAAATCCCCAAGTGTAATGAACAGAAGAAGCAGAGAATAAGAATGTAATACAGGAGGGGGAGTGTAAGCCTAGTTGGTTTAATGAGAAATACCAGGGGCCTCTGCTTTATTCAGTGCCTTCTCCCAGCTCTGGTGTGTTCCTTGGATACTGGGCAGCTGAACTGATCCTTCTTTGTGGCAGTCGAGCTTGGAGCAGCTTTTTGGGGCCAAAGACAGTATTCCTGTGTCTAAAATGAGTCCTGAGACAAGAATGCTGCTCACCACTCCAAGTGTCTCTAGTGGATCAACAAACAGCGGAACAGCCTTTCAGGGCCGCTGGGCTTTAGTCTCTCTGCAGCAAAAGGACATTATAGAACCCTCATGTTTGCAATTACATATAATGAAAAATCTCAGGTATTTTTTGCGATATTGCAGGCACTTTTCTAGTGGGGTTAAAGAAAGGTAACATATTTTTGACTGCTAATTGTAGGAAACCTTAAGCTTGCTTTTTATTGCTGCACAGAAACGTCTGTCTGGTCTCTTGACCTGAGTGTATTTCCTTTGTCCTTTGCTAAGCGCAGGCTTACAAACTATTCTTAGTTGTTTTGTTTGCTGGTTAACAGCTGCAATAACAGTGGTTTCACTTTTGTTCTACTGTACCCTATGCAATGCACCAACATTGTGGCACGTGAAATATCTCTGCTAGAACATCTAATATTTAAACTATATTACTGTCATAATTTCAGTATTTGACATAAACCCACATTCATATATTTGCACAAGAGTAATGCACGCTGTAATGTGCATTTGACAAGCCAGGGTAGATTGAGTGTTCCAACAGGGAATGTATCCTTTGTAATCAGGAGAAAAGAGCATGGGGATTTACTCCAGGGTAAATAGACTGTCTGTGCTGTGTGCTTTCTCTTTTGCTGGCAGGAAACATTCATAACTGCCAAATAAATTCAGTAATCAATGGTAGAGTTTAAATTTTGTTGCTGTAGGTGATATTCCAGAGCTATTGCAGGGAAAAGATAATAAATCTTCCAGACCTTATCTACTTGAGAAATTTACCATGGGAAGATATATTTGGTGTCCTAAGCGTGACTGTAAGGCACAGAAATACTCTGAAAGGCCAGATATTTATTGGCTTAGTCTTGTCTTCAGCATGGCTAAATATTACTATCTTAAACTGAGTAGTTGCAGCTTATTTAAGTTGTAGAACCAATATAGTTGAATGGAAAATATGATTGCTTTATTTGCCAGAGTTGTTGGCATTGCCAACAATATCAACATATCTCAGTGCTGGCATTGCCAGCAGTTTGTAGCTTCTCCCCTAGCTAGGACAGCAGTGGCATTTCTGCAATCCAGCATCTTGTACTTCATTACAGATTTATTTCATCCCTCTGCTTTCCCAACTATGGCACCATTGTCTTGCCAAATGCCTTATGTGTTTCCTTCTTTGACATTAATTGTGACATGAAATAACAGAACTGAGTAGCACTTTATTCTTTTGCTGCAGTTAAGCAAACAAAAAACTCTGTAAGACTCTCAATCTGCTATACCTAGAGAGTGATAACATCTTTCCTTGGCTTATAGCAGGGATTAATCTTAAAGGTTAATCTTAAAGCTAGAACTAAAATTTAGATGAGATTTGGTTAGAAAGGTTTTGGAATTGTAGGTGAGCAAATATTGTAGGTATTGGTTGCTTAAACGCTATCATTCAGTTTTTTAAATTACTTCTTCCCTAATTATACCTATGTGAATAATACATGGTTTAAACTGTCCTTTTTAACTATGTGTAAAGGTTGCTGTGCAGAACCTCAAGTGAAGGCTTAATAAAACTAATTTCAAAAGTAATTTACTGACATCAGTACTTTTTACTAAAAATAGACTGAGTCATTCGGACTCATTTTAAGAGACAGAGTTAGCTTTTGAAAGACTCTCTTTTGTGGAACGCTGCAGTATTATTATATATTGATACATATTTCCCTCTCTTGTTTTTGGTAGAAAATGATGCACCCTGTTGCCAGCAGTAATCCAGCTTTCTGTGGGACCGGCAAGAGCTCTTGCCTGAACGAAGACAATGTGAGGGCTGCAGATCAGTTTGACCTCTACGCCACACAGCAGAGCAAGTACAGCCATGCAGTCAGCCACAAACCCATTGCCTGTCAGAGACAAGACACCTTGAACGAGTCCCACTTGCAGACCACAAGTAGCAGGAATATAGAGACAAAAGATGAACTAAAGAAAAAGAAAAACCTCAACCGCTCCGGGAAACGTGGGAGGCCGTCGGGGACCACGAAATCAGCAGGGTACCGAACCAGCACAGGTCGACCCCTGGGGACCACCAAAGCAGCTGGATTTAAGACAAGTCCAGGCAGACCCCTGGGTACAACTAAAGCAGCAGGATACAAAGTCAGCCCAGGCAGACCTCCAGGTAGCATTAAAGCTCTATCACGGCTTGCAAATCTAAATTATACTTGTGGCAGTGCAGCTTTTCCTTACCCTATGGTGCATAACAGAGGAGTACACGCTGCTGGTGAAACTAGCAGCAAAATCAAACAGCCTAATGAATGAAAGGAGGGAATAAGTAGATCCTTACTAATCTGCTTTATGCTGATTTTGGGCATGTTTATTGAGTTTTCTTGTAATGGTTGCCTAAGTCTTGGTTTCTAGATTTTATTCCAATAATGCCATAGCCTACAGGTGCAATTCATAACTTTTACAGAGTGTTGAGAAGGCTTTGGTTTAAAGGGGCTTCTGTTGGTTTTAAATCATAATTTATAAGGAAGTCTGAAGTGATACATTATGCCTTGGTGTTGATACTTAAGTATTGTCCATGTCCCTAGTTTTAAGTTCAATTTCTCATAAATCTTGATGTGTGGTTATTCATTAAATAATTGAAATAAGGAGGACAGAAATTAGCTGGCTGATTGTTCATGATGTGGCCTGTCCCACAATAAGCAACTTAGCCAGTTAAGTTCTTACTTGACAAGAAAAATTGATAAAGTGGCAGGCCACATTTTCCACTTCTGCAGGACCTTCTACAGACCTCAGATAGATTTAAAATAGACTTAAACAAAAAAAGCCCCCAACCTTTTATTTCTGAAGTGATTCCAAGTGGCTTTTATTTCTGGAGTTGTAGTGTTAAGTAAATTTCAACTAATGCTCCAAAAATATTTTTGAAGATATTAAAGAAACCTGAGTGTTTGTACAGCACATTACGGCTTCACAGCGCCTTACAGAGACAAGTTACTTTGCCTTTAGGTGAGAGCTGTTCTTTTAGTTACACTGGTACAGGATTCTGCTGGGTAATTTTGAAATGCCTAATAGTACGTATACCAAACCACAAATAATTCTTTGAAATTTGAAATATTTTATAAGAAATTAAGTACTGTTCATTCTAGTTAGGCACTTGGTTAATATTTTACAGTAGGTTCTTAAATCTGTAAATAGCTGTTTACGCTGGCTTTTGCCTTTCAATCTGTGCTTAGATGGCGACAGTTTAATAGCTTTTAAATGAATAATCTATAATGTTTACAAATTAAACTTTTTAAATAGACACTGTTGCCAACTTTTTAGACTCAGTTTTGCCAGATATTCCTGGAAGTACAGTTATTTCGTTGTTTGACACTTATACTATATTTAAGTTATGGAAGCTTATATATCTACCAAAGGATTCCATTTTCATGATTTATAAAAGCAAACTGTATAGCTGATGCAAACAGGATGCAGTTTACTGCACTGCTAGACCCCAGATATAGAGTAATTCATCTATGCATGCAAGCCAGAAAAAGATGTTGTTGGTTAACTATAAATACCTTTCTTGACTCAAACTAAAACCTCCCCTCCTCCCAAAAGGAATGTTCAGTTTTTCAACTGGGCGTGTGTAATTTTTTTTTTAAGTGTGGGAGAATGCGTGCGTGTGAGTGTGTAAAATACTTTCATCCAGACTTCAAAAAAAAAAAAAATCAGTCCTCAGTGTTGCATATTGTTTGTTCTAAATTTACTGAAACTAAAACCTTTTCTTTAATCTGGATGAAAGTTTACATTTAAATCATTTCACATATAAAATGACTTTATGATAAATTTGTAGCTTGAAATATATGGGGAGGGGAAATATATAGAGTTTGCAGATTTGGGGGAGAATAAAAATTTGGGTTAATTGAGCCTGTGCTGAATGGGTAATGATGCTGGTAATTTTTGTTAATATAAATGCTATTCTGGCCTGCTGTCATTTTGACTAGACCTCTTGATTTCAGTGATGACAACTTAAGAAACAGATGTCATGTTTCATACCTTTTTTATCAGGAAAAAAGCAGCAAGCCTTCAGGTGTTCCAGTGATGCCTAACACATATTGAGCTGGACTTTTGCTGTACTTTACAATAGGTGTGTTGAATTGTTTTGGGGGAACTGTGTATGCACTGGCAACTAAGACAATGAACCTCAACTTATACTGGATGGCTCCTTAGTCGATAGATGAACTAATGGCAGCTAAATTGCTACTAAGGAATAGTTTCTTCGTGCTGAAGCTCTGAAATCCAGTTGTACGTTCTGTTCCTCAGCAAACTCGCAAGTCTGAAATTTAGCAGTCTTTCTCAGAAGATGTAACTTCTGACACGTGTAAAATGCTAACGTGAGTTCATTCACCCTCAGGATCTGTGTTCTATTGGCTGTTTTTAATCAGATGATTTTTCAATAAAAGACTGCTTTAAGTTTTTTCCTGAACTCAGCTGGGCAAGCAGTCCTCTTCAGCTGAATGTATAACTGCAGGAGTGTCACACCTCGTTGGCAAGGAACGTGTTGCATGTCACCACTGTACCTTGGAGAAACTCCACTCCTTACCTCCTCCTGTTGATCCTGTTTGCTCCTGTCCGTTCCTCACTTGTGCATCCACTCAATGGTGCTGTGCTGTGTGTCAGGAGATAATGCAGATGTATTGCTGTTCTGCTAGTATAATTTGTATTCACGTATGCTGATGAAATAATGAAATCACCTAAGCAATTTCTGTTCATTACAGTGTTTATTAATTATATCAGATGAAATATAATCCCAGTAAAAACTAATTAATGTTGTCAGTTGTGAAATGATGAGCATCAAGTAGAAAAAGTGTTCAGAGAGCCCACAGTGGGCTGCTTGGCACTCTAGATTTAGGAAGGAGACCAGAAGTGCACTGCTGTCTTTTCCTAATTCTGCTTTATTTTATATCTGACTAGAGTTTACTGGTGCCATGCAGTGAGGGGAAGAAAATAAGGAGAGAAGAGATTCAAAGTGATTAGAAATGAAATTTTCAAATAATTCTGTTCTTCCTGTGTATACTCTGCAGAATACATTGTGTTTTTTTCAACACTTTTCTTTCCATGAGAAACACTGAAACAGCATGTTAATGCCTAAACTTTATTAGTACCAATGGGAAAACTGGCATTTTCCCCCCATAGTATGAAAACATTACTTGTAAGGTAAATTGCTTATTTTATATTATATATCATAATTCAGCTATTCATAAGCTAGGATCACTGTTGTGTGTTAACACTGTTCGGAAGACCGACATGTCAAGTTTAGGTTTTAATAATTTCTTTTAATTATCAAGTTTCTAACGTCTTATTTATACATAAATGAAATGTATTAGCTTGCTATTATTCCTTAATGATGCTATAAAGTTCACTGTTTAATATACATATAGTAACTACTATTCATTTTCTGATTAAATTTACTTAAACTTTAAAACCAAATAATTTTGCTACTATAAAGTCTTGCACTGGACAGATTCAAGATGCTAGCTCCATATTTTGGCAGAAAAAATCAGATACCATCAGAAGCGGGTGACTGATATCAGAGATGGTATTTCTAAAATCAGCACTTAGCTTTGTCATTAAAGCAATGTTCTTTATATCTTGGATTTAGTTTAAAGTAATTGAAATAACTAGAGCCATTAAAGATCTCTCTTCTGAATTAATATATTTTCATTTTGTCTGAAGGATCTTCATGTTCAGTCAGGACAAAACTAAGCCTTGTCAGTGAAAAGTGATGTGTCTGTGAAAAGAATTACCTGGAACTACAATACACAGAGTAATTCAGATGAGAATTTTAATTCCCTCCCCCATTTTGAAGAGCTTTAAAAGGCAGAGCAATGTGAAGTCATTTGTGCAATGGTTTCATTAGCTGTGACTCTGCTGTTCTTTGTTAAATGTATAATAATGTTTCATGCTACCCTTAGAGTTGACAGTTAAAACAGCTGATAACAATCATAAATACTTGGAACTGCAGACTTCATTTCTGATTACAAAAGAAGTTTATTCCTCTCTATTTTAATGCATATATTTTAACACCGCTTAAATATATTTATGACTTCAGTAGAGACTAGACATTTCTCCTTATAATTTTTTTTTCCAAATAGAAGAATCTGTATTCTAAAATTTGAACCACTTTCTGTTACTTCAGTCTTTCATCATTTGCTTTTCCACAGGTTTACTTTGGGGGTAACAGTAATCTGTTAAATAACTAGTATCAGCACCCTGTCCTCTGCTGTAAAAAGCCTGATTAGATACTGTGTATGTTTTTATGTCCATGAACTTGAGCTACTCGTGTGCAATTATGTGTATGGGAATGGAGTAGTGTTCATGATCTGTATTTACATCATCATATGGATGTATATTTATTAATAAAGTTAATACTTTAAAACCTAACCATTTTCCCTGTTTTTCTTGGTTTTGGGGGTTTTTTTAATATCTTTTAAATTCTGGCTGAAGATGCCAGTTGACAGCGTTACCTGCTTGTTACAGGCAAGTTACATATATTTGCAGTAAGGCAAAAAGACTCTGTGAGCATCAAGGTATCAGGAAATAGAGGAATATTGCTTGTTTTTTAATGAACTCAAAACAGTGTGACAGTAAGTTAATTGTTCTTGTCCTTTCACTCACGTAGGAGTGGGGGGAGTTATAAACCTGTATGGATAAGTAATAAACTGCTAACTTTTTTCCTCTGCTGTACCTGGAAATCAATTTGAAAGTACTCATAAACTAAACTTTTGATGGAATGGTGGTCATAACCCATTACTCTGTGATGAATAAGATGTGTTTATCCCTCTATCCCAGCAATATTCCAGTTTATCTCTGTTGGTAAGATGTGCTCTGTGTGCCATGTGATACTTTAATTTTTTTCTCTTTACTGAAGTTTGTCAATAACTTTGGGGAAGAACAGACAGTCCTACCTACCAGAAGCTGCAGTCCAGACTCCCAGGCCTGCAGCTTCCAGTCCCTTTCCAGCACCCTTTGTTTTCTTTTCCATGAACTTTAAAAGGCCTTGAATACGTCTGGAGTTGGAACATTACAAAAGTTAGTTGCCGTTATTTTGCAGATTTTTAAAATTTGCCCCAAAAGGACATCTGATGCCTTGTTTGGTTGGTTATTTTTTGGGGTTTTTTGGTTGGGCATTCTGGTGATTCTATATATTTGGCTTTCAAGGTGACTGGATATGTTCAGAACAGAGTTCAACTGCAATCTGCTACATCCTGGTCTAAAAACCAGTTCCTGGACATGATTGCATGAGCTATATGGATTATTTTATTGGTTGTAAGGAAACTTGAATTATTAAGTATTATATTAATCACAAAGAGTATCAAACAAGAATACAGCCTTTTCAGCTGTGTTGGAAGTTGCTTGACTGCTTCCATGGCTGCACCTTGTTCAGGATTTATTCATGCTGACAGTCCAGCAGTGTTGGGGTATCAGCTACACAAACTGGACATCTTCAAGAAGTCTTCAAAATAGTTCTGTCTTTTAATAGTAATAATAATCTTAGTTACGTGCATGGCAAGTCACTGGGGCTTGTTTTGGGGCTGGATTGGCATTTTTATGCTTTTATACCTTCTTGGTGTGAGCTCTTCAAGTAGCACAAAACCACTCACTATGTGTGCTAGTGATGTCATACCTGTTAAACATGGATTACTTACAGTCACCATAAAAAACCACACCATTTTGATTTGTGTTACACCAGGAAGGATATTAGGTTAGGATTAAATTAATAGTAAAAAATTGTTTTCAAGTTGAAAATGCTGCTTTGACTAAAACATAAGGACAACAGGGCAGCTTTTCTTTGCTAGTCTGCACCAGCTTGGATTCCCTTTGTGCTTCTGCTTTCAGGCTTGCTCAGTATCAGCTGATCTAATTAAATATTTCCCCTCCATGTGCAAACCTCATGCTTTCTATTTTTAGACTATTATGTCCTCATTATTAGTGCTTATGCAAATTGGACTTTGAAAGAAAAAGCTTCAAGCGAGAAAATGTGTGCTGTAAAGAAGGAAAGAGTTGGAGAAGTGTCCCTGGGTAAAAACAAAGCCAAAAATCCCATTTCTGTAATACACCTGACACCTCTACTCATTTATACATATGTACTTGGGTTTTCCTGCCCTTTTCCAGTGTGCATGGTTCATGCTCCTCTAGGTCATAACTGTCAGTTTTTCACACACACAGAGTTGGCAAAATCTCATTGTGCGCTGCTGGCAGTTTTAAGGAAGTGTGTTAAAAAAGATACCAGCACTTGAAGTATTGTGCTTATTTTCAAAATGCCCCAGCTAGTCTTGAGTTTAATATTTCACTATTAAACTGAAATAAAAGAAAACCTAATTCTGTGACGGGAGGAATATTATTTCCTAAAAAGAAATACGGGAGTATTTATCTTGCCTTTCTGCTTGGGAGCTTTAGTTGATAAGCTGCTGGACAAGACCTTTTTAGCTTTAAAAATATGCCTTTAGTTTGCCGCGTTCTACCCTTACTCCAGCCTGGCTGTGTGTTAAGGCACAGTTTCCATGCAGACAGCTCCCAAACGGGACCGTGCTTCCCTAACGAGGCTGGAAGGAGGCAAATCCTTGGTCAGGCAGCTGCGGCTGTGAGGAAGTGCTGGGCACAGCAGCCCCTGGGGCTGCAGCCCCGGGTTGGACCCGAGCAGGCTGTGGGATGAGTTACAGGGCGCGTTTGTGCGCCCTCAGTTACTGCTGTCACAGCATCCTGCCGAAGCCATGGCATGGCACTTGCCTCGACGCAAGAATTTTCGGCCTCAGCTAATTTAAATCAACAGTGCAATGCCTGCAGCAGCATCAGCAGCCCGACACACCCCGGCGGGCAGCGGCTCCGCTCTCGCCGTGCGGGCTCGGAATCACAGGATGGTCTGGGCTGGAAGGGACCTGAAAGAACATCTTGTTCCATTTCCCTGCCATGAACAGGGACACCTTCCACTATCCCAGGTTGCTCCAAGCCCTGTCCAGCCTGGCCTTGGACACTTCCAGGGATGGAATGGATGCATCTGCAGCTTCTCTGGGCAGCCTATGCCATGGCTTCACCACCCTCACAGTAAATTTTAATAAATAATTTTTTTCGTAATATCCAATCTAAACCGTTCTCCCTCGTCCGGTCACTACATGCGCTTGTGAATAGTCTTGTCCCATCCTTCCTGTAAATTCCCTTCAGGTGCTGGCAGGCCGCAGTTAGGTCACCCGAAGCCTTCACCAGGCTGAGCAATCCCTCCTCAGGGTCCAGCGGGGCCGCAAGAAACCTCGGCCAAACCCACCCGCTCTGTATCTAGCGCGGGCAGGGCTGAGCCCCACTCCGCGCAGCTCTCCATCCACACCACCCCGAGGGCTTCCCACGGAAACACGCACGGCGGCGGAACGGGAAGTGTCCCGGGGATCCGGCGGAAGCGGTCGTTGTCCGGGGAGACGCGGCGGCGGCTGCCGGGCCGGGCTGTGGGTGAGATGTGGCGGCTGCTGCTGGCGCTGGCCTGGCTCGGCGCGGCTCGTCCCGCAGGTGCGGCCGGGGGGCTCTGGGTGCGCGGCCGCGGGGCGGGCGGGGCGCGGGGCTGACAGCTCGCTCTGTCCCCTTCTCTCCCCTCAGGGGCGGCGGCCGAGTGGGGCGCGGGCGGCGCCGAGCCGGTGCGGTACCGCACGGCCGAGATGGCGGACGCGATGCTGGGCAGCGGGGCCCCGGCCGAGCAGCCCGTGCTGCTGTCGGCGGTGCCGGCCGAGGCGAGCGGCGGCCCGGCGGGGACCTGCGAGGGCGATGCGTGTCCCGCGGCCGCCCAGGCCCGGGAGCAGCCCGTGCTGGAGGCCGTGCTGCCCGCGCCCGCCGAGGAGCAGAACGGCACCGACAGCGCCAAGGCCCCCAAGGTGAGCTGCGAGGAGAGGAACACGACGGGCATCGACCGCTTCACGCTGCAGATCCTGAACGTGTCGCAGGTACGCGGGTGGCTCGCTCAGCGCCCGCTGTTGGTGCGAGCGCGGGAGGGTGGCGGAAAATGCTCCCTCGGCCTGTTGCTTTCAGTGCTTGATGTAGTGAATTTCCTTGTGTAACATCAGTTCTTCTGAAGAAGAGACTTTTTGGGTCGTTTGGAGTAGGGAAAAATGGAGTTGCGGTTCGGTTGATGTGGCTGTGTGTTATCTGTGTGCATGCAGGGTGCTGCCAGCTTTCCTGCTCTGTGCAGTGGTGCTTCCCTTGGAAATTGTTAATTGCCATTAACGATTAGCACCAGCTCAGTTCTTGTAAAGGTTATGTGTATGTATACAGCGAAAAAACACCATCTCCACGATGGTGTGGTGAAAACACTTTATTGCAAATATGCAGGGTTCTTAAACTGTTTGTTCTGAGTTTATGTACTTGTGAGGCACAACAGGTGTGCTTAACCGACCACCATAGACCATGATAGATATTAGCATCAGATGTAACCAATCACGAGTCCCACGGTGTGAGCACTTATTGCTTGTAATAATTGGTTTATAATTATGTAACTTGTTTTTCACCTCTAGTTTAGCTGAGTCATTCCCAGAATGCTTTTCTAGTTAGCCAAAGTAACAGAAATGAGCAAGGGTTTTACAAGGCCCTCACTTTGCAAGGCCTTTCTGCTCCGCAACGTATGTATATTTTTAAGTAATAAACTTGTAAAACAACCTTTAAGAAAGGTTATTTACAATTCTCCACCTGTTTTAAAAGGTGCAGCTGCTTGATCAGTACTGCCAAGTATCTAATCAATTGCTGAATGCTGCATCCCTACAGAGAATTTAGCTTTGTTAAATATGTAATTGTCCATGTTTGTTCTTGTGCTCTCCAAGGACCTGATGGAGTTCCTGAACCCAAACAGCAGTGACTGTACATTGGTCCTGTTCTATACACCGTGGTGCCGCTTTTCTGCCAGTCTGGCACCTCATTTTAACTCTTTGCCCCGAGCATTTCCAACTCTTCGCTTCCTGGCACTGGATGCATCCCAGCACAGCAGGTAACTCACACTCCCTATGCTCTAGATGCAGTTTATTTCTTTTACCTTTGAGTTTTAAAAACAGGAGTGACTTTTTTTTCCCCCACAGAATGTGGGAATTTAATTTAATGAAACAAACGCTTTCTGTGTCTTGGTTGTCTTTATTTCTTCCTCCAGAAGATTTTATTTCCTTCATGCTTTGTATTTGCTTTATGTTCCCCAGTCTATCAACTAGATTTGGAACTGTGGCTGTACCAAATATCCTCCTTTTCCAAGGTGCTAAACCTATGGCTAGATTTAATCATACAGACAGAACGCTGGAAACCCTGAAAGACTTCATCTTTAACCAAACAGGTGTGTAAATCAGCCTTGGTCTGTCAGTGGGAAGAACAGGCGGGCTTTAGCTCCAAACTGGGCTTTCTTGTCCCTGTGTGTGTTCTTTAAAATAAATGTCATAAAGACCCTGCGGAGGTTCATGCAATCAGTTGTTTCCATGAGCTGGATTTCAGCCTGTGCTGAAAGCAGAAACTCAGCTCCTTGGGCTGCTGTCACAGAGCAGGGGGAACAGTTGAGTCTAGCTAGAGAGGTTGCCAGAAGGACGGAGCACATCTTCCTGCCCAAAGATTTAATTGAGACTGAAATAAATTTAACTCTCTTTGCCAGCCAGCTAGCTCTCTTCTAATCCACACTGAACTGTTGCGAGTATCTACATTTCCAGAAATGCACAAAAATTAGATTCCTGAAAAAAACACTCTAAATGAAATTTCCATGTGCTGAAAAACCCCCACAAGGCTGTGTTGTGGGAGGACAGAACAAGCTTTTTCCTGTTGTGAAAATACACATAAAAATCAATATATTTTAATATAAGTAAATCATATGCTGGGTGTATGTTAATGTACAAGGACCATCTCACCAAAATTTTAAGTCTGCCTGCACATGAGCCTTAGTCTGAGGTGAGAACCAAGCTCCAGATAGAACCAGCTTCTCTGTATTTAGCGATTATGATGTTGATCAAGTGCTCTGTTTTTTAGGGATAGAAGCTAAAAGCGATGTGGCTGTGACAGAGGAAGACTGGGAAGGTCCCCTGCCAAGCGTTCTGACAAAGGGCATAGACTGGCTGCTCCTGTTCTCCGTGCTCTTCCTGGCCAGCTTTGTCATGTACGCCACCGTTCGCACCGAGAGCATCCGGTGGCTCATCCCGGGACAAGAGCACGAGCATCAGGAATAATCTCAGATGCTGAAACAGGGACAGAATTTTCCACTTATTGGTAAAGTGGGAATTTCTATGGACTAGAAGTACCTAAGAATGAACCGCTGAATTTTTTGGTTATAATTTATAATAATGACTAAAAATTGGCTTTATTTATCAACTGCTGAATTTGTAACAAGCACATTTGTGGCAATTACAGTGGTAAGTGAACAAATACGAAAATACATGAACTAAAGTATTTATTAAGCTGCTCTGACTTCTTTTTAATGGACTTTAATGTAATTAGTGGTACAGTTCTAATTTGTTCTTCTGAAGAGCTCCCTGAGCTTTGTAGATCAGGGAGGATTTTTACAGCATGTTGGTCTGTGAGTGGCACTGCAAGGAAAACACTGGTGAAGGGAGGTGGTGGTGCATTAGTTTGACTGTCCGTAAAATGAACTATGAAGATGTTTTAAATGATTTTTCACTCCCATGGAGGTGACTGTTCCCACTTCTGGCACTGGTTCAGTGCTGGTTTTCTCATTCACTTTTCTCTGAGTTTTGATTTAGTGGCAGTTCTTGATGACATGTAGAGTCACTTCCCAAGCTCACCCCACTATTTCTGTGTGTGAATACAACTTATTTACCACATTCCTGTTGGATGAAATTGTATTAATTGTCCTTCTAAAAAAATAAATCAGGTTTTTGGTGTAACCTTCTAAGTTGCTTTCTTTCAGAAGTAAAAACATGCACTTTCTGAACTACAGCTCACCTGCCTAAATTAGCAAAACCAGTCTTCATGTTTATTTAAATTTCTACTACCGTGTTTGCTCACTCCACACTCTCCATTTGAGCCTACATAAAGAATTTTTTGGGTTTTTTTAGCTATGATTAGTATGGAAGGCTTTGGGTAAAGTACAGACTGGTATGTTGTGTGGGGTTTGGATTATTTCATTGCATAGCATTTATCATGGTGGAGGCTTGCCAGAGTACACTGATAGGGAGCTTTAGACAGCAAATTAAGCTAAGACAAAACCAAGACAGTCTTCAGACACTGCTTGACAGAGAGCTCATATCTCTCCAACATAATTCTTCCGGTACTTCTTTGCTGGCTCTCTCTTTTCCTCTGGAAAGCAGAGGTCCTGTACATCTGTGTCTGAAAAGGAAACTGCACTGGTAAAACTGGTGTAACTGAAGATAAAGCCAGGATGGATGTTATTAATAAAGATTGCGAACAATAAATTGGAGCATTCTTGCCTCTGCTATCTGGTTCGTTTGAGAGGCCCAGGGCTGAATTGTCCCTGGTGCTCATCTCCACACCGCTAAAAACACCAGGATGTGACAACCAGCATGGGGCTGTTCCAGTGCGGTCCCGTGGGTTGGAAATGAAACCTGCTTGCTCACAGCGTGGAAGAATCCACCCACGGCCACAGCCAGGAGCTCTGCTCGGCCGTTCTCCTCCCAGGCAGGTGTCACAGGTCATGGAACCATCACGGTTGGAAGCGATCTTTTAGACCGTCCAGTCCTACCCTCCGCCCAGCACCGCCACTGTGACCCCTGAGCCACAGCACCCAGCGCCAGCTCCGGGCGCCTCTTGAACACCTCCAGGAGTGGTGACTGCACCACCTGCCTGGGCAGCCTGGGCCAATGCCTGACCGCCCTGACTGTGAAAACATTTCCTGCTATCTGATCCGAATGCTCCAGTCTCAGCTTTAGGCCCGTTCTGGTCGTCTCACTGCAGGCACGGCACCAGAGATCGGTTCCCCCCAGTACCACCTCCTTGCAGGGTGTTACCCAGAGCGGCGCGGTGCTTGCACCTCCTCGTTCCCGGCCGCTGGCCGCTCTGCCGGAGGGCTGCTGCGGCGGAGGCGGAGGGAGAGAGGAAGGGCAGCTGTCTCCGCCGCTCCCGGCACGCTGGGAGCTCCCGGTTGCGGCGCGGGCTCCTCCCGCGGGGCGCGGCGGGGGCCGGGCCGGGCCGGGCCGGGCTGAGGGGCCATGCCGGGCGGCGGGGCCGGGCTGCGGCGGGCGCTGCTGGGAGCGTGGCGGGCGGCGGGCGGCGCCGGGAGCCCCGCGGCCATGGTGAGGCTGAGGGGAGCCGGGCGGGGCCGGGGCGCGGGGCGGAGGGGCTCAGCACGGACGGGCCGCGGGCTCGGGTCAGTGCCGGCCCGCTTCCCGCCGAGCTGCGGCAGCTGGGGCTGCGCAGCCTGGAGAAGGCTCCGGGGAGACCTGGCTGCCACCATTCGGTACGGGACGGGGCTAGGGGAGAGCTGGAGAGGATTTTGGGCAAGGGCGTGGAGGGAGAGGATAACGAGGAATGGCTTCATGCTGACGGAGGGTTAGGTGGCATATCGGGGAGAAATTCTTGCCATGGGAGTGCTGAGGCCCTGGCACAGGCTGCCCAGAGAGGCTGTGGCTGCCCCATCCTGGGAGTGTTCATCCAGGCTGGACGGGGCTGGGAGAAGCCTGGTCTAGGGAAAGGTGCCCTGCCCATGGCAGAGGGTGGAACAAGATGTTCTTTAAGGTCCCTTCCAACCCAAATGATTTTGTGATTCTCCCTGTGTCCCACCGCCATCCCACCTCACGGCTGATTATTTTGTTTTACACAGAGCTAATAATGAACAGCACGTGCAGGGTTCAACCCTCATCCCTCAGGCATGAGAGTTCTAATTTTTTTTTGTAGTTAATGACTATTTTCCCTGAGCTTCCTGCAAACACACATTATCGATCTCTGGGTCAAACCCACCACCCAGCAGCCCCTAACCCCAGTGAGGGTGAGGTGCCACACCTCGGCTGCTCGCTCAGCAGCAGCTCCCAGTGCCCGTTCCTGCATCCCTGGGGTCTGGCCATGCCCAGGACATGCTGCTGGGGTGTGTGAGCATGGAAACACAGTCAGAATCTCCCACTTTATCTCTTCCCTTGTACAAGCTGCTTTCTGCTAGATTTCTGGACATCATGATGTATCGAGGGGTTGACTCAGGACATGGCTTCTGAAATGCAAAACGTGCTCGGTGTTCACCAGGGCCTGCATCAAACCTGGTCTCCACATTCCTATTAAAAACTCTGTGGTCAAATTTCAAGTCACTAAATTGTCTTGTCAATCAATGGCTGTGTGTCAGGTGAGGTGTCAGGAAGGCACCGCAGTGTCCCCAAAGCTGGCACAGGACATCTCTGTTCCAGCTGGAGGAGTGGACTTTGTGCTGCCTCCTGGTCACAGCCCTGGACTTTGCTATGTCAAAAAAAACCACCGACCCCCATGACTTTTTGGTACATTAGCAGACTAATTTCATCTTGTGCCAGATAAAATAGTACATTTCCTGTATATTTCGAGACAACTTTTAACTTCGGTGATTTTTATATGTGTATTGTTGTATATGTAAAAAAAGAAAAAGAAGAATGTAAGAAATTCATGCCTATGACTGCAGTTATAGCAATCACAAAGCTGAAATTTTTGCTCTTGCAAGCCCAAAGTTGTGTTTGAAGTGTAAAGAGCCTATATTAGTTCAGTTTGAGACCTGTAAAACCTATCTGTTGTTACATCTCTGTATCCCCCTGAATGCAAACAGCAGCAGTGATGCTTTTAGATTGATTTACCCTGTTAGGCGGTTTTTATCCTACGTTATTGATGAAAATGTTGCTCGTTGGCCCTCCTGCATCTTAAAGCCTTGCTCAGGTCGCATTAATTGCGTTAATTCCTGCTCTGCTCAGACTCACAGCCCCATCTGGTGGCACCGTGGCTCCCGCTGGAGCACCGGCTGGCAGAGGTGAAAAATCCTGAGCTGCTGACCTGCGGCAGATCCTCACCGACCTCCCATGTCTGAGTGAACCTCCGGAGCAAAACTGCCTTTCTGGAGGTTCTCACAAAGCTGTACTAGCTGCTAAAATAAAGACTAAAACAGTCTAAAGGTAGCTGTACCGGGGAGAAAGGTTCTTCCCGCTGAAACTTTGCATGTATCATGTGAGTCTGAGACCCATCTCTCAGAATGTATCATCTGAGGAAGGGCTCATGCTTTTAGAAAAGATGTCAAACCTCTTCCAAAGACCCCACAGAACGTTCCTATGTGTCTGGCTCTGGCTTTGTGTGTGGTTCAGCCCCTGATTCCGATATTTAAGCAAAGTGTTAAATCTGTCATGTCTGTGCTCCCAGTGGTGTCATGAGGACTCCTGCCACTTCAAGTAAGCCATATTTAAAAACTGATGCTTTGCAGAATCTAGTGCTTATACCAGTAACTTCAAACTATTTGCAATTGTGTCTGTATTGTCTTTTTTTTTCTTTTAATTTAATTATAAAGCTTTGTTCCTTGCAGAACTCCACAGCATGTGCTGTCTTAAAATCCATTCCTGCTTTCTTACAATAGTAAAATACAAAGTAGGTAGAATGCAATCTCCCATTTTTCTTCTCTCTTTTGAAATATCTATTTCCTGATACCTCTTTTAGCCTTGTAATTGTACATTTAGCAAATAATGTAAATCATCCTTTACTTAACAGACAGAGTGGAACATTTGAAAATTAAATGTGGTCTTACAGGATCTGGATAATTCAGATGATGGAGGGTGCAGGTATGCTGGTGTCCATCTTCATTCCTGGGAAAGAGCCTGTTGCTTTTCACTAGTTTTGTACAAAAAGCACTTGGCCAAACTTGCCCAAACAAATGGCAGGGTTTGGCTGGTTTAGGTTGAACTGGTCTGTGAAATTATAAACAGTAAGAAACTGCACAGTGAATTTTCCACATCCTTACCTTTGCACAATACATAACCACAATTTCATCACGTGGTTTTCTTATTGTACAAAAGAGAACCTCAGCCTCACTCGTGCCATGCCTTTATTGTTTCCCCTCAATAGTCCTCCCAGTCTCACTGGTTGACGACAGAGGAAAGGAACCAAGTTTTACTGGATCTCAAAGCTTCAGGCTGGTCTGAGCTCGGAGAAAGAGATGCCATCTACAAGGAGTTCAATTTCAAAAATTTTAATCAGGTAATGATTGTTATATACCACTTTTAATATAAAGGAAATGTAATTGCTTTAATTTCCATACGATCCTGATGGGAAAATATTTATATTCAGAAGTTTGGGAGTATCCTGGTGGGGCCAAATCCTCTTGGATTTGCCCTGATGAATTGCTCTCAGATTCTGATCTCATTAGGTGGAGTAAATTAATTCCGTTTTGTAGTTGATAAGTAGATTTGTTCTAATATTACAGTTTCTTGATTATAATATTCAGGTCAGGGTCAAGGTTGGTATTGTGGAATCAGACAAAGCAGTATTTGATCTTGTTTTTGTGGTTTTTTTTCATTACTAGTACTACCCCTCATAAACGAATGCTGGAAATACATAACTCATGGGCAGTGGGGATTGTTTTTGTCAGGGAAATGCGTGAGAAAAATGGGTAAATATAAGAACTGAAACTTTTGTCAAGTCAGGTGTGGAAAATAAGAAGTTTCACCTTCTAAGCAGGAAGACAGAGTTCTAGTGTATCCTTGAATGAGTTGTAGTAGCTGATCTTGCAGTGTCTTTGGCACACAGAGTGCTGGCTTTCATTTACCTCACTGGGTTCTTGTTTGGAGACAGGATCCTGAGCCACATCTCACACTCACAAGAACTTGTTTTGGACATCAGTCACAAACTTGCTTTCGAAATACTGAGTTTGTCTTGAGATCCATGTTCAGCTACATTCCCCTGAAAATTCCCTTCTGAGGAATCATGACATTACTTAGAAAAAGTCACGTTCCCAGAGCATGAATTTCCCTTCTGTTTTATTTCTGAGGGAGGGGTGAGCTCTTTCTCAGAGGGAGAGAGCTCCCAGGGGTTTGTTGGGATGATGTATCTCCCTGAGCCAGTTCCTTCCCTCACTATGGAGGGACACTGCAAGCTCCAGCTTGGGGATGCTGTGGGTTTATTGCTGTGTGTAGGGACCAGGAGCTGTGCTGTGAGCTGTTTATTTACATGGCTGTGCCTAAACCCAGAACAAGATGTTTTAGGAAACCACAGTGAGCTGGATAAACAGTGATTTGTAACTCTTGACTCTTTTCTTTGCTATTTCAGTCAGTTGTCGCAGTAAGGCAAGCCCAGGCAGCAGAGAAAAGGTGGGTGAAGTGATCCCAGCCCCTTTGAGCTGGGTGAAAGCAAAAGAGAAAACAACTGCAGGAAAATCCAGCTCATGAGCAGGACAGTGCTGGTCCAGGGAGAACATCCAGAGCCCTGAGTGCATTTTTAACCTGAATGTTAATACAAAGCAAATAGAACCAAATCAGTTCATTCAGAGGGCAGTGAAGGAGGAAAGCCCATGAGAGGGAGCTCACAGGAAGCCTTGGTGAGATGTGCAAGCAGCTTGGGGCTGGAGCATCCAGGAATGAAGCATGTTTGACACCAGTGAGATAGAAGTGACCCTTGGAAGAGTTGAGATTTCCTCCCTTTGCACTTTGAATATTCTTAAAATGTCGTGTTTGCCTGGTTATGGTCAAAGTCTTTGTTGGTTCAGTGCAACTAGAAAGGAAGCTTCCCCCAAAGTTAATTAAAAAGTGGTTTTGCCGACTGTAAATGAGTAAATCAGTTTGATCAGATGGATTTAGACAGTCCCTGTCTGCCAACAGAAAGGTCAGGAGACAAATCAGTGTCCTGCACCAGCAGATATCTGGAAAACGCATTGCCTTGACAAAAATTTACAAAGTTGTATTTTTTTTTTGATGATGTAGATTTATTTTACAGCATGGGTGGATATCCATATGTCTTCCTAATCTGAACACAGATGGAGCAGATACCAGTATAGGAAGTTGAGTATATTTAAATAAGCTTATTGATAAATGATGAACTATATGTTTATACTTCTAGTACCTATGGTCATAGGAAGAGTACTTAAAAAACTGCCACTTGAATTGTTTGGGAGATACCAGAACAGTGTCTTTCATTCTTAGCTGTTCATGGATGTAAGGCAGAAATGAGAGCAGAGGCTGAGAATTGGCTTCAAAATGGAATTTTCTGCCCCCATTTGGGAGAAGAAGCCATGCAGGAGGGTGCTCTGCTTGGATCAAGGTTAGATGTGACTATCTAGAGGCAGAATTTAACCTGTTGATTTTTATGGATTTGCTGCAGTGTTCCCTTTGCAGTTGCAGAGGGCAGAAGTCATTCCTGTTCCTGTAGCCCAGCATCAGGCTCAACATGCAGATCCCAAGGGCATTAGATCCTGAGCTGGTATTAGAAGCAGGTATTTGCCTTTCGATAAGTTGAAACTGAAAATAAAATTATGCATATATGCTTAATTTTATTAAATTATGTACATACGCTTGTATTTATAATGACTATTAGTAAATACTGTGTTTACTTCAACCTAGGAAACAAATGACAAAAGCAGAGCTATACCTGTCTTGTACTTCGGGAGAATTTAGTCCTGCAGTGAAAAAATGGAGCTTGTAGGTCCAAATACTTCCATTTTATGTAATAAATATTCTATTTACAGAATTTAAAGTATTTAGTAAAAGTCAAAGTACTGAGAAATGTCATTTCCACGGTGATCTTCCTGTTGTCCTTTTACAGATGGTGTAAAATCAGGTGTAGAAAAAAGAATCACCCCAAAAAATACAAAAAAAAGTAGTTGAGCCGACATGAAAGGTATTTCAAATTTATGTTTTGCAGATGATATTGGTATGATTAATTTATTCATTGCTTTTTTTTTTTTTAATTGCTTCTTGCAGATAATGTTCATGATGCATGGAAAATTCTGTGGCTTCAAAATCTATGCCAGGTTTACAAAGTCTGTGTATGTCAACAGATGTTAAGAATATAAACACAACTTTTATTATAAAGTTGTGCAAATGTGTAGACATGAGCTTGGTTTATGTATATTATTTTCAGCATGAGAATGAAATGAAACTTCTGTGAAACAAGAGTTATTTAGATTCCTGAAGCTTTCAGGCTGAGATTAGCTCAGTTAAAAGCGATCAGCAGTGAGCTGCCTTTGTGAGGCTGACAAGCTAATGACACTTCTGGCTCAGGGAATTAGTTTGTAACCCAGAATTTGAAAGCACTGATGGTGTTTGTTAGCCTGAAGATACATTTTCATGAAAGTGGGCTTTGGTGGTACAACTCTCTGAAATAAGCTGGAAACCAGCCTGGGGTTCCTGCTGGAGGCCCTTTGTTGATTTTGCTTCTGGGAGTGCCCACCAAGCACCCGTTCTGAGGGACTGGACAGCTGGCTAGAAATAGGCATTAGTGTGAGGCAGGCTCCTGGTGGGTGGGTGTTCTGCATCTTGTATAAAATAAAATACACCAGTGTTGGGGGGAAAACGCAAACACAATTCAGCTGTAGAGGAGAGTGCCGTGTCCAGAAGAGCTGTGCTGATGGCACCAATGCATCTGTTCCTCCTTCTGCCTTGTCCTTGCCCTGAGCTATTGCCACTGTGGAGTGGCAGTGGTAGGCTGTGATGAGCTAACATTGGAATCTTTTACCTCCAGGACCCTCGCTGGGGTTCAGTCGCTCAGGAGACCACAGGTTGAGTCACTTTTCCCAAGGAACATGTGCTTGGCAGAAACCTCTGGCAGTGGGCCAGGCCTTGGAGAGGAGGTGGGCTTGCAGCAATCCATGGCAAGTCCCAATCCCTGCCCTGGATCTGGGTGCTTGTGAGCTTCTATAAACCTCACAGCCATGTCAGGGAGTTTTTCTGGGGCCTCTCTCCCAGGCTGCAGGGCAGAGAAGAGTGGCTGGTGAGGCTTTCAGGCCATGGTGTGTCATCACAAAGGGACGTTCTTGTCAGTTCATTTCTTTGTGTTACTGAAACAAAATGGTTGTCTTCCAGTGGAGCAAGTGCTCTCCTTCCAGTCTGCTCAAACAAAATTGGGCATTGGGATAGAAAGTTAGTTTATGCCTCCAGATCATGCTGGTAACTTCTCCCAGCATTCCAGGTCAGTTCACCTTGGAGCAGTGATCTGCAGAAGGGGACAGTCCTGGTTTAAAGATGTGAATTTCTCCCTGATTCATCTCAAGCCTGGTCCTGAGCTGGGCAGGCGGCTGTGAAGGGCTGTGAGTGCAGGATGCCAAATGCTCTATTTGGGTCCTGTATCCAGCTGCTCACTTTCACCAAATTTGCAGGAACATCTCAGCTCTGAGACTTCCATGTCTCTTGTCAAACTTGGTTGGATTTGACCAGAGGGTTTAAGGGGCAACTGCCTGTGTGATTGCGTTTCCGTAGGTAATCACACCGAGGCAGCAAATGCAGTTAGGAAATTACAAAGGTGGGGAAGTTTGCTGATGGTCAGGTTCAGCATTTACAGCTGCTTTCTTTTATGGGGTAGGTTTTTAATGTTTTTAATTAAGTTTGATTCTTAAAAAAAAAAAAAGGATCACGTAGGAAGTCTCCATAAGACCTTTGACGTCATTTTCTAAAATGATGGGAAATCAAATGCTTTAAGAGTTTTAAAGCTATTTTAGATATATTTTGTCTTTTGGGGTGAGAGGATGGAGTTGGAAGATGAGCTTGAATGGAGGGGACAGTATGGAAATGGTTTGCACTGCGAATAGAGGCACATGTGTTTCAGTGCAGTTATGCAGTCTTGGCATTTGAGAACATATTTAAAGATGTGCAAAAAATCGAGAAGTATTAAATACATTATTATTCTCACTTTTCATTTCCTTTCCAGATTTGCTATCTCTCTTGCCTGGAATTTGGGAGAAAAATATCAGATAGAGCATGTTATGGTACATGCCTTTTTTCTCCCTCCTGGTAATGCCAATGTTTTTTTCCTTTGGCTGTAGGAAGACATGCTCAGATTTGTCCCTTTAAAATGATCATTCTTCTTGTATGATTCTAATTACACGTCCAAACAAATTTGGTAGGATATGCAATGCATACTCATGATTTCTTTTGATGGCAGTACTTGGTGCCAGTCCCTGCAATATAATCTGGGTCCATCCTTCCTTTTTCTACTCCTTTTTCTAATCCCAGCACATTGCTTTGTTTTCTATATTCATCAAAGGTTGGAAAATTTGGTTTTATACATATAGGCAGTGTATTTCATTGCCACTTTATGTACTTAGTCTTTTGGCTGTTTGGCTGAAATACATCCACGCCTTTTATGTACTGAAAACATAATATCCTTTAACTTACAATCTGCAGAGTTAAAATGAATTTTATGGTAAATATTCAGTTGTGGACCACATCTCCAGCTTTTTATATGCCACAACGGTCTTGTGGTTTTTTTTCTTCTCCATTGTCTGATAGTGAGGTCATTTTCAGTCCTCTTGAGATATTTTATTCCCAGCCAGATGCAGGCCATATATTAAAAGTAGCACCTGTGGCTAATATCACAGCAGCTTACCATAAATTTACATGGTAACTAGGATTATATCTGTCAAGACTGTTAAAAAATGTCTAGTTTTAATTTGATTTCCAGTATTGAAGGAGCTCTCCAACATTTTGCTTCATAACTATATTTTAAAAGTTAAAATCACTCCATTGTTAAGTTTTATAGCACTCCCAGTGCCCATTAAGTTGATTTGTTAAATAGGGGTCAGAATAAAGCAAGTTGGCTACAGGAGGATCGGAAACCAACCCATTTGTGATAAATTTAGTCCTCGCGTGTGAATCTTCTCAGATCCTGGGGAGTGATTGGATTCAGGTGCAGCCTATGTCAGTTGTGTTTAACCTCAAAGCCTGAGCAGCTTCAGCCTGACTGTCACTTCTGCTAATCAAAAGTCAGACCCATTTTCCTACATTTTGGGGGGAATTGCTATTTTTAATGTAGCATTGCTCTGCCTGCTCCTTCTGCTAGAGTTTTGCATTTGATTGCCTGTCGACTGAAAATAAATTATTTTTTTATGCACCTAGGTAGGTGCTGGTTTTCATATAGGCTTTCCGAAACTGCTTCATTTTCCATTATCCTTTGAGTCCTCTCCCATACGCTGTGATTTGTGCACCTGCAAAGTTATGAAAGTATTTCTGTTGGTAGTTATGTTGTTCACTAACTTCCCAGCGTTTATGAATACAATAACTGACTTACAATAAATCAGAATTATTTATGAGTGGGTTTACAGAGTTGAGAAAATCTTTGTATCTGAAAATAATGAATTTTTGGTGTATCTGCCTGTTGACATTTTCCTTTATTAGAAACTGATAGTGAAGTTTCTGGGACTGGCAGAGGTTAACCTTCAGGCTGAAACGCAGTCATTGAACTGCATCAAGTGTCTCAGAGCAGAACACAGTAAAAATATATGATTCCTCGATAGTCACACCTTCCTTGAGTTTATTCTTGGGATCGACTGGGTAAATAACATTCTCACCTCTGAGTCAGCAGGTCAGGGTGCAGCTGTGGGACCTGGATGTGATCCACCTGCCTGTGCCACTGCCTGGCACTGCCCATGGGATGAAGATAGTGCAGAGTCTGGGGGAAATGAAAGGAGAGGTTCTGGGCAGATGGCTTGTTTGGAAGCTTGTGAGACTCCTTCCTTGGGCTTGGAGAGGGAGGAGATGACACTGGTGCTCTGATCAGCATTTCCTGTGTGCAGTGATGCTTCCTGTGAGTTGGCAGTCAGCGATGAGAAGTTATGCAAAGCTTGGAGGTCTGTAGTGATGGAAGTGTGCAATCTGGTTGTGTCTAGGAAGAAATTAAATCCTTGATGATGGGAGTTAGGAAATAAGGTATTTATTTTCTTCTCACAGCCATCATGGTTTGTGGTGTACAAATCCACAGAATCCTACAATGGTTTGGGCTGGAAGGGATCTCAAAGCTCATCTCATTCCAATCCCCTGCCACGGGCAGGGACACCTTCCACTATGCCAGGTTGTTCCAAGCCCTGTCCAACCTGGCCTTGGACACTTCCAGGGATGGAGCAGCCACAGCTTCTCTGGGCAACCTGTGCCAGGGCCTCACCACCCTCACAGGGAGGAATTTCATTCCAATATCCAATATCCTTGTTCTGTCACTCATGTAAGAAATCCCTCCCCATCTCTCCTGTAGCCCCATTAGGGGATCGTTCCTCATTTCCTCTTTGGCCTGGATCTGTGTGTGCAGATGCCACCACCCTTGTGTCCCACCTGCCTGTGACAAGTGCTGTTACAATACCTGTGTCACCATTATAATTTCATCATGGCACTGCCAGCTGTATCAGGTCACCTGGGTTATTTAAAATATCACAATATTAATAATTAAATAAAAATAATTATTTTTAAATTGAAGACTCAGGCATGGTCATATGTCTTTCATCTCCTGCAAAATATACTACCCTGGTTGTGGTAGAATTTGCATCAGTTTTGTCTTTTTTTTTTGGTGACTTAGCTGTAATTTGAGATGCTCATTTTCTTTATAAGCTAAGTCATATTTCTCCCCAGAATAAACGATTATTTTATTGTTTATAATTATTGGGGTGTGGTATTTCTAATTGCTGAGTTTCCCCCCTCAGTAGACCTGTTGTATCCCCTTTTATGCACTCCACTGCTTAAAATCTGCCCAGTTGACCTTTGGGCTGCTTTCCAGTTGGCTCCAATGCAAATGCTTTTCTTAACACATGGATTTATTGTCACTCAAGTAAAAATTATTACAGCATTTGTCTTATGCTTGTTGCATGCATTGATCTGAAAATGCTGAAAGAATTATTTGTCAAAATGCCTTTTGGATGTCACAAGCTCTCTTGTAGATTTGGAGCAGAAGAAATGTTTCTCCTTTTTTTGCAGCTGCATAAATTGATTGTTTCAATTAAATAGAACAAATGTTTTATCCTCCGTGTGGACAGTGCTGCTGTAGGGTTGTACCCAAAGAGAGCAAACGGGAACAGGTCAGTCTAATTTTAGCAACAGTTTGGGCACTTTCCATGTTAAAACACCTTTGGAAAATAAGTGGAAAATTCAATGGGTTTGAATCCAGTTGAATAGCTTTATTTGGGAAAATGCAAGTATGACTGCTGCTGCCTTTTTTGAAGAAGAGGGACACTCAGATGAATGTTTTTATCTTTTCAGTTAAGGAAAACTGTTTTCTTGAAACTCTTTTATGCAATAAAATTTATTTTTATGGGGACACTGGAATGATATTGGTTAAATGCAATCCTGGTTGTTTAACCTTTTGCATCCCTGTGCTTTTGGAGCAATGCCTGCCTACAGTTTCAAACCGTAAATTGCCTTTAGCACCAGCAGCTCTCACTTTCTCATACTCCCACAAAAGAGCGACACGCTTCAGGATATTCTCTGCAGCTGTAATTAAAAATGGACTCCGGCTGGCAGAATAAACTAAAATAAAACTACAACGCCCCTATTTCAAAATTAACCATTACTCACCAAAAGCACATCAAACCCACTTAGCGGACATCCGTTAATCCCGCCGTGAGCCGGTTCAGGCTTTAATGCACACTGTTTTACACGTTAAGGGGTTTGAAGTCGCGGGCCGGCGCTGACCTTTCGCATCTGCTCCTCTCGCAGTAGGAATCTCCGCTCGCCGCTCCCCGTCAGGGCGGATTAGCGTGACGAAGTGCAGCTCTTCTGCTGGCTGCAATTTCGGGTTTTGATCAGAATTATTTCTTTCACAAACAATCACGTTTGGCTAAAACGTTACATCTGCTCTGAGAAGCCACTGGCAGGGCCGTGGTTTATCAGGGTGAGGCGTGTGGAGGTTTTTTTGCTCTCTTTTATAAAGCTGCAAACCCACTTCACGTGGGGGTTTTTTTGGGAGAGCTTCCTTTCTTCCTCTTCCCCTTGCCCTCTATTCCTTTAGTTTTGTTTGGCTGAGATGAAAAGTTGTTTTGCACAAACATAAAGCTGGTTGTGATGTCTTGGAGGGCTTTGGTGGGAGCACAGTGATGAGTGGGAAGCCCTGTGCTAAGTCAGCACTGCACTGTTGGGTTTATTTATTGCTAAGGATGCTTTGTAGAAAAATGTTATTTATTCCTAGGATCAGACAGAAAAGTCCTGATTGTATGACCTACCATGATTTTCCTGGGACTGGGATGAGAATAACAGCAGACAGTTGAATATATGTGTTTTTATGTTCACAGTGTCCCTGGTTGAGGGTATCTTTGTGTTACAATGGGTGGATGTTTGTAGTGAGCAAAAATACTGTTAAGTGTACAAATCGAGAATGTTGCGTTTATGCATGCATCTTGTAATGCCCAGTCTAATAAAAATCCTGAGACTTGTACAAAGGGTTTCCCTTTGTGCTGTGCTCATATGAATTTCAAAAATTAAATTTGACGTTCCCTAGGGGACTCAGAATTACTATTTGCCTCCTCTCCTGAGCCCGTGTCTCCATTTCCAGATGTACCAGTGCACAAACAGTGTGGGTTGCCCAGAGAAACCTTTGTGTTCTAGTAAAAAGCTAACCAACAAAAAGCCCCATGGAACTGCTCAAAATATTGCTCACCAAACATACTCTGCCACTTCCAGGCATGTGCTTGGAGCTAAGAAGGGGTCTGGAGACAGTGCATACTGTTAAGTACAGGTTGAGTATCTAAATTATTGGCAGTTATTGAGCCTTGTTCTTAACAACACAAGTTAGTGTAGCTGCTTTTGTCCTTTTCTCCATGATTGGTTCCAGCCTTTCTTCCAAATAACAGAGAGGAGATGAAGCTCAGATTGAGGTGACCTAAAATCCCATAGAGAACAGCAGGCATGGCAAACCAGGCAAGGGGTCCAACTGTGTGGAGCTTGAAGGGTGCCCCATCTTGTGTGGGAAGATGCTTGGTCTATCCTGTTCTATTTTTCCAAACAATCTGTTTCTAGACTTGAAATACCTTGTTTGCAAAATAACATTTGAATTTTATGGTGCAATGTAAATTAGCAGCCTGCCAGTGCTAGCCCAGGTAAGTCTCCTGCTGAATTCAGTGCCATTGTGTAACATCTGAACTCTTCAACTATAAAAGTTGTCCAAACATTAAGACCCATGCTGACAGTGCAGTAGGAAAACTTCAGTTCAGTTGAGTGAAATGATTCCCTGACTAGATCTGCAGTAAATGGTCCTTAGTTTGCTTTGTTTCACATCTCTAGGTGTTTTTAGCTTCTGGCTTGGCCAAAAGACTGATAGGAAGACCTATCCAGATTCCTGATATCTCCGTCATGATTTCTCTGTTGCATGTTTGAATTGCTAAACTTGTTTTTAAAAAAACAAACTAAACCAAAAAATTTGACAGGATAGTGGAAGATGAAATGGTCATGAGACCAGATTCTTCTTCTCTTAATCCATCATAAAGCAAAGCCTTTCTTACCACTCTTTGATGTATTCTTAGGATCATAAATGGCAGAGATTTAGAGGATTATCAGAGGCAGGATATGATTGCCCTTGGATGCTCAGCAGAGATCTTGGATATTAAACTGATAGTATGTGTAATCTTGGCCAAAAGACCAAGGAGAATTTGGTCTGAGCATTCCCTGTGTTATCAACAGCATGGATGGCATGTGAACTTCACTTTCATGTCTACAGAATGAAGTAATTCCTTCACATATGAGTAAAAACAAACACTGGGGGAAATAGTGTAACATTTTGTTCTGCTCCAGTCAGATCTGCTTCATCCAAAATGCTGTATGATGGGATAATGAACATCTCTGTTCTTCTACATCATACCTGCACTTTATAAAAGTCAGAGGGTTTGAGCAACTTTCAGAAGTGGAGTATTCACTTAAATTAATTCTGATTTGCTCTGGTTTACAATACCTTCGTGTCATGGGCTGGCGCTGGGCTATCGAGGATGATTCATTGCCCTCTGCCTTAGCAGAGAGCTCAGGTGCCTGAATTCAGAAGGTTGGAACTGGGGACTCCCTGCACCTTGTTACTGCTTTATTTTTACAGGGGTTTGTGTGATGGCTTTAATACAGTACAGCCAGGGGCTTGATTTGCTGGACCAAACATTAGCTTTAACAAGTCAAATTATCATTGTTCTTTCAGTTGTGCAGCCAAGAGAGTTTATTATTTTAAGTGCCTGATTACTTTAGCAGGTGCTCAGTTAATGGGGACTTCACTGTGTTATTTCGTGTTTTTAGGTAAGGTGCAAAAAGCTCATTTTAAAAAGCCATGTTTCTTGAAATAGCTATTTTATTTGGTGCAAACCTCCAAAGTGCAACCTTTATGTTCCATTTTTTAACACAAAGCACACAAAAAATGGCTGGGGAGGTGGAGAGCCACATTGAGATTATGACGTGGCTGGAAGATTTCTTCCATGTTCTAGTTCAGTCCTAAAACCAGGGATTATTTCCCTCTTTTTTCCTGGAAAATGTAAATCAGAGAAATACATTTTTTAATAAATAAAATATTTCTGAGTCTGTGTTTATAAGTGCTAAGGGGCTTGGGGGAAAAAAGGAAAAATAAAAACATTTATTTTGAATATTTTTGTATGAAATGATGCATCACAAATGCTACATAACCTTGTTCCAGGTTTGGTTGGGATTTAGGGTATCTATTTATTTTGCAGAAGTCTTTATAGTCAACTATAATTATATTTATATACCTGTAAACAATTAAATATATTTTGTAATATGGTTGCATTGACATTGAAACTTTTATCACTCCCAGAAAGTTCTTATGCTGCATGAAGACATCTCCATGTTCTCTCACTTCTACTCCATCAAGTCTATAAATCTTTCTGGTAGAACAGGTGATTAATTTTGGTGTGAAGTCTGTTCATTGAATCACCAAGAATATTATCTGCGTTCTGTTCATGAAAGCCATGTGCAATCACTTACTGGAATAAAAAGGAGAATAGGAAAAAAGATCCTCAGCATGGTGGCTGCTGGAAAAGTCAAGATGTGATGAAGAAGAAGGTAATACATGTAACATTTTTTATTATCACCAGTAAGAGAAAAAAGGCCTAAATTGAGCAGTTGTTAAAATCCTGATATAAACAGGCTTAGGAAAGGTCGGGTTGAGGTTTGTTGTGCAAATTGCACACAAGGGTTTTCACATACTTAGTGAGCTTGAGAGGAAGAGGAGAGCAAAGCAAGGAGGAGGATTTAAGTGCAGCTCAGTGCTCTCTACCTTCCTCAAAGTTCCTTTCCTTGCACTGATCTGTGTCCATCGACCTTAGCAAAACACTTGAATTTGTTTTTCAAACCAGTTGAATCTCAGATGGGGCAAATGACACTTGCATCTGCTTTATGACTGTTAATGGTTTTAAGCTGAAAGGGAGTAGATTTCGGTTGGATATTAGGAAGAAATTCTTCCCTGTGAGGGTGATGAGACCCTGGCACAGACTGCCCAGAAAAGCTGTGGATGTCCCATTCCTGGAAGTGTTCCAGGTCATGTTGGATGAGGCTTGGAGCAACCTGGGGTAGTGGAAGATGTTCCTGCCTGTAGCAGGGCGTTAGAACTGGATGTTCTTTACCGTCTCTTCTAGCCCAAACTGTTCTGTCATTTTGATTCTGTGATGTCACAGCTTAGGTCACTGCTGAGCTGGGAAGATGAAGCCTTGAACTCAGATCCCTTTGGAGAGCTGCATCTGGAGCATTGCAGAACTGTGTTGTGTCTGGTGCTGCACTGAGTGTAGAGGGTGCTGAGTGAGTGCAAACTTCCCCTTGCCACTAGCGAAGGGCTTTCCCTGAGACAGCATTCCTGAAATTGCCTTCTGTCATCTCCTGTGGCTCTTGACATTGTACTGGTACCTGTGTGAGAAACGTTCCCATCGAGGAGAGGCTGTGCCTCCCAGCTCCACTGCTCTCTGCCTCCATTTATTCTTCATGTTCTTCACATTGGTAAATCATATGACAATAAACAGAAATACCCTCAGTGAAGAGAGAAGGGGAAACTGTTGTTTATCTGGTCAGGTGGTTTAGATTAGCGGTGATGCTGGTCTGTATTATGTTACTTTAAATCATAGTGTCCCAACAGGACATAAATTATGAAGATTGTTACAGTATGTTTCATCCAATGTAAGATCAACAAATTGGAATAATTTTTTTAATAGGAAAATCAGTGCTTTGGCAAGGTTATTGTTGAAGAATTTAATTTAACTTGAGCTTTGCTTGCATTATTTCTTAATATATAAAAACTATTTGCATAATGTACGAAGTATAAACATTTTTAGAATCAAAGGCAAGAATGCCTTTTCCAAGATTACATAGAGTGGCAAACTACTTAGAATAGATCAGTGTTTGTGCTTTTGCTGTCAAAAATGTTTGATATAGAGCTGGCAAGCTAGTTTCTTCACCGACATAATTGTAAACAAGTGTTGGGAGACAGAAACAGCGTTCTTTGGAGAACATGGTGTAAAGGTTTGCACATTCTCTGCTGCACATCTAACACGGAGAGCAGTGTTTACAGCTGCAATAGGAATGTAAGTAGGTATCTTTTTTTAGAGTGTGAAGCAGCATTGAACTTTTGTGTAAATTATGTGCACAGATAAGGATGGGGGATGCGAGTGGTCAGCTCTGGATTTTTAAAGAATATTGTAAACACAGAAAAGCATTGACAATTTAGTTGGAGTTGTGGGGGCTTTTACAGCTTCAAATATTGCTGTGAAAACAGAAATGGCATCTCAGTCCATGCCAGTGTGTCTGTAGCATTATTCTTCCATCCTTTCCCCTCATTAGTATCCTTCAGAGTTAGGAGCACTGTTTTCCCCAGTCACAAGTGATGCTGGGGAATGGGAGGGTTGCCTCTGTTCACAATATTTGGCTGCTCAAGCTATTAAAGAGGAGAAAGGCAAATTTCTACCAGTGGTTCATCAGGTGTTGTTCACCTTCAGACCCTGCTGGCTGTCCATGCCAGGATGGGGTGAGATGGAGGGAGTTGGGAATTCTAGGCACAATGCTTGATCTGCCTTGTCATGACTTGAAGCCTCAGCAGAGACATGGGGGGCATGAGTAACCTGGGTTTAGCTCTCTTGTGGGGCATGGTTATTTGCATTCTTAATTACTGTCCTTCTGTTCTTGGATTGATATTAAAAAGCAGAGGAGCAATGAAAAGGTGTTCACCTGATTTATGTTGTGTATGAATCCAGACACAGCAAAAAAAAAAAAAGGAAAATATCTAATACCATGTGGATCCAGCGTCCCTGAGGATGGTTCAGGCAGATTGATGATGCCAACAGGGAAGAATCCCAAAATGAGCACATGGCTTTGGGAATGAATACCCGTCTTCCTGTGCTGCCATCACTTCCTAAATACTAGTTGAATTTCTCTTTTTTTGTGTTTTAACTATGTTGTCATTTTCATATAAGGAGTGGTAGCTTTGTGATGTGATTTATACATGTTTATACAATAAAAGTATTTAGCAATGGAGCAAATAGAATCAAAATAAAGCAAACTCTAATTTTTTTGTGAGAGCACAAGAGAAAATGTCGTGACAGCCCTTGTGACTAGCATCTAATCCTGACTTAAAATAGCTTGACGTTGAAAAGCTTTTTCCTTTTATCTACTGGCTTGTAGCTCACTGTTAGGTAGTAATGTCAGCTGGATATGTAAAAGCTTCTGGAGTTTGGGAGTGAACCTTAATGATTTGATTTTATTGTTACAAGTGTCAAACTGCTAAGGAGAACTTGTGCTGTACCCTGGGTACTTTTTACTCGGGTGAGTGGAGAGCAAACGTGTGAGGTGTAGTCATCTCCTGTGTGACAGTGTCACTGTAACCTGAGTAATGTATTAATTTCCCACTGATAAATGGTACAGATGCAGCCTGGGTGGGTGGGGAAGGGAAGACAGGTAGCCCTCGCACTGCAGAAGGTCAGGGTTAATGCTACCTCCAGCGTTATAATGACAGATGGGAGGCAGAAACCATAATGTACTTGTGATTAACACATGCTTTCCTTGGCCGGCCGGCCGGGGGATTTAAGAAGCCCGAGTGCACACTTCATTTTAAAACAAACAAATAAAAAGTGTGCGTGGTTATATTGTTGAGCCTTTCAGCTGTTTTTCTCAAATATCTGCACTTTGGAGTCAAGTACTGTCAGCTGCTTTCTTCTGGAGATGCACGGGGGTGATCCATCACGGGGGACTTGTGGTGGGTGATGTATGAGCACGACACAACGACCTGTAGGCCTTTGATGTGTAACTCATCAAGATAATGTTGGCAAGCATTGTACAAAAGCAGCGTGTTTAAAAAGTATTAAGATGAATGGATTCCTTGCTTAAGAAGTGTGAAAGGAAGAATAATAGCAGATTAGCTCCGGGATCCCGCGGTTCTCCTGGAGCCGTGCAGCGCTGTGCAGTGCAGAGGGGCAGATGGAATTTCATCTTTCCTCCCACTTCTGACAGCAAAGTGTCTAGCCCTGGTTTTCTCATTCTCAGGAAACAAAAGTAATGCTCAGTCTTATTTTGTGATAATGGATTTTATTACTTTTAAGAGCAGCTTGGCCAGTCACAAAACATTCTAAGATAGCTGAATTATTTTTCCCACTTTTTTAGTTTAACTTGTTCTTCTAATAGTAGCCCTGATTTTTGTCTCATGGAGGCATATTACAGCTGCTAGCATTTAGCAAACATATTAGATATGATGTTACGACTGAATTAGTTTTTAGTTCCTTCTTTCGTGACTTTAAAAGACATGAGGGGAAGAGATGTATCAGCACACCCAAGGCATCTTATCCGTGCAGGATTGCTTCACTCCTTACTTCTATTGCTCTTCATGGCTCCTTACAGGGACTCTGCACTCTGCCACCCCTTGGGTGATGTGATTTACTTATGTGGAGTTCCGTGTATGTCTGGATACTATTTTAGCCCAAATGTCCTAAAAGGGTTAGGTTGAAAATATGTCTAATATGCCTGTTACTGAAATACCAGAATACTTCATAATATTAAATATATCAAAGTCTCTTTTAATACTTCTTTATGGCTTCTAGAAAATACACAAAACCTTTCTTTTTCCTGTCTTTTTATTTTTGAAGGAAAAGATCAGAAAAAGTTCTTGTTAGGGGCCGAGGGACTGCAGATCCCTGTTATTAATGCAGTGAAAGTCAAGGCTGTGTTGGGTCTCACTGTCATGAGTGAAGTGCTTGTTCCACTTTCATCAAGAAATGTGTGATGGTCTGATAAACTCTGCCCACCAGTGCAGTCTTGACAATGATCTTGCACTGCAGACTGCATAATAATTTTCATTATTTTTAATTAAAGTTGAAGAAGTGCAGACTCCCACTCAAATTAAGGTTGGTTGTGTTGCCGGAATGCGGTAATTACTTTAATTGATCACAAGATAGTTTCCTTGATCACCAATTAGACCAAATTACCGATCAAGTTTCAAGACGTGAAGAAATGTCCAAACTGATTTTGTATAATAGTGTTTTCATATCTAATCAAACCTAAATATCTCTTCCTTCCAGGGCCAGTTGTATTTTCCCAAAGAAAGGTTAAGGCTCTACAAATATAAAGGTGATTCATAAACAATAGCGTTCCAATTCATTTAATTAGCAAAGGAAGTATTTAGGACCTTAATGGAGATTGCATTGGTGAAATTGCTCAGTAGAACCATAGCTCATTTTCTTAGTGAGAGATACTTTTTGTGTGTAATTAAAATAAACTAAAATGCAAGGAGTAAGTTGCTGTGGATAATGTGCAATGAGGGAGAACGTCCCTAAGCAGAGCAGGACATGCATGGAGGTGGGCAGGCTTTGTCCTTCACTGTGACATTGGATTGCCCTGGTTGGGACAGCTGTGGGCAGCTGGAGCAACAAGCAGCAGGATGTGTCCTGGGGAGAGTCCTTTGAGCTGGAATTTATTCCTTTTCATGAGTCGGACAGCCTCAAGTTGAGCAGTCTCTGGTAGGATGAACAGTTTAAGACTGATGTCCTTTTTATCCAGCTGGAGACTCTACTGTCTGCAGGGAAGAGGTAGTGGGATAGCATGTTGGTGCACTGACTGGGGGGATTTGGTGGTCTACTGATGAAGAGGATTTGCCATCTGAAGTGTGGAGGAAGGTCTACAGAGAAGATTAATTTTTTAGAGTTGTTTGCTTGAGTAATTCTGTGTGCCTTCGCTGGAGTGACAATTATTGCTGCACCATCAGTGACTGTGTTTGCAGTGTGACCTGAGTCTGTACAGGGGTGGGTAAGTTCCTGGGATGAACAGACAGACACCAGTAGGGAATACACAGACCTGGTGGGGGGGGTTATAAATTTATTTTTGTTTTTTCCTTTGATAGTTGTTTCTATAAAGGTAATTTGGTTGCAGAGACATCACTATTTTAAACTTTTGGGGACATTTCTGTGTATAGATTGCTGTGTTGGAAATAGCATTCTTATTAAACCTGTGGGCACTCTAAAAACATTTAAATCAACACTATTAATGGAGAAGTTTTCCAAATCATTGCTAACATCTGATGCACAACTTGCAGCTTTCTACTTCAAAGCGTGCTGCTGAAACATGGACAAATTTTTAAAAGTAATTGTTCACTCAAAGTAAAACTAAACCAAGCAAGAGCTTCAAGGGAAGTTAGATTCTTCTGAATTTTCGAATGCTCTTGGGTCAAAGAAAAAAAGCTTTTTAATTGCTGACAGTTTGGTGATTTCCAAATGACAAACCTCATTGGAATGATTTTCTCTGATTATAACGTTTGCATTCATTTGACTGGCAAAGCGACCAACAAAGTCATTCTTCATCCAGGCACCAATTCTTTTTTTTTCCTTAAAGGTTTTTGCAATTTGTGAGAGGGAAAAAGACTTGAAACTATTATCAACTATTATATGTTATTCATTGACCACATGTTTGTTTGAAATGGCCATCGCTTAGTGGAATGCAGGCTATATGCATTCTCTTCCATAAATTAGCACTAAAAACCTACCTAAATCAGGTATGGTTTTGTGGAGCTTGTTGTATTATAATCTGAACCAGACTGTAACGTGGATGCTCCTCCAGCTTTGCATGTTAATTCAGGACCTGAACCCAATGGATGGAGGTTTGTATCAACAAAGCCTGCTGCTGAGAGGCGTCCTGCTCATGCTCCCAGGCCCTTCGGGCCCCGCTGCATAATTACAGTCTTGATTTGCATGGACATTCCAATTTTCTTTACAATGCAGTGATTTGCTCCTAAGTATTTTGGCAAGGACCTGCTATTATTTTCCTTTTGAGCCTGTGATAAAACCTGTGTCCTGGGGGAGCATGCTGTGCAGAATGTAGGGGCAGAGGATTGGAAAACCTATTTTAACTCATTTGAAGGGAAAATATATCTCATAAAGCAGAGTGGCATACCCACCTGCTGCCTTTTTCTCCCCAGTAAAATAAATAGCAAAATGGTTAAATTGAGGGATGTGTTTCTGGAAGCAGTGTTGGTAATACTGTGGCACGGTGTTTAATTAGAGATGGCACACTTCTAAGATGCAGTAAGGGATGGGGGACTTGGGATGGATATTTAAAATCCCTGTTGATGCCAGAGGTAAAATCATTGCTGTTGTGCAATAGCTTTGAGTCCCAGGGTAAGTCACATTGAGCAGAGTGATTTACCAGGGTCTGCAGGGGATCATTTCAGCCCTATTGGGAAATGCATCAGTGGCATGACAAGTTGAAATGCTTTAGCACACACAGCCCAGGGTGCAGCCATCTGGGGCATCTTGAGGAGATTTTGAGATTTTTGGAGAGAATCTTGCCAATCCATTTGCAATGCTGGCAGGTGGAGGAGTATTTTCCTCTTTGCCCTCTCTTTCCTTAGGCTTTTGGATTTATGACACGTGTTGCTCTACAAGCAGAGAAGATGAATCACCACCCAGAATGGTTTAATGTCTACAGCAAGGTAAGGTGTCCACCAGCCCTAGTTACTCACACAGCAGTGGAGTTAAGGAGGCCAAACCACTGGCCCATTCTCTCTGCCTTTATTTGTAGCTTGTCTACAAAATAAGGGAATGGGAAGTTTCTCTATAAAGAGATTTGAGATTTTAAAGAAATGCTGAGATTTGCAGTGGTGAGGAATCAAGAATGAAGCTCTTTGCTCTTGCTGCGAGCTGTATTTTTGGGGCTTGTGGCTTCACCTCTCTGGCTGAGATCTAAAAATAAAACAAGCCTTTAAACTCTTATTAGCCAACCTGAATAAATTACTGTTTTGAAACTACTCACCAGCTCTCATTCCTTTCTGTGCAGCAGGTCGGGAACTCAGCGGTGTAGGGTAGCAGACTGTTGGTATCTAAATGGGAGCCTGGCAGTCTCAATTTAGGTTTGATTTTTTAAAAATTGTAGGCTCCTATGTCTCAACATAGCAGCTTATAAAATTTGTTTATAATATTACCTAACTGATGGTGGTCCCATATTTACAAGGGTTACAAGGATTACTGCAACCCTCGAATGAAAGGTGCTGTGTGAAGGGAGAAATTATTGCTCTCCCTTCAGTTTTATTTTCTAATACTTCTCATTGCATTGTACTGCATTGTTTGTTAGCATTTAGTGTATATATATATATATGCAATCCCACTAAAAATATACTAAAAGAAAAGACATTTGGACAAGCAGCCTGCAGCTCAGACCATCATCCCCAGATCAGGACATCCCATCCCTCCCTGCAACTGAGGCTCCCAGCACAGACTCCTGCTCATCAGCCCTTCAGGTCACCCTGTTTAAGGGACATTAAATGGTCACTGGGCAAAATCCTGATCACCACTCTTCCTGACTTTCTTGGATTTCCAGAATATTCAGATTTTGTCTTTTCTGTCATCCCAAAATCTCACTCAAAGGCAAGACAAAACAATGCCCAACTTGTCATCTTGCTCAGTCTACGCAGACCTGTGAGACAGCTGTTTTTTTGGTTTTTTTAAATGATTTAAAATTAATCTGCAACAAGTTTAACAATTTTTTCACCTTTGGGGTGCTGGTTTTTAACAAAACATGTGAGCCCTTGACCCAGCTCTTGGCAGCTTGGTCACTGGCCCAAGTTCTTCATGAAACTGATCCATGGAATTTAAATGTAAAGAGTGAGTGATTTAATCGGACACCTCTTCTTGGATGAAAGCCAAGAATGCAAAGCCTGTGTTATTCTGCAAAGGGGCTCATTTTGGTGAGATTCCAGGCTCTGTAAATCCTCCTCACCTACAACGTCTTCTGGTTTACATGAGCAGGGAGGGTCCAGCTTGGTGCTTGCCAGGAGCACCGAGCAAAACCAGCTCACTATGGAGACACACAGCGTTCCCAGTGAATGCTGTTCAGCCTACGTGTCAGAGATTAAAATGCCTTTGTAACCTCTTTCTTTTCCTTTGTGACAGGTTCAGATAACTCTGATTTCCCACGACTGCGGTGGGCTGACCAAGAGAGATGTGAAGCTGGCTCAGTTTATTGACAAAGCTGCTGCCTCAGTTTAACCAGGATGTCAATAGCTTTAATACATTGTCCACCAATATTTTGTGTTTAAATGGTATCCCTCTTCCCTTGTAACCCTGATTTCAAAACTCCCTAGAGGCAAGATATTTTATAAAAAGAGTGGCTTTGCTTTTCTGACCTTCAAGACTGTAGTCTTGAGATCCCTATGCTTGTCCTTTCCCATTGCTGGCTCTGCAGGAGGATGTAACAGATAAACCAGCAATAAATAAGTTTTGAACAACCCTTTTTTAGAAAGTAAACTGAACTGGAATGAAACCAGGAGCCTACCCATGTGTGTTGGTGTTCCCAAGCCCACAGGAATTGGTGTCAGCTGCCATGTAAGCTTGCCCCATGCCTGGCTGCTTTCCTCCTATAGATTTGTACATCTCTGTATTTCAAACAGTGTAAGAGCAGCCCAGCCAGGTCAGTTGCCTGTGGCTTGGTACCACCGTCTCTGCCAGTGACCAGTGACGAGTGCAAGAGACACAGGAGAGCAGAGCAAGCTGCTGCTGGTGTATCCTTGGAGTTGCAGCTCAACTGGCAGGAACAGCTGTATCCAGTGTTGCTGCTTGAGAGCCTTTCCCTGTCTGAGAGCATAAAATCATGTAGCCACAGACTGGTTTGGGTTGGAAGGAACCTTAAAGCTCATCTCATTTCTACCCCCTCCTGTGGGCAGGGTCACCTTCCACTAGACCAGTTTGCTCCAAGCCCCATCCAGCCCAGCTTGGACATTCCCAGGTGCAGGACTGGATCTTGCAGTCGCTGAAAACTTCAGCTCTGGTACCTCGAATATGACAAAGTCCCAGTGAGCTCCCAGCACTCACACCATTAAATGAAGCATGTGCTGAAGTGCTTGGCTAGGTCAGTGCTCAGCACCCTGCAGGACTGAGCCACAGTTTGTGATGTGGTGCTCCAGTACCTGCTGGATCAGGCGAGGGGTGGCTTGGCCAAGCACCCAGAGCCCCAGCCAGGGCTGCCGGCGGTGAAGGAAGCGGCATTAGCAGGATTCTTGCTAAGCTGGCCTTGACTGAAGCTATGCTTACCCTTTTTTTTTTTGTAGCTACAATTACTCATTGCAAATGTCGTTGCAGGAGTTGCAGATCCCACTGACAGCACTTAAAATAATTCCTTCCGTTGCTTGAAATCTTTGTTTTTATGCTATGATCCTCCCCTAGACAGATTCCCAGTGCCGGTAGACAGACTTCATCCTGCTGAACGCTTGCAGGAGGGCCTCTCACCCCCATTGTGCTGTGAGTGTCCCCAGCGTGCTCCGTCATGCCCTGCCAGCAGCTCCTGCGGCACTCCTGGGAGATTGACACCTCTGAAATGCCCGAGAGCATTGCTTGCATGTCACAGCCACCGGCTACCCAGAAGGGAGGTGCACGAGTGCCAGAATCTATATCGGGGCTACATGCGAGGTGTGTGGTCCCTTGGATATTTTGGGATGTGAAATGCCACGAGCTGCCACCCAAGTGTTCATGTCGATAAAATAAGAAAGATATTTTTTGTAAATCCTTAGCAAACACGCCGTCACGTGCTAATTGGTCACACACAGGAAGCAAGATGTTGGGGTTTATTGTGAGTAACCCTACTTGGGATATCAAGTTAATACCTAAAAAGACCCAAATTCAAACTACGTGCTCAGCTGTTCTTTCCTCACAAGTGCCTTTCCCCAGTGAAGTGGAGGATTTCCCTGATATGGTTTGAAAATGGTCGCTGTTGTGAAGAGTGAATAAAACTAAAACAAACAACTAGGCTGTGATGTCTCCTGTTACTGGTGGGGAAGTGAAACGAGCTTCACCCAAAGTTTTGACAACATCTCTAATGAACTGTGAAAAGTCTGTTGTTCAGAATTGATACATAATGCGTGGGCTTTGAATAAAACCAATAAAACCAAATTCCTCCTTTGTAATTTGTTTCTTTATTATTGTACATATGTGACAAAGCTGTTTAGTTTGAAGATAAATTTAAGATAAATAATATTTAGTTACTGGGAGGTCTTTGGTTTAGAATATTGATATTTATTTACATACTCTGAGGAAAAAAAATCCCCATCAACTAATTCAGCTCAGAGAGCTGCACTGTTTGGCTATGGCACAAAGCTGTGCTGGGGGTGTTGAGAATCCTGACCAGCAGAGGCAAGAATACTCAGGAATGAGAAGGATGACTTTGAAAAGCTTCAAGTTATATGGTCAGTGTTTGTTTAGCCACAATTTCAGCCATAATTCAGTAATTTCTTGATAACTTCTGGGGCATCCCACAGAGCTGTAAGCAAGGTGAGCATTGCTGTGAAATGTAAATAATAATAACAACATAAAAATAGGACATGGGGAAGGGATGCACAGTTTCCCTGATTGAGCTGGAACTTCACAGCAAACTTGGACAGCAAGGTGTTAGTGACAGGTGCTGGTTTGGGGCTAGGAAACTCAGCCTAAGGCTCCTTGAAAAGGGCATAACTCACTCTGCTCTGAGCAGAAGTAGCCAGGGTGCAAGGTTTGGGCCTTTCCCAGGTGGTGGCATCACTGGAGCTGTGCTGCTCTATGAAGATATGGCTTGAGCAGCTGCCCAAAATGCAGATTCCTCTGCTATGCCAGCTTCTCCTCCAGGTCAGCTTGGTACCTGCGCCCCAAGAGCCCATGAAGTTGAACCCCAAGGCAGAGAGTTGCTGCTCCTGCAAACTAATCACCTTTCTCTGTTTGCTGTCAGGTTCGGATCACCTGGAGTGTTTGGGGTTTTTTCGCTTTAAGGCTGAGTGTGTCTTGAAATGTGTGGATAATCCATCAGAAACAGCCTTCTTGCAGGCAACTCCCCTGTGCTGAGACTGATACAGTTCACTGTGTCCCCCCAAACCAACCTTGATCATGGTGTATGGGAAACACTATCCCTGGGAGACCCTCCAGTGGTGCTCTGTGGCCACAGGAAATTAAAAAGCAAGAACTTGAGGCTGAGAGTGCAGAGTAGGAAAGATGCCTGCAGTGTGCTGTGTGTTGGGATCACTGCTTGGCTCCTGCGAGGCTGTTGATCAAACCTTCACAGCACCAGCTCTGAAACGGGGCCAGAGAATAATCCTTTTCTTTCCCCGTAGTGGGAGCTCAGGTCCAGTAAACTGCAAAAATCATATTGCCGTGAGAGGCAGTGGCATCAGATGTGCTGTGGGGCTCTGGGAATGAGGTCCCACAGCTCTGCACGAACATGGTAGAAAGCAAAAGTCTATCTCAGTTTGTGAGTTATGGCTCAGTCTGGATGCAGTGGTATTCCTCCTGCCCTTCCTCCTCCTCCTGGCTGCCCAGACTGGTGGTGGAGCAGCTGAAGAAGAGGTGGGTTTTCTGTAAATTAACCTCTCTCACCTGGGACAGTTTGGACATGAGAGGGCTGATGAGGACATGCCCTCACCCAGCTACGTCTCCAAGCTGGATGGACAAGTTGATGTGGTTGCTTTCACATGCCCATGACACATCCCTGGCTCCAGGATGGGGCTGGAGGTATCACAGCACCCCTTCGATGTGCCCGTCATGGCTGCATATCCATTGGCCTTGTCTGGAGCCCTGGGGCTTCAGCACAGGGTGGATCCCATTGGAATTTTTGGTTGGTTTATATGCAGCAGATGGCCCAGCCTGAGGATAGGGGTGCTTGCAGCATCCATGGGTTTGGGTGATGAGCACAATTCCTGGGTTTGCCCAGTCCCTGCTGCAGCACTGCCTTTGGGCTCTCTTGTAGCCTGCCAGGTCCTCAGCCCTGCTCTGCCTTTCGCTTCTCCGAGGGATTTTCAGTCCTGCAAAACACAACTTTGAAAGCTTTACACTTTCCACAGCTTCTTATAGGTGTGTGCATCTCCTCTGGCCCTCTCAGCTTTGGGTTAATGAGGGGATTGTCAATAAGTTAATGAGTTCTTCTGCATGAGCTAGTTTCAGTTTTTCACCACTGTTTGCTCCAAGAAACAAATACTTGTGGCCTGCTCAAAGATGCACCTCAGGAAACATGTGTGTGTCCTGGAAGAAATGCTCACAGAGTGCCCAGACTCGCAGCATGGAGCTGCTGACTAATTGAAATAAACTGGCAATTGTTAATGCTCTTTCTCCTAAAGATCCAAGGCAAGGAGCAATCATGGATGTGAGCAATCCCACTGACATGTTTACATAAAAGCTGAAGGTCTGCCATGGAGCTGGATGCTTTGGTGAGGAGCTGGCAACTTGTTTGCAAGTGAACTCTGGAAAGACCCCAGGAATGGCTGCCAGCGGTTCTGTGGTCAAAGCCAGCCTGTCCACACAGACTGCAGAGATGCTGGAAAGGTCCAGGATGCTGCCCTGGGAAAGGTCCCAATGGGAGCAGAGGTCTGCTGTGCTTGGGCTCCTGCTCTGCTTTGTGCACACATGATGGGTGCACAAAGAAGGGAGGACGACCCCCTAAAGCTCAAAGGCACAGCCCTTCATGGGAGTGCTTGGCAGTTTTTGCTGTTAGCCAGCTGCCAAGATGGTGGGATGCTCTCCATCCCACTGCTGGCTGCTCCCACCTTGGCATGCAGGCAGGCTGCTCCCCTGGGATGCCAGGAGGGATGATACTCATGTCCATACAGCATCGCCCCAGCTCATCTCCTCCCCCCGTAGGAGCAGCTGTGTGTCTAAAATGCTCACCAATGCAAACCCAGTAAATTAAGGATAATCAGTCTCTGCTAGTGCTGGAACTTTGTTCTTCCAGGAATTGGCCCCAGCATTTGCCTGTGTGGTTTCTTCTTCTGGAAGTGACCTTATAAGGTGGTGACCCCAACCAGCAAGTTCCATGCTCCCAGCCCTGCCAGGAGTCACCTGGGGAAGGGAAGATGCACCCAGCTGTTTCATGGAGCCATCATGGAAGTGGCACATGGAGCATCCAGATCCTTCCTAGGATGGATGAGTTGCCTCCAATTCTCTTACTACACTCGTACTGCATCTACTTGAGACTGTTGCAAGGTGTGTCCCCATGTGCTATGGCCAGGAGGGGATGGATGGAGAGGCTGGGGGTCTGGCTGCTGTGGCCATTTGGGGTAGCTGACAGGTCACTGTCCTCCCCTGTGCCATTGTCTGCACTGGCCCAGAGCCTGGATGAAATGCATTTCAGCTTCACATCCCTGCACCTGTTGGACACTTATCATTCTTACAATGCAATTGTTTGGTCCTTTGCTAGGCAGCCCTTTCCCCCTTGTGGTTTTGGCCCAGCTGGCTTAAGCACCCTTTTAATACTCAATTTTCACATTGAAAAATCCCTCTTGGTCACACTCCTTGATTTCCTTGTCTTACAAAAGCCAGCTACTGTATGCAAACCTCTGAGCCTTAATTATATATCCCAGTAATATATAGCCAGGCCTGGCTAATGTCAAGAAACCCAGTCATAAGCATTGGAGGTTTCCTAGAGCTCTGGCTGCAGGACCAGCCTCCCTGCAGGGAAGTGAGAGGGACGTGCTGGGCTCCCAGGGGCATGGGGGCTGCATGGTGTGTGGAGAACTGGGCAGGACCCCCCACACCAGGCAGTGCCCTGTGATGATGATGGCTGTGGCAGAGTGAGCTGCCTCACACTTGAAAGGGTGGCTGTGGGCAGAGAGATGTTGTTTGGGACATTTAATATGAAAGTGCTGGCTCGGTGCACAGGGTCTGGCAGCCACAGGCAGCTGTCTGGGCTCATCTCCCCCTCTCTCCAGGTCACAGATCTTTCTTGCTGTTTACACCAAGGAGCTTTTGCTGAAGCTGTACGAGTCCATCCCAGCTGAGAGAATGGCTGCACTTGTTTCAGCCAACTGCACCCTGGGCTGCTTCAAAATCAGCGTCACCAGCAGGGCGAGGGAGGCGATTCTCCCCCTCTACTCCACTCTCGTGACACCTAACCTGCAGCACTGTGACCAGTGTTGGGGTGCTCAGCACAGGAAAAATGGGGACCTGATGGAACAGGTCCAGAGGAGGCCATGAGTGTGCTCAGAGGGATGGAGCAGCTCTGCTCTGGAGACAGACTGGGAGAGCTGGGGGTGTCCACCTGGAGAAGAGAAGGCTCCAGGGAGACCTTAGGGCTCCTTCCAGTGCCTAAAGGGGCGACAAAAGAACTGGAGAGGGACTTGGGACAAGGGCCTGGAGTGACAGGACAAGGGGGAATGGCTTCAAACTGTCAGAGGGCAGGATTAGATTAGACATTAGGAGGGAATTCTTCACTCTTAGGGTGATGAGACATAGGCAGTTTTCCCAGAAAATCTGTGGCTGTCCCATCCTTGGAAGTGTTCAGTGCCAGGTGGGGTGAGGCTCTGAGCAACCTGATCTAGTGGGTGGCATCTCTGCCCATGGCAGGGGGTGAAACAAGGATCTTTAAGGTCCCTTGGAATCCAAACCATTCTGGGATTCTGTGATCTCAGATCATCTTTCTCATTGCCTTCCTCCTGTGTGTCTCACCCATGGACAGCATCACACCCACCTGGAGGGGACAACCAAAGGTTTCCAGACCCTCGGCATGCCCAAGCTCCTCAAGTCCAGCAGAGGGGTGAGTGTAGAGCTCTGCTCAATGGCTAAGCCACACCAGAGAGGGGGATCCAAGCCCAGGAACCAGGTGAGGCTCTCCTGTCCCTAGGTCTCAGGGGCTGCCAGGCCCAAGAGGGCCTGATGCTTGTAGTGCCTAGTGAGAAAACATGAAAATTAATAATTCCTGATTTTTTAAGAAGCCCATGGCTTGGCCATTGTATTCTTGCACAGTTTATTTTTCCCTAAAGGAGGGGAGAGTTTTTTTTACTACAGCAGAGTAGACACCCCCCCCCCAATAAAACATAGGTCATGTCCTATTCTTGTTCTGTGTGTATTTTTCTCTCCAGCACACCATCTCCTACTTAGTTTTCTCCTGACGACTCTGGAGGTTTATTTTTCAGCAAGGAGCTTATGTGGGCAATGAATGCTCAGCCAGAATTTCTGCCTGTAATTAATTGGCTGGGTAGCCCACCAGAAGTGGGATGTTTATGGGCACAGGGCTCTTATAATGTTCACTTCTGAGCCTTCATTCCTCTAGTTTGGATCGTAAACTTCACTTATCACCAGACTTTTATATGTTAATTATTCTGTGTCACCGGGAGAAGGGAGGACATGCAGAAGTGCATGAAGTAATGAATGATTTAGGCATGGGGTATTAGATGCTGCAACTTGGGCTGGGTGTCTATGAGAGAGAAAATTGATACATGGCAAAATGGGGAGAAGTTTAACTCAGGGTAGGTGTGTGTTGGTTGGTGGAGCCTCACCCTATGAACTTGTGGAACTCAGCACCAGGAGATGCCTCGCCTGGGGACCACAAAGAAGAAAACCTGTAGGATAAGATTTGGCACCATTTTCCCCTGAGGCACTTAAAATGTTGAGGTCCTTTGAAAAAAATCCCACTCAGCACAAATCTGCAAGTTTAAGAGTCTAAATGACTTTGAAAATCTGGGCCATGCAGGATTAGGTTTTGATGGAAATCGGTGGGGCTTAACACCTAAGGGACTGGGACCACTGGGAAATTGCATCCTGGCTTTGGGGGAGAATGCCTAGAATGGCATTGCTGGGGGAAAAAATACCAAACAGAAAAATTCTTTAGTGTCTCACAGTCCCTTCCTGTGCCAGGGATGCTATAAATATCCTGCCAAGCCCTACCACGTTCCTGTTCTCCAGCAGCATTAGGTGCTTGGCTTTGTGTCCTGACCTGATGAGACAAGTGCCCTGAGCTACTTGGCATGCCAAGAGACAACACCTCTTTGCCTAAAATTTGTTTAAAATGTGCTAGAGCCATCTAAATGCATTTTGCTGAGGGTGCAGGAGGCTGTTTATGCCTCTGTGTGTATTGTTATTTATTAATTGAAGCCTAAATTAGCCCTCAACAGGTTAGCAGTATTTAATGCAGAGAGCTCAAACATGCAACACATTCTTGGCACGTTTCCCTTTATTAATTAAAAACCTCTTTAAAACACTCTGCCTTCCACCTTGGAGCAATAAATTTCCACCTTGAGGAAATAATTTCCTTGTTGTATTCCATACAGAGACGTTCTGTTAGCTGCAATCCCTGTTTCAGTGTAGGCCCCTTTCAGCCTTATTTCAATTTCAAAATAAACTTTCAAAATGCCAGGTTTTTCTGTTAAAAAAAAGGGGAGGGGAAGAAAAACTAAAAAAATCAACTTTTCTGCTTTTTAAAAATATATTTGGGATTAATTCCGATGTAGTTTACTGCTTGTGTACCACTGTGTACCACAAAGCTCCTTCTTAATAACAGCTCACAGGACTCTGCAGTGGTTCCTGAAGCAGGAGAAGAAGCCTTGGCAACCCCAAATGAGCTGATGGTCCTGCATGGGAGGCACTGGCCCTCCTGCAGTTGCAGGGAGAGTTTTATGGCCCCCCTGTCACCCCCAGCTCTGGGTGGCTGGTTTTCTTTATGACCATGTGCCCCAGCCCAAACCTGCCCTACACCGTGACATAACCTGGCAAAAACGTCACCTGATTTTGGGGGCTGAATGGCTTTTGTTCCCCTGCTGGCCCTGGGCTGTGCCTGCCAGGGACCTTGGTGTGCAGGGAGGCAGGAAAGGCCTCTGCTGGCTCCTCCAGGAATTCGTACCAAACTCAGCAGGGTTAGAGGTGAGAGACAATTGCAGACTCCTGTCTCTCATCCTGACCCATCCTGTATGGCAGGGAGGAGCAGCCAGGCACTGAGGGCAGCAGAGACATTGTTCAATCTCCAGTTTGTGCTCAGAACATGAGCAACCAACCCCATCACACTGGAGCAGGTGGGCTGTGGGCAGACAGCACTGTCTGCAAATGTCAGATGTTGTTTAGGAGGGAAAAACATGGATGGACTGCTTCCAGTAGAGGAACAATTTCCTTTTCTTTCCTGGCCCACTTTTTTAACAGTCCAGGCTGTAGATCCTACACTCCTCCTTGGCAGGTTCACCACATGTGCAGCTAAAAGTATTCCAATGGCACACAGCACTCGAAGGATTATAAAGGTGGAGGAAAGCTCTTAATCAGTTTTGTTGTGCTTTGTCTGAGTTCGTTTAACTTCAAAGGGAAGTTTAAAAAGAAACCCTTTTAGGTCATGTCAAGCCAAGAGCCCTGTCCAGAATGACTTGGACTCACTTTCTGTGAGCACTCGAGGGAGGTCATGCTCCTTCCCAGCCCAGTGATGTGACATATCCAAAATGCTACTATGGACTTGAAACACATGCTGCAGGAGAGCTGTGCACGGCTTGATAAAGGGCTTTTGCAAAGCTGACTTGAAATAAATGCAGTAAAGCTGTCACTGAAATGTAAATGATTAGAGCAACGTGACTCCCTGCTTCCCCCAACTCTTCTGCTCATTCTTGCTTTTAGTAAATGTAATTTAAAAATAATCAGTTCAGGATGACTTTGTTGAGAGTGTCCTGGTCTCTGGGCCAGAAAGTCACTGGTTCAGTACTAGACAGAGTGGGTCAGTGGTTTGATTCCCACACAAGGGCAGGGGTAAGGGTCCCTGCAGAGCTGCAGGTCCTGCCTGCCTGGGTGGCACTGGGGAGACCCCAGGCTGCCTCCCTTGGGATGAGCATCCCCACCCCATCAGCACCCAGGGGCTCCTGCCCTGCCTGGCACATCTGCCTTCTTGAAAGGTGCATTGGGGATGGGGATCACAGCCAACCCCCTTTCCAGCCAGCAGCTGGAGTGAAGCCAGTGAGGGTTCCATTGGGTGACAGCCCCAAATGTTACCTCCTTCTTGCTGACAGTACTTTCTTCCTGCACTTGCTCTTTCTCACAGCACAAAACCATGTAAAGATTTCAGTGAGCTGCTGGATGACATAAAAATGACTTTCTGCCACTCTGATATTATCGTTATGGAAGGGTTTTCACCTGTATTTGCTCTTCCTGTACCTCCAGGATGGCACACAGAACAGTAATGGTGGAGCAGGTGACTACAAGACAAACTCCAAGTCACAGAACCAGATACCCTTGAGATGTACGGAATTATTTTCATGGAATGAACAGATATTTTGAGGCAGTTTTCCCTAGGGAAAGTGTGTCTGCTCCCAGCACGAGCAGTGCTGAGAGTCTATGAAGGCACCATCATATGGCACATGCTGCAAATGCACTGGTTTCATTGCCATCAGGAGGACTAATGTCATTTCCCAGCACCATGCAGTGTCAGTGTGGGATCAGGATTCATCCCAAGTGTGATCCTGCTGGATCCTGCAGGAAAATTCCCTGATTTTCACTGTTGTTCATTGTGCCCTGGTGTGTCCTGGGCTTCTCAGGCTCCTGGGTCTCCCTGGGTGCACAGCCCTGAGCAAGGCTCCATCCTCATGGTCTGGCTCATGTGTTCCACCCCTCAACACCCCTGGGAGAGAGGTAAGAGCTCATTCCAGGTTTATGGAGACAGTGGGGCTGGAGAATACGTTTGCTTTAAAGTTTGGGAAGTGAGGAGAATTTGCCTTCTTACAGCACTAGTCCAGGCTGATCTGGTCTTTCCTTCAGTAGTGGACTTCTCTGTGTCTTGTTTGGGGAACAACTAAGTCCAGGCAGCAAGTCTGAACCGTGTAATGAGAAAAACCTCCCACAAATCCCCAAAATGGAGACTGCTGAATTTTACATATCTTGGGTTAACCTTAATGTGATACAAGCCTATGATCACAGCTTGATACCCATTGTTTAAAAACTCCACAGACTGACCCGGAGTCCAGAAAAAATTCCCTGGATATCAAAAATTCTCTTTTACCCAAAACTCCAGGTGTCTGTGGTTACTGTTAGCAGTCTCTGTGTTGTTTCTTCCCTATCACTGATCAGAACTGGGGCTTCTGCAAATGTTTTGTGTGCACATGGCACATGTTGTGAAGCCACTCCTGCATTGCTTCCTTTGATATTTTGGGAGAAAATTATTTTTGGAGATATTAAAGAAAATAAAGATATTAAAGAGTCAGGAGGCTCATCATTCAAGATATTTGAGATGTGTCCATTGCTCCTTGCCCTGCTGGGTGGGTGGAGGGGTGCTTGCCAAGGGTGCAGTTCTCCATGTGCCTTAGATTTTTACCATGCTCTTCTCTCCCTGCAAGCTGCAACATCACCATTGTGAACATGCTGGCATATTGGGAGAGATTGTGGAGGTCATGAAATGAAAATCTTCACCAGATTATGAGAGGATGAAAAGCTAAACTCTAAGGCAGAAAGTGATCCTTGGTGGGTGTCAGAGCTCTGCCTACAACCTGTGCTTCAAACATTCATTGAAATAACCCAGAATGATTGACAATAAGCCTTTATGACTGAAAATAATTCAGAAAATATTTTCTTTTTTCCCTGTGAGCTGAATGGATGGAAGTGCAGCTGCCAAGCAGCTGCTGATGGAGGGAGGAACGTCTCCATCGAGAGCTGGAGCAACTGCGGGCTGGGAAAGGATCATAGCCCAGGTCCTTTTCCTGGAAACCCTGTGGCAAGGCTGGGACTAGAGCCCAGGTCTGCAGTGCTCTCCCTGCCAGCTCCCTCTTTCTAAGATCAAGCAGCCTTGGCACGGCAAAAGAGCTGCTCCGAGTCGGCAAACCAGGCCGTGTTAAGGAAATGGGCTGTGATACCTCCGAACAAAGCAGCTTGTTCCTGTGCCCTGATGCTGATTAGCACCTTGGAACAACCTGCTCAGCCTCGTCTGGCAGTTCTAGTGCAAACACACCCACACAGCTCGGGGTAACTGGAGAAGGAGAGAGCAGAGCTGTGAGCAGCAGCCGTTCCTGCGTGCAGCACGAGGTGTGCCAGGCCAGAGCTGCACCCCAAGGCCTGGGCACAGTGACTGTGATGGCAGAGGATGATGTGCCAGAGACAATGCAGGCTGAGGCCCCCTGACCCCTCCAGCCATGCAGGGAGGGGGATTAGCAGAGCAGGACTGGCTGCACAGCTTCACTTCACCCCAAAACCTGTTCTCGTGCAATGGCAGGGACTGAGATATGACTGTGGGGGTGGCAAAGGGAGGGAAGTGCCCAGGGGGATGTGTGCTATGGGGTTTGGCTCTCTCTTGGCTGGGTGATGTGGGGAGAGGGGTGTGTGCCTGGCAGCAGGGATGCTGGGGGCTCAGTCCTCTTCCTACACAAACAGGCTCATTCCTTTGATGAGCTGGCCATGAGGCAGCCACAAGCTGTGCCTTTGATGGCATAGCTGGTATAACATTGGGTGAGTTTTTCTCAGTTTTGTGTGACCATTCCTTGTGATTCTGCACAATGAGTGGGAGTTCAGCATTGCCAGAGGAGCATAGAATCCCAGAATGGGTTGGAAGGAACCTTAGAGAACCTTTAGTTTCAGCCCTGCTGCCATGGGCAGGAACACCTTCCACTATCCCAGGTTGCTCCAAGCCCAACCTGCTCTTGGACACTTCCAAGGCTGGGACATCCACAGCTTCTCTGGGCAACCTGTGCCAGTGCCTCAGTGCCCTCACAGGGCAGAATTTCTAGAAAATATAATCTTTTTCCATATGTTATGGCTTCAGGCCATAAAGTAAATGAGAGCCTGACATGAGCAATATCTAAGCAAAATTATTGATGCACCCCTACAGAGCAGAGTGGGTCGACCTTGCAGAGCTCTGTCTGCCACTATTGAGGCCATTCCTGCCTCTCACCAACCCAGAGATCTTGTCTGCATTGCTCTCCAAAATCTGCCTTTCTGATCCCAGCCCTGTGTTGCTGTTTGCAGTGTTTGTGCCCCAAAGCCTCCCCAAAGCCAGCTGAGAGCTGAGAACAGGAGCTCCTCGTAAAAGGGTGAGGGAGAAACCAGTGACACAAGCTCCTGCTGAATTTGTTTTTCATGTTCTCATTTGTAATCATTCTGTGTTTTATGAGGGATACTTCCTAAAACTTTGCCAACATGATGGAAACACATGTGGCGCTCTTATACATGATGTGACCCTTTTGGTGGAGAGATGAGATGAAAACCTGATTTTCTCTGACATCTCCACAGCATATGGTCCAGTGAGATGGAAAATCAGTGGGGTGTGGGGTACCTGACCTTCCCCCATCCATGCCCACACTGTTCACTGCTCCACAAACACAGCCCACATAACTTTGCATGCACAAACTCCAGGTGGGTTTTTTGCAAATTCTTTATTTAAAGTTTTTCTCCTTTAAAAAAAAAATTGTTTTACTAGGGGAACGCAGTTCTGTGGCCTGTGGGTGACACAAAAAGTATTGTTTGGAATTTTATCTGAAGTGCAGGTTTGCTCCTGTGTTGGTTTCAAGGACAGAGCCAAACTGGGAGGAAGCAAACACTATCCCTAGAAAAAGTTTTTTGCAGGTTTCAGAGCTAGGTTAAAGGACCTTTGATTATTTAAATTAGCAAATCCCTCTGCAAAGGGTATGACTGAGTTATTAACATCACTGGCTGTATTTGGGCCACACCACTGTTGCCATGGAACAGGGACAATTCCTGCAGCATTGGTGTTTGGCTGAGTGACAAGGGTCACTGTGAGTCCATGGGCCTGTCCATGTCACTGTGAGTCCATAGACTGCTGCTATCCCTGGGTCCCCAAAAATGCAGGGCTGGCTCTCACCAGCAGCACTGCACCTGCAGCAGCAGCAGCAGCAGCAGCTTCCCCCCCAGCTTGGCATCCCTGGGTCAGGATGGGGGCTGTTGGTAATCCTGGTTTTCATTATTTTAATGGTGAGAGAAAACTTTTGTGTAGTGTGAAAAACAATCCTGAGCCTTCCTGTGTTTATAGAAAGGGCTCAGGCTGAAGGAATGGTGTGCTAGGGCAGGAGACTGCAGGACAGCAAGTGAGAAGGGACACCCATCATAAAGGGTCTGGAGGTGCTTTTTAACTGAAAATAAAATATTAATGGCAGGACAGTGCCACAATGACACTGGTGACTAACTCAGGATGAATGCAGGGGCCAGCCATCACAAGTAGCTACCTAAAAGGTGGAGAGTGGTAAAATCCTCTAGCCTGACAATGGATTGAGAGAGTTGGGGTTGCTCAGCCTAGAGAAGAGAAGGCTACAGGGAGACCTTAGAGTTCTTTCCAGTGCCTAAAGGTGCTCCAAGAGGGCTGGAGAGGGGCTTCTTACAAGGGCATGAAGTGACAGGACAAGAAGGAATGGCTTTAAGCTTAGGGAGGGAAGATTTAGATTAAACATTAGGAGGAAATTCTTCCCTGTGAAGGTGGGAAGGCACTGGCACAGGCTGCTCAGAGAAGTGGTGTGATGGGATGTTGCTAAACCCTTTTGGCCAGGCAGGGCAGTGAGAAGCAGCCTCTGAATGATGTCTTTGGTCTCAGGAGGTGCCAGCAGCCTTCCTGGTGCCCAACAGAGTGTGATGCTGGCCCTCAGCTTTGTCCTGGGGAGACTCGCTGAGCAGACAAATATGGAATGGGGGTTCTCAGCAAGGAGACCCCCACTTATTAATGAGGGAAATTAATGCACTTTGTGGGCTGAAATCTCCTGCAATCTGGGCTGGTGCAAATTAGGACCAGGCCAAAGAAGTCAAGGAGGGCTGCACCAGAGTGAACCGGACTTCATAAAATAGAAAGGAGAGGCCCCTTTTGTCAGGCAATGGCTTTTCCTCAGAAGCTAAATGATACATAATGTTTATATAGTGTTTTGCCTCTCCTAAATGCAGGCTAGACATTAATTGATTCCAGGTTTGCTCTGTGAAGTAGGTCAACTCTTTCCATTTTGCAGATAAAGGAGTGGTGGGGATCTCAGAGGGGTGCACGAGGGTCAGTGCCGGCGCCGGGGCACCTACTCGGATGGCTGCCCTCCCCGTGGGACCACGCTGCCACCCTACATATACACCACTTCTGATGTATGTGGAAATCAGCTGGGACTCTGTAAACCCAGCTACATTAAGCCCGGTTCAAATGAAATCTGTTTATATCTCCATTGCTCGCCACTGGTCAAAGCAGGACTTAACTAACCCAACGCTGTTTGTGTTCAAAGCCTCTTAAACCCTTGCTCTGACTGTCTTGAAGTGAGATATAAAGTACTGGCTGGGACCTGGCTGGAGGCCAGGGAACTATTTCAGACCCCCCTCTCTCTTTTGCTCCTGGGGCCGTTTAGAGAAAGCATTGCACATTTCAAACAGTGATGGAAAAAAATAATTTTAATTCACTTCTGTTTACATAACGTTGGAAGCTTGGGAGGGTTTGTGCAGACAATTATTAATGGTTTAAACTGGCGTGATAAAAATGTTGCCTTGGTCTGGGAACATGAGCTCCTCCCAAAGCCCTGGTGCTGGGTCAGCCAAGCACTGGCTGTGGGATCCAGGGAACGAGGACCCCATGGCTTGGTGGGTCCCACTGTTGTGTTTCCTTTTGGCATCTTGGAATCAGCCTCCTGCCTGTTCTGCTGAGGCTGAACTGATAAAACCAAAAGCCTGGATCTGGGGAAACAGCTGTCTCTTCCTGGTTCACCTCCATTTCTGGAGGCATTTGGTGACCAGATCACAGGGACATGGGGCATACCCACCCTGGGAGCAGTGCTCCTTCACTGCAGTCTCAAAGCTTAACTTTACAAAGCTTTTGGTCCAGCTTTTTGGGAGCATGGCCCTTGATTTTTGGTTGATACCTTGTGTGAATCAGCTCCAAAGCAGGTAGAGCCATTCCTGAACGTGTGACAGGTGGGAGTGAGAGGGTGGTTGGGTCCCAGGTGAAGTGTCCTGATCTCTCCTGGCCTCAGGGGAGGTGGGGATGGGCAGGGACTGCTGTACCTGTGTGTTCCATCCTCACATCCATCCCTCAGAATAGTTAGACATGGTTTTACTGGGCTATCGCTCAGCGGGATCTGACACCTATAAAACCGCTTTTAATTACTTCCAAAGTTACTCACCAGGGTGATGTTGATTTTGTCCTATAACCCAACAGGGCTTTGTCTGTTTGGTATAAACCACTGTCCACCATAACTCTGCTGTCCTGTATATTGATGTGTGACCATACACTGTGTGCATGGCTGGATTTTGGACACCACTGGAACTGCCCATGCTGGTTTTGCTTTCCAGCCTGTGCCTACCACACTGCAGCACCTCCACACACAGAGCTGTGATGCTGCTCTGGGGCTCCAGCAGGTTCATAAGTGCCTGCACAAGGGGTAACAGCATGAGAAGTGCCTGTGAGCCTGGTTTGGAGGGTGACAAATTCCAGGTGCTCCCTCCCAGAGTGTACAGCTCACACATGCATAGGGAGCAGGGATTGTCCCCTCTAGCCATGGCACTGACTGCCTGTGATCCACTTTGCTCTGCTTTGACACCTGAGATTGAAGCAAGGGCTCTAGTAGCTAAGAAAATAGTAGAGAAAATTATGGTTGGGAACTAAATCCATGCCAGCATCAGCTTCTGCAGCATCTAGGCTCTGCTTTGAAGCTCTCCCTTCAAAATATTCCCTCCATGATCCCTGGGATTACCATGCACCATGGCATCTGAGTGCCAGCATTACGAAATTCATGAGCACATGCTTTATCTGCCTACTTTGCAAGTCAGCCTTGCACAGCAGACAGCAGGACTCTGCTCAAAGGCATGTTGGTGTTGGAGGCTGGATCTTTCACTGCTGCCACTTTGGCTTTGGCTGAAACCAGGGCAGGGCTAATCTGAGCCCATTAACAGACTCTGATTTATTCTAAAACCAAATCTGCAACGTGTGAAACATTGTATTCAAAAGAGAAAAAGTAATTTATGAGGATAAAGTTGGAAGATTTTATATGCAGACCAGAGACTGGTCTTCTCCAGAGGACTTCCTTGAGGTATTATGACTTATTTCTCCAAGGCTGCAGACCCTGGGCAACGTAGTTACATGACAGTGAGACATGGATAGAGACGAAGTTTTCCTTTGCGATCATTATGTTGCAGTATGTTTTTTTCCCATGCTGGGAGAGATGTGTGTTGATTGAAAGATCTGTGAATAACACATGGGCTGAGGAATGCTCCGTGAGCTTAGTCATCACCTGGGTGAATCAGACTGGGAAAACAGCCTTTATTCTGCAAGATAACCCCATCCCACAGGGATTTTTCTTGAGGAAGAGCTCAAAGTTTGTTCCAAAATTGTGCTACTGATTGGAGTCCAACCTCACCCTGCACAAGAGGTGATCTTCAGGTGGATGCTATATATGACATCATGCTCAGATATATATAGAGGTCTTGTTACCTGGAAGCATCCCAAGGAATATTGTAGGGCAGGGTTTGAACTCAGTGGGGACTTCCCTGAGATGAACAAGTGGAGAGTCCAGTTAGAAGGTTAAGTCCTGCAAATGGATTTTCTGTTATAGTAGGGATCTTTACCTGAATGCTTCAGTTCATGCTTCTCTTACACACCCATGCACCAGGGCTTGTTCCAGCTGATGAAGTTATCCTGGACTGATGCTGATGGGGGAAGAGGATCAGCCCCAGAGCTCTGAGACCTGTCATTAATGCCCAGGAGTGTGAGAGAGCATGTGGGGAAAATGCAGCTGGGGACAATGGTGAGAGGAACAGCACAACATCTCAGACCAGCACAACATCTCAGACTAGCACAGAAGCAACTGCACTGAATGTTTCATGGCTTACCACCCTCAGCATGGGATGTGCTCCAGAGGCTTATTTTCTGTCCAATTTTCCATTTTGCACTGGAACTGGGCACTTTTGGACAGACATGTGTGGATTTCTGCTGGCCTGATGAGCTGCTGCTCTGCATGGCATGCTCTCCTCTGGGACACTGCCCTGGCAGGCTGAGCCCATGCCAGGTCCTGCCTCCCTGTGGGGTTGCTGCCTGCGGGTGCAGGTTGGTGATCCAGATGGAGACTTGCTGGAGTCAGGTCCTCAGCCCCTGGGCTTAGATGCTACAAAGAAAAAGATGGTAAATCAAAACATTTGGAAATCTGTTTCTTATTTACTGTACTGCCAAGCTGCTGTAAGGCTTGCTGGAATCACAATCCCAGAAAAGCAGAGTGGAAAGGATTTTCCTACTGATATTGTTGGCAGTGGGAGAGATCTTGCTGCCTGCTGTGGGCTGGGACAGGTGGGGATAGGATCAGGGATGGACTTTCTGTTTGCTCGTGAAGGTGAGGTAAACATTGCAAACATTCCTTGCCTCCCCTCAGCCCATTTTGAGAGGGGCATATATTAAATATTGGGAAGAACTGAAGGCACATTGGAATACTTGGGGAAGGGATACTTGGAGACACATTTTGCATTTGGTGCAAACATTTGGTGCTGAAGGGTAAACGCGTCAGATCATAGTGGCAGGAGGAAAAAAGTCAGATGCTCAGGCCACAGCAAGTTTTGTTGGATGTTTTCATGCTCATGGCATCACCTGAAAGGATCTCCCAGCACTACCTACCCATGAGGCTCAGGGGGAGATGCCAAAGCATGCAGAAGATGGTTTGTGGAGCCGGGGAGCTCTTCCTGATGCATCAAGGTCTTACATCTTCCTTTTCCCCCCTCAAGTGCCTGCGTCTCTCCTGGGAATGTCGCACATCATCTCACATGCTGCAACCAGGGTAAGCTGAGCAGGGAAAGTTTCCCAGAGACGTTTGGGCTGTGATGCCAGGAGTCATAATTGCCTTGGCAGAAGCAGCCACAGTTGTTCAAACCTGCCCTCTACCCGTGAGTCAGAGTGGAAGTGCTGGAGTCATGGGATGGCTCGGAGCAAAGATGCAAAGCTGGGAGTTGCTTTTAGAGATTCTTATTTCCTTGAAGGAAAGTCTGAAATATACGAGTGAGTGAACGAGAGAGACTCCAGCAGCCTCAGAGCCTGCCTGCAGCCCACTAGGGCAGCACTGGGGTCTGCCATTAGCCCCAGAAGCCTGCACTGCCTCAGGGGATGCACCATCTCTGGGCCCCAGCAGCAGCAATGCCATGGCAGGGAAAGCAGCCATGCAGGTTGTGGGTGAGCTCTGGCACCAGTGACATGTCCCATGAGCTGTTCAGGGCATGATTTGCAGAGGCAGCATTCTCTGGGCAATCACATTCCTGCTGGGAGCACAAAGGGACAAAGCCCACTGTGGGACAGAGCCCCAGATCCTGTGAGGAAGTCTTGCGGAGAATCATGAGCCCTCCCTGGGTGGGGCTGCATTTGTCAGTGTGTCCTGTTTAGGTCAGAAAACATGAGGAGATGGCTCAACAGGGTTTCCAAAGGACAGCTGGCTTTGGGCATCTCAGAGGATCATGGGCAGTGAGAGCACTTTTGCTTTCAGGGGGCTTTGCTTTCAGTCCTCCTGTGGTCAATGGAGTGGAGGAAAGAGCAGAGTCAAGGGGAATAAACCCTCAGCATCACCGGCCTGGGCACAGGTAATGTGAGCTGCTCACACTCCCAGCATCATGTCCTTGCCCATGACCCCTAGCTCCATCTGAGCATGGGGAGAGGCAGCAGAAAGGACTGGGGATCAAGGAAGTGTGGGATGGATGCTGATGGAGCTGGCGCTTTGCAAAGCTTCTGTGGGGAGGACTTGGCATGAGCACTGCTTCCAACACATGGAAACTGTGATGGGAGATGGTCAGCCTGGCTCCACAGGATGGCTGGAGTGGTCAGAAGCTGGTGGTGGCAGGGATGTCCTGAGGTGGGTGTTGGACCAGTCTGAAGGTAGGTGGGAATGGAAGCCCCAGTATCGAACTCTCCCCAACCTTGGGGAGGTCCTGTCACCTCCAGACTCCAAGTTCATGGCTCAGAGCCATCTCTCGTTTAGTCCCAGTGAATTACTGAGCCCCAGGAAGCCAACCTTACTGAGGCTTTTGTAGAAGTCAAGGGCTCAAATTGAGCGGGAGCTTGGGGAAACCGTTTCCCTTGTTAAAATAAATGTATTAGTTTAATATGTACCAGGAGAGGATAGGGAGTTCTCCTTGTTAAATATTTACCAGTCAAACCCTGCTGAGGACTTACTTGGAGCAATTCAGCTTTAGTGATTTCCTTCTATTGTGGTCTAAGTCTCCAGCATTGCTGGGAAATCGCCCGGCAAGGCCAGGAAGGCTGGTGACAGAGCCGAGCCCTGGGCGTTAAAGCTGCAGCTGGGATGGCCACCCGCCTCTCTGGGGACACTGTGGCGCCTCGGAGTGTCCCCAAATCTGCCCTGGGACCTCCATGGGGATGTCGACACCTGCATGGAGCAACAGAGAGAGCAGCCCAATTCCCAAATGGGAGCAGGGCACAGGAGGGATGCCCAACAACCAGGAAAAGCAAATAAATTTTAAAAAAAGGTGAGTAGAGACACAAAACGTTGCTCTGTGCCTTACCTGTCCTGGCATTCCTGAGAACATCCCGACAGTGTTTTCCCAGACTCATCACAGTCAGTTTTAACAAGGAGCATTATTTCTTTGGGAGCTCATCACCCTGGGAATGGGAATCACTGTAAACAACACAAATTGTGAATTCCCTTAATTTTACTAAGATGTCCCTTCTGCTACCTGATGGCAGAGTTAAGCCATGTTCTGATAGCTCAAGACTTCCTGACACAGCTGTTCAGTTTATAGGACCAATTTTATATTTATGCAATTTCCTTCTATATATACTAACCTGACACATGTCTACATTAGCAGTTTGTCATTTACAAGTTTATACTCCAGCCATCTCTACAGTTCTTAAAACTGGAAACACATTTCGTTGGTAATCAAGTTAAGTTCAGAAAATTTCTATTGTTGGTGACTCCACATTGTTTTGTAACACTGCTACTTTCCCTTAAACTCCCTAGTATAAAATGGAAAATTGCAGGGCATGAGGGATCTCTGTGGAAATGCTCCTGCCTTGTTGGTCCCCCACTCTCCTGAAGGCAGCAATTGCAGATTGTCAAGGATTGCGTCGCCATGTATTTTTTAAAGAATGACTCTATTAATAATAAGAGAAAACAGATGCGTGAGGTTTGCAACCAGAACTGTGGATATTCCAGGAGACATCAATTGTTGGAAGTAAACAACAGTCCTGATTCAACAAAGCTCTTAAGCAGACGCTTAACTTTGAGCATGCACTTAGCCCAGGCTTCAGCGAGGTGTTAACATATGTTCTGCTATATAAGGAGGGACTTAAGTACGTACTTACAGTTAAGCTTGTGCTTAAGTGCCTTGTTGAATTGGGGCCAACAATTCAGCTCTCCCTCTGTCTCCCTGACATTAACTGTGCCTGACATCCAGGAAATTCAAACAGGGGCTGCAGTAGTCATCTACCAGCAGAACTTTTCCCTTCCAACAGGGGCTGCATTTATTTCGCAGCGTGGCCGAAGTGCTCTGGGTGGCAGGGTCAGGTCACCCCATGCACCTCCGTGCCCCTATCACTCCCCATCCCTTGGGAGCCCTGCAGCACCACCTGTAGAGAGACAAAAAAGCCATAGTATTTGTAAGACTCCACCTAGAAGTCTATTGTGTCTTTATTTCTATTGGTTTTTTAAATCAATATATTTTTCTGTAATGTTCATTAAGGATGCCTGCTTTCTTTGTGCTTATTTTCAAGTGGATGGGGTTTTCTTAAGTCCTGAGCAGCAAGAATTGCACTGTGCAATGATTTAGCTTCCCTGGTCAACCTTTATGAATGAAAACTTAATTTTTCTGATTTTTTGCCTTTGTAGTTTTTCTCCTTTCACATCCCCCACCTGCTGAGTTGTACATAGCAGGTGAATATGGATGGGAAAGGCCTCAATGTCCTCACAAGTTACTGCTGACCTCCTGAACCAGCCTGGATGCTCTGAGATGCCCTTCCAATCTCCTTGAGACCTTTCTCTTGGGTCACCGTTATTTCACACCCAAATTGCTGAGGATGGAAGTCTTACTCTGCTCACTGCAACAACACTTTGAATCAGCATCACTGAAAAACTCAAACCCCAGCTCTCAGTTGTACCTTGGGATCAATTCATCATCACTTACTGGCTTTTATTTGCAGTAAACCAGATTTCTGTGAAAACTGGACAGATCTTGTTTCATGAGCCAGGGAGAGCTCAGTGAAATCATCAACCAGAGTTGATACCTCCAGTTCCAATCACACCAGGCAAATCCTGAGCCAAGCATCCCCAAAGGTTTCCTGATGTCCTGATCTGAAGTTCTTGTAATCAAAGGGAACTTTTGAACTTGCTTCAGTGGTGCCAGAGCTGCTTTCTCCTCAGGATTTTATTTATGGGTGGATTTTATACTGCGGGTATAGCAGTTGCCTTCCCAGTCCCAGCTTTCTGTCTATGCTACCTCTGTCCAAAAGTCACAGCTGGGGAGCCACGCTCACTGCCAAAGAAAGGAGTTTGTTTTACCTGTCAAAGCCAGGTGTGAGGGACATGTGGCCCTCAGTTAAAAGTATCCCAGGGAGTGTCATCCAGATTCACCACCAAGTTTTCTTGAATTAAAAAAAAAAAAAATTAATGAAAACCTCAAGACCAGCTCTTCCCTGCTCATTTTCTTTGCAGATGGCAGCATCCAAGTTCCAGTTATTTCTGTCCTGGAAAATAAAAAAGTCTACCAGAGGAAAAGGAATGTGAGTTTGCAGCAGAGTTTGGTACCTGGAAGACTCCAGGCTGGAGTGCACACTCCTGATTTATGGTGTACTTGTTAAAACCACTTGTTCTTGTCATAACAAAACAGATCGAAGTGAAGCTGGGTAGAAGGTCCCCTTCTAGTTGGCACTTCATCATGGCTTCTTACTCTGTCTTAGGTTCTGGGGGTTTACAGTTATATAAAACTTAATGAATCAGTATACTTTAGATTTCCTTCCTAATGCATATGGGTTCAATTAACTGCACTGTTTGCTTATTTAAGCGTTTTCATTAAATTGCTTTACTATATTTTCCCGCAATTGAAAGGGAACATGGTGGGGCTGATGCCATCTGCCACCATCAGTTTAGCAGAACCTTTTTCTTTGTTCAGGTCCATTCTGTTTTATTAGAAGAGACCCTCCTACCCCCAATTCCGTGTGCCACGCACTTATTGCATTCTGCTCTTCTGACTGCAGACTGATAAATAAAAAGCTTGTGCAAGAGCCTTCATGCATGGTATTTTTAAGGGTCTCTTTTACAAGATCAGTTGTGTTTTGTCCCCCACCCCCCTTCTCTCCCCCTGCTTGCAGATTCCTTTTTTTGCTGCAGCTTGTGGAGAAAGAATTGTTGCTGTTACAATGGTTTTCAGCTCTTGCTGCCTGGCTCTGCAGGCTGGGGGATTGCTGTGGCCAAAACACCCAGCCAGGCTGCAGGCTCAGCCAGGACAGCAAGAACAAGGCAGGAGAAACTTTTTCCTCATTTTTAGGGAATAGCTGATCCTAGGCATCTCACCAAACCTTTCTGAAGGTCCTTCTCGTGGCAGGGGATGGTGTCCCTGCCTTCACCCACAGCTTGTTGTCTGGATCTGGTGCTCTCAGGGCTTCACACACTGTTCTCCCCCCAGAGCAGAGGGAGTGTTTTATTGCATTCCTCCTTGTTTTGCTCCATCCTTTTGAGCTGCATCTTGCTGTGCAAGTGCTCGTTGCGAGTGGCCCCAAGCGTCCCCAGGGTCCCAAGAAGGCTCCTGCCCATGTCCCTCCAAAACACCCCACACCACCAGGGATGCCTGTCAGGGACGGACAGTGCCTTCCCCTATTTCACAAACTAAACTGAATAAACCCACCCACTTGATTTGGGGTGCAGTCTGCATCCTGTTACACAAAGCAAATGCTTTATAGACATCACTAATAGGAAAAACACCTCCTGGAGAATATAACAGAAGAAGGAAAAACGTTAATTCTGAAGGACTCTCGTCCAGAGGTTGGTTTGTGATTTGGAAATGCAGCATTTGATATTACATCATTTATCTGGCGTCTCTGGGTTAGGGAGCAGAGAAGACATTCATGCTCCTGGAGCAAAGTGGTATTTTGCAATAGTGTGAGGTGGAAAACACCCCAGTATTTATTGTTTTCTGTTTTCTGCTACAGGCATTTTATGTAAGAGAAGGTGCAAAGACAATAAATAACTTGCCCTAAAGGTACACAATGAATTTGTGGCAAGGCCAGCAAAAGAAAGGCTTTTAACCATTGCTTGCAAAAGCTCTTGTCCTCCCCAAAGTCTAAGGGAGCTGCTGTGATTGTGGAGGGTGAGAGGATGATGCTGTGAGACCCTTTTTGTAGAAGGATTTCAGTTTGTGAAGCAATGTACCAGATCAAATATCTCCAAGAAAAGAAAGAAAGAAAGAAAGAAAGAAAGAAAGAAAGAAAGAAAGAAAAGAAAGAAAGAAAAAGCCCTTCAAATTCTTTTGTTTAAAGTAAAGTAAAATTAAGAAAAAAAGCAAAATGTGGAAAAATGCATTTAAACTGGAACTAAAAGCATTCCCCCCCTCTCCGAGTGGTAAGACTTTTTCTTCCTTTTCTTGTTTTCAAGAAGGTTTTCCAATTTCTGGTTTTTTTCAATGGAAAATGCAACCAATGCACCAAAGACATTGCAAAACACCTCTGAGTTGCCAAATCAACCATGGAGGGGGAGTGGGAGGTGGGGATTACCTGGAGAAACACCACCTTGTACCCTCGAGTGTATCCCAGTCCTCCTCACCCTCCCAGCTCCACAGTGCCTGAGCACAGAGACCCCAGCCTCTGCTCACAGCCCCACAGGGACCCACATGCAACTGCTGGGATTTGCCAAAATCATAAGGAATTGACCAAAAACCACCCAAACTGATGCAGAGTCTGGGCTCTGGGAGACTTTCTGAGAGAGTGGCTTGACAGCCCTACCAGCTCCAACCTCTCTCTCTGGTGCCCTTTCTTCTGGAAGTGAGGCATAAAATAAATTTAGGCTGCTGGCTGTGGTAAACATTCCCTCCAAACATGCCTGTTCTTGACACCCCAAATGCAGATATTCAATTGTGGAAGAAAGTGGAGAAAAAAAAAAGAAAAAAAGAAAAAAAGAAATGTAATGAAAAGAAAAGAAAAGGATAGAGAGAAAACCCCCGACGCTTCCAAGACACTAAAAATAGACTCTGATCACTTACCAAATGGTAAAATGAAAATGATTTGCTTTGAATAGTCTCCAGAAAGGCTCAGATACAATGTCTTGTGGAGCAAAATTGAATCAGTTGAAAGTGCAGACGCCAGCTCAGCCTAATCCCTCCCAGCTGCTTTGCTTTCCTTTTTTTCCAACAAGCAGCCCCTAAAAGTCATCTCCCTAATCCTGCAAACTGAAATTCAATCTTGTATTTTTTTTTTTAAATCAAGTTTCAAGCCTGGGGCTTGCAGGGTGGGGGAAGAGGAGGAGGGAGGGCTTTGGGGTTGCCTCCTTCCCCTCGCCCTGACTGCAGTAAACACAGCCTTGAATTCAAGGAAAAGCTTTAGACTACAATTCACTTGGCTTGAGCCAAACACACAAATCTGATGCTTTTAAAGCCCCTCCAGCAGACGGTAGATAGCTTTGAGATGTTCACTAAATGGCTGTCTGGTTGTTGCCTTTTTTGTTGCTGATTGGGGGCCCAAGGAGACCTTGTCTCTGGGTTGTTTTTTCTTTCTTCCCCCCCCCCCCCCTTTTTTTTTTTTTGGTGTCTGCTGTTATCAGTGAATTTGGGTTGGGCATTTACCTAATGCAAAGACCAAGACAAACAATTTCTCACAGAGGCTGGTGATTGCAAGCAGCAGTGCATGTACAGGCTCTGCTATCTCGGGGAATACCGAGAGGTATTTATGACACTTTCCCAAGAGTTTCCCGACTCCTGCCCTCCACTCCCCCAGTTCCTGCCACGTGTGCAGCTTGCAAGGACTCAGGAAAGTGTCCTGGGGCATCCCAGTTCTCAGCTCCCTCCATAGCACTTGGAAGCATAATTCCATGCACTTCCAAACTTGCTTTGTCAGTCTTTGCCACCTGATGGTTCACTGATCCCAAATATTTTTGGCAGCAAATGATACTGGTTTGGTTTTGGAGAGTAATTGAGAATAGATAAAATTACAGAAAAACATTCAAAACCAAATCCTATGGCTCAGCATCCTGATAATTCAAATTCCTGGGTCTGAACTCTTCCAAATTCAGAGCTTCAGAGGTTTTCCCCCATTCAGCCATGCAGGTTGGCCCTATGAGGCTTTTGTTTGAACCCAGGTCAGAGTCCAGAATGTGAGCAGGAAAAAAAAAGATGTCCAAGAGTAAGAAGAGAGAGGACATTGATTTTATGGTGTAGAAACTCCCCCAAAACAGCTGCAGGCAGGTGTAGATTCACCTGACCAGCAAAAGATTCTGAGTGCCAAAGGAAAACAGGAAACAAGACTTCCAAGGAAAGAGTGGGAAGCTGAGGTGAGAACCTTTGATACAACTTCTCTTACCCTGACAGATATGATGACTGCATCCCACACCATGAAAATCACACTTTTCACCAATGCCGAGATTTTCTCTGTTCCCAGCATGCACTTTTCTTCCTTTTGTTGGCATAATGGCCTTGACTCCCCCACTGTGTCAGAAGCAAACTTCTCCTTGTTTGCAACTAAGATTGTTATTTCTGCTCTGAGATACATGGGGTTTACATGACATTTACTCAGACAATACTCCTGAACTCATCAGTCTGATACAAGGCTGGGTCACTGAGGGTGATCAAAGCATGACTGCTGGAGCTGTGTGGAACTGGATTACCTCTTGTCTAACGAGGGAGAGAGATTTGGACGCCCAGATCAAATGGCCCCATGTGCTGGTTGCTGGATTTTATGGTGTAATCTGATGGACAGTTGAGATAAACATACATAATTAAATGGGTAGAGATACACAGGTACATGGGGGATGGATGGATTAGAATAATTGGTGTAATTACATAGACATACACAGGGGCTGTGCAGACGGTAGATAATTTGATATTAATACAGAAGATGTGATGGTGGAGGGAAAGCATGTGCATTTGACATGGACTAGGTGGCCTAGCCAGGGGTAAGGGTGGTCTTGATTCATGTCAGGAATAGAAGTGGGATGTGTTGTGTTAGACAAAGTCCTGCCAGGGTGAGCAGAAAGTTTGTCTAGCAGCTGGCTGGATGGCTGAGTAGTGGAGCTGGGAATGAAGGGGCTGACAGGCTGCACTGTGAACCTGTGGGATGAATATGGGGACTGAAAATGTGCTGGCTGGACTTGCCATAAAATAGAAATATTTTAAAATGTAGGGCTAGGGAAGGAAGGAAGGAAGGAAGGAAGGAAGGAAGGAAGGAAGGAAGGAAGGAAGGAAGGAAGGAAGGAAGGAAGGAAGGAAGGAAGGAAGGAAGGCTTAGAGAAAGTCTGAAATAAGTTTGCCAGAGAAATATGCATGGGATGGACTGCAGCATACCCGAGCCTGCTGGCCATGTTAAAATGAGCCAATAGGTGTCTGTGTATCAGGGATTGGTTTGTTGTATGGGTGTGGAACACACAAATACTGAAGGAAGAAAGCTGGACTGGGTAGGTAAAGTAATTGCTGGATGGCTGGGAAGTTCAGTGGAGTAAAAGCAGTCTGGATAGATTGAAATATGGAAATGTGGACTACTGCAAGTAGGTATTATAAGTCTGTAACAGTAATAAGTAGCAAGGAGTTAAGCACAGATAGAGCAGAAAACAGTGGAGTGTAGGGAATAAATGGACTCATGAACTTATGTCTGTGTCTATGGACATGTTTAGGTATGTAAAGATATGTTTGGCTTCATAAATTCAAGTGACATGAACAGCAGTAGTGTTAACATACCTAACACAGGAAAAGGGATATTATGAGAGAAAGGTGATCCACTGGAAATACTGTGAGTATTCTGAGGTTCAGCTGAGTGGAAGTTGGATGGATAGGTGGATAAAGAGATGGGTGTATGTACTGGCTGAATTATCAGCTGAGCTTTTATTACCTAGAAATATTGACTAGATAAACCTGTAGACTAATGCAGATTAATAAATTAAAGGCCAAAAGAGAAAGAGTCAGATTGAGAGGGACAAGTTCACAGCACACAGAATATGTGTTGCCTGGGTAAAGGGATGGAAGGATAGCTGGAAGAATGGAATAAATATATGGCAATAAAAGTGGGCTGATAGGGTGAATAGGGCATTGATTGTGGGGAATGTAGGTAGAGGGAGGAACAGATAAAAGAACAATAGCAGAGTTAATAGATGAGCAGTGAATAGAATAATATATGAGTAGCACCCATCCAGAGGGTATCTGGTGATCGAGACTCCCTGCAAACACACAGAACTGTGAAAAAGGTGATGTACAAGACACAGGGGAGTGGAGGATGCATTGGGTCAATGCACACAAAAAAGATAAAGTGTAAAGACATGAGAGGGAAGGACATATGGGAAAAGGCAAAAAAGCCCTATGGGAGGAGTCAAATAAAATAGTCATGGAATAAATAAATTACATATAAAATTAATGCAGAATAAAGAGATTATGCTAAAAAAACAAGCTTGGAACAATTAGCAAGCTAACAGGTTGGACCAGGTATTGGGTAGATAAGGAGACAGAGGAGTATTCATGAGCTGGGAGTGTTGAGAAATTAGCCTGATGGTGCGAATTAGAGGGATGCTTAATGGAAGAGTAAATCCTGGACAGGATGATTGATGAAGAAGGATGTGGGTTCACATACAGATGAGTGGGTACCAGGAAGCTCATCAGAGTGGATACGAGTGAGCAGAGAAATTAATATGAATGAAGAAAGAGGGAGATGAAAATATATAGTTTGGGAGGTACTATGGAAATCTAGAGAGATTAATTGAAATTTGCATTGGATTAATTAGGTAGGTAAGTAGTCGCAGGCACTAACTTAATGAGTATGTATAAAAGAAAGTGAAAAAATATCATTAATCGTGGCAGTAATTGCATTGATGTCTTGGGCATGACAGGCAAAAGCAGAAGGGGTGAATACATTAGTTCTATAAGAAAGGATGAGAGTGATTAGTATATGTGAGCTATATTAGATGTGTGAGACATGAATGTATGCAAAGTAGGCTAAGAGGTCAGGTAAATGAGAAAACATGGGGAAAATGGATTATTAAGTGTTATGAAACTCACCATGAACACCTACAGGGGTGTGTGGGAGGGGAAATTAGATGGACAGAAAGAGAACAGATCTGTTTGCACAAGAAATAAGCAGAGAGAGATTACCTGATCAAGGCTGACATGTGACTCCCAAATCAATCCTAAAACTAACACTAATTCTAAATTCTGACACAAACACAATTTAGCTTAGAGATTACCCTAACATAACACTAAGACAAACCTAAACCAAAAGTGTCTGAACACAGCACTAACCCCAAACCCTGACCTCATCTAAAACTGCACCCAATACCTAATCCTAGCACAAGCTGAGATCTCCTACTGACCCTGATACCAATCCTATCCTAAACCTAACCCACACCTCACCCAAACCCAGCCACAAACCAAACATAACTCTAAATACTGAACCAGTGCATACCCCAACTCTAAACCAATCTCTACCCAATTCTAACCAATCCTTGACCTTAACTCCAAGCAATGAGCCTTTACCCTGTCTCTAACGTAATCTTAACCTTGCATCTTAGAGGAATGGGTAGAAATCTGTGATACATTTGTATTTAGCTGATACCTAACTGTCTTAAAACATAAGAAAGAAGATTAGCTAAATATGTCAGAGATGGAGTTGTCAACTTCATGTATTCTAAAGTTATATGGTTTTTGTTGGCAATGGAGGAGGAGGGTTAGCTAAATGACTGGATTCAAGGTAGTGTTGAACAATTAAAATATGTCCATCTAGAGGAGTTATAGCAGAGAGCTCAGAGTGTGCATGCAGATAAGAAATTCATAGTTATGATTTCAGATCAGAGAGATGAAGATATATAGAACAGAGTGTTGTGTGCAACCAGTGGTTAAATCAGGTACCCAGGTCGACTAGAGGCAGACAAGTATTGGTATGTATAGACAGGTGAGGAACAAGGTGTGTGGGGACAAAATGTAAATCAGGTGAACAGACACAGCAGGGGGGAGCCCTGGAATGAATATGTGTGTGTGATATCAGAGTTGGTTGGTTTGTGTGGGTAGGACAAATAACGGGGCAGGTTCAGGTCAGGAAAGCAGACAGGACTGTTCACTGGCAGTTTCTGACTTTTTCAAATCATGACCCCTGCAAATGTGACCAGCAGAGGTGCCAGTCCCTGCCTGGTGATTAGCCGGTGGACTGCAGGAGGTGTGGAGAGAGACTTGTGCAGGACATTCCAGCCCCGGGCTTCACTTCTGAACCCACTCTGGGATGCTCCCCAAAGCTGCTGCCTTCTGCAGAGCAGGGAGGGCAGGCTGCTGCCTGTGTTCTCAGTCCCTGGAGGGGAGACTGGGCTGCCCCCAGTCTTGTCTCCCTGCCTTTCCAGGTTTTCTGTCAAATGTTCAAAACCTGCCCCTGTAAATGTTTAAAGAACGGGGTCTTGCTTTGTGAGACCGTAAGATTAAATTTGGGATCTGACTTAAAACAGGGACTGTGAGAGCACTACTCTCCAAAATGCTTTCTGCACCTTGACTAACTTTATGCTTAAATTTAAGCAACTTTAATTTGCTGACTTTAATGGCAGTGTGTGAGGGGTAGGGTGTTGTGGTTATCCATGAACCACAGCCCCACTGTTCTGCAGCCAGTGACAGATCTCCAGCTGGCCTCCCTGAGATCAGGGCTTCCCCTCATGCCTAGAAGCATTTCACTGAGTAATTTCCTTGTGTGCTTAAGTACTTTCCTGAATTAGCTCTTAAAAGAGTGAACCTTCCTTCTAGACTTTCTGGGAAAAAAGAAAAGAAGGGAGTGGAGGGAGAATGGGAATTTCTGAGGGTGCCCAAATGCCAAGAACCAGCCTTTGGAAGGGATTTGGGTTCTCACAGTTTCACCCAGGCAGTTAGAGGAGCCTCAGAAGGAGCCAGAGCAGATACCTCTGGTAGACACTGGAACTGGGTGCTTTCAAAGATCCAACTATGTACTTAGCTGTATCTTCAGACATCTAAATCCCTCTAAAAGTCTCACTCTTAGTGTCTAAATCCCAGGTGCCTAACTCACTTCTAGGAAAATCTCACACCAGGACTGATTCACTGAATCTCTTCTTTTTTTTTTTTTTTTTTTTTTTTGGTAGGACTTTTGAAAATCCCACTGCTAATCTCCTATACCCAGGCATGTATCACTTTGAAGCCTGTAACATAAATTGCTTTGTGCTTCTGGGGGACAGCCACTGCTTTGTCCCTGCTCATACTAGGTCAGATTTTTGTATTTTGCATGTTAATACATAGGTTTTGCTGGTTTGTTGGTTTTTTTTTTTTCCAGGGGGAAGGTCAGAAGCTGCTCTGCAAGACTTGAATTAGCAGCCCGGAGTGAGTGCTGTTTTACATGTTATTCCAGGGAGGAATCGCGGGCTGCCGTGAATTGAAGGGCTGCATCAGCAGAGGTGTCGGGAGGAGCTGCTTCTGGGCTCCTCATTTACATCGGTGGGGTTTGCCCCTGGGCACAAGCCTTCGCTCAGCTCCACTGATCTCCTGGGAAGATTTGTGAGCAAATTTGCTCGTCTCTAGCAGAGACTGAACATTGTTACCTGGCTTTCTGCAAGAAATTACTTGAGTGAAGAAGGGGGGAAAAAATCAAATACATATGTTCTTTCATTTTTCCTCTTTTATTTCCTATGAGAATTTTTATTTGTTGGGAAGTTATTTGGTAAATAAAATTTTTGTGCATATGCTTTCTTCATTAAAGGAATTGGAGTTGGGGATAAACAAATTATTTTTTCCTGTAAAAAACCCCCATCATTCTGCAGAAGAACAGGCTGGCTGCCATTGAAAGATTTTTGATAGAAAATCTGCCTGCAGCCCTACTGCTTAATCAGTTTGGAGCAGAGCGTAGCCTGTAGCTTGTTAATAAGAGCAGCTTGCCCGAGCAGTTCGCACAATGGTGAGCCGCAGAGGAGGCTTGCTGCATAGCTGTGGATTTTATTTTGCAGCTCTGTTAATTAAAACATATTTTACTTTGAAGGAGGTTTTTACTGTTTTCTATGAGGCTGAGCAGAAAACTGTTCTCTCGGATAGATTAAAGGAGGGATATGAAGTATTTTCTTAGAAGTAACAACTCAGCTTTGTTTGATGGGCAAACTCTGAGCAAAAACAATGTGTAGTTTTGTATTTTTGTTTGTTCTCAGTCTTTGTATATGGGCTGGTTTATAAGTTGGGATATTCTGGCTGTTTTGATAACATCAAACTAAATATTTCACATACAAGTTGCCAGACTGGAACAGAAAAGTCAGATTCTTGTTTAATTGATAAAGTAGTTTTTACTTATACAAGCGTATACTAAAATAATAAGGCCTGAAACTGTGCCACTGAAGTTAATGACAAACCCTTCATAGGTTTCATATAAAACCTGTATTTTTATTATCCCAGTTCCACTGACTTTTGTTGCAAGATCGTAGCAAAATGTTAGGGCATTTCTAAGTGTTATTTTTATTATACAAAACCCCATTAAAATCGGTACTGAAGCATCCCATTAATTTAAATGGGACTTTGCATAGTTTGCTGAGTTCCAGGCCACAGATAAAGAGAAGTATGCAATTTAGAATTAAACTGACCACAGCTTTTTATTAGAATACATTTAATCTTGAATGGACTGTGCAGTCTGAGGCATAAAGAATTGGTGAACTTCAACTGGGCTGGTGCAACCGGAGCCTCCACTGTGCAGCAACTCCTGGGTTGGTCTGGGACCTCTCAGGACCATACAGCATTCCCAAGCAAACCCAAGCAAAGCTCTCCCCAGGCAGCTTTGCCTTGGAAATGCTAATAGGTAAGCCAGCACACCCAGAACAAATGGAAAACTTGATTCGGGTATTTCTCTGGCTCCAAGAATCTGCTTGCCTCGACAAAGGCTGCAATCAGTAGGCAGGAGTCTGGGGACTCTGTGCGGCACCCGCTGCAAGGCAGGGTCCCACCGGGATGGAGCCAAGCCAGATCGAAGTGATGCCGCTTCAGGAATTCCAACTTGAGCTTCACACACTGGAAACCACCGGGAGGAATGTGCAGGGCGAGGGATGGAAAACCATCGCCTCCGGTGTGTGGAAACACTCACCAGCCAAACAGCGGCAAGGGGAGTTCAAAAACCAAAGAGAGAAGGGTGGTGGTGAGCGGTGTTTTACACTGCCCCCGCTCCGCGGGGACTTTGGGGACTAATGAAGCATTAAATGACAGCCCTCCCCGGCTGCCCCCAGCGTGGGCACACACCGGGGCACCTCCAAAGGCATATGGCTAAGGAAAATGTGCTTGGGCAAGGCAGTCCAAAGCCATGCCTCTAGCACTCCAAACCCCCGAATAATTCAAGCTCTAACCATTGTGGGGGAGACCGAAAGGCTGGTGGAAGCAGGACATCCGTAAAATTGCACAGGGAAGGTGGAGGAGCTGCTTTCTGCTCAGTGTCTACTTGGAATTTTCCTTTCCCTGAGCCATAAATGTGTCAAGATGCCCAAATGTCGCCCAGCAGCAGCAGATCAGCTTTCCCTGGTAGAGTCACAGGGCGGGGGGACACCGGTGAGGGACACCAGCACAGAAGCCCAAGCCGGCTGTGTCCCTGGTCCCCAACTCTTTCCTGCAGACAGTTTCGGGAGGGGGTGGGTGCTTCAGGGCTCCGACAACAACCGAAACTCGGGGCAGGGTTTGGCAAAACGTGAGCGCCGCTGCTCCGATTTAGGACTAACAGTGCTACCTCCAGGATCAGGAGAAAACGAACACCTTAAATCCCGGCTGAAAATCCCGGCGGAGGGCTGGCAGATCCCCTCCCGCCTGGAAACTGGGGGAAAAGCAGTCCTTGTGCTGCTCTGGTGACACTCCCGTGGCTACAGTGAGGGATGGAGCAGCCGAGGACACTCGGACCCGCTCCGCTGAGCCCCCGCGTTGGGAGCAAAGCCCTTGCGCTGCCCCCCAGCCCAGGGAAGGTGCAGAACCCCCCGGGGCAGAGAGAACTGCGATCCTCGGGGAGCCGGACCATCCGCGGCCGCGCAAACAGCGCGTTTGGGCCGGGAAAGGGCCCCGGCCGTGGCTATTCCTCCCGCCGGGTCCGGATATTTCACTGATTCGTTATAGCGATTATGGCATTTGGGCAAAAAATATCAATAGTAATAGCAACAGTAAATAAATAGTCATCAAATAGTAAATAAATAGTAATGAAATCAGAGGGGTTTGTGATTGCAAAAGATTAAGGGAGAGAGAAAATAAATCGAACAACCTTGAAAATTCAGGATGTCGGAGGACTTGGAGGAACAAGAGAAAAACGCACAGTAGAGAAACGAGACAAGCGGCTGCGGGAGAAGGAGCGGTGCCAGGGCTGCGACCCACCAGAGGTGCTCCGGGGTGCGGGGATTAACTCTTTGGGGAGGAAAAAATCCCGACCCACGGCTCGGAGCGCTGAGATTTGGTGGGCTGCAGCAATGCAGCGGCAAGGAGGGCTGGAGCCCCGGATCCGGCAAACAGCGGTAACAGTCTGCCGTAAAATTAGACCTGGGAAAGGTTTCCACTGCCGGAGCTGCCCCGGGGAGGGGGGCAGGGAACGGGGCTCCTTCCCTGTAGGGCCGATGGGGGGGACGCAGGGAGACGGCGCGATTACCGGGGGAGCATCCCCAAAATGCCACCACAGGGACTGGGACAGAAAGTTGCTTTTCTTCTTGTTTAGTCGCTCTCTTAAACACAGCCAGAAAAGAACATTAAAGGCATTTCTAGATTTCGTTTCCGTTTAGTTTTTTTTTTTTAAAGTTTTCTTTTTTATTCCCATGCTCTTAATTTTTGAAAAAAAAGTCACAAAACATAACTTATAAAACAATATATATACTGCATCCTTATCCACAACAGCATAATTGAAACATCCAGCGTAACGTTTACCACAGGTGTGAAATACACTGGGAAAGAAGTACCGTGTGCATTTTATGTCTCTTTGTCATCTACAGGTAATAAGTATCGACAAAATATAAGCAACAAATATGCCTGCAATTAAACTTCATATGCGTTTTGTATGCGTATTAATAAAAATCATATTTATCATTTCCATGTTTTGTTTGTTGTTTTTTTTCCAACAAGCACTTGTAAAAGTATCTATATTTACATAATAACACCTTATGATAATAACACCTTAAGAATTTTTTTTGGTTCCTTGGTTTTCCTTCACATTTAGAAAAGCAAGGAACGCTTTCAGCTTTGCTAAGAACCTTTCCGGACGCCGAGGCTCGCTGTTTCTCTAGCAGAGATGCAGTATCTGAAATCACTTCATAGCAGACCATTTTTCGTCTTTTTTTCGAGACTTTCTAGAAAGGGGGTTGGTTTTCGTTTTAACTTTTTAAAGAGAAAAAACAACCCCTGCATTTAAATAAAGATGAATGATAATTTCATTATCAGGATAAAATTTTGGATGGGGAAAAATGAGCAGTTTTCGCATTGCTGAAGGGTTTCTGTGCTCTCTCACAACCGGGGATACTGCAGTCTTTTGGAAAGGATGAAGAGGTAGGAACCTTGAGCTGCTTAGTATCAGGAATGACTGGATTATAGCTTCCAACTAAAGAAAAAACATCAAGAATCATGCATTTTAAAAACAGTTTATTCAATGGCCAAGGACAATGATCCGGCACAATGCAACGGTAGATATAAATATAACCTTATATAAGTGGTTGACCCTTGTCATTATTATTTTAATAGCTTCATACCTAATATTTTAACCATTTTCCCCCAGCAGATTCTACTCTGCGATTTTTTTTCCTCCCCTCTTACCCCCACCTTTTTTTTTTTTCGAGTGTGATTCTGTTTCTCAGTGGTAAACATTAACCAAACTCTTCCCGTGCGACAAGCGGCCAAGAACCGTCCCACCAGCTCTTACCACCGAGGCGTCCCCTCCTGCCGCCCTCCCCGCGGGGCAGCGGCCGCCTTACCGACTCCTGTGCAAGTTCAAGTAAACACATACAACCCGCATAATCCAGAGAAAAAAATTGCAACTCATCCATGTACCAGATTTCGGTGTCTCTTGTAAAAGTTTTCTGGTCCGTTTACGGTTTTAGATGGGGTTATTTTTTTATTATTATTTTTGTTAATATTTTTAAAGCGCTGTTTTGTTGGTAGCATCGTTGGTTTGCATTATTTTTTTTTTCTAGACAGTCGAAGTCCGCGGAGTTTTTGGGGCTTTTTTTGTGGGGGGGTGGTGCTGTGTTTTATTTTTTTTCCCTCTCTCACTTGCTTGGGTTTTGCTTTTAATTATCATCGAGTTTAATTTTTTTTCTTTTCCGTTAAACGTCGCTTCGCTTCTGCTTTGCTTTGTCGGCGGTGCTTTGTCGGAGGTGGTTTGTGTCAAGTCCGTCAACTGTTGTACTGACAGGCGTTTAGACTAGAGCCGGGGCTTTGCAAACTGCTGTAGCCGAAACTGGAGTGCTGCTTTGATTTCAGTCTGAGGCTGGCTAAGCTGGAGTTGCAAGTGTCCCGGTAGACGCTGTAGGGCGAGCCCGGTGGCCCGTAGGGACAGGCCGGGGAGGACATGGCCGAGTTGAGCGAGGAGCCGCTGATGTTGTTGATGTTGTTGAGGCCGGAGTTGGCCATGCCCGGCACGGCCGAGTGGCCCATACTGGAGGGCATGTTCATGGAGGGGATGCTGCTGGGCGCCGAGAACATGGACTGCGAGGAGAGGGGGCTCATGGAGTTGAAGAAGGTGAAGCTCTTGGTGGAGAGCGGCGCCGGGGTGAGGCTTTTGGTGGCCCAGTTGTTGTAGGGGTAGCCGGCGTACATGTCGTCGTAGGGCTGCATCAGCCCGCTGAACTGGGGCACGTAGCCGTTCTTGCACAGGTCCATCTGCTGGTTCCGCTCCCGCTTTCTCCACTTGGCTCGGCGGTTCTTGAACCAGACCTGCGTGGGGAGGGAGGGCGACAAAGCTCGGTGAGTGCGGGGCCACAGCAGCCCCCCACCCGAGCGCCGCTGCGGGGATGCGCGCAGGGGAGCGCAGGTATCCGCAGCCCAGCGCCTGCTCCCCCCGGCCCTGCCGGCCCCTCCGGGAGGCCAGAGCAGTCTCCGTGGCCCCGCACCGCCTGTCCCCGCTGCCCCCCGCCCCCGCGGGAAGGGTCCCGGCTCCGCAGGGTGCCTGCGCGCACTTCGGGCTCTGCGCGCATCCCTCTGCTGGGCAGGATGTGCCAGCCGGGATGCGCGCAGCCATCTCTCTGCCAGGGGTCCCTGAGCGGGTGTCCGCGTCCCCCCGGTCCCCAGGCCCCCCCGCCGCCCCTTTCCCGGAGCCAGGCGGGGGGCGAAGGCACGGCCCGCTCTGATTAGGGCCGGCTCGCCCCGGCTCTGCCGCGTTTCCGAACGCTAATGCTGTGTAATAAAAGCCCCCTGTTACAGATCATAAAAAAAGGGATTGGATTAGTATGTTTAGGTAAAAAAAAAAAAATCGATCTCCCCATCGCCCTCGGATAGATGCAGGCTCTGCCTTTATATCTAATGAGAATTTACAGATCTAACTAGGAAACAGAGAAGCGGGGCCGCTCCTGATGTTTGATGCAAAAATCTGATTCAGTCTCACTATATATATATATATATATACACACATATATACACACATATATATCCCTCGGAAAGCGTTTGAGCCCCTCATGATGGAAGCCGAGCAACTCCAAAAATCTTTAAAAATTGGTGAAAAATCAGCATCGTTCTGCCTGCCGCCTGCGCCCAGCCTGCGAGCCTCCCTGGCAGCATCCTCCCCACCGCAGCCCGGCTTTCTCCCACCGAGCCGGGGCCCACGAGCTCCCCGCGGACACCGAGGCCCCTGCCCCGCGCAGGCTGCGCTCCCTCCGGAGCCGGGGCGGGGGCGGGGGATGGCTCTTGGGGCCTCCCCTCCCGGCGCAGAAATGGCACAATTATTATTAAATACCGGGCCCAAGGATGGAAACTCCGTGGGGGAACGGATGGCGGGGTCTATTTTAAAAAATAACAATAATAAAAAGAATCCTGTATAAATAGGAAACGAAAGCCAACATGTTCAAAACCTGTAATATACTCCTCGGAAGGTGCTTCCAGACAGGAATTTCCTGAAAATGAGGGTAATAGTTTTAATTATGGCTCCTAGACATTTTAAAGGAAGGCCCTCATAGCAAATTAAGGTTAGATTTGCAATCTGCAATCTCAAAACATCAAACCCAAACATCTCCACACAGAGGGAGAACGAAATTATGTTAATTGCAACTCATATTTTACTTTTATTTGCTCACTGAAATATTCCACCAGTATTAATGCTCGGGCTTTGTTTTGTTTTAAACTCAATTAAGACAATGCTTTCAGACGCATTTGTTTCAGATGGGTGTTTACTCTTTAAAGGTTTAAAGAAGAATCTCTGTAATCCGATTTGGTCACTCAAGGTTTAATTGCCAAGTTTAAAAAAAAAAGACGAAAAGGAAAAAAGAAAAAGTGGATTTTCCTGGCGGTAGGGCTTCGCTCCGCAGTTCCCGTTTTGTCCCCTGCTCAGCCCACGCTCCCGTGGTGTGAGACCACGGGCGAAACCGCGCTGGGAAATGTCCCGGGTGGAAAAAAGCACAGGAGAGGTGGGCAAACCGAGGCAGAGTGATAGATCGATAGAGACCGAGCCGCTTCGGCCCGGTCATTCTTTGCCAGGACCTTTCACTCATAAATCTCTCTAAGGAACTGCCTAAGCACATATATATGTGTGTATATGCGCATATATATATATATATATATATATATATACAAATACATGTATATCTCGCCGTGTGGACCAACGTCACTGAACCTCGAGTCTGGCTAAAAGGGACATTATATATATGTGTGTGTGTGTGTGTGTATATGTATAGATGTGCACCATATGTTTATATATACACTATATAAATATATATATGGTGGCATCGTCTCCGAGGCGCGTAAAAATTGAGCGCCTTCTCGGTACGAGTTTGTATCTTCAGCGCGTATTGACTTTGCGACCACTCCCTAGCCTCTGTCCTTCGCTTTCGGCCTCCGCAAACAGCCCGCGGCCTTGGCGGATGCGCGGCCGGGAGGGGCCAGCGGTAAAATCCGCACCGTGCGGATTGCATCTCGCAATCCCGCTGCCGCAAAAGCGCGGGGCAATGGTTTGTCGGGAGATGGCCGTCGCGATTACTGGGAATAACCAGAGCAAGGGCAAGTTGCTCGGATGGGAGCTTGCTCCATCCCCGCGCAGCGTTTCGTCCGGTTCAGAGGGTTCTCCCTTCCAGAGTCAGACCCTACCCCACCCCGGCCCTTCGCTGCTCCCTGCACGGCTCGCTGCCCACTTTTCGAACCGGTCCCTAGCGCAGGGCCGACGGTGGCGACCCGCTCCAGGCGGCATCTCTCCGCGGCCATGAGCTGAATTACTCCTCTACGGCCTGGATCCCAATTTTGGTCACCAAAATCCAGCCCAGAGCAAACCGTCGCAGCGCTCCCAAACCGGCCAACTTCCCCGAGACCCCCCACGCCCCGGCGGCCCCGGAGCAGAGTCGCTCCCGGCGGGGCTGCAGCCCCTCTTACCCGCACTCGGGGCTCGGTGAGGTTGGTCCAGACGGCGATCTCCTCCCGCATGCTCATGTCGGGGTAGCGGTTCCGCTGGAAGGTGGCCTCCAGCTCCTGCAGCTGCTGGCTGGTGAAGTGGGTCCGCTGCCGCCGCTGCTTCTTTTTCTTAGCCGGGTCGTCGGCGGCCCCGTCCTCGTTTTTCTGCTCGCCGCTACGCTCTTTTTCTGCGAGGGGGTCGGGTTGGGGATGGTTGGTTTGTTTTTCTCTTTGTTTTGGGTTTTTTGCTTCAGTTTTTTTCCCCAATACAGGCACACAAAGGCAGACACTCCCGCCCCGCACCCAGCGCTGCCCGCCCCACCGGAGGCACGCGTGGGGCACCCACTGGTGTCCTGTGGGCCCTACACCCACCGAGCGCCCCGCAGCCCATCCCGGCCTTTCCCGGGGCGGCTGGGGAAGGAGCACGGAGCCCTGCCGGGCCCAGGGCACCCAGGGACGCAGCAGGAGGGACCCCCAGAGCGGCTCGAAACGGGCCCGAGGGGTGAGTGCGTTCGCGGGGAGCGGGCTCCCCTCATCACCGGCCGCTCCGCCTGTCTACGGCACCTTCTCGCTCCCTCCAAACCAAGGCGTGATCTTTGCTCCATTGTCTGTCTTTGTTTTGCTCGGCCGCGACAGGAAACTTTGGAAGGGTAGGGGTGGAAAACCCAGAAGCAATTAATTGCAAAAGGCCTCTCTCCTCTGCCCCACTTCATCCTCTTTTAATAATTATTTTATTCTTCGTCTTTTAGGATTTTGGTGTTTATTTTAACACAGGGCCGAGTGAAGCCCTCTGCAAAAATCATATCGAAAGAGGGAAAGAAAAAGAACCACCCAGGAGGGTTTTCTCGGCCGGGATTTGCGCGGGCTGGGAGCAGGAATCCAACACCGACCCTGCGAAACCCCTCTCCCGTTTCGTAACGGGCTCTCTGGCTCCCCCAGCCCCGATTCGGCCCGGTTTGTCCCGGCTGAAGCGCTAGGAGAGGGAGTGAAGGGCCTGAACCAAAGTGCTCCCGGGTTTGGCCCCGGCGGCGTGGGGAAGGTGCGGCCGGGCCGTGCAGGGCTAGGGGCCGCGGCCAACCCCCGGCCTCGGCCCGGCTGGGGAGCAAGGGAAACACCGAGCAGAATTTTCCCTTCTAGAGGTTTTGTTCTCCTCCTTTTAGGAGTTGTTTTGGTTTTTTTTTAACCCCCTTTCAGAGGGTTTTCTCCCGCCGCCGGCAGGCCCGGGGGCATTTCTACAGCCCCGACCTCTGCGAGGTAAGCGGGAGGCTAAAAATAATCGCGGGCTGAATGCAGAGCCCGGGACGACTCGTCCTTGGAAAGTCACCCTTGAATCGCTCCTTGCTGGGAACCCTCCACAGGGAGAGGGGTGAGGGTGCGAGCGAACCTCAACTGCAAGCAAGGCCTCTCAGCGCAGACCCCATCGCCCCAGGCCCCCTGGTCCCCAGAGCGGCCGTGCCGCATGGCCCGGCGGCAGCGGCGGAACAGAAACAAGAATAACCCCCGCCAAAACAAATCCTCCCGCTTTCGGCCGGGAACAGCTCGGATAAAGCGGGCCGAGAAGGGAGCGGGGGGCCATCGGGAAGCTGCAGTGGTCCCGATGGGCTCCTGCCACGGTCCCTGGCCCAGCGCTGACTTTACCCTCCCGGTCTTCCCCAAAAATCCAGCCTCAGTGCAATTGCTCAGTGATATAATGCCAAATCGTAACGCAAGGCATCTTTAATCGGCTTTTGTAACTTTTTTTCTTCCCACTGAAAAAAAAATTTAAATCGAAAGGTATTTTGCAGCTTCTCGAAGAAGAAAAGCAAGCAGCTCCTCAGCCCTCCTGCAGCACCGAGGGGTCACACACAGGGGTAGGGCAAAATGGAGCAAATCTCCCTCTCTAATCTCCAATAATCCCCTCTAATCTCAGAGTCCCTTCCAGACGCCGGTCCCTAATTTTGTTTGCGAATCAGGCCGGGAAGCACAACCCAAACCCTCTTTATCAGCGAGTGCCACTTCGGGACCGACTCTTACCACAGCCACTCTCTAGGTTAAGGGACCTGCTAAAACTCCGAAGAGCAGCAACAGCTTTTAGAAAATTAAAATAGTATAAAATATAAAACTCCATCTGAAACGGTCTTGTTGGACAAGGAGTGTCATGCTCCTTCCTGAAGCTTTTGTTCCTTTCTTCTACCTTTCCCTTGTCATTCTAAAAATGTTGTTATTTTAATTAAATGCAATCTGAGCGAGTAGAGCATTGCCTGCAGCCCTCGCACACGGTGGTCAGGGCACGGGGATCCTTCCCTTTTCCTGCGGGGAAAGCACTCAGCCCCCACGCTAAACCTCTCCGCGGCCGAGCACATCCACTCCACAGCGGCCCTCTCTGCCTGCCTTGGCCCCACGCTGCCTCTTCTACTCTGCCTGCCCTTTCTTTCTTTTTTAATTTTTTTTTCGCTGACAGAGAGATCTTTTTCCATCTCTGCACCACCCGAGCTGGAAAATAATCCCGGGCAAAAGCTGACATTATTTCAGAAACATCCGGCAAAACCGCACTCCCCAAAGAGCCCCCCTTCCTCTCGATCCCATCAATTAATAACTGCAGTTTTTTATTTAAAAATAAAATAAATAGAAGAGGGCAGTTCCCGGGATGGGACCATGGGAGCCATGTGTCCTCCTGGCGGGCTGTCAGCGCCGGTCACGGCGCGGGAGGCAGCTCCAGGAGGGCCCCTGCCCCCCGCTCCGATTCCCGGGGCTCGGTCGGGATGGAGCCGCCGCGATCACCGGCAGCTCTCGCTCACCCTTGTCCCTCCATCGCCCCCGGTTTGCGCGGGACGTGCGGGCACAGCAGCCCCGGCCGCCCCGCGGAGGGAAGGCGCGGTGGGGAGGGGGAGGCAGCGCGGGGGGAGCGGGCCGGGGCCGCGGGGGGCGCGGGGAGGGGGAGGGTTACCTGGCACCTCCGTGTCGGAGGATTCACTGGCTGAGTTGTCGATCGGGTCTCTGGGTTCCGAGGATCTTTGCAAATGGAAGCTGGAAGCCATGTCATGGGAGGGTTGGGGTCTCAAGCTCTCAGGCAGTCTCTCCAAATTCATTCCACCTTTAAAGGAATCCATGGCAGGGGCGCCGAGCTGCCTGGGGGAGTTTGCAGGTGTTTATTCCACACAGAAAGGAACAAGGAGCGGTTTTTTTTTTTTAAGGAAGAAAAAAAATCAACAAAAAACAAAAGCAAATCCACTTATTACTAACAGTATTATTTTAAGGGTTTCGGAAGCAATCTGGGCAGTGCCTGGAAGGCGGTTGTCTCTGCTGGGGAGAGGCACGGCGCTCCGGCCGCATAGGCAGGGAAGTGGTAAAGATCCCTTATAGAGAAAAGCGAGTTGCGAGTTGGACAGTTTAAAGCTAAAGAGATTAAAGTGACCTGCCCTAGAACAAATGCCTGTAGTTAAACGGGGCTCCTCCCCCTGAAGGTTAAAACCTCCCCGTCTAGCTCATGCATCACTCCATCTAGCGCTGGCCCAGCCCGGCCGCGCGGGACCTGCCTCCGCGCTCCCCGCCATCCGCGCCCCTTGCGCGCCCGCGGCCAGACCCGCGGCCCCCAGCCAACCCTGCCCGGCCCCCGCCGCCGGGCCGCGGCTCCTTCGGGGGTGCCCTCCCTCCTCCTCCTCCTCACCCGCCGCCTCCCCCAAACTCGGTGATGTATTAAAAATATTTCCCAAACGAAAGGAAAGGTGAACAATCCCCTGGGGACCCCGTGCCCGCCCCCCGCACCCCGCCAGTTCGCCCCCCTCCGTAGTGCCCTACCAGCGGCCAGCGCCCAGGTTGCGCCCCCGCGCAGCATGGCACCTCCACGAGTATCCCCGCACCCTTCCAGGCTGGGCCTCACCACCCGCGGAACCTCCGCACCGTGCAGTAGATGCGCATCCGCGCACTCCTCAGCATCTCTGCGCGGGGCTGAGCGACCCCACCGCGTTTTTCAGTCCCACGGGGAATATGTTTCTGGAGGGCTGTTTAGGCTGTGGGCTGTGTCTGACCTGCTTTTAACCTTTTAAAACACTATTTTCCAGGCTGCGGAAAGCTGTCCGGGCCCTGCCCGGTGGTTAGGAGAGCGCAGCCCGGGGAGCAGCGGCAGTGTCATCTCTCCCACCACATCATCTTTCAGCAAATGATTAATAACAAATTATATTCCTCCTGCAGCCGAACTCGCGGTTATCCTCGGGAGGGGTCTCTGCGACTCTGCCTGTCCAGGGGCCGGGGCAGCCGGCGGGGAGGGGGTGGGAGACCCCCACCCCTCCCCGGCAGATCCCCTCTCCCGCATCGGTCACCGGCGCACCCTGTCCCGGTGCACGGGTGTGTGGAGCGGAGCTCGTCCTCGGTGCTGCCCACGCAGGCCGGGACACGGCCTTGAGCCCTCCTGGATAACACCGCGGTGTTTTGGCGAAGTGGAAAAACCCACGAGGGAAGGAAGGTGGGAACCGCGGGTACCGAGGGTGAGGGGAAAGGGCAGAAGGAAAGGGGGAGGAGGACCCTGGCTGGGACTGCCAGGGGAAAGGACCCTCTCTCCTCTCTCCTCTCTACTTTCTCGGCTCACTTTAACTGATCTATCCTGACACTCTATTTTGCTTTCAAATCAAGTAAAGATGTGGGAGAGAACTTTTGAACTGTTTTATGGAAAAGTGGAGAGAAGCAGTGCTCCAGCCGCGCAGGCTTTTTCCGACCCTGCCGGAGTGATGGAGCCTGGCCCGCCCCGCACCCCCGGCAGAGCCCCGCAGGGCCCGGGGACGCCAGGCGGGGGGAGCCCAAAGCTCCCAACCCCTTCACCTCTGGTCTTAAGCACCGCTCAGGGGATGTACAGGTGGGTGCTGGTCAGGGTCAGCTTTCCCGAGTTCTCTCTTTTTTTTTGGTTGATTTTTTTTAGTGACATCTTGATGTCCTTCTGCCTATTCGCCGCTCCCGGCTGAACTTCGCTCAGGAGTCTGCAAACGACTGGGAATTTCGAGCACCCGAGGTGAACCAGACAACCTCGGGGCTGTTTAAGATGGACGTGGTTTAAAATGCAAGTATTTACCAGGGTCTCTGGGCCTCGAGGGGCTCAGCTGATGCAGGAGCCCACGGCACGGGAAGGATGGAGACCTCCTCCCGTGTGAGAAGCAAAAGGTGGGAGCGGCCTTTCTCCCAAGGAGGAGGGAGGTGAATAGATTGCAAACGTGCACCGTGTCCGAGACCCTTCACAGTCCCCTTTTTTCCCTTTATTTCCGTGGGCGGCAGTCCCAGGGTCGGCCTGCGGGAACTCCCCCCGCCCTCGGCGGAAGGGGGACCTAGCCCGGCGGGCCGTGCTGGAGGGAGGCGGTGGGACTCGATGACCTTCAGGGTCTTTTTCAACCTTGATGGTTCTACGATTCCACGAGTTTGCCAACAGCCCGGCTCCCCTCTGGCTTTTTTAAACCCACTGCTCAAAGCAGCCTCCGGACCGGAGGCTGCATTTTTCGTTCTTTTCAATTTTCCTTTTAAAAATAATATAATAACAATAAATGCAGTTTTTGTTCTGTTCTGTAAAATCTAGTTTCAAAACATTCGTTCGAGGTTCAATTTCTCCCTGTTGGCCGCAAAGACAGGTTCTGCCCGGGCACCGGCGTGATTCTGCCGAGGTGGCTGCCGCGGTACTGCCGGGTCAGGATGCCTCCTCAGGGGACCGCAGCTCTCGGCTCCTCCTGGGGTGTCCCCGGGGCAGACAACCCCCGACACCTCAAACAGAGAGTAACGGGCTGGCCCTCGGGAGCAGGAACAGCTTCTGGCTCTTTCCTAACCATCTCCACGAGTGTCCGCGCCCGGGCCGTGGTTTGGGTCAGGCATTTACTGCACACCTGTGCACGGACCGGCACTGGGAGGATGTATCTATATCATAGATCTATCTAATCTATAACTTATATCCATCTAACTATACCATATATCTGTCTTCTCTGTGTGTCTCATATGTCTTTCGGGGATTTAGGGCATCCTCTCGCTCTGCGCTCTGTGGAGCAGGCACAGTCCCACAGCACAGAACCAAATTCTCCCGGTTATTCCTGTTGCTGGTCGCGACACTGATGTCACGACAACAGAGTGTGCCCGTAGGGCGGTCACCCCCAGATGTGCGCGTTCTCCTCTCCCTTCCCCTCGCAGTGCGCTCCGCTGCGGGATGGCGAGGACACCTCTCCGCCGGCAACTCCTTCCACCAGGCGCTACGTCACTGGTCCATTCGCGTGACGTCATTCATTGCCACCCTGACGTCACGCCTCACCTTTCAGCCAGGCCACGACCCATGGCAAGACTTGATGTCCCACTCGGAGCCGACTGATCTCCCCGCGACTCGAAGCGGCCCAGCGGCCCCATGGGTTGGGCAGGACCGGAGCACCGGGCTCGGGTCCCCCTCTCTCCCACCGCTTCGCGGGGTCTGAGGGAGCTGCGGGAAGGAGGAGGGGCAGCAGCAGCCTGGCCGCAGAGACCCCGCCAGGACGTCCCTGAGGAGCCGCGACCTGCGTGGGCGTGGGAAGGGCCGGGCAGGGGCGGAGGGAGGGTGGGGCCGGGGCCGAGCGGGACCCGCGGAGCTCCGGAGGGGACGCGGGGTGACGGGGCAGCTTTGCATGGGAAGGCGGGGTGGCCGGACGGCACCGCAGCTCCGCGCCCGCGCAGCCACCGCGCTCCCGGCTCCCCCCGGCTGGGGACTGCGTCAGGGATCTGTAAAAGGCTGGAAACCCGCAAATAAACCTCTCCGCTTCCTCCTGCTATAAATAACCCAAAACTAAGGATGGCGCTTAGAAATAAATCAGCGCTGGCCACGCCAGTGACAGCCCCATGAAGAAGAGACGCGTCTGTCCGAGAGCAGGACTCTCGCTGCCCTCGAGGGGACAGGGCCGCGTCACCCCCTGGCTGTCTGGAAGGGGTCCCTAATTTCGGAGAGGCGCTCCCATCCCCGGCTGACTGCAGCGGTTGCAGCCAATGCCAAACCACCTGGGCCGTATATCAGGTGGTGAAGTTCAGTCTGCCAGTTTTCCCTTTTCAGATTTATTAACGTTGCATAGACTCAGGTTCGGTCTATAAATTATTGGAAATTGTTACAAAAATGAAGACATCTCCTCCCAAGCGCACCTCTACTCGAGAAGAGAGGGAAGCCCTCTGAAAAACGGAGCTGCAGCGAGGCAAGGGAGGAGGGAGAAGTCCTCCAACCTAAACACAACCAAATTCAGTTCAACCAAACCCAGCCAAACGCAGTTCAAACAAATCCAACGCAAGCAAACTCAGTCCAATTAAACCCAGCCCAGCTCAACCAAACTCAAGTCCACTCAGTCAAACCAAACCAAACCAAACCAAACCAAACCAAACCAAACCAAACCAAACCAAACCAACCAAAGCAAACCAAACCAAACCGCAACGAATGCAACCAGACCAAGCCAAGCCAAGCCAAATCCAAACAAGACAGTCCCAACCAAGCCAAGCCCAAATCAAACCAGCCAACCTCCTCGGCCCCCCTTCGCTGAACCCAGGAGACGGGAGCTTCTGCAGGAAAACAACTTTTAATAACGGAACCATCCAAAAAGTGCCCAGCCGGCAAGTCTTTGCTGATGCTTGGCTCCGACCCACGGGATGCCCACACGTGTCGGAAGAAGCAGGGTCCGGGGATGCGCGCTCCAGTGCGCCCAGCACTGCGCGATGCCCCGCGGAGCCCGGAGCGCACTGCGGGGGGCGGGGGTTGTTGTTGCGCTGTACCATGGGGGTGGTGTCCGTCGGGGAAGTGTTCCGGGGGTGTCCTGACCCAAAACAACATCACCCCGAATGAAAAGCATGACCCGTACGCACAAGGTGGAGATCCGCGTGTACACCCCCGCAGAGGGCAAAGCTCTGCACTCCATGCGCGACCGCGGCCCCGGCCTGAAGGTGAAAGGAAACAAAACCCCAAAATGGCGAAAGGAGCCCCAGAACCCCCGACCTCCGCCGGAGCTAGAGTTGGGTCCCCCACGGGCCGAGTGGAGCGAGAAGCAGAGAGAAGGAAGAAACCGAGCACGAAGTGCGTGTTAAATCGCTCAGGAGGGGAAGGTGGAAAATTACGCTGGCTCCCGGCCGGCCTGTCCTCCTCTGCGCAGCCAGGACAGCAATTTTCCTAAGAAGTAGAGCAAAACGAAATCAGCCTCTTTTGGACTCGTAGCCTTCGTCCCTCCATATGTCGGCCAAGCCTCCGCCTTCCGCGGCAGCGCAGGGCCTCTCCGCGCTGCGGATGCTCCGCGGGAGGGTTTCCAGAGGCCGCCCTCGGACCCCCTGCCCCATCCCGCTCCCCTCGGTCCGACCGACCCTGCCCCACCAGCTCGGCTCTCCCCGCCACTGAATCACGATGGGGGAAGCACACAAAGAGGTCTTTGGTCCTGGACACTTCCCGGGGCACTTGGGACACCAAGGGCTGCCCCCCCACCCCGCCATCCGCATCCCGCTCCGGGGCTCCCCCGGGCGCGGCGGCCAGCGGCAGCGCTTGAAAAAACTCGGGATGAAAAAGTTGAAGGCTTAATGTTTTCTGACAGATACAAATGATACCCCAAGGCTTTCTTGAAATGCAGCGACTGACGGCTGGAGAAATGGTTTTCTTATTCGGGTTTCTGCAGCTGGAAGCAGCCGGGGGTGGGGTGGGATGGCGCTGGTTCACTTCGACCGTCATTCTACCAGCACCCCGAAAATAAAATCATTTCGTTATTGTCCGACCTGGGACAACACTTTCCCCCCCCAACCCCCTGACGGCACAGTCTCACCCTTGCCAGGAGCTGCCTCCCAGCCCTCCTCGCATCCGTCAGACCACAGGCACCGAACTCTGCTCCGAGAAAATACGAATTTGCTGTTAGCAGCGGTTTGGATCTATCTCTGATTAACCTGATGCGAACGGAAGAGTGTCAGTGCACTGCAATGACAACGTCGGAGGATGGATAGCTCAGGAATAGGGTTTTTTTCGCTAGGTAGAGGAAAAAGAGGGGAAAATCACAAAATAGCTACACAATTCCCTCTCTGGCCAGAGCGAACATGCTTTTCTGATTAATTGACGGAGGAAGGGGCACCGGAGTTTGCTAGCAGCCTGCTCATATTACTCTGTGCATCTTTAGATCCCGAAATGCGGCTCTTTTGTGGGCTCAAAAAGATGCCTCTGAAACAGGATAATCAGAGGCCCGGGCACTCCGTTGGCATTTGTTGAAGACTCTTCTTCAAGAGAAAAAAGAGGCTGCATTTAGAATAAACGACATTAGGTTTCCTTGTGGGTTTCCCCCACCTTGTTTTGGGCGAGCAACCTCTTAATTGCTCCAGCATTTGGATGGGAGAAACACATTTCCCTTCAACAGGACATTTCCTGAAGGGCTGAAATATTCTAATAATGCGCTGGACTCTTTAATGTGCTTAGAACAGCAGTGAATCTCTGCAGGACCTACACATTTCCTGCCTTAAAATGCAAAATCAGAGAAATAATTAACCTTTGAGCACATTCAGCTAATCTTCTACATTATTTTGTTTATTTTCCCATCCTTTTATACTGTTCTTTTTTCAATCTTTCTCTTATTTTCTTTCCTTCTCCTCCTCGCCCCCGCCCACCCCCACCGACTTTTTTTTTTTTTTCTCTCCTTTTAATTTTTTCTTCTGACTTTTTCTCTTATTTCCCTCCCCAAAAGGGCTGATCTCGCCCCGCTGCCTGGCAGCACCGTGCTGCTCCCCGCACAGCTCCGCTCTTCTGCACTGCCCCAGGAGCAAACACCGCCGAGATAAAGGCACGGGACACTTTTCTTTCCAGTTTCATTGTGGGAACGGCCGTATCTTAACGGGCACATCTCGGGGAGAGATAGCAACACACTGCCTTCCAGAGGGCTGTGCTAATCAGCGCGCCGGGTTAGATATAAAAGTTCAGGGCAAATAAAACGAATTAGTTTTATTAGCACGTTTAGGAGGCGGTCTAACGAAGGAATTCGGCTTTACTAGAGAATGTTCTCTCCTCCCCTTGTGTTATTTAGAATCAACATATATCCGAGCGGCTCATCACGGGAGGGAAATAATGAATTGTTCCATCTGCGGTCATTTTCTGGGAGAAATGCCCTCCCTTCTTTAAACCCCATAAGAAGGAGGTGTATATATTTTTAAAAAAAATACACATTTGCATGGTAACACAGGCATGAACAATAAAACGCACTGTAAAGGAGAGGTGGCAGAGCCACCAGGTTATTGTTCGGCGGTGGGTTTTGGTAGGAAAAATCTGCCTCGGTCTCAGGCGCCTCTAACTCGTCTAAAACTTTCCCAGGGAAATGTGGCCATGGCTCCAGCGCGGGATTTCCAAGGACTTTGTTCTTATTTCAGGCAAATGAAGGATTTTGGGGGAAGTTCTGCCAGTGAAGTAGACCTCAGGAAATATTTGGAAGTCAGTTTTTATATAGGCGGCTGGAGCTGGCGCAGGGAATAACCTGGAGAACATGGACTTTTGTTTGTTAAGTGGAAAACATATATTTTAAAATTGTTATTAAAAAATGCAAACGACATCTAGGTTCTCGATTCAAGCACTAAGTATTATTTTATGTTCAATTCGTGACTCGGACTTCGTGTACATCTGCAGTTGGGTTGGCAAAATTTTGGGGAAAGAAGATAAAATAATGGAAAATAATAAAATTATAGAAAACTCGCTTAGTGACAAAGTTTTTAACGAGAGACTAAAAACGAAATCTCCGAAAGATAACATCAGTGGGCATTCCTCATGTCCATTTAAGCGGGGTTAACACGAGGAGAAAAACAATTTCTCCCCCAGTTCCAGGATTTTACTCTGCCGCAGGAGCTGCGTGGAACCCGCGATGTATGTACTCCCCAAAGATAGTGATACATTTCAAATTGGGGAAAAAAACCTCAAAAACCCCCAAAATACACACACACACACACACACGCATGCACGCACACACAAAAGTTAAAAAAAAAAAAAAAAAGAAAAAGAAAGCAGAGGGTCTGTAGAATATTATTTTTCTGAAAAGGAAAATTCATCGACGGCCCAGAGTCTCTCCGCACTCCCGCCCCGCGCATCCCCGGCAGCAGCCGGCTCTTCACCGCGGCAGCGCAGCCCCGCTGAGGCACCGCGCAGCCCCGGGCCGCATCACGCACCCCCCCGGCTCGTCCCGGGGAGCCCCAGTCCCGCCGAGGCCGCGCGGGGCTCCAGGCATCGCTGCAGCACCCGGCGCTGCCGCCACCGGCTTCCCCCGCCGAGGGCAGCGGGGACGAGCCGCGGAACGTCCCGCGAAGCGGAGCGCCCCGAGCAGCAGCGCTGGGGGCTGGAAACGTTACGGTGCGTTAGGGAAAAAATTAAATATATATATATATATATATACACACATAAAAAAATTATAAAATGAGGTAACCCCTCTGGAATTGCCTCTCCCAGCGCATTTGTCAGAGCTGACGAAGCGCAGAGGCCACGAAAGAATTTATACACGGTATAAAGATGTCAAGGACTGCGCGGAGAGCGGAGCGGGGAGCGCGGGGCGGGAGGCGAGGCCGCGGCGAGGGGCGCTCCCCATGCCGGCCGCACGCCCCGGCTCGGCTTTGTCTCGCAGCCCCGGAGCGCTCCGCACCTCCGGCCGCCCCCGCGGCCCCGCGGCAGCCCGGCGGGCCCGGAGCAGGCGAGCGGGGCTCGGGCCGCACGGCGGCGGGACGGGCGCGGGCACTCGCAGCGTGGGGCGGGCCGGAGCGGGGCGCACGCGTGGGGGCGGGCCGGGCGCACGGGGCCGGGCGGGAGGCGCGGGCGGCGACACGCGTGGGGCGGGCCGGGCGCGGCGGGGACGCGCGTGGGGCGACTCACCGGGCGGTGCGCGCGGCGGCGGCGGGGTGCCGGGCCCGGCGGGGGCTGTGCGCGCCCCGGCCGCCGCTCCAGGCTTTTCTTGGGAGATTTCCCCGTCTCCTCCTGACGTCAGCCCCGTCCCAGGGTGCCGCAGACGGGGGAGGGCCGGGGGCAGGGCCGCCCGCACCGGGAGCCCGGCGGCGCCGGCGGCCCCGCACCTCCGTCCTGCCGCCGAAGGCATCCCCGGGCCCGGCCCCCCGCGTCCGGCGGCTCCCGCCCGGCCGAGCCTCTCTCGGGAGGCGGCTTCGTGCTCCTGCTTACACGGCCCCTGCCCTCTTCATTTCCTCCCGGTTGGGGCTCTTGTCCGAGGGGGCAGGGACAAGGAATGGCCACTTTTTTCCCTTTTATTTTCTCCCCCTGAAATACTCTCCCGTTTCAGAACCTCAGTGTGGAAGTAGGTGCGCAGCTGAGAACCGCGGGGAAGGCTGCGAACAGCACCCAGGGCTGCCCCGGCTGGAGGATGCAGGACTCCCGGAGATGCTTGCCTGTGTGATACATGCACGCTGAGCTCACTGCTCATTCCCAGGCCTTTGGTCCACTTTGGTTTTCCGGGGATGCCTCTGGAGTTTCAGATGCTGCACTTCTCATACCTACCCCCTGGAATTTTCACTCTCAAGAGAAAAACACAGATGTCATGCAGTGTCCAAGCAAACACGGCACCAGGGATGTGCCTTGCACTTTCCTAAGTACAGCAGGTCACACGCTCATACACACACAGGCTATAACTCTAGCTGAAAACCAAGGACAACGAATATGGAATGGATCAGAAAGATAAATAGCATAAAATCAGGAACAGTCCAGTTCTACACTTGCCATTTGTTATAGAGAGAAGACGTAAATGGGATTCACATGTCAAGCATTAGCTGGTTGTTAGTCTGTAAGATAATATTAACTTCAGTGCTCACTGGTTTACTCCAGTTTTCCAAAGGCAGTTCCAGGAGGCGCCCAGCCTGTAATTTAGGATGGCACATACTGTGTGAAAGAGGCTTTGGCACTGGGGCCTACCAGCACATCAAGGTGATATTAACATAATAAAACTTTTGGAGAGGGAGTAGGAGCTCATAAATTAATGCATTCTACTGTTTTAATGCTGGGAGCTAACAATGTGTTTCCTGTTCAGCTGATCATCCCTGCTGCAGCCTAACAGCTGTTTTAAAGGTGCTGTGAAACTGAAGAGAGGGAAGATGATTGTCTTTAAATCAATGTTTAATGATGTGTTATTAGGAGAAAAGTCTTTCTCCGGCAGATGTTTACACGTTGAGGACGGAGGGGAGCTTCCCAGGCTGCCTGCCTGCCTGAGAAGCTGGGGAGACCCCTGTGTCCCACCAGGGTTGCAGATGGCCCAGCACCAGGGCACAGCTAGCTCAGCACCAGGAGAGGCTTTGCCCAGGTCTTTGGGTGGGTGCTGAAGGAATTCTTCCAGGTGGTTGGACTAGAGGACCTCCAGTGGTCTCTTCCTACTGTACCCAGCCTGTGATTCTGATTCTGTGAAGGTTTTCAAGCAATTTTGAGTCATGACTGTGAGCAGGTGAATAGGATAAATATTGAGAGCATCCTGCCCATATTCAGCAGGGGTTGTGGCTGTCAAGATCCTTCCTCCATAAAGATTGGATATGGATGCAGGAATATCCCCCAGGCACAGGAGCCTCTTTCTGGAGGGTCAAGTCCAGAGTGAACTCCGTTTTAGAGGGGATCAAAAGACCTCTGGAGAGGCAAACAACTGGTCTGAGACCCCCCAGGAGAGGAGTGGGGCTGACTTGTGTCTTCTGCACTGCAAAGGCAGATTGCATACAGATTCCACCCCTCCCAGTCTGGCAGACAGTCCTTGCAGAATGGATATTATAGGTTGGAAGCTTGACTGAGCTCTGCAGTCCTACAGGTCAGCTGGACTGAGACACCTCTGGGCAGGCACCAACAGCAAGCAAGAAAAACAAATGTAGCTTTGAGGCAAGATGTAGGAGTCAACTGAGATAAGGTGGGAATAGAAGCTGTGAGGATAAGCAGGTGCCTAAATCATGTTATTTCCTTCATGCTTGATCCAGAGTGGATTAATTAGTGTCAATGCCTGCTTTTCTCAGCTTCCAGAATAAAAGATGGTCATTGCAAAGCTTCTGCCCAAGAGAAGACATCAGACGGATGGAGGTGGCAGCAACACACCAGGGCTTGTGCCCAAAAGACACTGAGAAGTGTCCAGCACTGCAGGGGTTGGGAGGGAAAGGCATCTCATCCCCAGGTGATCCTCCTGATGCTACCAAACCGGCATCAAATCATCTCCAAGCCAAGCCCATTTCCAAAAGTATTTTTTCCACAGCCAAGCTTGTATTCTGCATGATGGTGGCACAGATTGTTCCTATACAAGCAGAAGAACCCTTTGCAATTGCTTTTTAAAATCATCACAAACATTCAATGAAAGAATGTCTCTCTGTATTTCCAAATATAGAGAAGAAATGACTCTCCAAGCTCAACCATCCCTTTATTTGCAGCCTTCCCTGTTAGCCCATCCTTGGAATATGTCTAAAAGGCTGCACTGCTTCTTTGGGAGAAACTGGGATGTTTGGAACATGACTGGATTGTAACATTTCTAAACTTCCCAGAAGAGGCAAATTGTAAAGGAATAAGTTTCTTTCTGTGCACGCACATTGGTTTTGGAGCCAAGTGGAAAGGAGAGCTCAGAAAAAGAAATGACAGATTGTTTGGAAAATATTGTCCTTCCCAAGACAGACCTAACCATATGGGGGGAAGGGAGTCAATAATGAAATTTTCCCTTCATATATGAGTCCAGCAGCCCTCCCATTCACTCCGCTGGGAGCTTTGTGTGAGTCAGGGCTGCAAGATCATCCATTCAGGGCAATATTTCCAGCACTTCAGTCCCCTCCCTGCTTCACTCCTATTCCCCACTGAAAGAAGTCTACATCTCAGATTTATGGGAAGAGCAGCGGGATGAGACCCAGAGCTGTCCCCGTTTCTCCCTAATCTCATCTACAGCCCAACATCGCTGGAAAAGGTGTCCATCCTCAAGGAAAGGCAGAGCCACTCTGTTACTTAAAAAATATATCCATGAGTTTATGTAAGGAAAATTAAGTATGAAGACTGGGAGAAGTCCTTTTCCCAGCCCTGCCCAGTCTCCTGTGTGATTCCAGCAAATTGTACGAGGTTTATGTGCCTGCAACCAACTAGGCTGACCTCCAGCCAGAACTTGGGCAGGTTAAGGCAGGAAAAGGTGTTGGACAAATGGAACAAGCTATACAAGAGCAGAGTTTATTGGCATTTTGATCATGCTTGTGAAAGGCTCTTGTAGCTGCACTGGATCAATAATGCTAGACCCAAATCCTTTGTGGAAAAAATGAGGTGTGCATCACTGCCTTGTGGTTAAATGGAAACAGAGAAAATAGTTGCTGTGTCAAGGAAATCCCTTCACTCCTTTAAAATCACTAAATTTATCACCATTGCCATCTCTGAGTAATAAACACACGTGATATTTATGCATCCCCAACTACTAATAGTGACAGTTATGCAACAACAAAAAAAAAACTGCAGCAATTGTGTACGTCAGCAATGAGCAGCAGCCAGAGCCTTGAAAGATGTTGGGAAAGAGGTTTCTTTTGTGTGTGTGGTTGTGTTTATTCCCTGGTGACATGCTGCTAACAAGCTGCAAACCAAGGATCACCCACAACAAACAGAAACAAACAAACAAAGTTTTGTAGAGGGTGGTAATAGTTAGCTTAATTCTCTTTAAAAATAATTACAGCCCTGTTTGTGACAACTGGAAAGGCCACATTTATTCCAATAAAACTGCTTGTTATTCTTCAGGAATGACATTTGGAGATGTTTCCTTATGCAATGTGGATGTTAATGTGAGAAGATCTCCATCAATGAAATATTGATGTATTTCTCATTATTTCACTTGCAGGATTTCTGATTCTACAGCTTGTGGTCAGCTGTTTACTTGCCAGTAAATCACAACACATTTAATGATGTTCCAGAGGTCTGTCTGAGGACTGACCACAAAAGAACAGAGTCTTGGGGATCTGGGCATTAGTGAAAAGTTACTTAAGGTCTAGACATTGATCCAAATATCTCTATTGCAGTTTATTCCATGCATTACAGATTTGGGGAGGGTGATAAATGGCCCAAATACCTTCAAATTAACGCAGATGCCTCCTGTGCTCTCACAAGGTAGTTGTTACATCTGGCTCCAAATACTTGGTTGGGCTTAGCATTATTCACCTATGGTTTGGCAGCACAGCAGTGTCTCAGCTCATGCACTGTCTGAAAGCAACACTGGGTCTGAATGTGTCCGGTGTGACACCCTGGCATCTACTCAAACCAGCTTCTTAGACTTTGTCAGGAAAAAACCTCATATAGGTATAACATGGGTACTCAAGCCTACCTTTAGTTGAGATCCATTTAGCTTTGGTTGTTACAGGGACTGTGCTTGTACTACAGGTAAATTCATGCTCATTCCTGAAGAGATGGAGGACAGAGATGTGCAGTACACATACCTGTCACTGGGCGTGTACTTTATTCCTCCTTCTTCCCCAGAGATTGGCTTTGGGCCAAGGTGAGAGGAAGGAGAGGGGACTTTGGCCCAGCCACTCTTGATTCCTGAAGTTAAATAGTGGAAAAAGATTCTCTTAGAGCCAGGACCACCTCCTCCCCTGCCTGGTGGGACCTTCTCTGTCTTATATTATTATTTCTGTATCTATTAAGATTAATGACTTTTAAGGTTGTTCTAAAACTATTTAAGTGCCTGATGATCCATCTGAAAATCATCTCCAGTCTGTGCACAGGTCCCAAACATTAATCTTTATAGGTGACCAGGCTGGCTTGTGGTGGAAATGAGGTAAATGCACATTACTTGGCAGGATCTATATATGGGATAGAGCTCTCTGGCAGCAGACACAGGGCCTCATACAAATGAAAACGGATGGCTTAATATTTTGTTACATATTTCCCATCAGAGTTATTGCCTCCTAATTGCAGGGATGGATTGAACCGTAGAGTGTTCTTGTGCTGGGAGAGGCTGCCATGTGTTGCCTTGAGCTATCACCTGGGGAGCAAGGGCCAGGGGATCCCCTGCTGTTCCCCCTTTTCCTTGGCTGTGCTCAGCACCAGCCATCCCACCACCAGTGTCTGAAGATGGGGTTAAAGACAGGCTGACGTTATATTAGTGGTGGTATTGCTGAGGGAATTTGCACTTTCTGTGCAGTTCAGGGAGGGTGCAACCAACTCTGCCCTGATTTCTAAATATGCATCTCATTACTCATGGACCTACCATTTGTAGCTGTATTTAGATGATTTTAATTGCCAAACCTATCACCAAGGTCTGCTAAATTCAGGGAGAAGAAAGGAGAGGTGACATCCAGAGTGAGCCTGAGAATATCCAGCAGAGTCAATGTGAAAAAACATCATTTTTTATGTCTGTGTGTATTTACAACAGAATGAGGCTCCGAGGTGAGGATGCTCAAGGTGGATTTGGTAGTTGCACATGTTGGATCTTGTTACTCCCAACAGCTTTGCAACTCACAAGCTTCCTCAAAGAACTCTCCTGTGCACTCAAAGTGCTACTCCTGCCATCCCATCCTGGCTGTCCTCGTGCTCCAGAGAACACCATCCTGCCAAAGATCACAGAGTCATGGAATCACAGAATGGTTTGGCTTGGAAAGGACCTTAAAGCCCATCTGATTGCATCTAGTTTGGGTGCAAATATTTGCTGCTTAGAAAGCAGATGAATCGTCCACGTCTGTAGGTTAAAAACACATTTAGTATTTTTGCTCTCCTGAGGGGATCATTTACAGAAGAAGACTAATCTGGAGCTCTCCCAGTGACTGGGTTGACCACAGCATAATCAGCAAAACTAGGTATAAGGTTAAAATGAAACACCTGCATGGAAAACGTTTGCAGAAGAGAAGTCCTTGTTTGCCTGGGAGCAAGAAAATTAAAGGCATTCATCCAGCTCAGTGAAATACTGTGAGATCTATGGGTGGGAAGTGCTAAGTATTGCAATTATTATTTACTATATATTAATATTTGTTATTCAGGAGGATTTTTGTGTGGAAGGAACTTGGAGGATCTGGTCTGGCTCTGTGTGAGCTGGGGCTCTCGAGGGATTTTTTAGTGTCTACCACAATTATAGATGAGGACTGAGTGAAACCTTGTGGTTTTGCTCTACAAAACATTAAATTCAGTAACTGCCCATGTTTTCAGGGAAAAAAAAAGTAAAAAAGTCTTTCAGAATGTATTTGAATGATATTTCAATGCTGTGGCTGGGGTGAAATATTTTTAAAAAGGGATCAAACATGGCTATTGGGGAGAAGTATAGGCTTAGGCTCCTGGTCATAAAATGAAGCACTACAGACAAGGGTGTCAGGTATTTTAATCCTCCTTGGTTTCCCCCAACCTGCAGAGAAAATCCACCTGCATGTCCTGTTTGCAGAGGTGTTTTTGCACCTCTGTGTGGTGAAAAAACCAGAGGTGTTTCCCCTCTGTGTGAAGGGGTACCTGGCTGCAGCTTTTCTTGCTTCACCTTTTGGTACCTGTGAAGGAGAAGACTTCCCTGCAGACTCGGGGAAGCTGGATTTTCATGTTTTGAAAGACGACACATCTTTCTGGGTGAACTGCAAAAATTGCCAAGAGACATTTAAGGTGTGTTTGTACAATTGCCTACTGTACCTCTTCAGATTAGTGAGTGCATTTAGATGTTTAGCTTTAAAAACCAGAGTTTATTCCTCTTCATTCTTAAGTAAACACTGGAAGTTCAGATCCTCCAGACCGGATAAGACCTCTGGTTCATCAGGTCTGGCATTCTGCCTCTGGCAGTGACTCACATCTGATAGTGGGAGAAGCTGAGCTGCTGCTGTGAGCGCAGCGGTGCAGTGGGATGTGGGATGTGGGATGTGTGTGTGCTGGGATGCAGGGACCAGCTGGGCACTGCATGCTCCAGTCCTGCCCCTCCTGAGCAGCAAACACTTTGGTTTCACATTGTTACATCTTCATTAGTTTTAAAACACTGTGAAATGTTAAATATGCTTCTTCACAAGAGCTTCGTTGCCTTCATCAGCAGTGCCTGCAGAACTGCTTCTGCCTTTTGGCTGTGCCTGTACCAGCACTCTGCCATCAGAAACCTCCAGTGGTTACTGTTTTTGGTCCTCCCTGATGTGCTGGGGTTCTTGGTCATGGCTCACCCATACAGAAATTGCTGCTGTTGAAGCCTGCAGGTGGGAAAAGCATTCCTGAGGTTCACTTCAGTGTTTCTAAGTGCTCCTCCCAGTGCTGTGGTGTGGCTGAGCTGAGCTGTGGTTTGGTTTCTTTAAACTTCAACCCTTATGTGACATATAATAACTCTAAACTGCGTTACAAGCCAAGATTACAAGGTATAACATGAGGTGAAACAGTATATGGGAAATAAGGATGCATGAAAGATTTTGTACAAAGGAAGAAACCCAGTGCACATAAACTGGGTAGTTGCTCAGGGCAAACCTTTAGGATTTGATGGATTATTATCACTGAGATCCAGTGTTAAGGAGTGTTTATTTATTATAGCTCCCTAGTCCTCCTCCTCCCACCATGTCTCCGCCTTGAAAAACGTAGAAATGCCACTTCTCCTTGACTGCCTCATCACTGATGCTCAGCACCTGGGGATCTCCATTTAATGCTGGAGCTCAGACTTGGACTGCTCTCCTGCTGCCCACTGTAAATAAACATGAGAAACATGGTATGATGGTGAAATTTTTACCCTCCTGTCCTCAGAAAACTTGTGTCTCTGTCCCCTCATCCCCTGTGCCCACATGTCCCAGCCCTGTCACCCCACTGGCACCACTGAGGCTGAAGGATTGCACCGAAGCTTTTCGCAAGAGCTATGAAAGGTGACATTATTCTAGTTCTGTCACTTGATGCTGCTGCTGAGCATTTCCAGTTCCCTAATTACAAATGTAAATGCAGTGAGTCAGATCTCGATTGATGGGTTTTTCCTGCTGCCTTCCTCTTTTTGGGTGACTGACTCTTCCTCATTATGGTCTGAATGGAAACTCTCTCATGAAAATGTCCAGAAATCCTGTTTTCTGGACAGGTACAGATTTTGTGGGGTACAAAAGCTTCCTAGGTTTGACTGAAGGAGCATTTTGATGCTGACAGTCCAGATCTGTCTCATTACAAATGAGACAGCTAAAGAACAAAGAAATTTCCTGCAAGCTTGCAATGCTCCCATTCCTTATTTTCCAGCACTTCATTTGGGTCATTTTTTAAATGTTAATACATTTAATGTTATTTAATGGCAAATTGAAAATCAGTGCAAAATAAACCTACTCTTTATTTTATTTTATTTTATTTTATTTTATTAACTGCAGGTTGTATTTGTTTAGGTTGGAATTTGAGAGAAGTGCCTGTGCCCTAAAGGCAAGAGGTGTGACCAGCAGAGCAGGGTGCATCCCTAATCTGCTGACTGCAATGACACTCCTGGCGGGGCTGGGAACTGGGAGCCTCTTTTGTCTCTGACAAAAGGAGCATCACGTTCAAAACATGTATTACTTGATAAGATATTCCTCCTGTAGAGATGGAAAGGAAATAACCTTGCAGGCCAGAGACAAAAATTACATTATCCATTATGCCTGGCAGCACATAGCCCAGGCTTTAGTCACGGATAGTCACAACCATCTAAACTGCTGTGCTCCCATGCCTTCCCTGGAAGGATTATTCAGCAGCCTAGAACATTTCATCATCGGGAAATATTTCCCGATATTCAGCCTAAACCCTTCCTTTCTTAATCTCATCCCATTACTCTTAATTACACCCTCTATACAACTGCAGATAATTTTTCTCCCTCCTTGATGTTTACAGCCTCCAGATACTTGTAGGCTCATGTCATGGCCCTTTGCTATCCCCCATCTGAAAGGTTTGTGTTTGACTCTGCTTTCCTTAGAACTCAGCCCGTGCTCTCTATCCCAGCTGCCTCACTGCTTTCCTGCAAACCTCCTTCCAGCCCCTTCCCTGCCAGGTTTCTGCCTCGAGGGACTGGTTGGAACGCTCCTCACAGAACTGGGATGGAAGGGCTGTCCCTGCAGGGTGTCCCTGTGTCCTTCAGGACACACACCTGTCCCTGTGACCTGGCCAGGTTGTCATTGGTGCTCCTTTTCCATCTCCTGCTGCTTCTCGGACCAAACTATGTTTTCAATCTGCTTTGCCTTTCTTCTTCCAGAACTTTTCTCACCTCCTCTCCTTCATCCCAGGGAAAAGAGAGCAAGGAGCTGCTTCTTTCTCTCTTCCCTGGGCAGCAGTACTTGCCGAACTGCTGCAGAGGTACCATCTTGCCATTTCATTTTCTTGAGTCTTTTTTCCCCCAGAGGAGAAGTTAAGCCCCAGTGGCTATTTGTGGGATTATCGATGTTAAAGCTGGTGTCCGGGGGAGAGTGCCGGGGTGTCTGCAGCTGGAGAAGCACTGCCCAGCCGAGCTCTCGGGGAGCAGGTGGCGGGATGCTGTGAGGTGCGGTGTCCCCTTCGCAGCACTCGGCTCCCATCATCCACCGGCAGCCCTGAAACCCGAAACGCCTCCTGGCAGCCCAGGGCAGGCTGTTAATTCCTCCCCGTGTAAATTCCCACCCGGAGCTGTTTCCTGACAGCGGGCGGAGGGCGGGCCGGTGCGGGATGCCTGGCCACTACAAATTAGAGCGCTGAGTGGCAGCTCTCGCAGGGATGCTGCTCCCTTCTCCTGACACGCTGGGCTGCCTCAGGCTGCAGGCTCTTGATCACCGTGGCATGTTCCCCTCGGTGTCCCGCAGTTAATTATTTCTGTGTTGGGTTGCAGCTATCATCTTCCCCTGACCAGCAATGCCTGCAGCGATGACAAGAGCAAGAGCAAGCTCTTGTGACTGGGTGACTGGGAGCCCTGGGCTGTAGCAGTGGGGCAGCTGGCCCCATGCAAGCCCTTTCCCTCCAGGATTGCTGTGCCAATGCTGGATTGTATGTCTCAGCAATGGGATTTTTGCCTTCGTCCTTCTCCAGCATGTGAGCACGATCCAGATGCACCTTGTCAGTGACAGGAGAGACATGCTGCAGCAGGCAAATGCCCAAGGGCAAGGTCACGTCTTGTGCTGTCTTTGGATGATGATCTCTGCCCTCCAGGAAGTGTCTCTGGAGGTCAGATTGTCGTGTCTTGCATGAAGGTAGGGGGCTGGGAGGAGAGGTTGAGCCCTGGCTCAGGGCAGCAGCAGCCAGCTCGCACTCAGAATCACCCTGGTCATGACTGCAGGGCACTGACTTTCCTCCTAGAGGCAGAAACCCAGCAGGATCAGATCGGGTTGGAGCCCTCTGGTCCAATCAAACCAGCCTGGTTTGACTCACTGCAAACCACTGCTTGCTCATGCTAAAGGATGCCTAATGCCTGTGGTCAGTGTGCTGGAGAGGAGCTCCCTCCAGCAGAATCCATTCCTCCTGCCAGCACCTCCTCTTGAGGCAAGTGGTTACAAACACACAGCTCCTCTGAAGTGGAACAGCCAACCTCCCCTGCAGCAGAGCAGCCACCTCTCATTTTGGTGAAGGTGACATTGCTCCTTGCACTGAACACCTGCGTGAACCCCAGACAAAGTGTGCCCTCAGAAAGCCCCATCTCACAGCTTTCCACCTCTAACCCCTGCAGCGAGGGCAGGAGCTCCCTGCAAGCCTGTTCATGCTGAAACACCCACCAAGGGCTGTGCATCACCAGCTGTCACTGTCACACAGGGGGAGGGCAATGCCACGGGCACCAGGAGGGCACAGCTGCTCGGGCTTGCTCTGCATGGTGTGGAAGAGGAGGCTCACAGCATCTCACCTTCCACAGCCAGCAGAACTGCTCAGCTCCGTGGACACAGCTCAGCACACATTGCCCTGTACTGCAGGCAGGTCTGCTGTCAGCATTTGCCCTGCAAAATATGCTTTGAACAGCATGAAACTGGCACCTACTTTAATGAAGTTGGGTTGTTATATTGATAGTGTGAGTCATGCTGCCCTGTGCTTTGGGAAGGTGGTTGCCCATGTTACACACACACACACTCAAACATGGGTGGGAAGGATGGCTGTCACATTTTTATTTTCCTGATTTTAGCAAATTAACATTATTAGGAATGCATACAAGTTAATTGTGAGTGGTTTGGGAAGTGTAACTTTGTATATATCTATCTAAATTTGCTGTAAACCTGTGTATTTTAACAACCATCATGCTGTCACTTTTCTGTTTGCTTATTTCAGTTTTATAGTTTGCAAATCAGCAGCTATTGACAGATGTTAATTCTCTCTGTTTTATATATCTGGACCTGACAAAATTTGAGACTTAATTTGTGCTTTTCTCTTTGTAAGGGAAATATTTCTATTTATTGTGGGGAGTTCTATTGGCATCAGGCAGTTTTGTACAGAAATAATTCAATGTTGCATGTGTCCTATTTTTTTTTCCAAAGGTTTTGCTTAGCTGTACATGTTTGTACAGCAGAATACTTTCTGCTGTTCTTCCTTGTACCTATTCTGTCAATGAATACCATTTCACTGTGATCTGACAAGCTCATACTGTTCCAGTGCAACAACTTGCCCATACAAATTGTGGTGGTGTACTAAAGAGCTCCCTCATTATTTCAGTGCAATGTGTATCTCCAGCATTTGTCAAGGCTTGTTTGATTCAAACGTGTTTGTCTTATCAGAGGGGAAAAAAACCAACCAACCCTTTAGAACTGTCAATGGGGACAATTAATAATGTTAAAAAAACAAAAAGAAGAATAGAGGAATGCCTTGCTGTTATGGCACCAATGAGGAAGTTAAGTATTGGAGCCAGTTTGGAAATGAGCTCTGTGTTCCAGGCTGACTGCATGCCCCAAACAGGGAGTGTCACATCAGAAAATGGGTGGAAGTGACATGGATGTGAAAGCTCCTGGGTGCCCTCCCTCGGGGACCAGCACTGGTCCAGGCAGGGCTAAGCTCACCCCTGTCTCTTGTCCAGGCAAGTGGATGGCTGAGAAGTATGCACTTCTCCCTAGTGCCATATCTGTATAATGGAATTACTTCATGAAGGTTTGAGTCATTTGTCGGAAAAACTTAAAATCCCAGTGAAAAATCTCAAGTGGTATTAAAAAATCCTTAGGTTTCACCATCTGTGTGACTACTGGGAAGACCTACATTAATAATTTAATAGTTACAGTATTCCTTATTATAAATTCACACTTTTAGCCAAACATAGCTAAAAAGCTGATTTTCATGTTTGTTAACCCTTTGGTTTTTCATATGACAGGTGGATCAGAGAGAAGAATTTCAAGGCTTTTACCTATGAGGCTTGACTCCCATCTCTTGTACTAATTTTATACTGACAGAGTCTCATTCCCATCACAGAGGCTGCATAAATAACACAGGTGTCAGTTTTGCTCCAGAAAACTTCCATGGAACTCTGGTAAGGTGAGGAGGATGTGTCAATCTCCTCTGGTGGTTTTACACCTGCAAAGCCCCCAGATTCAATTGCTCTTCAGGGTGAGTGTGTGGACTGCCACTTCTTGCCTTTTTCTGCCTCAGGAACATATCAGTAAAGTGGATGTCACTGTATCCCATTTCAAAATGCTCCGTGATAGCTGCTGTAGGTGTTGTTGGTAGCTGTCAAGAGTAGTTCCAGGCATCTCTCATACTAAATTAATTTCATTATCAGATGATAAAAGGACACAGTTTTTTATTTCTCAGGATATACTTTAATTTCTTATTGTTTTATTCGACCCCCTGCCATGACCCAAATCTGAGCTGTCCTAGTGAACAGTACCAGCTCTTACATCAGAGGGCTCAAATATGTGTGCATTGCAATCTGAACAGCAGAAGTTGAGTGAGATGACTTTACCAATGGAAAAAAGCAAGTGAGTGTCTTTTGTTTAACACTTGCTTTGCTCTTGCCATTATGCAGTGCAAAACCTGGAGCTCCCCTTCCATGTGAATTCAAAGGTACTCAGTGAAGCTCCTCGTGCTCTGGATCCACCCTGAGGAACAGAAAACAGAACTTTGCTTTTGCTTAAATCATAAGACTGATGAAAATGAAGACACATACTAGCTGAGCTTTATAAATTTTCATTGACTTGCAATCTCCTTTGGACTTTTTACCCATGGACTTCTGTGGAATTCCTCATTTGCATTACTCTGTGCTGTGTGGGAGCTCACAGAGTCCCTCTGAAGCCCCTTTGAAGTCCCTTTGTTTTCAAGGGAGCAAGACCCCAAGAAGAAAAAGAAGATCAGCCTGTGAGTACTATACTTTCTAATTCATGAAAAATATTAAAATATCTTGAACCAGATATTGCCAAAGCATGGAGTGCAAGCATGTGCATGGCTTCTTTTGAGCCTCTCTTTCTTTTCCTTCCTTTTCCAGCAGAGATTCCTGGCAGTGGGATGCAGGGCTGTTTGTACTACTGATGTGGTGCTCTTCTACTCTTACTAAATGGACCAGAGCAATTCCCACTGCTCTCAGCCTGGGTTGTGTTGCCAGCACTCAGTTCACTTGGAAAGCTTTGGTCTTATTGCACACATTCAGCACACACTCTTTTAAGTGGTTTTCAGTACTCTCCATAGAAAGAAGGGGAAAAGATAATGATCCTGTGGAAATTTTGGCAAGAACTGAGTATAATCTTGGTGTCCAGCTGATATTCAAGATATTAAAGGCTATGGTTTGCTGTTCTTTGCAACAGGTCCAAGACAGTGAACCAAGGCAAAGATTGTCTAAAGAAGTTAGATTAGAATCCTTGTTTCCAAGTGCACCTCCATGTCCAGGTCCATCTTTTCATCTGTATTTTGCTTATTGCCCTCAATGTGTGCAGAGATCTGTGTGAAAACAACACCTGCTTTTATTCATTTTCTACCATTTCATCCCATTAAATGCAAATGCATTCTTTCCTGAAACGCTCCATGATGACATGATTCCAAACCTTGACACACATGGGTTTTCCTGGGTTCTTTGCACATGTTCCTGGCAATGATCTGCAATCCCTAATTATGACTATTAGCCGAGGTTCAGCACAACTGAACTCAAAACTTGAGCCCCAGAGCTGGTCTTCCTTCCTGGAACTGTGATTTCATGACATTTCTTCTTGTTAGTAGGCATGGCTGCCAAGGCTTTGTGCTTCTCCAAGGTGAGCTTGCTCCCCATTTCCCCACGACCACCCCCTTGGCAGAGCCACTAGGTCCACAAGACCCAGCCTAGGTTAAACCAAATGAAGCATGACAAAAAATGGGGAGTTCCATGACATTTTTCCTCAGAGTCTTGGACATGACCTGGAAAAAAGGTGCCCCTGGGAGGCTGAGCATCTCTCTTGCAGGGAGGTGGCACTGCCTGGGGTACCTTGGCTGGGATCAGCTCCCACTCAGCAGCATTAGGCGCCACTGCTGGGTTACTCAACCCTCCCTGTTCATAACAAGGCAGAAAATTTTCCACTATGTCCCATGTGTGCTGCAGTCCTGGCAGAGAGCATGGTGATGGTGACTATTGTATCAGAGCTCACTGAATCTTTCAGGAGTTCTGGGTATTTGGGCTTATGCCCTGAGGAGCATTTCTATCCCTATTTCTACTTTTTGGTCCTGCAGTGGCTCTGCTGAATCTTTTTCCAGTCCAGGTCCTTGTTTCCCTGGGAAATAAGTTGCAATTGCTCCTTGTTTCCTCCTGAGTCTCCCTGTGTGAGCTTTGAATTTTATGGGAAACACGAGCACCTGCCATAAAATCTCAATCTCCTCTGTCCCTGAATAACATCATGGATACAGTAAATTGCACATCCCAGGTTTTGGATTTTGATGCTGTAAGATGATTTGTGCCTTATCTTCACAGACATCTAGATGAACTTCACCTTGCTCGGGAAGTTTGAATAGCTGAGGCTGTCAGACTCTTGTGGAGGATGGCCCAGGTTTGGAAGGGGCTGCTCTAAAATTCACAAGAGCCTCAGGCCAGGCTCTGCTTATGAGGCTTAATTCCCTTTCCCACTAGACCATCTGATTATGAATAACCATGACTGAATGTTGTATGTCGAAATCCATAATCCCCTGCAAATTGTTTAAAGTCTTGTCCATTGAACTGCAGACCTCTATCAGACAACAATTTATGGGATTCCATGTCTGGCAAATGCAAATATAATGTGTGCTGTGACATGTTTTGGTGTCAGATTCTCTATATTATTGGATAATATTATGTAGTTCCAGTCTCATGTGAGCAATAACCCCAATTAAAATGTGATCTTTGCCAAAAAGTATAAATAAATCCTTTTTAGACAGCTCAAGTATTTCCTTGTCAAGCCATTTTATTTTTTAAGGCCCATTTTTATTTTACAAGTCGCTCTTCTCAGCATTAATCCATGAGCAGCACAATGAGCATCATGGGCTCTCCTGTCCTTTTGCTCTGAGGCAAACAGGAAATGACACTTCCATCTCCAGAAATCCTTATGTTGGATGACGCCAATCAAAAATTGTAAAGTTGCACCACGTGAAAGAGATTTTCCAAGTTTTTTCCTATTTTGCTGAGTCTAACTTTTCAGTATTGGGAAAGATGTCTAGTCTGGGCAAGACATCTAGTCTGGGCAAAGGTTTGTGGTGCAGATACCCTCAAGCAGGACCTACACAAACTAACAGCAAGTCAAAGGCAGCAAAATGAACAGTGTGCTGCTGCTCCAAACGAGTTATCCCAGGCTCAGGGCTGCATTAACAGAGCCACTGTGCTTTTGGTACCCAAGCAATGAGCTCTGGGCAGTGTGACAGGTTTTACAGAGGCATCAGCCTGCTCAGAGCCAACTCACAGATCTCTAACAAAGCACTTCATTTTTTTTTTGGTGGAGACATTCTAAGATACTTAAAATAACGTTTGCAGCCATTAGGCTGTACTCACAAGTGGTGCAGATCTTGAGGTTTGCTTGGAATGGGATTGAACTAACTATGAGGATTTATTGCCTGCCTCACACTTGGATGCTATGCTTTATTCTACCAGTAAATAATGAAGGCAGCAGAATTGCAATTTAAATTCTTAGAGAAATTTGGTTCTTAACCTCTTACTGGATGGCTGGACTTGGATAAACAGCTTATTCCCTTACTTAGGCACCTAAAAGTTGTTCAATAAATGAACATTTCTAGTAATTTCAGCTTGAAAAAGTGGCTCACATGAACACTTCCATGAGCTTTATTCTCATCTGGAGAAAAACACAACTAGAAAAAAACAAGAAAGTGAAAACAAAAAAGAAAACGATGTCAAATGTGCTGCAAGTATAAAGGCAAATAGTGCTGTAATAACACATAGACCAGCTCTGGTTCAATGTGAGAGAAACTGGAGTGAGTTAAAATGCATAGTGTGGTGGTGAGGTTGTGCTTGGGGGGAAAGATGAGACATCCTGCAGGATCATATCTCTACAGGGAAATCCCACCACCACAGAGATGGCATCACTTTCCTCTCCTTGATCCCCAAAACCATTCTGATCCTTCAGGACCTGCCTAGGACTTTTTTTCCTTGCTGTGGACTCAAGTAATTCTTAGCTCTTCACTTGGGCTCCTGCTGGCTGGGAAGGGTATATTTTTAAATGGTGTTAGTGGAAATTTTGATTCAGGGCTTTCTGAAATCCCTGGAACTGAAAGCTTGAAGTTCAGGCTGTTGCACGGTTTCCCTGGACACGTCTTCTTTCTTTTTTTGCCTGGAAATTTTATACCAGTGGAATCAGGGGATTTTACATATTTATCCAGGATTTCCAGCATCTGGTGCCTGGCTGAAGCAGTAGCTTTGCCTGTCAAGGACAGGAACCCCCAGGGCATCCCAGTCCCATTGCTGTGTGGGCTCTGTGTGTGTGTCCAGCACGGCAGCCTCTGCTTCCCCCTTGCTTCACCCAAGCCTGCCAGGAGCTTGTGCTGCAGAGAACACAGCCCACGTTGGGCAGCCCCACAGGGCTGTGGGATCCCAGGCTGAGCTCAGCTGTCCTGGTGGAAGTCAGGAGTGATGCTGCTCTCAGGGGTGTAGTTTACCCGTGGGAAAGAACGATGAGCATCAGCCATAGGGCTGTGTCACACAGCAGAGCCACTGAGAAGGTTAATGACATGGGCATGGCTTAGTTTATTTCTAACTCATCATGTGTTCTAACAGTCCTGGAAGTGCTTCATATTCAGGTAAATTCTCAAAGAGAAATGGTTTTCCCTTCAGCCTCTGAACAGTAGCTCAGTCTGAGGGAGCTAAACGAAATCAATCAATTAGGGATAAGAAGAACACCAGTTTTTAGAGAGCTGATGATAAATTTTCATTGGACTTGGCAGAAGCCTGTGATATTGAATCCAACCAAAAATTGGCTCCATGGGTGCAGAGACATGGAGTTCCCTCGGCTCTTTGGCTTTATGCTCATGAACTGATTTCAGCTTCAGCCTGAGAAGATGAGAGAGATTTCCAGTGCCTTCCCAGCTCTGCTCCTGCCCGTGTCCATCCCTTAGTCCTGCTGGCATCTCAAGGCACATGATAGAGGTGTTGTGAGCAATGGTGGGGTGGAAAAGCCAAACCTTCTGTTTGTGTAAAGTATGATCTGAAGTTTTCTACTTCTGAAGTATTTAAATTTTTTCCCCTGTTGCCGGATTTCTTTCATTAATTCTTTTTGACACACTTCCAACTTCTTCGCAGAAGCATGAGAAAAATGCTATTTAAATGGATTTAGAAACTTCTGTCCAACTCTGCTCACTCTGTGAATTTGACAACCATTTCAGTAAAGTTTTCAAGACTGGGAAGCTTTTAATCCAATATGTCCAATACAATGAACATATTTTCTTTACAGGGTGTTCTGTTGCTTAATAAGGAGTATTTACTTACTTTTTCTTTGTCCTAGACCAGACTGTTCAATGATGCAAATGGATGGCTTTGCTAACTCATAACCAAGGAGTAAGCAACAGAGAGGGGTCAAGGTCCAACCACCAGCTTTATAAATGTGAGGCATTACTGTGTTTTAATAGTAAATGAGGATATGCTTTCAGATATGCCAATGGTTCATTGATATCACTTTTTATTTGGAGCCTTGTTGCACATTTTAGGCTCTTCCTTGTTGAGGATCTGCCTAAAGCAGGTGGTAAAAACCAGAAATCTCTGTTGAGATCCCTCCATTTCTCTTTACCTTTTCTCCAAATCCAGCATGGAGACTCTTTGATTTCTATCTTACATTTCAAAATTCAAACAAACTGCAAAAACAGAGGTTTACTCTTTTTTTCCCTCTTTTTTCCTCAAAGTTGTGTTGAAAATGTTTTGAAGGGGCAGCAAAACATTGTGATTTGTTTCTGCTTTGAGCTAAGGAAAAGTAAGAAGTGAGGTGGTTATTATACAATTGCAACTTCCAGGAGAACTTTCTGTGTAAAAAATGTATTCCATTCCCATGGGTTCATGAAGGGCCATTCCTTAAACTTTTGGGGCAGATGAACAAAATCCAGAGACCTTTGCTAAATATGGGAACCAAAAATGAACACACTGTTTAGGAGAGACAATAGAAATCTATTTAATGAGGTAAATCTGACCAGAGATTAACTTTGTTCAGGATATTTTCTAATAGGAAAGAAGCAGTGGGGTCATCCAGATCCCTTTGAAAATTTATTGCTGTGCTCAGGAATTCCTTGTACATCCCAGGACTGGGAATCTGAGCAGCAGGCTGTTGTGGCAAGTAAAAAAATAAATGGTGTTATCTTGATAGCCAGATAACACAGTATCTGCTCACATAAAGTCATTTGGAGAATATTGTTTGTGAAAACCTCTTTGCTTTGGATCCATTCCTTCTTCTTTCCGTTTTCTGATAAAAAATCCTAAACACCAAGCAGTTAAAGGCTGCCATAAAACTGAGAAGAAACACTGACACTGGTGCTTTATCATGCTCCATCTGGGAGGCGAGCCAGCTCTTCCTACTTCAAGTTTATTTCTCCTACTCTGCTTTACCTCAGATAATGTCTCATAAACAGTTAAGAGGGTCATTTGTAAATGTCTTGGAATGGTTATTGCTCTCATATAGGCTTTGGATCTTTGTGCTTTAAGTGAGTGAACATCAAGGTAAAAATGAAAACAAATTCCCAAGCCCAGGGCAATGACTATTTGGGAATGCCTCCAGTTTCTAGGACAGAAAAGTTGCTATTTTTATCCACCTATTTTTTTTTTTAATTGTAAGAATCATCTCTTAAATTAGGTGAGACTTGTTTGCTTTCCAGGCTTGGTATATCACTGAACTTCTTTTAAACCAAGGACTAGAATATCTAAAGAGAGCTCAGCTGGAGCATTAATTTTAACCAGGCTTGGATTTAGCTTTGTTAAATGAATTAAACCCACTGGTAGCCAGCAGCAGCATCTTTGGGAGGGCACAGAGACTTGTTTTCTCCCTCCCTTCATTTGTGCTTTGCTCACAGATGCGCCTTTTTTTTTTTTTTGGGAAAAGAAAGCCCCTCACCTGCAGAACCCAGATGCCTGTTCCAAGAGCAGTGGGTACATGACTTATCTTAATATATCATTACATATTTATCCACTGACCCTGTCCATCAGCACGAGATCCCCACAGCTGGGGCTGCCTGCCCACCAGACTGTGGTGCCTGGGCCAAGGGATGCAGGACAGGCACAAGGAGCTGGTACAACACAACTTCCCCAAACTTCTAAAATAGCCAAAATAGCATCCCCAAGCCCTGCTTTGAGCAGAGGCAGCAATGAGTGCTTCATCCCCACACTGCTGAGTGTGTCAGGCCATGTGGTGAAAAATGGGAGTTTGCCTAATTTCTCATGACTGTGTTTGAAGAGGCAGCTGCATAAAAAGACATTTACAATAATCTTTCATGTTCTCCAAAGGAAAAGAATCCACCTGTGTAATCTTTTAAGTTAAGCTTCCCTCAGGTCTTGTTTAACATTATGAATATGGCAGCTCATATAATTTTATTATTGGAACTAAATATTATTCATTCTCTGTCTTCCTGCTATTTCTCCTAATCCTTATCAATAAAATTACTAGGGTATAATGATTTTATAGCTTGCTGCTTCTTTGTCTTCTTCCTTTTATTACTCCAACTGTATTCTCTTCAAATAAACTAATTAATCCCACAATTAGAAATCCAAAGCAACATTACACAACCCACACAGCTATATCAGTCATGAACACAGACCTAGAGATGACCAGATATTTACTTGTGATATCCCAGCTCTGAAAGGATTCCTTGGAAAACAGCACAGAGAAGAATGTGTTGAATTGGGAGTGGAAACTGGGATCTATTCCTAAGTTTAACTGGAATTATTTGAGGATGGGCTACTTGGAGAAGTTCTGCTCTGAGCATGTCTGCTGCTTCTTTGGCTGTAGGAGAAGGGAAGATAATAAATTCCCTGGATTTATTGTGTATGGACAGGGTGATGGGAGGGTGTTCTGAAGCTCTGGAGAAGGCTGCAGCCAATCGGAGAAATCAAACTGCAGGAGGCACAACAAATTAGAAACTTTTATTTACTGCCAATACCAAGGAACTCTGAAGTGCTTTGAATAATGAGATGTGAGGTTGGGGCTTGTAGACTTGAACCTCATCTCTTTGCCTTGAGCAAAATGGGTATTTCTGTGCCCTGACCCTCCATAAGACAGGAGTGATGAGAGACACCTACTTTAGGCAACATTAGAGATTTCAGCTGATGTTTTTAGTGCACCCTGCAGCAATCACTAAGTAATTATTATGCACTAATTTTCTTTTCAGCCCAAGCCTGTAGTTTCTGCTCACTCAGGGGTAATTTTTGTCTGCTGCACTCAGTGTGGTATCACTGCTAAAGTTGGTGTGAGTGGATGTATCCAGGTCTGAGCTTTAGTGAGGTAAAATCCCTTCTTGTGCAATACAATATATGTCATTGTAGGCAGGGTGTATTAGTTATCCTTTCATACATGGAAAATAAATGACCGTAAAGCTCACTAAGTCACACTGTCTGTATTGATTGTCTGTGTCTGCAGAGATTCCAATACAGGACCTCAGTGATTTAAAAACAAAATTAAATGCTCCAACTAATTATAGTTCTCTGCACGTATAGTTGCCTCTGAGTATTTGCAGCTGTCAGGTTCAAATATTTCCAATAACTGTGGCTGTGACATTTGTTCAACAGATGAGGTAAGAATAAAAGATAAAGGGGCAGCAGCCTGGTTTGAGGAATGGAAAGGAGATCGGATACAGAACTCGATGCCATGGAGCATTATAGCACAGGTTGGAAGGTGGACTTGAATGCTCCAGATTTTACAACTAAAACTAAATAGCAGGTGGTGTGGTAGCAACACTGGAGAACAAGGAGAACACAACTCATGGAGGAAATGCTGAGAAATACATGTTACTCCCAGCCCAGACCTGAGAAGGCTGAATGTTAAGGTTTCTCTCAGGAGGGGTTTAAGGTCCTTGGGCAGTTTGTGTCATTTCTGTCATGTTTTCCCATGAAGGAAGGCAACAGTGTGCAGGTGGATGTCTTCCTCTGAAATGCATAAGCACCAAATCATCTGTGCAGAGGCCTCACTTCCTTCACCTCCAGGCTTCCCTGCAGCACAACCCAGTGCTTGTGTCCACTTCACCCTGCACCATTTCTGCATTTCTCCTCCCTGTTCTGCAGAGTTCTTCACTATTACCAAACTGTGCTTAGAAGCTTCAGACCCGAAACATACTACCTGTGTCTTGCATAGCTGAATTTTCTCTTTTTTCCCCATTCCAAATAATTTTTTACGCATTTCTGTCCTCAACTGCTGCAATATGCTGTGTGTAAGACACAATATACCACTAGCAATCTAGTTTTTCAAAGGCTTCCACTGAGAATTCCCATCATGACATTGTTGACAGGAGATACCTTAAAAAGAAAGCACCACGAGGAAAACACATGTTTGGGTTTGGATTTTTTTTTTTTTTTTGGTAGGGGGAGGAGTGGAGGGAGGAAAGATTAGTAGACTATTCTCAGTGTGTACGTCTCAGATCTGTGATCTTTGCTGCAGAATCCAACTGTGCAGATCTATCAAGTTCAGCCACGCTGGGGTATGCCACACAGGTGGATGGTTTAATCTTGACAGTTGAGCTTCCAACTGAAAGGAGACAGAAAAAATGAGATGAAAAAACATGCTAAAACCTGTTCAGCTCCCAGCCAGGCTTTGGAGCTGTGCTGCTGGATAACATTGCTGCTTGTGGAACAAAGGCACAGTGATGGGTGGCTCTTTCCATCACAGGTACTGTATTGGTTTTCCTAAAACAATTGTGAAACAGCAAGGACCCTCCCACCTCAAAAACAAAGACAATGGGGTGCAGTTCTGCTTTGATGAGGAAAAAGCAATAACATGGATATGGCCTTGGAGAACTTCAGTTGGAATGCAGCTGAGATGCTTGAGCAGAGTGTGTATGGGAATGTTAAAACTCCAAATCCATACATTTAGAGAGCTGGATCTTCAAAACTGCACATCATGCATCTACAGAGTTCTCATTTTAATAGGAGAAAACATCCTGTTTGCAGTAGGAATATTTCAGATCTGCCTTGCTCACCCTCTGGCTTCACACTCTGCTGCCTTCGGAATGCATCAGGTTTGGCTGCAAGTTGCATTTCTGCTGCAAACTTCCAGATGCATGTGTAGAGTTAGCATGGCTGGGGTTAACATTAAAAAAGGGAAATGTTAATGAAATGCTTAAGCACATACCTATGACACAATCTGAAACAGGTGGATGTGGAGCCATTGAAGGGCTCATGCTTCACTCAAACCATATGTGAAACTCCTATTGCCATCCTAGGAGCAATGATCAAGGGCAGGAGATGACTGTTAGTGAGCATGATTTAAAACTGACTTTAGAAAGAGTAATTTATGCTTTGGAGCCTCCTCAGATGTGTACCCAGTAGGAAATTCTGTAGCTACACCTGTTTACACATCTTTCAGCTCACTGAGATGCTAATGAGAAACCCAGCCCTCACGGGCACAGGGAGAGACTGTAACAATTACTGAGCTCCAGAAAGAGAATGAATTTCAGTGACTGATTTATCAGCAGGCTTTCCTGAAGGACAGATAATTCACGCCAGGAGTTTGGAGGGGACACTGGGCTGCACTCAGGTTTTGTAGGACAAGGCTGGAGACTGCATCTGGCAGAGCTGGTAAACACACAGGGCTGTGGAGCCAGAGACTGCCCAAGACAAAGATCCTTTCACCTCTTTTCCTTTTAGCTTGCACCCACATTTTTAAATCCCTGACTGCCTTTCATGTTTGTGAAGACTTTTAGATTTGATGGGGCTTCAGATCATATCACTCCTTCTGTTGAGGTATTTTCTTCATTCATTCATTCTTGGCACCACGTGCATTGGAGAGCTTCACTCTGCAGCAGGGTTCACTGGGGGCTCAGCATCTGTTTAACATCTCCCTGCCCTGATCCTGGCCACTAGTGCTGCTGGATAATTTAAGGAGAGAGAAATCAGTGTCCTTAGGCTCAGGATGCATGTCAGAGTGGCCTTTCTTTGGCAGAAGTGAAACATGGTGGACCCTCTAGAAAACCACCAAGAGGCACCATGCCACCATGTGGCAACTACTTCTTTGCAGGACAGAAATAAGGCTCAGTGTTAGATGATCTTTGTCCTCTTCCTAGCACCCCCATGATGTTTTTCCTTCAAAATATTTCTCCTTCAAAATCTCACCACTCTCCCCAACAAGCTTCCCCAGGCAAGTGCAGGGGGCAGGAAATGCAGATACATGCTTAGAAGAGCTGGTAAAAACCTGTAGATGTGCAGAGAGCTTTCTGCTAGAGATGCCTAAAGCTGGGGCTGGATCACAGGGTGGCACCAGCACCCCTCTGCTCAGCAGTAGGTGCTGCACCTCTTCATGCCTCAGGAGTCTGGGCTGGGAGTGGTGGGAGTGAGCAAAATGCTTGGGGAGGTTGCAGGATCAAATGGGTTGCTTAAGTACCAGTAATTATAATTTTGTTTGTGAAGCATCATTTTACTTTCTAAAGATAAATACAAACACGGTGAAAGATGAATGAGGCTCAGCGTAAATGGCCTTGAATGTTAAAGAAGCTGCTCCTGCAGTTTTGGGATGTGATTATGTGGTGGAATATGCTCCCATCAAAGCCACTTGGAGACTCCAACCCCAGTCTCATAATTCCTCTTCCTAAAATCAGATTGCAAACCAGCAACAAGACTTCTGCTTAATTATAGCCTGAAGAGCAATGTTTGGGCTGTGAATCATGCTAGATTTCACACTGATAGACAAGGAGTACAAGTGCTGATAGCATCTGCAGATTGGGCACAGTTCACACACCGTGGCGAGGAGCCATCCCGCTATGCTGTGTCCCTGGCAGTTCCCTGCTCTCAGTGAGACCCCACTGGGACCAGAGAGGACATTTATTTGCTGTGCCAAGTGCAGCTTTCCTACTGTGCAACCTTGTGCTTGCCCCTTCTTTTGTCTCCAAAGGCCTTGGGAATTGGAAGACTCCTTTTTCTCTTTGCATAAGCAGGACATAAATTGAAAGGGCTCTGCTGAATATTTGTTAAGATACATATTTATGTGCAAAACCCTCCCTACCCCTCAGAAACCATTTAGTTAAAAGAGGATAAAGATGATTTACTTACGCCTTAGGGCTGTTACTATTTAAACACTGTACATTTATGTCTATTTACTCTGGTATTTACTAAAAAAGCATAGTTAAATTAGCAGTCGCTGCCTCTCCTAAACCATTTCTGAAGGCTCTTGCAGCACTTCTTTAAGGGAACAAACTCAGGGATGAGCAAACCACATCATCCTGGCTGTAGGACGGTGAAAGCAAACGCCCTTTTCCAGTGGCTACAGGGAAATAAAAGGATGTCTAGGGATTCCTCAGTGCGGCAAACTGCTTATTTTGGTGAAAACTCCAGCTTTTCAAACTCTGTTGTCACTACACACTGCAAGCAGGATCTTGCTCCCAGCAAACTGGGGTGGTTTGCTTTGTCACCCAGGTTTGCACATGCCATGAACTCCACAAATGATGCAGAAGGGGCAAAATCCCCAGGACTCTCTCTCTTTGAGCTGGACAGGCCTCTTGTTTCTGCTCAGGGGTATTGGCACTAATGGCACCGGTGCAGTGGATAACTGGCTGGCTGTGCTTAATGGCCCGAGGCAGGACAGCTCCTCTCAGCTGGCTCCCAATCCCCAGGAAATGCACCCCAGCTTGATTACTGTCGCCTAAAGAGTCACACATGTACTCTGGGAGCCTTCTTTTCATCAGCTTAACCTGTGCCCAAAGAGCTGCTGCAGAAACAGATTTTTTCAATCAGATAGTGCATTTTCAATTAAATAACTTGTTTTCTACTCTTTTCCTTTCCTGCTGTACAGGAGCTATCTGTGTTTACTGCTGTAATGGGATCTCACCATAAAGCTGGCCGTATCCTTCTGAAGTGATGGTGTTGATAATTAAGATGTGTTATGGTTTTCCACTGAGTGTATTTGTGCCATATGGGTATTCAACATGACTCAAAGCAAAGACTGTTCCTGGAAATTCAGGACAAGGTGGAACGGATGGGAATTCAGAGTGATAAGCCAGTGAAGCATTCTGGACAAGCAGGAAGCTCTGTATTCCCGTACCTGCCTGCCTGGAGTTCCCCTGCAGATGACTTTGGCAGTGGTTTAAGAAAAGAACACGCACAGTTGTAAGTGTAATGAATGATGTATGGCAAATGTTTGCAAAGCAGCTGAGAAGAAAAAGCTGCCAGGGGAGGGCTTGGGTTTTCAGCCTGCAATAGCTGCACTAAGGAGTGGGACCTGGAGATAATGTGGCTTTAAGGGAGTGCTGGCAGAGTTGAATTAAGTATGAATCAGAAATCCATTTTGAATAATGAGGTAAGACATAGGAAGGGATTTCTATTCCAGAAACAGCCTTCTTTTCCCTCTAAATGAATGTTTCCCAGAGCTGTTGGACCATGGGTGTTCCACGTTCAAGGCAGAGGCTCTGGTGGTGGGTGCGAAATTGCACGTACTCCTTGTTCCAGAATCAAGAACAAGAACAAATCTGCTCTTTCCAAGACAGAAAAAAGCCACCAACACCCAGAAAAAAGCCACCAACACCCAGAAACAGACTGGGATGTCCCCAGGGACCAGGCTCCCTCCTGTGCAGCTCTGCTGGGAAGTGAGGGAGGGTGGTGCTCCTGCCCTACTCAAGGTATTGTTCCCTGGCTTGCTGGTGAGGACAGAAATGGAATTTTGCAGGTGAGGCAACATTTCTTTGGCAAAAAATTATCCCTCAGTCTCAATACCCAACTGCATTTGGTGAAACTGGTTTTAATTTCTCCAAGCCCTGTCCCAAACTTTGCAGCTTGTCACACTTGGCATCACAACATAAGAATGACTCACCAAGACCAAAGACATCTGGAAATGGCAGATTCAGGATGTGTCTTAAAAAAAAAAAAAAAAAGAGCAGCTTTATTTATTAATTTATTTATTTTCTCCTGAGCAGGCATCAGCTGTCCAGGATGGCAGAGTGCTTTGGGTGGAAATTCTGGTTTTGTTTTGCTTTGATTGAAGTATAGAAAGTGGGTAAAAAGTGAGATGCTTTTCCATCAGACAGGTGTGGGCTGGATTCTGGGGGCTCCTGTAAAAGTTCTTTGCTTACATGTGAGGTGAGGAAATGAATATGGGTCAATTTATTCTGGTTTTTTTGGTATCACCTAAGCGTTAGAAGAGATCCCTCATTCTTAAAGTGTTTTTTGCTTTGCTGAAACAGCCTTCTGAAGAAAGTGGTAAAAAAGAAATAAGGTTTGAAGCAGTTCCTGCATATAACAGGTTAAATAGCTTCTCAATGAAATCTGAAGTAAATAACTTTGAAGCATAGTTATTCCTTGTTCTTGGTGAATTCTTAGAGCTCGCATGACATGGAGATCTTATTTTCAAGAAAAAACCATAAAACCCCCATATCCTTTGGCATGTTTAATGGAAATCAATCTGAATTGAAATTTCAACTGTTAGTAAATCAATGCCATCCCCATGCTCTCTGTGAATACTTGCCTGGTTCCTAAAGATCATGTTTGTATTTATTTAAAAAAGGGCTGCTCTGTGTTTGGCACACAGTGAACTAGACACTGGTGGTGCTTTAAAGCAATCACAAAGGAGTGTGAGCTCCTATTGCCCATCTCTGGAGAACAACCATGGATTATGCCAGCCTGCTTGTCACCTCCCTTGACAAGGTCATGCTGTGTGATGCACCCACATCCCTGCTGATGGCTGCTCTGAGCAGAGGCAGAGGTGAAGCTCTCCATACATCTTGCATTTCCCAGAAAGCACTTTTCCAGTGGCCTCAGACTGTTGAAATCCAACTGCCTGTGAGTGGTCCCCACTGTGCACTGCAGCCCCACCTCGTTAGCAGTGGAGCTTGGCGAACTGGGCTGTTTGCCACGAGTTCTCTGTCCTGGGAGGTTGTCACTCATCCCTTGCAGCAGCCTCTGCTCGGAGCCATCCATCACTGTGTCAGCAGCAAGCCCTCGCTTGTTCCTTTCTATGGATCACAATCAACAGAAAGAGACTTCCAGGGAAAGGAGGAACGGGTCTACGTGTCTTGGTGTCATTCTCTCAAAGGTGCTTTTCTCAGAGTGCATGACCCCTGGTGAGCACCAACCCTACACACGGTGTGAGGGGCCAGGGGTGCCACAGCACCAGGCACAGTGCATGGACAGCTCTCTCCAGATGACTGTGCCTTCCCTGGGTGCCACTGGCCCTTCTCAGGTTGAGGAAATGTCATACATTAAATCTGCTATCAAGAAGTTTGCAAACCAGCAACTTGGTTTGCAGGCATAGGTTATCTGTCTCATTTATTGCTTTTATATTAATTAGTTTTCTACATTCCACAGTGTCACAACTCTTTTCTTAGACATGCGTGAGACAGATTTCCAAGCTGTGTGACATAGGCACCAGCTCCAGGAATTAAAAATATAAATGTCCTTGAAGATACAAGCTTTTTCCCAGTCCCACATAACTTGGAGGATTAGCCAGAGACTTCTTACAAACGCCATGGCAAGAGGGGCGCTGTGATATCCAGTGCCAATGCCTTCCTTGAGGATTTTTCCTGCTGGAAACATGTGAGCAGATATTCAAAGGTCCAGTGCATCCCTCTATGCTGGCACTCCATGCTTTTACCTTGTTGACTGCCACATGCAATTTTTCCCCTGTGGCAGCCTTCCTGTCCCTACAGACAGCAGAAACTGGGGGAGGCTGCAGGAATAAATAATTTTCCTTGCATCTCCACCGCAGCAGGAGCTGCACAAGGGCTGCCTGCACAGCAAGCACGTGCATTGTCTGCCCCATCCACAGCCATCTGGTTCTGCTGAAGGTTTTGATCTCTCAGCCGGGTTTGATTTATGTGGCAAGAGCAGCGGCATTCCCATTGGAGAAGCCGAACGCGATGGTTAACGTTGCCACTGCTTAAGGGTGAAGCTGGATCCCACCAAGGCTGAGTTTTGGGTTGCCCCTTATTGGACACATCTGGTGAGGGAAAGGCTCTCTCCTTGCCGCTGGCTCACTCTGGCTGGGTTTGGGCCAGGCAACGTGAAACCCCTTTGCATTTTCAGTGCCTCATGTCTTGGTTTGCGGGAATGCCGCTTTCCCCATCGACGGCTGGGAAAATGATACTGAAGGGTATTTTTGCACTACAAAATAAAAAACCTAACGCGAGGGTTTTTAACTTGGTAAAAACAGGTTTTTGTGCCTTGTCATGAGGGTGGGAGCATCAAGTTGGGTGTCTGTATGATAAGGAGACTCAATGAAATGGTTTGTAAGGACAGTGCTCCTGGGAGCTCAGTGGCATGTTCAGTTTGCATGTGGGGAAAGTCACAATGCCACATGTTGCTCATCTTATGTCCTGAGTCATCCCCATGGACACTGATGGTTTTTCCTCTTTTCTTTCATTTCACAGAGGCTGTGAAACACCAAATTCAATGGCCGTGTACTTGAAACTCTTCTTTGTGTTTGTTTTTTTTTCAGATAATATTACTTACTATGGTGCATTATCATAACTTTTTACTATTTCCTTTATTACATGACATTTTGTAAAATACATAAATGAAAAGTCATTAGTTCCAACTAGGAAACCTGATTGTGGAAGGTGTTGTTCCTGCCTAGGAGGATCCTAAAGAAAGATTGAAATATGGATTTAGTCTAACCCAAAGCTCTTTTATCTGCATTTCTGAGTGAAATCCGGCTGACCCTGGGTGAGATGCATTGATTTAAAATGAAAGAGCATTGTACTGGCACAAAATGTTTTGGGATGGGAATTGAGAAGAGGCAACTTCAACTGAAATGTCATAGGAAAGTTGGGGTGGCAAAATATACTGACCCAACCTGAAGCAAGTACAGCCCTCTGCAGCAGGCAGTGCTGGTAAGCCCTGCAAAAAGTGATTTGTTAAGGTTTGGGTGTGTTTCTGTGATGCAGATACTGGAAGGAATTTTTATGGGGTCTGGTCCTGGAATTGAGAGGATTAAATAGCAAAGGAAAAACCAATGAGCTATTTGTAACTGATAGTGCACAGAAATGATAGTTCTGGTAGAAACTGGAATTTGAGTCCCAGTTGCCTGTAGCCAGTCATTTCTAACCATCTGTGAACAGCATCAGCCTGGGAGTCAGGGCTGGAGAAATAAGCTGCAGCAGTCCTGGATTTCTTCATGGCTTCAGGAAAGATGTCCCATGGTGGGAAAAGGGGACACAGCCCCCTGAGCTGTGATTGTTTTGTTTTTGAAGCCATCAGTCCATGTGTCAGAATTAATCCATGTGCTCTGAGCTGGAGGTGCCGAAGGCAGTGCAGTGTCAAACCCAGCCGGAAAGTGCCTGAGACAGGAAACAAATCACCAAAACCTGAGCAGCCCTGCAGCCCACGCTGCTGCCGGGGTGCAGCAACACGCTGTGCATCATGTGCTGCCATGGAGTGCTGATCTGGGTTCCATCAGCAGGCTTTGTGCTTTTCCTGTTGGATTTAACCCAAAATGCAGCAGTGTTGTGGTAAGGCTTGCAGGAGAGAATAGAGGAGATATTGTGGTCTGGGGGTTTGAGCACAGAACTCGAGGTCAGTGGAGGGTCCAGCCCTGTGTCCTGGTAATTCAAGGTGTTTTCTGGGCTCAATCCACAACCTGACTGTGCTCTCCTTCTGTCCTGTGCATCGTGATCTTGGAGTGTGATGGGACTCAGGTAATTTACAGGTGTTTGGAGAAGCACCTCTAGCCCGAGATGGAAGGTGGTGCAGGACAATCACCTCTCTCACTTTGTGTGTGCAGTAACTCTGAGCTTGAATTTTACTGCCCAAATAGACCCTTGAACTGGTTTATGGTGCTCTCTCCAGGTCCCACCTACATAAAGAAATCAGAGTGTCAGAGGGAGAGAGAGAATCAGGGACCAATTCCATCGCATTCCCCATGGCACTGGGTGATGCCATCTAAGCCAGAAATACTGGCATTTGTAAAGGCTGCTGCCAAGCGTCTGGGAATTGTAAAGGTGCTTCCAAGATTTTGTCCAACGATCTTATTTGAATGACTCAGCAAGTGACACACAACTTCCCAGAACATGGAGAGCCCTTTGTCCAACACCACAAGGACAGTGGTCCATGCCTCAGGAGCTGCTTGGGATGCAGTGATGCTGCAGCTGATGTCACTGAGAGGTGCTGGGATGGAGGAGCTGGGGTCTGCTGAGCTTGGGTTTTTCTTTTCTCCCAGACCCACGGCAGCACTGGGCAGGGAGCAGCAAACCTGCGGGATGCCTTTCCTGTTGGATACCTTGCATTTTGAGTCGGGCCATTGCCCTGCTGCAGAAGGTGGTGGGAGGAGGGAAGGGATGCCAGGCCTGCAAATTAGCATCAAAGGCTTGGTGCGAGGTTTATGGGGACATTTACTAGTGTTGTTTTCATTATTTACACCAGTCTTGGTTCTAGGAGTTCTCATTAAAAGTGTAATAAATGTAAAAATATTTTACAGGCCAATAAAAGTTCCAAAGCAAAAATAGCTTTATATAGTGTGATTTTTTTTCTTTTGCAAAATACTGTGTGGTATCATCTTGAACCTGCTGATTGCTGATGGGACGAGAGAAGCCCCTGCATTATGGTGTGGTGTAAGGGGATAAGAGGGGGATTGGATGACTTTCCAGCCAATTAATTTGTCAGGTAATGGGTAGCTCTCAGTCACAGACTTTGATGAGAGCACATTAGGCCAAATATGACCATTTTCTTTTTTTCCTGTGGAAAAGAGAGAGAACCAAATAATTCATATGGTTTAAGAAATATGAAATGTATCCAGAAAAACACTGGAATGGGACTGACCAAGAGAAAAGATATTAATGTTTTCAAAGTTCCTCTATAAAATATGCTTGCATAAACACACTGTATGGAGTCAGATCTAGCCTATAGTTTCTGTGAGTATGTTAAACAAGGAGAGTGATTTTTGCCAAGTCCTCTATTAGGTTTGGGATGTGCAGTCCTCTGCAGAAGGACAGAACTAAAATGAGGGAACACTTTGGAATGAACTCAGCTTGGAGATAATCCAAAAATCTTGTGGAATGGGTGGAGACAAAAAAAAAAAGGATTTAACCATTAAATCATCCAGCAACTTGGTATCTGTGACATTTATCTTTTTGTATCAAAAATAATACTGTTTCAAAGACATAATATCATCTAAACATCTTTGATCACAGAGCAGACAAATTAGTCCAAAAATGACAAATCTGTCTGTCTCACCCTGGTTATCCCAATAAATACTGAGTCGGCTTTGCAAACGGAGTGGTTTTCAAAAGTGTGGAATGAACACAGATGTGCTTGACCTAAAAGAAGCTGGATGTGTCAGCTGCAGCAGCCTGTGGACCTCCTTGCTGGAAAGCCAATTTATGATCCCTGGTTTTTAGGCTCTGGCATCTGTAAATGCTGTAAATATTTCTTTTTTTCAGATGGACTGTAAGAGTTGCTCACATAATTTTGTATGAACAATGATTTTTGCCCATGTAAGATATTAGTTCCAGTTTCTTATACCTCAAAAAACTAACTCTGTACTTGGAGAGAGGGAATGAGGAGGAAACTGATTTCTTCTAGAAGGAACCTGTTTTTCTCTGCCTGCTGGCTGAGCTGACCTGTGGCCAGCATTAGGAGGGCATTATCTCACAAGCACCAGAAAGGTGCTGTCACCACAAAGACCAATAATGACACGACCAGCTCAATGCCATTTTTGAAATGCAGTTCAAGAACTGAGAGATGCCAGGCAAAAACACTGAAGTATTTGCATCCCACCTGGCAGGTATGACCAGAAAGCTCAGGAAGACAGTGCAATTACACCACAGATTAAGCTGTGGTGTGATTTTTTCAACTTAAATATTCCACTGCTGCTTTTCTTGTGTATATCTGTGACCAGAATTGAGTTTCTCTGCAAGGCTACTTCAAGGGGATGCATGAGCCAGCCAAAAGTCACACAACATTTTCTTAGCAGGGAATAAATTTAGATTCTTGCCTTTTCTTTTTCTTTCTAAAATGCTGGAAAGAAATGTGGGGCTCAGAATGGGATGATCATTGCAAGGAAACATGGCTGGTTTTACTGCCCTTGCTATTGTGCCCCAAGGCCACAATTAGGTCTGGAATCCCATTGTGCCAGGCATTGTCCAAACACAGAGGAAGGAACAATCCTCGACTCCAAGGTCTGCAGTATTGATTAATCTTTATTTGCTTGTGCAATTACTAGTTTATTATTAAGCACAGTTATTTGCTTTAGAAGGGAAATGTTCTCAATTCAGAAATAATGAGGCTAGGTATGAGTCGTAGCATAGAGCAATACATTGTGCATCGGTGGCAAAGAAATATTCTTCTCATTTTCATGGGTGCTTTATTGAAGTTTCAGGTGATCTTGGGGAGTCACACTCATGGCCCATGAAAGCCTATGTGATCAGGGCACAGAATTCCTGGCAGTCCCTTGGGAACTTGCATCCTAAAATAACATGCACTAAGCCCATGTGAGGCAACAGCAGAATTGGGACTAATAGCATCCACGTCCCAAGCTGGTTCTCTTCAAGTAATAGCTCTTTTTTTCTGCAAAAAGTGGATATTCTGTGAATATGGCTGTACAGACCACTGTCTTGCAAAAGACCCTTGATTTAATTTATTATTCTGGTAATCTGTATGTCTCTACATTGGCTGCTGGCTAAAATACCATTTTCTTGTCCACAGAGTGATCTTGGCTTTCCCATTGCACTGCTGTTATCTCTTTTGCTATCTCATAATTTACAGGAAATTCAGAACTGGATGCAATCACAACTCATAATTTGAAATGCTAATCCTTGGCCTGTCACTCCAGCTGTATCACATACAGCCTGCTCTATTAAACTTTAATGTCTACCCTAATAACCATGTGAGGCTAGAAATCCAGGGATTAGCTTTGATTCCAGTTTAACTACCGATAGGTGCCTGTAGTGTTACACAGGACTCTCCCTTCTGAGGAGAACCAAGCATCTTTATTTTGGTTTGTTTATAAGCTACTGAAAGTTGGTCTATCACAACTTTTCTCCAACTAGGGCTACTATAAATTTGATTTCATTTAGCGGAGGAATGGTGCACTCAGAGCATCAATGATTTCTCACTCTGTGTGTACTGCAGCCTGCCTGCTGTAAATATACCAGACATTGGGATGACAAGGAAAGAGGTGAATTTTCTTTCATTCAGAACCATCTGGATTTTGTGAGTGAGTGGAAGATTTGGTACAAAGCAGCTGGATTTGTGTAGAAGATGGATAAAAGCCTGTCCCTGTTGAGACCAAGGGTAACATTTCCACTGACTCAGTAGAGCCAAGATTACACATGATATTTTGGTTTGGGCTAATGGCATTCGCATTGTCCTAATAGATGCTGTTGAGGGAGGTAATTACTGTTTTTGCTTGTATCTCCCAGTCATGTGAGAGCTCTCTCCATGTTGTGTGGGTAGGAAGGTGTAAGATCAGAAGTCTGGTGGTGTTCACTTGTGTCAAAAGTGGGTAAAATTCATAGGCATATGGTCTTCTGCACAGTTAGTGCTCCTGAGTTACATGCTGCAAATCATAGAGTCATTTAGTTTGGAAATGATTAGGATCATTGAGTCCAAATGTAAATTTAGTGCTGCCAAGTCCACCACGAAACCATGTCCTCATGCACCACGTCTGCAAATAGGATGCTTCCATAATTGCAAGTGCCTGTGGACAGAGAAGACCTGTTTGGATTGCGGACTGGAAACTCTCTTGGCAGAAATGTCTTATTTCTTTTTCATAGGAAGGTCTGGCCACTGCCCCAAAGAAGGAGGCTCAGCACAGAGATCCCCATGTGCACTCCTGTGGCTACCCCAGGTTGTACTGCTGCACTCCAGACATCCAGGCAGCTCCTCTCAAAGGCTGAAGGACAAGAGAAGCCAGGGAAACTACTCCTGCAGGTACATTTAAGGATGTTGGTGAGCAGAAAAGGACCAAGGAGGCTCAGCAGATCCCCACTGTGGCCAGAGGTCCTTCTGTGGAAGAAGCTTGCAGAGGTTGCATTTCTGTATATGGTCTGTAAAACCTCTACAGCTGGTTGGGAGTGGGGTTTTATAAGGATGTTTCAAAATTTGAAACAGCACTGAATTGAATCAGGAAGTTTTCTTTTTTTATTTGTTTGGTTTTATTTTAAGAAATGTATTTTTTTAAGTGCAGCTTTCACTGGGAAAGGTCTCTTGGGATAGAGTAGCATCTCTTCTAAATCATACAAAGGCCAGAAAGTTAAACGCCCTGACAGGGGCAACACTTGTCTGCCAAACCTGCTGTTTCATGGACTTGCTCTGTGTGGCCTAGTAGGAAACACAAGTATTCCCTGGTGTTGTAGCTGTGGGCTGGAGATCCTCTGCATGAGGCAGAGTTTCCCCCAGCACATCAGACTTTCCTCACAGTTGTTCAGAGAAAGGTTTTAGTTTTGCGTCAATTTGGAACAGGACTCATTACTGAAGCTTGAGTTTTGGCTTTTTTTTTTTTTTTCAAAACTGAATTCTTGTTGTTCAGCCAGTTCTTACTTTCTCAAACCTACGACAACCCCCAGTCAGCTTCAGGACTTCATGCAGGATCTACCTTTTAGCATCTGGGTGTTCTTCTCTGAGGGAACACCTTGTCCCTTGTACTCCAAGGCAGACAGTGAGCTAAGAGGAGATTTTCTGGGACAACTCCCCAATTTTTTCAAGTCCCTTATAGACTTTTAAGGACACCTTTGGCTGTGAAAAATGCTCACCCCTCTAAATCCAGGCTTATTGACTTCCTAATTATTTTATAAGGACTCACTGTAAATTTTTCTTGGGACTATGTTGAGTGGGTACCTGAGTTGCTGGTATGGATAGGTGGAAAATTTTAATAGCTCCTGTGTGTGGTTTATAGCTATTTTTGTGCATATTTTCAACAGCCACAATGGTTACGCCCGTAAACTGAAAAAAAAGAAATCTCTTTCCCGTCTGCTGGCTTTCCTTGCTCCTCATGTATATTCTTGTTTATTCTGCTGGGCTTCCAAGATGGAAGTTTGTACAAACATTTTAGAGTTTTGAAAAACAACAACCAGAGGCAAAAGAAGAAAAAAGGAAAACAAGGAACAGGGTGATCATCTCTCAAGTGGGTCTCTGCATCCTTTGCTTTATCATCTGGAGCTTCAAGCTGGCATTGATATGTACAAAGCTTGGGACATGCAGAAGCTCCTGTTTTCTGCTCTGTAAATGAGTATGACATGTTTCTTTCATGTATATTCTTTGGAATTCATCCCCTGGCTGTATAGCTCCATACTTCCTGAAGATTATGTACATATGAAGGAAATAATCACAGCAGATGCCACCCAAATACCTGTGGGTGATCAGATAACCCAACCCGCTCTACGGCTTTTGAAAATCCTGAGTCAGGTGTTTGCTATCCAAAGAAGTTTCCTGAAAAAATAATTTCTGGGGTTTGTGCACACAAAACTGTTTTGTCTTCTCTTCTAGTTTTCACTGCAGAGAGGTGAGAGATCTGCAGACACAAGGAGAAGAGATTGAGAGAGATAGGTGAGTGAAAAATCCCCGCAGCTGGCACCAATGGCTGGGAACCTTCTTGTGAAGAGATGGATTTTGTACGTAAAAGAAAACAAGTGGAGCTCGTTCATCTGGTTTGCCGCTTGTGGCTGATGTAGCAGTATTTGCAATGTTCATCATTGTTAATGCAGTTAATGCTATTTAGTATAATTCATTGATTTCCATATGATCTCCGTTGGCCATATTTCTTATGCAGGGAGCCAAGCGTGCCAACTGCTTTCTGACATTAACTATAAGTTGAAAATATGAAGAGTGTCTGATTTTCACATCGATTCACCCCAGCTGCAAGTAGAGGTTGGCATTCACCAAGGATGCTGGCTTGGTTGTGGTCCAGAGAAGTTCACTCAGATTTTAGGGGACACTTCCCATCTTCCATGGGTTTCATGCAGAGGCAAGGCTGACTCTGAGTGCAGCAGTGTGGATGCCAGGATCTGTCCCTGCTGGACACAAAGGAGCAGCCACCACCTGTGTGCTGGTGACCAAGGCCACAGCTGGTGCTCAGGGCACCGACAGACCTGCGCCTCTGCAATGGTGCAAACAAAATATCTGTGTGGAGGAGAGCCACGTCCGACGGGTTGCAGCTGTCCCTCTGTCTCCCGGCCACCCCCGCCCCACTCCAAATGTAAATCATCACCCTTTTCCCTTTTAACATAACAGTTGTGTCATTTAAAAGCTCAAAGAGCTGAGAAAAAAGTCTACTTGTTTAGAGAAACCATTAAAACAAATTATGAGCATTTAATAAATGGGGAAAACTGTCTGTTTGTCATAACACAGATTTTTTTCTTTAAATAGCCACCCAAAAGGTTCCTCATAGAAGGGTGTGTTGGGGGATATTTCCAGGGTCAATCTGCACTGGGGTCCTTTCTGGGAGCCTTTGGCCCAAATCCCTGCACAGATGGGTGGAGGGCTCAGGGTGGAGTAAAAAGCTGCGCTGAGTTCTCTTTGGGACTGGTGATGGAGCATGAAAACTTCCCTGGCTTCGTGGTATCCAGACAGGCTGGCACAAATTGCCTCTACCCTGCCAGTGGAGGGATGGGAGCACAGTGCCTGGGTACCACATTGTGCTGGGCTCCATGGACCTCCCTTGGCTGCTCCTTGGGGAGGAGGGTCTGCCTCGCATGCAAATGGTATTTTTGTAAAGCTTCGATGCATCTCTTGAATAAACAGTAGCTTGGCCACTGCCTCTGGAGAGCAGTTCAGTGTATTTCTCACTTCTCATGTGATACGTCTTTTTTTCAAAACATTTCCTGATCCTGAGCTCCTTCCTCAGATTGTGGGAACATTCAGGTTCGGATCTGCGGTGTGTGGGCTGGCCTCTCTCCAGTTGTTTAACAGATGATTGCTTTGAATAGGATTATCTTGGACAGGCAGAGAATCATCTCTGCAGTGCTGGGGCCGCCTTCGCCCTGGGAGTGGGGAGCAACCAGACCGAGCTGGGAGATGCTCAAGCTCTCGCTGGCAAGTGCCTGCTCCGGACAGTGTATTCAGGCCCTGGACCTGTGATCCCATCTTTAACAGCTGTTAAGTCCTTGGTCCTTCAGAATGATTGATTACTGTTTAAACCCCCCTTGTAATGAGCCTCTTTACCTTTAGAGCCTTCCAAAGTTTGGGAGAAAAACTGCCCTGTGTTTTGCTGTTTGGTGACTCAGGAGTCTGAAGGTAATTAAGTGCTCAGCTTTTAAGTGCACAACATCTCTGTGCATTGCAGGGTTGCAGTTTCACTGTGTGAAACCTGACTGCTGGCTCCCATGGGCTGCAGGCCTGGAGAGCCACAGAGTGCCTGCAGTGGACCAGCTCCTGGGGGCAGCAGACACTGCCTGAGCCTCCCCCTCTACAGAGCAGGAGCTGCAGCATCTCAGGCTTCTCAGGAAAGGCAAAACCTGATGGGCTCTGACAAGCAAAAAGCTGCTGCATCCCTGCCACTATTCATCCACTTCTGATGAGGCCAAGGGGTGACTTGCTGAGCACTTGAGGCACTTTTGTCTTGTGCCATACATGGTGGCTTACTGGAGATATCTCAGTGTGTGGCTACAACCCCTTCACTGTGCTTCCATATTTTTCTGAAAGTGCTTGGAGCTGGCAGTTTTCACCAGGTAGTTGGCCCGATGAGGGAAGCAAATTTGTGCTGCGGTCCTGCTGGAATTGGGCAAAAGTGGAGGGTAAAGGAAAAGAAAGACTTTTTGGGTCAGTCTCCATTCTGGCTGTGAGTTCCAAAAACACAGCACGATGGGAGCCTGGTGGTGTTTGCTGGAAGAGGGCGTGGAAGGTTTTGCTGAATCTCTGTGGGCATGTGAATTTGGATATGATGATTTTTAAGGGTTCAATTTAAGACTTCTCTGTGGGGCTCATGAGGAACAAGTCCTACAAAGATGAAGGTGTGAAAACAGCATTTACCAGTGAGAGTGTTCCCAAAAGGGGCAATGGCAATGCCACCACTGAGAGCTGGTGCTGGTTAAGCAGATCAGCCAGGAATTGGCAGGTATCAGAAAGGCCAAATAAATTGGGTTTGTGATAAGGAAGATGGCAAAAGATATGGCCTGAACCGATCTTGGAGATGCTAATAGAGGAAGAAAAGGAATGAATGGAAGAAATGTTACAGTGACAAAACAAAAAGGTTTCGAAACAGGCTCAGTGTGTGGGCAAGAGTGAGATGGTTATCACAGCAAACTGCTCAATTACAAGTTTTGTCATGGACAGATAGATCAGGTGGCTCCTCTGCAGAGGTGACAGCCGAGGTCAGGACTCCTCTCCTTTAACATTTCCAACAGTCCAAACGTCTGACCACAAAAGTAAAACCCTTCCCTCTTGTATCACCCTCCTGTGAGCTGGACTAGCCCAGCCTACCCTGTCCAGCCAGCTTGAGCCTAGCATTTGGGCTAAAGCAAAGTGTGGAGACAGATAAACGCTGAAAGACATTACCTAAAAATAAAAGGACAGTGGAGAGATGGTGACTCAAGGGGACACTGCCCTTTGGGTGCACTCTGTCCCCAGTGGGAATATTAACTCCCTTAATGAGAGAGGCACTGTGTCAGACTATCTATTTCAGGTTGATAACAAGTATTTTATTACCACCCTATCATTAAAAAACAAAAAAGAAGAAAATACTCTATTTAGTCTCCTTGGTGCTTTAATCTCAGAGTCCTTCTCAGTCAGATGTGCAGAGACTTTTCTTTGTGAATTGGGAGCAAATTCTCCAGCTTCTCTCCCACAGGTTCTAATCCCTTCTTTTGTTTCACCATGTGGTTGTGTAAGCAGTTCCCTTGAGAACAGGGCTCCAGGAATATATAATTAAATCAGAAGTTTGGCACTAATAAGTGATCTTATCACTTTGTTGGGCTTTTCTCAGGTCTTTGTGTGATATTTCTGGGTCGTTCATTTGAAGTTATTTAATTACAAGGTCCTCACAATAGAGCCAGGGCCTTGTATGATCGGTTTTAAAAAAAAATTTTGTAAAAAAAAATTATTACATCATGTGTTATGATGCTTTGTGCACCAGGTGACCTAGGAGGGGCTGACAACCCTTCAGGACTGTCACCAACAAAGCTGACTCTGCAGAGATTGTTTTTGCTGTGAGTAATTACCCAGAAGGAACTCCTCTTCAAGCCCCAACAAAGTGATTGAACCCCAGAACATCTGCTGCCATCAAGCCAAGGCTTGGAGCCCACTGGGGACCGTATCCTGCTTGGGGCAAGACTGAAGTAGAAAGAAAGCCAAATCCTGATAAAATTCCAATTTCCAGTGAGTTTTCCTGTGTTCTGTGCTGATCAAAGCACTCTGCCTTCTTCTGCAGTCTGCGGGCAGTGGAGGTGTGCAGCTGCTGTGACCTCCGTGGGGTGGGACGGTTGCCCAACACAGAATTTTCCATGGGTTGAACCTCTCCATTGTTCAGCTCCGGGGGTGATGAGGTATCAGGGTGCAGCCCTCGCCCTTGAGAAGCCTCAGGGCCTGAGTTGACTAGGTGTGAAGTTGTTTGAGTACTTCAAGATGAAGATAAGATATGGAGATTTAAAAAAAAACCTACTAGAAACCTGCCATCTATTGAAGTGCATTCTAGGTAATGGGAATGTGCGTTCAGGATGGAGTTAAAATTGACAGGAAAACAGTGTTGTTAAAGTCCCTCCTCTAGCTTATTTTCAAATCATTCAAGCTCCTCTCTTCATTTTTCAGTACTCAAATTATTTTGACAACTATCCTGCATCTACTCCCCCAAAAATGTGCAATAAGATTGGGAACAATGTGAAACATGAGTGCAATAACACAAAGAGAGGCGTTGGCGTGGTGGGGTGGTGTGATTGCTTGGCGCAACACGGGGCTTTCAAAACCCCAAAAGATATTTGATTTGTGTTTTTTTCTTTCTTCTTTTCTTTTCTTTTCTTTTCTTTTCTTTTCTTTTCTTTTCTTTTCTTTTCTTTTCTTTTCTTTTCGTTCTTTCTTTCTTTCTTTCTCTCTCTCTCTCTCTCTCTCTTTCTTTCTTTCTTTCTTTTCTTTCTTTCTTTCTTCCTTTCTTCCTTTCTTCCTTTCTTCCTTCCTTCCTTCCTTCCTTCCTTCCTTCCTTCCTTCCTTCCTTCCTTCCTTCCTTCCTTCCTTCCTTTCTTTCTTTCTTTCTTTCTTTCTTTCTTTCTTTCTTTCTTTTCTTTCTTTCTTTCTTTCTTTCTTTCTTTCTTTCTTTCTTCCTTTCTTCCTTCCTTCCTTCCTTCCTTCCTTTCTTCCTTTCTTTCTTTCTTTCTTTCTTTCTTTCTTTCTTTCTTTCTTTCTTTCTTTCTTTCTTTCTTTCTTTCTTTCTTTCTTTCTTTCTTTCTTTCTTTCTTTCTTTCTTCCTTTCTTTCTTTCTTTCTTTCTTCCTTCCTTTTTTCTTTCTTTCTTCCTTTCTTTCTTTCTTTCCTTCTTTTTCTTTCTTTCTTTCTTCCTTCCTTCCTTCCTTCCTTCCTTTCTTTCCTTCTTCCTTCCTTCCTTTCTTTCTTTCTTTCTTTCTTTCTTTCTTTCTTTCTTCTTTTTCTTTCTTTCTTTCTTTCTTTCTTTCTTTCTTTCTTTCTTTCTTTCTTTCTTTCTTTCTTTCTTTCTTTCTTTCTTTCTTTCTTTCTTTCTTTCTTTCTTTCTTTCTTTCTTTTTCTTTCTTTCTTTCTTTCTTTCTTTCTTTCTTTCTTTCTTTCTTTCTTTCTTTCTTTCTTTCTTTCTTTCTTTCTTTCTTTCTTTCTTTCTTCTTTCTTTCTTTCTTTCTTTCTTTCTTTCTTTCTTTCTTTCTTTCTTTCTTTCTTTCTTTCTTTCTTTCTTTCTTTCTTTCTTTCTTTCTTTCTTTCTTTCTTTCTTTCTTTCTTTCTTTCTTTCTTTCTTTCTTTCTTTCTTTTTCCCCATTCTTGCTGCTGGTCCACTGAGGAGGTGGGAGCTGGACTGCCGTGAGAAGGGGGACAGGTAGGGAGGGCTGGTTTTGCACCTCAGGGAAGATGTGAAGGAGCCATCAGTCAATTGGAAGCAGGAGCATAGGCTTCAGCCATAGGTCCCTGCTAGATAGCATTTTCCTAAATGCAACCAAGCTGTATTTCCCTCTTTTGTTACTCTTGCTCTATGAAATGTCAGACAATACTCTGCACATCTGAAGTTCCAAGCTTTCAAGCATTATGCAATATGTGATGGGAATGGGCTTTTAAAATGATCTGTTTGCTTGAAAACCTTCAATCTCAGCAAAAACTGCCACTGGGAAGCCCTTTCCCCTCTTTAAACATCAAAACTGAGCTTCAGCCATGCCAGCTCTGTCTCTGGGTAGGACAGTTGCTGGAAACTCCTCTGCTTTCCATTGGCCATGTGAGCTGGGGTAAGAACCTCTCTGCTGATTTAATCCATCAACGAGAAGCTGCTGATTGATGTCCTACAACTGGCCTGGCACAATTTGCTGCACACCTGAGCCTGGAGCTGATCCAGAAGCTCCATCCCCTCACTATGCTCAGGCAGAAAACCCTCAGTCTGCAAGTCAGGTGCTAATGAAATAGTAAGTGAACAGAGATTAGCACACCCTTCCAGTGTCATTTTCAGGTCCCATTTTATTGCTTTTCTGCCCACTTGGAATGCTGCTCCATTTACTGACTTCTTATTTGCTTTCCTTCCAACTTGCTTACCTATCATCACTAATTACAGAACAAACAATTGCACTAATACAGTAATGAATAGCAACCTTTTGGGTTTTTTTCTTTTGTGTGTAGGTGCACCTGGTTCAAATATTTAAGATAAATGGGAGTGACTTTCCAACTCTCCTTTGCCTAGCAGAACAATTTCTATCAGTCAATCCTGGGACCGTATGAGCAGGCAGCAGGAGGTTGTGCCAGGTAGGCAGAAGGAAAGGTTGTTCTGAGATCTCTCATAAACACAGAATTCAAGGATTGCTGCCCAGCACCATCCCTCCCATTTTTAATATTTTTTTCCCTCCTTGATTTTGTGCTGGCATTGTTGTAGTGGTTCTTTGAGATCCTGTTGACACCAAGTGATGTTGAAACTCCATACAGAAAGCCTTAACGTGGCCCCCAATTAACGATTTCACTGCTAATTCAGAAAAAGGAGAAATTTAGAAGAGAGAATAAACCTTTCCTGTACCAGTTTCCTTACGCAACACAACAAATTCGGGTTAAACACAAGCACAGCTCCATTGATTCCTTGCTCTTCACCCACATAAGAGTATCTCTTCGATATGGATTTGGGATTACAATGGAACAAAACGCAATGTAAATCCACTATTAAGTACATCAATAAAAACACCTCACCAGGGAAGCTTAAGCAAGCCTTAAAATGTACCTGGAAACAGGAAATTGCCTATTGTCAGTGAAATAGATGTTGATATAAAGTATTTAATGAAAACGGAATTAGTGTATCAGCCAATCCTTCTGTGTTTCCTTTCATTGTTGTACAATTTTGGGCAGAGACATGTCCTTGTCTGGACTGGGAATGGCTCTGAATGGGCACCAGCTTCTGGACCAATCCAGCCCTCTGACAGATATTTTGACCAATATGATATGATCCAGGAGAACAGTTTGTTTTTAGTTAGTGCCCATAATTGTTTATTTTTAAAAAATCCTCTTCTACGCTAATGATACCCAGGTTCACCACCCTTTGGAGTTGTGAGCATTTCTGAAAAGCAGGTGTACAATTCTACTACCAATCTCCTTGCAGGGAGAAAAGATCTGTTTGATGAAAACAATCCCGGAGTCACCTGCTGAACTGGTTTGGTGTTATTTTGCTGTAGTGATAACTAGTTGTGCTCTGGGATTAATCAAGAGTCACTTCTTCAGGATGCAAGCACCCACTATTTAAGAACCTGAAATTAATCACTCTCTCTGTCTATTCAGATGGACCATTAAAATATTGCTAACTCAGAAATAATAAAATCATTTAAAACGAGCCTCAGAAAACTGAGCATTTGTCTCAAAAGTGTTGAGATCCTCCAGCAGTGGGAGGAAGGTGTTCATACCTTGTCTTTTCATTCCTGAACCTTCAGTTAGAAGCAGAGTGGCTTTTTCTGCAGCTCACTATGCTTTTGGAGAAACTGAGTTTGAGTTAATTGCCTCTCCATGTGTCTCCAGCAGCTGAGGATTTCAGAGTAATGTTCAAAGTGTGATACCAGAACTTCATATGTTTCCTTAGTGTGGTATTCCAATGGACAGGATCAGGGTGCTCATCCTTTTGTGTCAGACTCTCAGTTTGCAGTGTCCATGCTCATTCCCAAAATCCATGATGTACAATTGAGGGAGCACACCTCACAGATCTATTACAAAGTCACTGTTACTGACTTTGTATGCTCTGGTTCTGTGTCTGTATTTTTACTGGTGTAAGCACTATGAAATACAAGTCCTGCTGCTGCTGGAGCTGTGGGGCAGTGCAGCAACTTCCAGCATCTTGTGCTTGCATGAGACATGGTGAGATGCTGGACCACGCCAAGGAAATGCCTGGGATGAGGTGTTGTCCCGAGCGTGATGAAGGCATGCTGAGGCTGGGCAGGAGGAGAGCCCATGTGAGTGGAGAAGGAAGGACACGCTTTAATTGGAGTTGTTCACTTCCACATCAGGAGCGGGAAATGTGCATCATCCCCAGGTCACAGCTCTGCCTTGTGGGAACAGCTTTCATCACCTGGCCCCAGTGTTTCCACAAGAGTTAACACAGTGACCTGCTGGGGCATGTCTGCAGCCTCCAGAGGTGAAGGAGAGACCAGGACTGGGGTGGAGACACCCACACCCCTTGCCATTGCAGTATTGCACAGGGCATGGCACTGGGAGGGCTCCTCGCCCCCACTGGAGCTGGTTGTTGGTGCTGCACAGGCTGGGCACACCATGGGTGCTCCCTGAACCTGCTGGAACCTGGGAGGGCTGCCCCAGTGTCCAACCTTCCCTGGTGCTCCACTGATGACAAATCATGGCTGTGATGGTGCGCTAACCTTGTGCACAAGGAGGTCCTCTCCATTTGGAGGAGGGAATCTCTGTGTACAGCTCCTATACTTCACTTGGGCTTGGGACTGGACCTCAGGGTTCTCCTCTCCTGTGTGAGAGTCTGCTGGGTGCTGCAGGGGCAACATGTGGAGGAATCTTCTCTGCTGATGCCTACACAGTTTAGGTCTGAAATAAGCCCTGAGCTGCAAATGCTCAGAGAGGAGCAGAGAACTTCTGGGAATTTTGGACATCTGGAAAATTTTAATGTAGAAAACACAGATGTTAATAGATGCTTTCTGCAAGGTCATGAAGGTTTGAAGATCATAATTTCATGCTTGGGCATCTAAGTCCTTTTGCAGATTTCTTGGCTCCACTGTTTGCTTCTGCAATGGCAGTGGAATGATTTGGATTAGAGCAGCATGAAGCTGCTGAGGATAAATGAGCTTGCTACATCCACATGAAACAAATCTCTATCTCGTTTTACTCTTAATTAAAATTAATATATTAATAATTATAGAGGTGTTGGAAGGATCATTAATGCATGGTCAAAGTCTCAGAGTCTTGTGTGAAATCACATAGGAATTCAAAGTACTGTTACTGTCAGTTTATCACTCATTACAATAATCCAATTAATTAATGTTCTTTTTTAATGTTGACTGGCAGGTATTCTATGTCTAATATTGAATAATTATAGCCACAGTACTTCCCTTATTATTTTGCACAAGAGCAGTTCTCACCATTTGATCACCAGTGGGACAAATAAAAAAATAATGGGGATATTCCAACAAGAGGCAATGAGTGCAACTTCCTTGACCTGGATAAATTTCTCTGGGCAAAAAGCCTCTTCAACAGCTCCAGAGAATAGTGGGAGAACAAGAGTAGGGAAGGCAAAAACTGTTTCCAAATGGGAACTTGGAGTTCGTGCTATCCCTTTGCCATTTAGTTACAATACTGCCTTTTGCTTTGAAAAGAGATTTAGCCAGAATATGTTCGAAATACTACCCATTAATTAGGTAAATATTCTAAGCTCTCTTTTCCTCCCAGGTCCAGGGGAGCTGAGCGCACCAGCCAGCCTGGCACATGGTGAGAGGTGATTTACTGTAGCCCCAACATAACAGGTATTTTCTGGGGCTTCAGCACATAGACATGCCATTGATAATTCTGCCTTTGTTTTGATTGCTTCCAACTGCAGAATGAGGGAGACTTAATTGGCAGAAATTACCTCATTCCTGGCCTGATTAAGGCCTCCATATGTGTTTTATAAATAAAGCTGTCTTTTCAACTGTTTTATCACTTGGAAGTTTCACCAGACTAAATATGATTTATGGTGTTTTGCCTCTTTCCCCCAATGGCAACCATTTCTGACAATCTGCCCTGGCTGTGGCCGTGGGCACTGGGACACTGAGAGCTGGCAGGAGCATCTCTGATGCTGCTCTCATGGCTCTGGAGGTGCCTGGGCATCCTCCAACCCTCCCTGGGGTGTTTGCTCAGCCCAGGGCTCAGCTGAGAGCAGGGTCTCCACGGGGTTTGTGTAGGGCAGTTGGCAGCATCTGCCCCATCCCCAAGGCATGACCAAACAGGGCTGTGTGTTCTCTGTGCTGCTCTCTGTGTCAGGCTCCTTCATGGCACGATCAGGGCTTGCCCTGACAGCACTCGTGGGCGATGCTTGCATTGGCTGCTGGCTGAATTCCTCTGCTCCCTGTCTTATTGTGTTATAATAAAGGAATAAAGCAAATATCAGGCTTTCATAACTATTTGGGCTGCAGTGTACAGCCTCCTGCAGCTTTGGGGAAGGCTCTTGTAGGGAGCACCAAGGGGCATCTCCACCCCATTGAGCTGCTGGATTATTCCCCTTCACGCCTGAGGGAAGTGGCTGAAGATGAGTTTCATCATAGGACCTTACTTTGCATTTAGTCATGTTATATATATCAATCATATATCATATCATATCATATCATATCATCATATCATATCATCATATCATATCATATCATATATCATATATCATATAATTTCATATAATTTCATTTCGTATCATCAAATGGTTTGTGTTGGGAGGGACCTTAACACTTACTTTGCTCCAACTCCCCTTCTATGGGCAGAGACAATTTCCACTATCCCAGGTTGCTCCAAGTCCTGTCCAACCTGGCCTTGAACACTTCCAGGGATGGAGCAGCCACAGCTTCTCCAGGCAACCTGTGCCAGGGCCTCCCCACCCTCACACGGAAGAATTTCTTCCTAGTAGAACTACTACTTCTGCTACTACTACTACTAATCATCATCATCCTCCCAAATACCCACCCAGTGTGAATTCATAGTCACAGGTGGAAAGACGAGGAGTGATTGCATGATGCTCAGCCTGGTGCTGAGCTTTGAAACCTGGAATAATGCTTTTAAAAGTTTTTAGGCAAATAACAATGGAAAAAAAGAATTAATAGAAATAAAATCAAGGCCTTGTGTGCCAAATACACTGCTTGCTCCACTGCACACTGTTTCAATTCTCTTTGTTTTCAAGTAGCTCTATTGCTTAATCCAAGCTTTCAGAAATCATGAGCTTGGCTTTAAACTAGAGCTGAGAAATGTTTCATATCAGGTTCTTTTATTCGCTCTCTGAAGGCTGAAATTTTGCACTCGTGTGCCTTTTAGGAAGGCTGGATATGCGCTAAAGAAGAAAAAGAAAGCTTAAATTGTTGGGTTAAAAACTGATCCAAGCTCTAAATCACCAGTAAATGCAGATGAGTCATGATTAAATGATGAGAATTGAAAATACTGTTAGACATTTACAGAGATAAGGAGAAAAGGTATATTTAGTGGGATTCTTGCGTCTTAGCATTTGGTATTCTGAACTGTCAAGAGAGAAACATGCTGATTTCCCTGGATTACTTGATCATGGTTCACTGAGTTCAGGTTTTCTTTCGTTTCTTTTTTGCTGCTAATTCAGTAACAGTGAATATTCTTGTGAATGAATTCACATAGCTAAGCACATTTTTGAAGAGAAGGATATCTTTTCTAGCAAAGATAATTTCCTATCTGAAGTGCAGGGAAAAGAAACCCAAAGAAAGAGGTTGGATTTATGCAATTGTTAGTTCTGAATTTAAAAAAAAACCAAATGAAAAAAAAGTTGGCCTGAAACAGCTGGATGTGAAATTCCAAATAACAGAATTTGGGGATTTGTGCCAGATTGGATGCAGCTCGATGACTGGAAAAGCCAGAATTCAAAGCTGGAATTCAAAGCCAGCACATGAAGCAGCCAGGCAGGCTGAGGGAGGATTCAGATGGGTGCAGGACAGACTGTTTCTGCTTTTCATCCATAGGATGCTCCAAATAATAAAAATGAGGTTGTCATCCTGTAACCAGCTCTGCTGTGGAAGGTGCTGCTCCTGTCACAACTCAAAACCCATTTCTTTTGGAAATGGGGGATCCGTAGGAAGGATTAATGGCAGGGGCAGTGCATTCTGCAGCTGCCACACATGAAGGGACAAACACAAGCGGTTTAACACCATTCCTCCTTGGGAAAACCCCTCGGGGCAGGACAGCCTGACAGACAGGCTTCTGTTCAGGGTCACCTTAAGGAGTGCTGAGGTGACACAACCAAAAATGAGCCAGTGCTGTGTACGTCTGCAGTGACAAGTGACATGGGAAGGAGGTGTTTCCTGAATGGGATCAGGCAGAGGCACTGCAGTCCAGTTTTCCATGTGCTTCTGGGCACAAGGAATGCAGGAGGGAGCCACTGGTGTTGAATGAAATCCTTCCTTTGTGGGGAGAGAAGCCCTGTGCTAATTCTGTGCTGACGGCATAGCCACAGGAAGATTGTTTGGGTTTTCTGTCCCCATCCTTTAAAGGAATGTCACTGTGGGAAAACCCAGGGTCCATGCATGACTAGAGAGGTTTTGATTGGAGATGAAATGAAGCATGCTTCTGCCCTGCTGAGGTGGGAAGGAAAAAACATCCAGAGAAACTTCTGCTTTTGCCTCTTTTGGAAGTTACAACAGAAGCTTCCTGGCAAACATTTCAGGGCAATGCTTGAGCTGTGTGCTTGCCTGGAGCAGAATTCCAGAGACCACCAAAGAGTCCTGGCTGGCATTTTGCCTCTGAATAGCAGGGGCTGGTGCCAGGGTGAGTAAGGGAGCTCTTCTCCTGAAAGCCCCATGGACACAGATCTTCACTTATGGGCTTTCACGGAGGACTGGAACAATCTGCTGCTGTTTCCAACCCAGCCTCAGTGCTCTTTGGATGCTCAGCCCAGGGAAACACTGATCCTCCTGGGCCAGCCCAGATGGGTGTTAGCAGTGTGTGTTGGGGACACATCCTTTGGGGATGATCTGACTGAGTGAAAAACTCCCTACAAGTGCCACTCCTCAGCAGTCCAGGGAGGTGAGGGCATTTGGCACGAGGGGCACAAGGCTGCCCCAGAGCTCCTGTACCCTCTGCTGTTCCCCAGTCTGCCCAAACACTGACCATCCTCCTCCACCTGCCAAAAGTTAAGCACTAGGGAAAGGTAAGGACAATTGATTAATGTTTGCTGGGCAACTCTCATGCCTGTCCCATGTGGATAGGAGAAATATTCTTCCTCCTTCCTGCCCTCCGTATTGGAGCCACTCTTTATTCAGCAGATTTCTCGGGAGAAATCTGGGGAGAGGGAGTGTGCCTGCCAGAGATGTGAGCTGAATAACAATTGCTAAATCCCCCCCTTGCATCAACTTCTGCTCTTGCTCCTGCTGTTCCATATTCTCTGTGGCAGAAACATTGGAAACAGATTTTCTGGGTGCAGAAAAAAGAAAAATTGAGCAGCCATGGAGATGCCAAACAACAGAACATATTTTCCTCGTGCAGATAACATTTCTGAGGTCTTTAACGAACACCCAGGTTTCCCTGAAACCTCTAACCATTGCGGAGTTTTTATAATAATGTTTGCATTAGGCTTCTGGTGGGCTCAGGCTTTTGGAATTATATTTGAGCTTCCTTAGCTTTCAGCACCATTAAGCATATTTTAAAAACACATTAAAAGAAATATGTCAACTTGGTTTAGGCAGAAACTTACGTTTGGAAAAGGAAATCAGTAAAGTTTCACAAAATACAAATGAAGTGGGAGTGTTTGCATTAAAGGAAAAAAAATAAAGAAAATATGTTGTTCCAAAATAATTTCTTTTCTATTCCCCCCCCCCCCCCCAACAGACTGGACAACTTAAACACATTAACTTTGTGCTTGTGAATGAGGAAAATTAAGTGACTAGAACCCAAAGTGCTCCAGGTGATGTGAAACAAAACTCCTTGGTTTTGGGAAACAAAATAAAGCAGGAACATCAAATGCAAAAATATGTTAAACAGCACCAGAAGCATCTGCAAGTTTAAACAGAAACATGTAACTGAAACACTGATTGTTTCCTTGGAGGAGAATGTAGGAAATTTTCCTTTTATTTTGATATTTCCATCATTTAAAAGAACACACTCTCCCCAGACTCCAGCCCATAGTTTTCAACCTCCAGGGACCATCAATGAAAAGCCCAAATTCTCCATTCTTTCTCTGCACAAAGATTACTAAAACAAGGCTCCTCTCCTTTTTCTACCTTTTATTTCCCTGAAGAATTGTGCATGCATTGCTTAGAAGAAGAGGTACAGGAGTTGTGGGAGACCTGGGTACCTCTGGGAGACTCTTGGGATGTCTCACGTGGTTGTGTCTGGGGTTGTCCTCCCACCAGCTGCTTCACCACTGACTGCTCCTCTGTCAGAAATTTATTGTTTGAAAGGCTGTGTGTTTTCCATGGTTCCTTGTTTCAATGGGTAGTCATGATAGAAAAAGGGACAATGCTAATTATATTTAAAATGGCACAAAATCTCAAGGAAGGCGTTTAGAAGCCTTGCAGTATAACAATAGAATCCCAGACTGGTTTGGGTCAGAAGGGACCTTAAAGACTACCCAGTTCCAGCCCTCTGCTGTGAGCAGAGACACCTTCCACTACACCAGGTTTTTCCAAGCTCCCTGGACTTGAATACTTCCAGGGATAATGAGCCCATGGCCTCTAAAAGGCAAAGCCACCTTGAAAATTGAAATGTGCCTTTGTGTAGTTGTCCTTTGCATGAGTTTTTCTTTGAGTCTAGAAACAACTAATGCAATAATCAACAAAATTGTGCAGTGTTGCTCAACTCTGCCTAATGCCACTGTATTTCTTCTGTTGGCTTCAACACTAGTCAGGTATTCCTTCTGGACTGCTGTAAAGAGCAGAAAGGCAAGATGTGATCATCCAGCCCAACCACGACTTTTCTTCTGCCTCTGATTTTTGTAACGGGTGTAGTCAACACCTCCCTGTTTGCTACCCTTGTATGTGGCTTAATATGGAAAACACAACAGGGACTGCCAAGCTCTGTGTGCTACCATGTATGGGGAAAAGGACTTCCCCAAAGCAGAGGCATAAATTCTGCGTTCTACTTACGTGAAAAATAAAATGATAATATCAAGCTCTGTCCTCTCCTTGTTTGGGTCAACAGGATAGGAATGCCCAGTTACAAATAGGAGAAAATGTGCTTTTGGGCAGATAAGTAGAGCAGCAGTTTTCACTGATTTAGGGGAATGGCAGCTTTTTCCAAGTAGAAGAGTCTGCAGCTGGAAAATCACATTGACTATATCAGAAAGGCAAGAATAAAATAATCAAAAGGAAGGTGATATCTTTTAGGTCTCTAAATTTTTTTCCTAATGCATCTATCTAGCTATGTATTTATCAAATAATAGAAATTTCAGATAAGTTTTTATATTTTATTATTGTTAGTATAATAGTCAAAATATAATACAATACAATGTAATCTAATGTAATATAACATATATTAATTACTTGTCTATAGTATGTGGTTTGTTATAACAACATATTACATATTAATATGGAAGTATGCATTATCTACCTACAGCTAGTTAATAATATGCATGCTGATGCTGCTGAAAAAAGATAATACTGGAAAAAAAGATAATAATGGTGGAAGATAAATCAGAATTAGCACAAAATGCTTTTGCTAAGCTCTGTTTAAAAACCTGGCAAGACCAGGGCATACATGTTAAATCAGCAGGCTGGGAATTACAGAGAGTGGGAAGACTGGTTATGGTAGTGCTTAGTTGGATTTCAATGTATTTAAATAGCCTGATCTGAATTTTTATTGAAATTTCAGCACAAAAATAATTATTCTGGTATATAAATCTACTTGCCAAGCTGCAAGCAGGGGAAGGGGTTTTGTACGAAGCTGTAGCTTCAGAAACCTCCCTTGGGGTAAAGAACTTAAAAAGTATCCCTTCCCTTGTGTTTACACGACAGACCCTAACAGCTCCAAGGGGGCCTTTAGAGGTGACTGGGAGTGTGCTTTCTGCTGTAAAAGCTCCCTAAATAGGTGTGTACCTAATTCAGGCTTTGAGCACCACTCAGGTGTTTGCCTGTGAGAGGCTGCAGCAGCCCTGGGGCTCCAGGCACCACAGTGTGTCTGGCTGTGTGTCCCTGCTGGGTGGATGTCCCCAAGAGCACCTGGTCTAGTGGAAGGTGTCCCTGCCCATGGCAGTGGAGTTGCAAAGAGATGACATTTACATTCCCTCTGAACCCAAACCGTTTTATGATTCCATTATTCTAATTCTCTGGCTGTGCTGGACCTGGCTACTGCAGCTCCCTAATCCCTGCAGTGCCAGCAGTGGGTGGCTTCACCAGCCAAACAGGCTTGGAGACTTTTACCCATTTCCACGTGTGACTTCACTGGAGATGGCTCCAGAAGGATTATAGGTTCACCCTGGGAAAAAATTTTCCTCAGCCTTCAGACGTGTCTTTCTTTGGTAAATCCCAGCATCTCTAAGAACTGGAGTAATTTTCTACTTTGGGGTTGTTTTCTCTCAGAAGTGTCCCACGTAAGCCTGATGGCTGGGTTTGGGCAGAAGCCATCAAGTCAGCAGTTACTGGGATTTCAGCCTGTGTGGGTGCAAAGGGTGCAAATGTCTGAGGTTAGGGGCAAATCCAACTTCTTGCCCACACAGGCACAAGTTCATGTTCATGGCCCCTTAGAGTGTAAAAAGGTGGCATCATCATGGGAGCCACTAGGGAAGAAGCAAACTTAGCTGAAGTGACACTGAATGTCCACCTGTATCTCATATAACTATAACACACATCCAGATCATACAGAAATTAATTTCTGTGTTAGAAATTAGTTTCTGACTAATTTCCGACTTTTGTCCAGGCTTGTTCTGTGTAACTAAAATCCAAATTGAGTTCATGCCTCACTACAGACTATAAAATAATCTCTGGTATGACCTTTACTGAGGACGCTGTTCTCTGGGAAATGATGTATTCAGCAGCCAAGTGGTTAAATCAAAATAACAAGGGCTATTTATCTGGTAGCTCTCCATGGCTATACTCAAGGGGGGCATATCTACCTATTTGTCAAGCCATTGACAATAGCCTATTTCTTTCTTCCTACCCATATGCTTTATTAAAGAAACACTTGACCTACCTGTCATATCAAACTGCTTCCTTTATCCAAAACAGAATAATATAGACATTTCCCTTAAGGGAATCCTGATGCAAATATATAAGGACAGGTTGCCAATTTGTTGAGCGTATTAGGGTACAGAAAACTGTCAAGGGAAACAGCTGTAATACAGACTGTTCTAACAAGCTCATTTTTCTTTTTTTTCTGTGGTACTTTTGGTCTCTCTTTAGTTTATATTATACGATTTGTATGTTACAATTTTTATGGACAGCTGTCAACTGCAACTCGTCTTTTTCATTTTGAAAAAGAAAAAAGGAAACCTTCAGATTCCTGGCCAAGGCTCAGATCTATTGTTTGGTCTTTGACAATAACTCTCACAAATCCTTCAGCTGCACATAGCTGAGAAGAAAGTTATGGGATAGAAGATGGGAAAAACAGTAAAGCTTATGTTGGAGAATGTTCTGACTGTGATTTGAAAGGCATGTATTTTCATGTGAAGCCACTTAAACACATGATGACACTTCCCATTCTCACCTGTTTGCTTTTGTGCTGCAGAAAGGACTCTGTCCTGCCCTGGATGAGTATTTTGGTTTCAAATTTGAAATGATGCAGAAAGCTTCAAATGTGGTATTTTGCACAAGCAAGATTTGCTGTAGCTGAGGGCTGGGAATGAGAGCCTAAGTGCAGGAATTGAGGCTTCCCAGTGGCATGCTGGTTAACCCTGAGCCACTCAGTCCCCAGCAGTGGATTTGGTGCAAAGGTCCAAAACATCCTCTGCTTTCCGGCAAGGCGCTTTGGTGATGTTGTACAGACCCTCGGCAGTTTCCAAGTGAAATCCATAATTTTCAGCAACTGGAATCTCCTGAGACCAGAAAAGATTAAGAGTCAAATCCATATAATTAGAGGTCTGCATTGACTAGTGGACAAGGCAAAAGCCGTGCTACAGGAACAAAGTAGATTAAAGATCTGTTCCACTTTGACTGCAGCTCCACTGAAATCAGGGGGGTTACCCCAGAGATTAATTAGTCAATTTATGCTTGTTTGCATAAAGGATGACACAGATCATCAGCTGAATGAACAAAAGTTCAGGCAGAGCAAGTCAGGGCAAGAGGGGAGAGAATTAATCGTGTCTGGACGGAGGTCACAGCTTGGGCTGATTCAGTTGCTGTGCTAGAGCATCGCGCCTGCCGTGTGCCTCTAACCAGTGACCTGTGCTGAGAGGCCACCGTGGGCTTGGGCATCTCTAATAAAAGTCAGATCACCCAAAGAAAATGTCTCTAAAGGGTCATACAAATATTTGTGTAGAGAAGAAAAGGAGAGCTGGGATCACCGCGTGAAAGGCTGTGCAGCAATGATTTGGTATTTCCCCTTGGTCTGAACTTCTGCCCAGTTCCTGCTCCCTCTGTCTTCACAACTAGCCTTGGGCTTCTCTTCTCAGTGCTGTGAAAAAGTGATTCCTTATCCTGTCTTTTAATGTAGGAGCACCCCAGTGAAGATCAAGAGCAGTAGGTGGCATCCTGGTCCCGCTGAAATCTTGTGGAATTTCCTCATGGCCCTTTTCAGGGCCAGGAACTCACGTAGATGTTAAATATTGGCACCATGGAAGGAGGAAGGTCTGGTGGTCTGGTGTTGCTGCCATGGGCCAAGCTGAGAGTGGCTTTTGGGGACATTTTTTTGTCACATGTCTTATGAAGAGACTGAACCGTGTGATTGCAGGATATATGTAGGGATGAGGAGAAGAAGATAATAAAAGCATATCTGTAGCACTGATTCTGCCTTTAGAAAAAGACTGGATAGTTTGAAGTCATTAAGAGACTCTCCACAGCAGATATTATCCTGTTCCTCAGAATCCTGTGGAAAACCAGGGAGAGGGACCATAAGACACCACATTTTGTTCTGGTATTGTAAATACACATACCCAGTGCTTGTTCCTCAGCTGATGAGCTTTTTCTGACAGAAGCAAAAAATTTGCCTGATTTTTTGTACAAGTTTTGAATATCCAGTGCATTTTCTGTGGCCAAACTGTAGAAATGCATTTATTACCTGGACTAGAGCAAAGCCAACAGCTTCTCCTCTTTCCCCACTACTGACACACTTGATGACATTTGATGATCTCTTGTCTAAATAGCGACGAGCTTGAGAAAATACTTGAACCAGGGGGATGGTGTGGAAGTGAATGTGTTAATGGTCATGGTGTATTTGGTAAATCCAAACCCCTCAGTCCAGCCTGATGTCTGCTGAGATCTTGGTTGCACCATGTCCCAAAACTGGGGAGCAGCAGGACAAGTTGGGGCAACCCCAGTGAAGGACAGGAGCCTCCAGCACAGCCTCCTGGGGACCAGCAGCACCAGCAGCAGTTAGACATTGATTAAATACTGTCCTAGGAGCTGCTTGCCTGAGTCATGTGAGGCACCCAGTGGGCTACATACCCTGGAAAAATCCCAGAGTACGTTCCAGTGAGGATCTGAGTCACTGGTCCTGGGCAGTAACTGTTAATTAGAATTAGACAACTGTTTCCTGGGGGGAGGTTTGAAAAACAAGTATGTCTCAATCTTGCTTTTGAAAAGACACATCTTGCCAACAGAGAGGATTTTTGATGTTTTTTTTTTTTTTTCTCAGAGGGTTTCCAGGTATGAATCCTGAAATGTTCAGGCAACATTGGTGTAAACAGATTGATTTGGGGATTTTGTATTATGGAGAGAAAGAGTTCAAATATTGCAGCATCCTCAGCAAAATCCCACCAGACGCTCCTCATATTGCAGAGTCGCTCATTTGGTTTTAATTCATCCTGTACCATGAGGTTACAGCCTGTTTTAGTTGCTGCTTGCTTTTTAGCTGCTTTCTGTTACTTTTTTCTTCTTCCCTTTTCTTCTTTTTCTTTTTTTTTTTTTCCCTGGAGCTTGTGAATTGCAAGGTCAAGCTGAAGTCAAACTTTACCATTTCAGTGATGAAATGCAAGCAGATGTGGCTGTTTCATGTGACACTGTGCCTGCCCTGCTGCTCTGGGGTCTGTGGTGGTGTCTGCACCCTGGACCACGTCCTCTCCCTCACAGATCAGCAGTGCAAATTCTCCTGTTTGGATCCCAAACTTGGAGCCATCCTGGCTATTGCTCATCCCAGGGAGATTGCTTTAAACCTCAGCACCTACATGCTCACAGCTGTTGGTTTTTTGGCCTTAGGAATGTCTGTAGGCAGGTGATGGATGGGTGGTGATGGTGTTTCCCTTCAGAGTTTGATTTCCTCAAAGACATCCAGCTCTGCCACAGAATTTCCTCTGGCTCCATCACTTTCTGCAGGTCTATTCATTTGCTCTCTGCATCTCTCAATGGTTTGCAAATGATAGTGCCAAACATCCAGGATTTACTCCTGAGCTGGCCTTTAGGTACCAAAATAAAAGCTTAGAGAGGGCAAGATGTGGTTGGCAGAGAGGATTCCTGGGTCTGGATCACTCAGTGCTTTTCATTTGTAGGTTTGAAAAACTCATTAAGATATTCTGCATGACACTGGTAAAGAGTGGAGTCTCACTGGTTTATGTTCACAACCCCACGGTGTGCAGTGAAGCTGCAGTAATTTGAGATTTTTTTTGTTGTCTTGCTGAAGTTATTCACTATCCAGGTAGAAAACATACATAAATTTGTTGTCTTGTATGGTGATGGTGAGGAATACAGGATTAGCAGCATCACAGAGAATTAATGAATTTTTAAGGAAATTTGAGGATAAGTCCTGGAAATTTTTCATCTCTTGGTTTGTGTACACATTTTACCTGTTCTTAGAATGGGATATAAAGCTTCATACCAATGAAAATGACCCAAGTAAGGTAATGCAGTGTATTCCTCCCTCAGAAAAGTCACACCCAGGCAATATATTTTCTACCTATTATCAGCCCTATATCTTTCTAGGTCCAGGAGAAATTTTTAAATCAATGTCAGTTAAAAGACATATTCCCAGAAAAATGCCAAACCCTAAAATCCTTCTGAAAATCTGAAGTAATCTCTAAGTAGAATAAAAAACAGAGCAGCAGCTCGAGCCCTCTGGTCAGCAGGGATGCTGCTTCTCTCCAAGATATTTCCTTGCTGTTTTTTTGTTCCTATTGGGATCAGCAGGACCCACTCAGTGGTTTCAGGGGAAGGACTGGGTAAGTTCAAGGGATGTCTCTGCACACAGGGAAGGAAGGATGAGGTCCCACACCTCAGGAACTTTTCTTTGCCGAGATACATGTAGCTGGAGCTGCTTCTAGACATGTGTTTGTAATTTCTTGTTTGGTCTGCACTGGTTCTGAGAAGTGGTGCATTTTTTGATTTGCCTGCTGAAAGGGTTTCACACTTTTGGATACCGGCGTTTGATTAGTTTTGATGATAACCACAGTAGTACAATTCTGACTTCCAGATTGCTTTCCAGCGTGACACTAAGCAGCCACCCATCTCCAAGGCTGAAGAAATTCACATGTGCATTTGATTTTTTTTTCTTTTTATGAAGATATAAAAAATGTAATATACTTACAAAAAAAAAAAAAAATCACATTTCTCACCCCTCATTTTAGGGTGGTGTCTGTGTGACCTATTCTAGTAAAAAGGATGGGATCTATCAAGAACAGGGTACCTCCCTCTCCATCTTTTATCATCTCCACTAGTTAACTGCTTGAGCAATTTTCACAAACTTTGTTCAGTGAAGAGCTGTATTTGTCACACAGTGATTTAAAAGAGTTACTGAACTTCGGAAGGAAAATTAGTGGGAATTCTTGCCCAGAGATAACATAATATGAAGATGACAGAAAAAAGCAGGCTAGCATTTCTATCACCCTTTTTCCCTGCCTACTAATGGTTTTGATTCTCATTATTTCTCAAATGCCAAGAGTAAAAACCCTCCAGGGTACCAATTAGCTGTGCCCAGTCTGGATACGACTGCTCTCATCCAGGACATATTTTGAGATGCTGAAGCTCTCTTTGGGAAAAGGCAATTTGTGTGCAGCTATGTTTGGTAATTTTCAAGGACTTCATCTTGTTGAGAAATAGATATGGACTCATGCTTAATTTAATTTAAACCAAAGCTTTTTATTAATTGACTTTCAATAAAACCAATTACCATAAATGGGAACCTGGGATCTGTTTGCAGATTATTTTTGTCTGCCTCACTTGTATTTTATTAGAGGTTATACCTTCTTGAAAAAAGAGTAAGCGACACTTTGAATTTATTTCAGAATGGGTTTTTTTCCCTTCTTTACAACCTTTTCCACCTGCTTTTCCATAATTTTAAATTTAGAGAGTAGAACAATGACACTGACAGCATTTATGACAGTGTGCAACTATATTTTTCATTTCTGTTCCTTAACCGCACTTCATACTTAAAGCACATTTTTTTTATTTTAAAAAGAAAACCGACATAATTTCATGGTTAAGATAACATTTTGGGTCACAGCTGAGGGCTGACTCTGGTCAGGGTGCTGGGCTATCTGGGTACTCTGTTAATGGGCACTGATGGAGGTGTGTGCCTGGTGCCAGCACCCAGCCTTTCCCCAGCATTAATTGCTGCTGCAGCCCTCTCCCGAGGTAGAGCTCTCCCTGCCTCGCAGATTAGGAAGCAGATCTGCTAAGACCAACACGTTACTCACATGAATAGCTCCATTGAGTCCTACATGGCTATTAAGTGACTTAAGTTCAATAAAACATTAAATCTTTGCGGGGCCTAAGGCAACTTGCAGGAGGATATTTAAAAAGTCTGCCCTAGCCTTTTCCTGCAGCCACAAAACCAACCTTGTCAGCCTCTGCCACTTTCCCATTCCTAATTTTGTGGCTTATGCATTATTTTGCCCCATTTCTCTTGCAGACATGGCACCTCACATGAGCATCCTCTCTCTGTCCCTCCCTGCCTGCCCTAGCACAGACCCTCCTCCTCAGCCCTTTGCATCTCTCCAACCCACCTGCACCCCCCTGAATTTCATTTTTCAGAACATACGTGGGCAAAACCAAAAATAATATCAGAGGAGCAGCTTCCACCATCCCTCGACAGCCAAAGTATCTCTGGGTTTCATAAAATTGCAGTACTGGCAAAAGCAATAGAGGGAGCTGCTGCCAGTGGCTGGGGTCCAGCAAAGTACCATGAGCTGTCCTTGCATAATCCCTGGTGGCAACCTCCCCCACAGATCCATTATTTAGGATTTTTTGAAATTTATAAAAAATGAAAAGAAAAAGGAAAAAAAACCCCGTCAGCCTCAATAAGATTTCTTTTGGATCAATATTTAAAAGGCTGGAAAAATGAAGAGAGAAAGATATTTGTAAAATTCCAAAATACTTTCTTAGCCTCTGTGTAAATATTTGTAGAGAAAGCAATTATTGTGCATAAGAATGTTCTGTTGTGTCTCTTTCTGTTCTTTTGTTGAAATGATTGCTTTTTTGGCCCATCCCTGAGTAACTAAGTAGAGGTGATTAAAAACCTTCAAGTCCTTCAAATTTATTGTCCTGTAACTATTTTTGAAAGCAGATTTAATATCAGCATGCTATTTATATTCCCTGAGAGCTAACATTTCAGATACTATACCGATATATCAATGCCTGATGCAAAGCAGATTGCACTGAAGATGTAGAAATGTATACAAGAAGAAAACTGCTTATATTTAATAAAGAACTAGGATATAAACAATTTTTAATACAATGGGCTTTGTAATCGACAAATTCCTACTGGTTTACCCCATCCACCTCCCTGATGTTTCTCTCCTGCATCCCATGTGCAGCATGGAGAGGCACTGGCACAAAGCTCAGTGGCACCCCTGGGGACAGCAAATACAGGATTGATATTTCCCCAAGAGATGTGTCAGGTCAGCTTCTTCTGTGCACACCAGGCTTATTTTTATCCCAAAATGCATTTTCCCTTCCATGCTCCAGCTGCCTGTCCCAGGGCTGCCTGTTGCCCTTGCACTGCTGCTCTGCTCCTGCCCTCCCCTAAGCTCTCCCTTCCATGCTTCAGCATCTCTTGTCTGTCCAGGCATTTCTCCAGGGGATGCCACAGGTTGCCAAAATGCCATCCTTGAGCTCTCCTTGCCAGGGCACTTGCTGCAGCATCGTTGTTGCTGCCCTGTGCAGTGCCAGGCTCTGGTGGGTGAGCTGAGATGGGATGGCTGTGAGTAGTTCTGGTCCCAGTGCCCAAAATCTGCTCTGGGGCTGAAGGGAAGAGCAGGCAGGTAGCAAAGACACATCAGGGAAGAACACAGGGCCACAGTCAGCTGCTCAGCACCAAGGAGTTCATAATCCCAAGCTCATTTTTGGGCTCTGAAGGTATTGGTCATCACCTCTGTGGTAGAGAATAGTAAATGGTCATTTTTATAGAAATATTTAATTCTCCTTGGTCTGGTCAAAAGCCAGTTGCTATAGGGGTTTAAGGCCACCAGATCCAGCCTGGTCATGCTCCTCATGGATGCCCCCAGTATCACACTTCATGCCTGTGCTGTGGCAGAAGGCTGAGACCAGGCTAAAACCTCCCTGCTGCTCTTCTGTCCCTTCTGCACCTCACTGCCGTGCTCCTGCTGCCTCTGCACTGTTGTCTCATACTTGACCTTCTGTATCTGAGATAACCAAAGGTGCAGAAACCTTCTGGTGTCTCTGCTAAAGCCTCCCACACTCAGCTGGAGGCAAAGGCCTGGGGCTGTGGAGCTGAGCCCAGCTGAGCTTAGCTGAGCCAGGCCAGGGCTGGGCAGTGCAGCAGCTGGCTGCAGCTGGATCCACACTGTGCAGCCTTCACTGCCGAGCTGGGGACACGCTTGTTTTCACTCCTGTCCTCACCCCTCTGTCCAGGAAAGCCCACACACTCCTCCCCTCCCTCTCTGCCTTTGATGGGTCATGCATATGGTGCTACCTGCAGCAGGCTCTTCCTCTTCCCAGAAGTCTTCTCTATTAGCTGCCCCCTCCATCCATGTTTAACCACAGTAGCACCCTACGACCCTAGAAAGATTCACAGCTCCCTCTCCTTTGGGCACAAACACTTCGTATCAAATCCTTCCTCATTTCTCACATCCCTCCATTTCTCTGTGACCTACCAGTGAATCAGCCACCATTGTTCCCACCTCTGCCCCCCATCAGTGCCCCCATCTCTGCTCCCCATCACTGCCCCCATCTCTGCCCCCATCACTGTCCTCATCACTGCACCCCATCACTGCCCCCCATCACTGCACCCCATCACTGTCCTCATCACTGCACCCCACCACTGCACCCCATCACCACTCCCATCTTGGCACCCCCTCTTCCTCAGGTGTCCTGGTCTGGTTGTCCCCTCCTTGTCCCCAACACCCACTCTGTGCCCCGAAGAGCAGTGGGGATTTCCAAAGCCTCTCTCACCACCCATCCAAAGCAAGCCCTTTCTGCAAGCCCCTATGCCCAGCCACTGCCTGGAGGCGACAGGCACAAATCTGCCAGGACAGGTTGTTTCCCCGGGGGAGCACTGGTGTGGGTGCTGGTGGGATCTTCTGTCACTCACCATCTCCTCCAGCAAGAATATTATTCTGAGAGTTAATATTCCAGCCGGTTTCCAGTGATGCTTCCCTTCGTGCCACCTGGTGGACAAAGGGGACATTTTCCAACTTTTTTGTTTCACTGAAGAAGCACCTGGGAAAATCCATTTTTCGTTGAGGAATTCAGTTGAGCATCACCCGGTTTAAATTCTGTGTGATGAGAAACGTGATTCTGTGACATCCTAGGGTAAGCCCCAAACCATCCAGCAGTAACCAAACATCTATTTCTTACCCATGCTGATGTTAATGCATAATACTGTGTTTTAATTGTAATTATAGCTATTAAAAAAAACTAAATTCCTACTATCAATTTAACAAGCAAATAACTTTTCTGCTTCCTGTGCTGCTGATGAATTCATGTTTTTATTTAGGCTTGAGAAACTGCTTTCTGATTTTTTAACAAATATGCAGTTTGAATCCCTCCTGTGGCCAGTCCCAGGCAGGCTGCAAAGGATGGAAGTGCTGGTAAAAAGCCTGTGAAAATAGAAAAATTAAGTAAATAACGTGAAAATTCCTGGCAAGTGTTGCTTTTTTTCAATTTATGAAGACAAACATTGCAGGAGAAACTTGGTTCTGAGAGATATTTTTGTTCGAGGATAAGAATCAAATCCCTGACTTGAGGTGCTTAATGAAACAAACCAAAATGGCTTTTGCTCTCAAATCCCTGCAAAAAGTGTCCAAAGTGAGTTGTGAAATAGCTTCAAATCACAATTAAATAGGGAGAAAACTGCAATGCGCTCAGAGCACATTTCAGAATAGCGCAAGTTGCTGATAGACGGGAAAGAAATTCATCGCTGAGAGTTTTCTGTACTATTAACAGTTCAACACCCCTCTGCCTTAATCCTCTGACAGAAGCCCTGCCTTTAGTGAGGTCCATGGAAATTTTAGCAGTGATTTGACTTGGGCCAGGATTTTGTCCTAAATCTTTTCATAAACTCAACAAAACGACGATAGAAAAATATACGCCATGGACAAAGATCCTGTTTGGCAGCTGTTGGTAGCTAATGCTGGGGATAACATGGGGCAGTGTGAAGCCACACTACAGAAAAGAAGAATTTCTTTGTGTACATTGTCTGAAATCTCTGCAGGCTGAGTGGAGCTGAAATTTGGCTATAACCCTCTAACTGATACCCAGATTGCTGCAAAATGACTACCACAAAATCCCCCTGCCTACAATTAGCTTGGGCTGTGATTTTGTATCTCACTTGAAAGACGATGTCTCCGTAACATCCACGAAATCTTTTGGGGCAGTAGTGATTCTTCCCCAGGACATTCAACTCAGCTATCCAAAGCCCTGGCTTTGTGTCTCTAAAACAAGAGGAAAAATGAGCACAAATGAAAAATATTTTGACTTTGGATTGAGAAAGAATTTATGTTTTACTTGGAAAAGAAATAAATTGTTTTTAAATTCTTCAGTGTCAAAATCCATATAATTTAGATTATCCAGAAACAGAAAGATTTAAATTTTCTAAAGAAACAACCTCCTTTCTGCTCAAAGATTCAATTTTCACCAACTCAGAAAAGCTTGTCCTGACTGAGGTTAGATGGAATATTTTAGTTTATCTCAGATTTTAAAAACCATCTCCAGCAATTAAAGAAAAGTCTCGCCAATCAAAAATAATACAAAGTTGAAACATGAAAATGTTTCAGCTAAAAAATGAAGAAGAAACAGAGACTGTAGGCTTTCCTCACCCTCCTAATTTTTCAATTTTAATTTTAATTTATTTTTATTTTTATTTCTATTAATTTATTTTTACCCCACTGGAAAGTTTTGTTTGGTAAAATGTTTGCTCCAAGAGCTGTCAGAAGACTGAGCTCTGAGGCAGGAGCTGCTCTGTGGGGAGGCAGTAGGTGCCTGGCCAGCTGCAGAGGTGACAGTGCCTTGCTGGGGACAAAAGCCACTCTCATCCCCAGACCTCCTCAGCCTGCCCAGAGACAGCAGTCAGGGATGGAGGGGATGCAGGCAGTGAGCTGGGATGGGATGTGGGAAGCAGTGGAGGGAGAGGATCAGGAATGACAGGGGACATTTTTGGTGTGGGGAAGCACAAACGGCTTAAGCTAGCTTTTTCAGGGGGTTATAAAGCAGCAATCAGCAGGGCTGAGATTTGGCAATCAGTCAATACTGGCTCGAAAACAACCTGGAGAAAAAAATGTACCTGGGATCCACTTAAGATGACCTTTGGAAGGAAGAAAAACAAGTTTGAAAGAAAACAAATGTTTCACAGTGGTGTTTCCAACCAGCTCTGTTTAACTGAGGGTGTGTAAGGACATTATTCCTCTGTGTGTGGGAACTCTTTGTGTGCTTGGAGCTTGTGGTGACATGACAGGCTGGTGGCCCTGGCCGGGGTGGGTGCCTCACCTGCCTGCACAGGGCACTTTCGGCTCCTGGGAGCTCCCTGCAGCCTGCAGCCCAGCGCAGCAGCACCCAGCAAAGCTGCTACAGCCTCTCTGAGGACAGCCCAGGAGCTTGGGCTAGCACAGAGGTGGCTGTGGCTCTCCCCTAGTTATTCTCTCCCCATATTGATGCAGCAGCTGCAGGGAGCCTGTAACACAGGTTGAAATCCCAAATAAGTTTAGTGCCACAGTCTGAGCTCAGCTTGCCATCCCATGGGAATACCACAATCCCATCTGGCCATGGCACAGGGGGGCAGCGGCTGATTTTCACCACCCTCAATGCTGGGTCTGAATTCCCCACAAAACCCCAGTCCTTCTCAGCTCCTCACCAGCACATATCTACTTCTTTGCCCCAGCTGACCTGCCAGCAAAACCTCCACAGTCTGGGACCAACTGCCTTTCAACTGCCAGATATGAAGCCCTGCCTGTGCCCAGACTTTCCCTAAAAACCGAGCAAGGAATATGTGGAACATTTGAAGGAGCTGAAATGGCAGGACCATGGATGGCGTGTAGCAGCCCCACGGAGATATCTGGTTTCTGTTATGTGTTTCTTTTCCTTGCATTATCTGTATTAGAACTTATGAAATGGATGATTTGTATCAGCTGTCCTGCTTTGTTGTTATTGCCATGTTCTGCTAAAATGATAACGAAGCGCTTGTTCCAAATCTTCCCCTCCCACAAAATATCCCAGCTATGTGAAATAAAAGATGCCATTTTATTACAGGGCTGAACAAATCTGTGTAAGAGGTAAAATGAAGGGGCTCTGAGGACCACGACTCCAGGGAAGTGGAGAAAAATATTGGTGGAGATGGTGGTCATGGGAAATGCAAAAAGCAAAAGCATTTATGAACTTGGAAATTATTATAATGCCATTTTGCAACCACGGTCAGAAATTTCATACCTTCCCCCCATTGCATCATAACCCAGGACACTCGAATTTGAGAAGACAATTCCCAACTTTAATATGGTATTTCACATTTAAGTATTTTTGGAAAAACTTATTATTTGGTCTATGGATATGGAAACACCTGATACATTTGAATTTCCAGGTGCTGGCAAAAATTAAACCTCAAATGTACCTAATTTTATGAGGTCATGGAGAGTGGGATATTTTTGATTTGTTCACTTACATGGATGTTCCTGATCCTTCCTTGGTGAGCCTTGACCAAGCCACAAGCATGGCCAGGTGATTGCCATCATGCATTGCTAAACAGTAATTTCCTCATTTATGAACTGTGAATTCTTTTCTGCACCATTTGGTGATGAGGTTTTTCAAGAGAAAGACAGCAGAGCCTGCATTTATGTGTCTGTGAGCTGAAAAACCTCTTGAGATCAGCAACCACTGCAGCAGCTCCTGTGGGAACACATTGTCGTGGATTTAAATGAAAACTACAGCCAAATCATAAATTTGTGTGTGACTTCACTCTGGCTCCTCCATCAAACTTTTATGGTGTCTTCCTCCTTGGCGGCACAATTTCCATCAAAATCTTTGAGAAAGTTCTGCTGTTCTCACTTTATTTCTTCTTTCCACCACTTGTGTTGTGACGTTGGTTCAAGAAAATATAATTTGGGTTTTACAGACTACAAAAAGGAGGCAGAGCTGAAGTGATTTATTGTTAAAGGAACTGAGGTCAGATCCAGACCTACTGCTCATGAGAAGCTGTTAATACTGTTATTTTGCCCAAAACACTGAGCCAGACCCTGCTTAGCTCTGGTAGTCCTGCTCCAGGACTGCTTTTGGAACACACTTATCTTTGAAATGCAAATACCGTGACATTTCAGATGAAATCTCATCTAGCAAGTCTACTTTTCAGAGGAAATATTAAGGAACTTAACAACTTAACACTTCAAGAGTGATAAAAACATATTTGTCTTTTATACAGAAAAGGGCTGACAGCCAAATTCTATAATTGAGAATACTTCCTTAAATATAGAACACTGAATGAGCAGCAAAAGGGTCAATTCATATTTTTATGAAAACAAGCAGAAGTGACTGTTCTGTTTATATTATTGATGACTGGAATTTGGGCATCCCATCCTATTCCTGTCTTCAGAGGCAATGTGAACTGCCACATAACTTAGAGAAATGATGGAATTATCTGGGTGAAAAGAATATACAGAAATTGATTTCAAGACAATAAAAGCAATATTTTTATCATCAGAAAAACTGCCATGGTCAGAGCTTTTATTAACACTTGAGTGAGGCTACACCAAATTGCATCAGTGGGAGAGAGGGGTTTAGTAAATATTATATTAAGTGGTCTGACTTAAGAATATCCCCTTGCATGGCTTAGCTATGGATTATTAATTATTACTTAAAAATTCGGTAAAGCTTTTGTTTCTCCATCTTCAGTTCTCAGTGAAAATGTACCTTATTATAGGCCTATTATGCCCCTTCTGCAAACAGAAGGCAATATATTTTCCAGTTTAATCAGACATTTTCATTTGCATCTAACTTCCTCTTGAGCATTATTGACTTCAAAGGATTAAAATTCCTAATTCTGGTCCAACAAGAATTTTTTTATTTTCCAGATGATCAGAATAAGGATAAAAACTTTCTCTTTTTGCCCCCCACCCCTCCTTTTCTGCATATTTTAGAAAAGTCTTGCCTTGTAGATAATTTGGAAACACTTGTCACAATCTCGTTAGTAGAGCCAAATGCTAAATGCCCCAATAGACTAAAAATCCAATAAAGGACATGGTTTGTAACTCTTAATTTTTGCAGCTGTTGGATAAAGCCAATACATCTGTTTATGGTGATTCTTTCTTTGCTGACAACATCAATTTATCCTCTAAATGCCAATGTTCCTAGGCAGCTCCAAGTGTGCCCCCTTCTACCTCATTTCAAGAGAGTCAAACCCAAACCTTCCATTAAAGAAAACTGGGAATTGTTCCTTTGCAGCCATGCTGCTGCCTACCTGCTGAACTGCTGGTCCAAAATGTCCTGGTTTTTCTTGCTAGGCAGAAGAAGAAATCAAGGAGTTGGTGGAATTTGAAATGAGAACTGCTTGCAGATCAGCTGGGAATTTATCTGCAAATTTGTCTTTGGCTGTTGACGGACTTCTAGGATTACAGAGACAGAGCAGAGAGGAGAAAACCTCCTTAATCCCCAATGCAAAGCACAGGTGGAAACTATCCAATAAAATAGGGTTGGGGGGGGATGGGTTGGAAAATTCAGTTCCATCAAATTGCGATTGTTTTTGCATGAACATGTTCACTTAAAGGCAAAAGCTTTGCTGGGGAGTTTTTTTTTTCAAATGCAGGATGCAGTTCCCTGCCAAGAGTAGAAGAAGAAAGGACTGACATTCCTTCCCTACTGCAGCCCCTCCAAGCCACCCGTCAGCCTCATTTCCCAGAGATAAGGGGACTTAGGTTTTGGAATTTTCTTCTGTCCTTATTTTTCCCTGGGAAAGCAACAGCCAAAATTGGCATCACTTTGGGCTGGAACCAAAGGCAAAGCCTTGATTTCCATTGAGGAATGCAATTCCTTTGCAGCCATTCCAGTCTGGAGAGGTGCATTGAAAAACAAGGATTAAACTCTTATGCCAGATCATGTGGTTCAAAAAAAGGAAGGTTTAGTTCTACCCTTAGCTCTTCCCAGCAAGAATGCCTCCCAGCAAAGTACCCTGTGTTGGAATTTTAGATCAAAACAGTTGCTGTGCATCCAAAGCCTGCATGCTTGCAAACCGAAAGGAGGCCAAAGGAGAAAACTTGAAGGCACAAATCAGAGCTGGGAGGGAGTGGAATAAAAGTTACTGCTTGAAAATCCATCCCAGAAGATGGGAGTCAAAGGAGAAGGAGAACTTTCTGCAACGGAGATCATGCATTGACTTGCTCCTCCAACAGCTTTGTCTTTTTGAAACATGACAGGGCTGCCCTGCAGAGAAGCTGTTCTGTCCCCAAAAGGCTGCTCAGCCCGTCACATCATCCAGGACCTGAGTTTTGAAGTCTCCATGCACAGGAGAGGTGCAAGAGAGGCAGTTTTGGGGAGCAGCAGAAATAAGCTGCGTGCTTCAATGCATCAACAGGGAGCGAGGGAAGCAGTGGCTGTTACCCCAGGTCAGGCTGGCTCCTGGTTTTCCTGCACTTTACAGGGAAAAAATAGTACCAGGTAGTTTATCAGCTCTTCCAGGTCACAACAGCAAAAGGAGAGGCAGAGGTTGGTCCTGCATGGGCAGAGGTTGCTGCTGCACTCAATGACTTTAGTTGTGGTCCAGGTCTCCTCCTTGCTCCTGAGGAAAAGCATTTTCTGGAGGGATTTTTCTCCTTGGAGCTTAAAGGGAGACAAATTATTACATGAAATTGTAACACTCTATGTGACCATCATTCCACATTCAGAGCCTCTGCTGAATCCTTTGCTGATGCCATTTGAATGTCCATGCTTCTCTTCTGAGGAGCAGGGGAACTTTTTAGAGCTGAAACAGGGCAAGAGCAGACTTGCTCTTGTGATCAGAAGATCCTGCCAAAATATTTGAATAGGACAAGATGGACATTTCATGGTGCTCTGAATTCCATTTCAGGTGTTTTACAAATAGTTTATATGAAGATTTATTAATTTGCAAGCCATTGTATGCATGGCAGCTGTCCAGTTAGGAAAATGAAAAATAGAAATAAAGAAACAACTTGGAAACTGCAGGCAAAATGGGTCCATGGATGTCTGGCAAGCACTTCTCCCCAGTGCCCAAACTTCTCATCAAGGTGCTTATATCCAGTTGTCAACTCTTGACCACTCTCAACAAATTTGTTCTCTGGACCCCTTTGGAGCCCTTTTTTGTTAGTTTTTTTTTTAAAGAATACTTTTTGTATTATCATTGCCATAGACCTTTTTTTCCCTGGTTATCTTTATTGTGGCCATCAAAGCTGCTGACAGAAGGCTTGCCCTAGATTAGATGCAACAGCAGATGCAGCTCTTTTGCTCCTCCAAATGCCACTGTACCTTCCTGGACAACACATAAAACTCATTCTTATGTACAACAGAAATTAAGAAACCAACAAGCAATACTACCTTAAGAAAGAGCAAGTAACAATAATGTTCAGAGACCTGTGGGGAGGAGCATTATCTATAGCCTGCTTAGATTAAAAGAAAAAAAAATTGAAAAAAAAATTGAAATGCTGCAAACCATTCCACAGCTTTCTCTTGTTTTGGCAATAGAATTTTGGCTACATCCAGTTTTCCAGCAGTATTTCCATTCCCCATGACCACCATGCATGCAGGGTAGTGACAGAACATTTTAAAAGCAAAAATCCCCCAGCACTTACCAAAGAAAAGACATTTGTTAAATGTTTGACGTCCAATGAAGGGACAGCAGCGGCGCGGGCATGTCCCAGCCCAACCTGCCTTTCCAGGAATGCAGGTTTCCTGCAAAATTGCCCTCCTTGCCTCAGGGCAACACCTCTAGCACCTCTGCTCCTGCCCTGCTCCGTGGTTATTGTGTGCACAGATGAGTGGCACAGCCCCGTGCGCTGGGATGTTATTGCTGGATAAAGCTAATAAAACATTTGAGTCACTGTGAGGAAGCTTTCCCATCCCACTACACGCCTGATCCTCAGGGTTACCCGCCTTTGCCTCCTCACCTTTGCATTGTATGGTGTTATTCTAACCTCTTTCATCTTTGGCTTTTGGCAGTCTTTTCTGCCTTAAGTATATGGTTATCTTAAGTTGAGCAAGATGTTTCGGGCTACGATAACTGGCTGATGTTTTAAATTGAAACCTCCTAATATGCGTTCAATTTACATGTACTAAAGCTCTCATTCAATCTGAAATACCAACCAAGTATAAAATAATAGTGACACTTGACATTTTCACAGGGATTTACAACTTCAAAGGGTTCGACAATATAAATGAACTCTCTCTGTACTTATGAGGTGGGTAAGCAAATACTATTAAGATAGAGAATGAATGAGGAGGGGCTGCAGATCTTGCCCAAGGCCAGACAAGGAGCTGATGTCAAGGCTGGGGTCCTGGTTTGCTCTCCTAGACCCAAACAGCTGGACAGCTGTTGGCTCTAAAAGCTGCATAACCAACATGGACGAGTCGTGCAGGTCTACATCCTGAGGAGAGGTATGAGAAATTTAGACAGTGGAATTGAATGCTGTCATCCAATCAAACACACCCACTCTCTCTGTCAAGCCTTGGGATCACCCTGAGCGGGATAGTGTTGTGGTTCCTTATTTCTGAGGCACCTCTGCACTGGTGAAGTAACTCCAGCACCCAGACTGGGCACGGGTGGGATGATGGCTGTGGAGTAGATCCTGCTTGTGCAAATCTGCAGGCAAATGATAAACCTGGTAGGAAGTCCATGCACTGACTGCCTTTAGTAACAGCCTGTTCATCCTTTTGTGAAAGTTTTCAGCCTGTTTTCTCATTTGCCAGCTTGGGCTGTGTCCCTCTCTTGCGACACTGCTCCTTTTTGGGGGAGGAGAGGACTTTCAAGCAGCGCCTGTGCCAGTAGCCCGAATTAGAAACCTGCACTCTGCTTGATGGATGCAGCTATTGTTAACACAAATAAGCGGGTGGATGTTTCATTAATCACAGCCCATAAACCATTTTGACTAACTGAAAAAATATTTCCTCTGTCTTATTCATGCCATAGCTCCTCTGAGCCTTTTAGCCCATTTGTACAGGCTTGAGAATGAGTTGCTACCCGTTATACAGCATGTCCTGCCCTTCCCTTGCTTTGTAAACATGAGCAGCTCCATTCCATGATGTGTTTTGATGAGCTGCCAAGAGCCAGCTAATGTACTGTTTGCTGACAAGTATATGTTATTAATCCAAAAGCACTAAGCTTGTGGGCTGGGACTTTTTTTTTTTCAAAAGAAATATAAAAACTAAATTAAACAAGGGTGTGGGTATTCCTCAAATGTAGCTACTGTTCCTTCCGTGATGCAGTTGCAAATGTGCAGCTCTTCCATTTCCAGGGAATTATTTAGAGCATTCTACTACTTTACCACATTTATCTTCCTGCAGAAATCACACAAGCTTAACTGGGTGTCCTTTTCTGATGATATTTCCCTCAATGAGTTAGAATTTTAGGACAAATGCAGGGGGATAAGACCTGTGGCAGCACTTCCTTGTGCATATCATGCTTCCCTGGGACCAGGTGGTGACAACAGGGTGGTGGCAGCTGCTGAGAACCCCCAAGCACAACATCCACCTGACTCAGCAGGGATTTCACACATCACCCAGCAGGTTTCTTTTGGTGTGTTTTTGACAGGACTCCATCTTATAGTTTGGTGACTTTTTGGGATACACTCAGAACACCACCACTGAGCCCCAGAGCCTTTGCTACCTGGACAAACCCCATTGCAGGGAGCAGCCCATTAACTGGTTGAAGAGGGGCTTGTAGCTCCAACCAAAGCAAGGACCATCCCCATCCCATCTCCAGAAACGGCTCGTGGGAGGGAGTTTGTGGAAGAGGAGGAGAAGGGGAAGGACATGTTTTGAAAGGCATCCCAAGCCAGGCAGGTTGAGGGTGGATGTCTCTAACCAGCCACCAGCCCCTGGGCTGAGCCAACAGATTTGTGCAGTGGGACCCCCCACAATGCAGAGCAGAACGTGCCCCCAGGGCAGATCAATGTTGAACTTGATGTAAAAAGATGACAACTAAGTATGAGCCGTGCAGGCAGAAAACACAGGGGCTTTCATTTCCATGTGCAGGGCACCATTTGCCTTCCAAATTCAACTGACAGCTTTTGAGGCTGTTCTTTCAGGTGACAAATGGTAATAAAGCTCCTATTTACACTGGCTGTTGACTCATCTTAGGTGCAATTATGTACTGAAATAAGTAAATAGCTTCCTATTCAATGTGATCCATATACAGCTATGGGCTGCAGTACAATGCAAAGCTCCTGTATAGACAAGACCCCTGTTTGTTGTGTGCTTTTCTAGGTCACTTAGCACTTTGCTTCACAAACGTGCTTTTTCGCAGTGAGACTCCTGGTGTGCATGGTCTTTCCCTTGTGCAGAGTAATTCACCCTTAAAAACTAGCAAAGCTATGATTGCTTTTTAATTTGCATTGTAAACACATTAAAGATGACCTGAGCAAACCAGGACAACTTAGCATGCCTTTTTACATACCTGAATATAAGGCTTGTGTTGTTTATTTTGTTAGTGTCCATTTATCTCATGAGTTTTGCGATTTTTAGAAAAAACATATTGGAAAAAGGATCTCGAGAGAATTGCATTTCAGATGGTGCAATTGCTGAACCTTACACGTGCACATAGCTTTTTCATAGCTCTGGTTTGTGCCAGTGAAACAGGTAGAGGGGGACAGAGCCCATTTTTGTATTGGGACAGTATTTCTCTGGAGTCTTGGAAGCCATTTTTGGCACATTTAATTCAGTTGGAAATGTGTAATTAAAAATCCCTTAAAAACTAAACAAAACAAACCCCAAGAGCAATTGTCAACAACATGGAGAAAAAGGTGTTTATTGTTTTTTCTCTTAAAACACTCAGAATTTAATACAAGTATTTTTTTAAATGAAAGCCCCACTGATGGTGCTCGAGCATTTCTGGACTGCTCTCAAATTGTGCGGAAAAAATCAGGAAAAATAAAGAAACATAAAGGGAAGCAAGTTGATGGCCATAGTGGATATTTCAAGGTACACAACATGTTTATGAGTATTTAGTCCACTGGTTTTATGACTCAGAAAGACATTTCAGTCCAATTCGTGCTGACTTTCCTATTGGATGAAGCCATTCTTTCTCTTTTGAGTCTCAAGGCGTTGTGGAAGGACAGTGTCCTACCTCAACTGGCAAATTATCCAGGGTTATTTTGCATCCATGTAAAATCCTGATTGGTTGGTCATTATCCTGAGAAGCTAAAAGAGATGAAATATTGTAGTTTTCCATATACATGGATAAGCTTTTGGATCCCAGGCCAGAATTTACTTTCCATCATCAATAGACACTTTCACTCCCATCTCTGTTGACTTCTTTCTCTTGTTCTCCTCCAGTAGATGCTGAAATTACTGCTTTGCAGGAATCACTGTCCAGGGAACAAGCCAGGTATTGATGTCACTTTGTGAGGCTTTTTGAGAGACCCAAGGTGCTGCTGCCAGTTCATAGCTGAGGGACACACCAGGCAGAGGAATCCAGGTCTTCCAGCCCTCTTCCAGGATGGTGTCCTCCTATCACTGCTACAAGAATCTTCCTCATCTCAGAAATCTGCATTTCTCTGCAGAGAAGATCGTACCTGTGTGCCTGATGCATGCATGAATGCACAAACATCTCTGCTGGAAGACAATAAACATTATCTTGTGTTGCTGGAGAGTAAAAGATTAGTAGGGAAAGGTGTAGCAGCTCTCCAGAGTGCAAAGTGACCTACAGCCCCTCAGTGGGAGGCTTGAAGTTATGCAGCTCATTAAACCTTAAAAAAGCAAGGAGAGAAGCTGCTTCCAATTATCAGGATGAAAATTAATGAAATAAAAACTACAGACAGGCTGCAGAATTATGCAATAAAAAGGGCTTTGCTGGCATTAACAAGGCGATGTGTAATATTTGTGTGGTTCTAGCTCAGCCTTGGCTTGAACACATGGTGATTCTGCACATAAAATGTATCCAAATTAATGAATTAAAAATCCTTGATAATCCCATACAATTTTCTGTTCATAGTTCAATATTATTAGTTGGGAAATCTCCTCAGAAAGGGAAAATGTGATTGTGATCTGTTGTCTGAGAAAATAACCTCTTTGTTAGTGTAAAACATTCATGTGTTGGGATGACTGGCCAGAGTAATGGAAAAGCTCAACTGCTGTCTTCTTGTAGGGAATGAAGGTCCAATACAGCAAGAACTGAATACAATGGGGTCCAGAGGAGACCTACAGTGTGGGGGACATGGGACCCAAGCAAAGAGAGTGTGGAAGTGTACATGCATGAGAAAAACTACCTTTAAGTGCAGGAACAATCTTATTGAAAGGCTTCACATCAGCCCTCAAAGAGTATCTTCCACAATGTTAGCTCTGCTTTGGGATCCAAAGGGTGTTGTATTCTCCATTTAAAATCCCTCTGGGGCATTCTCCTACAACCAGAGTTCATAGCCTTCAGACTTACATGCAAAATTCAATTAATTTGATGCAGAAAATTCTGCTTTTTCCTTGAAAAATCCTTGGCCACTTCTTCCTTTTTTCTTTCCTTCTCCCATCTCCTATGAAATAACACAATTGCCTTTCTAGGCAGCTAAGTGAAAATGTCTTCCTTTGCTTTGCCAACTCCATAACTATAATCTTTAGTTCTGTTGTAGTGATGCCTGTCTGCTGTGGGACAGATGTATGACCCAAAAATATTCACCAAGGGCTGATGAGCTCACTGGTGTGGCCAGCAAGGTACAGTGGAAGTAGTATACCTGAAAATGTGTTACTGAGATTGCTGTGCCCCTGAATGGAGATTCAGAACCTCCAGTAAGGGGAAAATGTTGCAGTCTAAACATTTACACTATTGAAAAAAATGGGAAATCATTTGCTCAGACATAAATTAGCTCCTACGAGACAGATTTATGAAGGCATGGAATGTTTTAATGAGAAGAGGAGGTTCCACAACCGTAGGATACATTTTGCATCAGAATGTTTGACATATAAAAAACATTTGGGTGAAGTTTTCAACCCCGCAACATTTAGCACTTAACAGGGGATTTGGAAGGAATTTAAGGAAGAGGGATGTGTAAATTGGTTTTTCAGTGAAATTCGGAGTGCTCTGAGGTCTGACGTCAGGTTTGCGCAGGGAGCTGCGGTGGGATGTTGCCGCAGGGCAGGGAGAGCTGAGTCTGAAAGGCTCACAGGAGTGACATTTGTGGAGAGCAGCTCTCCCCCTCTGCCTCCTTCATGCAAAACCCTTTCTAAGCCTGCTTCAGGGGATAGGAGACATAACAGAAGTGCAATTTCTGAAATATTGTTTCTCTTTCATCCCTTGCTGTCCCAGAATTCTGTATTTCACATACTTCTAAACCACTTGGTTTATTATCAGTTCTTGGTATAGAATTTTCTGCAGGATCCCTGGGTGAAGCTGAAAGATGAGTCCCAGTTAAAGCTGGTAAATCAAACTGGGTGATGAGGTCAGAGAGAGTTGGCATCAAGTGATTCAAAAAACACAAACAGTAGGATTTTTTCTATTTCCTATGGCTATTAGCAGTGAGCTTAACATCCTCTGTAAGAAAATGTCAAGTCATGAGCTGGGTACTTACCTGAGAACATTTTATTTCTAGCCTGCACTTCTGCTGCAAACAACTTCTATTTCTCTTCTTACCTTGTTATTGACAGATGATGAGAGCAACTCCTAAAACTCTTCTTCCTGGTCTGGTGAAAAGCACCTGAATAGGAAATGGTGGGGGAAAATAGAATTTTAATGCTATTATGCTGTTCTGATTGGCCATTCACTGAGAAATCATAAACATAAAATATCAAGGCATTTGAATTGGGGTTTTAACAATGCAGATTTTAACACTTGTGACAATGGGTGTTTTGTAGAGCTTCTTTGAATAAATGCAGACATATGACCTATGGATTTATGGTCTTTGAGCTGGTTTTGACTCTGAGCACAACTACAGAGGGGGATACTGAGCACTGGTATTGGGGAGAGGCTTTGGCTGGGAACGATGGCTGAATATTTTAGATCAGAAATCACATTTTCAAGATCTGAGCCTCTCTTCCCATCTCTTTTTCCACAGGTAGAAGCAGTGTGGTGATTTCCACAGATATGGCCACTTCTGCCTGAAGGTCCCAGAAGAGCTCTTACCCTTCCTCTCCCAGGTTCAGTGCTGGAGTCTCTATCCTGTTTTAATCTGACTTCACTGATATGATGTCCTCAACACCCAATGAGGACATGGTCTCTTATTCAAAGAAAAATCTCATTGATTGCTTCATCCCAGGAGAAATCATTCTCAAATAGATGGGATGCTGCTTCTGGCAGAGCCTCTGGGATGAACAGAAGAGTGCTGATGCTCCTTCTGCTCTCAGTGGTTTTCACCAGCTATCTTTCCCAGGGAAAACATTCCCACTCCTCCAGTGTGAGGAAAGAGAAAATACTGGCGGAGAGAAAGCTGGAAATTGCAAGTGTTTAGGTGTTTAGTGGCCAAAAACTGAGGGGAGAAATGGAAAAAAACCTGGGACATTTCTGGGACAATATTCAAACCATGTGCCTGCCACACCAGCTCTGAAGAATAAGAATTATTATTTGATTATGTAATGTAAGTATTCTCTCCAGGAAGCTCAAGAGGATTGCAATGGTTATTTGAAGTTTTCAAACCCATGATGAAGAGGAAAGCATGCTCATACAGCTTATTTCATGAATTATACTTTATAAGAAACCTAGTGCTATATCAGGTTGGGAAGTGGGCATGTGGTGTCCCCCAAAAGTATTTTAATCTCAACCACAGCAATCTTCTGAGTTATCTTGCACATAAAATTTGCTTATTTTTTTAATGCTAAGAAGAAAAATACATATGTCAAACAATAAGAAAGAAAATGAGAAATCTGGCGACAAAGAGGGTACGAAGATTACTTCAAGGGGTTATTTTACATTCCCTGAAGTTAAGTCCTGATTATTTTCTCCAGGTTTTTCCTTCCTCTTTACATTTTACCATGGCATTTCAAAGCCAGCATTTGAAGAATTGCTGCAGACAAAAACATAAGCATTTTATTCAAGAGCAATATCCTCAATCGCACAGTATTTGACTGAAAATTTCAATATTCAGTTAAGATGTATATCAATTAGGAGAGGGGAAGCAAAGTGTCCTCTTGCCTGTGTTGTTAGAATAATTTTTAGCAGTCTGGGGCAGAAAAAGGAATATTGACGTTTGACCTTGAATTTGTTGTGGTTTTCCACAAGAAAAGGTCATGTTTGAACAGTATAAATGTCTCATCTTTCTAGGAAAAACTGTTTTCACCTAATTCATAACACGTTTGCAGTTCTTGTGTTGGTAATGAACTGCACTGATTTTGCTGTGTAAGTAAATTCACTGACTAAGTTTTGCAAAAATAGCAGCCTGGCCAAAATTGCAAGATCTTGGGAAAGTCATGAAAACCATCAATCTTGGCATTCAAAAGTTTACAAAGCGCAACTTTGTTTTACACGAGTGCTGTTGTAATAATTTATAAATTTCATTTAGCATTTCTTTTACTTAATAAGTATATAATTCATACAGGACAGAAATTAAGTTGTACAACACTTGGTTTCAATTTTGCAGTTCCTATTAGGGGATTTTAATGTTCTCCTATTATTGCTGCAGAGCTTTTTCTCTGCTATTGGGCCTTATCATCCATGTGTTGGCCAGCTTAGATGAAAAGCCACATTGCATGTGCTAAACCTTCATACTAATGCCACCAAATGAATCAATTCCTGCTCTCTGACTTCTGAACCTACCCTAAGGTGAAGGAAACACGATCCATTGAGGATCATCTTGCAATTAAAACAATTCTCTATGAATCAGCATGACAATGCAGGTGCTAAACAAGCATCTGTTCAATTAAGTTGGTTTAGCAGTTTTGGGGCAAGTCTATTTTGCTTTTTTTTTTCACATCATTAAGCTTACGCCTAATGCTGGAAGCAAACAATAGCTCATTAGTGGATTAGGGGTAATTACCAACAGCAGTCATTATTCCTGAGGCTTAATGGGCCAATTTGCTGCTGTAATAGTACCCCAGTATTGTGGTGCTCCAGCAGAAAAGCCAGTGGTGCTGGAATGAGCCATTGCCTTGAAGGGCCTGGAAGAGGCTGAGCAATCCCAGCCCTTCCCAGCACACCCCCATGGGATGGATGGATGGATGGATGGATGGATGGATGGATGGATGGATGGATGGAGTCTTGCTGCCAGCTGGGAGGTCCTGTGGCAGCAATGTGGTCCATTGTGTGAATGCAATTCAAGCTGAAGCAAATCCACTCGATGCCCAGTTTGCTGTCCATAGAAATTCCCAAGAGGAAAAGGGGCAATTCCAGAAGCTGTGTTGAGACTGCCCCACCTGGATTCTCTTTTTGTTGCTAATGTATTTAGAGAAAGTGTTTTTTATTGCCTTTTACTGCGGTTGCTGGATGAATTTTTGTTGCGCTTTGGCCCTTTTAATTGTTTCCCTGCATAAACACATGACATCCTTGCAGTCCTCCTGACTTCCATTCCCCTTCTTCCAAAGGTTATAAGCTGCCCTTTTTTCTTTCACTGAGTTCCAGCTCTCTGTTCAGCCAGGCTGGTATTCTTCCCTGCTGGCTCATCTTTCGGCACATGGGCGCGACCATAATGGAGACAAAAACTAGTTTCTCAGCTGCAGATCTGCTACTGTAGGAATAAAGATGAGTGACTCAGCTTCATCTTCAGAGTTCCCAGGAAGCCTGGGCTGCCTGCAGGACTCAGCATCTCCACACTTTGCAGTCCACAGGCAGAGGATGGGCAGAGAAATCAGGGATCTGAGTGCAGAGGACTGAGGGACCATTAGTGAAGTCCAAGAGTGCATAATTTTAGTCCTGTTTGCAAGCAGAGTGAAATGATAATGGCAGCTATGCTTTTACATTTAGAATTATATTTTCAGTCACTCTTTTCTACCCAGAGTGTCATATAGTTTTTCTGCTTTTAGGAAGGGGATTAAGGAAGGAAAAAAAAAAGGCATAATGCTATAGTGGAGTTAAGTGCCACTTCTTCAGGCTCCTGTCAAATCTTGTAATTTGGAACAATTACCAGTGTCAGGTTTGGGGAAGGGGTTTGATGTAAATTGCCTCGACATGTACTCATCCTGTGAGAAAAGAAAACCAGTATGTTAGAATGTGAAGGACTGAATAGGCATCACCAGGAAAATCACTGTTTAAACAGCCTCACTTTAATATACATGACTGTATTTTATCTCCATTTTTCTTCACGTCATTCAGACCTGGGCAAATCCTGCTCATGCTGTGACCAATGGTGATTTCTCATTTATTTTAATAGCCCAGCCTACAGACTCCTGCTTAGCAGGAGGTCTGCTGGGTCGTGAGCATTATGTTCATTACTATATATGATCCCTTAAAAAACAGGGAAAACTAACCAGACTTATTTGTACCTCATGCAGGGGAAAGACCCACCATCTCCTGCAAGCATTCTCAGAAGAGGTTTGAGAGAACCTGTCTGGGTTATGTCCAACTCTTGGTGTCCTGACAAGCCCCAGCAGTGCTATCCATGTTTTCTCTGTAGTACAAGTGAGGACAGTGGCAGTTTTGTGAGGGAAATTGTTCTCTTTGGTCTGAGGTCTGTAGCTGTTGTGCACTCTGACTTTGGCCTGCTGTCATCTCCCATCCAGTTACTTTCTTGCATCTGCAAATCATCTAAATTTTTAATTTAAATTTTTTTTTGATGGGGAGAAAAATGTCATTCTCTGAAGGCTTTGTATACTTTCAGTGAATAGAATCCAAAACCCAAACCCCATAAAAGACTTGTAAATAATCAATCTACTATTTTGGATCACATCTCAGAAAACAGCGTTTTTTATTTCTTTCCATTTTGTGAGCATAAAAAATGCACCTCATTTTTTCCCTCTTTGCAATTTCTTTTGAGTTATGAGAGCAGTTTCTGTCTATGAATTTAAATAAATCACCACCATAAAAATCACAGTGTATTGCCTTCTCCATCTTCCTGGAAAATGACCTTCAGATCCCTCACCGTCACGCATGCCATGACAAGAGAACAAGCAGACACTTTTAATATAGGAATTTTTTGTAAATATATCCAAAAATTGCTGTCCTGTTGTCATCCCTAAATCCTGGGAGACACCAGAGAGCATTAGCAGTCCCAAATGTTTCCACCCTCACTGTGCAGTGTGGGGATGGCAGATTCTGGTCCATTCCCAGCTGAGCACCACTGTCCTTGCACCAGGGATGTGCTGCTGATGCCAGCCACAGCTGCCCCAGTGTGACCTGACTGATGGCAATGACATCTGCACTGGGCACTGCCTTTAATCACAGCACTAACTGATCCACCAGGCTGGCTGTGCAATGGCTGAAACAAGAGCCAAAACACTGCTGGTCATCCCCAGCTGAGGAGTGGGATTTTGAGAGGAGAGCTTGGGACAGGCTCAGGGTGACTGTCTGAGGTGAGTCTGAGCAACCCCACAGTCACTGCAGCAGGTTTAACCTGCTGGTGATAAATGGCCTCAGCAGTCACATGTGGAAATATGTTAGTGACTCCATGAAACCTGTCGCTCTGAGAGTTTCCTCGATCTCAGCATGCCTCTGCAATGAGGTAGAATGGATGGCCAGTCAGAGTCATGAGCTAGACATGCTTTCAGCAGCAGCTCTCACAATTATCTTCTGCTCTGTTGCCAGTACTCAATTCCCATCTCAACTCTAAACATTAATGACTACTGCAGAGTCTGAGAAAACAAAGAGTTGTTGAAATGACTTGAAGTCATAGAATTTACCAGGACTCACTAAGAATATTCAAATGTTAAAAGTTCTTTTTACTCAGGGAGGAACAACCCTTTTTTTAGAGTGTTGGTGGCATTGGTGAGAGCCTGTGATCATAACAATGCCCATCTCAATATTTCTGGGCTCTCTCTGGTTATCTCTGTTCTTGCCAAAATATCTTGCCAGATCAGGAAAGTGGAGACATGGAAAGTGAAGGAAAAAATCATTGCCATTTCTTTGAAATGAACTGGATTCCTGTGTGTGGGTGTGAGGGCCAGGGTTGCCAAGGATCTGAGAAGGACCTGGCACTTGTGCTCAAGTCTGTGATCCCTGCAAGGTCTGTTGCACCATGGCTGATCCCTGAATGCTCCAGACACTCTGGACAAAGGGTGTCCATGACATCCTGCTTCCTGGCAGGAGCAGTGATGTATGGAAAGGAGATATATCATACAGTATAGGGCTGCTCTAATGTTTTGTGGAATTTAATAGGCAATAAAATCGGGTTTGACAGAATATATATTCACATGTTATTTGATTATGTCATATTGCAATTACTATGAGTTGTATTACAGCAACAGTTAGGGGCCCCAGTTAAACCCTGCTGTTTGTGAATTGCCTAAATATAACAGGAAAGGTTGGTTTTGCTCTACAGTTAGCAATTTAAACTGAAAAAAGGTACAGTGGGAATCTGAGGCTCAGAGCAATTGATCCAAATTAATGGGAAATTAATAGGAAATCTTAGGATTCCAAGCCAGACCTATGGGGTTCCAGTTTATAGTGTACTGCTCTTTGTCTGAACCTCCTCAAAGCTGTGAATAGACAGCTCTGATCTTCTGTAATATGCTATAGAATTATTCAAAGAACAAGAAGGAAGCTAAATTTCCCACTTACTGCTCCATTTTTTTTCCTAAAACATAGGAAAACTGGTTGTCCCTATTGTTTGAAAACATTGTTTATTAGTATTCGATTTGCCAAATGCTAATAAACACAAGCCTACATAAAGGAAGATAAAATTAATACAGGAATGTTAACACTGAGATCACTTTAGAAGCTCTGTACTGATGTGACTCAGATCAAGCCCCAAGATCTAGCAGATGATGCTGCATTCCCCTCTCTTTATCCTGGGGTAGCTCTTCACCAGAAGCTCACCCTAGAGTTTGTCAAACCACACAACACTTTGGTGGTGTTCTGTGGGTTGCTCATTTAAATATTCCCTTGTTACAACTCGTCTTGGGTGACAGATAATCTGATACAATCATAATATACTGTTATAGCATAAAGGCAGTCAAAACAGCATTCATCTTTATCAAGTGTGACTGGTGAGAACAGGAATTCTGCCATTGTGAGGTTAAGGAGCTCTACAGTGGCTAATCCTGTTGTCATCTGAATTAACTTTCAAATAGGGTAAAACCCCCAAGCAGTTGCATAACAAGAGGCTTAAGGTCTTGAGCTGAGGAGCAATGTGTGTATTTTGTGCATGCCTGCATAGCAGTAGCACCTTGAATGTCATTTTGCTGTTAAGAGGATTGTTTTCCTGGGTAAACTGGGTGATGCTGTCCAGCTTGCTCCAGCCAAATCTGAGAGTGAGTGTGTGTGTGTGTGTGTGTGCTGAGAGCCTGCAATGATAATTGACAATCCCAGAAACACTGGCCAGTGCTAGAAACCTCAGGGAATGATCTTGGTGAGGCAGTGGTTGATGCTTCTCCTTCTGGGAACTGGTGTTTCCCAAAGAGAGCCTTGACAGAGGTCCACATCAAATTCTTTACAGGCTGGAGCTGCCTGATAGCATTTGGCTGGCTTGGCAGGATATTTCAGGTATGTTTTCAAGCAAAAAAAACATTCAGAACATGCAATTAATGACCTGATTCCTTTAAAGCTCCAGTGGTCCTTTCTAGCAGAAAGGGGTGGGATAGCAGGATGCTCAGATATCTTACAGGCCCCTGCTCATATCCATGTGCCTCTCACAAGTGGTGTTGTGGTTGCAGTTTTTTGGAAATATTTTTCCATGAACATTTAATTTATGCAACCATTTAATATATGCAAATAAACCAAGTGAAAAAACACCAAGGCTCCATCAAGGGAGGAAGATCATTGCCTATGTTAAACTCACCTTGTAACACAGCACTTGAAGAAGCTTGAAGCTCGGCAGATCAGTCTTGTTAAATGATTGCTGCTGGGTCTGGACTTTTTTTCAAGATATAAACCAGAGAAATTGGTAGGGATTTGGCCCCAAAGATGGATGTTTATTGGGGCAAGATGGCGTAATGTTCATTAACATGCTTTTGTGTTGGGGTCTGTTTGGATTTCACTGTCAATGGGAATCTTCTCCTTGAATCCTATGCATGTTGTGCTCAGCCATAGGTGAGCAGAGCTCTTGGCTCAGTTCTTGTGCTCACAGGACACAAAGGAGAGACATTGGCATTCAAACGAGCTCTCAGCATCATCATCCTCTCCTGGGGGAAAGAGTTTTTTCACAGGACTTAGGTTTCCGGTGAGATACTGCTGTCTTTCAAAAGCGTTGATGTGCAGTATTTGGCCAAATTAAATGTACAGAACAATGTGTTGTCCAACGGTCACCTCATCTGTCCTGGTGATTGCCTCTGCAGGTGGCTCCCAGTGCCATCAGGGCATCCCCATAGGGATCCCACAGAGAGGCTGAAGGAAAACCTGAGTCCAATCTGTGCTGGGGAAGGCAGGGAGTGATGGAGACACTGCAGCAGCAAAGAGCCTGCTGAAAATGCTCACAAACTTTTTCCTTCTTTATTTCTAGAAGCAGATGAGAGCCCTGAGCCCTGAGGGGGACCCTGCAGTCCAGCAGCCCATGGCAGACCAGAGCAGCAGCCGTGGCTCCACTGGCAGCTTTGTGGGTTTGCCAGCCATTTAAAATGTTTGCCAATATTTAAAGCATGCATTGTTGTGGTTTAAACTTGGGAAGGGTTTTTAAGGAAATCTTCAGTGGAGGATAAATGCCAAGAAAAGCAGTCTACAGCTGGCCATGCACAGACTGCTGCAGTTGCTCTTGTGTGAGCTGTTTGCTTTGCAGCAGCATTTCATGGTGCACATCTGGGGGACCTTCATGGCATCAAGCAATATTGAGGGAGTTTTCCTCTCTCAGCTGGACAGGGCAATGTTTCTGCTGCTAGGATCAATTTTGCAAGTCAGAAATGGCAATATTTTGCTGATAACAACCATGGGTCCAGCTCTTCTGTCCCCTCTGCTGGCTGCTGAGCATGTGGGGTCTTTGGCTGGAGCACTGGGAAGCTGTGGTAGGACCACAGCTGGAAGAAGGAGCTGGAGCAGCTCAGCTCCATTGCCTGTCCTTGGCTGCTTTTGTCCCCTGTGCCATGAAAAATGACTGTTGGTAGAGGCTGGAGGAGAGATAATAGGATATCAGGGGTATCCCCTAGCTGGAATTTACTCCTTGCTTCCCTTGGGTCTCCCATCCCCTGAGTCTCTGCTGTGAGGGCAAGTGGTTGTGGGTGTCAACAACAAATTGTTCAGGGGACAATGAGACTTTTGAAGTCAGCTTTTTCCTCTCTTGATTGATCTGTACTGAACTCAAAATGTTCTAATTTTTTCCCCATTAGTTGGGTCATTCAATAATTTCTCATACAGATATTTTGGTGTCTTAGAACATAACTAGGCTCATGCTTCTGTCTTTCTTCATGTTTCAAAGCATTTTATGCCCATTTTTGCAGAGTTTGTGGGGAACTCAGCATCTGTGAGACCTCTTCAGCTGTGTCACTTGGGCTGACTTGGACCTCAGGTTTGATATCTGCAAAATGAATGAGAAACAGGTTGGTTGGTGGGAGGGCTGATGGTGTCACACCAGACTGGCAAGGCTGAACACTGGGAGAAGAAAGATAAAACCAAACCCAACCCTCAAAAACACCATCAGACAAACAAAAGAGACATGTCTTCTCAAGTGCCTGGGAAGGTTTGTGTTTTCAAGAGACTCCCACTTCAAAGTTGTTGCAGTTTTTTTTTAGAGGTCTGGTAATTCACTTCTGCTACTGCTGTTCCTGTAGCCTTGGTCAAGACATTTATTATCCTTAAACTAAAAGTTGTAAAACAGAGAAATATGAGTTTTGAGGGGTTTTTGTTTTTTTTTTTTTTGTTTTTTTTTTGCTAACTATGCTAAGATTTACATATCTAGTAAGTGTGGAAATTTTTTCTTTTTCAGTCAGTGCAATGAGTATTTCAGGAAAAAGGGATCCTTGACCAAGGGCCTATGTGAGATTCCTGATTTACTCCTGTTCTGAGAGTTTGGGGCACTTTATTCCATTTGTGTCAATCTTTAAATTTGCAAATGGGAGCAAGTCACTCTGAAGACTCTCCTTGCTGCGGTGAATCAGCAGGGAAGGTTTTGCTGCCCTTTTAGGAAGGTGATGGGGACTAAGTCTCTGGTTTTGGGAAGGGGAGGTGGAGCTTTGTGCTTCCAGAGCCGATGGTCATTTCGTGATAAGTGATAATGCTAATAATCCCCAGGTCCTTTTTTATTTGCCTTTGAACTGAACACTTTGCCTGTCTCAGCTGTGGTTGCCTTTTTGAACTGTCAGTTTGGGAGGATTAGATGCATGTTTAGGCTGGGTGAACTCATGAATGAAAATATTTTCCTTGGCAGTTTTTAAAATGCTTCCCCCCTTTAAGAGCTGAAGCCTTTGGCAACAATCTGCTTTTTGCCCAGATTACCACTGTCATTTTGGGAGGTCTTTTCCCGCAGAACAAACAATGGAATTTTAATAACACAGTGAAATAGATTCAGGACTGCTTTATTTATATTTTCTTTATTTATGCTTGAATACTTAGTATGCAGCTCCAGCAAAGACAAATTTAAGCTTTGTATTACTTCAAAATGATGAATTAAGCTCTGGGGGATTTACTTCCACAGAAAAGGATATTTTGGTTTGCTGCTTTGAAAATGTCTCATAAAACCAATAAATATCACAGAAATTGAAAATAAAAAAACCCTCTCAGTAAAAATTGCAGATGCAGAGTAGAGCAGACACAGTGCTGCTCTCTCTGCAGGGTCTGCCAGCATCTGCACCACAGCTCCTTGCTTTGGTGAAGGTTTGACTCAAATACAACAATCACTATTACAGTGGAGTTGACTTAATTCTGAGCTTTTATTTCATGTGAAGTCCTGCACTGAAGTGCTCAAGCCAACATCATCTTTGGCTGCCTGAGCAAACAGGCACTGGTTAAACTCCCAATGCCATCCTCTGACAGACTCTGCTTGCAGAGCATCCTTCAGAATTACCTAACTTTGTCTAAGGGCAAAGGAATCACACTGACATGAAAAGCGAATTGGGGATCATCTGAAATGAAACATGAAATAGCACCTGCTGAGGCTATCAGCTGAGTCTAACTATTACCAAACTGAAATAAAGTAGCTTGGGTCTCAAACAAACTTGTCTCAGAAACTCTGAGACGTTTGAAAACCAGACTTTTCTGACTAGGATTGCATTGGTTGCTAAATATTATTCTACTTTATGAATAATCCCTTAGGGTTGCTATATGTAGTGTTTTGTCCTCAAGAGAATTCTGTTATTTTATTTCCCCTGCACAGCTCCTTCATTCCTGCTGTTTCATCCTTCCAACTTCCCTAGCCTGAGCCAGGAGATGAGGAATGAAAATACTCCCTCACAACAAATCTGTTCCAGGCCTTTCAGTGTCAAATAGATCTGTGTAAGATAAGCCATTGATACTCTGCTGTATTCAATTAAGAGAGATGGCACATGGCATAGATGGAAATGAACCAGTGCTTTCAGTCTGGAGATTGAGACACACAGCAGGGACTGCAAGGAATGGAGCTGTGGAAAATGAGAAGGAATTAGGGTATTTTGAGGGATGCACTGGGTATTATTTGTGCTTTATTGTTCTGTTTTTAGCTCTGCTGATTCTATCCTGCTTCACTGAAGTCACTTAAGTCATTTTAGTGCATACAAAACACACATTTAGCTCATTGCTGCAGCCTGGCAGGAATCTGAAAAAGACATCGAGCAGAGTTGGAGCAAAACAGGTCACTGAAATGCCCTTTGCTGAACATGACTGGGATTTTTCAACTCAGACCTTGTCAGCACTTGGTGGCATTGGTTACAAGCTGGAGTGGTGTAGGCACTGGCTCTCTCAAGGTGTGGGACCTGCTCTTTGCTTTCCTGTGCTGGTCAAAGGATTCCTAGGAAGCCCCATTAGTGCTCATCCGGTTCCACATCCACTCGGCTGGTGATTTCAGGAGGAAACATCAGCTAAACCCTTCAATAATTTCATTTGGCTGCTGCCAGAGCAACAGCAAAGGGGTTCAACCATCTCACAGAGACACTTTAATTTCAGAGCTACTGTAAAACAGCTTCTGCCAAGGATATTACAGCTGCTTTTCCATTTCACTCCTCTTGTAAAATCGAGGGTAAGGAAGCTGCAGGAGCATGGCTTGCATCCAGGAATGTGATAAAGATGCAAAGAGAAGCAACGATTCATGGGGAAATGAACTTCTTTGGCCACTTTGCTGTAGCTCTGCCTGCCTGGATCAAAGCTGCTGCTGCACCTGCTCTGCATGGTTGTAGAAGGTGCTTTTCCCATGGATTTGTGGGAGGTGGTTATTGCTTACCAGAGACAGTCTGTTTAAGCAGAGCAGTGGTTTGTAGATAACGAAAAATGCTGCTGCTCATGGGGGAGTTTTGGTCAATATTTGAGCATCTTCCTCAGGGGAAGGAACTTGTCTTCATGCCTTGGAGGCCAGAGCAGTGGGAATGGGTTGTGGAGCTTGCAAGAAGGAGAAGAGTTTCTCTGCTCTCCTTAGAGGCTGCTCCATTTCTGTCTTTACATCAAACAGCAGTTTGGGGCAGGAAGAACAGCACAGAAGCCAAGAGGGACAGTTTAGAAGCTCCACTGTTGTTGTAGGTCCTGGGGCTCTAAACCCTAAAGCAAGTTACCCATGGTCATTCCCATGGGAGCCAAAAATTCTGCACCTGAAAGCAGAGTTAATAAAAAGCCTGAAGGCTGCAGATCTGTTGGTTTCAATTCAGCAGTGAATTGAAGCCTACCCATCACTTCATGGAGAAGTTGGATGTTTCTTACCTTAATGATAAATATCCAAAAGTACACTTTGGTAAAATCAACAAGTGTCCATGCTAACAGGGAAGAGGAGGGTGTGTTGCCATGACTAAAATTCCCCCTTGGCCACCTGTCATGTGTTTCCAGCACCAAAATCACATGCAGAACTGAGGACTGGCTAGGAAAAGGAGTGGTACAGCACCTCCCTCCTGCAAGCAGGGCTGGAGGTGTAGGCAGGGCTCAGCTGGCACATCTGTGATTCACCTTATCTGTGCTTATACCCAAAAGTGCTGGGCAACATCAAGAGGAACCGAGAACACCTAAATCAAACAGAAAGTATAGTTTCAAGTTTATTTAACCATCCATCTTTTAATTTTGTCAGACGGTCCAGTAATTTTAATTAGTCAAGCCAATAGCTTTAATTTGGATGGTGGCTTGATTTTTTGATTTCTGGCCAGTGAGGTCAATGGAAACACTTCATTTTTTAGCTAATACAAAATGTGAACTCGGTGCTTTCTTTTCCTTCCAGCGTGCTGTACCTACCTTCCATGGAGTCTCAGATATCAGAGTTTAATCAATATTAAATCATCCTTACAGCCTAAGTATTTGCTTATGTGCTTTGAATTGTTGCTTGCATCAAGAACAGCAGAGATGCCCCAATCTGCTTTCATTGGGCTCCCCCAGACTCTAATTATGTCATTTAGAGAAGGACATTTCCTGGCAGCAGTTCCTCAATTCCCTGCAACAGCCACTCTTGGAATATGGACAGAACAAGGCTGTAATAGCTTGCACATGTGGGTGATGGCTGCAGGGACAATTGACCTTCATTTGGGAGTGAGTACAAGTCTGTTTTGTTTAATATTTCCAAATGATGGTACCTTACAACCAGCAGAAGTAACACTGCATGCTAGGCTCTGCTATTTACCTGTCTAATTTTGGGCTCAGGTGTATCATTACCTTATGGCAGAAGTTCTGACCAGCTCTAGTAAAGAGATACTCTGTAGCTATCCAGAAATGCTGCATATGGATCCTCCAAGGCCATGAAATCATGCAACAGCAAATAGTTTCTTTGCAGGTCTGAGATTAGCAATAAACTGTGGGTATTCCTGATATGAATATAATTAATATGTTCAAATGCATTGCATTTCTGTGCCTCGACTTGATTCTTGTGGAGTTAGAGCAAAGGATGAGGATTTGGGCTTACACAAGATCTTGGGACCACGCTGTGGTGGAAAGTACACATTTGCACTAGAAAAATAGATCATTTTTGGGTATGCTTGTTTTAGTTAACTTAATTCTCAAAAAAGTTGTTCCCTGCCTGAAAAATTTGACTTAGGAAGACTGAAACCATGGCCACCCATGGAGAGGTGGGAATAAAACCATTGCTAACCTGAGTCCACTCCATGCATCACCTGTCAATTTACCGACCGCGTGGCATTGTACTGCTGTGTGTAGTCAAAGGGGCCATTTTATTTGGTTAATTTTTAACGCTATGTATTTTTTTCCTCCACATTTATCTGCCTTTCTTGCTGGAGTATTTGTACAGCAGTACCTCTCTGCTGGAAAATGTGGAGCTCACAAGTGCCATAACAAAACAAAATGTACACCAAACAGTTTAGGTTATTCCTCCTCATTTCTGCAGTTCACCTGAAAAGCCATCATTCATTAAAAATAATTTTTCACTCCTAATAAATAATGTTAATAGAGACTTTCACGGTGCCTACAGAGTACAAACACTGAACATCTTTTCAAGACAGAAGGCTTCCAGGTGCTGCCAGAGTCAATATTTCAAAAGGTGCCAGGTCAAACAGTTCCCTGCACCAATAATGCCCACAGTGTCATCAGGTCCTAAAATCCAGATATTTCTTAGTTTAGTCCCTCTAGTAGGTCTTTTTTTATGGCTACAGGTTTCAAGATAAAAAACTAATCAAGAATTACAGGTGATGGATGGCTCCAGACTTTTCTGCAGCTCCAGCTATGGCTGTTCTGGCTATTTTGGCTAAGGGGAAATGACATAAAACTTCCTGACAGTCAGGACCCTTGTGAGCAGGGAAATCAGGAAAAAAAGAAGAAAAGAAAGATGTGGGGGAAAAAAAGAAGAAAAGAAAGATGTGGGGGGAAAAAGGGCAGACAAATAATGATAATATAAAAGTAAAGGATAATAATATAAAAATAAAGGATAGTTTTTGGAGATATATCATCTCTTTGACATTTGTTTTTCTTTCATGCATCAAATGTGGCCACGAATTATTGATAAAATTGTGTGAGGCTGTAACCTCCACCAACAGCTTCCTCAGAGTAATTGCAAAGGTATTGCTACTCTTCCAGTTATTGTTTACTAAATAAATAACCTTGTTAGTAAGGGTTGTAACGCTCTGATAAGGTGCTTCTAATGAGCAAAAATCAGACGCGAAGATTTATGTTAAATGTACAGAGACAGAACTAAAATTGACATAGCTTGTGCTCTGACAAAATCTCATCTGTTTTGCATTCACATATGGAACATATTCCCAGGGGAGAGCAAGCGACATATTTTTAGGACACTATTTCATCTTAGGAAATCAATGTACAGCCTATTAAAACTGCATTTTTCCATGAATGATAAGTGTAATTACATCTCTCTTGCAATAAAACCTAGTGCTTATTAAATGTAAATATTTAACAATGATTAAAATACATTTGAAGGAAATTTTATAGCTTTATTTTATATGTTCCCATCTGGGTTGCCTTTCCTAAACCACTATACATTTTGGAGAGTTATTAAATTATTATTTTGAGAAGGACTAACACTCTGCATGTCCCTTGCTTCAATTTTAATTTCATACACTTTCAGAATTTATTGAAGTCTGGTGCATTTAAGATTCAATCAATGCACTATTGTATTTGTAGTGCTGCATCGAGGGGGAAAGTGGCTTCATGCGGTAGGAAATGCCACACTGGCACGTCTTTTGTGCACCCAATTTTGACAGCCAGCTCCAGTTTCCTGACTCCACATGCTCCAGCTCTCATTTGTTTCCAAAGGAAGCAAGTTGGTTCCTTAAATGGGTTTCTTCAGTTTTATGTACAACCCTTCTGGGGCTGCTTTAAAAACAAGTGTTAATAAACAGCCCAATCTTATAAAGTGCAGATCTGGATAAGGAGCATTGTCAGTGGCACAATTCAGGGCTGAACAGGCAGGACTGACCCTTCCCAGAACAGGATTACTCCAGAAAGGAATTCATGGGTAACCAAGGGTTTGTCAGATCCAAAAAATAAACCAAAATCTTCCCTCTGGAAGGTCCTTTAGAATGCCCAGGGAAGCTTCCCTATAGATTTTAAGAGAGTTGAAGTCAGTTTCCTATAAAATCTTGCAGTTGATTTAAAAATTGCATTGCAGGGATATAACCTATGCTATGGAACAGCTTAAATACTTCCAGGAAGGACACCACTCCCAGTTAAACTTTTATGAGCTCTTGATATAATTTGTATGATATATTCAGATGTGCCGATTTTGCCTCTATTCACTTTTAAAGGGTTGCACTCCCCAAGCAATCCCTAATTCCCTGTTATTGCCGCTTTTTTAAACAAAATCATGCAAAGTTTGGCTTCAGAGCCAGGATCATTCCAAAAGGCTGGAGTTAATTTTTAATTTGACAAGTATTTTCAGTCACATAAGCAATATCACCAAAGTCAGTTACTTACTTGAGAGAGTGCTAACATGATCACTGAGAGCTCATTAAAACTCCTGATCCTGCAAAGAATCAGGAGCTCAAACCACTGCAGAGTTTCTCGGAGTCACCAGTTGCCCCCTATCGCAAAAATCAGGCTGAAAAATCCACTACTGCTATAATAAAAAAAAAAAGAAAAAAAAAGAGAAAACCTCAGTATTTTTGTCCAAGGTGTTTTAAAAAATAAATAATTACCCCAAATTTCTCATTTAGCTGCAAACCAGCTTTTGAAAAACCTAGCCAGGGTGCACATTTAAAGCATCTTTAGGTTTTACACTCTCCTCCTTTCAGATTGCTAAACTCCCTCAGCAGCTCTGAGATTCTGTGACAGACAAAGACTCAATGTGTGTGTGTGGCTTTTCAAACCGTTTTCTCCGAGGAGGAAAATTTCTCTTTAAATAAATCTCCCTCCTCTCTTGAAACTGGTACTTAAAAAAAACCCCCAAACCCAAGGAAGAAGCTATTTATTTCTGAAATAACACACAGGACATCATTGTACAACAGTATAACTTACACCTGATGAAAAGAAAATTAATTTAAGGCAGTGATTTTCCACAAGATAAACCTTTGGGAAATACAGGTTTCTTTTAGGGAAAAATAAATAGTAGTAAAACAAAAGGACTTGGAAGTGTGGACATCTTTAATTGCTTGTTTAATCGAACCTCTCAACTAGATATTAATGTATTAATTTTTTAAAATATTTTTGGTGAAAAAAAAATTGGTTAAAGTTAGAATGTATGTTTCGTAGGTTTAAATACAGATCCATATTTTCCTACAAAGCAAACAGCACCTCTTGCATGCAATAACAACAGAATAACACAGGTGAACTTTCCCAGGGACTTTTGTTGTCTGTAACATAAGGCAAATATTTGTGTATTTTTGACTGGTCCTGTTGTCATTGAAGTCAATGAGGCACAAACCTCGAGGGGAGCAAGACCAAGCCCTTTCTGATAGAGGTACAATGGAATAATTCAAGGCAATCAGTTTTTCAGCATTTCTGAGCTATTTTTACACCATAATTAAACTCATTTTATATATATACATAAATGTGTGCACATGAGTTTTAACTTAAAACCCACTGAAGATATCTCAGTTTCTTAAATGATATCAAGTACTCGTGGAAAATTCTGTGTGCTTTGATAATCAGCCCTATCTGTATATTTTACCTCCACAGGTAATTTAATTGAAGTCATTGTGTCTGCTTCTATGGGGAATTAAAATAATAGACCATTATTTTGATCGTGGTTTTATTATTCGCAGTCTCCATCACTTTTAACTGCTCAACACACACACTTAAAATGCAACGTCCACTAACAAATCTAGTTTCCCTTTAGAAAAACAATATTTCTTCTTCTTCTTTTTTTTTTTTTTTTTTTAGGTTTTTTTGGTAAAACAAAGTTTTGTTTTATATTTTTTGATTCATTATTCCTCTCTGACCTCATATAAACCAGACTCCTGGAGATGTTTTAAGTACAAAATAAAAGCATGCATATATTCTGCATGCATATATTGGAAATAAAAGAGCACGAGGCTGTTTTCACAAGCATTAAGAAGGGGTAAGTATTCACTTCTGTCTTTTGTTCTCACAGATTCTTGAGTGGAGAATTACAATACAATGTTCTGACTTTAACCCATATGCTTCACTCTGACTGAAACTTGTTTCATCTGTTTAATGGCAAAAATTAAATCTCATCCTGCCGAAGTTACCACACACTTTCAGAATGGCTGGTAATTGCACTCTCTATAATTCTATGGTGGCAGATTTAGTACTGAATATATTACAGAGGATAGCAACTGCCTATAGATAAAAAGAACTTGATCCGAGCCCTCTAAGATCATGGATATTTTTTTCTGAATGCTGCATTTTCTGGACATTAAATAAACGCAGAGCTGATCCAAAATACATCACTGAAACAGTTTTGTGCTGTGTTGATGTGCTCCCAAATGTGAGGCTGGAGAGGAGCACACTTATATTACCTTCAAGGTATAAGGGCTGAAACTCTCCCTCTGCATTTCCTTATTTCATCCTGCACAGGTAAGGGTAAATGTGTCTGATTTAGGTGAAAAATTTGGTGAAGACAAAGCTGACCTGTATTCTCTGTGCTGCTTTCTGTGTGTGGGTAAAATCTGTGATTGTGAATACAGGATTCAGAACAGAATTAGCATTTTGTTGAATAAATCACTTGCAACCAAAACACTCCCATGTCCCTGTTTGTGATGGGTGACAGCAAAGCTGAAGACACTAAAGCAGATTTACCAACAAATGAGAATATTCCACAGACCTATTAACCTCCTCTTTCTAATGATTTTTTTCATCACTTCACTGTCTACCAGTTTCTCCTTGCATTTCTCAGAGACCGAGCAGTTTCCACACTTTCCTCCAGCAAGACCTTGATGTTTGGTGTTCCTGCAATGCCTTTCTATAAATCAGTTCCCTCTTCAGAAGCCACAGCCTGCAATATCTGCAGCAAGACTTGGACTCTGGTTTGGAAGGAGCCTGAACCTCGGGCTGTGATCCCTGGGTCTGAAATGCCAGTCCATACCCCTTTTTGCTGAGGTTTTTCAACCTCTTGCTCAGCAGCTGCCAGTCTGGTGCAGCATTTCAGGGAATGTAGCAGGGGAATGCAGTGAGCACCGACATCAAATCAGTCTCTTGGCTCAACTGGTTATTTAAAAAACGGAATGCCTTTAAATGCATGGAGATTTCTCACTTCTCGAAGGGAAAACATTAAAAGAGCGATGCTTTAATCTTGCTGAATAGCCCCAAGTTCAGGGCTTAAAGCTGAAAGCTTGCATTTCCAGCTCCTGCTCTTTTTGCAGAGATTCCTGACAGGACATAATATAGCTCACAGCAGTATTAATCCCCTCTAGAGCTGCTCTAATAGCGACACCTCCTCGTACCACCCAGGCTCAGCAGCCCAGGGCTCACGGCAGGCTGAGATAAGGCAGCCCTTGCCCCTCTGAGCAAGCAGAGCCCCTAATTGCTCACATTTATTGCCATTAGGAAATTTGGAGAGGGCCTAGCCCAGGTCTTTCCTATGTTTCTCTGCAAGACAAGGCCACCAATTTCAGCGGCCGTGGGATCAGCCTGAGTTTTGCTGTCAAATCCAAAGGAGCTCCTTGCTTGGGGAGGGAGATTCAGGAATCCAGATTTATACTGCTGCAATTAGCTGCAAAATTTGGCCCTAAAAATCCCACTGATGTAAACAGCAGGGCTGCAGGTCAGCACCAAGAACACAGCCCGGGATTAACGGCAGCTCACTACTGGAGCAATTATCTTCTGGCAAAGCCAAAAATCTCCCTTGTTAAGCAACTGTGGGGCTCTTGGTACTCTCCCTTACACCTGTAAAATGCCAGGTAAGGCCACCAAAAGAGAGGACTTATTTTTCTAGAGTTTCACTGAGAGAGCAACTTAGTGAGCAGTGTGTTCTTAGTATTATCTGTGAAATAAATCTTACCAGCCTCTGAAGAGGAGTCGCGGAGCAGAGTGGCTGGACCTGATGTTTATCAAGAGAGTTAACAAGCCTGGCAATAAAACCCTGGGTAATGATGGCTCTGAAGGGTTACATTTGCTTTGGAATTTACTTTTATAAAAGCATGAAATTTTATGTAGGAACAAGAGCTGTAACTACCTATATAAAAGTAAGAGGTTTCAGTACTCAGAGAACGATGGGCTCGATTCTGTAGTGCTACTGCAGGACAGATCTTGTATTAGGACTGTAGGATCAGAATTCAGTGAGTAATACAATATCAGTTCTTTCTGAAGCCTTGTCTTTGGTAAGCATAAAATACGATTTTTGTGAATCAATTTGTTATATTACTTTTTTTTAAATGCACAATCTCTCCCTGCCAGACTTATTCTTAGCATTCAAGCATTCAGTTTGGAAATTCAAGCTGGTTTGGTTTCTTTGTGCAAATATGATTTCAGAATTTTTTTTTGCCTTTTTTCCCCCCACAGTGTTTACATCCAATTCCATGACTGTGCCAGTCAGTAAGGGGACTGAGTACAGCAGAGATAAGTTTACAAATTACCTCTTTGTAAACTTGAATGTTTTTGTGGAGTTTGCTCAACTTTATGACAAACATCCAGCTTAGCCCTCAGACTCTGCACAGGGAAATGAGGCATTTCTTCAAATACTTCCCCCCTCTTCCCGCTCTGCTTCGTAACAGAGTTTAAGAAAAGCTCAGATTTTACCACCGTATCCAGGCAAAACTTCCCTTAGCAGAGATACAGGATTTACCAGAGTAAACCTGGAAGTAGTGAGGATAACAGGCGCTTTTTTTATTTTTCAAATCCATAACGAAAAGCGCCTTTAATAATACAGGGTAAAACTCCAAATTAACTTAAATCAGGGCAGGATTCAGAGGGAATAAGGGAATTCCTAATCTCCTCAGGCAAAGCCCGGCTTTCCTGAAAATTCCACTTAAAGGAACTAACGGGATCAATGCTAATTTTTTTGAAATTTCCCCCCTCCAGCGGTCCTTGCTGCGGTGGCGGAGCGGAGCGGGACTCGCTGCCCGCACCTTCCCCGGAGCGCTCCCGTTCGTTCCCCGCCGGCTCCCGGAGCATCCCTCCCGCTCTGCCGCCTGCCGGCAGCGGCCCCGGGAGCTGCAGGTTTAGGGCAGCTCTCCCACCCCGGCAGCCTCGAGAGCCCCCTTTTAAAATTACTTTTCCCCTCCCCGCTTTTGTTTTTCCCCTGCCCGTGTTTTTTCCCCAAGCGTCGGAAGGCGGTGGGATGCTTCCCGCAAGCGCGTCCTTCCCGGTGGAGAAGGAGCTGCACATATGCCTCCCGTGCTATTTAAATCAACATCGAATATAGCAGCACGGTTATGTCAGGCATAGCACTGCAATATTCTTGTTACTATAGGAGCAAAATACATGTAAATATTTAGGTGGATTCATTCCAAGTGCAAGGGGCAGCTCTGGAAACATACGGTGCCTTGAGCCAGGACATGCTTTAGCACACATGGAAGCCCCGGGTAGGTGAGCTTTCCCCAAATTTCACACAATCCATGCAAATGCCAGGCTGTGCAGTGCTCAGTGCACACGAAGTGTCGGTGGGACTGATGTCTGACTGCTGAGGGGAATAATCCCACCAAAGCCCCATAATAAATGTTTCCAGGATCAGCCTGGAATGATTTGGGAGAAAGTTTCCCTGGTTTCTTTTGTTTCTTTTCTGTCTCTGAATGACAGATGACATGTAAAAGTCAGTACCTAAAGATCCTATGCATTACAGACAGACAATAACCATAAAATTGTCCCTTCCCTACAGATCTTTGCTTTTTCTGCAAGGCCTGATTTTGTGTTTATGATGGTTGGGGAGAAGTTGTAGGAGGGTTGAAGGAGTCTTCCCTTCAACACTATTGTGTAAAAGAATAAGGATTTGGAACTTCTGCTTAGCTGATAAAATATGATAAGGCAGAAGAGGACATTTTAGGTCAGGAAAACTGCCATGAAACAAAAATCCTAAAGCTGTGTCAGTTATAAAAGAAACATACGTTTATGAAAGAGGGCTGGATTTATCTCCCAACTCCAGTGGATATCAATGCTAGAAAGTACTCTAGGTGGTTTCAAACATAATTTAAATGGGTCTTTCATTCTTGTCTTTATATTTAAATGGAAGATAAATTGGTTTGAGTCATTTAGAGCACAGAGTTTCTGGTCTGACACGAGTGTGGCCAGTTGTCTGTGCTGTAGTTTATGCATTGTTCTGGAGAAAAGTAACAAATATTGGCTACCCACCAATAATTGTTTGAGAGAACTAGATATGTTCTGCAGATTTTGGCTATTCTGCTAGTCCTTATATAAGCAAAATGGGTTGTTTCTCAAACACGGCACTCATCTGAACCAAGCCTACAGATGGTATTTGTACTAATCCAGCAAATTCTGCCCTCCACAGCATCCACACAAAGGCCATGGCCAAGTTTGCAGCCAGGCAGTGCAAATTTTCCCACTTGGGAAGTATGTGGACAAGGGAAGTTTTGGTCAGTGGAGATGTACATCAGTATGGGTTGAGATCCTGCTATTCCCCCCCTGCCAAAGTTTCGCATTAGGGAACAGAAAGGAAACCTTATAAAGCCTCCAGCAGCACATACCATCGCTGAGCCCTCAGCTCCAAAACCCTCTGCAAATCCTCCAGCCTTCCTGACTGAGTCATGCCATGCACTTTCCCACCTATGTTCCCCCCTTTTTCATGGGAAGGGGATTCCCACATGGGATGAGTGTCCTCCAGCACCCACAGCAGTCATTGCCACCGTGGCTGATGCACTGGCACGACCCAAAACTGCCCACAGACAGCTTCAGAGAGAAATCCAACAATGGTGCACTGTATTTAACACTGCGTGCTGTGGGAAATGGAGAGAAGACAAACGGACTTTATTTTACAACATAAAGAATGTTACACCCTTTGGTAATACGTAACTAATAACTTAAACCCATTAAAAACTGTGATCTCTACTCTACCGCTCACGAATGGAGCCAAAGCTGTAAAAATTCATGAAGGAATCAGTAGCTGGCTGGCTGGGGTTACAAAATCTACAAAAACGGCTAGAAGTCACAGTTTTCTCCATGAAAGGCATGGCCATAACAAATATCCCACACAGCTCGCTTTCTAATCCATTCCCAGGAAGCTGCATTGTGTGAGGCTGAGCAGATCTTAACATCCAGCAAGGTTGGAGAGGAGGGTGTGGGGGACCACATGGATGTGTGGTCCCAGTGGGTGTGGGCTGCCAGGGCAGGAGGCAGGAGGCCCTGAAGTGTCCCCAGCACTCTAGACCTGGGTTTGCCCCATGCTGGGTGTCACAGGGCTGGTAGTTGACTGATCACACTGGGAAACAAAAGCTGTACTGGGAAGAAAAGGGCTCCTTTTCATTTCCGTTCCCTATGTCAGGCAAAAATTAATGACTAAATGCACCTTTCTCTGATGTTGTCCATCATGCAAATACTGGTGGGCAGGAGTCAATATGAACTTTAAACACACCTGACACAGGTGGCTCTTGCCTTTCAATGCGAAATGGCCACTGGCCAACAATTCATGGTGCAGCATAAAGGAATCATTGTGGCAAGCAGCCTTCCCTCTGTATATATTTGTTATTCCAGAATGAAGCTATTCATCGGGGCTGAGATGAAACTGCCCAGGTGAATAACTTCCTGAAATCCAGTGCTCCTGCAGGAGTGCAACCAAAATCAACTGCACGATGAATGTGGTGTGTGAGTCTGAATGTCGGTGAGAAGGCACAGGACTTGCAGATGGTGGAGGGCAGGATGCAGCTGGTAGAAGATGTCCACTTGTCCAAGACTCTGCTCCTCTAGCATCCTTGTTGTAGTGTCTCTTCCAGGCTCTGGTCCTGCAGAATCATTGCCCTGGGAATTTTTATACAGCCAGTGATCTTTTCCTTGTCCTCCGGGTCACATCCTTCTGCCAGCAGACCAACACTGACACGGCATGGATGGAAAAAAAGATCAGTGAATGGTATTATGTTTTCTCAATTTAGCATTCAGCCTGTGGATTTTTCCCAAAACAGCAATCTGAAATTCAGGCTGCTCTCAGAAGTGTTCAATGGCACAGCTTTTTTCCTACAAAGCAGTTGCAGCATATCTCCAGGAAAACAGACATAACTCCACATTGGTTGTACTTCATCATTCTGCAATTTCAGTGCAAGCCTGTGCATAAATTCTTTTGTCATTTGGATGAAGCATATCCTATTCTAATATAATTTAATCAAAATAAAAAATAGATTGCACTGTATCCAAAAAAGATATACAGACTAAATATTTTGGTGTGTAGTCACCAAAATAACTGTAAAGAGGATTTTGTAAGCAGTTTGGGAAGTTTTCTTTTGGCTTATGCATACAGAAATCTTTCCGTACTATCAGAGTTGGGATTAATTTATCACCAAGCCCAGGAACTGTTCCCAATTGGAATTAGCCACACTAATGTCTGGAGCTGACAAGCACAGCTGCAGCAAGCTCGCTCATGTTTATTATTGTCGTTTTTCTTGTCTTTTAACAGTTTGTACACTAATGGAAGAGCAGGAGCTGAAACTGCTCATCTCTGCTCTACCATTGCAATGAGTTTCTTAAGACAGTAAAGCACCTTGAGGGCTGGTTTTAAGCTCCTGATGGGATCAGTAGCAGGCACAGCAAATAGCTGCATGCTCTAAAGTCTTTTCTGACTGTTTTTTTAGAAAACCTCTGAAAACTGAGTACAGACGATTGCATTTAATCTCATCTTTCAGTGTTGTTTGATTTCTGTTTTAAAGATTGTGTTGGAAAACAGTTGTCCGTAGCAAAGGAGTTATAAGTCTTTGCTTATAACTTTTTTGTGGCAACACAAAAAAGGAAAAGTGAACAAGAAAAAAATGAATTTAGCTGCTATACATAGGTTTCAAATGTGGTGAGTAGCAGAAATAGGGTATCAAGCAAGGCAGCTGGCACAGATGGAATATTTTGGCACCAAAAATTTTATTTTCCCTGATGTTCATGCAGGATGCAAGTCATTCTGTCTCTGAACAGAAAATGTGCTAACAGAATGAAAATCTAACTTGTTCAATAAGAAATTGTCACAGATCAAACTACCAGGTTATTGACTGGTATGTATTAAAACTTCCATGCAATGCTCATGGTACAATCGAGAGCTCAGGGATCCTTCCAGGGCTTCACCTTGCCTGTGGGCAAGTCTCTGCACTGGGACTGTGGCCACATTGTTATTTAGGGCTTTGCTGTGGTTTTGGGCCTGTGTCCCTATTTTTACCCCGTGGAAGGACAGTAGGAGGGCAAGAAAGCAGGTCTGACAGCTGTCTCACCTGCCCTGGGAGCTGGGTGAGAGCCAGGAGAGGCACCTGGCCCGGGACATGGAAGCAATTCCAGGTCCTGTATTTTGGGCATCATAATAGGACAGTAACGTATTTCCATCCTCAGGTTCATTTTGAGCATCATGTGTACACTAATTCAGCTGGAATATGTCCAGATTATCTGTCCATTCATACAAGAAAACAGCCAGAGGCAGAGTAGCTGAGGAACAGGCAGTGCTGGTGAGTGCCAGATGTCGCAGATCTTGTGAGATCCTCACTTGGCTGAGAGCCTTGTCCTGTCTGGTCGGGTCAGGCACCTCTGCCAGACACAGCCACAGGACCTGTCTGCTCCCCACTTTCCCTCCTGGCCCTGTCCTCTGCAGGTTTTGAGGGGATGAAGTGGTGGGGAGGGATGGAGAAGAAAAGGGGAGTGAATTGAAGAGGGATGGGAGAGGAGGGAGAGAAATGGAGACTTCTCCCAGTACTTGCATCCTCTGGATGCTCATCATAACCCCAGGGGTATTTATCCTCTCCTTCCTGTCTGTGCTCCTGCTGGAGGAAGGACCTGTGCTGGAAGTCTGGCAGTCTGGCTTTGAATTGCTGCTGCTCCCCCAGGTGGGAAAAGCCAGAATTAACTCAGGAGCAGCCGGCAGAGGTAAGCAAGGCTCTTGCCCAGCAGCCAAGAACTGAGGAAACACTTCCCCTTCAAGTCCTTCTAACAAATTCATGTGTGTGTGTAAACTGCTGATTCGGACTGATGCGAAATTAGCTCACCATTTTCCATCATGTATAACTCTATGTTCCCTTCCATGCCCCAGGTCATCACTCATGCAGTTTAGGATACTCCACAGATGTTACTGAGCTTAGAGCCCTTTACCTGCAACTCAGCAGCATCCAGCTCAGCAAAGCTTGAAGGTTGTTCCTTTGTACTTACATTAAAGCTCAAAGGTTGTTTATTTGTATTTACAGTGATAGAGTAAGGAGTGGGGGAAGGTGTTGGTTCAGACAGGCAACCAGCTGGGAGAGAGCAGGTTTTAAATCTCTTTCTGTTGATGTTTTTGCAGGAAAGCTGTGAGGGAAAAGGCATGAAGTACTCTGGGTGAGCAAGGAGAAGGAAAATGACTAAATGAGACTGCTCATTAGGGAGATGGGGAAGGGAATGAATCACCTTATGGCTTTTACATCTTTTCTCCCACCTCTCACCGTGGCTCTGCATCTCTGACAGGTCACACAGGAGTGTCAGTACGTTCACATGGACACAGACATGTGAGTTCCCAGTGGCTGCAGGATCCAGCAGCTGCTCTGTGCTCAGACAGGTGAATGTGCTGTGCCCACAGGGGCCCTGGGCTCTGCTGCTTTGGCTTTTCTTGCTTGTCAGTGCCAAAAGCAAAGATCAAGCAGAAGAGCAAATGAGCTGGGGGGTTTGGGATCCTGCATTCCTGCCAACAAGCATCACTAAGCCTTGGAGTGAACTCGAGCAGCATCCCCTGTGCTTTACTGGTAACAAGGGAACGCCTTGGGCTGCCTTTTCCTCCTTGTCTGTGGGAGGGAAGCTGTTGGGATGGCATCCTGTGCTGAGACAGGAGCTGGGCATGTGGGGCAGGGGGGAGTCGAGTGTCTGTGTGTTACACCCCTTGGGAGGAGATGGTATTGTGCCACTTAGAGCAAAGCCCTGGTGCTGTTTTGCTGCTCTGTCCCTTCCCTTTGCCCCCACTGCTGGGCAGCTTTTCTGGAGTTATTTTCATTTTATCTGTATGCCAAGTTTAAGGCTTCAAGGATTTTTCTGCTCTCACCTTTAAATCCCTTCACTGGTCAATATGATGCATCACCATTCAGTATAATATCCTTCTGTCTGGTTTGCTGGCCCCAGACTTATTATTTTATGTTTCTGTACATTAAACTGCATTTTCCATTCACTGGCCCTAGCAACCAGTGGGTTGAAATCCCTTGTTCCTCGTTATTTGTTCCCTCTCCAATTTTGTGCCCTCCACAAACTTTGATAGTTTGTGGAGGTATTTTCATTCAAGTCATTTGCAGGTATTATAAATGAGGGAAGCCCCTTGGTGTTCTCATTTGTTGAGCCTTTACAATACAGGATTACCTTTCCAAAGGAGGACATAGAGGTTTAGCAGCAGGACTAGTGGATATTAACAGATACCTCTTGCTACAGATCCTCTGAATGGAACTGCTGCTGTCACCGAGGCTTTCTTACCTTTGCACAGATGAAGGCTGCAAGTCAGGCTCCTGTTTTGCTAAAATATCTCTGGAGTGTGAGGTCTGTGAAAAGTGGAGAAAGCAAAAGGTAAAGAGAGTGAAGCATGAGGAACAGCAGCTGAATGGGAGTGGAAGTTATTATGGGAAAACAGAAATTTGGGGTACCTGAAGCAATGCTCTTGAGGAGCAAAGGGAATTTGAACGTCAAATGTGGCCAAGGAAAGGAAACATTTTTCCTCTGTTGATGGGTTAATGTGACCCTGGTATATAAATTTCCCTTGCTTTTAGCTCCACTACCTGCCTGTGGTCTTCTGCCAGGTATTTGGAAATATTGTAGTTGAAAAGAAAATGAATTGTAAACCCCAAAGCTGCAAAACCAGCTGGAACACTGGGCCCAGTGTCCTGACCCCAGCCCAGTGCCACTGTGGAGCCAGCCTGGCCACCAGACTGCAGTGATGGCACAAACCAGCTTCAAGCCCTGATTCCTTCTGGATATTTACAGCCACCTCGGAACCACTAAAGGAAACAAAAATGTCTCCCCATCAGCTGTGCAGGTTTTATTAAGTATGTGTTTTGGTTGGAAGCCAAAGTGCGCTGGGCTGTTTTATCAGTGTTTATTCCTGTCTTTCACAGCCTTTATCAGTTATCCCCATCAGACCTGTGAGCACTTCGAAGGCTGAGTCACACAAATAAGACTTTTATCAGCAGTCAGATCTATAATCAGGCAACAAACCCCCCTCACCTTGCTTCTATTTAGAGCCCCAACTCAGGCTCTTAGAGCAAAAGGGACTTCACAAAGGAATTTCAGTAATTATCCTCTCTGCTCCATCCCCCAGATGTTGACGCATGATATAGGTACCTGTGGGTACTTGAAAAGAGTGCTCAGAGATGCTGTATCTTTAATGGAAGACTTTTAGGAAAGTGAACTTTAACTTTTAAACTTCCCTATGAAAAACAGATCCATGTTAAGTTTGATACCATTTGCCTCAGGATGATCTCAGCTCTTAAAATATGATGGTTTTAGTTGGATTAAGAGCCTATATTGTTGTTGAAGAGAAAGAAGGGTGCCTCTTTAATTGCAGCCCAAATCTACCTAACAATTGCCACATGTTGAGCAAGATTTAAGAGTTATTAAATATGAAAGCCACTATTGCTCCTCTACTACGAGCAGCCTTTGTTTTTTAAACCTGGAAAGCACTAAGTAAAAGGGGGAGGAAAATGTAAAAAACAAACCACGGAAATAACCCTGCTGAAAGCCTGAAATCTGAAGGGGTATGTTTGCTTTCTGTGGAGGCTGGTGTTAGTGCAGTGCATTTCTCTCTGCTGCATCAATTCCTGCACTGAGTGAAACAAGCTGCTGGTGGGTCTGGTGATCTTATTGCTAGGAACACTCAGTAGAGATTCCCAACGGTTGTTGTTTTGTTGACATCTGTTACAGGAGATTATTTACAAGCAATGGGCTGATCAGAGCTGTGATAAGCAGTCTCTGACTCTGGTGTTGGGTGTAGCACCTGGGGCTGGTGATCTGCTGTGCTTTCCCCAGCTCCTGGCAGAAGGGCTCTTGGGCAGCTCTGCAGCCTGGCACGGGCCAAAAAACATGCCCAGGAACCCCCTCCATGAAACCTTCCTTAAATCTCTCCTGCTCCTTGGCCTCTCAGTGGAAGGAGTAGCCTGGAGAAGGAAGTTACTGCTGCTGTAGATCTTTGGGTTTCCTTTGTAGCTGGGCAGCTGAGATATGAAACCCCTGAAGCTCAGCACAGTGCTGGCTGCCATCTACCCAGTGGAGGAAGCTGAGGACTGCCTGAACCCACTTGTCCTGCTTCAGACCACGAGTCCCTGATGCCCTGGAGCATGGCAGCAGCTGGGCACGAGGAACCAGGGTGCTGCCTGCACTGGGAGAGCATTTGTCATATTGCTGCTGTATTCTCTGCTCCCTTTCTGTCCTGGCTGTCCCCTTGTCTCCTCAGAGCAAACCCTCTGGCTCAGCAGCAAAGACCTGGCAGGCAGGTTAGATTAGCTCACTGTTGATGCTATCACTTTGGGCAGCTTGGCTTTGCAAAGTGAGCCCAGCCCTAAACACTGGTACCAGAAAAACCCCAGGGTAGGCAGAAATCAGCAGGCAGGGCAGACCTTGCACCACCTCAGCTGCTGGGGAGGAGCTCCAAGGGGCAGGATGCTCAGGTTCCTCACTGTGCCTAGGAGCTTCTGCAGGAATGTGCCTGTTTTAGGGAGCTCTTTACTCACTTTTCATCTGTCTGTGCTGCAAGTTCCTCTTCGCTGTTTAGGACACTGATCCTCAGGATGGCTGGGCTGGCTGGATGCCAGAGCCCTGACACTGATCTGGAAGGATCTTCAAAGTGGAGCACTCTCTTCTTCCCCAGCTGTGCTCAGAACAGTCCAGGTCCTTCAACTGACTTCCATCCATTGCTCATCAAGGTGAATTTCCTACTGAATCTCCCACAGTCTTTTATCTTTTCACGTTAGGGATAAACCCCTCTAACATGGGACAGAAGCTCTGCTGGGCTGTGGTGCCTCTCTGGGAATAACCTGCATGACTTGAGCTATCAAATTCAGTCCAAAGCAACAATCCAGCATGTCTACTCAGCTAACTGAGACCACAGGATACAGCTGTGTTGGAGGATAGAGCAGCCCTGAAACAGGTCAAGGCAATAAAGGGGTGTTTTTACAAATCATCTGTTATAACTTGTTGAAGGTTAATGTTGGGTCAGAAGGAGAGTTACAGCTACTGTCTCTTAAAAAAAAGGAAAAAGCTAAACCATGATTTTCAGAGGTCAGTGATTAAATTTCTTTTTGGATGTTAGCCCTCTACTCCCTTTCCACTGTGCTTGATAGTATTTCAGAGAGATCTTCAGCCTCCAGCAGCAGGATTTTAAAGTTATGGTAATATAGCTTTCATACAATCCATTATTCATTTTTCTATGTCTCCGTTTAACAGTCCTGGCAGCTAAGTAGGATGGCAGAGTTTAGGGCAGGGACCCCTGCATATCTTTGCAGTCTGGCAGGAGAACTCCACAAAGTCTCTCAGGTTACAGAAGACAAGCAGTTTTCATTTTCCCTCCTGCCCAGCAAAGTAAACTCCATCTCCTAATTTTCAACCAAGGAATCACAATGGTTGGATTTTTTGTCTGTTCTCAGACACACCCCTATAAATCTGGAGATGTTTACAGGGCTGGGAGCCCAGATCTCTCTTTGGCAAGGTGTGAGAAATGGGAAAGCAGTTGCCTTTATACCACATTTTAAAGCTTCCTTTTCTACAGGGCTAACAGGAGTCATTTATTCCTCCCAAGCACCTTGGACTGGCTCAGCATTGCCCCCTGAGATACCTGCAGGGGAACACTCCTGCAGTGCATTATCCAGCCCATTTCCCAGCTGTCCCTCAAAACCTTTTCCACAGCCTGAAATCCACCCAACAAATTGCAATTTGTGCTGACAAGGCAAAATTAAACCCCTTCATTCTTACAGTAGGTGGAAGTGTTGTTTAGAGTATGGAATTGGAGTCAGGATCCCAGGTTTTGCCTTTGTCCATTCTGCTGTGTGTCCTTGGATTGCACTTTCCCAGACATGATCATGATGTTTTTGAAATTTCTTTGACCAACACAACCAACTTTCAGAACAAAGCCAAACCTTTTGCCTCTTATCCATCCCCATGGTAGAGCTAGAAAGCTGGGAGAGATATGTTGTGACTAATCGTCACGGGAAAGGGAATAATTGGGGCATTTTGGGAATAAACCAGCTTTCCTGAGCTTTCACTCTTTGGCTCCACCCTTTCCCCCAACAATAAAACAGATCTTCAGTTATTGTGCTAACAATTGAATTGACATGAAATTGGCATTGTTTCTTCTTCCTCTTTTTCTTCTTCTTCATTTTATATTTTAACTTTTAAACTTTCCTTTATTATAAAATTCCAACTTCCAACTGACCCTTGAATAATAGGTTTTGTTGCAAGGGTTATTTGAGGTCTAAATGAGCCCAATGACATCTGTTTAATTTTAGATGCTTGGAAAATATTCTAAAATTAATGAAATCCAAATGTACGACCAATGAATAGAACAATTTTATTTATTAAAAAGACGGTTAAAATAATTCTAAACATTTCAAGAAAACAAAAGAGGTGAATGGGATTTGTCGTTGTTTAAATTGTACTTATTCTATTACATTTCAGTGAAATGCCCTCTTGACCTTCCACAGTTTGCTCGATTTCCTCGTCAGTCTCCTTCCAGCTAATTTGCTTTGACATAAACAAAAAGAAAAGAACTCAAGAATCAAATGCAGTCATCCACTATTTGGGGTTTCGGTGCTGATTATAGCCAGATACGAATAAGAATGGATGGAACTTGCTAAAAGCAGGACCATGTTATTAATTCTTCATGAATATTTGGATGGTCATGGGAAATGTATGAAGCGACACAAATCTCAAATGTGTCACAAAATGCAGCTTGAGTGCTCATTCCTTTTCAAAATGTAGTTTGAAATGTCGTTGAAATGCATGATTTGCTGTTTTCCTCCTTTAGCAGGTTTTAGTCCACCTCTTTGGGCTGCAGAAATGTTAGGTGGCTTAAGTGAGCAATCACAAATCACCACTGAGGAAAGGTGATTTATCCTTTTCACGCACTCGATTTGCTACATGTATTCTTTTGAGAGGAATGCTTAGCCAGAGGAATTACACAGACATCAGCATCATCCAGGAGAGAATTTTCTTAAATGTTTGTTATACTCTTAGTGGAACTGGTGCTGGGATTCTATATAACTATCGCCTCTTGTGGGGTGTAAAGCCCTCTGAAACAAATACAAATTACAGTCTGTGGGAATATGTGTACATACATATAATCTTTGTATGTTTATAGGAAGTAAAACAGGGCTTTACACTACTTTTGTGCACCATGGCATTGTAAAGCATGTGATAAGTAGCAAATTGGGCAGCAGGAGTGATGCTGCAGATAAGCATGAAATTGTCAATGACACAGGTGATAATTCTCACACATCCCCACCTTTAAAAAGGAAATAAAACTCAATGCTTTGGATAGAGTCCCCCTCAGCCTTATGGCACATCTGAGGAATATTTAAAATAGGCTGTTTGGGAAAGGCTTTTCTACATAGAAACGGAATGTACCCAGGATAGGGTGTGTGTTTCTGTGTCATTTACAGCCTCACCAGAAAGGACAGTGACCATGACCCAGGTGTAGCACCTGGGCAGTGCAGTGCTGAGTACCTGAATGCAGGGAATTTTAAAGCTGCTTTCTTTTTCTGCAATGCAAAATGGACTCCTAGGTCACTTCTGAAGCTGAATATCAACTCTCCTTTTGGAATATAGAAGTGTGAAAAGCTAAAGCTAGAGCTAGGATTCTGGAAACCGCCTAAAAATTATGGGGTGCATAACTGTTGAGAGAGGGGATTCATCTAGGTAGCCTCTTTTATTTCCACCCACCTTTTCTTCTGAGCAAAGGAAAACAGAATTATTAATAAACCCGAAGATCCATTTGTGCTGATAACAAACCTTGCATGGAAGTAATTCACTTCATTCATGGATCTCGCTGTTCTTCTGATCCGTGGATTAGATTTATATGCTTCCTGTTTAGAAAAAGCCAACAAAGAATCAATATTATACATGTCTTCTGATGTATCTCCAGTTATCATATTTGAGGTTTTCCATTTTGGAGAGCTTTTCCTGGTTGGTCTTTACAGCATCTTTTTGCACTGATTTCTTTTGACTCCTTTGCCAGACAAAGGCATTAATGTGAGAGCTCTGCTTTTGACTCTGGCAATTTACCACTGCTGTTGAAGGCTGGCTTTCTTTTGAGGGTAAGTTTTACTTACCCTCAAATGGTAATGAATTCCTGTCACTCAAAAGTCAAAAGAAGTCTAACCTGTTTCCAAATTCTCTGAGTTCTGTTGTCAGCTAGTTTGGTACTTTCTCAAGTAGCTGTCAATGTTTGAAAAGAAGACCCCACCTTGCATAGAAACTGCTGGCAGTTTTTTGTGAAATTTCAAGATTTCTGAAGGGTTGGGCAGAATCCACTCTGGTGCCTGTGAAATCTCTCAGGTTCCTGGGAATCACTGATTTACTGCTAACAGTAAATTAGACTAAAGCTGACAAATACATAAAAGATTGGTGGAATCAGAGCAATCAGCATCATTCTGGAAGCTGGATGTATTTGCTATACTTCTATCAGATAACAACATAAAACTGTTTAAGCACAGTTTATTGGACATTTCTCTGTAGTACAGGTGCTGAGCTCCAGATAACTGTGTTACGTGGCTCAGTGCTTAACCTTATCATTCAGTCATTTTTAGCTCAGTTGACAGAAGGATCACTGGTGTAGCTGTAATTGGAGTTTACAATGTTTGCAAGTATTAGGTGCCTTGTAGCTTAATGCCATAACTATAGGGACAATAAATTACATGGTCATTAGAGGGCTTTAGCTATTCATATAGTATTAGGCATAAGAAGGACAGTAACATTTCTCTAATAACACATAAAATGTATATTCCAATTAAAACCATAATAGGATAGACTTGGCATTATATTACAGCCTCTCATGAATTTCACTGCTTAGAAATTATTACCGTTAAAATCATGGTTTCAAAGACTTGCACACAGGGATAATAAATTCTCCCAAGCAGGTTTAGAGAGAAGCATGGAGCCTTCATGGAGAAAGATTGTGCCTTAAAGCTAGGAAAATTCAGCCACTGAGCAAAGGTTTGAGGGGTTGGATTTCTTCCTTTCCTTTTTGTTCTCCACATTTGGCTAGCTCCCCAAACCAAGTGTGGCTTAATTAAAAGCAATTGAGCAAACAAAAAGTAGTCAGAAATGATATTTAGAACCTTTTATCTTCCTCTAGAAGGAGTGCTGCCCCTGTATTTTACTGTGTGTGTTGCCGTGTTTTTGGGAGACTTATTTGAAGGGATGTTGAAACCATTTCACTTTTAAATCCCATTCTGTTTTCGCTCCTTGATATGTGCAGATTTTCTTATACCAAAAGGCAGCCCAAAAGAGGGTAGTGAGAGATTGACTTTGTCTAAAGAACAGTTTAATGCATTACATTCTGCAGTATTCAATAGGGTTCTTAGCTCTCTTTTCCCTCACCATGGATGTCCCCAAGGACAGCACACAGCTGCTCTGCATGTGCATTCAGATGTCAGAGCTTGGTATATTCATTATCCCCAGGGTATGTTTCACTTATGTTCGAAGGTGTCGAATCCTATGAAACTCAAGCCTCTGTCTCACTGCAAAGAAACAAGTATGGGCTTATATGACCTTCCAGAAGAAGGCTGCTGGTCAGGATGGGACCCCCTTTCTTTATCTGAGGTTAGGCCTCCTTGTTTGTTCACCAGTCACTTCATCCTTGTAAAGCTGTGAAAGATACCGAGCTGTTTGGAAGACAAACTGAACTGTGCTTCCTTGGTCAGTTCTTCACCCCTCTCTCCCTGCCCATCCTGCAATAACCTCCTTAAGTCTCAGTCATTAAAATGGTTATAAACGGGCCTTGGGAGATTATGGGTTTGCATCACAGTTACACAAAGATTATTTGAAGTGTACTTAACATGGGTTAGGATTTATCTCCCAAAGCTGTTTCACAACAAGCAGAACTACTAAAGACTTCATTCCAGATTGTTAGGAGATTAGAAAAGAAAGTTAAATGGGTCAACAGTGGGGGAAATTAAACACCTTTTACAAAACAAGGATTTTTCTCGAAACAGATGCAAGAATGTTTAAGTGCTAAACTGACTGTTTTTCCTCAGGAATCTTCAGCATCAGATAGAAAACAACAACAAATAAGCAAGGCTGAAGCTGCTTTAAAGATGAAGAGTATCAGACCCTGCATTGGATTGGAAACTGCTCCTTTCCCTAGAGTTGCAGCAGATGACAAAACTAGATGATGAAAAGGACAAAGTTGTGTCAGCAAGAGTCACTCTACAGTTCCTTTCCTAGTGCCACAGTATTCCCATCCTTTTTCTCCAGTGTGAGCTGTTTCCCAAAATAAACCATTTGGTGGGTTTGTTGCACCTTTCCCCCATAAAAAAATTCCTGTGGGAATCTCCTGCAGCAAAACCATCTCTGGGATTCCACCTCAGTGTCTGGTTAGTTCAGCCGGCACCATGCAGCTTCGCTCATAAGATCTTGTGCAAAAGGAGGAAGAGGGATTTGTTCACCCTTAATCCCTGAACTCAGGGGATCCATATTCCAGCAGTGCTGGCTTTGAGGACCAACTTGCTGACGTCTCCTTCATTTGAGAATGGAGAAACATGGGGCAGCTGTGCCCCAAAACCTGGCCAGCACCAGCCTGTGCTGTGAAACACATCTTTCTTGCATTGTGGAGGAGTTGGATCCCAGAATCATAGAATACTCTGAGTTGGGAGGAACCCACAGAGATCACTGAGTCCAGCTCCTCGCCCTGTAAAGGACAACCCAAAAATCCCACCATGTGTCTGAGAGCAAGAGTGTTGTCCCAACACTCCTTGAGCTCTGGCAGGTTTGGTGCTGTGCCCACTGCTCTGGGGAACCTGTTCAGTGCCCGACCACGCTCTGGGGGAAGAACCCAATCTTAAACTGCCCTGGCACTGTTTCATGAATGATGTAGACTGGATAATACCCATCAGCTATGAGTTACATCCTTCTGACACATACCTCCACAGCCAGCCCCACCTTGTACTTTGGGTGTTGAAGTGCAACCTGCCTGCTCTTCTGTGCAAACCTTTCTGGTATATAACAAAAATAAACAAAGAACAGCCTCCGCTGCACAGGCCAAAGATCTTATAGTTGCTGTAGGAAACATACACAAGCATCTTCCAATGGAAACAGTGTGATGTCTTCTTGCGTGTCCAGAAATTTTTCATTCTGTCATAACAGTGTAGTCTCTCCACTCTTCTTCATAAGCTCTTCATCCCTCTTTGCTAATGGTTTACAATATAGAACAATTTAACTGTGTATATTGGTGTAAATAATGTCACCTTCTCTGTGAATTATATAAAATAATTCATTCTGAAGAACTCATGGAAGGGTTTTTAAGGCTGCAATTCATCTTCTCTTTTCCATTACCCTGGGCAAGAATAAAAACCAGATACAAATTTGGCTCTTTCCTTCAGAAATGAAAACATGTAGTTATTTCATACCTGAAACTAGTTTCTCTATGTTCCTAAATTGGACTGTACAAGTTCTGAGGAAGGTGTGTTAGTCCAGACTCCTTCCACTGAGATCAGTGGAACTATGGACAGCAGACAGCATAATATATATTGTTTCTGAAGTCCCAGATTGTCAATAATACTAAAATAATTACAGGTAAACTCAGATTCTTTCCAAATTTTAAACTTCATACCCACCAAATATTCCTATCAAGTCTAATTTATCAGTGCCTGTACACTTAAAAGTCACTGTTGGATAGTTTGATAGGAGCTGCCCCTTGTCCCATCCATCTCTGGGGTGTAGAAGATGCATTTCCTTGGGAGTGGGGAGTCCTGCCCTATGTCCACTTTCTGCTCACTGGATGCACAGGGTTTTGATTGGTACCGTGGACTGGCAACCACTTCCCTCAAGTGGCCACCATGGCTATAAGCAGGAATGACCCTGCAGATTTCCTAGGCTGGGGAGAAATAATTTTGTAATCTTTACATGCCTGCAGTTATTTGGAAAGCTTCCAGACTTCTTTTAAAGGAATTATATTTTACTCAACTTGTATTTTCCCATCTCTGGTTGCCAACGTTAGCACACAGGGTGGCTGACTTGCACATAAGATTTGATATTGAAATACAGGCACTTAAACAAGAAGTGAGGATTTAAATTTGGTCCAATTTAGGTATATGAAATAGGACTTTCATACATTTTTTTCTCAACCTCACCACCCAAAAGTGAGATTCACATATCCATTTAGGTGGCCACATCTGAGAAACAGGCACTCAAAACATATACAAGCTCATTAAGTATGCAATTATGGTCACCTAATTGTGGTATTGCACACAGGGGCAATTGCTTGGATTTCCTGTGGGGAAGAATGAGCACAAGTTTGCTGTGGAACACGAGAACATTCAAACTGTAGGCAACTGTACTTGTATGCACAAAATGCATGGAAAATCCTTGATGTGGGGCATCTGTGTTACACCAGAAAAGGAGAGCCCCAGAAACTCAGGTATTAGGAGTTAACATTACAATAGCACAACTTTTGAAATCCCTCCTTGTACTGTCACTTTAAATGTTTTATTGATTAAGGCCTAGATTACTTAACCTAAAGCCCTATATTTATATTTAGCCAAGGTAAGTTATGAGTCACAAGTAATCCTTTTGATCCAGAGGTTGCCATGGGTCACCAGAGAAATGAGTTGAGTTGTAATATCCTAGCAAACTAGCTGTGTGTACGGAAGAATAAATTAAATAAACTCTCCTTTAGAAGGTCTCAGTGATTCCATACTCTGTTTCTGTTTAACCAGAAAATGTTGTGTTTGTTTTCTTTTCTCCCCCTTTCTAAAACTGAAATATATTTGTGATGACAGATGCAAGTACAGTCGTTGATGCTTCTAGCTAGCTGAATTGTCTTTTCACTAAGGGTGTTAGCCCTGCTGTCCAGAGCCTTCAGCTGAGAGCTGGGCAGTGGTCTTTAAAAACACATCTGAATTAACTTGACTCAGGTGACTTCTCTGTGCTGAACTCCAAGTTGAAGTGGCATTATCCAGGTGTGTTTGCATCTGCCAGCCCAGGTCTGCTGTTTACTATTACAGCCAAACTAAGCTGATCTTCATAGTCTTCAGAACCTGCAAAACATGTGAAATACAAGTATGGGTATTCCCCTCTGTGTGCAAACCAGTTCTAGCCACAATGCACTAAATCATTTCAGTTCTCAGGCAGGCCAAGCCTGCAGACCCTAATCAGAATAGGAAATCCTTTTCTTCTTGCTTTTCAAAGTTTTGGGCCGTGTTAAACAAGTGGTGAGTACCCACATCTCCCCTTCAAGTCCTGCAGGCCTGGTTTGGCATCAGAATCTGCTTCACAGACACTGCAGATGCTGAGGATGCAGAGACCCCCCTGAAGGAGGGTGCTGTGTGAGGTGACCACACAGCCAGCCCTGTGCACACAGTGGGAGAGGGCTGAGATCTCTGCACACTCTGGGGAATGACACAGAGTTACTCCGGAGCCTGCAGAAGCTGTGCTTGCAAATTATCTCTCTGGACACACAGGAAATTTTGCCTAACACTGGCCTGCTGACAGACCTTGAGCTTTAGAGCAGACATAGCCCAAGTCATAGGTCTGAATTCACTTTGAACTGAAATTGGTATCATAAAGTAGCAGAGCCTTTTGCTTTGTTTGCTTTCTTTGGTGTGGTTTATTTTTAAAATGTATGCATATTTCCAAGAAGCATCTTGAAAATTTATTTTTATCGTGGAAATGGAATGTTTCTTGGCTTTTTGTGAGTCTATTGGTGAATGCTTATGTCCTAGATCAAGTTAGTGTCAGCACTTGCATACCAAAACCATGTAGAGATTGAAACTGATGTGATTTCCCATCCACAGCAGGTAGACCTTGCCCATTTCAAGCTGGATGACCAGAGGCTCACAGGACTGTCCACTGAGTTTTTCTGCCATAAACCTACTGAGGTTTACTGGGCTTGCTCAAAATATGAGATACCTCATAGTCATCACAAAACAGATGATGAGTCCCAGATGTTCAATGCTCATGGATTACTAAGGAAAGCAAATAGAGGGAACAACTTTTAAGGACTTAAACAAAAAATGTCTGGTCCATTTTAGGTTCCTAACTTGCCAAGTGGGTGAGTGTCTGTTCATATCCAAAGAAGTGTGGCAGCCCTGGGGCTGTAAAGTCATTGCATTAAAAATTCTCCAAGAGCTGGGACTATAGATCCCATGGAAATGTGGCAGCTGGCTGTGGATTACTTCAGCCTCTGAGTCTTCTTTTAACAAATGCTCCAATTTTATGGCAGAAAAAACAGAGTCATGAATTAATCTTCATCCAAATAACTGGGGGAGACTGGGAAGAGTGCTAGTTTCAGGGCTTTGAAGTACGTAATTGTCAAAACTCCCATTTTTTATTAAGTGGCTCTTCCATCCACACCAATATGTGGTTGTGTAATTAACTGGGCTTAGTTGCACTTAATCTATAAGCATAACTCAGCAAAAGACTTGACCTCAGGAGATTTCCTGTTTTACAAGTGGCCTGTTTTTGAAACCAGAGGATAATAAACAAAGGAGTACTTTACTACCCTGGTTCAGCAAATGGTTCCATATTGATAGACTCCAGTATTGAGCAATAGAAGATCCATTTGCTTCTTCTTTCCATATACCACCAGCATTTTCTTGTTCATCAGAATTCTTGAATCAAGAATTCGGATATTTATGCTAACCAAAAGCAGAGTTAGTCTGCAAAAGCGCCCTCTGCTTTTGCACAATCTTTTTTTCTCCATATTTGATGCTCAGTTATTGATCTACAACTCACAAACCCTTCTGCTTACCTACTTCAGTGACACCTCCATCGCAAAACTGAATTCCTGTATTGCAGTGCTCAGTTTTACAGGTTAATAGTTTGTCATTTGCTTGAACGCACAGGAACTTGTTGGCAATTCATCATTCTGCCTTAGTTCCTTTTGTTGAATAGGCAGGTCCTGGTAAAGCTGACCTTTGCACAGGTTTAATGTTTCCCCTTCACACCTTCAAGGCTAAGGAGTTTGACTGACATCAATAATTAATTTTTGAACAAATACAGCACACCTTTTCCTATGGTTCCCCTACAAGGTATGAGTCTTTGTGCATTGCAAAGGCATGTCATGAACAGGAGGGTCCAAAGGACACTGGTGGGAATTGAAGTCCAAAATTCAGCCGTCTCAGTGCAGTTGTTAGTGCTGTGTCTCACCTCTGCTGTGCTCTCATGTCCTTCTGGGTGCCACAGACCAGACAGAAAAATATGTGTGTGCTCAGTACATTCACAACAGGCTGGACCAGCTGCACCGAACAACTCAAATATCTGCTTTGGGCAAATGTAATGATCACAACAGGTCATTCTGGGAGCAGGTTAACTTCAATTGACTGTGTATGTCAGAGAAATTAAAACAAAAAAAAAGATCCTCAGATTCTGCCCAAGCAGTGAGGTCCCAGAAAAAAAAGAGGGCATGATGTGGAGAAATCCTGCAGTGGCTTTGCCCCTTCCTATGCTATCCTGGCCTGAATGGGAGGTCTTGGTTTGCAGGGCCACATGAGGACTGGAACATTGCAGCAGGTCATCTCTCTTCTCTTTCCTTTCCAGGTGATGTGGGTGAGATGTAAGCCAACTTGGGTTGGCAGAGACAGAGAAACTGTCTTCTTTGACAGTCTGATGGGAATTAAGCACTCACATAAGGCAATGGAGAAAAGGGAAGATGATTTATTAATATAGAGTATTTACCTCTCCTGGTATGGCTGACCATTGCTCATCTGATTTATCAATCTGAACTAGTCACCAGTATTGGCACAAAAACCTTAACAGGCAGAAGAGGTTATTGTGAGAGCAAATGATGCAAAATTGTAAAAAAATCTTTCCTAAGTCTGCCTTGTCAGCTTTGCTGTGTATGTCAGCATGTGCTGGCAACTAAGAAAAAGAACAGTTAAAAAACAGTAAGTCATCAATGTGCACAAATAATCTGTCTCATATTTTGCTTGCTGGGTATTTGTTATTATAATTTCTGTTCTTTTCAAGGATGCTCAGACTAAACAGCCAGGGTACTTTTAGCCAATATTATTTTTATCATTCCCCTTTTCCTTTATATAAAACATTTTTGAAATACCCACTTTGAAATTTGGGTAAACTAGCATGCCAATGCCTTCAGCTTTCAGAGTCCTGAATCCTAAACCATGCTGGCCATGACTCGACCTAGCAAGAGACTGATCTGGGGAAGAGGGAGGAATCTGGACAACAGGTGCTCTGTCAGAATTCCTCGCCTTTGAGGGCAGCATAACTTACAGTGCAATTTGTATTGCAACATAAATCAGGGCTGCCTCGAGCTCCACGTAATTCCTCTGGTGCAGAGTCTGCAGTTCATGTGATACGGTGGGGGCTGAGGGCTGCTGCTGCAACAGATGTTGGTGAAGAAATGAGGTGACAAGTGACATGGCCTCCATGGCACCAGCCTCCAAAAACAAGTGATGGACAAGGGCAGCTTTCTGACGGTGGCAACTCCTCAGCAGCAGATAGACAAAGGGAAGATTTGGGGAAGGTCATTCAGTTATAGAAGGCACCACACAGAGGCTTTGGAACAGCCCATTCAGAGTTCTTCTTGCATCTTGAGAAAATGGTAAAAATCTGAATCAAAACAGAGGAAAAGTGAGATGAGTGAGGTTTGCCCTTCTGCATGCAAGGTGGAGGAGGATTTGCTTTGCTTTTGAACATACATCAATGAGGCCTTCCTGTCACATATAGAAAGGGAACACTTCTACAGGTGTGTTTAGATTTGCAGGAGTCTTTCCAAATGTGCAGTATTTAACATTACAGGTTCTGCTGGAAGATGCTCAGTGAATCCTATTGCAGGTGGTTATTTCAGTCTCCATGTGCAGGAAGCAAGGGAAAATTTGTAGGTGGATTGAGCCTGGGATGAACAATCTCTGGGAGGAACTACAGCCAGCTCTGGTGAGGAGATCTGTGTATTCTGTTGTTATGAGATTCCATGTACATAAATCTGCACTGTAGCACAGGAATCCCTATGATCTGCAGTTTCCGTGGCTGCTGAGCAGTGGTGGAGAGACATCAGCTTCTAAACACTGCTTTACATTTCCCTCTTGTCAATGAATCTGTGTGAGTTTGTAGACACTCAGCTCCTGAGGAATTCCCATCGCCTTCATTCCAAGGATGAACTGGATTAGGTTCTCCCCACGTGTCTAACCCTGCAGGGCCCAAGTCTTGCTGCCCAGCAAACCCAGCATGAAGCCAGACAACACTGGCCACTTATAATGTGTAAGGAATTCAGCTATCTCCATTCTCTTGGCTTGAGTATGACAATGCAGCTGTGCCACATGCCCATGCAGACAAGGGGGCAGAAAATCCTCCTGAATCTTGCCGTCATGGTGTTTTGACCTCATTCTGGGGCAACTCTTGTATATGCTGTAATGTCCAGACACCAAAAGAGCAGCAAAGATTGATATTTCATGGCCATTGTAGGACAAACTCAAACATATGGATGCAGGATGGAGGTGGGACATGGTTCTCATCAAGTCATACTCTTAAGTAATGTTCTTGTCACAAAACTCTGAAAAAATGGGAGTCACCTGGCGCTAGAACAGATGTCACTGTTCTTCAACCAAACTCCATTTCTAATCCTCTGTTTTTAATGTGTTTGAGACAGACGGTAAAAAAAAAAGGAGGGAGAAGGAAGTCCAGGAGAATTGTAGATCTTTACTGCACATACCATGAAGAGGCAGCACAGTGGAAGGCACTGCTGAGCTTTGAGGAGCTGGCAGGCTTGAAAGTTTGTAGCAGCATTGCAAGCAGCTTTCCCTTTTACTGGAACTTGGAAAATTCATTAGGACTGAAAATTGCCAGATCTGTTCCAAAGGGAAGAGAGAAGGGTCATGTAAAGTTTTGAGAAAATTCAAAACGCTTTTTTCTTTCCTTTTTTTTCTTTTTTTTTTTTTTTTTAAGAATTTACAGATTGTGAGAAATTGACCTGAGCTTCCAATTGAAAAATTTTGTCAAACATTTATGTTGGGTGGGGTGGATCCAGCCAGGAGATACAGTGATGAAGTGTTGGGCCTGGGCAGTTTCCACTGGCAGAGATCTCCTGGAAGCCAGGCTGGATTTTAAAGCTCCCAGCAGGAGCAAAGCTGGCCACTGGTGCTCATTCTGTTCTGCTGCTCCATCGGCACTAATCCACACGTGCAGCAGCACCCCCGTTATTTATAGCTGACTTACATTCAAAAGTTGGTTATGAATGTGCACCAGAAAGATGCAGAAGGAAACCTGGAGGATGCCAAAGGCAGAGGGGCTGTGCAAAGTGTGTATCCAAAGGGTGAGGGCAGGGGTGGGAGCACGGAGCAGGTTGATAATGAGTTCTGAAAGCTGGGATTTGTTGGCTGCTGTTTAACAAAATGGAAAAGCGAGGTAGAGTGCAATTAGGAGGATTACTGTGAGCTCATAACTCCTCCCCAGCTCCTGAGAGAGTGGTTTGTTCAACTGACCTTTTGTTGGGCTGGGCTGGAAAGATATAAATTAGCTCAATGCACGAATATTTTCATTTAATAAAACTGCCCCCAAATTTGTTTGGAGTTCCCAGGCTTCTTGGGAGAAAAAGAAAGAGATCTATTATGTTCTACAAAAACAATGACATTTTACCCTCTGTATTTACTCTCCCAATAGAAAATCTGCAGTCGGCCAAGGTCCCTATCACTGCAGCTCTCCCTCCCTGCATTCCACATGCCCTTACAAGCACCCAAAATCCACCCAGAAAAGCACTTCATTCATCAGCCAGGACTTCACCTTCCCTGCAGGAAAACAAATCGCCCCAAAGTCCTACTGACAGATAAACCTTCTTACCTTGAAGAAGTTAAAAATAGATGAAGAACAGAAAACCATTCAGAAGGGAAACCCAGGATCTGCTGGAGGCACATTTTGGGTTATCTCCCAAGGGCATTGGGGGCAGGCAGGGCAGGATCACTTGGTGCCCAGCAGCTGGTGAAGCCTGGGCATGTCTCCCTCGTGCCTGCTGCTTCCAAACTGACCATTAGAGGAGGGCAGGGCCTGGCAATAGCTCTGAAAGCTCAACAACAAATAAATGTTCATTTGGAAGCTCCAGTGGCACCCCTTGTGCCATGCTGCTTGGATGAAATGTGCTGATCTGTCCTCTCCAGCAGTGGCATGGGGAGGGTCAAGGGGCAGCAGCACCGAGTTAGGGGACATGGGCAGTGTGAAGCAATCCCTCCTCTCTCTTTGCCTCAGCTCCTTTGAGCCAAGGCACACACAGAGGTTTCGGGGCAGACACTGTCCAGTAATTAGCCCCTTGCTTTAATTGTTAATATCCCCTCCATGGTGCTCCAGACACCAGATGCTGCTGCAGGCAGGTCTGCCCATTCTTCCCCAGTGCATTTTGCAGAGCCTGAGGTAGACAGCACAACCTGAGGGGAAAATGCAGAAAACAAGGGGGTCATTTTATACCCAAACTGGAAAGGGGAATCCTGGGCCAATCACAGAATGGTTTGGGTTGGAAGGGACCCTAAAGATCATCTTGTTTTAACCCCTGCCTTGGGCAGGGACACCTTCCACTAGACCAGGGTGGCTCCGAGCCACATCATCCTGAACACTTACAGGAATGAGGCATCCACGTCTTCTCTGGGCATCCTGTGCAAGGGCCTCACCACCCTCACAGGAAAGAGTTTCTTCCTAAAATCTGATCTCACCCTGCCCTCTGTCAGTTTGAAGCCATTTCCCTTTGGGGGCTGACAGGACTCTGGTGCTCTAAGCAAGGACAGGTTTGGACACAGGCACTGAGATGGGTGTCAGTGGTCTCAGGGGCACTGCAGAAATGTGGAGAAAGGGAGCCATTGAAAAGTCACTAAAAGATCCTCTTTCCTTTGAAAACCTCCCCATGTGGTTTGCCTGAGTACCAAGCAACTTAATTGTTGGATGCATTTAAGTAATATTAAACTCTGCCTTTTTTTCTTCATGTTCAAAGGGAAAGAGGCTGTATCGGTGCGATTCATTTTTTAAAGCCTTTTAAAAGTTCTCTTTGGCAACACCTCTTTGAAGTCTAATCCAATCTGCAATATATGTCTTCCAAGTTAATCCCAACTTTTGCAGGACAACCAGAAACGTTACATAAAGTCCTTCCAAAGAACAACAGCAGTGCAAAGCACAAAATAGTGAAATCTCCTGGCAAGTGGAATAATTTTGCTATTTACAACAGCATAAACCCCCAGTTACTTCAGCAGTGTGTTGACCATGCAGGCCCAGCCCTCCTGGAAACCAATTTACTTCACAGTTTTGCTGGATTTATTCTGTATTTGCCACTCAAAGTGAGATTTCGGTTCAAAATGTTAATTTTTAATAAAGCAGCAGTTTTATTTTAGAAACTTCCAGGAACTGTTTCTGGTTTGTGTTCATTGCAGAGCTTTATAGCTTTCTCAGGATCTCTGGACCTTCCATATGCATTTTCTAAGTACCTTCCTTCACAATCTGTGCTGTATTATGTGTGATCCCTGAAGAGTGAAGTTAGGTACTCCTTCTGATACAAAAGAAAGCGCTGGGTTAAAAAAAAGGAGTGGAAAGACCCTTAAATAGAAAGGAATATCATAAGTGGAAATTAAATTCTGGGTTACTCTACCAATCAAATATGGCAAATAAACATCTCTTTAGGGTTGGCAGACAAAGTCCTCTGGCTTCAAGTCAAAGAAGGAAAAATCAAACCTGGAAATAAGAGGTAACCTTTTAAACACAGTGTAACTTATTAATAAAACAACTTCCCAAGGGACATGATAGAGTCTCCATCACTCAAACTCTGGTCTTGTTGTCCATGAGGATTTTCCTCACAGGATGCCTTTCTCCAGCTAACCCTCCAAAACCCAGTTCTTTGTCCCACAGGGTTAAACCTGAATACTTTCCTCATCTCCTCATCTCAAATCACCCTTTTTGCTCAGCCTAACAGGATGACTAACGTAATTACACACCACAGAGATGGTTTTCTAAGCCTGTGTTGGTTTTGACATCAACTGCTTCTCCAAGGGCTTTTGTGCCCCAAAGCCTCTCCATTGTTTTCCAAGAATATTTGGTCTAATGAATAAGCAACTCTTCTCTGCCTCTCCAAAACAGTCCTTTGGAAAAATCCATGAGAGGGCTCTGTCATGTGCTGTAGAATTTGGTGCAGGAAGAATTGGCTTGAGTGAGAGAAGTGCAGCCTTGTTTTTTGTGTGATCTCCAGGACCTCCCAAACTGGCCCTGTGTGTCTCCAGACTGAGCTAGGAAAGGCTTTATGGTAAGGTTTGCCCCAAAACCCCTCAAGCACTGAACTATGTTCCTGCTTCTTTGTCATCAGAGCAACACCTGGGCAAAAGCAGAGGCTGCTCTGAGCTGCTGTGGGTTTGGCTGTTGGGCTCTATGTTCCTGGATGGTAGATGCAGGGAAATGTTATGCTCCTGAGCCAGCTTTTCTGGGCCACAACTGCTTTCCAGGACTTTCATTATGTGGCACAGGTGTTCTGCATTATAACTCATTTTTCGCTCCCAGGGCTGTAAGGGGATAGGGCAGTCCTACTTATTATTGTAGTTGGTTTTTTTTTTTTTTTTTGCAAATGATCTGCATTGGTGTTCACAGTTTGCTGATGGCTCATTTGTACCGTGAATGGTATTGATACGTCTGGAAATGTGACCCAGCAGATTTACTGCACAATTGGCAGCATTAGAGAACCCTGAGACATCAGCCAAAACCCAGAATAGATTAGGTAGATTGCTATTGCATATACAATATACTTCTCCAGTGTTCTTCTTGGGGTTCTTTTGGATGCAGCTAAATGTGTTTGGCTATGGAACATAAATCTGTTTCCATCTGCATTTATTTACCTTGTAGGGTGTACAGGATGTTGGTGTGTCATCTGTGCATGCACATGTGCCTGTGTGTTCCTATATATGGGTTTAAACACATGTATATTATGCATCTACCACATATTTTTCGGTTCAAGAACCTCTCATATGTTATTCCATCTGTTCCCTTTTACTGATGTAAAAGACGTTTAGTGAAAACAGTTATTTTCCCTTATTCTCTTTCCTGAAGATGTGCTGTTGGTCTGCAAGAGAAAACATAATAACAATGTTTATACAGCAGAGACATCAATGTAGTGTAGACTTTGCAAATAGAAAATAGTGATATGTGGAACTGATAAAATCTTAGGCAAGATTTTTCTGCAAAAAAAAAGTGATGAAAACAAAATTTCCATTAAGAATAACTTTTTGGTAGAGACATACATAAAATTTGTACTTTTCAGGAGATATATTTCGGTGCCTGGGTTTTCCTTTTTCCAGTGAAAAGACAAAATTTTTAGCAGAAGCAAAGCACTGTCCATGGATTTCTTTTCATTGGAATAACAATTTTCCACAGAAAAACCCCAGCTGGGTTTTTTAAAAAAATTTTTAAGGCGGTCTAGCTGTGTGGTTTTCTGGCTTGAGACAATAATTTCAGAACTGACTTAAACTAATATCTGTCTAGATGGACAAACCTAAGCTAAATGTAGGTCCAATGCAACACTCATGTCCCAGATCTTTGCCTTGTGGCCTTTATGACTCCACAGTGTTTCACCAGAATAATCTGACCCCTTTCTCAGAGTGATAAACAACTCATTAGATCATGCTGCCACCTTCAGCGTGGGATGACCCCTTTTTCTGCCCAAAAAACTGCTCCCCTTACTTGTGGTGAGCACAGGACCCAACAACTGGTTATGGAAGTACTAAATTTGTGCAGCCATAGTGGGGAAGGACATGTCCTGTACTCCAAAGGCTGCACAAGAACATGGAACAGTTATTATATGATTTCAGATGAGAAAACCCATATTTGCATCCAATTTGATTTTACTAAGTTTATACCTGAAGGTGACTCATGCAAAGGCAGCAGTTGGGTTTTTTAGGCAGCCAGGGGCTGCTACAGCTCTGAAGAGACCATCTGAATTCAAGTAGGATGAATTGAAGTTAATAAAAGGATTAAAATGTCCACAGGTAAACACCTGTGCCATTGTCACTCCATCCTCTAAACTTTACCTCACATGGAGGCTTTCCCAAAATCAAAACACCTATGGATTTCTTTTTTCCTGCCTGCAGAAGATCTGGCCTTGAGCAAAAAGCAGTAGAAGAACTTCAGCAAAAATAATTCCTCTGCCCTTACCAGAGTTATATTTCCAAGAATACAGTCCCTGAAGAAAAGGGAGACCAACTTATTATTTTAGTTTTAAACTGAAAACTGAGATTCTACCTCAAATTTCTTGGTCTCCTCTGCTGAGAAGAAAAGTTAGAAAGGCCAGTGGCTTTGCAGACCTACAAAATTCACCCAGAGCCGTTCTGAAAATAAACAGCATCAGAACGAGATAGTTTTGCTGAAATAAAACCCTGCAGTAATAAAACAAATGACTAACACTTTCTATTGGTCTACATAGCATAGAACACGAAACATACATGTAAGCAAGTCAAGATGGATGAGTCATCTTGACTTAATAAAACTTACAAATACTTGCTAAATATTTGAGAAGTCACATGCCAGGAGCCTTCATCACTTGTTTTGTTAGACTCCTGCTTTGCCAAGTCAAAACAGTCAGAAATCATAAAAAATAATCCACACAATCTGTCTGAAAACACAGTTTTCTTGCATTATTTTTCTTGCTTTACAGCACAGAGTCCTTCATTCTGCTGTCAAAATTTTGCAATAGAGAGCATGACTTCCTCTTCATAAGGTAAGCAAATGTTTTGCGTTTATCAAGTTCCCAGAGTCTAAATGGAGGGAGAGTCAGCAGACCTCACATGTTTATGTTTCTTTACTGGAAATGAGCCACGGGAAGTTGCAGTTAAAAGGCTGCTGTGTCTTGGGGTTCAAGGGACACAATAGGCTTCAATGACTTTAACATTGCTGAACATCTGAAGCTCTGTTTGCCTTAAATATGAATTATAAGTGTTCAGAGCCTCCACAAACAGGGCTGGAAACCAGAAAACTACATTTATTCATGAAGCCCACTGCTGGTTTGCATTGGTTCACAATCTTGTTTTCCTATTAAAAGAATAATAATTGCCCTCACCCCTGCACCACCAACCTAAACCACATCCAGCCTAGAAGTCCAACATCTGGGTTTCTCTGGACACATTTTCACTCTTTTCTTGGAAATTTTGCCTGAGTTCAATTTGGAGATTTTAAAAAAAATTTAGGAGGGGATATCCAGATGTTTAGTAATCCATCTGGGTTATTGTGCCAGTTAGGCTGCTGACCACCCTGAAATTTCAGCTCTGTCCATTGTCTGTGAGTAGATCAAAGCAATCCCCAACATGCAGTGAGATAAGTGCTCTGGGGATGGTCAGATCTTCAGCTCAGGAGCTGCAGGCAGAGCCTGCACCAGTGATAAACATGATGTGTTCAAGACACGGTGGGCTTGCTGTGCCAACACATGCACACAGGGACTGAGGCTTCCCAGAAATGTCAGGCTTGTTAAATATGTCAAAAAGTGGAAACCTCAACTGGTTTCTGGAAAGAAATATTGCAAGGCAACCCAGCAGTGCATGAAAAGTCCACACAGGTGACAAGAAAAGCTTGTCATTTTGAACAAAAGCAGGGGATACAGCTGGACAGGTGGAAGAACAGAAGTTTCCGTGCCAATTTCCCTCCAAATTACCTGTGCAGGTTGAACCTGTTACTCACTCAGCAGAAATGTGATAATCAACAGTGAAACAGGCTGCTCTTCCCTTGCAACTGTGCTCCATAAATCAGAGCTCAGGTGTGGCCCTTTAGCAACAGAGATAAAACAGTGATTGAATGGCAGTGGAACAAAACAAGCAGTGGAAAGGGCTAAACGTTATACACCGACTTGCTGGGGAATTAAATTAGCTTAATTGACCATAGATGGATAAAATTTCTCTCATTACCTGCTTGTGGTGTTTCATTTGCCATCGAGGGGCTTAGTGAAGCTTTAGCTCTCTGCTCTGCACATGTTCAGTGCCTGGGAGGAGTTGGTGCTCTGCTGAGCCAGAGTTCTGCAGTTATAAACAGGAAGAAATATCATTTGGCTTTTAATGCAAAATTTGTGTCCCACAGCCTTCCTCCCTCAGAGTCATCATTTGTCTCTGACACAGAGGAGGAACAGCAACATTACTGGGAAAAGGAGAGAAGTTGCTCCTTTTTAGAGATGGCCTCTCTCCAGCATTGCTCCAGGGACAGCAGGTTGCTGAGCTCCAGTTGTAACTACAGAAATCAAATTTGCATCTGTCTGATCAGCTTCCCCATGAATGTACCCAACACTGACATAGGAATCACCTTTACCCCCGGAGGCTGTGGTTTGTCCCACATGGCACACCTTTTTTTGCTGTTGTCTGCAAGTGAAGGTGGAACACACTCCACAGACAAATTCGTGCAAACAAAAAATCTGTGAATCTCAATGATTTTGGAGAAGCTTGTCTGAGCAGTATACAGGGCAGTACTGGAGCCCTGGTGAAGAATAATGGAGTCAAACCCTCATTCACAGAGGGAAAATCATCTTTCCCATTCTATCTACATACTGCTGGAGTGTTGCTGTGCTCTACATCTTCTGTTGCTTTGCTTTGGGTCCTAAAGGACGCTACTAATTGTGAATTAAAATTGATTCCCCATGTCCTGCTCTTCATGGTGCACACAGAGGGAAAATGCTCAAAGTTAGGCAACCTGTAACTGGAACAAAATGCATAGACCAAGTGTATTTCTTTCAAGGTTAAATGAACATCAAATCAGAGTGAATTTTCCTGTGAGGCTATAGGGTCACCATGGCTGCTCTGATCTGCTCTGCCTCTTCAAAGGCTGTTTGAAAACACTTTTTTTCAAGCAGCCAATGATTGCTACAAACAGAATCACTTACATTATTTACATTTTGGTATGTTTGACGCTCTGAAGGAAGAACTATACATTTGTGAGCTTTTTTAATTTTTCCAGTAAAAACAAGAGTAGTAAGGATGCAAAGAGGACAGCCCTTTCCAGATAGTCATTGTCCATTGCATATCTCTGGTCCCTGGACCTTGAACCTTACAGCACATGTGGGGTCTTCAGTGCACAAATCAGGATTTTATTGAGTTTTTTTCTGACTGCCTTCCTTTGGGGAGATGGCCAATGTTATAGAGAATTCTGCTCGTCACACCTGTACAAAAAACCCTATACAATACCAATTATATTGGAGGAAATTGTGTGTGGTATAATTGTGGTTAATGCATAGTTTTTAATGTAATTTTTGGTGAAATAATGCACATTGTGAATAGGTATTAGAAATCACTGTTGCCTTAACCTGTGTTTGGTGCTTAAGTGAACTTCTTTTTTCTTGAACCCATTGCTGGTACCTTCCCAAATCCTTGCCTCAGGCCCTCTAAAAATCTGAGTTTCTGTATCAGTGGCTAGATGTTGTATTACTTCTTTTTAATTGTAAAATTTCATAAGTAGGAATACAAAAAAAAAATTGTAAACCTGGCAGTTGAGCACTATTGCCTCTGCCAGTGGAAGAGGTGCTTTAGACAATTCTGTCTGAAATGAAATAACACAAAGCTCTTTTACAATATGTTAACATTACTGAGATTTAATTTTAATTAACACAGATCTTGTGGAGGATGGGAAATGAGCATCATTAAACCACCACTGTACTGGTAATATCTGTGGTGGCACCACTGGTTAAATTTCCACCAAGTTTATTTATTATTACAACTACAACTACAATAACAATAGCAATTACAATTACAATTGCAATTACAACAACAACTATATTATTATTATTGCACATTCCTAAAATGTCTAGAAGATGAATAGATTTCATTAACTGTACAAAAACCCAATTCGAGAATGAACAGGGATCTTAGCAATAAGCACAGAACAAAAGGACAAATTTTGTAGAAGATCTACCATGCACAGGGCATTTTTGGACCAGAAGGACATGCTCTTGCATTGTTTCTGTCTGTCTTCAGGAAAATTTGTATGTCCCAGGAATATGGTACTGCTTGTGTGAAGAAGGGAAAAAACTGCAGTGTTTTAGCCTCTTGGAGAAAAAAGAAAATATGTTCTTACTTCAGTCTCTGTTTTTCAACAGCTTGGGACTTCAGTTCTACAAACCCTTTCAGATAATTTTTAAAAGCTTATGTGGAGAGCATGCAGACAGTTATGAAGTCATTTGTCTGTTGCAACAGAAGATTAGGAAGGGTTTGATCTTCACTCAGGGAAGGACATTGTCTCTACTCATAAAACCTTCCCTTTGAACGTGCAGGGGTTCCTCCCGTGGGCCTGGATTGCACCCCCACTGCTGCCCCATAAACCCTGAGAGAGCTTTTCCCTGTGGATTTCCCATCCATCACCCAGCCAGGAGGGCAGAGGCTGCTCCCCTCCTCTTCCCCCAGCTCCATCACTGAATTCCCTCGTGGGCTGATCCGTGGTTCACAAGCTCCAGGGACCCCCTGGGATCCAAAAGGTCTGGTTGCTTCCTGGACAGACCTTTTTCTCCAGATCCTCCCTAGAGCTTCAGTGTTGCTGCTGCTCAGCCTCTCCCTTCGGAGCTCCCTGGACCACCTGGGGGTTTCTCTTCCCACTCCAGGGTGGAAAGACAACGCAGGCTCACATGTGGTGTGGTGAAAGAAACAGACTCTTCCCTTGGGAATTCCTTCTGGGAATTTTCCAGGAATACAAAAAAGCTAAAGAATATAACCTCACAGCAAAACAAACTCAACACAGTGATTTATAAACTGATTTTGGAATTCTTTTGTATTTGTTGGCTGCTTTCAAGGAAATCACTCAATAATATATATCAATGACAATAACTTCACTCTATTACATTTTTAACTGCTGATATCCAGTGTTCAAACCATGGAGGGTAAGATTTATACAATTAGTTATTTATTAGTGCTGAAATTTTAATGAATAGGACTCTCTTTCCATTACTGGCATACTTAAATGGAATGGCATTATCCCTTTTTGATAGTATCTGCCTTGGTGTTTCCTTCACTTCATAAACAGGGACACATCAAAGATTTTATACTACTGTAAAAAAACTCTGAAATAGAATTCAGTGCTCCTATACGCCCGTTTTCCTAGCATTGTCAGAATGTGGAACTTATTTTCATTTCTGAGTATCTTAAAGGACTTAGCACCCTTTCCTTTTTAGTAATCTTCTTTGTGTTTGCTGTGCACTATGGTCCTCCTAATAAAACAAAATATTCAGACTCCCATTTTACAAGCTTTTAAAAGAACACCAGACTCCAGTGACTTGGTAAACCTCCTTTTTTTACCCAAAGCTTAAAAAAAAAAGGAGTAGATAACTTGGGAATGTGTGGCATTCTTATTTGCCTCAAAAGCCTTTGATTTGACAGTATTTGCAGCCACATTTTGTACGCAGTGGTTCAAGACAAGCAGTGACTGGGTCTGCTTATCTGGGGCTCTGCAGCTCCTTGGTGGGAATGACTCTCTTTACATAAAATCCAAGCAAAATGTACTTTTGCTCCTATTTTTTAATTGCACACAGAAAGCCAAGGAATTCTGGCAATTTCTATGTAAATGTAGGGGAAAGGTATCTTTTAAATTCAATTTTAATATTATATACTAAATATATATATATTTATTTGGTGTATTTGTAAGATCTTTCATTAGGCCTGAAGAGGGAATGTTTTGTCACAACAACATTACTGTAATTATTATTAATTATGATACTCATAATATTATGAATAATAATACTACTCATAATATCGGAGTTTCAGGCTTCTACTTCAAATTCATTTAAATCTAGTCAATTTACAGCTTTACAAGTCTTTTAAATAACCTCAGAGAATTCTGAATCAGGTCCTAAAATACTTCAAATTAACTGAAAATTCAATGTCAAGAAAAAAGAGACACTGCAGGCTAGCTGAAAAATTATACAAAATCTAGTGGCTGTGTGACATTGAAAGTACATTTTCCATTTTCAAAAATCTGTTTAAATAATTTCTAAAACCTTTCCATTATTTTATTCCTTGAGTGTTTGTTTTCTACAAATGAAAACAAGTAATTTCAAAACATGGGAGCTGCTGATTATTTTCACAGAGTGATTTCCTCCAGCCCTACATTTCTTAAGTCAGTAAAAATAAAAAAACCCAGCTGTTAGCTGATTATCTTATTTATTCTTCATGTAGAAACCCCCTTCAACCAAAATAAGCTTTATTTTTATAGCAAAAAGTGGGAAGAGGTTTTGAGCTAAGAAAATGTGTTTTCTCTGCATCAGCAGGAATAACAGAGATGAACAGCTTAAAAATCAGTGGTGGATCATAAGCCTCTTCTCATGTTAGTCTGTGCAGCTGAACTGCATGATAGCAGCTTGTTAGGCTGTAGGTTTTTATTGAAATGCCTATTGAGCAAAACATAATTCATGCTGCTGCTTGCCCTTAAAACAGGAAATAATATACCCATTTAACTTAATCACAATTTATATTACATGTGCATATTTCTAAACAAGTGCTGTAGATGGAGAGTTTGGTAGCAATAATATTTATGAATTACACTTTTAGTTAGCAAAGGAAAATGTGTGACCTCTTACATTTTGTTTGACATTTGAATTTGGTATCCCGTATATGTGACATGGGTGATGGATGCTTATTAGCACAGTGTATAAACAGGAAATGCTTCTAAGCTGACCATTTATTAGTGCAGTATGTGTTCAAACTGAAATTTGAATTTTAGCTGCAGTATTCTTTTCTGATGACTGCAGAGCTGAGGTATAGGTGGGTTTCTTTTTCTTTCTCTTTTTTTTTTCACTTCTCATTTGCTTTCCTCTACAGAATGGTCAGATTTACCAGTAAATTTTATATCTAAATCAGTTTTCCCTATGGAGCTTGAGTAAGTATATGAACACAAAGACATCTCTTTGAACTGTAAAAACAGAGACATAGGAAACGTGTGAAGTGAAAGAATTTTGTAGAATTCATAGTGAATTTTCCTGGTTAAATAAATAAGTATATTCACCCACATTCCCCGCTGTGTCCTGACGTATGCACTGAGCCATTTCCCATTTACTTCATTCCTGTAGAAAGGCAGGGAAGAGCCATTCCTTCCCCAGGAGTCTGACAGCTGATCCACTTTGGGTCTGTCCTCCAGGACTGGAGACATCATCATTTTTCACTCACACTTAATTGCTCTTTCTAAAGAACCCACCCTTAAATTCCTGACAAATATCTGAAAAGCTTTGTCAGTGAAAGTTTCAACACTTCATCTTATCAAAGCAGGAGTGAAAAACTCCACGTATTTAGAAGGTTTCTCCCAGCAGAGGAAAATAATACAGTTTTTTCTAAAAAGAAGCCACTCCTCTCCACTTTTCCTGATGACTTACTAGAGGAAATATATAGAATAATACAGAGACACTGTTTCCCTTTCTGTATCCCATTTAAAAACAGCCTTCAAGAGAGAGAACATATATCTATTTTTCCTAAGCACAGCCTTAATATTCCAAAATATTTGGATAAAATTTATTTGTTTAACAAAAAAACTATGATGACACAGTAGAGTGACTCAAAGGAAAGATTTTATTTTAAATATCTCTCTCCAAAGAGCTCTACTGTATTGTAAAGTGTCTGTCAAAGAAATTATTTTCTATGTAAAAAGTTAGTGGAGAAATTCCACCTAATTCGTTAATAAAAGTAGCAGGTATGAGACAATCCCAATGGTTACTGCTACCATTAAATACCTTTACTAAATGCACAGCTTTCCACTGTGCAGGACCCAATCACAGGAAGGTTAGCAACCTGGAAATTGAAACTGGCAGATCTTTAACATTCTGCTTTTCAGTGGAAAAAAGTAACATCTTTATAGATGAGAGTCAAAGGTTAAATTTAGTTTGTATCAAATTACAAAAATATGCTTTTGGTGAGGTTAGATTCTCATGCTCAGAGCAATTCAAACTGTAATGAAAGCAAACATTGAAAGAGATAATCCCATTAAAGATGAACTATTCACTTTAACCTCAAATATTTGGTAACTAAAATAAAACCATCTTAGTAGGAGGATGAAGTTCAGCTCTTAAGGGAAACTGGAACTCAATATTATACCTCAGATTGCAAAAGGAAAAGAAAAAAAAAGCACTCTCCTGTTTCTAAAATAAAATGTTATTTGGGGGGAACAAATTAATTCGTGTTCTTCTCTTGAGGTCTACACAAAACAGTGGTGACCTTTGTGGCAGTGTGTGCTTGTGCACTGCAGGGTGAATTGTGCTTTTCTCCAAGCAGCAGCTTTTGCAGGAGCAGCAAAGCCAAGCAGTGAGGAGCAGGGATGGATGTCTGTGCTGGGAGGTGGCTCAGAGTCAGGGTGGCACCCATGTGGGGATGTCTCCTTTCATGTCAGCCCCTCAGCCATGCAGCTGCTTTCTGATTCTGATAAAAACCTCGAGTTTCAGCTCGGAATAAAGTCTTGAACAGCCCTGATTTCAGCCTCAGTCTGCCCCCTGAGCCACCCCAGCCTGGCACCAGCAGGGAGCACAGAAGGAGCCCTGAGCTGGGGCTTGGCCCAGGTACTCAGTGTGCTTTGGAGGTCTAGGCAGTTTAGGATTATCCACTTCTCTGAACAAAAAGGGGAGCAAGAAATATTTTTAAAGCCCCATTGCTAAAGAATTGAGCTCTTTAATATAATGTGACAAAGCTTTTGACTTTCAAGAAAGACCAAAAAACATCTTTAATCCCTGAACTTCTGATACCCCATTGAAAACTCACCCATAAATGCAGCCACAGCCAGAGTCTTTCTTCACTCCCAGAGGCCTGGATGATGATTTAAAGAATTTGGGAAGAGACTCATATTCTTTCCTTTTACAACTCAAAATAGACTGAAAAGATTTTTTTTTTTAAAGGTTAAGAAAAAAATATCGTAGACTGATATTTCTTTTTCATGCCAAGTTTCAGCCTGGAGAAAATTTTATGGCTGAGTTCTAATCCACTGGAACCCCTGGTTTATAACAGAAATGCTGACACAATGATAACTGCAGCGTTACGAATGCTGGCGCTATGATATTTATTGCTCCCTAGTGCCAGCTGGGGTTAATCCTTATTAAATGCATTCATTTTCTGGCCTGGTGGAGAACAGATCACTCAGTGATCAGGCAGAGTTTGGGTCCCTGGTAGCGTTAATGGAAGATATCACAGAAGACACAGTAAGTGAGGAGACTTTAAGGGGGCTACTGAAGGTGTTTTTGGGGATTAAGTGGCATTCTCTGGGGGCTTGAGCTCAAATCCAGGGTGTTTGTACTCAGAAGTGTCTTTTGGAGCAGCACATGCTGAGAACTTTGTTCTTTTTATCATCAATGAAGGGCTAAAGGAAAGGAAAGGAAACATGACGTGGTCATGTATTTGCATAATGGGCAGTGGAGTAAATCCCAGTGAGAAAGAATTATCAATGTCCCAGGAAGGATATCCAGGTGTGAACCCAAATACCCCAATTGTGTGAACCTAAATATCCCAAAACCTGTGCTATGTTGAACTGTGCTATTTAACAGTGTTGGAAGAGGGGAGGACTGACAAGATCCCTGTTCAATACACACCAATTTAATCTTTCAACATCCACCAGAGAACGTGAAAATTATGGCTTAATTTTATCCACAAGTTTTTCATATCCCACCCTCCCAACCATTTATATTTTAGCAACAAGGGAACTGAAAATCTCACAGAAAATTCTCTATGAAGCTATATGGGACAGTGGGTAAATTTTCTCCAGAGATTTACACACCAACATGGTGCTTGCTGTATTTATATGGCAAACTGGATATACATGAAGGAAAGCTGCAGATTTAGCTCAGAAAAGAGTAGGATTCAGTGGACATTTTTGCATTTTGCTCTTGCTCTGGGTTCTCCAGAATGAGCCTCAGCTCACCTGCCAAGCTCAGCCTGCAGACCTAAAGCAAGGAGGTCGTTTGCTATGAAAAAAATCTCAGGACCAAAGGAGTGAGCATGTGTGCAAAGTTCACCACGAGTTCAGTGAATGATCATATTTTCCCCACAATAATAAATACTTCTATAATTTATAAATGCCTCAAAAGGCTGAGATATGTGGGGGATGCAGAATCAAAGTGGCTTGACAGGAGAGAGACAAAGGAATGAGCCAGAGAGTGAACTGACTACTAAAATTCCTCGTCTCTGATTTGTTTCTTTTAGAGCTTGTCCCCAGAGAAAAGGCTGCACTTTCTAGAGAGGCTTAAAAAATCAAAAGAAATCCTCTGGGCTTGTGAACAGCCAAGAAGAATTTAAAAAACCTTCAATTTGAACACAGAGCCAAAGAGTAATACTCAAGATTTTATGCTCTCTATTTGATAATAATTTTTTAAAATATGAGCAATGAGATGGGGAGAAAAGTCAGGCTTTTTATAAAAATGTTAAAATCAGAGATATGTTTTCTTCATTTCAATGTTCTGCCTCGTTACATGGAAGCTTTCTAGTAAAAGAGAACCAAAGTAATTTTCATCAGAACTACTTAAAAGAAAAACAAGAAATGTTCAAGGGAACAGAAAGCCATGTTTTCAGTATTAGCAAAAACATGAATATATGAATGTTTTTATTAAAAAGTAATTTTGAAAGAAATGGGGCTAATGCACTTTCCCTTGATATTCAGAGAAACTGGAAATCAAAATAAAAATAGCTTTATTTTTGTTTAAAATTTCCACAGGGCAAAATGCAATGTCGTGACCTTGTCTAACAGATGGAAAATAGAAAAATGTTCATGTGAAGAAAACAGCCACTGGAACATTCAGGAAGGTGCCTTTAACAAGGAGGCAAAAAATACTCATTTTCATTTTCCCTCTGTGAGGTACAAAGGTTTTGTGTTGAACCATGGACTCCAGGGAAGCAGGACAGAGCAAGCACAGGGCTGTAAGGTCCCGAGTGTCCCCAAAGCCTAGGAATTTTTAATGGGAGCTGGGAGGGGTGAGTGCAGGGCAGAGCTAGTTAGAATCAACAGGATGGAGCTGTGGAAGGACAGGCAGGGCCAGCCAGAGGTTGCTGCTTCAGCCCAGTGCTGTTCCCTGCTCCAGCCAGGGGAAACAGCATTTGAGCAAAGATGGGCACTGGGCAGCTGACAAAACTTCTGACACAGAAAAATTATTAAAAGGAGGAAAGGACAATATTAAATCAACTTGAAACATTTGCAGGGATGCCAGAAGCTTTCATTGAATCGCGGAATCACTGAGGTTGGAAAAGATCTCCAAGATCTTCAATTCCAACATTTCATGGTCTTCTCTGCAGAACAGAGGGGGAAATTCAGAGGTTCATTCCTTACTTGTAGGGCTGCTTAGCTTCCCTTGGCCACTAATTTGTTCTCTGCCATCATTTTGAAGAAGGATTGAGCTGTACAACTGGAAAAAATGTTTTCTCACCCATTAGCCATTTGATACAGAGAGAGATTCTCACAGAAATCAAACACAGCCTCTTATTAACTGCTCCACCAGCACAGACTGGTCCAACACAGCTTTGTACATCTTTGAAGTTCACAGCCTAAGTGAGCCAGGTCTTTTTATAAGGTTGCATGTGAAATTGTCAGAAGAATGAAACCATTTGCAGATGGTGGAGTGATAAAGATGGTACAATATCTCACTTGTATTTGCCCCCATTTCCTTGGGAAGAAAAGGAAAGGGGAGAAAGGGGGGAAAAATTAAAAGCAGGGGAACAGAGAAACTCCAACAAACAAAATTCTTTTGACAAATCGGTGTTGAAGGAGTTAGTGAGATTTCTGGCAAAACCACCAGCACTCTGAAGACAAGCTGACTGCTGCGATATTTATTACTTTGCTTTCATGAAACCTCTGACATCAAGGACTTTAGTAGTGACTGATTTTTGTCAGGATAATGCTGCAGGAACTGGAAGTGACAGATGATTTTCTTGGACATGAAGCCTGTGCGTAATGGCATGAGAAAGAGGACATAAAAAAGTCTGCCCTGAAGCAGCCTAATGTGGCCCTGGAGAGCAGAGCTGTTATCACAGCTTACTGATGCAGCCACAGCAAGAGGGGCTTTTGCAAAGAAATGGATCCTGAAGTCAGACAGTTCAGCATGGGAAAGGTTTCCTGTGAGTTGTGCTCCCTCACAACAGCCTCGTGTAGGCTGGGGCTGGCAGGAGGGAATCAAGCAGAGAAATGCACCTCCAGAAATGAAACAGAAATTGGCATTATTGTGTCATGTCTGTCTCCTGCAGTGCAGCACCAGAGGATCACATGCAGCAGCAGTAAATGTGTTGAGGTTGATGCACACAGCTGGGGCTCCTGGCTGGTTCCAGAGCAGCCATGGCATCACAGCAGCTCATGTGCAGGCAAATTTCAAATGGAACTAATACAGAGCATCCAGGATTATGTGATTATAGAAAAGCTGGGGAATAGTTTAACATGTAGGAAGAGCTGTGGAGGATATTTTCAAAGGCAACTATTGATTAAAATATTAACCTGCCTTGTCCCAACTCCATAGGTCTTTGAAATTGCTCCAAGCCCCATCCAGCCTGGCCTGGAACACTCCCAGGGATGGGGCATCCACAGCTTCTCTGGGCAACCTGTGCCACTGTTTCACCACCTCATGGGGAAGAATATCTTCCTAATATCTAACCTAAGCCTGCCCTCTGTCAGTTTAAAGCCATTTTCTGTTGTCCCTTAAGGGAGACATCTGTTCTGATTCTCTTCTCATCAAAAGGTTCCAGTCGAAAATCAGAGATGGAGTCACAGTGCTCTGCAGCAGAACTGATATTTTAAACCTAGAGACCAGTGTGACAGCAAGATACCATAATCCTCTCTGGCTATCTCAGTACATTCTCTGTGCTGTACAAACACCCCTTTCTGCTTTGATTGCATCTCAGGCAATGCAACCATTCCTGCTTCCAGTGGGAGTATTGTGAGGCATATAGCTGCTATTTATATATTTTGGTGCAAAAAGGCAAAATCTTGTCAGACCCCAAACTGTGTATTTATTAAAATAACATTTTGTTTTGACTTGCCTAAATATTGGTTGTGCTTTTGGAAACATAAATATGCCTGAATAAAAATAAGAGCAAAATACCTTATATTTACTTATGTTGGAAATGTAGAAGATTACCTGAATGATAAATACAACTCTTTCTGGCACAGGGAAGTACAGTCACAACCAGATGATGCATCACTCTGGAATGTGCTGCAACTCCTTTTGTCTTTTTTGTTACACAGAAAAGGAAAAATAAAGAACTACTATTGAAACATCCATATGTGTGAGGCCATTAGTGGGAATTTGTAATTCACACAATCTCACAGAATGTGACAGGATTTCCAAGTACTGAACTGGCAGCCACTTAGAGATGCTGTAAATTAACCCACACGTGAACCTGCCGAGTGTCCTTTCTCTCGGCTGCCTCATTTCAGCTGGATTGACAAGACAGGATTTCTCTCTGGATCCTGGTACATTACATACACCTGTCAAGCAGAAGCTTCAAGTCAGCCCTGGGGAGCATCTTTACAAGACAGTCCTGCAATACCAATGAACTCTCCATCCACTGGCAGTCCCGTTCTTTAATAGGATCATCGATTTAAGAACACACTGACCAAACCACTGCCATTTTCATGCACATGCTCAGGGCAGAGAATGATAACATCTGGGGTTGGAGCTGCACCTCCTCTTGCACACCCACAAGTGAGGGTAGGCTGAGCAGCAGTCAGGGGGAACTGCCTTGTGTCAGAAGGGAGGGCAAGGACAGGTTGCCCAGAGAAGCTGTGGATGCCCCACCCCAAAAGGGCTCAAGGCCAGGTTGGACAGGGCTTGGAGCAACCTGGGAGAGTGGAAGGTGTCCCCACCCATGGCAGGGGATTGGAGTGAGATTAGTTTTAAGGTCCCTTCCTGCACAAAATTCTGTGGCTGCGTGACAGGTTCCTCTGGCCAGACAGTGGCTGCTGTGCTTGCACAGGTCTGTGGTCCTGCAGGATGCAGCAAGGGATGCTTCTGCAGAAGTCTGGCTTTCAGTAGCACACAGCTCCAAGTCGCTAAGATTTGACAGCAACTCTGCTGAGTGCTGCTGATATCTCCTAGCCAGTATTACAATGTCCTGGCCCCAGTGCTTGGCTAAGAGCTGGGCACACAGAGCTCTGCTCCCCAGGGCAGCCATGAGCAGCCTGCAGGTTACTCTGAGCAACTCCTCCCCTGACTTGTGTCTCCCAAACACTCATCCAAGAGGCTTGAGTGCTCAGCTGGGTCCAGGGGACACCCTCTGCACTCCTCTGGGGCTGGGGAGTCACTGGTCTGCACATGTCCCTCTCTAAATCCTGGCTGCCTGCTCAGGAATGTGGATACCAGCTTGGCCCTGGGCTCACAAGGCATTTGAAATGTTGCCTTGTGCTTCAGAAAGAACACCTTAACACCAGCAGGACTTTGCTGGCTGTTTTTGTGCAAAACCTCTTGTTTGCTTTGAAAAAGATGGGAGGATTCAGCTGAAGTTTAAACTGGGCTAAAGTATGTCACTGACTTTTTTTCTTTTTTATTGTATTTTTTCAGAGTATGCTGGCTCCTAAATTTATGAACTATTTTTAAAGGACTCCTTACATAAGCATATTTAGATGGTTTAAATTTGTTCTTAATAAGTGGAAAGATTTACTAAAACAGGCCTGATGTGATGACTTGGGAGGGATTATTCACTACTGATGCCAATATATTCCAGACAGCCTGAAGAATTAAGCACTCTGGGTGTCGAAAGCAATCTGAGTATCACCTAAAACTTGTGCTAATGGAGCTCTGGTCTGCAAGGGCTGAGAGTGTCAGGAATTCAGTGCAAACCAAGGGACTGAATGGAGGGCAAAGGCAGGTAAGACTGAACTTTACATTTTTATGGGAGCTTTTTAAATGATTATGTAGCCAAGATCTGCAAAGAAATCTGTCTGATAAAGATGTGAGGCAAAGCACAGCTCTGATAAATGATGGGCTACAACTGCATTCCTACCAAGTGCTGCTGTCACTCACTAAGTAAATTTATCGAATTTTATTCTAAAGTGCATTGGATTCCAGGGTTAGGAATTTTCCTCTGACCCTGTTATCCTGCTTGTGGTTTCACTTTTCTTTAAGGAAACAGATTTAACCACTTATAAACCGAATTTGCTAATAGATTTTCATTACGCTCTCTCAGACGGGAAAGGAATCCCAAGGAACTGCTGACACTTCCAAAGGATCAGTGCATGCAGGTGGCACTGGCATAAGTCACAGCAGGGTCCTGGCAGGATGGCACTCTCTGTGAGGAATGCTTTCCAGTGGGGTCATTCAGCTCTGATGTGCTGAGAAATAACCAGAAGGAATGATAGGGGTTATTCCCCTGGATGAAGTATGGCCAAATACTTGTAGGATACTTTTTTTTTTTAAACAAGCAGGTTCAGCTCCATTTGATGTACCTGCTTGGGTAACTCTGAGTGCCCTGCAGAAGGCAGAGGTGTCAACTTATATCATCCTCTGTCTCTGATCAGTTTTCCTGAGTGAGTATTTTCCCAGAGCCCATTCCATCGACAGCTGTAAAACAGCATGAAGGTTTCTGTTCAGTAGCCCCAGCTTTCCGCCTCACGGCCACCTGTTACAATGTAATACAGACTGCTAAAGACCTATTTAAAGGTGAGCTTGATATTTTCTGTTTCTGTAGCAGCTACAAGGAAGTGATATCATTGTTAATGGAAAGAAAAAAGGCACATTTAATTGCAAATGAATTGTCACTCAATGGCAGAGCCTTGAAACTCCTTTTTAAACCCTGTGTGGATCTTAATTTATTTGATTTATTCAATTTCCTGTTACCCTCTTTGGTCAGGTGCCATTTCTATTCCAGATGACGCACGACTCTCGCTGCCACAACGACCCAAATCACACTGACCATTCAGTTCATCTGTTCTGTGCTAAGATAATTACCAAAACTTGCTGACATTTCACTGGCAGGGAAAACGTGCATGGGTTCACTTCCTTTTACCACAGCCTCTTGCACATTTTATTAATAAGCAGGTGGAAGCCAACACTTCAGGAAGATATTGCAACTGCAGAATCTAGAGTTGGAAGATGACAAATATTTAAATGATTTGGTCATAACAGGGGGCAGAGATGTGAGGAGGAGCCTTACTTGGAGTCCTGACCAAGGCCATCCAGCTGACTGCACCACGAACAGGCTGAGTGACAAGGCTGGGCATCAAACACCTCCAAAAGTCCTGCTAGTGGCATTGCTTCTTTTTACTTTTTAACTTCAGAAATCAGCAAGCCTGAAATGTGCCAGGCTGAGGTCCAGGTCTTTCTGGGATCTGTGGAAGGGTGTTTCTAGGAAGACTGTAGAAAGTTCCACTTGGCATGCCCTACTGGATGACATAACTAGTGATCAAAGCACAAATTCCAAATCTTGCTCAACATCTGTCCTTCTACAGCTATAAAAACTGAGAACAGCATGAGGTGCTAGAGGCCTTACTCCAGGAAAGAAGTTCTGTACACCAAAAACATGGATTTTTTTGTTACTGTTGTTTTTGCTAGTGTGTTTGTGAGGAGTGATTCAAAGATGTCTTGACTACACTAAGAGCAAGATAAACACTGACATAATTTTATTTCTATTTTTATCTATCAAATAGTCACCTTTGAAATGAAGGTCTGTAAAGTCTTGGCTAGGGAAATGGCACCAGTTCCAAGTCTGGAATCTCACTTGTGGTACACACACAGCTCTCCCTATTCAAAGTTAGAGGCTTGCTTGGACTTCCCTACAGCTAAACCCTAGCCAGGAAAGTTGGGATACAGATGTCCATTGGATTACACACAATCATTTTCAACACTATGCAGCATGCAAGAATGTCAAGATCCTATTCCAGTCAGGACAGGTACAGCTGAGGTCATTTTATGCTGAACTCCCATCCCCAGTGTTCCCATTGGCAATGCAGGCTCACAGTGCATGGTGGAAGACAGGCTGCCAGGGCTGGGATCTTTGTATTTCAGGGTGTGAAACTCCCTCTTTGGGAACTAAACACTTCAGTGGTACCGGGGTCTGGTCATAATTCTTGAATCTTCCTCTCTCCTTCTCTTGTGCGCGTTAAGAACCTTTATTACTTTTACTTACCAGATAAATTACTTTATTCTACATTATTTCTTCATCAGAAATGACTCAGTTAGAAGATCTGATTCACATTTATCTGCTATGTAAAACATCTCAGAAGGGCAGTAAATTGTACTGCTATTTTCAAGTCCCAGGTGGTAAGAGGCAATCAGCCCAATCTTCCCTCCGTTTTAGGTATTCCTGCAACCTCTTCATTGTAGGAAAATGAATTGGCTAGATCCATCTGAAGCAATTCTGGCAGGGAAAACCACACTCAGCTGAAAGATATGTTTTAGCCTTTTGGATACAGTTTCAACTTTCAAGATAACTGTTCCTTTGAGGAGCTCTAACTCTAAATCCCCAAGTGCCCGCAAGGAGTTGGGTAGGAGCCAAAAATGCCAAGTCAGGGGAAAATAATTGTTTTCAAATGGTGACAAACCTGCAAGGTCGGCAGAGAACAGAGGGGCTGTACTGCTGTATGGACATAGCCATGCAACTCAGGGCTGTGAGTTCTGTACACTAAACAGAGCCTAATGTCTCCACAGGGTGTTTGACGGCTGCAAATGCAGAGGGGAACTGGTCTGCACTGGTCTAACTCACATGGCAGAAATGATATTGGAAGAGAATCTAAAGATGTGGGGTACAGACACAGTGTGCAGTGCTAAAGGTTTGGCTCATTCTGGTTTCATTTCCCTGAGGTGAAGAAATGACAGATTTTGTATTTTTTAAATTATTGCAATGCAAATAATTTGACAGCTTGCTCTGGAGGTTTTGTGCCATGAAATGTTGTTTGAAATTGTGCAAGGCAATACAGTAATTACACAGTCAGGCATGTCTAAGGATGAAGGATACCTTGAGTAGAGGCTGGGAATTTGCCACTGGTGTGGGTCCACTTTCCTTCATGCCTTGGACAGATTCCTACGCAGTGTGGGAGGAGTACCCAGGCTCTGGGAATAGCACTGCTTCGAAACTGCAGTTGCAAGTCATGAGGAATCAGCTTGAGGGAGCCTGGTGATTACTTTCTAAGGATATCTACATATGAAAAAGTATGCCTGAGGGTATAAATCAGCATAGCTCTGCTGGCTGCAACATAGCTGCATCCATCTCCTCCAGCTGAGGATCTGGACAAAAGTACTTAGGCAACACAGAGAACTGAAAACTACCAGAACACCTTTAAAGCTCTTGTGCAGCACGCAAGAGAGGCATTCAGCTGTGTGGAGTGGACTTCTTTCATCTGGGGCAGTTAAAGCAGAGAATGAACTTTAGATTCTCACAATTTTACTGCATCTGTTAAAGCAGTATTGGCTTTCAGCAATGAAATGAGTATTCAGGCCAAGTGTCTCTGCAGAATTTCGGGCACTCCATGAACGGATAAAATTTCAATTGCAGAAACAAGAGAAAGTACCAGACACAAATGCACCACGTATTACATTTAAGGAAAGACAGTGAAGGGGCAGGTTATACCGTGGGAATAGGCAGCAGCTGGTGGCTGACTCTGGTGTTATGACTAAGTCATCGATGAGGCCACAAAAAATCAAGAAAATTAGTAAGTGAGGGCAAGAAATCCAGGAGGGCTGGTCTGCAGGCGAGCAGCAGAGAACAGTTATGATCCAGGCTTGGGCTCCACACCGGGTCCCTTGTTCCCAGGCAGACGGAGTTGGCAGCAGCATGGATCACTCTCTGGTGGCCCCTTGGGCCAGAAAGAGGAGGTCCGTTGGCAGCCCAGCCTGGGGACGCAGCCAGCTCTGCCTGCCAGAGCTCAGGTTGCTCCATCGGTGCTGAGAGAAGGGCTGGAGCAGGATCCCCTTGGAGCAGCAGCCACAGGGCTTGCCAGGAGCCCCCCGAGAGCTGGGGAGCCAGGCCAGCAGCCACTCACCTGTCCGAGGGTCCTTGGGTGCTGTGGGGCAGAGCTGGGCATGTCCATGGCAGTGACCCTCTGCCCCCTGGCCAGCTCTGTCGGGCTCAGTGCAGAGAGTTCCCAGAGACACCCGTGCTCCAGTGGCTCCTGCGGCTGGAAAAGGCTGCAGCTCTGCTTCCCAGTGCACATGGCTTTTCTCTTTCCACTGCTGGTCTGGACAGGCCTCCTGCTCATCCTTTCAGTTCATTCAAAGGGCCTCGGCCCCTCCTCCAGCATCTTAAACACAGTGCTGGGAAATTCAGCAGTGGCAGGGGTGACAGGCAGAGCTGGAGTAACCACAGCCTCTGCAATTACCTTCTGTCTAGGCGAGACTCTCAGCCATTATCTGGCTCTTCTGATTTTCATCAGCTGAGGAGCTGCATCTTTGGGATTATCCTCTCAGCATCTTTGCCTACCCCTCAATGTCACAGGCTTTGGCCTGTTGGTGCACTTATAGCTTGTCTCAATTCCAGCCTCATCCTCCTGCAAGGGTAACTCACAAATAAAGCAAAGTGGGAGTTGCCATGTTGATGTGCTTTCCTTGAGCCCTCGGGGAAAGGTCCTGAACATGATTTCTTCCGCTTGGATGGAAAGAGGAATTTCTGTTAGAGCCTCCATGAAATTACAGTCTTCTTTTTTTATGAAATGTAAACCAAAGTAAATATTACCTTAGAGTCTCTTATTCGTGTTGCAATAAAATGAGACACTTCCTTGGAAATAAGTTTTAAGACACGAGTCTTGTAATGTTGGGATTTATTGGAGTGGAGTTCACAGCTGACCTGAGGTCTGGAGGGTTTGGAAGCAATAGTCTATGTGAACTTCCCCTTCCCCAGCACATGAGGTGCAAAACTGGCCAGTTATTCAGAGACTTCCCCACCCTTTGTAAGCTCGTGTGCTCATATATCTCTCATGGTACATAAAGAATGACATATTGCAGTGAATCTGCTAAGAATAGCTTGTAAAATACATCATTATATGAATCAGCCTCATTAGAAGTCTCCTTCTTTCATGATTTAAACCAGACACGGTACTTGCAGGAATGGAAACCAATTTTTTTTTTCTCTCCTGCTGGCATGTTGTGCACAACCAAATGTTGAAACAGAGGAAAATAATTCTCTGAACTCAAGGCCAGAAGTAGAAAGTAAGTACTGCATTACCCTGATGCCTCTCTGGCATAATTAAGGTCTTGGGTGTTTCCCTGGATGTATGACTTTTCAGCTTTGTTAATAGAATATTATGTTGCTCTTCCAAACAGCACAAAGCTACATTCCTAGCATACTCCCAATCCCCCTGACTGAGGACCCTGTAACACCTCACTTTCAGCATCCTTAGCCATTCCAGGCTTTTCTCCCACAGCTGCTGCTGTTTATGAAGGGGATTATACAGCGTGGTGCCTGTGATAGCAGGAGACAAGGCTGGGTGACCCAGGAGGCCTCTCTCAGCCCTTTCTTCTGCAAGGACTGGAGCTCCAGATGCCATGGCTGCATGACTCAGACCTCATTCATACTGCCTGTCTGCTGGGGCAACCACTTGCCAGTGAGCTCAGTTTAGCTCAGACAAGGCAGAGGCAGCCCCAGTGACGCCCCAGGGATGGCTGCAGCTCTGGGCTAGTGGCCATGGCATGCAGGACTCATGGAAACAAAGGGATGGCTCAGTGCTCCAAGGCAATGAAACAGCATTTCACTCCCATTTGTAGAGCTCACTGACACACTGCAGGTACAGCAACTTTTTATTGTTTCTCTCTTGTCACTTCAGGATCAGAGAATGTTGTATTTCTTGCTGTTGTTTCTTTTAAACCATGCCAGCATACGCCCTCCACAGCATGCTGGCTTATAAACCTCTGGCTGCACTCTTCTGAATCACACAGATATTTTAATTAACTGTTGTAAGATCAATTACTCAGCTGCCCTTGGTTGCTTTGGCCTCCTGTTGCTTCCAACCCTGTAAGCCATTCTGTCTCCCTGGTCTGCTCTGCATCGTGGTCTTGTCACCAAGGAGCCTTGTTGGGTGAACACTGCCATGTGTTTGTCTCTCACCCAAGATTTTGGGCCAAGGACATCTCCAGGAGGCTGGTCACAATCAAGACATCATGATTTTGCAGGCAAGCTCTATTTCTCTTGAGCTTACTTGTTTGTTAGACTCTGCTTTCACTTTTGCAGAAGTAGGTCAGAAATGCAGTCTGGATAAATATTACCCACAGAGGTGATGAGCAGCTTCTGCTTAGCCCATGGAGGCTCCACAGAAAACACCACTGCCTGTACCTACAGGCTTTAAATGCTGCCCTTCTATCATGCAGTGTCCTCAGGCAGCTCTGGAACCTGCAGAGCCTTTGGTTGCTGTCAGTGTGGTCGCTTCTGTGCACCTGGGAGCATCTGCAGCCTGGATTTCAGTGCTAGCTGTGCTTGGAGGTAATGGGCCTACTGGGATGGTCATCAGCTGCACTAAATAAGTCATAGAGAGACACAGGTAGGAGTCCTGCACTAGGGATAGAAGGTTTTCAGGCTCCACCCGTGCTTTGGATATCTATTTCCTTGTCAGTAAGGAATACAAATCCCTGATTCTCCTTCTGCCAGAGTTGGGCTGTCCAAGCAGGTGATCAGTGGATGGTGCTGAGGGTTCAGCATGGTCTAAAGATGAAAAAGTGTTTGCAAAAACCTGTGTACTCTACTCTCTCAGGTGGTGGCATTTCAGGGCATAGAACAAGCACATTTCGTCCTTATTTCTAGACTTGGTCATCTTTTCCCACACATTTGCCTACTGTCATGGTTTGAAGGAATTCTTTTTTAATAGCAATTCACATAACCTTCATGTCACTGCTGGTTTTGCCACGACACAAGTGGGTTTACTTTTCTCTAACTCTCACTTTGTTCATCAATAACCATTTTACAAGCCCTGTTGTGTTTCAGCTGTGATTTTACCTCAGGACTGTGCATCCTTTGCAATACAAACCTCATCTGCTGCCCCTCGGATTTGAAAGTGAGGATCTGGTTCCCAAAGCTGGGATTTCACAGCTGTGGTCTGCCTGGTTTCCTATCAGCACATACAAAAGGAGTGAGCACACAGCAACAGCTCAATACCCACTTCAAACCTCAGCCTTCTCAGCTGGAACAACTGTTGCGGTTTGAAGTTGTTTTGTTAACTTCTTTGGCTAATTGATAACATCTGCACCTCTCCACCCTTCCTCGCCTCTCAAGCTACTTTCAAATAGATGGACAGATAGTGCTGGGGCAGATCTCAGTTTCTGTATTAGTGATCTATTGTTACACTTCTGGAAAATTGTGTGAGAACTGGGGGGTGTCTTCGAATAAAGCCTCCTTTATAAAGACTCCTTTCACGCAGGCTGAGAAACAAGCCCAGAGACACTAATAAACCCTCATGCTATTCATTTGGCATTTCTCTTGTGATCAGATAAAAGAACTTATGATTTCACACTTTTTCCCTCCCTCTCTTTTTCCCCACCATGTTTTCTAAAGTTGGAAATTTTCACTTGGGCTTTAAAATGTTGGAATTAGCATTTATTTCTTGTTGGTTTTCATTTTCTTAGTATTACAATAGATGGATCAGGAACTGGTACATGTGATATTTCAGTAAATAAAATCCTTGTATTCAGGATCACTCTTGAAGTCTGGTAATACACAGTGACACCATATAGGTCCCAAGGAGCAATTGTGGTTGTAATGGAAATATCATATATCTCATATCCCAGGTCTGATGTATCAACTCAGCAATAAAAAGAAACAGGATATTTGCAACTATATTTTAAACAGGGATTTTGTTCTTACTATGAGAACATGGATTACTTAGAAATTTCAGTGAGAAAACTCCTTAATGGTTTCATCAATGTCTAACCCCTGGAGATTTCAGTTCTCTCCCTGTTATTGAAATAGCTATTAGTGCAGTGAAAATCAGAAATAAATGAGTGTGGCTCATTGGTGTCTGCATGCACACCGAGGTAGGTCTCAATGCAGGTCAGATGGTTCCTTCTCTCACATTGCAGGGTTCCCAGGATCAGATTTGGGTCATGCCTAGAGACTGTGCACTATGAACTCTCCCCACCTCGACACCTTCCCATTTGGGCTGGGGAGATGTTCCCTCCTCCATCCCCCTCCTGGCATTGGGGTGGTTGGTGGTGTTGCTAAGCCAGGTCTGGAGATGTTGTGATGTGCAGGGAGCTGACGTAAGCTGACACTCGAAGGGTTGGTGCTGCTCAGCCAGCCAGAAGAGCCTGGTGAATTTCCTTGTAAAAGGAATTTCTTAGGATTCAGGGAGACTTGTGTTACATAATCCTTTGAAAACAACATTTGACACAGGATAGGGCTATCCCCTTTATGAATTCCCCAGCAGAATCTGCACGCTGCCATGAGCACTGTTATTATTGCAGCTCTTTTACTTTGTGCCCTTTCAGCATCACCAGCATCTACAAAAAAGTTAGATAAAATCCCAAATACAGATCTCATAACTTCACCTAATGCAAGCTCAACACATTTGGTCTTAATCTGAGTGCCTGGACTGGGATGAGTTCTGCAGGGCTGTAATAAAATAAATATTTTCCTGCACTGAGAACAGCTCAGGGAAAGGTTCAATGTCAGGTCAGCAAAGGGAGCTCTTTAACCATGTTGTGCTAGACATGGACCATATCCTCCTCTAGGAAGCTGTCAGAGCTCCATAGTGGCTGGTGGATGGGAAGTGACTGAAAGTATTCACCTCTTGCTCATTTTAAATGTTGGATTTGGTTGGCATTTGAGCCAAATTGGGCAGTGGGTACAGCCCAAGCTTGCAGCAACAAGAATGTTTCTACCAGAAAAACAAAAATAAATAGTGAATGAAGGATTTTTGGTTGGAATTCCCTTTCCTTCCCTGCCCTGCTCAAATCGGATTACTTGCAGGAACAAAGGGAACAAGCAGTCTGTTGCAGCAGACCAGTCCCAGGTGAGTAAGGCTGAGCTACTTAACAATTGGCAGTGTAGGGAGAGCTCCTTTAATTGTTTTTTCAAACAAACCTGAGCCACCTGTTCTGCCATATTAATGCAGGAACCAATGGAAATGTGATCCACAGGTGCATTATAAAAGGGAAGGCAGAGGTGCTTGGGAAGGAAGCTTCCCCTTTTGCTGCAGTGTGAGACAGTGCCTGAATGTTTTGTGTCATTGCACAACTGGGGCAGAAATAACCTGAACATCAGAAGAACTTGTTAAGGTTAGTAGTTTTCTATTCCTTTGCAGACATGTTGTTTATTGGTAAATGAGCAGAAAACCCCATCTTGCTGCCAGGTCATTCAAAACATACTCCTAAAGAGACTGTGCCTCTACTAAATCTCTTGGTCTCCTTTCTGTAGGTGGGTACTGCTATAAACTCAAGATAGTTCCCTTTCAGTTTACTGGGAACTAATTATGAGCTCTAGAAAGAAAATGTGATTCTTTGGGGTGTGATTCCTTGCATTTAACTGATTTATTGAGTAACTTCCCTAAAGGTTGATACTTTTCTAGTTTGAGAAGTAATTAGTCTTCAACTTAAGCGTGCATTTAGTTATTGAATGAACGTTCTCTCTTTTGTACTAGACAGGAGTGTTTCTTCTCATTTCCAGACTCATACCAGCCCATGCAAAGAACTCTAGGTTTTGAACAAATTCAAAAAGAGGACTATGAGCAGAGCTGGAAATGAGTGCAGGAGTTCTGGTTCCAGGTACCCCTGACTAACTAATTATCCACTGATACAATTCAGTCTTCAGGAAGATCAGACATGCCCACACAGACTAAGCTCAAAGCAAAGGTGCTGGGTGCACATCTGCAGACCTAGGTCAGCAAGAAAACCATTATGGACTCATAATAGCAGTGGATGATGCTCTATACCTGGGCCTAGACATTTTGCTACTTATTTAAATTCAGTAAATGCATTCCATGTGATCCCATACCTTTTGGAAGAACCTAATTCTTCCAAATTTCTTTGTTCAAGGAAATACATATTTATTGAAACACTTCAGAGGCCACTCAGGGGAAAGCAAGTGGCTCTCATGGTTAGACTTAGTTAATGAATGAAGACTTTTGCAGCATTTTCAGCAGAGAACTTTTAAGGAAAGATTGAGTTGACTATCTATGGTTTTGTTTGCTGGCTATCAGTGAGAGGGTGATGTGTCCTGTCCTTGCAAAAGTTGGTTAAGTGAAAGTATTTCTTTATGACCATTGCCATTTATCCTTTAACTTTGGAGCAGCTCTAATCCCTCTCCTTTCAGGGTGTGTCAGTACTCTTACAGACCATGATAAGTTGCCCAGCATTGAAGGTTTTACAACCTTATGTATATTTTTGAATTTTTTTTGGGACACATATAGATCATGTTAAAAACCAGAAGTCCATTGTTCAATCAATCAAGTTAATCCTGGTGCTCCTTGATAACTATAGCTATCACATTTCAGAGTGATTTTATTGGATATTACTGGGATTACTTGTAGTAGCCACTCAGTCTAGACAGGGGTTTCTATTACAGTGAACACAGACAAAAGGGTAAGAAATATTAATGCCCAACATCCATTAACCATGCACAAGCTGCATATCAGAGAGTGGATCCTGTTCACTTGGCTGTGGGTCTCCCTCCCTTTTGTTTATCTCTCAGAAGGGCACTGGCTTCTTAATTAAAAGGAAATAGGTTGTCTTAATAAAGAAGTTTAAAAAAAAAAAGGAGCTGATTGAAAAATTTACCTCTTAGAGCTAATGGAAATTGGAGATCTTTTGATCAACTGTGCCAATACTGAAAGGTCTGAGTACTTTGCCCCAGAAGTTGTCTTTGGGATGACATTCTCTTCCCACCTTTTGGTGGGATGGGAGCAGTCATGGTGATCTTGCTTAGAAACTTGGATCTCCAACAATCCTGCTGTTGTGAGAAGTGTGATGAAATGGACCTCCAATACTCACCAGGGCTGGATAAAATTATACAGCCCATGGTTTCTGAAACAAAGCCTTTTAGAATGACAAGCACTCCAGGAATGCTGCTCCTTGAATAAATGTGATGTGGTAGTGATGTCGTTCCCACCATCCCCTGGAAGACAACTCTGCTCAATTAGGGTCATTGACTGATTAAAATAAGACCTAGTTAACGAGGCACTGAGTGAGGTAATGAAGCTAAACTCTAAAGCATTTCAAAATCTCATTTTATACTATTCCATATGTTCATAGAATTGTAACACATGGGCAAACATTGTATTTGCTGCCTAGACCACTTGTGTCACAGACTGTATTTTGGGTAGGACATATTTCAGATTGTTGTCAAGTTGCCCATCATAACATGAGCTCCACCAGGTCTTTCAGAGAATTTTGGGAGTCGGGGGAACAGTAGAAACACTCAAACACTGCTTGCCTATGGCTTGCTGTCCTGCATTCATGCACCCAAAGATCTTGATGTCCTTTTGTTTCTTCACATCCTTTTGGGATCAAAAGTTAATTAGCTGGCTGTTGGGAAGGGTCTGTGGATCATGCAGAAGAGTGAAAATTTTTTTTGGGGGGCTGAATGAAAAACCAATTCCCTAGTTATATAAGAAGCTTGCAATTATTTTAAGATTCCCTTAATTCCTGGGTTATGAGGTCAATTATGCCCTATATAGAGACATAAATCAAGATTTTCCTGCAAGACCTTAGCTTGGTGTAGACTTGGAGAAAATACTCTGCATGCCAGTGCTCTCAACCCCGTTTTATATCTGACAGCTGATATTGGTGTGCTTGAAACCACTCTGGGGGCACTGGGGGCTGTGTTAGGGTTGCTCTCACTATGTTTGTCATGCAGCTCCTGTAGCCCAGCCCTGCTCATCCCTAATCCTCCACAGCAAATTGGTCTGGGACCGGAAATCTTGCCTGCTGTTGGCAGAGCACAGCAGCAGGGTTGGTGGGTCCCAGTTGGTTTATATCCCTGCTTTATAAATGGAAATGCTGCCATCATGAAGCTCCAGATTTATCGAAGTATGAATGCCTGATTCTCTGGGTTATTTTAAGCAGCAGTTACTCTCTTATACGGTTATGGCTATTACAGTAAGTTACTTGCATTAAACCTGTGGAGCAGGGCAAAGCAGTTGGGTTCTCTCAGATGTTATACTTAGTAATGAACACTTTTTCTCTGTGTGTTTATCTTGATCCAGCAGCTACAGGTCTGCTCGCCCTGAGAGATCTCCTCCCTTAAACTTTCATTTCATGGTAATAAACCACGAATTTCCAGGGTATTTCTCAATGTAGTGTCAGAAAGGAGAAGGCAGCATAAATTTCTGCCCTTGTTTCCAGGAAGATTATCTTCCAAGAAGAATTATTGTTATATAACTTTAGGATCACAGTATCAAGCGATACATATAATTTGAGGCTGTTTCTAATAAGCATTGTCTCTAGCCTGTGGTTCGCTCTGGTTTAAATGTTCTCAACTTTTTGGTCAAATGACAGCCTAGAACAGTATTTTTAGGAAAGATGATGCTTGGCAATGGCTGGGGATTCTGTGGCTTTCACCACCCTTCAGAGGGTTTGGGCTAACGTGTGTACTTTTCAAGAAAGCAAAAAACCACCCCATACTGGGAAGGCTTTAACAGAAACACCATCCAAGACAACTTGCAACTTTTCCTTTGATTGTGTTACTGATGCAAGGGTTCTTCTTTTCTCAATATAACTGGACTTTCTGAATCTCTTTGCTAAGTTTCTTCTTTTTTCCTACTTTCCTCTGGCGCTTTCCAAGCGCCACTCAGGCTCTTGCAGGCTGAGCAATCAATGGTACTACACCAATGTCATTACTTTTGGATCAAACATTTTTCTTTAAACTTTGTCAGAGATGAGAACATTTTGGAAGTTGGACTGTGAAGGAGGCAGTTGTCCATGGAAAAGGCTGGCTGGTGCTGTTTCATCAGCCATCTGGCTGGGAGATCCTGTTTGTCCCCCTTCTGACAGGTTTTGGATGACTGCTGAAGATGTAGATGTTTAAATGATAATTGATAACATTACTCATCTCAGTGATTCTCTTGGCAATGTTCTTGCTTTAACATTAGTTTTCAATAAAGCTTGCCACTTTAAATTTCATGTTAAGCAGAAAAAAATGTTTTTAAAGTTTCAGATTTGGAAGCTTTTACAGAGCTTAATAAAAACTCACTTGGGCAAAATGCAACAGACAACTGTGTTGGTACTGATGGTTTCTATTTAAAAAACATGTCCCTTTTGTTTGCTGCATCTTGCAGCTGCTGAGATTCTTTGTCTTGCTTCCTCTAAGTTTTTCTCTTGCCACTTCACAGGCATCAGAGAGGGGGGGAAAGTGCCTCCAGCACTACCTTTGCAGAGAACTTGATTTTCTTCTCTCTTGCATGACTCAGATCTTTGCATTGGTCTGGGCAACGACCAGGGATGCTGGGGGAGAAGGAGATGCTCTCGGTAAATTGGGATGGTCAAACACCTCACCATGCTTTATAAACTATTGTTTGATATTTAGGCAGCAGGATGGAAAAATGCACCAGACCTTCATAGAGGAGAATAGACCCTTAATCCTCACCCCTGTTCTGTGACTGTCCCATCAGGTAACTGAGCAAAGTGCTCTGAGAAAAACTTGTTGGGACAGAGGATATGTGTGTTAAGCTGCATTAAGGTTCTATTGAGAAAGGAATGACAGTGCTCTGGCAATCCTGATCTGCTTTTGGATTTGGCATTCAAAGGACAGAAAAGCAACAGCAAAACAACTCACAGAGTAACACAGACTATTCCAAGAAAATAATTTAGGGGAAAAAAAAAATCACATCCGAATGTGCTGGGTAAAACATCTCTCTGGGGAGTCTGGGATCTGACTCATCCTACTGTCACATTTCTGGATGTCCCTCGCATCTCTGGGGAGAAGTTGGCAAAGTGAAGAAAAGGAAATAAATAAAGTTAATCTCTTGCCTAGCTAGTAGCTGTATCTCTTTACCAGCTTAGCACTTCTGGGCTGTATATCCATGTAGGAACCCCAGTTGTACTTCTTTTTATGTGTATTGACTTAGTGAAGTGCAAACATGTTAAAAAGTTCACTTTCTCCTTTATACGAGTCTATAAAAAAGCTCTTAAAATGGAGTCATAGTGTTTCAATGAGACAAATGAATGATCAGCTGAGACCTAACAGTACTTTCCAATGGATTAGGTGCTTGAGTGTGAGAAATTCTAAGATGCTAATCAGCCTGGAGAATTTTCATGCCTCCAGCACTATGTAATGACACAAAATATTGTGATGCCTCCAAGTTATAATGGGATAGGCGAGGGGGATTCAGTAATAGGTATCACTCCTGATATTTGATTCCAGCTAGAACTAGATGTTCAGAAGTCTCTAGGCAGCAGAGATTTCTTATGCATTTATGGACATTGGGGTAAAACTAAACACATCCACACTAGCCTGGAATTTTTTTCTAACAGCTCTTTGGACACAGTAATGTACAGAAATAATTATAAACACATGCACAAGTAGATCAGTGTGTGTGTTTTCAGTGCCTGCTTTTAGGAGGAATCACACATTAACATATTTTCTGAATTTTGCAAATGCACTGCAAAATTGCAGCTCAATAAATAGAACTTTATATGTTCATCTAAACTGATGACACCAGTATAAAATAAAGACATTTTCCAGTTGGGATTTAGGAAGCTGTAAGGCATGACAGAAGTGTTCATAATTAGACATTTCAGCACAAATTTGAATTCCCATGGAGTTGATCCAAAAACAGTTCTCCAGCAAAGCATGTATCTGTTTAAACACTTACTGTGGAAGGGATCGATCCCACTGCCAGAGCAGTAAAACATGTTTGCTGTGATAGCATAGAAGTGGGTCACAGTTTACCAGAAGGAATCACTTACTGTACAGAGCTGTTAGACTTTATTTCTGTACACTTGGAATTTTTGAGTTATGTCCTGTCACAGCTGCAGGCGTGCAAGTGCTGTGTTTATATTCTGTGTTAGTCACTGAGAAAATAAAGGAGAAAAAAAGGGCATTTCCTCAGCAGGAGAGTGGGGAGGCCCTGGCACAGAATGCCCAGAGAGGCTGTGGCTGCTCCCGGATCCCTGTCAGTGTCCAAGGCCAGGTTAGATGGGGCTTGGAGCAGCCTGGAATAGTGGAAGGTATCCACTGCCACTAGGGTGGAACTGGATAAGCTTCAAGGTCCCTTCTAACCCAAACCATTCTAGGATTCTATGTCTTTCTAGGTGTGGTATTGTTGTTTTGGGAGATAAAGAGTAAAACTGAGGCATTTGAAAACAGCCCTCAGGATGGCTGGCTCTCTACAGGCATCAAAAGATGCACCTGAGTTGGTGCTGAAATGGGTAATTAATATAGGGCTGGGAAATCAGCTTTCTCCCTGGCACAACTGCTTCAGGAATCCTGCCAGGAGCCAGTAGCTGAAAGCCCCACTAAAACCAACATGGCAACACTATTAAATGCCTGGAGTCTTAAATGATTTGTGGTTTGTCAAGGTGACACACTTGTGGTCTTTACGGAAGTGCAATCTGAGAGACATCTCTGCTATTTACAGAGACGTGTAAGCAATGCAGCTCGTGAGCATTGACGTTGTCATCACAAGAACAATATGTTATCTGCATAATTACAAAGTTATATTCTGATAGGGATTCTAATTTAAGCCTGTTACATGCTCCAGCGAAACAGAAAATCCCTTCCTGAGCACCATAAATAATGGAGCATTAAGAATACACTGTTTTCTTTTCTTGCTTTGTATGCACCTATTTATTTCTAAAACAACTATTTCCTGGTGCTTTCTAGGATTTCTTTCCTGGGTGCTGGAGAGAGCATTTCCCTGGAGCTGGCTACAAGCAGGAATGTCTCTGCAGCCATATCTGGTAATGTTCCCTGTGCTGTACTGGGATCAGCCCTTTCCCACCACAGTCTGCAGCAGGGCCTGGGACAGGGGTTTAGGTGGGCAATAGGGTGGGAGAGGTTTGTCAACTCTGAGGAAAGTGCATGGCCCAGGAGAGGCTGATAATGCTCACAGATTTTTCTGTAAAGATTAAACTGAGCTTCATTGTGCAAAAAGTAATGGTACTTAGAGGTGGGCTTGGCAGTGTTGGGTTAATGGTTGGACTTCATCATCTGACACTTTTTTCAAACCTAAAAGATTCTGTGGCTCTATATGATGCCAGAGGACTAGAATATATCTCATTTCTCCCCGTGGCAATCTTATTAGCAGAATTCAGTGAGGTGCACATGCCCTCAGGGATGCCTGAAGCATGAACTCACACCTGGGCATTACCTCCAGGATGGAGGGCACTGGGAGTCCTTCTTGGGGGATGTGGGAGCTTTTGAGGATGTGCTGTTATTCAGGGTCCTTGTTGCTGTTGGTGAGTGGCTTCTCAGAGGGCTCCACAGCCATTTCTAATGGGCTCAGCCACCTGAGCTGCAGAACCAGCCCTGCCCTCTCCAGACCTGGGGAGTAAAGGTGTTTCATCATCCTGAACAGACCTGAGATGAGTTTGGGAAGAATTAAATAATGTTCTTTGGAATGAAAAGGGAAGGAATGGAGAGGTAACCCCACAAAGGGAAGCAGGTGAGAAGGAAGGCAGGAGAGAAGGGCAGATAGGATAACTTCTGGCAATTAAGCCTTCCTGGGGCAGCTCCACTCCCTGGGTAGAACCTGCCTGGCTGCTTCTTCCACTGGTCCAGCTTGTCCACAACCGGACAAACACCCAATGATAGTAAAAAAAGGCCACAATCAATAATCAATCAGGTTTTGCTTGTTGAGTCACTGGGAATTTGTATCTGGAAAGGCTGAGGAACCTCCTCTGTTTAGTGCTGTCTCCAACTGAGACATGATGGTTGGACAGCAAACAGGGCAGCACTCTAAGGAACCTGGTTTCCTACAGGATTCCCACACTGCAGTCCTGTAGTGGGAGGATGGATTAGCAGGATAACCCAGACCAGCTCCATGCAGTTTCCTGCAGTTGCCCAGGGATGCATCTCCCAGTCCCAGTGCATCACCATTTCCTAGATGTGGGAAATGAGCTGGAATTGCCAATTTTGTTAAGGTACAGCAATAAATTAAGCAGTGGTAAAAATGCAGGATTGAACCCTTTCCTGGGCACTTGCAGGACTGGAAGTGTAACACCAGTGTTAGTGGTGTTATTATGGGCATGTGCATGCTTGGATTCAAGCCAGTGGTTGCACTGAGCAAACATTCAGTGTGGCTGGGAGAAGGTAAAACATCTATTTTCTTGTGCCAGTACAAAGGATGACTAATTACACCAGGAACAGCTGCAGTGCACTTGAAACTATAGAACACCAGCTGATCCCCACCATGCTTCCCCAGCCAACTGGCAGCACCTGAGCCCTGCCAGGTAAAAACCAGCTCTGTGATTTGTCCAAGTCATTAGAGCTCCACTTGGAGAGAAGTGAGCGAGGAACAAGCTTTGCTTCACTGCTTAATGTTGCTCAAAAAGAAAAAAAAAAAAAAACAAAAACCTGGAATAAATATTTCAGTCCAAAGTAATATTTACTTGGGTGCTTAAAACTTTGTAAAATGCCCTGAAGGTCACAAGACATTCATCCTGCTGTGTATTTCTCTTTAAGAAGGTGCTTGTAAGTACTACTGGAACACATGTGTGATGAGGAGTTGCCATGGCAAACAGGTTTTGGCACTATTTAAGAGAGAGTTTTATTGCACAGCAGAATAAATAAGCATGTTAAAGCCACATACAGTAACTTGTTGGCACATACATTAATGCTCCCAAGGGCTGCAATAATTTAAGCACCCTCCCTTTAAACATTTTTCAGTGTTTTTTCTTTTTTATTGACTACATGCATTTAGTATTAGGGCTAGGAATGTCCCATTTCCACCCTCTTTTGAAGTGAGTAATTGAGGCAAAAAAAGAGGACTGTCTAATAAATCATAAAGGGGCATTGTGCACAGACAAGAGGGGCAATTTTCCCATTCCTAACATACATGAGGATAAGCCAGCGTGAGACCTGTCTGTGTACTAAATCCTGACTTGCTCCCTCTAGACACAGGAGTAGATTGGTGTGTTTATATTTCTGATGGAGCCTGAATAATCAGGAATAGTTTCACACCATTTTCAGCAGTTTCTGTCTTGCTCTGTTGTGCCAGCCCAGTCTTCTCCCACATCACAGCAGCAAACTCATTACTTTGGCTTTACTCATTTTATGAACCACCTGCTCTGTTCCCAGTTTGGCTCCCAGTTCACACCAGTGAGTCTCAGCAGGTCTGGAAATGCTCCCAGGGTTGAGAAAGTGCTGCAGGGAGGCAAGAGGCAAATCTGTGCCTGTGAGAGGGCTCAGGTTTGTGGTGTTCTTAAAGGTGAACATAAATTACATTTATAATGAAAGCTCTGGTTTAAGAAGAGTTATTAGTGTATTAGTCCGGGCTTTATTAGCTCGGAGGTTTCGGAGCCATGTGGGAGGTGTGACATTGGCTCCCTCTTCTGTGGGAACCAGTAACTTCCCTGGGCTGGAGAACTTGAAGCTGCCAAAAGCAGATGAAGCCCACAAAACCTCCCCCATCCCTCCCACCTTGGGACATTGGTACAAACCACATTATGGAAGATGCAATCAGATAATGCCCAGCTGCGAGGCAGGGGCATGGCTGCTTCCTCCCCTGGGGAGGGCAGGATGGCCAGAGTATGGAGCTGGAGCTGGTGGCTACTGTGCCTCGTTTAAATCTGGGGCACTGGTGAGTCTGATGGACCCAATTCTCCTTAGTTTATTGGGGACGAGTGACAGAAATTACATCTCACCCTAAAAGAAAGTGTAGGTAGTGCTGACTCCCATTATAATCGGAGGAAAAATGTGGTTTACATATTCCCTATGGTTTAGGATAGAAGCTGTAACATGTTTTACTCTTAGGACCCTTTTTGCCTCCTGCCTCATCACCAAGATTATCCCACACCCTTCAGTAAGGCTTGGACTGATCATCAGAGCAACTTGTTTCTCAAGGCCAGGTTGGATGGGGCTTGGAGCAACCTGGGGTAGTGGAAGGTGTTCCTACCCATGGCAGGGGGTTGGAACCAGATGACCTTTCAGGTCCCTTCCAACCCAAATCATTCTGTGATTCTCTTCTGTGATTCTAAACTTTCCTGTACACTCAGCAATCGCTGAAGCATGCTCGAGCCTCAGGAAGCAGGGGAGGAAAAAACAGAGTTCATTATTTTATGAAAGGTACATGTTTGTAATATTGCATACTGATGGGTACATTATGAATTACAATTCGCTGAACAGGAGGATTTCTGCACGAGTGACAGTGCATGGAGCAAAAAGAAAGGCAAAAGAAGGGAGGTGATTTTTATGCCTGTAAAAGTGTCTCCTGGGCATAACCAGAGTGGAAGATGTACCATTTCCTTCTAGCTGTTTGGATTTGTTTGCAATTAAAGTCTAGTGGAGCTGTCAGGGGCTGTTGACAAATATATTATAACCAACTTAGGTTAAGCGAGTTACTTAAAATTAATCCATCCCTGCACAATACTCCTGTTTCACTTTAGAAGAATGTGCCAGGAGGAATGAGTACAATCCTGACCATGTTGGGAGAACCTCCTCAAGGTGGAAATTTGCAAATAGGGCTACTGTAGTATGTAATGAGAAGCTGCAGGGCTTTCAATTATCCCACATAGTCTGTCTCTTTGCAACTTGACTGACAGCTAATTATGCTGGTGCCATTTTTTTGGCAGTGGAATTTAATCTCCCAGATGGAAAGCAAATCAATCTGCCCATTGCTGCAGCTGAGACATACTTTGGCTCAACTTTAATTTATTCTCCTAAGCCTAAGAAGGTTAGTCATTTCAAGGTACAAAAATATCAAATTTCTCCCGTTAACCAGGCTGGTGAAAAAGTGGGGAAGAGTTGGGATTTTATGGGCTGTGCTGTGAAACGTTGTCACTCCTTCCTTTGTATTAGGAAACAGCAGAATCATCTCCCCTTGATTCCTGGTTGTGGAATCTAACAAGGAAGAAGCATTTATGAGCAGGTTGCTAGTGATAATGGTTAAACATGAGTTGTAGAGGCATTAAGTGGGATTCTATGGAGGGGTGAACTAAATCTCTGAAGAACTCGACACAAAAAGGAATCTGTGGCAATTTTCAAGCACTTTAGCCAGTGTGCAATAGCCTGGTTCCCTTTGGGTTTCATGCCAGGGATATAAATACAATCCTCCTACTTACCTGCACTCTTCAGGCCTATCAATTATGCTGCTCCCTCGGAGTTGCTGTTACAACTTTAGGTATTACCATCCTCTGTAAAACCAGCACAGAGCAGAGTATGTGACTGGTTATCACAGGCTACAGACCTCATCTTTGAGTAGACAGCACCTGCAGCTCCTGTCAATGCTGTTTCTCAGGCTAGAAACCCCAATTTTAGCCAGGATCAAGGAGAAGGGAGCTCACAAAAACTTGGTGCTAATGAATGCTGGAAAATCGGAGCCTTATTTTTCTGTAAACTTTTGCTTCTCGGGTTGTTTCAGCCTGAATATGGTTCTGATGTCTTGTCTGTGTGGTTATTTTCCCTTTTGGGGTGCCCTTTCTGAATCCTCTGGAGGTGTTTTAAGGCCAGGTTGGGCTGGGCTCTGAGCAACCTGGTCTAGTGCAAGGTGTCCTTGCCCAAGGCAGGGAGTTGGAATGAGATGATCTTTAAACTCCCTCTGACCCAAACCATTCTAGGAATCTGATTTTACTCTTGTTTTTTTGTAGAGTTCATACAAATAGAAAGGCTCCTGATTCCCCTTCTTACTTCAAAAAGCATTTCTAAGTGCTTTGTTTACACCTTATGACTCCAGTTCCAGTCTTCCTCCCATTTTACAAAACCAGGGCCATTCCAGTGACTCTTCCTTAGTACACTCGGTGGCTGAAGAATTACATGTTCTCCTAGCTGTTAACACCTTTTTATTTTTTCGTATTATCCTTATTATGTTGATACTGCTCCCAAAGGACCCTTAAATTGCATTTCCCAATTGTGATAAAACCTTGTACATGGAAGCATTTTTTGTGACAAATCTCTGGAGATGCCCTGATGTTGTCCCATTGGTGCATTTGTTACCCTGCTGCACACTGTGTTTCTGCAATGCTATGGTTAAGATGGTTTGAGTTATAAACCTAAAATTGGATAATATTTTAAATAAATCCATCATTCATTAAACAATTAGAACAATTATTTGCTCTCAGCTATGCTGTAAGTTTAAATGCTGATGGTAAAATGCAGCATCAGACCTGTAATTTCAGAGTCAAGCACACAGAAGCAATGCAGTGCCACCTATTCTTTGCTGAGTTGTCTGAAAGTAGGGAGCAGTGGGGTCTCCAGGCTGCAACAGGGATCAGGACAGGGAAAGTCTCTGCCATATGTCTGAACCTCCTGCCAGGGTCATCCTTGCTCAGCTACCGGATTTCCACTGCTGTGCATTGAAAATGCTATTGGCCACAAAATGCTATAAAGCTTTGAAAGTACTGAAAAGGTTAGAGAATGTCTATTTTAACTGCTGTGTTCAGGTGAAATCCAGAATGGACTTACCAGTAAGAGAAGAAGCTGTAAAGGCATCTGAGATTCTTCCATGTGTGGTCTTCCCAAAGAATGATTTTTTTTTTTTTTTTTTTTTTGTGAGTCAAGCTTGCATGTTTAGCTCCAATAAGCAAAATGCCACAGAGATTCCCAAAGTAATTTTAGTCCTGGCCCCAGTGCACATGTTAGCAGGAATTTCTCCTCTTGTTTTCCTTGTTATGAATGTAACCTGATCTGTTACTTTTTAGGTTCTTGAATAAGTGCCATAATCTACTTGGGCTGCCCGAGGTCAAGCTCGCTCTGGGATCTCTGGCTCTCCTGACAGAGCCTGCTGGATTTTGGGACCTTGGAGCAGCATTTCTTGGGCTGATGTGGGTGAACATGGATGGCTCTGGGATGCGGGAGAAGAGGATGCTCTGGTGTTTGTATGGAAGGAGAATAAGTTGATGCCCCTTATGAGACCAGCTCCAACACTGCAAATTATTCCAGTTTCTTTTCTTTCAAAAGGACCATAATCCCAGCAAATAACATGGCACATCACAGGTGATCCCAATGAAATCAGCTGAGCTATTTACGGAGCACACAGCTAAATAAGCAGATGAGATGTGGGGCCAGAAAAACCAAGTCCATGTCATTTGAATTACAATACAGCTTGCTTTAGGATTTTCTAGTTGAAAGACAATAATTGGCCCTCCCAGCCTGGTGTAACAGTGTAAGAGATGTATTAAATGCCATTAGAGGTTGTACTTTCAACGACCTAGAAAAAACCTGTGGATAAACACTTCTGTTGCCATTAAAATTTTAAGACTTTAAAAAAAAAGAGAGTTAATACAGTGTAGTAAATTCTACACTGCAAAGAGATCAGGCATCTGTAATCTGAACACTGTGTGATGTGTGCTCTCCTGTGTTAAAAATCCTCTCCTGATCTGAAAAAATCAAGGCCCATTTCACTCCAAGCCAGCTGTGCTTATGAATTTTTTCATATTTTCCAATCCTTTTAGTGACATCTAGTGAAATTTGGGGAAAGTGCAGGTTCAGTTTAACTCAAGGATCAATCCAACTGTAGTAGCAGATGCTTCACAATTAAATGCTGAATTCCTATACCTCAATTTATTTATTGTCCCTTAAGCTGCTGTCTTTGAGGAATGCACCAAATGATCAAACACTTTATGGATTTGAGGCACTAAATTAATTTACTGTTTGCCCCTTTTAACTTTGGGTATACATTTAGAATAGCATTTTTATTTTTTATTTCAAATTTTCCCTTTTGTTGTTGGTGATGTTGCTCCTCTACGCTTTAAGGCTCCAACTATCTTGACTCTTACACAAAACACCCCAAACTATTGCAGGACTTCAAGCTATACATTTTCAATATTTGGTATTCCTGAGCTTATTGAAAAGTCAGATTTGGTCTGCTAATTGCTCTGGACCAATCCAGAGCGGATGTGAAGCAAATGAAGTTTTCAACAGTGATGGAAAACGTATGCCTCCTACCTAGAAATCAGCAAAAAACTTCAAAGGAAGAGCTGCCTTCCTCAGAGCAGCATCCACATGCAATAGCTCTTAGAAGTGTAACCTCTTTTTTCTCAAAGTACAAACCCAAGTGGCTTCCATAAAGGTCTGTGTTGGTATGGATTTCAGCTGTGCAAAGGATAGGCGACCACTACAAACAGGGCTCATAAATATTTGGAAAAAACACAAAGTAGCTTCAAACAGGCCAATATTAGATGACTGGAAATAGTTCAAAAAATCTTAGGCCTTGCTTGATCTAAAAGGCTTCAACCTCCCAAACTGAATAGGCAATTAGGGCAGATTCTGAACAGGAGGATTTGGAGGAACAATTGGGAAGTGTGAACACTCTCTGGAAAAACCCCAGCTGTGGGTGCCACTGAGCACACTCACATCCAGCCAACACAGGGAAGATGCCCAGCATGAGCTTCCAGGACACTGGTTCTGATCTGCTCTCATCCCTCTCTGAGCTAACTTCTCAGAACTTAGAAAATAAAGGCTTAAGGGAAAAATCAATCCAAGTGCACCATGAGCAACAGTTCAAACATTTTACTAAATCAATTCACACAGTTTCAAAATTGTAAATATAATTAAGGACAACAGGGTTTCTGTATTTTTTTTCTTCCAGAATCATTAAGACAATAAACAAACACAAATTAGGTTTATAGCATCTGTTCTTTTAAAAAATGAAAGGAACGCCACTCGATGTATTGATAAAGCACCACAACACAGTTACAAAATAGGGTTGGCCTGTTTCTTTCACAAGTAAAAGACTACATACTCCTAACAGCTTCCTGCTTCAATCCATACTTCATTAAAATAAAACTATAAAATCTTCTAGATTACACTAACTTCAGACAATGCCTGGTATAACAGTGCATTAACAGCAGTAATGCCAACTATCAGTGCCAACATAAAACAGTTTAGAGAGGAAAAACAGAACAAACAAAAATTCCAAAACAAAACAACAAAAACCCCACCTTTATTCCCCTAGATGAGCAAAATTTAAAATAAGGGATGCTCTGCCTCACAATGAGTTAAGGATTTGGGGATGCAGATGGGGGGAAGAGGGGGCTGGTACTGTAGCTTTCTAGGCTTAGTTGGCATCTAGTTTGGCCATTTCCTGCACATATATCCCTATACTCTCACTGTCAAAGAGCACAAAGTACACTGTCTTGATTGAAGAGGACATCGTTGACACAAAATAGCTGGAGATGGCTTTCAGGATCAGCTGAGCAGCTGTTTGCTTTGGGAAGCCGTTTCTAGAAGGAGAGAGGGAAAAAAAGAAAATCAAGACTTGCTGAACCAGCTTTTGATGGTTTAACCCCCCAGGGAAGGCTCCTGCTTTTCTCTGACACCTGATAGCAAATAAAGCTGCAAAGCCATTGTTTACAGTTTGAATTAGAAGCTACAAACTTGTTGATTTAGGCAAGACTTAAAATGCTCAAGCAGAACAAAAGCATTCTCAAAATATGCATACAGAATCTACACACAATAATGGGTTGAACCTTATCATACCTGAGGGGTCAATTATTCAAATTTAATAGGTAAGTAAACCAAGAGCCTGATGTGTTCTGGAAAGCAGTGTGTATGTTGGAGATGTAAAGTTAAATCTGTACTGAAAGCAAAGCAACTGTTAAAGCAAAGTCAAAAGGGACAGGGAACTTGACATAGAATATGAAACATGAAAAGACCCAAAGTACAAAATGGTCTTACCACTACTAGTAACTAAGCACAAGATTTTACAGGACATAACCTGACAAGCTTTCTTACAAATTTCACATTTTCATCTAGCAGTCTGTCTGAAAGATTGATCTGATCTTAAAACAGGCCAAGCACAAATAGAATGGTCTGCACAAAGCTATGACCTGAACTGTGAATTTTATAGGTCATGGCAAACTCCTGGAATTACACCTGGAAGCTGCTGGGAATATGGCCTGAACTTTGTTGCTGTGTTACTCCTGAAGTACTGCTACTCACCCAGACCTTAGACCTACTGTGCACTCAGCAGTCAGTCTGAAGGTGACAGGACATGACCACTCTGTTGGGAGTAGCACCCCAAAAGGAATTTGAAAGAGCCTGTTGAACATCACCTGGTTCCTTGCCATGCACTTACAGATATCTGATAGTTAATACTCCCCATTAAAAAGTGTGTGCTATTAATACTACAGATTACACAGATGGATGAGTTTCTCAGCATTTCCTAAGCAGTTTAAAGAAGCTGGGCTAAATTCACCTCTGGCTCTAACAGGTGAACATTTCTCAGCACCTGCTCACTGAAGAACCACACTGGTAGTAAAATGCTGCTGTAATCTCCCTCTTACTCTGTGCTGCAACTCACGAAATGTGAAGGACAACTGCCTGTGTTGTGGCCCACTTGTTGCACATTGCCTTACCAAAAAACATTCTCAGAAGAGCAATTCTGTCAGTCCTGCCTGTAATGTGATATTATACATACTGTATTGAAGATAATGTTTGTGGTATTTAAAAAATGATAGCATGAAATAGCTCAGACTATTTTCTTTTCTGAAAATGCCCAATTTTTTCTTGTATTGAAGAAGAAAAAAAAAAGGAAAAAGCATGGTGAGAAATGCTTGTACTCTTTTAAAGCCAAATGAGGTGGACAGGGATAATCAGCTGTGTGAGAAGTTAATCAATTGAGAGCAGTTTTGACACAGGAGCTACTTAGGAGTCAGCTTACTCAGAGAAGAAACAGACTCAGCAGCCTCCATACCTGAGTACTTGCAGGTTATTTATGAATGCTGCATCCTGGCATATACTTAAAAGATCTTTCAGGAGTTTTGCTCCTGATCTGTCATGCAGGGCAGCACCAAAATGGGGATAGGCACTGTGTATGAATTGTTCTCAGGAGCCTCTGAAGTCACACAACTTCTGAGTGCTCTGGTAGGGTGGTCACACCAGGGCACATGAAAGAAGAGTGGCCTGGTGAAAGGAAGGCACAGTCCCAGGGAAGCTGATACAACCCACTGCTCAGGACACCTCTCCCAAAAGAAACGAGAGAGATAGAGCAGAAATATCAGCAGAAAGGTGCTGGCCTGATGGCCATGTGTGGGCTGCAAGAAACAGAAGCCTTATGCATTGATCTAGGGGTCTGAGTTAAATTCTTGTGAAAAGGCAGTTTGGGACTTCAGCCAAACCAGTGTCAATTCAGATCAAAGTCAGAGTCTCAGAATGAAATCCCTTCTCTGAGGATGATTTCATGTTCAATCCCTAACTCTCCTTTCCCTTTTCTCCTGCTGGCCCTACCAGACTGAACTCCAGGCTACCTCTGAACAGCACCCAAGTTGTGCTTTCCATAAGTTGGCTGTAGCTGAGCATCTGGCCCAATGAATGCTACAAGTATGCTATTTTATTTCCCCTTGTGATTTATTTGAACTGCCCTCATGTAATCCCATTCCTCAACTATAAAAGAGAATGAAACTGTTTATGTGGGTTTATTGGGTGATGTCTGCTTGACAGATGCCTGTACTAGAACAGCTGCATACATGTGGTATCTTTGGCATTTGCTATCTTTTAAAGCTTTACTTTTTTCTTTTAATGCTTTTGACTTCATAAAAACAAGTAGAGAGTATTGTCAGAATATATTATGTTCTCTCCAAAATTAATTTATGATTGAATATCTCTAATTAAGGGAAAAAAAAAGAAAAAATACATAACCTCATATAGTACTTAAGGCTTTTTGATTCCTCTCCATCTTTTAAAAGCACCCCTTCAACTGGCTGGAGTGAGAATGATGTGTATATGCCAAGTGGAGGACTCGTCCCAGATCCTGCCTGTCAATAAGCAGATTTCAGAACAGAATGTGGATCCTGATGATTGGTCAGGGCTTCATCATCTTCCCATACCAATAACTTACTTTGCAACAAGGGCTGGGCAGGGTTCTTTGCTGGGAGCTAGCCAGAAAAGACAGGGCTGTGTGAAAGATACTTTACATCGTCTCACGTTTACATAACCCATTCAACAGTCACTCTGCACTCTCCACATTATTCCGTGGAGGAATAGAGTTTCTCCAACAGAGCAATTCATGGCTTCTCTTTGTACTGACCAGCCTGTGACCCTGGCAGCTAATTCAACAGGTTACTATGAACCTTCTGCTCTATTTCGCTACTGTTCTGCAACATTTGTTCAAGTTACCTCCTTGAAATGACACCCATGCAAATTAAGCTTAACTGGTTATAATGTGAGATGCTTAAATTTATCATCCTAATGAAACTTTCATTTCTTGTCACTCACCCAAACCCTCAAATACTGTTTTCTGTCCTAGCCCACAGAATATGCAAGAATTAATCTAGTGTTGCAACACAGCACAATGGGAAGAATATTCTTGCTGTACACCAGCCAAATTCTTTCACAGCAAACTCAAGAGGGCCAGTTGTTCAGGGTTAGAGACACAACTGTGTAATTCAGCCTAGATTTGGCCCTTGGTCTTCATACTGAGCCATCCCGGAGGACCAGGTGTTCCCAGTCTCCCTCTGCACCCAAAACCCAGGAGCCTCAGACTAAAGGTGCAGTCAGTCTGGATTGAGACTCTTAAGAACACGATCCAACTTTCAAAGGCACTGAGTACACTGTACAGAGCCAGAGGACCTGAACTTTAGACTTAGGCTTTCAAAGAGCTTGGCAAGGGTTTTTAAGGTCTTTTTTTTTTTAATGAAATAGTCCCATGATGTAAACTGCAAGGAATTCAGCTTATGGATTTTGGATGAAAGCTTGAAGTGACTCTGCAAATCCTGAGAATCAAGGCACTTTAAGCTTCCTGCTTCAACAAACACTATGGCCACTCCTTCTGGCTGTCCTAATACATAGGTAAGTTTCATTATGCACTAAAACCAGGCAAAAGAGACCCCTTTTTTTCATGTTCTCTTCCATATCCCCAATTTATATGAACAAACTGATAGCCTGAATGAAGTCTTTTAATATTCTCTTGAAAGTTCATTTTATGCCCTTTATCCCATTTACACGCTTTAAGATTCTGCAGAGCTCACTACGAGATCTGCCCAAACTGAACTACCAGTCAGGAAAACACTGCAGGCTCCATGCACTGCCTGAACAAACCTGGAAAAAACACTTCTTTTAGGGAACTGATTTAAACAAGCAAGAAAAAAGCCAGCATTGGAGCAATGTGTTTTGTACATGGGAAGGGACTGGAACATCAGATGGCACTTAGAGAATGTGACCTATTTGGCATCATGTTTGCCAGACAGCCTTACCTGCCACTGCCAATGGAAGGAAACGCGATTGATTTCAGCTTCTTTTCATCAGCCAGAGCCAAGCAGTTCTTCACTGTCTTTTCCAGCAGCTCCTCGCATTTGTCTGAGCCCCAACCTGGGCTGTTACAATGGATCACAAATTTTGCAGGCAGTCCATGGCCAGCACTGACAACAGCTAGGAAGAGTTGAAAATGAAACACAATTACTTTCCTCTCTTTAGGATTAAAGGAGTGTACATATGATTAAAATAGCAAACAATCAACAGACATTTCTTTAGCCCCTGTCAATGTTTTAGATTACAAATCACACAGCCTTAAAATACAACATGATTACAGATACTCTGTATTTCCAATTTCCAGCTGCATTTTGCTGTGATAATTTATAAATCATAGTTAAGATCGAGCTTATTTGAGAGAGAGAGCAAGAATTCATGGCTGACATCAAAGGAAGCACATTTATACTGAGGATTGGGTAAGGAGAAGGGCAGGATCTCTTAGAACCAAAACCAGACAAGGGATGATCTTGCTTTGGTTTGGTTTACTGCAGAACTACAGTGAATATCAGGATGCTGGACAGGCACAAGGAGTTATTACTTCAGTGACCTTCAGCTAACTCCTGCTAAATGTCCAGTGTTTAGCTGGCTTCTGATCATACCACAGCCCAAACTGGAGCAGTTCAGAGCTACTAGCGCTCTGCAAACCCCTAAGGAAGGATGGAAAAGAGGTGGATTAAGATTCTGGCTTTATTTCCAGCTTTGTCTCTGAGTAACTATAATTAAGACATTTTATGTGATTTCAAGACTTTGGGACTGGCCTTATGTAAGCTCTTGTTGTGTATGGGTCATCCAAGATCACTTGAACAATGCTGGGCTTAGTTTCTCTTTTTCATCACATTCTTGACAGATGGGTGGAGAGGATGCACTTACAGATTTGCAATGTTTGATTCACACTGTTTATGTAACAACAGGCCAGGCCTTGTATGTACAAAGAAATGAAAAAGGATTTTTATCATGCTAATCATATCTTATCACCACAATATTATCATGGACATGTGGGGACTAAGAAGATGCAGCAGAGCCTGCCTACAAACTGCTGACAGGCAGGGATTCTCCAGATGAGAGGCCTCCTTCTCTGCTGGAGTCACTGCTCTAGGTTCACCACTTTGCATCACAGAGCAACAACAGACTGTGCTCTGCCTGCCAGAAACCAGGGTAAGAGGATCTCTGCCATTTCTGAACTGGGCTGTGGTTGCAAAGAAAAAGTTGTAACTTCAGTTTGTTAAAAAAAAAAAAGGCAGGGGGAAGCAAACCACCCTAATCTTAAACTGAGGGAAGAAAAACATCTACCTGAAATCTCACAAGAGCATACAGTGAGCCTTCACAAAACCACAATAAAAATACCAGTAAGTTTTTTAAAAAATTAAAAAATCAGGTTTGCAAAGGTACTTAGAGGTCTGAAATCCTCTATTCTATTCTGGAATGTTTATGAGGCATTTTGCTATATAAGTATATTAGAAATAACTGTTGGCACATGATCATCACATATGGATACTATCCCACGGCTGATGCAGGAAAGAGAAAATAGATTTTATCATATGGCATCCTGGCCAGGGGTTAACCAGAACATTTTGAAGGACAATGGAAGCAAAATCATTAATGTTCTTATGGGTTTGCCGAGTCCCAACATGTTGAATAGCCTCAGTGTTAGGCAATGTTAATTTGTCATAATGTGCAACTAAAATGTTGGCAGATTCAGAATACATCATAAATTCAAGAAAAATCTATTAAAAACAGCTGACATATCTCTAGTCAGATGTGAAATGTGGATATCATCTTCACCCCGAAAGAATAAAATACTGTATTGATACACATCAGCAAATTTAATATTTCTCAGGGAGTGTTTTCTAGGGTAGTCATTAATTAACTCATCAGGACTCTGATGAGGACAACTGTTCATTACCAAGAGCAGCTGTCCTTTACTTAAATGCAAATGCACTGAAATGGGAAGTAAGAAACAGAAAGCCAACTATGGACTTATTCTGTGCTAGTCACATTCGAGGTAAACATCTTGGTTATAGGAAGATTAAAGGGATGTCCAAAGAATTGAGAAATCTGAAAACTGGGTTATCTGTAGGATTGAAAAATGGATGTATCAGTTCTGCTCTAGAGTCCTCCAAGAAGTCCCTAATAGCCAGTTTCTCCCAGTGCAATGCAGAGCTGCCCTGGGGTAAGACAGCCAAGCAATCCCCAGATCTGAGAGATGCACTGACAGCTGAGAAAAAGAAACTTTCCTTTCTGACTTGCCACCTATTTGGAGCAGTTTGGTCTGGGCTGGTAAGCAATATTGTACAGAAGTTAGTAAAAAGAAAAAAGTGAGTAACTGATTCTGCATATTTTTGCAGAACAAAAATTCCAAGAGAAACTTATTAAAATTTTTAAAAAGCAAGGGAGAAACCCCCAAAGTATTAAGCTCCAGAAGTAAACAGTTGTAATTTTTCCTGTCAGAGCTGAATTCTTACATCTCCCCTTCGGCTGTAGTTAGGATTCGTTTACAAAACTGTGCACACTGTATTTATTTTTATAGCATAAACACAGATGGCAGAATCAGCCTTCTATATGAACAACATGGATCAGCAATTTCACAGATGGTGTAAAATTATATACTGCCATTATCAAACTTTATTACTCATATAGTAGATTTTTCTCCGATATTACATAAATTTTGATAACTAGGCATCAAAAAGTCGTAAGCTTTTATAGTGATGATTTTGGCACTGATTAAACTAAGTACCCAAGCAGATGCTGAACTTTAAGCACATGCTTAAGTTCGGTGAAAGTCAGCAGCATTTCAGCAAAGCAGATGTTTAACAGAGTTGGACTCAAAAATAAGCATCTCATTAATTGCTTTTCTGAACTGTGCCCTTAATGATCAACACTGACTGTGTATGCACATACCTGTGAACAGCCTGGTTTGACTGTAACACTACAGCACTGCCCATTTCCCAGGTGCTTTGGTAAAGCTTACTTAAGATGAACGTGTGTACTTTAACTGTGGAGAATACAAACATGTAACCCTTGGGAGCTGCCTGCAGACAGCAGAGCCCCAGTGCTGCTGCAGGAGGAGCTGGGCTGTGTGAGCCAATCCCAAACACCACCCACGGAGGTCTGGTTGGGGTCCCGAAGCGCAGCCTCACCTCCGGCTATGTCCAACGGGCCGTTCTTTTTGCGGAGCTCAATGACAGCTTCCACAAACTCCTTGCCGCCCTTCTTTTCCAAAGTGCTCCCTGAACAGAGAATTGTTAGTTTACTCCTCTGATCTCAACAGACGTGACTCATCATTCACTTTTGTTACATCACTCTAGAGTTTTCTGCCCAAACATTTTTTGGGGACTGCAAAGTAAGATCTAAACCTTTTGGGACTTGAGAATTAGCTAGTCATTAAAAACAACAACAACAACAACAGAAAGAAAAAACCAAAAAGACAACCCTAACAACCCAAAAACCTCACACTGGTATCCCTTGCTAACATTCTCAGACTTGAATTTACTGTCAAAACACATTTGACATGACATCCCTACCTCCTTCCTTCTCATGAGCATCTCTTAGTGTGAAATGTTCCAGAAGAATGTGCTAGCTCAACAGTGGTTGAAGGTTCATAATTCCTTCCCCTAAGACTCATTTCCCCTCTTCTCTTACAAATTGTTTTAAAGAGCCATTTGCCACAATAAGAATTTGAAACTCACCTGATCTTGGTCCCTGACCCCAACAGGTGGCCCCAGGAATGAAACAGTCTCGTGAGTGCAGCGGGCTGCTTTACTTGGTAACTGCCCAGCTTGTTGAGCCACCTTTAACCAAGAGGAAGAGCCTCAGAAATAAGGAGAATCTCTAAGGAACATATTCCTCCAATGAACTTCTCTAACTACAACTAAGGAGCTGGACAAAGTCATTCTGGGATAAGAAGAGCTGTGCAGTGTGTCAGGGCAACCAAAAGGTATGCTGTTTACAAAGGCAGTCCATCACTAAATGGTTTAGATCTTATTTTGCAGCTCTAGTTTTAAATATTAATATAAGAAAAAACAGCCCAAGAAAGCATTTTCCTAACTACATAAGCATCCCACATAATTTTGCATTGTGCATATTAATCATAAAGGTAGATAAGTGAAAAGCAGTGATATCATAAAGGCTCTGATTTGAGATATTGCTTTGAAAAGTGATTTCCAAAAATTCAGAACTAGGATCTCTAAAGATCTAGACATTTATTTGGTGACACCCCTTACTTTCATTGATGAAGAAAGAAAAAAAATGCAATTTCTGATGGAAGTGCACATACTATATGCTCCAGGAAGCAGAGTCCCTCCTCCAAGATTCTGGTTACTAAATCAGGTTATAGTTCTAGGAACTAAGAAGACTGCAAGATGCTTTTGTTTCACTAAATTTCTTCCAAACTGAAAAGTTGAAAACAATGCATTTGTTTTCCATTCAAAAACTGACTCTGTGACCCTGAGTCTATTTTGTTAGCAGGAGTTTATTGCTTTTGGGGTACAAAAGCTGAGGACAATTACAAAATAAATGCCTTTCCTTTGGCTATTTCATAACCAGTTCACAACAGGGTTTGCCAAAAACTGGATTGCAAGGTCAGACTGTAGGTCAGAGTGTAATTTGCTCCTTGTGCTCATTTAAGCTTTTAAATATAAATACCTCAGCCAAACTCCTGAGAATTTTCTGAAACTTAAAGTTACCTGTCCCAGAGCAACTGAGTGGGAGGATCACCTTACAAATCTCCTAGAAAAGACAGTAATAGCTTCATTTGTAGCAGCAAGGTGTCTTAGGAGAGTGCTGGGAAAGGAGATCCAGAGCAGCACTGAGGTGCTTGGAAGCACTCTGCCCTTCAAAGGCAGTAAATTACCAGAAAGCACAACACCCTGTGCCCTTTGCTGAGCCCATCCAGCAGATACGGCTGACTCCAGGGTCTTACAAAATCACCCTGACAGAGAAAGGAAGGGGAAGGAATGAAACAGCGTTCCATTCTAGTTATATTCTTTTTGTATGTATCTCCATATCATTCCTATTTATATTTATATATATTCCAGTTATATTCCCCATGAGTACATGAATTCTGATCAGTCCTAAAACCCATGACATTCATAATCCTTAATTTCTCTTGTTTCAAGGGGAAATATAATTAAGCCTTGTGCAGAACCTAGGAACAGCAAAGTTCTATTAAGTAGGTCATTTCTTTGCCATTGCAAAGCTGTTGTACGTTTAATGGAATTTAGCCTAGTTTGGTTTAATTCAATCCAGAAGGATCAGCTTTTTCCCTTCTACAGGGAATTAATTTATAATTAAAAGCAATGAACAACCACATCACTTTATTTCACTGAGCTCTCTTCTTGCAGATCTGGTACAAAGAAGAGAAAAAGTAGTAGTTGGTATGAATGAGTGAAATATTCTGAATTTACTCCTCAATTATGCTCTTATTCTGATTAACAGTGAGGATTTATACTGAAATCATACTTGACATCTATGTTGTAAATTAGCCTAATCTGGCAAAGGACAGACTGTATTTAACCATTTTCCACCACATTAGCAAATTTCTTGATGGAAGTCTTGCTTCACAGCTTCAAGGTTAGTATCTTAATTTGCTCATAGGCATAAATATGTGTCACTCCCATGAGAATAAGATCATTATCTCATGCTTTCCAAGCAGGCATTGGTATCAGTGTTGAAAACAGCGTTAGCAGAAATTTAGGCTCTAAAATTCTCAGGATAAGCCCCCAATACATTTAAATTGTTAGGGAAAAAACCAACAAAAATTTAAAAAAAATTTAGATGGGTAAAAGTTAATCATTGGAAGCTAAGCATTTGTGCACTTCTATTCTTTCTTACAGCAGTCAGAGGCAACAGGAACCTATGCTAAGGAATGAGCAGTTCAGCTTAGAGAAACAATTTTCTTTGTAGGGTATCAAAGCATTTCTTTGTCACAGGGTAGGAGACAGGCACGTTGGCTAAATGGGTCTGACAGACTTTGGAAGCATATTCTTCAGGTACAGGCTACTATGACACTCTGCATATGCCAGACAAGTCACAGTGCTTCTGCCCAACAGGCTGACCAGAGCTACATTTCTCTGCAAGTTACTCAGAAAGCAGCCCTTTCAGAAAAAGCAGGTGGTGCAGGACATGTGTCCCTCCAAGTCAGTACTGAAACAAGGCCTCAGGCATGGCGGGAGCCCATTCTCATAGTGATGGTGGGATCAAGATGAGATGCAGAACAGAGGCTGGGATCAGCTGACTTGTTTTTAAGCATTGCCAGCAACTTCTGCATTCAGCCCAAATTCTGATTTGCCTTCTCAAATTACCAAGGCAGTTCAGTGAAAGTACTCCTACGCTTTTATCAAATCCTTCAAAATTCAGAATGCAGAAAGGGGTAAGAGAAGGGTTCCTCAGGGGACAGTTAAGGTGGCTAAATTAAGAGGTCTGTCCCGTTTCCTGTCATGCCTTCTCTCATCCATGTAGCTCAGATGCGATGTGTGTGCAGAACTAGCCTGGGCTTGTGGGCATGAGGACCATGGAGCAGGGCTAGGAAGATCATTGGTCCATGAGGATAGTCTTAAGAGTTTGGAAAATACAGACAGGCTACATCCAGCACATGAATCCAGATGTGAACATCTGAAACTTGGCATGAAGAGGGTGCACTGGAACTGGTTAGAAATCTAAAGATCAAGACTCAAACCACATTCAAACCAGGCACTTAACATGTCAAACCAACAACGTAGTAATTCATTTTCCTTGGTTAGGTGCCTGCATTTAATGCACTGTTCCTGCACTTCAATTTTGGTGGTGCACTCCATTGTTACTTCAGAAAGTCCGATTTGGTGATAAAACCAAAAATGCCCACTAGGTTTGCAATTGTTCCTTTCTTTTTATGATCAGTCAGGACTGCTGGAAGTGAGAAATGAATGCAGATCTGCATAGCTACAACAAGCTGGTGGCTGCTGATCGACCATGCACACACATACGAACTCCGCAGCACTGAACTTGCCATTACCTACTTCACCACCGGTGTAGAAGTCAGAGTTTGTCGGGTGAACGACAGCATCACTGTCGATCGTGGCAATGTCAGCCTGTACAACTTGCAACTACAACAGGTAAACAGATGTATATCAACCACGTTGGACAGAGACCCAGCACAGGCTCTACATTTACACATGTACCAACGTCCATATTTTCCTACCTTTACATCTCCAAACCTTGCGCCAAAGGAGTATGCTGAGTTGTGTGTGCAGGTGTGTGTAGAGAAAGGGGTGTAGGGAGCAGGAGGAGGAATATTGAGTATGACATGATCAAATAAATGTTAAAAATGACAAGTCAGAGCAATCACATGAGATCATTTCCAAAGTTTTAAAATCAGCTAATGCCCCATTTCACTTTGTAGAAACCTAGAACAACCAGTTCCCCACAGAGCATGACATTAAAATATGGAATCTGTTTAAAAAAGAGAAATTCAGGATCATCAAGCCAAACAAAATAATTAGTTTCTCCATTTTGTCAGCACCAATAAGCTGACAGGCACTGATCTTCATATGTAAAGCCATTCATAATTTTGTTTCTGAAAATGCCCATCTCCTTGCTGTGGAGGAAACCATGTATTTGCAGCCAGGGTTGTACAGAATTTGCTTTAAAAAATACGAATAACTGTTCTTATAGTTTAAAAACAAGGCGTGTTTTTTAATTATGTGCTGGAATGGCTAAGAAACTTGTAGAAATATATGAATTTCTAAGAAAGGCTGATTTAAAAATTAGCCTTCTTAACCTTTTTTCTTGTTAAGTTATTTCTGTACATTCCCATAGAAAATACAGCAGTAGCAGAGTTATGGGCTGTATTCCATTAAGGAAGTTTAAAAAAAGTCAGAAGCAGGTGTAATCAAGTAAGAAGGGAATGCAGTACATAATGCATGAAAGGGAGTTTTTGTTTTGCTGAAGAACAAACTTCTGTTAAAGAAGGATTTTTTGATTTCTTATCAATCTGAAACATGAGAGAAGCTTTAAAAGCGATTCTCCACCTATGATAGTTCATTCTTGGTGTAATACCAGTATTTGTTTTCAGCTGAATGGAAAAGTGACAGGGAAGAATTGAAACATAATGGAAACAAATTATTGACTGGATTAAACATCAAATCAAGGTAGGGACGATTTGGGGACAGCTAATTATTCAATGATCCCCTCCAAAAATTAAGCCTACTCTAAGTATCAAAATAAAACCCCTAAGATTGCAGGTAGAATGGAGAAACTGCTTATTTTGAGAACAACCTGACAAAAAAGTATTTTAGTCCTCCAAGTATCCAAATAAGAAACCCCCCAAAATAGCTAACAGTCACATACGATCATTATGGAAAAGAATTTAAAATTTTTGAACTGAAATCAGCTTGAAGACTAGCAACAGCTGTAAGTATTCAGAATTGGTCAAAAAGTATTTTGAACATAGTTCTTCAACAAAGCAGGACCTGCAAGATTTGAATTTCTGTTCTGATTAAAGGTATGAAGCCCTAGAGATTAAATTCCGAGTTCCATAATTTCCATGTGACCGTTAGTTGTGTCAACCCATGCCCCATTTACCTAGGTCATCTTTAAGGTCAATGTCAGCATTGGTAGGATTGATAATGGCCTCCACCTCGAAGCCGGCTAAATTACTGATTTCACTGTGAATAAGGTTCAGCTGAAAAGAAAAGCATGAGGTGGGAAATAACAGGACAGCTGGGAAATCACAGAGAAGCTGCAGAAAAGTGAGCTTTGCAACACAGATGGAGATAGCATCACTGCAAACAAATATGCAAAATAAAAGGCAGGTCATAAAGGGTTATTATCCCAAAAAATTCAAACACAAGACTCAAACATTGTTCACTCTGGGAGGACATGAATGTACCTACTAGTAAGCTCTATTTTGGTTTTATGCTGATCACTATTTGGATTCTTATTATTACCCAGTACCTTAAGGGGGCTTACCAGAAGTCTGGATAGGCACTTTTCATGAGGGCATGGAGTGGCAGGACAAGGGGGAATGGCCTTAAACTGAAGGAGGGTAGGTTAAAATTAGTTATTAGGAAGATAGTCTTCCCTGTGAGGGTGCTGAGGCCCTGGCACAGGTTGCCCCATCCCTGGAAGTGCTCAAGGCTAGGCTGGATGGGGCTTGGAGCAACCTGGTCTAGTGGAACATGTCCCCACCCATGGAAAGGGGTTGGAAGGAGATGAAGTTTAAGGTCCCTTCCAAACCACTCTGTGATTCTTATTTTGCCATTAAAAGACAGTATTTGTTTCTTCCCCAAGTATAGATGAAGAACACCCTAAGCATTCCTAAAGCATCAATTACAGGGATGTGCTGGGACTGTTCCACACTGAAACAGGATCAAACCTGCTGCTCCTTCTTCTTCAAACCAGGAAACACAAGCCTATCTCTGAGAAAGCACACACTTGTCTCCAGCAATTCCTCCATCCCAACAAGGGGATGTGGGTTTTTTACTTTCCTTATCAGTGGTCACCACATTCTGTACTATGGCACTTCAGTTCTCATTACAGCTCTGCAGCCTTTGGGAATGTCTGGTGAGGTACCATAAGCAGGCACGTGATATTATGCTTATTGCATTTAGTTTTTATTTTATTTGCTTTACTTCCTTTCGTCCCTTATGAAAGCAGAGACTTTTAACCCCATCCATTAATGCCCATTTAATCCTCTAAATACCCCCATATATTTCAAGCAAGTCTTTCAATTTCTTTCTTGCTCTAAGTCAGAAGGATTTCTCCTGGGCAAGCAGGAAACTGAGGAAGGTAGCACAGAGGTCTAGAGATTGAGCTCTCATTTGCACTACATGTTCTTACAAGACGGTTTGGGTGTCTCCTCATAAGATGCCACCCACACCTCAGAACCAACTCTACAATTTGAGGCAACCTGACAGGAATGCTCAACCTGGTAAAGGTGAAAACTAGGTATGGGAAGAAGTTTATAACAAGCATTTGAGCAGTTTGTGATGCTGCTTCGTAGCTTCTGTTGGAAGTCTGATTTCATAGGCACCAAGTTTACTACTGTCAAAACTTTAAATAAAAGTGTTCCAGACTCTTTCATTTGGGAAAATACTTGAGCTACAGCATGACCTATGCCTGTGTCTACAATATGTATTTAAAGTGTTTTTTTCAGTAGCTGTTTAGGTGACATGGAAAGTAACCATGAAAGAGAAAGCTCTCATTCATTTATTCAAGTTGTGAAACCAGCTGTGGTTTAGCCAGGCTTTCCTTTTAATCCAAAGCCCTCAGCCTATGAAGCATAACATACACCTTGAGGCATGGTACTTTGTCTCATCAATAACTGAATTTTATCTCTTGTTTGTAGTCCATGTTCTGTAAACTTAACTCTTCAAATAATTTCTTTGTGTATGTTAATTTATTAACAGGGAATATGAGCCAATCCATGAAACCCATACAAGTGAATGGGACATTTAAGGAGGCCACCATCCCTATATTTAAATTTTATGAAAAAAATATTTCCATTTCATTCATGTGATTCTATGAATTGACCTTCTTTCTCTTTTTAAAAGTCTGCAATTTCATATAATTTGCATATGTTGCTTGAGTAAGCTATGTTGCCTCAAAATAGGGTGATTTTGAGTGAAAATGAGTGTAATTCAGCCCTGTTTTAAGTACAGCTCTGTTCGGGAATTTGTAATAAAATCTAAGAAAGCTTCCTTTCCAAATAGCTTGGAATCCTTTAATACTTCACACGTGGTGAGTTATTCATACTGGAGTTTGAGTCTTGAGTTTGACTACAAGCAACTGCTGTTTAAAAAAAAAAAGTCAAATCAAATCAAACCAAAATGTTAAAAAAACTTCATGAATTTTAAAATTAAAAAAAAAACCAAAACAAAAAACCAACAGCAAAACACATGCTCACAGCAAGACTGTTTTGTGGAGATTTTAGTATGTTCCTAAGCATATTTTGCTCATTCTGTAAGAGATCTCTTTGATTCCTAATTCTGTGCTCTACAAGTTTTTACCCCAGATCTATCAGCTGCAAACTGTTTTTGTTTTGGACCTTAAATCTATCCCTGAGCCTACTCATATATGGGATTTACATAACAACCAGCTGGTAATTAAAGTTTCAATTTAACAGCAACAAGAAAATGCTTAAAAAGCTGCCCACGACTGATAGCATGTGTTGGCAGCTAAGAATTATTTTACTAAATTCTGCATTTACTGCTCAATGCACTGTTAGCTATCCAATCGCAAACAAAAAAAAATTAATCAGAATTTTTCCTGTGGAATTAAATCCTCCAATGAATAATTGCTCAATTTCACGACCCAATAGTATGAAGCATGTATTAAGCAGAAGAAGTGATCCCCTAAAGGGCCACTTAAAAAAAAAAAAAAAAAAAAGACACAACTTGCACATACATGTGCAACAAAGAATGGACATAACTTCAGGTAACATTTCAATTAAATGTTAGTTAGATAAAATGCAGATGGCACTTAGCACATCCATGAGTATTTTTTAAGTCAAGCCTGGCATTACTAATTTTAGACAAAATTACCTTAAAAGTCTTGAAGCTTTTTCTGGTATGAGCTTCATACTGAAAACTGAAGATACCTATTGCAGACCACAAGCTCAGGTGTCTTGGAAAGGCCAAACCTTAAAGCTCAGGCTTGAGGTCCTGCAACTCTGCCTCTGCTTTGTAATTCTCTCAGGAAAAACAAACTAATTAATGTGCACAATGACACATTTCCACTGGAATGTCACTTGTAGGATGTGCAATCATTTACATATTAACTAGATTTTAATAATTAATGTAGCATTAATAAACTTCTACAGGTATAACTGAAGAGTTCTTTGCCGTTTCATGACCTCTAATAATTTCCGGCTGAATGTCAGCAGTTACCTAAAGATTTAATGCAGTAACAGTAATTTAAAAAACTGAACAATACCCAGGTTTGCAATACTCTCATTTGTGCTTTTTGCATCAAATTAAATCTGGGGTTATTAGAAGGATGAAGAGCTCCTCTTGCAAATAAATCCCTTCCCCTTCCTTCTGCAAATATGGAGCCATGAAAATATTTTTCCCATTAAACACTTATGAATGATGTGATATCAAAACCAGGATTATTTTCTCCTTCCTCTGCATTTAGCAAATGATTTTCTGATTTGGCAGATAATGGTTTTGCAAACCAAACAGACATGCTGGAAAGGTGTTCAAGAATGTCACAGGAGATTTGAAAGATCCTGATTGATCTCAGCAGCAATTCTTCAAATGCCTTTTCTAACCCTCAGATCATGATCTGTTTGATTTGGAGTGTTTCCTCACAGGTTTTCATTTTCTTTTAATTATTGTTTTCATTATGTGTTACAACAAAAGGCTAACACCTGGTCCCTCTCACTTGCAGGGCTAACTGACAAGGACCCAGTGCAGGGATGGATGTGTCACGCCAGTCATTTTCTCAGGGGGCTGCACTCCAAGTGAAGGAGAAAGCCTTAGAAAGTCCATTCCCCGGTACTATGACTCCTTGGGTAGCTCTACAACAGACACTGGCTTTGCCCAGCACAGCTTAAAGCAGTCCTGGAGTTCATGGTTTTCTTCCACTGAGCCCAACAGCAAAGCCCCACTGATTTGCTGGGCCAGGAACACAACACTAGGTCTTATTACAGCTTTCCTATGGTAACTAAAACGAGCTCAAAATCACCTCCAGAAGTCTGATGTTACTTGTTTTCTTGAAACAGTAATGTAGACTATAAATTTTGGGTTCTAATTTAGTCACCAAAATGTTTTTAAAAAACCACCCCCCTACAAGGAGTAAAATAAAAAAAAAAATCCTACTAAACCAGCCATCTAGTTGTAGCTGTAAAATTAAATGTGGAAAATCAGAAGTCTTGCAAAAAATGTTACTCTCATGCATGTTAAAGTTGGCAAACAAACTGAAGGATAAATGGAGAACAACCTCAGTATGAAATGAGTCAGAGGAATTACATTCCACAATGGACAATGGCTCATCTTTTATGGCTTACAACACAATGATCTGATTATTGAATGATAGCAGATAGATGCAGTTTTACTTAAGAAAATTTTGCATCACAAATTAAAGGCAGGTTTCGGATAAAAGACCAAATTAATTTAATGAATTGTCTCTTTAAATGGATCCTCTTTAAGCAGTTATGTATTTGTATTAAACCAACCCACATCCCAAAGCATAGTCACAGGGAAAAAAAGAATTATTGATCTCTAGTTTTTCATAAAAGCATCATTCATTATTACACAACATTAACTTCTGTAAATCATAAAGCAGAACATAGCATAAAACCATTATTATGAACAAATGTCTAAAATAGGTTTTGATAAAAACCTGTAAATCATTTACATCAGCAATGAAGTGGGCTGACTGTTGGAAAAAATACATTTTATTCTTGGAATAATCTCTTTGGCAGATGCTTATCTGTAACAATTATGTTGTTTATTAATGAGACAGATTACAAGCACACAGGCTTTCCTTCTAATTGAGTATTTAATTATGTAGCCACATGAAGACTTATTTATGTATTTTTAAAATGTTCTAGAAGTTGTTTCAGAAAATTTCTCTGAAATTAGAGATACTAATATCATACATCTCCTCGATTGCTCGGTGGGGAAATGTCCATTGTACCTAGATGTTTTGTGGAAAGTGGAGGTGGTAGGAGGGGGCTATGCCCTAAGCAGCACAGAAAAATAGGTATTCATTTATAAAAATGGAGGATCATACCTTCTGGCCAAGAAACAGGCTTTTGGTGGACAGGACTGTGAAACCATCTGCAGGAGTTCCCTCTGTTGTACTGTCAGCACTGGCTGATTTGCTCACTTCTCCCTGCTTCTTCTTCCAGAAATACAGTTAATTAGTTAACTCAAGGCTCTGAGAAAAACAGTTTAATGACACTAAGATATATGACATGCACTAAATGCTTAGCAGGCAATAAAATGCCTGTACAAACAGGTGTTGGATTTTATCCTTTAGTCCAACCAAAGCGCCTGATAACAGCTGAGGGGATGAATAGGAAAAACAACCTCAATGTCTGCAGATCTACAGGCGCCTTCTCTTGCCCACACCAGTGCACAGCTGAGATGACAGTTGTCTTAAATGTTGCAGCAAAACATATAAACAGCCCCAAACTTTTAACAGCTTTCTAATGGCTTGTGTGGACAAAGATTACATATCTCAGTGTGTGGGCAGACATTCATTCTAAGCTAAAAACTGACTTGTCAGAGAATACATTTTATCTGTGATGGGAGGTGCTCCCAGATTTCACAGACTTATTTTTAGAAATGTTCCTTTGTAATATGGCTGTCCTTAGAAGCAGTGTCAAAAGAATACATCTACTTTCTATCTGCCTGGTTGCAGGAAATGGGCTGAACAATTTTCTGTCTTATTTAACATCATCACCTACTTTTATCTCCAGTAAAACTGCTGGAGGAGAAAAAAGGAGTTCGTTTTAACCACCAGTTCTTTTTTCAACTCTATTACTGCAGTGAAATAACAGGTTTCAGGAATGAACTGATTTACTAAACAAAAATGAGAATTAGGAATATTTTGAAAAGGAAGTCAATTCACAAAGGCTATGGTTATAAACTCAACTGAAGCCAAAAATCATTTCACATTTTCAATAAAATTACTACTTACGATTTCATATAAATATTTGGTGCCTCAGCAATATCTGTGTTTAAGCAAAAAAAGCACACCTGGAATACTAAGCAAGCCACTGTTCTCCTACTGTCTCTTTCCAAAGTATATAAACTAAGTCTGAGGCTGAACAACTACAATTACTTTGATGCAAGGCTATATTGGACTTTTAGAAGCTGTAACCATGCTTTACTTTACACAAATGTTTTGAAAATTAGATTTTCATGGGTCCTATTTCAATTCCCCAGGAGTTTATTGTTAGCCAAATACCAATATAGTAAGCAGACAATACAGTTTATTGTGTGGAAGAAAAACAGAACCCCACAACAGACTTCCTGCTTTTGTAATCAAGTAGGGCAAAAAATTCCAGATTTAGGGAAATTATTAGGGCATGGTTATTGGAAGTACTGCATGTGAAATGTTGACTAATAGGTGTTCTGAGGGAGAAAACTAAATTCAACAATCTAGTTCAAAAAAACAAAAACAAAAGAGTGAAACAACTAGAAATGTGACCAAGTAAACAGTAACAGAGACACACAGGATAAATAAAGAAGCTTTGCTTGACTCAGAGGCAACTTTCACATTCCTTGCCCATTTCATGTGAAATTCCTGTACTTTTCTTCCTACTTGCACAACTTACTGCTTAACAGTAGTTGTTTTGCAAAAGAAAAAACATCCTTGGCTACACATGTACACACTAAAAAGATTCCTTACTCCTACAACCTGAAACCTGTAAGGCATGACCAGTACAGCCCCTAGACACTTTCCTCTTCTGTCTCCTGGCACCTCCATCCTCTGCCCACCTCAAAATGTTTCTTACAAAGAACAGAGTATTTATGGCCTATCTGCCTGTGCTGCAGACCTGGGCCACTTCTGAGGGTGTTCAGACTCCTGCTGCACCAGACAGAGGGTGGTGCTCCTCCTTCCCTACTCACACTGACTGAAATCACCATTGTTAACAACACACGGAACAGAGAGCCGACCCTGTGTGAAGCTCCCTGCAGCTACTGCTGGCAAGCTTGTTTGGGTTTAAAATAAACACATTACCTTGGATTTCCTCGCTCCTTTCTTGCCGCCTGTTTTCTTTGATACAGTTTTTTTCTGTGATGGAGACTTTGCCTTCTTTGCTGGGGGTGGAGTGATGATGGCTTCCAGTTTTCCTTTTGATCCCCGCTTCTTTGCCAACAGCTCTGGGTGAATATTGGGTAACACTCCACCACTGGCTATGGTGACCCCTTTCAATAGCTAATTAAAAAGAAACAAAACTTGTAGATGACAAATTCCAGCATTTACTCACCGATAAACAGAAAACAGGACTCACTGCAAACTCTGTACACTGCCTTGAGTTTCTCCACCACTATCCTTGAAGAAGAGAGATGTGAAATGCATGAAATGGAGCTGACCACATACTAGGTTTTAACTACAAAGGGAGTATGTGTTCTTCTTGCACACATGCTTGTTACCGTCAGCATCTCTAGGGCTCACCTAAGGTCTGTTTCTCTGAATCCATGCCACGAAGGCTGTTACCCAACAAGGAAAAAAGAAGAAAGCCCCTGCCATATACCTGAGGACCCTGCAGGGCAGCCTGTGAGACATCAATGGGACTCCAAAGTCCAGGCTGTGAGCCTGCAACAGGAGCCACACTGTGGAGAACCCAATATATGTCCCAAGTGCTGAATTTTCCTGAAACTGTGTTTTTGAAAAGATTTTCTTAGAATAAGAAACGTCAAAATGCAGGGCAACATTTATACAAATCTCTACAGCTGTAAGTCTTTCTCCAAGCAGTTGGAGATCAATATTCAAAAATGTGCAGTTCATTCAAACCTTTTAAAGCAGAGATGAAATATATCATGTTCTGTATTTAAAACCACTTTAACCCATTTTTATACATCTAATTGGGACTAATTCACTATTCAGGAAGATACAGACAGTGACACTGAAGTCCCCCAGGTACCTCCACCTGATTTGTGTTTACTGCTCCCAAATCACAACTCAGTAAGGCTCCAAGCTTATGAAGAGATAATCAATGGAAAGTATTACCAAATTTCATGCAAAGCCAGAAGGAGGGTGGTTGTGGGATATTATTTTTTTTCCTGCTCCATCACGATACATGGGTTTGGAAAAAACATCTTTTCCAACAGGTTTTCACAGCACCTCACACAAAGGTACATTACTCCCAGTCACTGCCTCTGGCTGACACCTCAGCACCGTAATAATAATGCCCAATTTTTCTGTGGCTAAGTTAAAGGCATCTTTAAGTCTACAAAGGACACAGATTTGCAAGAGTTTAGAGCTCTTCTGTAGCCACAATAACAGGCTTCAGTGGGAACAGGATAGGTCCCACTGAGTCCTCAGCTGCATAAGGGGGACACTAAAAACAAACAAACAAATAAAGAGCATCTGCAGGATATTCTCTGTGTCCTTGAAGAATTTATGACAACATCTCAGTCCAACAGAAGTGGCTGTAATAGCGTTAGCAAACATAATTTCACATCTCCATTGCATTTTTACACATTTTAGCAGTGCTGAAATACACAGTCAAGCTGAGTACTGTAGTCAGTTACACAGCCAGCATGATAGTTAATGTTTCCTGGTGTGCTACTCAATAAGCAGAGGTCTTGAGTTACAAGTCAGCTATATGGAAAGACAATTTAAGAAGCCCTAAAGGAAATCCTGGCCTTCACATGGCAGAGGTTTTTCTTACCTGATTTAATTCTTCATCGTTTGCTACAGCCAACAGGATGTGTCTAGGAGTGACTCGACCCTTCTTGTTGTCCCTTGCCGCATTTCCAGCCAATTCCAGAATTTCCGCTGGGGAAAAAGTAAGCTCCTTTTAATTACAATGTGATCATTAAGGAAAGTCAATGTGTTATTTAGCATCTATGCAAAAAGATATGGGAATTACATCATGTTGCTCCTAACTGCTGTAGATACCCTCAATGGACATCTAGCTCTAAAATTATCATTTTGTTTTTATATGTCTAATCACTGAAAAACAAATGCACATTTAAGTCCTGTGCTTTGAACTAGATTTTTTTTTTAAATTGTTTTGAAGCAATTTCCCTAGATTCTTCATTTTTCAGTGTTCTTCTCAAGGCTACTGTGTGCTTATCTCTTAGGATCCCTCTCCTATCAGCAGACAGAGTACAGTAGATGCACAAATTCTATCAGTCTTTTTCTCAAACCTGTCAAATGTGAGTTCTGGCTTGCATCACTTCTACGTTTTTATTACTGGAAAAGACACTATTCTCAATGACTCATTTTTAACATTATGGAACCATAACATTATTAAACCCCAACCATATAAGCACACATCCAAGTGTATTTTAGGACACTAAAAATACAAATTCTGCTGCTACACTCAAAGATATTTTTCTCTATTTGAGAAGAAGTTTTTAACCAGAAAAAGTAATTGATGAATCATGTTTGTTTGCTCCTCATAAATTATCTCCTTAGAAGATATTTCCAGTGCTGACAAAATAATGTTCAATGGCTATGCATATAATGGCTTTTACTGAATTAGGAAAGATGAAATTGCACCCCTGCAGATATCTGTGAAGTGAAAGGCTAGAGCATTACCTGCTAACAGAACTATCTGCAGCTCAACAAGCCTTGGGCAAGGATGCAATTAATTACAACAAAGTCTGGGGAACAATTAAAAAAAATGACTTAACATGTTTATCAGACTTTGCAATTATGTGCTACTGCTGTCTCCATTATACCTAACCTTTCATCTCTCTCTCTCCAATTTGTTTCACTACTGCATTTGGTAAGTTTCCTTTTGCAAATCTAGTAATGTTTGGAGAAAAAGAGTGGAAAAAAAAGGAAATGTCTTTTTTTACATCTATTACACACTACTATTAAAATATAACATTACAGTAATATATGAGCTTGATTTCACATTTAAGAACTGACTATACCATGAGAGCTCTCCCATAAGATTCCTTTAGAGGGAAACAGAACTGAATTAAGGCATTAATCTGGCAACAAAGAAGACTAAAATCAAAGTCCAGATGACCACATGCCTTTACCATAGGACACAATAAATCTTAAGTAATAATATACAGCAGACTATGGCATCTCATTAGACTGAAATTTACATGATTCTCCAGTTATTTTTCATCCAAAGTCCCATAACAAGTAAGTTATGATGTTTCAGCTGCTTCTGGATGTTCTACAGTTAAAAGTGATTGAGGATTTTGGTGTGTTTTCACTATTTTTGTGTTCTTCAAAGCACACAATTTATTATAGCGTGATGCAGAATATTAAGTCTAAGCTCCCCAAAGTAACTCAACATTTCATGCTGACAACAATTGACTAATTTATTTTTAAAGCAGGATTAGCAGGGTAAGGTCAACCTGCCCATGCTTTCCACACCTCCAAAGAAGTGAATAAACTGGCATAATCCTTTTCACATACTTCTCCCAAGGCCCAGGTCAGACACATGAGGTTTAGCTGGCTGCAGCCTGTGGTGTCAAAGCCCTGCATCACCTCCCAGCAGACATTGTGAAATCCCGGATCCACCCCGGGCATCCCCACTGACCTCAGCGAGGCTCTGTCACTGAGTAACGCCACCACCTCTCCACACCAGCAATGGAACTGTCTGTACCTCAGACTTAATCCCAGCTGAAGAGCAAGGGAAGGCTTTGCTGCTTTTTGGTTTGCCTCTGCTCCCCCACCTCCGCTGCTTTCCTGCATCAGGCCCTGCTGAACAGTCAGGCCGTGTTATCCTCTGCGACTGATCAGCACAACTATGCAGACAGGTCATTTTGGAACTAAAGACTCTAAGAAAGTGTTATGCCTGTAAAGCACAGAGGAATGTTTTATTTGTTCCTCATAAAACTAAAATGTCTGCCTCGTACAGTGGAGAACTGTTCTTGTAAGTGCTAAGCCCTCTTCCTTGGACAGGAAACTCATTTTAAAATTACAGTTTTCTAATGGTCCTTTAGGGAAGTTGAGGTACCCCACTTCCTCTTCAGGAACAGAACGCTTTGCACTGGTGTTGAGGACCACAAAAGAGGAGCTTGGGGAGACGGAGAGAGGAGGAGGGCATGGAGGTGGAATTTCTCTTCTGGCCTTCTCCTCAGCTCTCCAACAATAATCAAGTATTGCTTGTACATGCAGAGAGACCCACAGCACCGAGAACAGCCAAACTCAGCTATGTACACAAGTCTGGTCAGAGGGGGACCCTCCTATTTAAAAACAGAAGATTAGGAGGTATTCGAACTGAAGCCAACATAGGCAAGTTTTTTGATTTAGCACTGACAAGAGACAAACCTAATCCAAACCCAACAGATCAGAGCACTTAGAAATGCTGGAAATTAAGACTTTCTGAATGCAGACAGGATTCAGACTACTTGCCTGGATTTTGCTTACAGACAGTTTTATTTTCACATCTGTTTTATGCTTCTTTAATTCTAAATATTTAAATGGTGTTTCACCCATGTTTTAAATCAATTTTAAATTAGATGAAAATCTAGATCTCTCTGTAAGGGAGCTGATTAAAATTTTCAGAAGAATAACTCTGGATTTACCTGGAAAAAGGAGTAGTTGGGGAAAGGAATTTAAAATTGAGACTGGACTTGAACTCTTAGGTCAGACCCACCTTTGGAAGTGTCATTCTACCAGATTCAAAGGTTTGAGTCATTGAAGAGCTCTGTTTCATTAAAAGTAATCTTCCCACAGTAGGAAAAAACAGACATTCAAAAATCAACTCCTCCGACTGAGCAGGGTGAAGAGAGAAGGCTTTGCTTAGAATTGTTGAGGCAAAAGAAAGTGTTAAGAGCTTCCATGACATCAGGATTCACTCAGCTTGTATTTATCCAGCCAGAAGACCAAAACAAGAATGTTTTACAAAAATAAGGCCTCACAAAAAGAATGGAAGTTGCATAATGTCTATTCCATTCGTTTCATATATTTACTCAAGGCATTTCCCCCCTAGAGAATAATTACATCACCACCACTCAGGCAACAGGCAACTACAAGAGTCACTTTACAGAACTACAGAACATGAAGAGCTCTGTTTTTTGGGTTTTTTAATAAAGAAAAAACCCAAGTTTTTCAATATTATATGGTTTGGAAGGCATAATCCTTCAAATATTACATACTGAAATCAGCTGAATATGAACAGAAACTCCATCTGCACAAACTACTTTTTCTGTGCTTTTGAATTATTTCAAATAAAAATGCAAACCAACATGCACTGCTTTAAGTGCAATTATAAAACAAACCAGTCAAAAAGGTGTGAGAACTGTACAATTAGGAAAAAAATTAATTAGGAATGCTATGTCAGCATGTGCTATATTCATGTATTGACAGCTGTAGCAAAAAAGGCATAGATGCCTCAGAAAACTGACTCTATTGTGAACATACCAATTTTATTAAGAAGACACAGTCATGATTAGTATTTTTATTTTCAGTCATCATTAAAGTAGAAGGGTAAAGTGGGAAATCCTAAAAGCTAAGAAATTTTCTCTTAAATTTTATCTCCAAGGCAGTTTTTATTAAGATCACTTGAAAAACTCCTTTGTATTAGCTAGAACTAGGATATGGGTAGTGAAAACTGGCCCAAACCTGTTCTCAGCACTTGAACCAAAACCACTTTTCTTCAGCTGAGGTTTTTACAAGTTCAGTTAAATATTTTTGAAGGAGAAAAGCAAACCAGTTGCATATCTTCATATTTAAGCTTGAGATAAGACCACAGGAAAAGCTGTTCTCAAGACATTTCCTACTCAAACACAACCAAAAATTGTCAGAAGTCTCCACAGAAACCTCATCCTGAATCAAATTTTCAGGGTGAGTTCCTCATCCTTTACTTTCAGAGACTTTGGTCATCTGTTAGACATCCTACTAAGTTCCCAGTTTCACTACTTGCATTTCCCTGTTTCACAGGGGGCTGCTCTCTGCCCTCAGTACTGTTACACTGCTATTTCACAACACTGGCAAATTCTGGAACCAGAACACAACACAATGTTAAAATGGAACTAATTACTATTAGGCCAGAACAAACTAGGCACAGTGGGAACTGCAGACCTGGATGCTACAAAAGCAAATGCTCCTCCCACTGCTGGACTGTGCTCTAGTTCATTTATCCTAATGTTCAAACAAAATATTACTAGTCATTACTGACTAAAACTCCTCTCAAGCCTAAATAACAAAGCATTTAGCTTCTCATGCATTCCAGGCTGTAAAACCTTCTCAATGTAAATAGTCAATTCAATTGGTCTGACTTCATCCCCAAATTGTTTTTTTTTTCTCTTTTTTTTTGGTTTACATCTCAAGCTAAATCACTGCTGTTGCATCAAATCTTTGTCCAGCTTCTCTTCGGGGAGATGAAATCATAGCTTTGAAAATTAAACTCTTAACAACTAACAGGTGATGTGTTGACACAAGGCCAATTTCTGAACATGCAAATTCCAACAGAAAGAAGTCAGGGGTTTCTAAAACAATTGTGAAGCCACTCCTCAAAAGAAAATTTAAAACAATATCCAGAAATCAAAGAAAAATGAATGTTGATACAATTCCACTGAGAAAAATATGTATTTGCTACAAAGCTAACTACATGACAAGGAGTCTGCTTATTGTACTTTAAATTAATCGTCTTTCCCATCAGCATTTTATTGGCTTGAGATTCATTTTACATGATTCCAGAAGGTTTTAACCCAATCAACCCAAATCAAGACTGTTATGAGTTTCCTGCATTCTTTTTTCTGTGTATTCCACCCAATCCCCCTGGAATCTGCAGTTGCAAGAGTGAAGGTAGAATCACTTAACAACACTTTCCCTCTTATGCATTCCAATAAAACAGTTCTCAGCCTTGGTTCAAAGTCATGGAAATCTGATGCAGTGAAAATCAATTCAAGAAATTTTACTGCTTTGAACAAGCCTTGATGAAACCTTAACTCTCAGCAGGGTAATCGTTCTCTTAGGATGTGATAAAAACCCCAAACCTTTCAGTCTTGAGTGTCTGAGCTGTATCAAAAATAGGCCCCTTAAAGGAAAAATGTTAACTTTGCCAAGTTACTGCACATTTTGCATTTCTGTGAGGCAGATGACAGGCTGCTGTTTACATAAAACACAAATTCAGGCCACAAAAGCCACTTCCACCTAGAGCCTTCTGATCTAACTTACACAGCTTTTCAGCTTTTTTTACACTTTAATACCATCCATTATTTTCTTTTGTAAGAGATCCAGAGTTATTTAACTTTCTTTTTTTTTTAAATTTCTTGTTTACTATTGATCTGTAAAAGATTTGAGTGTTCAATTTTCAGGGAAATCTGAATTTCAACTCAGATGTTATTTAATACAACAGCTACATCCTGAGTACTAATTTAAAGAGATAGCCTAGCTCTTCTCCACAAGAATCCTGATCTAACTCAGATCAGCCTTTACTCTTTTTCAGTGGAGCTTCCTCTACCTGGCAGTACACTTTGCTGTTTCTCATAACAGCTTACACACGTTTTAGAAAAGCACTCAAACATGATTAATGTAACTGCTACCAGACGTTACTTGATCAAGTGCAGCATGTGGCACTTGGGGACATGGTTTAGTGGTGGACTTGATCTTGGAGGGCTTTTCCAATCTAAATGATTCCATGTATGCTTTGGTCTGGCTGTTAAAGAATACAGAAGGCTACTCATAACCTGAGACTTGGTCCTAGCTTAGTCTTTCACGCTGCATTCCAAACATGAAAGAAGCCTAGAGGACTCGCTGTAACTTCACTGGAGCAAAGCCCACAGCCAGCCTGACCTCCTCTCAGCCAGTGCCCAAGGGCATGTGGGCTGCAGGATTAAAGGAACAGGCAAACTTCAAATGATATTTTTCCAGAACATTCCCTCTGATTTAAGCCACGTGCAGAGGAATGGTTGCACAAGTTAGAAATGCCATCTTTTGTTTAGTTCCCCAATGGATTTTATTTCTATGGATGTGTCTAAATGTTTTCTGAACCCATTCAGAAAGGTTTAGCACCATTTTTAGTATTCATAACATCTTGCACTAACAAGGCTTGTTACACCACAGATATTTGTGCAATCTGGGAGAAAAGTGCCTCCTGTTTGATTTAGAAATATTGTATGTCACTACATAGCCCCTAAATTTATTTTTCCCCAGTGAAGTTTATATTGAGAATAGAGCATTTCATCTGATGGAACTGAAGAATCCACATGGAATTTCATTTCTAAAAGTAATTCAGGGAAAAATATACTTTGGAAAAATGACTGAAGACCAAAGACAGAACATTATCTGAATTCAGGCATTCTAAATAATCCTCATGGAAATAAGAGGAAAAAAAAATCATGCTTACAATACTTCATGTGAGAGCTTCAAAAATTTGAGAATATCTGAGGAAAGAAACTGCTTGCTAAATACACTGTGGAGTTAGAATGTCTTCCTGCTTTTTAGCCAGTTGTGCTACAACTGTCATTCCAAGAATAAAGGACCAAAGAAGAAAAGACTTAAGCTTTATAGATTCTTTTATTCTTCTCAACAAGGAATTAAAGTTAAGACAAAGGGTAGGAAAAAACTGTGTAGTGAAATCAGCCACATTTCTGTTTTACACTTCTCTTACACTCCATTCTTCAAAACAAAGGCTGATACCAATATTAAATTGAGCAGCAATTTATAATAGAAGTCATTACTTTGTTGAAACTTCACCAAATGGATGAAATTACTTACTAGGAAAAAAAGTATTTCATTTTTGGTCTAAGGATATTAAAATATAACTGAAAAAAAGCAAAAAATTTAACATTTTCAAGGGAGGAAATATTCACTGACCATGACATAAAAACTAAGGCAGCCCCATCCAGCATTTTGTACATTATTGCAATAGGACACATGTCACAATGCAAATTCTGATGAATATTTACCCCTTTGAACTATGCTGTCATATCAGTAAAAACTGTTAGAGCTTATTATATTATAAGAAAACACTCCTGTTGGCTCTTACTGTTTTTCATCAAACCTGGCCTGTGCAGCTTGGAGAATACATTCGAACTGTAATCAGGTCAGTAATTTTGTACTGACTGAGCTTTTGTAACTCAGAGATCCATGGAAGTTTATGGGACTACACATTAAGATAGACATGACCGTTAGTGCTTACAGGGCTGGGGCCAAGGGAGGGTTTATCAGTGAGAGAAAAATCTTCATTTATATACATTTGAAATACACTGATTCATGCATTTATAATTCAGAACACTGGTCATTCAGTTGGTAACAGTTCAAAGTTTTATCTCTAAAGAGGCACTTCTTACAAGTAGAGCAATTTAAAATTGTGATAACGACACTTCACTTGAGAACATGACATGACTCTGATGTAAAAGAAATGTTACAAAGGAGCTTTCCTATGCTGATATAGTCAAAAGGTCTCTGCTTGTGAGGTTATTGCCATAAACAACCCTGCTGTATTTTAGATGCAGTATAAATCCATATTAAAAGCACACTACATGAGAAGAGGTAGCTTTGTTCTTGCTCAGGGAAGGCACAGTTCCTCCAAGCCCCTAATTTATTTTAAATGTCTTTGGGACAGAGTTTGTGGTACACCACCATAAAAGGAAGTAGTGTTTTTAGAGCTGCCTGTTTAAACAGAAGAAATGTATTTTGGTAGGGAATGCACATTTCAACAGTATCAAAAAGATATTGGTAATTAGTTATCTTCTTAAATTTCATTACTCCCCAGGGATGGTTATTTACGTGAGTCTCAGAATGCCTGGAACTTCAATTTGCTTTTAACCTACTCTTTTTTACTGTGGATCCCTGAGCTCCCCTCTGCTTCCAAGCAGGAGTTCAGTGGAACATCTACTTTGACAGAGAGGGCAAATCATTGTTTTCCTCTGTGACCCTGTGAAGATTTTGGGCAGTGAGCAGAACACAAGAGGTGAACAGCAGTTCAAGTTTCTCAGCTTGCACATTGCAAAGTGAGCATCTGAAGTGAGCAGTTAAACCTGCTGCTCTCAGGAAGGACTTTCCTTTTACAGCCAATCAGCAGCTGGCTCAATAGTTTCCCACATCAAAAATTAATCAAGATGAAAACACAATGAACTGAGCTTCCAGCACATGAACCCCCATTATTTGATTCTGTTGAGACAAAAAACCAGGTAAAAACAGGAATGGCTCAGATGCAATTCTAACAGTGGGGTTCAAAAAGTGCTTCTTTTACATTTCAACAAAATATATGATCAGCAGTATCCCTGTGCAAAAAACCCCACAAAAACACAGCCGAGAAAAAGATCTAATGGAGAAAACAGATATTTAACATTTTCTCCTACCTTCCTACGTACATAAATATAACTCAGAGTCTCATTTCTTCTGTGTTCCTGTGCTCCTGCTGTTTTATAAACTTCTCTTTCTCCTCATTTGCTATGACATTTTGGCAATTGAAAATTATTTACAGTGTAGAACAGATGATGGGGGAGGGGGAAGCAGAAATCACTTGCAGGCCTGGCTCTTGCTGCCTTTAAACATACTCAAGAGATTTCAGTTTTTCAAGGGCAAAGGAGTATCTGTTTCAGTTAGTAAGAAAGCTTGGTCTACATTGTAACTTGTGCAAGTGCTACATGTGAAAACACCACACCTGATTAGACATCCGAATGGAGCAGCTCTGACAAACATGAACCATCTAAGCTCATGTGAGTGGCTACAATGCCCCAAATGAAGTCTGTGGCCATTCTTTAGACTGACCTAATGGGTTTTTTTTTACATAAATGATACTGACGCCCTACTTTGCAGATAAATTAAGGAGGGGATTGCAGTTTTCTGTTAGTCTACGTTAGGGAAAGTAAACAGGCCACGAACCATTGGAAAATAATTGCAATAAGGAAATAAGACAAAAGGAATTACCAACACTGAATGTGCCAACTGAAAACTGTTGATAATGCTGATATGCTTAAAATTAAATTCTGCTTATGCTGCAGAACTGATCAACCATTCTGACTATTCCCTGCAAGACAGGAAGCACTGCATGAACTGCTGCTGCAAAGAAGGAAAAGAAACAAGAATGGTGCATTTATAATTCTTTGGCATCCACACTATTCCTCCAGAGTAAAGAAAGGAAGTATATCCACCTGCTTCAATGCTGGTAACACTCAAAGGTACTTTCTGCACATTTATCCACAAAAGATACACTTGCATCCTATTTACAGTGGATATAACACATTATTTCCTTAGATAAAAACCAGGAAACAATAAACAACTTGGCTTACAAAACCAAACTGGATACACTAGTTGTGCTGATGAGAGAATTATTTTGTAATATTACTTCTAGGTAACAAGTTCCTTTAGTGAATAAGTAAGAAAAGGAGGATACTCACTGTGAAACTTGTTTATATGTGAAATATATTGAAATCTAAGGACATGAGAAGTCATGGAATATGTACTCTTACTTTCTGGTAAGTAGTTGTACATACATGATAAAAATAAGCTACTTTCAAAGTATGAAGTGGATAAAGTCATGACTCCACATGAATCCAGAACAGAACTCCAAGTCTGAACAGCTGGAAGCATTTCAGAAGTTCAAATCTCAAATTGAACACAAAATCCCAGATCTGAGCACATTAGGGGCTAATTTCAGATGTACATCAAAGTTAAACCTCAGCAAAGGGAGCAAAATTTAGCACCTCACCTTCTCAAGGATTAAAGTTGGTTCCATATTCTGCACACTGATGAACCAGTTTTTAAACCTTAGTAGGTTCCCTTCTATTAGGTCATGTCTCTGTCATTTCCCCTCCCATTTTTGTTTCTGAAGTTTCTCTTTCCTACAACTGCTTTTGATATTTTATACTTCTCCTTCCTGGATGCACAGGATTGCTTTTTTGATTTAGCCAATTTATTAGCATGCCACTTCACATGGTCTCCTTCCTATTATGTCACGTTCCTGCTTTTACTTTGAAATGGTTGAAATGCTTTGATTTGGTCTCAGACCATGTGCTGCTGACATGAGGATCTTTAAAAACTCTCCTGGAGAGAAGTCAGGATTTCTCTGGTTTTGTGAAGTAATAACTGCCAAGAGGTAAAAAGAACACAAACCAAAAATTTCCAAGCATCCCATTTCAAGGGGCCATTTTTGAATTACACTGAAAAAGATGAATGACCTCAAGTTCAGAAAACATACTGAGCACTAAAAGCTAAAAAATTATACTCTACAGAGTGTGAAAAACTTACAGAAATGAAAAAAAAAAAAACCCCACCAGATTGAAACAGTCAGGGGACTACAAGAAAGCTGGAGAGGGAACAACTTGTAGTGATGGGACTACAAGGGGAAATGGCTTCAAACTGAAATAGGATAGATTCAGATTAGATATCAGGAAGAAATTTTTCCCTGTGAATGTGGTGGGGCACTGGCACAGATTGCCCAGAGAAGCTGTAGCTGCCCCATCTCTGGAAGTGTTCAAGGCCACCAAACTGGATGTGGCTTGGGGCAACCTGGTCTAGTGGGAGGTGTCTCTCCACGGAGGGGGGTTGGAACAAGACGAACTTCAAGATATCTTCCAACCCAACCACTACATGACAAAATTATTACTAACTCTGGAAAGAAAAGGAAAGAATAAAAGACAACCCCAAGATACAGGATACTAGGATTATCTACCTAATGTTCAGAGGAGACAGAAAAAACCACAACAAAACTGCTAAAAAATATTTAAAAGTATAAAGAAGGAAGGTACTTTTCCCTTTAGCTATCCTTTCTTCCTGCCTTTTTTATTTTTCCTAAAGTGATGTGTGTTACTTTACCTTGGTTTTTCTCTTGTTCTTGGTAATATCCTCAGACAGTCTCCCAAGATGCACAGCTGTTAAAGAAACACCTTTATTTCCCCAGCCTATTCTTAACTGCCTGAACTATCACTGCCTCAGTGAATACTTTAAATCAAACAGTTAACCAGTAACATGTGCTGCTCATTAGCAGAGCCTTAAGCTCACCTGTATTGCTCTGTTTCTTTAAAGGGCAGCATTCAAAGCACCCTTCACCCCAGAAGCCTTTTATTTGAGTTGTTATTGCTGTAAGCAGGAACCTAGCTAAAGGAAATGTTAATTTTTTTAAGGCTATCTATGAAATTTAAAAGCATTCTTTTAAAGAAAAGGTGCAAATAAAGAAAACTGAATGTCAACAAGTGAAGGGGGGAAAATATATTTGATGTATGTATGAATACCCTACAGAAGACACGCACTCTATTAATTATTTGGTAGTATTTCCAATCTTCATCTTCAGGGGAAGAAGACACTTTATAGGAAGCAATCTTCTGCTCTTCAACGTCAATAGCCATTACAAAATGTATCTAAAATCGCGGTAAGGCCAGGTTGCTGCAATTTTAAATACTCAGCAAAGTCGAACCACACGCTTAGTAACTTTGTGTTCAAGTCAAAGAAAAACCTGTATCTCTTACAGGCTCAGCACACCATTACAGCTTAAAGCTTCCTGTCCCTTGAAACACTTGAACCTGCAGCAAGTACAACACTGACACAAGCAGATGCACTGGAAAAAGAAACACTGCTATGAGAAATAAGATCCAATTCAATCTTTTCCTTAGTCATGCTAATAGAATCTGGCTCCAATCACTCATCCATCTGGCACTTGTGCTTTTTGCTAGATCCCTACACCACAGGTGTATACTTAGAAGTCAGCCTGGCCACACGAAGGTGACTGTACCCTCTTATTTATTTTTTTTTTACTTTAAGCAAACCATTATTGAAAAAGCCCATATGTTGATGCTATTACAGTTGGGGTTGTCTGTCACAAGACTGCTTTTGTAGTGCTCTTTGGGGGGTAAACTTGCAACGTCTTAAGTCTTGTTTGAGAAGAAAACAGCTATGTAAAGATCTTTACTTGCATGTCTAGCTGTTTATGTCATTGGGCAAAGCATTTTCTTCCTTTGAAGCTTCTTTCTACATGGAGAAAAAGTAATACTTTTGTCCTCTGAGAAAGTACAGTGACGATGAGATAATTATTTAAGGTATTCTCAATTTAAAGTAATGAGAGGAACAGAGCAAGAACTTCAAATGTAAGCAAACAAGCTACATAGATCCAGGGCAGATGAACAGTGTGCATTTATACAGACTCTGTGAAACAAATTGCAAACAGCATGTGTAGTCTGAAAAGAAATCTGTAAATTGAACAAAAATGTTTAAACAAGGCTGTAAGCAATCTTAGCCCTGTGTAAACACTAAGAAGCTCTCTATTTAAAATTAATTTATATGCTTAACAGACAATTATAACCCAAACAAAGTCATCAGGCACAAAATCAAAGCAAGAAGGACTGCAGCAATGTAGGCCCCATCCACACACACTGATGGCAGTAGGAACCCTGACTGCCTATGTGGAAGGAGAGCGTTTACAACTGGGGAAAACAAATCCAATACTGGATTGAACAAAAGCCATTGAGGCTGTAAAGCAGGGGTGAGGGTACATTGATTTTGTCCTAGATGTGTGATCAGAATAACATGCACTTCAGCTGTTATTTTTTCAGTCATTTATAAATCAGAGGACCTTTTTAGTTTGTTTGAGTTTTTTTCTGTGCAAATTCAGTTTGTGTTTTAACTTTCACTGCTATCATTTCACATCATTCAGCAAAACCTACCAGTTAGATATTCCAGTACAGCAGCCATGTACACAGGAGCACCAACACCAATTCTGTACTTAGGGTGGCCTTTTTTAATGTACCGGAGCATTCTTCCAACAGGGAATATTACCCCAGCCTTTGCGGAGCGAGAAGTCTTGGTTGACTTCTTCTTTCCACCCCTGCTGGACATCTTGTCTGTATCAGGTCTGAAACAGCACTCTATATATTAGGAGGAAAAACAAAACAAAACAAAACACAAAAGGTCATTAATAAGGACTGACGCTATAAGACCACACACTGAATTCCAAGACAAATCAGCATTTTGGGGTAGGCAATGCATTAGAGTGCCAAAACATACAGACAAGTTGCTTTTTTAGAGTATACACAAGAACCTAAAATAACTTGGCAAGTAAACATAAAATATGTAAGACAAGTTATTTCTTATAAATCCAATTCTCTGAAATTCGTAATAGATTAAACCCAGTACCACTAATGCAGCAAAGAGCGGTAACTACAGAATTTGAAACAGAGCTTCTGCATTGAAGCAGAGGATGCCTTCTGAGATGAGACTGACACAACTCTCTGATCTTCATGAAAACCTTTCGATAGGGCATTTGAACAGCTGTGGTAGGGCAGTTAAGTTCATTAATAATTACATTCCATTCTAGGAGAAACTGTATCCATTAAAGCTTTCATAAAGTATTCACCTTCTTCAAAAAACTCAGTTTTCAAGATGTGTGAATTGACAGAACAAAGACCTATGGATGGCAAAATGCATCTCCTGTACAGTAAATGTTCTATTTTTAGAAAGATCTGAAATGACCCCCTTGAGATTTGAATCTATCAAAACTCAGCTGTCTCCACATTGAAGACCATATTGCTCCAACATTCCCTCCAGGAAGCTGACGATCTTCTATCTGCCACCTTTCCCTAACAGCACAGTGATCTGAACACCCAGCACGTATCTGACAACTGTATCTCAGTTTATCTCACTGAGGGAACCTACTGCTGATACAGCTGTCAAACATATTCTATTCTCTCTTTCATTTCTGCTCAGGCTGTAAATAGAAGCTGACAAATCATAAGGGGTGGAGGGTTCACAGGCTCTCAAGGTATCTTTGAAGGCTTAGGCAACTCACTGGGTTTTGAAATTACCCCAGAGGAAAGGAAACAGTGCTCATCTCCCCATCTCTCCCCTCCCGCCCATCTGAACTCTAGGGAAACCAGCAGAATGTATCAGTGATACACACACACCTCTGTGCATCCCACTTCTTCCCATGCTGCACAAATCCTACCTAATACACATGCAAATTCACTGATGAGTTTATACACTCCACAATGAAACCCCCTTTAACCCTGCTTTCCCATCACACCATTTCTCTGCTTCTCTTTCTACTTTTCACTTGTTTATTCTGAATTCTCTCCTTGCCCTTATGAACCTAACTGTATTTGCCACATGCCTTAATCCGCAATGGAGCCAGCTCAGAATTAGGCAAAACAGGTTCCTCAACCCCACTTCTAGGTTTTGCAATTTCTGTTCTGCGCTGACACATCCTGCAGTCCTTGAAATCTCAATGAGTCACTAAGATTCAGATTGCCAAAGACCACTCAGGATAACTAAAGAAACACAAGTATCAAAGGCTTCTTTTCCGTTCTACTTCCACTTTCCATTCATCAGAATCTACACCTGTACAGCACATTAAGTAAATTATATGCAATGGGTTTACTGTTTGTTGAAGCTAAACAAAATAATCCCATCCTCATAGCTCAGATGAATGTCACACTACATTTAGGAAACTTCTGTTAAAAAATGGATAGGAATCTTCAGAAAGGGGGAACCATCAAAAAGACTCCTTCTTCTTTCATCCGCTATGGACTCGACTCTGTAACAACCATTATTCTGTGAAGAAGAGGACAAAAGCCAATTTTCTTGCCTTAAGAAATGGCCTAACTGCAGCTCACCAACGATTTTAAAAACATCCATTCAATTGCATTTTCTCATCTAGTTAGCTCTTTGTTAGCAGAAAGGCAGGGTGGGGCCTTGACTTGGCTATGGACCTTCTCCCAGGAATTATTTTCATATTTCATAATCCATTTTCATCAACAGTACTAGGGATGTTTAATCTCGCAAATGTTTAGATGTTCATTGAATCATACACCAGGGAAAGTGGCACAAGAAATATCCGTGCTGCCCCTAATATGTTTGGTTTGTAACTGAGAGGTCAGTGATAGAAACCGTAATTTTTCTAGAGAAAGCCTGCAAGCCTTAAACAGTAAACTATTATTAACAACTTAGTAAGTTCAAGGGATAGTCATAATAGCGGCAAGAGAACATGAAAATCCTTCCTAGTGTTTTTTCTTTGGGAAAGTGTCCTCTTAGCTATCAGCTGCTGTAACATTTGGCTCAAAGCATTAGTAAAGTAGGTAGTAATACAGTACAACACCAATCCACATGTAAAATTGTGTCTTTCTTTTTCTTTCATAAGCTTATTTCATCACCTCTGCAAATTCTACAGGTAATTTCTCTCTTTATTTTATTTACTTGGTCACACTACTCACATTAGTATTTCGGATACCCTGGACCTATCTTGACAATTAACCTGATACATTAAAGACCTCTCTAGCTGTAAGTTTATTTGTGAGGAAAAACTTTGCCTGAATCCAAAAGGTGCTGGTGAGTGGGGCTGCAATGAAAAAAAATCAAGAACTTCTGGAACTTTTAGTATTAAAGGTAAAATGTGATACAGATGAGTTTCAGATCCTCCCATCTCAAGGATCCCACTCCTACATGTAGTAAATCACTGGATGCTCAGATTCTTTAGATGTTGAGGGTGGAGAGAGGAAAACTTCAATTAGATTTCAAGTATGATTTCTACTGTTACCAACCATGTAATTTGGAAGGTGAAAGTGAGAGCCTGGCATGGAAAACCTTTTTCAGAGCTTAATTGTGTATTCAGGATCATTCCTTTGCAGAACCTGTTTGTCCTGCCTTTGAGCTGCAGGATGGCCCAACCAGCTCCCAAACATCTCTTCTCTACTTCTAGTTCTCCACAGAAAAAGAGAAGGGAAAGATATTTCACTTGCAAAAGCCAAAAGAAAATGTACTGAGGTGAAATGTAAAGAGCATGGCAACAGATCAAAAACCGAAGAAAGCAGTGTGCCTTACATGTTCTGAAATGGTTTATCTTTGTAACACCAGAAACTCTGGAATGCTGCCAACACTAATGAACCAGAGCTGTTTGCTGAGTCACTGGGAGCCTGCAGATCAGAGAGGCAACCAAAGGGAACCTTATCACATGCACCATAGTCCAGACAAGATTTGAGCAGTATAATAAAAGTAAGTAAATATATTTTTAAATAAATCACAGTCAACGACGGTCAATGGACCTGTACTTTCCTTTCTTTCCTCTCTACTGCTTTGGCAGTGGAATTATTGAGAACTTTACCAAATACATTGCAAAGTCTCCAAAGATTTGACAATTAAATGACTTTGTTTCAATGTGACAGTTCACAAAATTATCACTGTGATAATCAGGGGATACCACTGAGGAGTCAAGTATCCAAGTTCACCTTTGACTTCAAATCGAATTTAACACTATATTTCTCAGTGGCTCTGTTGTGCTTGGACACAGACTGCCCTAAATACAGAATTTAGCACTCAATTCACAGGCTTTTGAAACCCCTTAAAGACTGTAGCAAGATTCACACTGCTTTCTAAGATCTCCAAACGCACAAACAAGATTTGATGGTGTATTAATTGGGTCACAGCAAAGATCCAAGCTACAAGGCTCCTCTGCTGTCACGTCTTTGCGAGCCAGAAATACATTTCCTAAGAAACAACCTTAAGGTGTAGCAATGAAATCAGCATAATTAACATTTTTCTCTTTGAAATTGGCTGGAGTAACTCTGGTTGGCCATATTTTTCTGTGTGAAGACAGATACTCTGCTAAACCACACTTTCAAATACCATCTTCCTCAAATGTACACAGGCACCTGTTTTTCTGAAAGGTTTAACATCCCATAATTCTTAAAAGTACAGCCTGAACATCCTGGTAAAGGGATACCCAAATTCCAAATACCAGTACTTTATTAGCTAGGTCAATTTGACACTTTGATCAAACAGCAGTAATAAACCCACTCTGTTATTAATAGTTTTCAGGTAGTGGTTCTTAATGACTAAACAAATGACTATGAATGTTAGTGCTGTCAGACAGAAACTGTTCTGACCATGGGCTTACACTGGTGTATTAACTGCACTCAGCAAAGAGATGATTCAATTTAGGTCTACATCATCATATCAGTAAGTGCAGTGGAATCCAGGAGATCATTACTACAATAGGAAAAATACTAAGAAGTAGTAATTATTTTTCTCTTCTTTCAGACAAAGACTAAACTGGAAAGTTCATTTTTGTATCACAAGAGATTAACTGCAATGCTATTTTTTTCCATTGTTTCAAAAGATTAACAATGTAAGTGCTGCCATTCTCTCTTAAATCTGTTTATGTCCTATAATAATAGCTCCTTGCTGAACTCTTGCTGAAGAGGTACATTAGAATTTGCTGTGACAATGAACTTGCTCTGTTCTTGGCTAATCAGAAGCTACTCTGACATATTTATAAAATGATATAGAATGGTCTCTAATAATACTTGCCTAGCACAACAGTATCTCAGCCTGGCACTGTGGTTTCTAGGTACAACAGTATTAAAAAGAGCTTATCACTCAGTTATCATTTGATCTGATGTGATTTCAAACTTTAGCTCAAGTTCTTTATCAAAGCTGTTATCTGAAACAGACAGAGCAGTGAGACCAGTTGTAAAACAGTTGTTCCAAAACTCCATAAACTTCTCCTCTGAAAAGGGAGCACCATATATACATTTATTTTCATTTGGAAAACCAAGAATATACTCCTTATCTAGGAATGCCCAGTAGGTGTTCTTTCTGTTGAAGATTAAGACAACTAAAATTCCCATAGCAATAACATAAAGGATGGGAAAAAGAGGAATAACGTTTTCACAAAATCTGTGTGTTAAACAAAATACTGTTGCACAATTGTCTTCAACTGGCAGAAGTCCCTCCCTCCCACAGTGGGTCTGAAACACCAAAACAAATACCCCTTAATGTGCAAACCTCCACTACGAACAGTGCTGGGAGCATGACAAGAGTTTCTCCTGGGCATCCTGCCACCAATAGTCAGGAAAACGTAAATACAATTGTCTTCACTGACCACTGCTGGGAGAAGTGGCCTGAAATAAGCCCATTTATACATCATGAGGTTTTGTATACTAGATAGAAAGCATAAAAATTGATACAGGCCCTGAAGTCGCTGGACTGTTTGTGATTTCAATGTTCAGAAAAACGGTTTTAAATATATTTTCAAAACAACTGTGCCCCCTGACAGTTTTGGAAGAAAAGAAAAACATAATAAAGAATTCATGTGGATGCTTCCAAGGCAAAATTCAGATGCAGAACAAAATTTCAAATAGGTATTATACTGCTGAGGGATGGGATTGCAAGAACTTGACCCATTGAGGAGGTCATGAATGGTGTGATTCTTGCATCATTCCTGGAACAAGGACCATGAGCTGAATTCTGTTAAGCTTCTCTTTAGAATGGGCCTGGGTAAGGAACTATATCTTCTTTATGTGTTCACAGCATCTTTCCCTACCAAGCAAGCAAGCCAGGCCTGCACTCTTTCCACAAGCATTGCATTTTTCTTTTCCAGTTTTACCTCTCAAGACGACAAAACCTGATGCTCACAGCCGTGCGCACAGGGCTGACGTTTCCTCTCCCAATGGAGGATCTATCTGGAGGCTCTTTTTTCCTCTTGTGGCATCAGTTCCAAATCCCTGCTCCTTTATCCCTACTTTATAACCTTGTTGGGGTAGGACTACCCTTTCTGTGGAAGAGACAGCAGGCCTTGATCCTAGGGGACAGAGTTGTACAAAAGTATTTCTGCATCTCTCTGAGAGCAAAGGTTCATGCCTATTCTTTCAGAGTGTGATTATATCACCTATCTTATCAAAAGAGTACCTTTTATCAAAGCTCATTGCTTTGTATTGGCAGAACCAGGCAAGTCCTGAAAACAAACTTAAACACACCTGTTTCTTTTAAGACTAAGCTTGTGGTGGTGGACTTCTCTTTTCGCTCATATTGATCTACAAAATAAGCACTGCTTAAGCACTTTTCCTACATTACTGTCATAAAGCCAAATTCTAGTCTTGCAATTAGTTTTCAGATCAGTTATGGCTTAATCTACACTGTCAACATTTGGCTTTACTGGCAATCAGAAGGGTATACAGTACACACAACAAAGCAAAGTTACTATTTAGAAACCCAGAAGGCCTAGGAGATCTCAGTGTGAAATGTTATGAAACATAATGCAGCAAAATAACCTGCAACCATGATGAAGTAAACAATGTAATTCCTTTATTTCACAAAACTTTTTTTTAAAAAAGAGCCCCAAACCTGCTGGATAGTTTTCTAGGGACTACTTGATACAAAATCTTTCATACCCAACTGCATTGAAACATGATTTTCAAAGCAACTGTAATTGTCTTGTTCCCACATAAGTCTTTCAACTCTGGGCTGTACCTAAGAACCTAGGTACTGTTTTTATTAATTGCACTCTTGCTCCTTCACTCATTTATTTCTTCTGCTCTTCAGAATGGGGGAGGCAGTGGATTTGCAAAGTTCCCTACAGACCTGTTGCTAAGTGACAGCCACACACAGTCCTGGGGAAAAAATGGTTGTTCACTTACATGGTCAAGAGATAAATAACAAGTCTCATCCAAGTACATTTCAACAAGTCTCCTTCCATCTCTACAAATGAAGCAACCTCAGTTTTATACCACCCTGCTTGCATAGGAGCTGGTTCCAGCTGCTGACTTCAGACACAATTGCACGGGCCTCCTACAACTTACTTTTAAAGATTACAGAAGAAACAAAAGGATTACAGGGAGATGCAAGTCACAGAAACAGCCTGTTGCCCTCGCTGTCTCCTACACGCACAAACACGTCAGCCTCGAGTCTCCATCCCAGCGCTCCCGAGCTGGAGCCGGTGCGGAGCTCAGGAACCTGCATTCACCTGCGCCTGCAGTACTCGCAGTCCCCTCGGAGGAACACCCACACCAGACAGTCCGTATGGGCTGCTCAAATCCTGCAGGCAGACATATTGCAGCCTCTACAAGAAGTGACAGTCCTAAAAGAATAAGGAGCCCCGTTTCCAGACAAACATTTATTTTTACCACCCTCGGAAGCTTTTGCTTAAGGTTTAAAATACGTCATTTGGCTTGTTTTTTAAATTAAGTCATTCACACTAGGCAGGTAACTTTTATGGCACGGGCTCTTCATCCCGAAGTGAAATACACGGAAAACACATCCTGCTGTTTTTTGCCTTGTGCTTTTAGCAGTCTCCCTCGATTATCCTGCCCTGCCCGGCGATCCCCGGTGGGAACGACGAGGACGGAGCGGGGAACAGGGGACATGGGGACCGCGGCCCCACAGCCCCGGCCGCTCCTGCACCCCCGCCGGGCTCCTTCCAGCCCCACACCGTCATTCCATAGCGGATTCCATGGAAATACAGCCCCGCTGCCACCATTTCGCGGGGCGCGGGTGGATCTCCCGGCTTCACCCCAGGCACAGCGAGCAGCGGCTGAACCGACCCCCGGCTTCCCTCAGGGGAGGGGAGCGGCACCCCTCCTTCCCGCGGCGCGCCCGGCCGGCTGGGGCCCCCCCGCCGCCGCCGGGTGTCACCGCGCCGCGACACAGCCCCCCGCGCCCCCTCCTTCCCGCACAGCGGGCGGGCCCCGGCGGTGACTTACAGCGCGGGCAAGATGTCTCCGGTCGGCCGACGGCGGCCCCGCTCCCGTCCCCGCTCCCGTCCCTGGTGCCGCTGCTCCGCTCCGCTCCGCCCGCGGGGCCACCGGGATCGGCTGGACGGGCTGGCGGAGCTCCCACAATGCCCCGCGCGCCCGCGCGTCACATCCACCGCCCGCCCCTCACGGCGGGGCCGCCTCACGATCCCGCACGATCCAGCACGATCCAGCACGGTCCCCGCGGTCCCCTCACGGTGCCGCACGATCCACTCACGGATCCCCTCACGATACCCCGCGGCTGGGCCACCAGAGCCGCGATCCCGGAGGTTCCCAGGGGTCCTCCTGCTTCTCCTCCCGCCCGTGCGGGCTCCAGGCAGCAGCTGGCCCGGCTCGGCTGTTGAAAAGCCCGGTCCCTGCGTGGGGCTGGGCTTTGGCACCGCGGCCTCCGCAGCTGCTCCCGGCCGAGCCATTGTGTACAAACGTATTCGCTCCTAAATGTTCGGGACAGGGAGGTCAAAGCGGGGGGTTCGCGCTGTATTCCTCCCAAGTTTGTTCATGGAGGGAAGAGGAGAAGCAGCTGGATTGTTCTGTGAGGCATTACTTTCTTCCTCATGTTGTACAAAAATGGCTCAGTGCCATTTTACCCAGGCCCCAGATGGAGCCTTTGGAGGCGTTTGTGCATGGGCCACAAAGCTGTCCTTGAGCTCACCTTGCCGGCTTGGGAGCGCTGGGTTGCCGCTGCCCCTGCCGCACGTCCGTGACACACCGAGGGCTCAGTCCCTCTGCCACCTCTGTGACACACCGAGGGCTCAGTCCCTCTGCCACCTCTCCTCTCCTGCCTTCTCCAGGCGCCTCGCCCGCCGGCTGCCAGTGGGAAAGAGGAGCTGCCACAGCAGATCTTGGCTGCAGGACAGACACGTCACAACATACTGCCACTATGTTTACAATGGTGGGACTAGAGGCAGCTGGAGTTTTGAATGTCCTGGAAGATTCCCGGCTTGCTGGTGCTCCCAGGCTCTTGTGCCACTGCCGTTTGAATGGAGCATCCTCTTTCTTCATTACCCAGAGCAGAATACCAGCCCGTAGCCTCCTCCCCAGTGTCCCTTTCTGTTCTTTCATGGGTAGAAGTGTAGCAAGTGACAAGTGGCACAATACTATTACTACCAGAGGGCAAGGAGTTTCTCTCCTGCTCTTCTCATCAACTCCTCTGAGCTCCAGCTCTCCTTATTTTGGTGAGTATCAGCATATCATCACAGTGCCTTTGTCATGCAAATAGAAAGCAGTAAGGAAGGAGGGGCTTTTAAAGGAAAAAAAAAAAGCAGGGAAGTGGAGACAGCCTATGTAAAACATGAGGGACTGGTCTGAGAAATATCCGTTCAAAAAGTGTTTCAGGCATTATAATTGTGGTTCTCTCATCCATCTAAATGGCCAGGTGTGGTCTGGATTTTAACACAGCTAAACTCAGTGTCTCCCGAGGCATCCTTCATTACTTCTCAGTGCTCCACACGGTCAAATGCAAACTTGTCCTGACTGCACTCTAAGTGCTAATTGTACCCTGCGTGTCAAGCAGTGGGGCAGTTTTGCCTAACAAAGGCTCCCTGCTGGATAAGTACTCTGTAGTCCTTGATTGCCCTTAACCCAAGGATGTGGATACAGTCCTTACTAGGCCATCTGCCATGGCTTTTCTTACACCGCTGAGGACACTTTCCCTGGGTTCCTATCCATACACATCATCTCCTTCCCACCTCCCCCTCCTCCTCCTCTTCCTCCTCCACATTGCCCCGCTCCCTTTTTCCTTGCTGGTAGTGCTGCCCACGCAGTAACCTTTTCCATATGCTGTGCACAGCACCCAACAGAGCTGGTCCTCCAGTGCTTGGCTCTTCCCACTCTGTTTTCCTGTTACCCACGCAAGTTTTATTTAAATTTAAAAAAATCCAACAAAGCAAAAAACAAACCCAAACCACAAAACCAACCCCCCCTCCCAATATCTCTGTTCATTTGAGCTGCAAAGGCCCATGTGAAATTTAAAGAACTCACAACATTGTCTAATGGGGTTGATGGAAGGCTGCAAGGGGTAGGGAGCTGTTGGCTGGAACTAGATGATCTTTAAGGTGCCTTCCAACCCAAACCATTCTATGATTCTGCAAGGGCAAATAGAAGGGAAACGAGTGTAGGTAGCTCACTAAGCTCTTCTACTATCATTGTTCATTTGTCTGGTTTGAAGGGGAGTCCATGGATTTTGTGCTTTTGAAGAAAGCCTTCAAAACACAATCAGTGAGAATTTCTGGAGTGGGAGCTGCCTGAGTTTGGGCCTGAACAATTTGTTCATGGAATAGGATGTTAGCATGAAGACTGCTGTTGATAATTTTTAATGTTAGCATTGACTGGCTCACCTCCCACCAAAACACAGATTTATCATATTGAACATCTGCTGGGTCTACAAAGAGTGACCATTTTGAAAGCACACAATGTGTCATGACTGTCTAGAAGTTGCTACAAAAGCCTGTGAAACTACACTTACATGAACTACCTCACTAAAACAAGCCGTGGCTTAGATTTTGTTCTCTTTGCCAGTTGTGCTTTATTTATTTATATATAGAATGATAAAAAGCACCTTTCCAGGGTTCCACTGTCTTTATTTCTAATATAAACTGTTCATGTTCTTACATTCTTTTTCCTCTTATTTAATTTTGACACTCTAATTCTATAATCAATTTTAGCAACCTCAAGGGACTGTTTGCAGAAGGTTCTGAGTGATTGAGAATATAAACACTTGACTTGTTTATGCAGCAGAGGTGGTGGAGAAGGAAATACTACCTGTGAGGGGGCAGAGCAGTGTGGGAAGGGCTGTGGCTGGGAGTAATCCTCTTAAACTTAGGTGTTTTCACTTTGGGATAGCTATCCTGATTCTCAATGCATCACCTCATTTGTCACTGGTATTTGGTTGTTGTTGTATGTTTGTTGGCTATTGAGAACATGTCCTAGGTTACTGCAAGTTGCTGAAATATTCCTTCAGGATGTCGTGTGCCCAGCCAGCAGATCCCTGCTGTTTTTCTTTCACCTTCTCAGGGTCAAAAGAAAGTGCATATTGCTCAGACACAAGTCCTGACAACTGAGATATCCTGATTTTTCAGAACATTTCTTCCTGCCTTGACATTCTCAAGGCGGTGGTGACTCTGGATTAATTGCCAGGTCTGTTGTTCTGCAGTAGAAATGCTGACTGGTGCTGATATGTTATGGTGAGATTAATACTTCCAGAACACAAGAAGTGGATGTCTGGGCTTTCTTCCTGGTAGACAGAGATAAGTTAGTACCAATAACTACTTTGTTCCAAATCTTTATACGCAGGCAACCTCTTATTGTTTTCCCCAAAATGATATTTGTGCACCTTTCTCAAACATATATGGCATTTGTCATTGCTTTCTTTTAGAAAAAATGTCAATTATGGAAATTTTTATCAATGTTTATACCCCCTGTCAGAAAATGTTTAATTGCTTAAAAAATATTTTAAATAAAATGTCACTTTTTTAAAAAAGAAGGCAAACTTTTTTAATTCCTGAACTGGAAAATGAGGGCCACTGTGATAACTACACCTTTTTAACAAATTTTGTAAAATCATTATTAATCTGTAGTTTTGGGATAATATTAACCTGCAATATAATTATTTTCAAAATCTGCTTCTTCTAAATAAAATCTAAGTGCCTTTTGATTTATAAAACCAACAGCCCAATAGCATTATGACACAATGACATAAGGAAACATAAATGCCTCTTTCCCAGCAATATGGGAGAAGAGGAAGAAGTGTGCTTTAAAACAAGCCTGATGCAGCCTGGAGCACCCAAGGAACAGATGCAATTGTCTGTCTCTCCTGTGGTCACAGCTGCTCCCAACATGACCTGGCTCCCAGGTTGTCCTTTAGGCAAATCAGTTAATTCCTTTCTGGTATTCAAAACAGCCTCTTGGCATTGCAGCATTTTTAATGTCAAGTGGCAGGGGAAAGTCCTGCATTATTGTGCAAAGAAAATATTAAATCCAAGAGCTGTGATTTATATTATTAAGTCAAAGAATTCAAAATTACTTCCCATGATGATCAGCTCAATGGTTCCTGGTAGCTGGTGTAAAGCTTGGCAGATAGTCATGTAGTAATAACTCGTATTTTTAATATTTAGTTATTAAATCCCGTTGCTCCACTACATTAATTTTCCATGTAAGCAATAGCTGTAGTTGCCAGAGGGATTTTATATAATTGCAGATGGTAGGAGACATAGTTGGTAATTGCAGAAATGCAGAGGGAGATGTCCAGGAGATGATCTTCTATTAAGATGTGGCCGTTGCTATGGCATACTTTCCTAGCTGCTGTTCTGCATGGGATTGCTATGATGCATCATTTCATAGAAGAGGTTATTTTTAAAGCAGACCCATTTCTTTGCCTGCAAAAGCAAAATCAGATCACCTCTCTTAGGAATATTAATTAAAAAAGCTTCTGTGCTGGACAGCAGACATTATATAGAATATGGTTCATGAAGGAGGCAAGAGAATTAGAGTCCACCATAATAGCAGGCTGCAATGAATTCAGGCATTTTCACATCCATTTCATGAGACAAACCCTACTCCTTAAATGAAACAAAACTTCCCTTACAGATATGAAGATTATTGGCTGTTTTAGCAAACAAAAGTTTACCAGAGGGCGATGTCCTCAGTTTAACCTGAGCTTCATAAATTCATTATATCAGAGACAGCCCATCATTCCTTCTGTTCCTTTTGAAGTATGTTCCCTGCATGGAGGTACAGAATAAGGTGGTGCCAGATATTTGTGATGGACACAGAAGTATGTTCATGTCAAAAGTGCCTAGTGACGTGGTCAGCCTGGCTTTTGCTGAAGGATCCAAAGAGCGCAAGGAATGCAGGAGCTGCTCGATTGCTTTGTAGAAACAGTTTGCATCTCCATCCCTCTTTAGGAATCACAGAATCACAGAATGGTTTGGGTTGGATGGAGCCTTAAGGCTCATCTCTTTCCAGCTTTCTGCCATGGGCAGGGACACCTTCCAGTAGACCAGGTTGCTCAAAATCCTGTCCAGCCTGGATGAACACTTTCATGGATGGGGCAATCCCAGCTCCTCTGGGCAACCTCAGCCAGGGCCTTGCCACCCTCAGAGAAAAGAATTTCCTCCTAACATCCAAAATAAGTCTCCCCTCTTTCAGTTTAAAATCATTCTCCCTTGTCTTATCACTAGGAATAGGACATCTGCCCTTGTAAAATGTTTCCATCCATTTGTTTTATAAGCACTATTTAAGTACTGAGAGTTCACAGTGTGGTCTCCCTGGAGCCTTCTCTTCTTCATGTTGAACACCCCCAGCTCTCTCAGCCTGTCTCTGTAGCAGAGGTGCTCCAGCCCTGTGAGCATCCTCATGAGCTCCTTTGGGCAGGTTAAGAAAACAATCAGGAACTGTAAATTCAGTAATGCTGGCTCAAAAAAGCTATATGGCAGGACAATGGGAAAATTTAACTCAGTAATAGACATGAGTGACAAGTATTGGTGAATGCTCTGCTCATCTTAAAAATCTTCATGTTGGGAAGTGTCTGCACCGTGACTGGAGCACGTGAAGTTTTGCCCATGTCAAGGACAGAAAAATTTTAGAATAAGGAAGAAACAAAGCAACATCTCCCTCTACGGGAACCACCTGTACTGCAGCCCCAGGCTCTGGGCAGCTGAAATCTCCTGCAGCACTGCCTTACCTGTCTGGCCAAGCCTCTGCTGCTCCTGATAATTCCAGACAGGCTGGGTAGGCTGATGGGGAGCAGATGCTGAGGGTGTGAACCATAACTAATTGTTTCTAACTAAAGTCTTGGTTTCTTGACAGCTACTCAGAACCTATGCTTTAAAAGAGTTTACACATGTTAATGAGAAATCCCATGATTATTGCTGGGTTTTGCTTTGCTTTTTTTTTTTTCTTAATAGGCTTTGCACTGTGATTGTCATCACATGTGCTACTTTTGAAGGGGCAAGCAGCATGAAGCTAACAGGGTATCACCAGCTGAACAGGTCCATCCGCCTGTCATGTGCAGAGTCTGTCACTAGGCACAATAAGAATAAGCAGGTGCCTGTAACATATATATTCTTTTGTGTGCATGTGTATTTACATAAAGTCCTACAGTTCATGTCAGGATATGTTATTCTTTTCTACTTGCTTCTTGCTAATTCATCTGATGACATTTTTGTCCATAAAAAATGGCTTATGGAGAGCACTGGGGTGAATGTCATTGAGAAATGGGCCAGGGTATTTGTTTGGAAGTGCTTAGAGGGTCATTCTGAAGCTTGTGGATTAACCAGGCAAGCAGAATTAGTCTCAAGTGTCAGTTGACCTGCCCCACAAATTGAGCTACGGAAAGTCAAGCATTCTCTGGTTGATAGCTGGAGGGAATACTTTCCAAACAATTCGTGCAATATAAATACAGCCACATAAACTGTTTATTGGATAATAAATGAATATGAAATACTAATGCAAAGCAAAATTAATATATTTTTATGCACTGTTTTGAAAAGAGAATAGTCATTGTTTGATGACTTTCTTATTGTACTGATTATTGTCAATAACCCTCATAGCTTGGGAATATGCCTCTTAAATTAATTTTTGATTTCCGTATATGCCATGCACTGAATTCTCAGAGATTTCTGTCCCATTAGTATTGTAAAATTTTTCTACAGTCTGGCTAGTTTTAAGAAAATAGAAGATAGGTAGTTTTATGCTAAATTACCCTTGTCACACATGGAAAAATTTACTAATGCCCAGCATTTTTCCTGAATGCGCCTCATTTTCTTAAACTGCTCTGTAGATTGTTTTTCCACTGAAGCTGCTTTTTAGGTACTAAAATAGAAAATGAAAACTAAATCCAAATTTTCTTTCAATGTATGTTTTTTTAAAAAACATAGGCCTGTAGGAGTCCAAATAGAAGTAAATGTGAACTCTCTGCACCAATTCCTCATTGTTACGTGTGTGCATCATATCCTGTGTGTGTATGTGCAGTTAGTGAAGTCCACTGTTCTACAGTTACTTGAAATGTATCTCTGGAAACTGGATATGGGAAACAAAACAACATCTGGTCACTTAAACCCCTGTTTCAAGCCTTCTTTGTGACATACATTCCCTCTTTTTTAACTGAGAGGAAATTTGTTGCTTCTCCTTAGACCCATTTACATTTCAGAGTATTTTAGGTCTGTTGTTGCCAACATGTTCAAATGTGATTAGTGATTTTGCAAATCAGATCTTTTAGACATGTTTCTATTAAACTGAGCTGTAGAGATCCTTAATCACTTTAGAAAGTCTAGCATGGTATTTTTCTTAATGGGATGTATCATAGATCTTTCTTAAGCCCTTTACTACTGGAAGGGGAGCATCCTTAAGCCCCTTTACCATCTGTATGTGTAGACATGATGCCATTAAGGAGCTCAGCCAGCAGGTGGAGTTTAAATTGCATTTAAACAGTAGTTTTAGACTTTGCTTAAGGCTTTTCCGGAGCTGTGCTACTGGAAATGCCTCTTATGGGCACTTCTGGTTGAGTGTTGGGTCAGTAAAGTTTTGTCACCTGGCTGACTGTTTATATGTAGACCACATTGCTGCTGCAAAGTTGGCATGGGCAGTTTACAACTTGCTTGCCTTGACTTCGGAGTAATGTGGAGGAGTGCTAAATAATTGTCATTATGTGTAAAATAGTCATCTGTCATTTTTATATATACCTGAACAGATGTGAAGGGAGAAGGAGAATTCAGATGAACTCAATTCCCAGTTTAAACTGTTTTATTTTTTGCCTTAATGGCAAAAAATAGGATTAGGATAGGATCAGTGTAGGATTTGATGGCAGTGCTTCACTAGAAGCTGCATTAAGCACTGAAAGAGATGAAAGGGTCAAGAAGTATCTGACAAGAATCATAACACTGCACTGGTAGCAATGGGAGGTAGATGAGAGCAAGGTTTATTGCATCTGTCACTGAGCTTTATTATGAACCTAATGCTGAACAACAGCCAAAGCAAGAGAGACTGGAGCTGGCCAGCCCCTCTGAGCAGGATATGGCTATGGCTGGCATCTGCCTGGGAATGAAGCCAGGCTCCAAGGCTTGTACCTCAATCTTAGAGATGAACTGTGCGGTCTGGCATCATTTTGTCTTGCGCTGTGAGTTCTGCTTTGAGGTTAAAGACTGGAACTCCTTAGTAAGTGCTGCTATGATAAGCTGCTCTGTTCTGGAGGCAGCTTTTGCTGTTATCCAGAAATCAGTGTAAGGAGTGTGTAAGACTGTGAAGAAAAACAATGACAGGATTTGCTTTGGCTAATAGAGTTGTAAGCAGTACTGGTATCCAGGGAAGACCTTATGTCACAATTTTCAGGAAAAAAAAAATTGTTGCACTGTGCTGTGGCGATTTAAAGGTGAAATTTTGCATCCTTTCAGCCAGGAATGGTTGGCAGAACCTCACATTAATGTAGTCTATAAAATCTAGATTTCTACTGGACACAAATCAGACAGAAACATGCAAAGAGGAAAGGGAAAGCAAACCAGATGGGCAGATCAGGGAGTGCCAGGTTACCTTGACTTCCTCTGAGCTATGCAGGAGAAGAAAGGGAATTGGCAGCCATTGAAAGCACATGATGACCCAACTCGATTGCTGCAGAGACAATGCAAATTACAGGCAAAGCACTGAAGCAAATTATACAGACTGAAATTTCAGTTGTAGAGGCTACAAAAAAATATTGCTTTCATCTAAACCAGGTCTGTCCTAACTAGTGGCACTAAACCTGTGACAAAGGACTTAAAGGAGAGGTGCAAAGCAACACAAAAATCATGCTCAAAACAGGTCATGCAGGCTGGAAAAAACTTCTAGAAAAATCCAGATATTTGGAAACATTGAAATGTTTGTCAGATCCTTGCATCTGAAAATAAGCTATTATTCTCAAATCAGTCAGCAGAATGCCTTAGGAGAGAGAAGGGAATAACAGGAGCTATAAAATGAGCATCTCAGTACCCATAAGGGTTGCAGCACTAGGGAGCAGATGGACAAACTGCACTAGACCCAAGTAACATTAAACAAAGCCAGAGCAGAATTTACTACCAAATACCCTCAGTTCAGTGAATACATTTCACCTGGCAAAAAGAAGAATTTTCTCCATGGTAAGTGCCAAAAAAAGGAAAGTTGGCAACCGATGCTGGAGAAGGAGAGCGGCCGTGGCCACGGAGGCTGTCATAAATAATGCTGGGAAGCGTTCCAGGGGGCAGGCCATCCCTGCCTGGGTGGTAAAAAAACCACCCCACCAACCCAAAAAAAAAAAAACCCCCAACCACCCACCCAAAAACCAAACACCCCAACCCCCCAACCCCCAAACCCACCAACCCCCCCACCCCCCACCCCCCCACCCCACCCAACCCAACCAAACACAACCCCACCCACCCCCCCCAAAAACCCAAAAAACAACAAAAACCCCACCCCCCCCCCCCACACCCAAAAAAACCACCACAACACCCCCCCCAAAAACACAAACCCACAGGTGGGCTCAGCCAGCCAGCCCCGGCTTATTCCTGCTGTCTCGCCGACTGCAAAAATTACCAGCGTTTTGCTTGCCACCTTAGAAAACCTCAGCCATCCGAAGGCCTGGATGATGTGCTTTCTGCCATAGCAAAAGGCTGACTCTGCTGATCTAAGGATCTGTTCCAGTGCTGGGTCTCGTGTTTCAGTTTCACATCATCACCCTCTCATGGCTCACCAGGAGGCAATGCTGAATCAGCATCTTACTCCACAAAGACTTTTTAAAGAAAGCTACAAAAAGCAAAGAAAATATATGGCATTCCACTCTTGAAATGGTATACTATAAACAGCCTTTCCAGCCTCTTGGTGCAATGCTTCATGCCTGATGTCAGCATACTTGTGTTCTTCAGTGCTTATGGTCCCAACATCATTATACCTGCCAGGATGGAAGGGAGTTACAGACATAAGGGAAGAAAAACATGCAAAGGATGAAGGTTGAGCTACTGGCAAGCTATAAACCTCCCTAAACTATAACTGGAAAATTCTGCCAAGAATTTTCTTTTTTAATTAAATAAACTTTCCTCATATTTCTGTTGGACTCTATGATCTTAATGGCTTTTTCCAACCTAAACCATTCTATGATTCTATATTATTTTTCCCTTCAGTTTCTAAACAAAATCTAGCTGCCAATGTATGGGGGTATGAGGTCAATGGGATGCACCTGAAATCAGATGGGATTCCACAAGTAATGTGCTGCTTGGATTCCCACATATTAACTGTGGTATTTCCAGTACAATGATTTTTATTTCAGACATCAAAAGAAATGAATAAGCATTAAAAAAAAGAGAAGAGGGAAAGAATTCAAAGTCAAGGACAGTGAATTGCTGTACAAGATAAAAGAGGTGATGGTGAGGTAACACATGATTTCACCTTTTGATTTGCATCTGAACCTCAGTCAATCAATTCTGCAATGAGCTCCAGTTTTACTTGGATTTGCTGTGTATTCTGTGTGATCTTGTCCTTTACTGCCAACACACAGCCACTGAGAGAAAAATTGCTGCTAGAGTATTGCAAAACTAACTCTATTGTAATGTCTTTCAGTGAGGGTCAAACAAAGTTTGGTGATGTTACATTTGCCAGGGTTGAGGAATGTTTGGACAGTCACCTCGAGACTGTCACAGAGACTGTTAGAGGAGGCAAGCGTTGTTTTATATATGTACCAAAAAAATGGCAAATTGCAGTGAGGCTGGGGAGAGCAAGCCTTCACTTCATTAGTCAGTAAATTACGACAGATGGTTTTAAAATGACTTCATCAGCAGTGAGGCTTTGTTTTCTGCAGAGATCCTTGCCATCACCTCAATCCGAAGACAAAGCAGACAGTGGGGGTTTTATTATTAGCACATCTTTGCTAACTTCTAGCAGTCAGAGGGAATAAGGAGGGAGGAATCTAAGACTGGGAAACGGCCATGGAAGGGGATTATAGGAGACCATCACTTTGGTTTCTGGAAAATTCACCATTTTTTATTAAAGGACCGTTGATTCTGTCCAGGAGCTCCTGTTCTTGCATTGTGTAGCTTTAAACGTTCAGGAGACCTCTGGTAGCTCATCACCAGGGTCTGTAGTTTTTTTTAGGTTATTCTCCTCAGGGTTAAATGTTGCCCTCCTGCTACAAAGAGCAGTGTGGTTCCTGTGGTTGTGCCATGCCCTGTGCAGCTCCCCTGCAGATGGCTGTGCTGGAGTTTGCTGTGATACACACACAGCTCTGCTCTGCCACACTCCTTTCTTTAAATCCCAGAAACAGCTCCACGGCATGAAAACAGTTGTTCAGAAGGCAAAAGGCACCTGCCAGTTTTTGTTTTCTGGCTGGGGTAATTACTGGATTAAAATGAGGAGGCTGTTGTTGGTTTGCAGTGTGTAAGAATTGCCATAGACTGTTTTGAAGAGGGGCTTATAGCAGGGGAAGCAAAGGGGTAGAACACTGCAGCTGGAACAAACAGGTTTGAGCTGTTGAGGCTGCAAGAGGCTTCGTCAGAAGAGAGTTTGGTGATTTTATCCAATAAAGGCCTCAGACATACATCCTGAAGATGTGTATTTTCTCATTAGGCAGTACTTGCAGTGTATCACATGAAGTATTTATTATTTTGCCTTATAATGGTATTTGTCAATGCTCTGGATTGTGTAAAACATGCTGAAGGAGCACATTCTCCCTGGCTCCTGGACTACCATTATCCAGACAGTATTAGCTGGGCTAAATCTGTTTTTCCAGAAGGCATACACAAGACATGGAACTATATTACAACATTTAAATATACAACCCAAATATCTCTGTTTTGGTTATCAGAGAAGCTTTCAGCTATAAAAGAAGAATTAATGTAATTAAACAAAAATTCAGTGTTAAGATCATAGAGAAACTTGCAGGGAATATAGCAGACTGTGAAGACAACCTCTCCACAGGGCAGTGATGTAGTGTGATTGTGTCTAGGACTTAATCTGTACTTTCAAGAAGAAATAAATCCTGAATGTAGCTACAGAGCTGCCAGGGAAATGGAAATGAAGGGATGCTGGAACAGTTTCTGCAGGGTCTGGCAATAAATAGTAAGAGGATTAGAAAAATTATGATTAAGTCCAGTATTTTACTGCAGGTGTAAGGGTGCAGGAGGGGGGAGTGGCATGACAGAAGGTCATGTCCCATGCACAGCCAGCATGCCAGGAGGTCCCTGGTTTGATCAAGAGCTTAAAATAGTTGAGACCCACTCAGCTCTTTCTCTTTTTCAGTCAAGAGAGGCTTCACTGCAGGAGGTTTCAAGTTTCATCCATTTCATGATTTGGTTGATGCCCATATATGAAATTATTAGGAATATGAGCTGATGCTGTCCACATCCAGCTGGTGAGTAACAGAGTTGGGATTTTTATTTCTGGGAAGTAGCAACCTTTCCTCATGAGCCAACTCAATTCCAGCCTGTGCATCTAAAGTTTTCATCAAAGAAGTTTGGATAGGAGACAGAGCTGGTGCCAGAGACACTTGTTATGGTTTCAGGCAGCTGATAGCAGGATAATGCATGTGCAGCAAAGATTTTCGGATAGATGTCAGGAAAATATAGGGGCAAACTGATTTGTTAGAGAAGCAGAATTAGTCCAAGTCTTCTCTTCATACTCCCAGGAGCGCTGGCTTTCAGGGTCACAGTCTTTCTCTGATGGCAGGAGGGAAACCAGACTGTATTTTCCTAATGAGAAAGTGAATCTGGGAAGACATGTTGCAGTTCCACCTTTCAGTACACAATGGTTTCAAGACACAGCCTTTTTAATTACTGTGGCTTGACTGCTTTGCCACACATCATTGTGTTTTTCCAGTTTGGACTCAGGAAGACTAAAGTAAACCAAAAGAAGTCAGGCCAAATTTGTCCCTCCAAAGAGACAGTTAAAAATATTTAACCCAAAACATGTCGAGGTTTACGTTAAATGTTGGAAACAAGTGAAAAGCAAAACAGAACAATATGAAGGACAATGTGAACATCTCTAAATAGATGTTTATAAACTCCAGTGACTGGCCACATGTGCTGTCCAAGAGGTCAATCTCCTCAGATGGACTCCAGGTTTTGAACTCATCAAAGTCTAAAGCTCTAGGACAAATGTCAGTGAAAAGAACTTATTTTGGTGTGGTTGCATTTTTGGGCTGACAGCAAAGAGAGTCGACAGGGAAGAGTAGAGAAGTTTTAAATTGTCTTTGATTAAACTGGCTTAAAAAATATAAATAAGCAATTATACTAATTAGAAATATATGGCACTGAGTTGTCCATTTGGGGTAAACTGGCACAGCTCCACAAAAATTACAGTTCTGCACCCTTAGACACCAAGATAAAATCTGGGGATGGTATTTAACCCCAGTGACACTGTGAAGGTCACAAAGCAGCCCTGTTAAGGAGATATTCTGTGTTTGGGATGCAGGTTGTATCTCCCCCATCATCACTTCCCAGGTGTGACTCCTAGCGCTGTGTGTTCAGTCACTGCTCAGCCCTGCTGGTGAAGCCTTGCTGTGCTGTGAAGGCACCAGCAGGGCTGTACATTCCCTAATAGGCTTTGCTTCTGTGAGAAGAAAATTACAGCTCTGACTTTTATTATCACCTAACCACCACCTCTTTTTCTATGATTCATATTGCTTTAAGAGATTAGTTTTCTTTACCATTTAACCTTTCTCAATATTGCTGCCTGAACCAAATTTATGTCTTGGATAAAGCTATGTCCTCCTTTTATTGAATCCAGGTACTTTTCATAATGAAACTAGGGTCATGTGATCTTTGATTGTGGTACTTTAAATTCTTTATTGAAAATGTATATTATATATTTTTATGACATTAATTAAATGTCGCAAAATAAATGACAGCATAAAAAATAATTAATGTCTCTGTTTGGCTCATTATCTCTTTGGATTTGATTTGTGTTCAGAGCTGGAAATTCATCTGATCCATATAGATTTAGATGTTTCAGAGTACTGCCTCATGGCAAAATTTAGGACTGAAGAGAGAGGGCTCATTTCATGAGTGTGGTACTGTATTTTTTTATTTGCTTGCAAGTTCCTTGGGTAAATTGCTTTCTCCTCTATACAGGATGTTATTCCACCTTCATCACCAGAGAGTGTCTGAGTGCCTTCCAGCTAAGCATTATGTGATCCAGCTAACATCTGCCATGCTCATTCTCTCTTTCATCCTTACCCCGACGTGTGCATGTTTGGTTGTTGGGTTTAGATCTACGTGCTGCCATGTGTCAGTGTTACAGAAAGTCATATGTGCATCAAACACTCTTCTAAATAACTTGCATATTGATCCTGCAAGACCCCTCTGGTTTATGGCCTGAGATTCCGAAAACTGAACTGGAGGTACAAAGCTATTATAATCTTGCAAGACAGAAATAATTACAAAATCCATCAGGATTTCATTATCTTTATGTATATTTTTCTGTTATTCCAGCATCTTGGAGATCTTTAACCATGAATTAGAGTGTTTGTATGAGAAGCTGTAATTTGCAATCTAATTATAAGACAAGAGATCGTGTCTTTTGATACATTAAACCACCTTAATACAGAAAAAGGATGCAATTGCCTATTAAATCTCATAGAGAACTTCTAAATGTCAGTAGAACTAGATTTCTGTTAAGTCTTGCAAGCAATTCCTGTGTGGGTATTATTATTAATAATAATAATAACATTGGTTTTATTATTCTTCAAAATAATGGTGTGCTGTACAAACACAGAACTACGCCCAAAAGGTGTTTAAAATCTCTTTCTGGTGCACAGCAGGGAGTTCAGGTGCTGCTCAGATTCTGGTTCAAACCCTGCTTAGGGCTCCATGAAAGAAACCATCTGATGAGGTATTTCAGGGGAATGTGGAAGCACTTGAAAGACAAGTCCAGTGTTGGAGGACGATTGACATTTATTGACTTCCTGCACCATCTAGTGGGGATTAAAATTAATTGCTCTCATTTTATGAAGACTCTAAACTGTTCAGGATGCCCGTGGCTTCCTCTCCCAGGCACTGAGAAAAGCACTGGAGGAGCCAGTTCTCGTTTTCCTTTGCACAATGGCACCAGGCTTCACTGGGATCATCAGTGCCACCCAAGACAGTGAATAACTGTCTCATCCAGTGTCATACAGTGATCAATCCACCTGAATTAAGGCCAAGAGGAGCACTAGGAAGGGCAGACCTCAAGGAGCAGTACTGGTCTGTCATTGAGCTGTGGGCATAAGCAGGACTGTGGAGTCAGGCAGATCTCCTGGCCATGGGAAGCAGAGAAAATATCTGCATACAGTTCTGATGGGCTCACATTGGGGTTGGCATGTTGAGATGAATTTCAAGATATCTGAGTGTGATTCCTCCCTCTCTCTCATGACCTGGCTGGAATTAAACTCTGAGACTGTCTTGAGTGAATAGGACTTTGGAGAAACACTTTTCATCCCACATAAAGTTTTTAAGTTCCTCCATAAACCACAGAGGTGGAGCCAAGATCTGATTCTACCCGTGGAAGTAAAATTCATTGCTGTAACCTTAATATAAGGCATTTCCTTGAACATAATTTGCTTAATTGTCAGTGAACAGGATGGCATTAGGTGATTAAACTCCTAATTTTCTGTACAGGAAACAGGAGCAGCTTTTTCTGTTGCTGGGCAACACAGATATGCTTTGAAATTTGGTTAAAGTAGCAAGGGATAAACATTTTTAAATAGACATGATATCCTGACAGAGGCAATCCTGATTACTATAAACAGCCAGGAGGCTGGGAAATCCCACCTACATAATATAGTTTATGAATTTAAAAATTGCTCAGGCTAACTCCAAGGGAGGAATATAAAGAAAAGCTTGAAGAAGCAGACAGAGACCTCCTCCCCTGAGAAACAGCTCTAATTGTTTCCATATGACTGTGTTTGTTATTCCTGGTGCAGTCCTGGTTCAGTCCACCCATTACCCTTCCCTTCTCAGAGACTGTTGGCTGGGCATGGTTGTTCATGTGCATATGTGTGTCATTATAGCAGGAAAGGAGTCACACTCTGCTGGGAAATTGGTGCATCAGAGGCTGGAGTTTGTCTGTGAAAAAGGTTCTTCACCACAGAATTTCTCCCTTTCCAGACCAAGGCTTATCTTGACCTTATTTCTTGAGAAATAGGGACCGAGTGGATTTGAAATGCTGCCCATGTAGCTTGGAAGGTCTTCTTTTAGCTTCACTTCAACAGAGTCCCAAGGAGTTCATTGACCCATAAGGAGCTGAGCCCTGCAGAGACACCTGCTCATCTTCCTCCTCCTTGAGAAAGTCCCAGCAGTCCCTATGAGATGTAATGTTGACATGGACTCTGGGAGCCTTTCCTGCTGTGGTCAGCTTTTTCGCATGACAGAAATCAGACAGGACAAAGACCTGAATGTGGAGTTTGCTTTGTTTTCTCCTTGTGAGTGCAGGATCCTTGTTTTTCAACATTAATATCACACTGGTAGAACATCATTCAGTTGTTGCTGTAACATCCCATTCTGCCTCCTAGTTTGCAGTGGCAGGATTTCATGTAGCTTTGTTGCAGGTTTTTATTTTTTTCTACTTTTTTGCTTTTTGGTTTGACACTGACTGTCACTGACACCTACTTCACTGCTTTGTCTGAGAGCTTGGAAAGATCTGTTGCCTTATCTTGATGTGAGAGGTAACTGGTGTGTAAAGTCTGTTACTGAGCCACTAAAAATACACATTCCAGCTGCCACACTGTTGCTCTTCAGACACAAACTATATGACTGTTTTAAAATAGTGTTTCCTTTAAAAGCCCACATCGCAACATGTCAGAGCAAATATCTTCCTTAAAGATGGTACTGCATTCACATTGACCGCCACAGCATTTTTCAGCTCTAAATAATTTTAAAGCTGGTGGAGAAAGTCTTATTTCTCCCCTCCCCCAAAGGCAAAGGGCTTCCACCACAGAAGTGTGATGTGACATTTCCCCGTGCTTGGGATGGAGCAGCAGTAGATGTTGTTGGAACTCCTGTCTCATGGGTCCCATCAGTAAAAGCCAACAACACCTTCTCTGGAGAGGTCTCCTGCTTTTGGTATTGACAGCTGTCTGTAAACACAACCCCTGCCTGGTGAGCACAGCAAGCTCCCTGGTCTTAATAGTTTTCAAGAGCGTCAGAAGCCGCCTAGCAAAGCATCTTCCTAGGATAAAGAATCCAGTTTTTATAGACATTTGTGACTATTCATATTTAAATTCACTGAGGAGAAAAGAGGGATGTCAGCAATTTTGGATGAATCTTATACTGAATTCACTTCTTTTCCTTTCAGCTTTTTTTTTGCAATAAATTTTGCCAAAAACATACTTTAATTGTGAGCATTACTTTGACAGATCTGTCAGAATTGCAAACAGAAATGACGGCAGATGTCATGCTGAGCATGTGAAAATGGAAATTCCATGAATATCCCTCTTAAAAATCTGGCTTTAAGGACTTGGTTTACTTTTATTTATTTTATTAATTAATCCAGGTGATAAGAGACTGAAAGTGCTGCTTTGAAATGCCCCCTCTTGTCTTTCTCCACTCAGCTGTGCCCATGCACTTCAGCCCTGATCATCTTTTCTAATTCATATCTGGCCTTCTTTGACAAATTGTGGAATCACAGAATGGTTTGGTTTGGAAGGGATCTTGAAGATCATTTCTTCTCAACCCCTCTGCCATGGGCAGGGACACCTTGCACTAGACCAGGTTGCTCAGAGCCCCATCCAGCCTGGCCCTGAGCGCTTCCAGGGATGAGGCAGCCACAGATTTTCTGAGTTTGTGCCAAACTCAGGTATTTTTGCTGCTGAGACTGCTGACTTTGTCACTTAGTCATGACCCCAGTAAGCACCATAACCTCTTTCCAACCCCAAAATGAATAAAAATTAAAGGTCCCAAACCTGTCCTGTTTATACTTTGTGCTTGAGCTTAGGAGTTTTCTTGGCTTTGTTGTTCATTGCTTTCTACAGTAAGATTGTCTGTGTACCTTAATGCATCTGTCCAGCAAATACCTGCAGACATTGCTTTCTTTGCTTCTGATTTTGACTCTGATCACAACTGTAGCAAAGAAAAAAGCCGCTCTGGAACTTAGGTGGGTGTTAATAACTAATGGGACCCCAACAAATCTCTTGAAATACAAAGGTGGGTCAGATGAATGGTTTGTATATAAGTAACTCTCGGTGAACCATCAGGTGGGAATTAAAATTTAATTTAGAATGTACTATCACTGCTGCAGTGGTGGTGGTGGTGATTTACTTGATTGACTGCTGGTTTCTTTCACCTTTGCGAGCCTTAGGTTTTTACTATCTGAGGAAATTAAGGCTGAATTGCAGCAGGAAATTCCTTGTACCCAGGTGTTTCTGGTTATCCGATGAATAACTCGGCTGGTGGGGAGGCGAGGATTAGGATGGGATGGTTTGGAATCTAAATGATTCTCATTGCTTAGTACCACACATTGGCATTCTGTCAGCCCTGTATTTGTTCTCAGCGAAGGATGGGAAAATCCTCCTGAGCTGGGCAACAGGTCCAGCAAGCAGCGATAATTCCATTGTTCTCTTTCAGCACTAAGGATGGAAAACTGGTTTTATTAGGTTGTCCTGATTTAATGCACTGAATTTAAAAATCACTATTGAATTCTGTTGGGTTGTGATTTGAGTTGCCTTAATAATGCAGTGGTCTACTCTTCTGCTTCTGTTCTCCAGCCTGACTTTGTGTTATTTTCCTTCCAGATGAAAGCAGAGAGGGCCCAACCTCAGTTCCACTGACTTTCTGGGAGATGGATCAGGCTGAAAAGGTCTCGAAGTGGCTGAGCTGCTCTTTTGTGAGTGAGCACAATCAAAACCAGTGTTAATTGAGGGACTGATGACCCTTTGCTGAACTGTGGTGGTGGTGATAGGCTTCATAATTCAGCTAAGTAGATGAATAAAGAAAAAATACACCTGCGTGAAAGTAGTGCTTTCTGACCTTAAATTTCATGATGCAATGGACATACCATGCAGTGGCAGGCCAGTTTGATTGGCATGGAAAACACACACTGATTTCCCTTCCTTGCCCAGCTTTGGGAATGCACTTCCCCAGTGCTGTGATGCTGTGATGGAGCTGTTCCATTAGCTAGTGGCAGCTGTGACCTCTGTGCTCTGCATGGCCCATTCCAGGGGTATGCAAAGGTTACACAAACACAACATTTGCTGTCTGCCCTGGGCTCAGGAGCCTCTGAACTATGAGACCTTGGTCAAGAGATCCTTCAGCAAGAGTGGAATAATCAGGAATAAATCTTTTACCACCTCAATACACTTCTCAAAATGTAATAATGCTCCATTCCCACTTCAGCTGCTCATGAGAAATAAAGGTATTAAAAGAGATTGAAATGTCCTTTTGTTTTCCCAAAGCTGAAAAGCCTGTGTTTCATGTACTGCAGGGAAGCCAGCAGCCAATTCTGTGAGCTGCTGTGATGTGCAAGCTGGCAGCCAGGCTTGGAAAAGAAACAGTGAGGGAGCAACAGATTTATTTCCCCAAGCCTCCAAAGCTCTAATTCCTGCAGACTCCTGGGCTCGGTTGCATTGTCAAAGCTAAGTGGATGGAAACAGGACCATTTCCCTTCAGCAGTCATTAAGGAAAATTATTTCAGATTATTCAGGGTTTGAGGTACTGCTGCAGCAGCCTAATGGAGTGATAACCAGTTAGATCTTCCTGGACTGCACCAGCAGACACAACCCAAGTTTGTAAAGCACTGAAAGTATCAGTTCTCCTTCAAACTGCAAATGGAACAGCCCCAGAATAGAGTAAATCTGTGCAAACCGTCTTTGGTGCCAAATGGAAATGTAATTTGCAGGCATGTCTCAGCAGAGAAAGTCCTTTCCTACAACAGAAGAAATTCAAGCAGCCACATGGAAATACTTTAATTTCAGCATTAACCATCAGAGGAGATGGCTGTTGCAGATCATGGAAGCCAGGTAATTTAGTTCTGTACTTCGAATATGTGCAGTGCCAAGAAATATTAGGAGATGTGGAATGTTTAATGCAGCCCTGCACCATCAGTGCTGCAGAGTCAGGAGAGGAACCAGAGCAAATCAGCTTGCACTGAGCTGATTGATACCTTCATGGAGCCACAGCACAATATTCCAGCTGGGAGCCGGCTTTGAAAAACCTGAGCTTTGCTGTTGGCCTCTCAGTCATGAGATATAAAATGAGCCTGGATGTTGCCACCTTCTCCATGGTGTGATTCTGACAGCAACCTGTGATTGCCAGGGGGTGAGGCAAGGAGCTGGTGCCCCCTTCCAGCCTTCAGCCCTCCCTCCCTCTCTCAAACTTCCCTACCTCCAAACCTGTGAATTCAAATAGCTCCAGGGTAGGTGGATTTTTCCACCCCGTTCCAGGTCTAATTTCTCTTTCAAACTAGTACCGTATATCTTTCCCCACCTCCCACTTGTCACTTTATGGCTTGCTGGATCTGTTTCCTTTAATGCTTGAAAATATACAGTTAAAATCACTTTAAAATTTACTAATATGCCTTTTTATTTGAAAGGCTTATTTCCCTGAAAGGCTTTCCCAGTCTTATATGAGGGCATGCTCTCTAATATTAAACATTTTTTTGTTAAAAATGGGTGCACATATGTTTGATATTTAACTCGAAACAAATGGTGAGAGTGGAGAACATAAGCAAAATTACGCTTTAGATAGCTATAAAAGGTCATTTTTGCTTTAAACTACAAAGGATGAATAGGGGCATATGACACACATAATAAAGGCAGAGGTAGGTTTAAAACACCCTCAGGCTACTCTGAGGTCAGCTGTTAGCTTACAAGAAAAGACACATTTTGCCCCTCTTTTTTTTGCCACCCAAAACTGTGGAGTAGTAAGCTGGGATCTGTGTGCAAGGAAGATCACTCAATCCCTATCTTAAAACCCATCACATTTTTTCTCTATCATTTTCCTAAGGGATATTGAACTCTCAGGTCTAATAATTAAATAATTGGCTCCAAACTAACCCCCCTCTCTTCCTGGGTGAAAAGTGGAGGAGGATTTAGCTTGTCATGCTGAAGAAACCACTGCTTGTGCTCTGCCATATGATGAGAAATTTCTCATTATCAGGCATCTACATGATCAGCAAAAATTATGTGTGTTCCTTTCTGGTGTGGACAGGAGGGTTTCTGCCAGAGATGCTGAAGAGGAGCAAAACTTGCTCTCCCTGCAGTGGTTCTAGTGCAGCAGCACTGGGCTGAGTAACTGGGTTTGCTTTGGGTTGTGGATTTAGCCTGTGCTGGGCTTTTTGGTCAGGGCTTGGTTTGAAAACTGCCCAACACTCCCTGTGAATTTTGAAGGGGAAATGAAGCGGGAAATGAGCCATTTCTCATTTAGAGCTGGCACATGACCAAACCAATGGGAGCAGATGAGATTTCCAATAAGACCTCTCTGAAAGGCAAAGGGAGGGTAGAGACAAGACTCTGGTTGTAATCTGGCTCCAGCCATCTGCTCCAGAAGCATAGGGAGTACAGGGCAGGGCATGACTAGCACCTTGTGCATAAATGTGACATGGAAACTTCAGCTCAAATTTGGTCATCAGGTAGATTTTGCATCTGCCAGAACATCTTTTCTGCTATTAGAGACAGATTAAGGAAGAAATATGGAACAAGAAGGTTAAAACCTTACTTGTAGCTCCATCCCTCTAAGGCTTATTTGAAGCCTTGTACTTGTTTCTGTACTGAAGGGGCAGAGTTGGAGTCTTACTTTTTCTTTGCAAAGTAATGCAACTTTTTAATTGATTTTCCCCTTCTCCCCAAAACACAAGTAGGTCTTTTATGCTGGTGGGAGTTGTTTGAAGTTGATTAAATCCTATCGGCAAATCATGGGGAATTTTTAAATTTTAAACATGAGATATGTAAGCACATTTAAAGCATTTGGAGCAGAAACTCAATGCATTTTCTGATTATTCCTGAGCTTTGTACTTCAATCTGTAATCACTAGAAAGCAAATTGTCCATAGCTCCATCCCACAATATAGAGGATATTAATGGGAACCAGGTATCCTCCTTCAAAGGAACAGGACCATCAGGGATCATATCTGTTTCTCATGTTCTAGAAAACATTTCACAGGTTTAATGATTACTCAAAGGAGGGGAAAAAAATCTGGACAATAAATTCAGGAGCTAGCTCAGTTACATAGAGGTACAGACACATCCCCTGGTTGAAATTCCTCTGATTAAAGCCCAATAGTCTGTGCTTTATCACACCAGGCACACGAGCTTCCAGCTGCCAACATGAGGGCACGCTGGCAAACAGCCGACCCAGCTGCTGTGGTGACAGTGCCATTGTAAACTTTTATTTTTTATGCTCAGCGTGTATTGAGAGTGATCCCTTTGTTCCATATGGCTTCCATATAGTGACACTGCATCCTGTGTAGGAGAGGTCAAGGAGTGGATTATCAGCAAGTGTTTCAAGTCAAGAATGAAGGGAGCTGGCAGGGCAAATCCGCACAAAGCCTGTTCTGTGCTTCCCATCGCTGCGGTGACCTCTGGGTTTCGGTGTCTGTGTGTTCCCCCCTGCTCCCTCCATGGCTGAGCACAGCACCGGCCAGCGTGTTAGCACAGCATTTCCCTGGAAGGTTTGTAGAGGCAGAAAGGGAACAAAAGCAACCCTGAAAGGCTGGCTGAAATGTTTCGTTCCAAGCAGGGAGGCCAGGAGCAGGGAGGGAGCAATGCAGGGAAGGATGTGCTCCCATCCCCATCTCTATCCCCACTGCCCTTGGAGCTAGGTGCTGTGGGTGGGTGTCACGTTTGCTCTCTCACAGTCACCTGGAGCCTCCCCAGTTAGCCAGGACTGATGATAAATGATGGAATTGGCTTGGAACCCTTGGATGGATCCCATTGGGCCCCATGGATCTGTGTGTGCCTAAGTGCTGTAGAAGGTCACTGCCCATTTCCTATGTTGGTAGGTATGCAAAATTCATAACTTCATTTTAATAACTCCTGACCTGCAAGACCTGAGCGATTGTAAACCTCACAGAATTATTACCGGCCAAGTAAAAATTATATTCCATTTGAACATTCCTCATATAATATCCCCACTGCAGCCAGCACTGAAAGGAAAACAGTGTTGCCACGGCTGTTTCTCTGGTACCTAATGAGTTAGCTTTGGCTGGGGATCAGGAGCTTTTGGCCGCTCTAGGTTACATTGACCACTCAAAGGCTTTAGATATTCTGGACTGTACCTTGTTGTTTAATGATATAAAATTAAATTGGGGCTGAGGGGAGGGTAGTCAGCTGGTTACAGCGATATTGGAGAAAGTGCATGCAAACCCTTATGCTCAGCCTGCCTCAGCAGGAGCAATACTGGGAACGGGGCTGGAGAGAGGACAACAGCCAAGGGGCAAGGACTGAGCTTTGGCATGGCCCAGGATGCTGGGAGCTTCGGGGATGCTTGTGGGGAAATGCATGTTGGCACCTTCCCTCTTCACCCTCACATCATCTATCAGTAGGGAAAATAATTTCTCCTTCAGTCTGTAAGTCCTCTGAAGTTTGTAAAAAAGGATTCATGAAGACACATAACCTCTTGGATGGGAAACTGAATGGAATGGGTGAGGAGGGGCTGTTGCACCCATCCTGCTTAAGCAGCACTCAGGGGTGGAGGCTGGTAACCCCTCTTGAAGGAGAGATTTCAGACCGGGAGTAGTCTGGGAGTGGTCCAGAGAACAGGGAATATGTGAATCCTCACACTGTATTCATCTGCTTCACATGTATTCATCACATGTGAATGCTTCCTCATTTGTTTTTTCACAACCCTGAGCACCAGCCACTGTCAGGTGGTTCATCTTTGTGTGACCCATTACAGACATTCTTGAATACTTCTGATTTTATTTCTATTTTGCTGTTATTTCTTTGTTCGCCTACGAAAACAGATAATCGTTCTCTTTAATTTTATGTGACAGAAGGAACAGATGCCAGCAGTGATAATAAATCCAAAAGTTCCTCCCTTATGCTCTATTTACACTGGATCATCTTCTGTCTGATTTGATTTCAGCATCAATATTTTTCCTTTTTTTTACCCTTGTGCCATGCAAAAAACCAGAGACAGTAAAAGGGATGGCATGATGACATCCCTGTAAATAATATTATGTTGACTCTGCTGCATAGTACAAATAATTTATTTGAGTTGAAAAGAAATATTATTGAGCATTTTTGCCTGGCAAGTCTGAAGCTCATTTAGAATAATAAAACCCACTTTTCAGCTGAATACCCTGGAGTGTTTAATATTTCACTTTTAATAGTGTGGCAAATGGATCTAGAGACTGTGGATATTTGGTGCCCAGGTGCAATAGAAAATCCTGCTGGTGGACTGTGCCTTTCCAAGAGCCTGAGTGCCCAGGTGGCTTACACAGCATCCAGCTTGGCAAGCAAATTAAGAGTAGAGGAAAAATGTCTTTTCCCCTTCCTGTACCTTCTCTGTTAGACTCTTTTGAAGGAAATATGGAAAAATGCTTCGTAAGTGGCATTTCACTCTGTTGCTAAAATATATCCAGTTCTTCTCCCCCAACAGTGTCAGCTCGTTTGCTGGGGACAGTGAGGTGCTGAACTGCCTGAGGTCTGTCTCCCGTCAGAATACACAGAACCAGCTCATCCCATTAAATTAAAAGGAAAGACTGGGAGCCTCACACTGCATAGGAGATTCGTGCCTTACCACTGTGCAAATGCATAAAAGCAAACACTTAGGAGACATCAGTCCTGCACAAAGTATTTCATTTGCCTAATTTAAGCAAAGGCCACAGAGATTTGATTTAGGCTTCCTGGGTGAGACTCTTCATGGATTTTTGTTGGGAGATTCATGGCACTGGAAGCTGGAAGCACATTAGATGAGGTACAACTCATCTATCACTGACCAATAAATGTTGCCCAGCTCATTTCTGTTTGCAACCTCATTACTTCTGCTTTGCCAAACACATCTTCCAGGAAGACATCCTGCCTTCGTCTGAAGACCTCGAGAGGTAGAAAATCCAATTCTGCTTTTATAATGTGTTAATCACCACCATCACTCAGCCCAATGCTGGGGTTCCGGTTCCACTTAGCTGACATGCAAACAGCCATTAGGGCTTATTAGAGCATTAGAACTGCTGAGAGTTTGCTCTGGACTCCTTTGGACTTGGCTCACATTTTCATGAGAGCATCACCAGTATTTTTGCATCTATCATTTGTGACCGTTCTCTGTGTGACCCTAAAATGTTTACAAACTTCCAAAGAATGGTGAAGATCTGCTGTTTTATCTGGGAATGCAGGATCAGTTACTTTAGTTCAGATGTGCACCTTTTTTCTTAGTCATGGTGCAACCAAATCATTAAAATTTCCAAATTTTTCTGTATCACATCAGCATATTAAAACCTGCATGATCTGAAGCATTCATTATTTATGGCTGTTTATTGTTTAACCTAAAAATGCCATGAGGATTTTGGTAATACTCTCACTTGTTGATTCCAAAATAACTTGATGCTTGTTTGCTATCTAAACCTGTGATTGTAAAATATTAGAATAAAATGGGAGCAATTTATTGTCCAGATCAAATTTTCTCTCAGCAGGATTAAAACTGCCACAGCAGTAAAGAGTTTACAAACTCACTAAAGAACTGTAATAACTTCCCTTCTCACTGCCGGGTCAAGGAAAGGTAATACATGTTTCCAATCAGCTTTGAATTGAACTCAAATTGTAGGGTTTATTTCACTTTAATCCATATGTGAGTTCACGTTAAAGGTAAGAGAAATCACAGGACTGCGAACATGGAGTAGAGTTAATTAAATTCCGCGGCTCCTTTTGGAAGAAGCCCTGGCTCTGCTTATGCATGAAGGCTTCCAGGGTGCTCCTGAGGGCAAAAGCAGCTGGGAAGTGGCTCAAAGGTGCAGCAAAGACAACAGCATATGAACTTACAGGGACCAAGTGCACTGAGAAAAACCTTGCAACACTTGGGAAATACTTCTTTTTGCTGATCTATACATGCCTCCCCCCAAGAAAAGGAAAAAGCTTTCTCCTTTCCACTTTTCCTCCTTGCCCCAGAAAAAAAACAACTATAGTTCCTCAGGCACTGGGGGACTTGGTGGAAACACGGCATGTTCTCAGCTCAGACCCATATGAGGTCTTTGTCCAAGTCAGTCACCACTGCAAATGCTGCTTTTAGAAATTATAAATGTTTGTTATGTTTATTATTCTTCCTTCTCTGTTTCCCACTTACTGTGGGAATTGGCCTTTTTTTTTTTTTTTCTGTCCAATCTCATTTTAAATGTGTTCCAGAAAAGAGCTTCTGCTAAGTGGGAGAGGCTATTCATGTGCTTACAGTTAAGTCTTCATTTCACTGCCTTGCAGACCTGGGACCTGAGCTCTGGCCACTTTGCAGGATCAGGTGCACTAAGCCCTTGCTTATCCTTTTGGCAGGTCTCATTCAGAGATACTGCAAACCTCAGCCCCTGGCTGCATGCACCTGGGAGGAGATTCAGCTTGAAGCCATAAATGCTTATTTAATGTGCCTTTTTTGCCTTTTCTTCCACATCTGAGATGAACTCTTGGAGCATCTCCATTATTGAGCGCAGTGTTTGGTGCAAGTCAAAATGAAACAGATTGCTCAGGGAGGTGACAGATGCCTCATATCTGTAAATATTCAAGGTCAAGTTGGATGGGGGCTTTGGGCACCTTGATTTGGTTGAAGGCTCATTGCAGGAGGCCTGGACTGCATGGCCTTTAAAGGTCCCTTCAAACCCAAACTATTCTATGTCTATGATTCTGTGACAGCTGTGGCTCACTCAAGATCTTCACATCACTAAGGACACATTAGGTGTTGAGGGATGAGGGATGAGGGATGGCTGGTTACTGCAGGGAGGGTGACACACTTCTGGTTCTGCTTGTGTCCTTAGCAGTGTGCCAGGCTGATCAGCAAGGTACAAACCTCAGGAAAATGTGTTTTGTATGTATTAGTTGAATGGTGGATTTCAGTCACTCTGGATGTTTTGGAAAATTGAATGTTCACCAAAGCACCCAACAGAAAGAGCTCTCTTGGTGCTCTGGTTGTTGATGCTTCTGTCTGGAATCCCTGCACCCAGGAAAAAAAAATTCTTTCCATGTGAATCTGGCAGTGAAAGGGTTTTCTGTCTAAAAAGGAATCGTGTTTCACAACGAATTGCATTACATGTGTGAGGTTCTGGAAAAGCAAGCCTTCCTCAAGCACTAAAATGCGACATTTTAAAAATATGAATTTTAAAATATTGCACCATGCATTCATTTTGCCTCATGCAACAAAAAAGTTCCCCTTAAACAATTTTATTATTCTTAAACTTTCCACAGAATATAATTGATAATGTGAATCATTTAAGCATCAAATGTGAGATTTAGTGTCTCCTGAAGAATTTCTTCCTGGCTTTAACAAGCCTCAGATCAGGGTCTGCAAGATCATCTTCTGGGATGCCAATGGCAACTGGCCTTTCTAGGTAGGTGCGGAGCTTCACTTCCTGCAAAAATTCATCCACTTGTCAAAGGAGTGCTTCAGACTTTGCTGAGAAGAGCTGGGTTTGTTCCAAGGAGTTCTGCAGTTTGGCATAACCATTTTAATAGCAAATTCTCATTTTCCTGTATTCCTCTGCTCAGATCCTTGCAAGAGTACTTGAAAGTTATTTGTCCTCAAGGGCACAGATCTATGAAGAGGTTGTTTTCATAGATGTGCCCAAGAGCCTTTCCTGCTTCTCGTCCTAGCTACTTAATTTTCCCTCTATAGAGAAATGTCCTTGGCTACTCCAAGGTTCTGTTTCCTGAAGTTTCCTTGTTTGCCAACTCAGATGCTCAAGTGCTCAGTTCTCGGTGCTTAGAGGTGATTTCAAAGCAGTTCACTGGGATTCTTCTTCTTATATAAACACTTCAAAATTACTTCAGCAAACTGAAATACTTGTACATCAGCAAAACAGCTTTTGATGATGATGATCTGGTGTTCTGTGCATCCAAGTACCTTTGACTCAGATGGTGTTCTTTTACATAACAAACTTTTCTCTCTTGATAACTTCCTGACTGCAAATTCAAGTTTTCTTTTGGGCACATTTGGAGATACGAGCACAGCCCTGTTTTCTCTGTTAGCACTCAAGTGTTTTAAAACAATTATTTTCTTATAAACTCCCATCTCAGACCTGGTGAGTTTTTTAATGTTGCTTTGGTCTGTAGAATTGTCCACTCATGGAAACAAAGCTAATTCAGCTAAATCAAAGCTAATTCTTGGTATTCTAGATTTTATTCTCACATAAAATTTTTGGTTTTTTACATCAGTCACCTTTCTTTAGTTGCATTGATCTATCAGCCCAGGTTTGGGGCAAATCAGTTCCAGATTTGAAGCAAGAAGACTCTTTAGTGAAAACATCCATAACTACATCCATCCTGCTTGGACTCCATAAATGTGCAGTTCACTACCTCATTGCAATCCCAGTCTCTGTCTTTATGCTGGTGACTTTCCTTGGTCACATTTCTGAGGTCAAAATACCAGGAAAAGGTTAATGTCAAAATATACAAGTCAAGAAGGCTGACTTAATATCATTCAGCCTGAATCTGTATGTGCTCTTGCAATGAACAGATCATTAACTTTTGCAATGCAGCTGCTGAGAGATGTCTTGAAATACTTCAGCTCTCCAGTCAGGGTGATAGCAGCTCATTAAAGCACAGTCTCTGAGCCCTCTGTTCAAAGAGGGCTTGGAGATCACTGCTGTTTCTCCCTTCTGTTACCACAGAACCAGGAAGGAAATAGAGCTCGGTTGATATTTTATGTCCTTGTGCAGAATGTGGTGACCTCAGAGTTGAGGCACTTGCACAGACATCCCTGTCCTGTTCAAAAGCAATCAAGGGTTCATTACCCAACACAGGAACCTCAGTGCCCATTGGATTAAACTGGAAATGGACTTTCTTCTGGGAGTTGCATTAGGAAGATAAATCTGTAAGAGCTATTTGATATTCTGTAACAAACTGAGATATGTAGTTAAACTAGAAAAATACATCCTTTTTCTTCCTTCTGCCCCACCATTGCTGTGCCTGAGGCACTACTCCTGAACAAGTAATTTCACATCAGTCTCCAAATCCAGCAAAGCCACATGAGGAGATGATGAAGGTTCTCTTTCAGAGCTGATTGTAAGTTTTGTCATTACTCTGAGCTGAAGATGTTCATATTTACTGCTAATGTTTAATCCAAGAATATTTATAGTTGAGAATCGGATGCCAATGTCAGCAGTGTTTGTTCCTGAGCTGCTCCATTGCTCCTGTCAGTGGTCCCACATTTGTGCATGCAGTGACCTCTCCCTGTTATTGGGTATGAGCAACAGGCAGAGAATGGTTTTAGAGGAGATTTGCCTAATGATTGTGATTATTTCCTGGAGGCAAAACCTAAGAGGAAAATCCAGCAATTCCATGAAGAAATATCTCAGGACCGTGTATGAGTCCAATGAGTCAAATAAAGACAGGGAACATGTTTCCCTCGGGCATCTGCAGGAGTGCAATTCAGCTTTTCTCCTTCTCAGGAGCATGTGAATTATCAGGATGCAGCAGGTACATCTTGGACACAGCTCCCAGTTGCAAATGCTCAGGGATGTGAGTGTGGTCTTTTGTCTCCAAAGTGTCCATGCTGCAGTTCCTGGGGAAGGAATAGCTCAGGGAGCAAGGGGAGTCCTCACAGCCTGCAGCTGCTCCCTCCCTAAGCTGAACTTCATGCAGAGCTCTGCAATCAGCACAGCTGCCATTAGGTTTCTGGGTGAAATTCCACGTCTGGAGCAGAGCTTGCAAAGCCTTAACCACTTCATGACCTGGGTAATAAAGAGAGGGAGGGGAAGAGGGAACTCCTCCCTCCAGGGACCTGCAGCAGCAGAGGGCATCGGAGGGGCTCAGGCCAAAATCCGTGGTGATTGGGGGAGTAGGTGACAGGGCATCCTGATCACAGCCCTGCTTTCTAAAACGTGCTTCCTCTCATTTGGTCTGTCAGGCTTATAAAACTCACAGGCAAGCTGCAAGGACCATCTGTTTTCCAGGGACTTCAGGGACGAGTGGAGCAGGGAGGAGGAGGTGGCTTAAGGGGTAATTGAAGGTCTTGCAAGCACGTCTGGTTTTCTTTGAGGGAAGAGTGGTTTTAGGCAGGCTCTTTGTCTACAGCTACAGATTATAAGTGATGTGATATATTTTAATGCATTGTGGGGTGGTCGGATGACATGGTAAGACCTGACAAGGCTCATTTCACAGACCATGCAAAGATGTGCTGCTGCTGCTGCAGCTGCAACACAGGTCCATCCAAAACATGGAGGGAGACAACAGCCAGGAGAACAGCACAAGGCTTGGCTGGGCACCAGGGAACTTGCCTTGAGTTGGACATTTGCCTTAAACAGGATTTTTTCTGACTTAGATTCCCTCCCTTCCATGCTCTTAGCCTGTTGTGGTTAGAATGAAGTAGAGCAAAAGCAGTCTAAAAGCAGAAAAAGAGACACAGTGCTGAACTGGAGGGGCTGTAAAGGACAGAGGGAACCTAAACCCCAAAGAAATTATGACTTCAGAGATTTAATTTTCTGTCTAGTCTGTTGCCTCCAAAGATGACAGAGGAGCAGAATCTCTGTTTGGTGAGACTATTGCCTTACAGAACCTTGGAAACATTTATTGCATTAATTTTCATTGCATTTTGTCTGAAACAACTTGAAATATGTTTCTGTAACCAACCAAGCTCATTCTTAACTATCATTGCTACACATTCAACAAGAATTTATAGGTAATGTTGGAAGTATTCATATCCTTGCCTATTGTTTTTGCCGAAAGCCTCTGTCCTGGAAAAAGAGTTGCACTTGCTAATGCTCACCCAACAGCACTGTAAATCAGGAGCTGGGATGAGCACACATGCATCCTCTCCTGCACTGGCCATGATGGTCTAGGAATGTTTATTTTTACAGGAAAGAACTACTTCGCCTATCTTGATCCCTCAGTCAACTGGGATAGATCTGCTTTGGTCCCTTAGGTGGAAAGATCTGCAGATTTACCTTGATGAATCTGAGAGCCAAATCTGCCCTGAAGTATCTATAAAAATTTATTAAGGCTTTGGGACAGATTGTGCTTTTCTTGAATATGTTAGGGGGGAGGGAGCAGGAATTTCCCTCCCTTAAAAACTTAAGCATAGTATTGGGGAACAAAAAAAAGACAAGAAAGCAATGGAGATGACAAATAATTCCTCTGATGCTGCCTGGCCTTTAGACTGATCTTTGGCTATACCAATGTTCTGACAGTAAAATCGCAGCAGCTCTGCACTCCTCATTCCCTGCTCCCAGTGGAAAAACCCTGAGGACAATTATGGCTTTCTCCAAACCAGTCTGTTAAAGAGCTGTGTTCTCTGTGCCATGTCTGGAGGCTCCTGCATGGGGAGGTGTGGGGTTCAGCCTGCAGCACCCACAGGAGCTGCTCTGGGATGCACTTGGCTCCACACATGCTTCAGGCAGCAGCATCTCCATTTCTGTTTGGTGAGTTTTGAAATCCCTGAGGATAAGCTGAGCTGTAAGACTGCAAGAAAACATTATCTATCCACACAGGAAAGCCACAGAGCAGCATGCACACTCTGCTTGGTGCTGGGGCATACAGTCTGATGGAAAGTAGGGACTGAGTTAGTTTTGCTAAGAGATTTAACATCTTCTGTACATTGCTGATTTAGTTCCCAAGAAGTAAGTAACATAACACATGCTACTCTCCTATTTCATGGTAATCCTCACCCTTTGTTGTCAGAATACAAGCCAAAGGTGCATATTTTTCAAGGAATTGTTTGAATTACTTTCCTCATCCTGATTACTTTTCTTCACTTTTTCCTTCATCAACCATCCTTTGGGTATTAACCTTATATTTATGCTCACATTAACCAGGGTCAGCATCAGAAAATGCTCTTGCTCTTGCTTTTGCTCAGCCACCTGGAGAAACAGAGAGGGGAGACAGTACCAGACACACACTAATTTCTAACATGTGTTTCCTGCCAGTACTGGCCTCAGCAGCTCAACCACATAAGTCACCCCGGGAATAATTGCTGTTTGAGCACAGTCTGTGGATGTGCACGAGCCTGAGAAAGCTCTGCCATTGAGTGAGTGTCCTGCTGAATATCAGCAGGCTGAGGGCAAGGAGGAGGTAGACTTGGTACAGACATCACAGTATTGGTGAAGTGCAAAAGATTCAGTTCAGCTTCATCTGAGCTACTTATAAGTTGCTTGAATAATAAAAGGGAACAGCTGTAAACTGGGATGAATATTTATAACTGGAATAACCTCCCCCTTCTGTTTGAATATTAAAAGTGAAGCTGGTAGGCTGGGCCTTCTGCTGTCCAAGCTATTTCCAAAACATCCAGCAGTAGCAGAAATGGTTTGGGTTACTTTTGTGATTTTTCTGGACACATGAGTTTGGGCTTGTGGGCTTCTGTCTCATGCTGTGCCCTGGGGTGGGCTGGAGCTGTGGTGTGTCCCTGGCTTGGAGCAGATGTGGCTTGTGATGCCGATGCCCTTATTCAGCTCAAGTGGTGGAGGCATCAGACCCTCAGTAGCTGCACAGAATGCTGGGGGTTTGGTGACCTGGAAAAGAGATGTTAAGGAATGAGATAATTTAGTGACTATTTATTTAACTTTTGTCTGCAAGTGGATAAATGATATCTCATCTAAGAAAGCCACTTACGTCTGACACCTTTTCTGCATATCTGTAATTTTCATTGCTATATGGAATAACCCCAACATGTCGATGGAGTGGGATTTTTCCAAAGTGTTTTGCTTTGGCCCATCTTTTTCCCTCACTGGAGAAGATGGAAATTTTACTGTTGATTTCAGTGGGAACGGAGTTGGGTCTGGAAAACCCAGCAGGCTCCTGTGGCAATTGGGTCATGGCATGTGATGGGAGCTGTTTTGTGCCCTCCTAGGGAGGGACATATTTAAGGATCAGCCCAGATCAAACTCACTGAGTCCCAATGACTTCAGAGCTGAACCTAGCCAGGAGCACTGCTCGGAGCTGAGACCACATTCCTCCTAATTTTGGAAAGGATGATGCTGTGGAAACTTTTTGCCATTTGGAAATTAAGACAGAGCAGCCCCAATCAGCCCGTGATTTATCATGGAAGTGAGTTACCTAATGCTTGTGCTCCTCCCTGTGCCTGCCCTCTCCTACTTCTCTTGCCCTCCTGTAACTTGTGAATCGATCAATTTTATAAAAATTGAGCAAATGATAAGAAAGCTCTGAGATACTGAAATGTTAGAAGTTTATGAGCTCTGTCTATACTGGCTGGGAAACATTACAGCACCAGCTTATGCAGAAGATACTCTGGAGTCCCCATATGTGATCAACCCCAGAAAAGACTGCTCCTGCTTCACCTTTAAAATCAATCACCAGAAAAAAAGGGGAGAGATCAAGGCTTTATTAGTTTCACTGTTCACAGACTACATCACTGTGCTAGAACTCATGAAGAAATTAATATCCTCCTTTTCAGCTTTCTGCCGGGGCTGGGGGGAAGGTGTTCAGCAGTGGGAATCTGTTTTCTTCTAAGGGCTCTGGCAGATTCCTTTTCTGTAATGTCAGAACCTTTTCCTATGCCAAGCCAGGAAGCTGATGCTTTTGGATGCATCCTTTGCAGCAACAGCAACCCCCCAGGCAAGGGATGCAGCTCCTGGTGAGCCCCTGCCTGCCCCCAGAGCTCTCCTCAGACCCATGGCTCCTCTGGAAACTTGCTGTGAGAACAAGCAAAACCAAGGGCTGAACTTCTGGAGCTCTGCAGGGGGAACCAGCCTTGCCAGCTTCTCCATTATGCTATTTGTTACATGTTCTCTTATTTCAGTAGATGTGAAACCTAAAAGGTAAAAGGATGCTGTTGGAAATGTGGTATTGGAGGGAAGCCCTTCTCCACCCAGCTCTGCTTACCAGGCCTCGGAGCAGAAGGGATCACAATTCATTTCTGACTCTATTTTTTCCATGCAGTAATTCCCAAAGAAGTGTCCCTTCTTTAAGCTGTCTTTCTTGCTTTTGGAATTTCACTCCTCCTTGCCTCACTGCTGGGACTATGAAACCAGACTGTGGCTTTTCATTTTCCTAAACTGAGTTTCAGCCAGTGCTGCTTGTGGGTCTTTCCAAAGGTAGCCGAGGTGTGAGTTCTGCTGCGGCTCCATCCCAGCTCCCATAACACCATTCCTTCCCCTGTCACTCCCTTTTTCTGGAGTTGAGTGTTTGGAGGACTGGAGAAATGAGAAACATAGGTTGGGAGGAGACCTCAAGCCCATCAGGTCTGCTCACACTTTCCATCAGCTTGCTGGGCTTGCCCAACCAGTGTGGCTCCCAGAAGATATTTTTCTTTCCTTGTTTCAATAAGCTGGGAGCTGAAGCCATTTCCTTTGGTTTTGTTGGAATTATTGTATGTGCTGGGTGCCTCACAGGTGTGTAACAATCCTTCAAGGCCAATTCTTGTGCAGTTGCATTCTTGTGAAGTTGCCTTTACCAGCAGATCTCCACGTGCTTTGCAAAAGGGGTTGACATTGCTGCTCTGGTTCTCAGTGGGGAAACTGAGGCATGGAGCAGGTCTGTGTTCAAGGAAAACATAGATGTGGCACTTGGGGACTTGGTTTAGTGGTGGGCTTGGCAGTGCTAGTTAAAGGCTGGACTTGATGATCTGGGAGGTCTCTTCCAACCGAAATGATTCCGTGAACTGAGGCAGAGCCTGGCCTGGGAAGAGAAGCACAGTGTCCTGCATGCTGATGGCAAATATCTCCAAGCCACACTGCCTGGAGTGTATGAATGCTCCCTGCTGGAATTCACAAGCCTGCTCTGTGTGGGGACATGGAGCTGGCAAGGCTGGCTCTTGATTCACCTTGTGCCCAGGGCTTGCCGCTCACTGAAATCCTCAGCCACTTTTTAAATGCTGTCTTTCTGTTATTCTTTATGGGCCTCCAACAAGGGTTTTCTCATGTTGGGTCAGTTCTTAATTAACAAGTTTAACAGGAGCTGGGTTATCAGCCAGAAATAAGGCTTTGCTTTCAGCAGGAGCAGATGCCCCATCCATGACTGCTGTGACAGGGACACACAGGACTGGCACAGGCTGGGGGTGGCAGTGGGAGGCTGGGCAAAGGCAGCAAAATACAGCCAAAATCCTTTCTCTTTTCACCTGCAGGACTGTTAAAGCACAGCCTGAGCCCAGGTTATGCTGCTCATTGACCCAGGGAAGGGCTGATACAGCCACACAGCTGCACGTTCCTTGCATGGGGTTAAGTCAGGATTTTAAAGCCTGCATTTCAAGGCATAGTCAAACCTACAGTTACTCTTTTATATCCCAGCATCTGTCTGTGATACAGAAACACTGTTTATCACTTCCACAGTGCTTTGGTGCTGCATAAACCCCCAGCACTTCAGCTGAGTCTTTTTCTGAGGAACAAAAAAGTTGCCCAGTCCAGGCTGCCCCTGAGGCTGTTATTGCTCCAGGGGCAGCCCCAGCCCCGTGTGTCTCCAGTTCTCCAACACTGGCGTTTTATTCCATTTGCATTCCTCCTCCACCTCAGCCTTTACAAATCTTCCTTGCTACTGCACTGTGAATGAGTAAGATGATTGCATTTTACGCTAGTTCTCTTTTCATGTTGCAGCTTGTTTTCATAACCAAATAAAATATCTGCTGACACAAGCATCTTCCTCGGGGACATTGCGCTGGGTCCCCTCAGTGATACCCAGGCTCCTTTCCTGGGTGTGGACTTACAGCTTTGCTGTCCTGGCTTTTGTCTCACCTCCTCAGGCAGACCCCACTAATGAGAAGTTAATTATTCCCGGAGGCAAAATGTGGGGTCAAAAGCTGCTGCTCCCCCCCAGGTGTGACATGGCCATGTCTGTCACCCCACAGCAGCCATGGGGTGATGCCAGCAGGCAGATCTGTGCTGGGGCTGCTGTCATCTGGTTTTCCTAAAAGAAATATATATATAAAAATATGCATGTGTATATGTTTATATTTATATTGCTCAGTGTTTATCCAGGAGCCAGGAGATTTCCACTGCTGGAAATTCAGCTCACGCATTCCCCACTGCAGTGATCCAGCGCCGGTCACAGAAGAGCTGGGAGAGGAATGCTTCTCGCTAAAAATAAACACAGGAAGGCTGTGCTGGATATCAAGACCTTTCTTTGCCTTTCATTGCCAGCTTAAAGGGCTCCAGCTCACATGATCTTTTCCCCCAGGTGCTGGCAGCTGAGGGATGCTGCCCTCCGGCTCAGGTCGCTGCTTCCCTTGCTGCTGCAGTGCCATCCCTGCCATCCCTCTCTCCTTTGGTGGTCCCCGACATCAGGGATGGATATAAAGGGCACTCCCAGTGCTGCTGCAGCATTCCTTGGGCGTATGGAGCCACGAGAGTGTGTGCTGTGCTTTGTGCTGCACCGCAGACCCCCAGATCAGGAGTGCTGAAGTGATGACACAAAACTGGCAGCTGAAACGTCCTCACTCTGGAGGATCCAGGACCTCTGTGCCGTCTTTCTGCACAGCCCAGGGATTTTCGTTTCATTTTTTACTGTAACTACCTTCTCTGGTCCATAAACTATATTGTTTTCATTTAATTCTGGGAACATAATGAATTTCTGTGGGCTTGTTTCCTGTTCAATGTAATATCTTTGCTAGATGTGAGGTTTATTTCACAAGCTAGTTATAAATTCGTTCAGACTAGCAATTGTTTCATCTTGGGAGCAATCAATAAAAAGAAACATGAAGGAGATTTTAGACCCTTCACATCCACTGAAATTCAGGGATGTAAATCTGTCATCTGACTTTTTTTTTCCCTGAGTGCTGAGTAATGTCGGAAAAATGTTAAACCTCATCCTAGTACCTCAGTGTGCCTATGGAATAGTCAGAGTGTGAAATTCTCCCTTCTTTACCCCCAAAAGAGTCTTCAGCATAAAAAATCTCATTGGGTATTGTGAAGAGGCAATGAAAAGCTGCCAAAAATGGAGGGTGTAACAGTGTCAGGGTTTGCTCCTTGGACAACCATCCTTCATGTCATGCCCTTGCCTCAGCTCAGTCTACTCCGCCTTATCTCACTATCAAGTGGGTAATATCTATTTTTTCCTCAGTTTCCTGGCAACTTAAGATAAAAGCTAACCTCCCTGGAGCTAATCTGCAGCTGGCCCTTCTGTGCCTCTTAGCAGAAATACCCAGATTAAAGCTAACATCTGGCTATCAGCAAATAGATTTAGAGCAGCAGATATATATTTAATTTTCTAGATTAATCCCCTTTATTTTTTTGCCAATAGCAAGAACCCGAGGAGCTGCTGAGCACTCTTTTGAAAGGCTTGCCAAAAAAATGCCTAATTTCTCTTCTCACTTGTGCAGGCCAGTTGCAGATTGCTGGTGGTGTCGGTCTGGCATAAATAAAAACAAAATCAGGCCAAGGCTCCCGAGGTCACCAAGAGCCACCTGGGAGACTCCCCAGTATCCTGGTGTTTCTAGACTCAGCCTGGGGATTCTGCTTGTGCCATCAGATGCTGTTCAAGGGGGAATAAAATTATCATAATCCAGCCCACTTCTCTTAAGGCCACACATGTCATTGGTTTTCTCAGTATTGTGTTTCTAAAGAAATTCACAGCCCTTTTATCCATGGAAATGTGTCTTCTGTGTCAGTGAGCTGGGCTGGTGCTCAGGTACAGCATCTGAAGGCACACAGGCACTCAGGGCAGCAGCCTGAAGCTGGGGGCAGCAGAAGCAGCCCCACAAATGCCCTGCAGATTTGCAGCATCCCATTCATTGCCCATAGGCCTCCTTCCTCTCACAGGACCCACTATGATGCTGAGAGCTCAGTTTTTCTTCTTGCTAGTAGAGAGCTGCTAGTAAACCAAAATTGCACTGAGCCAGGGCTCAATTTTATTTTCTTTGAAGGCCAGACCCCAGAAAGCCTTTTTTTTATTTTTTATTTTTCTTTTCCTGGAGGTTGTTTTGCTCCAAATTTGAGACAAGCATGGAGTTTGAAACAGCAACATCTTGAGATGTCCCTGTTCCCAGTCTCTTGAGATGTGATGACTGTTTAAGTGCTCTTCATCCATTCCAGTGCAGACTGAACTAAATTCACATGAACCATTATTGATGGTGACGATTAAGTGGGTGAGGAATTAATTTACAAGAGCAAATTCTACATCTAGTATATTGCCAACCCTGTGATGCTTTAATAATAAACCAGGTCTTGCCACTGAATTCAGGGATAATTTAGGACCTCGTGTCATTAATTAAAAGTAGAAAGGTCTTTTAGCAGCAGATGAATGCATTTGTATTGATTTTGTATGGTTTTGCTGCCTACTTCTCAGCTTAGTTTCAATCCTAGGCCCTAAGGCTTAGTGATGGAGCAGCAATCTAAAGTCACAAGAGCCGCGTGAAATGTGGATGTTCAGGGTTCAGTGTCTCTAAAATTTCCCAGCTCAGTTGTGTGGACAGCCTTAGGGGTTTTAGGTGAAATATGAAAAGAAAAGCCGGAGATATAAAGACCCAGCATTTAGCATTGGCTTTCCACCTCCTCAACATTTTCTCTCCTCTGAGCTCACTCCTTCCATGAGGTGCTGGGTGGGCTGAGGCAGGACAAGGCCCAGTGTGACCCCAGTGCTGGGCGTGGGGCTCGGAGAGGGTGGAATGGCTGCAAGGGGAAGATGAACACGAGCTCCAGGCACAGGGTTTAATTCTCCTTCGCTTACAGTTTGTGCTCTGTCTCCTGCACTGCTCTGCTCCCCTGGAGGAAGGAGGGATGTCGGTGAGGCCAGGCTGCTCCTGTGTGTGCAAAGACATGGATTTACACCTCTTGCCTGGAGAGCTGTGGAGCAGACAGCCCCACTGAATGTGGATGCAGAATAACTGCATGTGAGCCTGGGTGTGAGCACAGATGTGGCATTTAATTCTTGTTCGAAGCATTTGTGATCTCAAGGGGGAGGGAAAAACTGACAAGAGAATCACTCCTGATTTCATTTGTGTTGAGGACACAACACACACAAGCTGTCACAGAAACTCAGAGGAGCATGTGTCCCGTTCTGCTGTAAAAAGAGGGAGCCGGGAAGGATTCTTTTTAATAGATTTCCGGACAAAAAATAAAGTGCAAACATGGCAATATTACATCTGAGAACTGTTTATCGATGAAGGCTAAGTGCTCCTACCAAAGGGGGACAGAAAAAGGAACAAAGAGGGAAAAAGACAGACGGAGAAAAAAAGAATACTGGACAGATCGTCACCGCTGTACCCCGGGCGCTCGTCTATGAGGGTTTGCCAGATGGAGGTGTGCGCTACAAGCTGTGAGAGTCTGCGCGGCTGGCTGGGCGCGATTTCCGAACAGCAGCAGCTACGTGTGCCTGCCATGGGCGAAGAACAGGAACAGGACTTGAGGAGCAGCTGCAGGCGGGCAGGGTCGGAGCTCCAGGCTGGGTGCACGCAGGGTGCAGGCCGCGGTGGCTCCGTCGGGGAAACGGCGCACACGAGGTTGTCGTGGCGACAGAGCTGCATCGGGGAAAGAAGCAAAGCAGGGCAGGACACAGGCAGACAGGACTGCCAGCCAGGGAAGCAGCAGGATTGCAGGGAGAAAAATGCGAAGGGGGAAAAGACTCCAGGTGAGCCCCCGCTGCCTCCAAGAAACCCAGAGAAAATGGCTGCCGGGCTGTGCCGCAGCCGTGCTCGGCCCTCCCACATTGGGACTTCCCGCGCGTTTTTCCCGCGCATCCGGGGATCTGCCCCACCAGCGAGGGGGCGGTGCCTGCAGAGCAGCAGTGGAACATCCTGTCTCCTGATTGGCTGCCAGGCGAAGCCTGTCTGGAGAGAGAGCTCCCCACACGTACACAGCCCCTAAAGTAAAATTTTCACCTCGTGGATAACATAAGTTGAGACGTAAACAAAAATCAGATTGGTCTCTTACAGCAGGGCTGCGTCCCAACATCGTCCCTGTGGTCACAAGTGGCTTTTGCTGAGGAGTTGTCCTGCCCTGGATGGGCAGGTGAGCTCCACAGCCTCCCCTCAGTGCTGCTCCTGCCCCACAGGTGACAGGTTTGCTAGTTTGCTTAAAAATCCCTCATTAACTGGGGGCGGTGGGAACGTGCCAGGTCCACACAGGAGAATTTGTTCTGTAGTAATTTGTGCTCAAACTAAAATTGTCAAGTACACAAACTCATTCCTTATGGTGAATCCAAAGAAGCCAAAACTGCTAAGGAAGCACGTTCGGAAAGCAATTCAAACCCACCTTTGTGCTCAACTCTGGCTGTGCCAGCTCACCCTGTTCCATCTGCCAAAAAGGGTTAGAAATGCAGTGTGGATCCCAGGGCTTTGTTCTTCCCAGCAGTCGAGGAAAGTCCTCAAAATAGGTTTTCACCTGGTGTTTTTCTGCTTCCATTTCCAGATCTGTTCAAGATGCACAGGAGAAAAGGTACATGACAAAATCACTGTGGTAACAGACCTGAGGCTGGTTCAGTTGGATGTTTCAGTGGAAATTTGGACCTGAATCCTGGTTTCCTATTCTGATGTAAGTTTGTCTTCTGGCTGGGTTTTCTCCAGCATTTGCAGCTTTTTTTCGCTTTCCCTCCCTCTTTCTTTCTCTCTCTCTCTTTCTCTCTCTCTCTTTTAATTTTTAGCCTGTTTTGAGGGGGATTCTTTGTAATCTGAAATCCAAATCTCAGCCTCCTGCTCTGTGAAGAGGATCACACTTTGCAGTCCTGGGGAGCTGCTGCTCTGCATCACATCTCCTGCTCAGGGCCACCCACAGACTGCTCCTCCCGGAGCATTTACAAACAGTTTACTCATGGAAAAAGTTGTCCCCACCTGTAATAACTAGAGCTCAATTAATGCCCAGAAGTGCCATGGATGGGCATGTTCCTTGCTATGCCAGTGAGGGGCCCTATCCTGGCACACACACCAGTGTCAAGTCTGGCCCTACTGACATCATGGCAAAATCCTCATACCTTGAGTGTATTTCATCCCTGCTTTCATTTCTTACTATTTCTCATCCAATCCATTAATTTATTAATATTCTTCATTACCACTTCTCTTCTGCCCCTCCGTATGTTTATTTTCAGCATTTGTGCCCCTGCTCTGGTTGTGCAAATGGGTCAGAATTCTGTTTAGAACAGGTCCACAGTAAATCAAAGCTCCAGCTGAGGACATGGAAGCTTTGTATGGCAACAGGAAATTTGAGTCCTTTCTCCTTCTCTCAGTGTCTGCCTTATTTATATCTCTAAATTTGTGATCTTGCCTTGAAAAAATCTGTAATGACTCATTGCCTCTTCTGGATCTACTGTCAATAACACAGTTAGTTATAACCAGCTAATTAACTGGAAAGTCTAATTGCTTAAAATTCAGTCCTTTCTTGGGATTTTGCTGTTGCAGGAGAATGCCAAATAATAACTATACTTTTCAATATACTGTCATTTTATTTTTCTTGGGGAACATTCAAAAGTTATGTGTAAATATTTCTTTCTCCAGCAAACACACTTTATTATCCCTTTTCCTTCAGCTTTCATTAAAAACTGCTCCCACCACTTCTTTGGTTTGAACATATAAATAAATAATGCTTGATTCAAACAACCTCAGCCATAAAAACCTGCTTGAAAAGAAACTCCGGCAACTACCACATCTGGAATAATAGTCAACATATTTTAGAAAGAGACTTCATTTTTCTCACACAGGATACTAAATCATGATGGCTACACGTGCCAAAAATAACATAGCGGGATATGACTATGGGAGGACGTGAACCTATAATGAGGTTCAATAAAGTACTAATCTTATGGGGTAATGCAATCTGGTTTGCTTTTACTTAAAGAAAAGCCTCTGTATGTGTGTGTGTGTGTATCTGTGTGGGTGTGTTCATACTCATTGGTGTGCCCACAACATTGCTGCCTTCACGCCTTTCACATCAGGCCATGCATGGGGATGGGCGCCTCAGTGGCACCCCCAAACTTGCTGAAAGGTTGGTGTAAGGGTTTCGGAGAGCCAGGAACACTGTCTGGGGCAGTGCTCACCTGGGCCCTGAGTGGCCAAGTGACCAGCAGTCCCACCTAAGAGGAGGGCATATGAGGGCTGTGGGGCTTAAAGAATGCAGCACAAGGTCAGCACATGGTCACAGGCTAGAGCTCTGCACTGAGTTCCTGTCCTGCCCCTGCTGCAGTCCTAGGAGATGGGAGCTCTATGTGTGTTTTTCTAGAGCTCTTCTCTCCTTCTGTCTTCCTCACTGCCTCTCTTTATTTTCCTGCTTCTCATTGACAGGAACTTTTAGGTGACAGTGCATTTCATGACATTCAAGGTTTTTCATGGTAAAGCTAAGTTTATGCTAGGTGAATGCTAAATTAACAATGAGTACTGCTATGGTAAGTGGTTTATTGTTGAATGCTGTGTTTTATTTCATCCATTTCTAAAGATGGTTGATTTTTGAGCATTTCATTTTAATATTTTTGCCAGCAACCTCTAGCGAGATTTTCACCTCCTGACTCTTATTTGCTGGGGAATTCTCCTTTGTGCTAAGAGAGAGCAACAGAACCTTGAGTTAAACCCCTAAATCTCAGGCTCAAGGGCTTAAAAAATGCCTCAAGTGCCAACTGCACACATTTTAATCTGTGCCAGCTATGGTGATGAGCCCCTCTGGCCCAGTGACAGGGTGCCCTTAGGGGCCTGGGTGAGGCATGACAGATCTAAAGAGCCTTGAGCTCCAGGGACACTGGGGCTGGAAAGGGCCTGCCTAGGCTATCACAGCAGGGCCCCAACATTGCCAGCTCTCCATATTTTTATGTCTTCTGTGCTGCTATTACTGGTTTGGTTATTGTTCAGTCTCGGGTTAGCATTAGGGTTAGTTTTGAGTTTGTTTAATCTGAATTCTGGGGTCTTCTTTCTATGTCTTTTCAGTATTTTGTAATGCAAATAAATATTTCAAATATCTTTTGGTCTTTCCCAAGTCAGCCTCACTCCAGTAAGGATTCTGGATTCCACCTGTCCTGTCATTGTAATAGAGGCAAATCTAATGCGTCAATGTACTGCTGGGAGAGGGCAAGAACTTTACCATTTACTGAGCATCTCTAGTGGTGGTCAGTCAGAAAGCACATATTCTTTAGGTCTGTCATTATCTCCTTCCCTCAAGTTCTCCTTCAGTTAGAAATGGATCCCCTAATTACAGGACTGGATTTTAAAATAATCCTTTAGTTTAGGGGAAAAAAATATGTGTGTCTTTTTGCGCCTTGGAAATGGGACACGGATCAAGATGACAACAGGAATCAAAAATATGGGAAAAACCTAACCTGAGAGCAACTCTGAATTACAGAAAACTCTTTCTAATGCTGAAAACCCATAGCATGTAGTTGCTGAAGGGAAAGGGAAAAAGTTCTGTTCCTTCAGTGTTTTTTCTCTCTGTGGTAGAGGAAGACTGGCATGAGTGGTTGTGTGCCCACTCTGAGATGATACAGTTTTTCCCCTTTTTCCTGGGAACCCATTTTTTCTAGTAATATCTTCTGCCAGCTTCATCTCCACAATCCAGGATCCAGCTGTGCAGTGGGCAGCATCTCTGGCTGGGAAGGATGTCACCAAGGTGGCTGCACAGAAGCCCAGGATCGAGGATCCCACCTTCTTCTTCCTCCCCTTCCCTTACACTTTTCACAGTCCCAGGAGGAGGCACTTTACTTCTTTGCTTCCAGATGATGTGAAAACAGTGCAGTAGCTTGGCCTGGGCCCCAAATCTCTGGAGCCTCATTTAATGTATTAGTGGACATTTTAATCCCACACCATTCTCCCTTCCCTTCTCCAACTTTATCTGCTGGAAACTAGTACAAATATATTCAGCACTTGGGTTTCTTGTGACACAAGAAAAGTATGACACATGGATACTTTGGCTCAGGGAATGCTGTCCCGGGTGGCTTTTATCAAACATATAACTCAACATTTCCCCAGACATCTTGATTGCCAATACAGTGCCAGCCCCTCTGAGCAGCCAATTTACTATGCTGTAAATAAATCTAACTTCAACCGATAGATTTTTTGCCATGTAATCAGTCTGCTTTCATAAAAATTCCCTTCTCTTGGCATTCTTTCACATGTGCCTTACAAATGTGCACACTGTATTGAATCAGATGTGTGGGAAATCTATATTTTTTCCATATGGATCACAATATGCCATAAAAGGTTTTCCCCTGCCCCCCTCTCCCCTACTCACAGTCTCTTGAGGGCATATATCATAACAATTGAAATCTGATGAGAAAATGAAAAAATGCTTGGTGTTCATATCTTCCAAGTAGTTTTCCAGAGTTCTGCTGCTGAAAGGGACATAAATCATCAGCAGCACTCAAACAACGTTATTACCTGAATATACAAAACAAAACACAACTTTTTCTTGCTACTGGAAAGAGGAAAGTACTGCAGTCAAAAAAAAAAAGAGCCTTCAAATTGTCAGTCAGGCTATATTTAGCTGGAGAAGTTATGTGTGCTAGAAGGGATGGTAGCCAAAAAAGGGGTGCGGCCCATTGCAGGCATCTACCTGGCATGAGGAAAGAAAGCTGAAACATTCTGGTGCTTTTCTACCCTGGATGGTGTCCAAACTGGTGCTTACCCAAACTGGCATCACCCAACCCTGGATGGACTTCCAGACCTGCTGGTGGCAGCATCCCATGGGATAAAGCAGGGGTGAGACCCCTGTTAGCAGCTGCAAAGGGCACACAAGGTGCTTGGTCTGCCTGCTGCTCTTGGTTTCTCTCTATATCTTCACACCAAGGAGAAGGGGACAGAGCAACCAGCAGGACCATTCTTCAGACTCATCGAACCTCCAAGGTGACAGTGCTGAAGTTTTCCCCCTAGCACTGGTCTGGTCTAACCTGTCCTCTTGCCAAAATAAAACTAGTAAACCAAAAGAAGTAAACCAGTAAGAAGTCTTTCACTAAGATGTGAGGTTCTTTTAGTGTTATCTTTGTAATTGAAACATCTGAAAATGACAAACAGTGTTTGGATAGCTCTGCAGACAGACAAAAAATAGGTGATAACTGTTATGAAAACATCATGCAAATAATTCACTTCCTGACCGAAATTCTGACGTTATGCTATGAATCAAACCCCAAAATGCCTTGAAAATATCTGTGAGGTTACTTTGCTTAAGGAATATTTTCCCAGAAACTACACTGATCCAGGATATGCTGTCAGCTGGAAAAGGGGATAAGACCTGGCACTGAGTTATAGTTTGTGAGTGACAGCAGGCCACTCTGTGCAGCATCTCTGCTTCCCATCACAGGCAGGTTTAGCATCCTGTGCTCCTGAATCTGCCCCCTCCAGCAAACACAGGGACACTGACTGGTTCAAGTTCTTGTTCTGCTTTGGACAAATCAGCAGCAGGACTGCAAATTAAACTCGTGTCTCCTGATCCCTCCCTGCCAACTTAGCTGCATATTTTTCCTCTGACATGGTGCAGAGGGTTGTGCAGCAGAAAAGAGGAAAATCAACCTCCTTCCAGCAACCCACTGGTACCCCATGGCATCTCCTCTCCCCATTGTGAGCCACCTGCATCACCTTAGGGCAGCTCTTGAGAAGGAACAGGGCTTGTGCATGAGCAGGAGGATAAGGCGGCTTTCCCACACCGGAGCAACTACTCCCAGCTTTCTGGCTCCATCTTCTGGAAGTGAGACAAATAGAGATTTCTCAAAGCCTGAGCTTGTATAATGAGTTTACAACAACGCCCTACAATGTGGGCCTTGCTATATGTCTGGCACAAATAAATCTCTTTCATAATGTATGAAACTTGTAATTAATCTTTGTAAAACGCCTCTGCAAGAAAAAGAAAATATGAAAAGAGGACATGGCAGTGTTTAAGTGAAACCGAAGCTGCAGGTCAGGAGCAGGAGATTAAGTATTTCAGCGCTCAACCATGCAGGGTGGCTATGTTTTTTATGGATGGATCTAACAACAAACAACATTTTCTGTCTCCTTTTTAAGTCATTCTCCAATTCATATGGGATGACAGGGAATCGAGAGCATTAAAGCACTGTGATCAATCAGTGGCCTCTCAATTAGGAAAAAAGAGAAAAAGAAGAGAAATAGCTGAGAAATTATTTCAGAGTGTGGCTGAGCAGGGTTTAATGATGGGACCCAGTGGCAGTGACACTGGGACAGGACTCTAACAATTTCTTTCTAAATGAGCCAATTCAGAAATCACAGCTTTCCCAATGCCATCAGACCGGTTGCCTCAGCATACTCAGGATGGAGCATCCCAAGTGCACAAATCATCAGCTCAGGGTTTGTGGTGACATTTCCCCACCCAGTGTTTGGCTGCTGCCTGGGGGATACTGAATGCTCCCATTTAAGATGCAGTAGATTTTCCATAGCTTTATGCTCAATGTCAGCCAAACAGACTCCGCCTCTGCTACTTTTGTTTTGGTTTATGCTGCCAAACTTAGGTTCCCGTGTAAAGGTTCTCTTTGGCTTTGGGTGCTGCTCCTGCAGCTGGGCAAGGCAGAGACTTACATGGGATCTGCAGGTCTGATGTACACTGGGGACAGTCTAGCACAGGCCCCAGGAGCACAGGTTTAAAAGTTTCCTGTTGCTCTTTTGTTTTAGGGGTGCATCTTGCCTGCAGACTCTAAGCCCTGCAGATTCTCTTAGTGGTACTAATTACTTTTCTGTGGCTACTGTAATTGCACAAGAGCATCTTTGCTCCTCTCAGAGCTGCAGTGCCATACACAACGTGCCTCAAAAGGAGTTTTTGTAGAATCACAGAATGTTTTGGATTGGAAGGGACCTTAAAGATCATCTTGTTCCAAGCCCTCTGACATGGCAGGAACACCTTCCACTATCCCAGGTTGCTCCAATCCCCATCCAACCTGGTCTGGAACACTTCCAGGGATAGGGCAGCCACAGCTTCTCTGGGCAACTTCTGCCAGGGCCTCACCACCCTCACAGAGAAGAATTCCTTCTAATGTCCAATCTAAACCTACTCTCTTTCAGTTTAAAGCCATTCCCCCTTGTCCTATCACTATCTGCCCGTGTAAAAAGTTACTCTCCATCTTTTTGGTAAGCTCCCTTTAGGCACTGGAAGGCTCTAAGTCTCCCTGGGACTTTCTCTTCTCCAGGCTGAATGAACACCCCCAGCTCTCTCAGTCTGTGTCCAGAGCAGAGCTGCTCCAGCCCTCGGAGCATCTCCATGCCCTCCTCTAGACCTGCTCCACGTCCTTCTTATGCTGAGGACCCCAGCCCTGGATGCCACACGCGGAACTTTTATCTTCACGGATAGAAATCCTTTCTCCTCTGGGCTCTAGTTTAGCTTTGTGCCAGACGGTGGTGCTCGATCCAAGCTCTGCCTCCCTCCTCCCTCTGCCGCGGAGCTGTACCTCGGGGCGGGGGCGGAGGGACCGAGGTGGCTCAGCGGGGTCCTCCCGTTCCACCTTCGGCAGCACTAACAACTGCCTGGGATCAACCATTTGGGGAATATTGCACCTAAACTCACTCTGATGGGACGCCTCTGAGCTTGCCCTGTAAAGTGTTCTTGAAGTTTTTACTTAACTTTATACAGTTTACTTGTAATGACCTCCTGCCTCACATTAATCAAATTTAAGGATATATTAGGTATTAAATATGTTTAGGATTATTATTTCAGGTTTGTAAGCTCATCTGTGGTAAAAAAAAAAAACACAGAATCACAGAATCACAGAATCACAGAATAGTTTGGGTTGGGAGGGAATTTAAAAACTCACCTCATTCCACCTCCCCTGTCATGGGCAGGGACACCTGTCACTAGAACAGGTTGCTCAAAGCCCCATCCTGCTTCTGCAGGATCAAAGTCTTGAGCAAAACAGAATAAGTTCAAATGCAGAAACTATTTTCCAAATTTCTGCTGAGACAAAGATGGGCAGAGGGTCTGACTTTTGGGGCCAGAAGCCCTTTATTTCCCTTACCAGCCTTTTATTTCCCTTTTACCAGCAGCATTTCAGTGTTTCCAAGGACATCCCTATCATGTTCCAGCACAGGCAAAATCTTCCTCATGTTCATGCATCCTCCTTAAACTCATCACTAATTAAGTAGATTATTAATGGTTACCCTATTTAAAAGGCAATTATTACAGTGGAAAGATTGATGCCCTGAGCAAGCAGCAAAAGAATTCCACAGCTACACTGCTGTTGCTTTAACTAGACATTGATCCTGAGCCATCAGAAGAGACCTGTGAGTGAAGCACATGAGCACTTATGCTCACTGGGAGAGCTGCAGAATTAAATGATGAAATTCCCAGAGATACACCAAAAATGTGCACAGTGAATTCCCAACTGTTTCAAAAGTTCAAGGATATCTAATCCTGCAGGCATCTTGTGAGTCTCGCCTCCTTTCCCTCCATTCCTTGCCTCTCCATGTATAAATCTTTGTTTCTGGTGTGTGAGTTATGATTTTTAAATGCTTATTTTGGCAATGTGCGGTTGTGGGATGTAGCAGCTTTGGAGAGGCCAGAGAGGGACTCTCTCCTTGGAGATAGGTATAAATGTGAGAGACTTGGCCAAGAACTTCCTAGTAGAAATTGCTATTCTCTGAAGCAGAACTCTTTAAGGAAAAAGCCAGGAAGCCAATTTGGACATCTGTATGGTTTTTGACTGAGATAATTGTAACCACGGGATAGTGACCTGAGCAAACAGCAAAGCAAACCACAGATGATCTGATTAGTTTTCTGCCGTGGACATCTTATCTGTATGTTCAACACAGAATGAAAGACCATTCTTCAAAGCCCCCAGCGTCTTTGGGGAAATCTTCTGTCATTAGTCCCCATGGTGATGTCAGTCAAGCCATACCCTGACTCCCGGGCAGAGAAATCCATACCTTGTCCCAGCCAGCCTCCTGCACAGGCAAAGGTGAGTGGCTTTCTGCAGGATGCTTGCAGCAGATATGATTATACTGCTGAGCAGCATTCTCTTGCTGCTGGAAGGCACTTTGAAAGCCTCTCTATCTCTTTGCTTCCTCCGGGATAGGAGAGCTTCCTTCTTCTAATGGCATTCCTAGGCATATTTGGGAGTCACTTAATCTTGAAGGGACATTACTTTGTTGATATTAAAATGCAAATAAATTTAAACTTTTTTTCTGGTCATTATGAATAATAAAGTGAGGTGGTAATATATGAATACTGCTTTTTTATATGTCTTTTCAGGACTTAGAAATCTGAGTTTGATTATAGCAAAGAGTTTTTAGTGTGTTTTAGGTGTGGCAATGTAACCAACCCAATGGGATGTGGTCAGACTCCAAAATGGTTTGTATGTCCCATGGGTATAGAGATTGAAGATTATGCTCTTCCAGCTCATCATGGTATGGTAACGACTCCATTAAGCATTTAGTAAATTTAAATAGCTCTTTAAATTCCCAGCAAACCTTTGGCCACATAATATATTTTATATCTAACATAGACAACAGTTGCAACATTTAAATGTTTTCAACATGCAGGATATGAAAATGCTGTGGGATTATTTTGCTCCCCTGTTCTGCTTTTAATCTGCAAACTGTCACTGCAATGATGGACAAGAGAGAGGGAAAAAACTGGGTTTTATGGGCAAAGACTGGGTTTTATGGGCTGGCAGTCACAGACTGCCTGGTCTTCTTGGAGAATTGGCAGGTCCGCCCTTAGAGAAGCTTGTCCTCCCTTGAAGGTCATTTTCCTTTTTATCAGCACCGGTTTCACTTTTTCCCTTCTAGTTTGCCTTCAGAGACAGCTATTACCAAATATTCAGGTTGGTGCAATTAACAACTTATTGCAAAATAGCATACTAAGGACACCAGCTTATTTCCAGCAATTTTCCACTTTTCTCCTTTCATGTTCTCCATCGTGAACCACAGCTTTGGAGGTCACCCGTTTTTCCTATCCTAGGAAAAAGTTGGGTGAGAAATAAATTATAGGCTCAAATTTCAGTGCCTTGAGAAGTCATTTGGTTCCAACTTGTCTCCAAAACCATGAGCCCATCTCCTTTGTGTGAGAGGGCAGGCTGGAGTTTGGTGTGGCCCCGGGAAGATCCCATTCTGACGGGCGCCATGACAATAAACATGTTAATTAAATTAATTAATTTAAAGGGGCAAAGGTTCAGTGGGCGGGTGGTGCTTTTGTATTTCCAAACCAGTTAACTCAGCTCAAATTCAAAGCTGACCAAGACAGATCTGCTTTGACTGGCAAACCCCAGCGCTGCCATGCTCTTTGTACGAGCCTGGCCCCTGCCAAGCCTCGGTGGCTGGGATGAGGCATGGCCTTAGGTTAGCAGAAATGCAACAAGATATCAAATTAGTTGGAGCTCTCTGTTCTTTTTGAAATCACTGGGAGAATTGTGATGTGCCAGGACGCAGAGTGCTATTCTTCCTATCTCTTAGCGCCATTGTGCAGGGGTGAACAAAGCCAAGAGGTGTAATTTAAAGGTGCTGTGACCTCCCATGAGCAGCTCTCCCCATTGTGAGGCCGGTTTTGTTTTCTGTATGTGTTTTTTTTCTCCACTGAGATCTCCTGATCATAAATATGCATGAATAAAAGAGCCAGGGGAGAGGAGGGGAGGGGGAAGGGGGCTCATAACCAGCTTGGATAAAGTCCTTTTCTGAATTTTCCACTCTCGGCTTCCTGACGTCGAATGAAATAAGGGACCACACCGCCGGATTAGCTCAGCCGGAGTTCCTATTTCCAATTGTAAAAGCAGCACCCTGGCATCATAACAATCATTATAATTATCACTTGCAGAGGGGTCTTATCATATAACAGCTTCTTTTTATTCGGGATGGAGTGGGACCGAAGGGGGCTGGGGGAGATAATTCCAACCACAGGGGTTTGCGTCTTCATTCATCACTTTCCAAACAAGCCAGTGGAAAATTGGAGTCCCTGAACAATTTACAGATTACAGCTCTCTCCTGGTACAGGGATATGTGCACACACACACACACACACACACACACTCGCTCCACACATCCGACAGGTACGCTGTGGGTGACCATCAGAAAGAAGGATAAAAAATCCCCCCACCCTGCTTTTCTGCTCCAAACTCAGGCAGAAACGGACGTAACCTTCCCTTTTAAGCCTAGCAACTCCAGCCTGGCCGCACAGCTCCTCCTGGATTAATCTTTCTTTTTTTTGGCTCAGTGAATTGTGGTCAAGGCCATTGTAACGTGAGTGCTGCCGGGGCGCGGATTGGCTGGAGGAGGCTCAGAGAGGCCCCTTTTCACAGGGGACTAATTGCTTTAGACCACCAGTATTTGGGAGCTACAGATGTCTTCCTTAATTTGCCTAGAGAGCACAATCGGCCCCATCTGTTGCATTTTTTTCCCCCCTCTGTCTCTCAAGTCGCCTTCTTCCCCCTTGTCTGCAAAGGCCTAAATTGAAAACTCATCAAAAAGTAATACAAGAGCAGTTTGGCTGGGAAGCTGCTGCCGTGGGGCTTTGCCTTTAATAAAGGCCCCCCTGCTACTTTTACACATGGGTTGGGGAGCAGAGAAAGGAGGAGGAGGAAAGCAGAAACAACCTAGAAGGAGGGGAAAAAAAGCTAAAAACTAACAGCCAGATGGGATATTTGGAGGCTGGATAATTTGATGTGTCATGGCTGGAGGAGAACAAGGGGCAGCCCCTTGTTTTCTGTGTGTACACACAACAAAATAGATGACTTCTAGAGATGGGAAGGATGAGGAGCTGGGGGCCGGCCAGGGGATCTGCACATCCCGGTGTCGCTGGCGTGGCGGAGCGGTCAGTGCCCTGCAGTCCATGACTTTCCCAGTGCACACCTCCAGGAACAGAGGGAGATGGAGAAGGGTCAGAAGAAGAGAAGGGGGAAGAGGAGTGGTGAGCCTTTGCACTTCTGTAGAGACAGAAAGTTGTCTTGGCCAGGAGTTTTCTTGGGCCATTCACAGGCTGTGGACTGAGGATGCTGCTCTGCACCTCCCCACACCCAGGAAATCAGAAGGTGTTGCTTTCTTCTGTCTGGTTCAGTGCTTCATATCAAACTCAACTCTGGGCAGAAAGAGAGGACAAGCCTAAAAAACCACTTGAAATATTAATTGGAAACATTGTGGGGGAAAATGTGCCTCATCTTTCTTCAAAGTTCCTATCCTGGTCAGCTGAGGCCACACAGCTTATGAGAGTGTCATAAAACCCACACTTGCTTAATGCAAGTAGGAATGGTGGCTGCTTCTGGCAAATTTGGAGGTGGTGCTCTGTGGGGACATGGAACAGTCACCTGCCACCCCTGACCTGGTGTGTGGTTGGTCTCTGCCCCTGCAAAAAGCAGTGGATGTGCTCACAGCCTATCTGGGAGAGAGTAAATGTTACCCCATCAGTGACATGAGTTATCCACAAGTTAGGTGGGAATTTAAATCTAGTCCCAGCTCCACAGCATAGCCACAGGGATACCTGACAAGGTGCTTGAAGGAACACCTCCTGGGCTTGAAGGAATAGCCCATTTCAGCTCACCTGTGATTATTTCATGCAATCATAGAATCACAGAATGGTTTGAGTTGGAAGGGACCTTAAAGATCATCTAGTTCCAACGGCCCTCCCATGGGCAAACACTAGGCCATTTAGCACTGAAAATTTTTCTCTGCTTCCCCCTCTTTCCTTAAAATAACTATTTGGTGAAGTAAGTCTAAGGAAATGTGGCAGGCTGGCTGTTTGCTCTCCTTTATCCTAAAAGAGAAGTCCTCCAGTGATGGAGAAAGCCCCACACCTCCTCCTTCTACCCAGCCAGTGCCTGTGTCAGCTGCCCCAGTGCCTGCTTTGCCAGGGATGGCTGCTGCAGGGGCAGGAAACTTTCTGGTCACCCTCTGCAGAGGAAGGCAGGGAGCTGCCCGTGTAGTCAGCCCAGTGTCTGACAGCTGTGCAGGTGAGAGGTGCTTCCTTACCTGGCTCTGTCCTGAAACCTGAGCCCGGGTGCCAGTGCTGTGGCAATCAGCACCTGATCAATCATTCCCATTTCCTGTCTGCTCGTCAGGCATCTCTCCCTGAGTCCATGGAAAGGTTTTGTTTAGACGTCCAGTTAGGGAGGAAAAAAAGTCCATTGATGTTGAAGGAACCTCTGAAAATGATACAAAAGAAATCACTGCAGAGGTTTGGTGTTACTGCTGGAAGTCCTGCAGGGACCAGCCTGTGGGATTGGGACCTGCAGGATGGAGCCAGCAACTCCCATGCTGCTGTAGGATAGCTTCCAGCCAGTGCCACCATCTATTCCCAGTTTGTTTACACCATCAGCAGCTTCTTCCTAGCAGAGGTTTCCTAAAAATAAGGGAAAACAGTGCTAAACTTGCACCTCTGAGGTGGAGGCGTGGGACAAGGTGCTTTCACCACTAGATAGTGGGATCCACAATGCACCCCACAGCCCCTGGGCTGGGCAGAGATGGGGAATGGGAGAGCTGCAAGGGCACTAGCAGCTGGTTTCCATGTTCCATGCACTGCCATTCAGCTTGGAAGTGAGGAAATTCTCCCTCCTGGGGAATACCGAAGGTTTATCTGTCTCAGTGGGGCAGAATGAGGTCCCAGGTCCCCTTCAGTGCTGAGGAGTTTTTGGAGAAATACCCACCACAAGCAGCCTTTATTGCTGTCTTTGCTTTTTTTCCTAATTGATTTGTTTATTGCTTTTTGTTTTTCCTTGGATACCCCTGTTTAAAAACCATGTGATTATTGCTTCTCCTAAGGAAAAAAAAGTCAGTTTATGAATCTAGGAAGACCCTGAAGCATTGTTAGAGAACAAAGGCTGAAGTAGTGGGGCTTCAGAGCCCAGGCTGTGTCCCAGGAGTGGAACCTCAGATGGAAAACCCACAAGCACGTCTCTGTGCTGGGGCTGATCACTTCCCAGGGCAGCCCTCTCCTTGGGGAGAAGGTGTGAATGGCTTCCTTGAATAAGTCACTGGATAGCCTTGGCCAGTCCCAGGCTGGCTGCTGCTTCCCGTAGGTCGCTATCTCACTACTCAAAAACTGGATACTCTGTTGTGACATTTATTTTTCCTCTGATGCACTTCAGAAAATAAAACAGCTGTGTGCAGGCCAGCTGTGCCGATGGGGAGCAGCCATGCTGCAGGCTGTGGGGTGAGAGGAGAGAGAGCCAGGCTGATGGGCACCTCTCTTGTCTCACTGTGTTTCCTGTAAGGCTTAACATAAGGATCAGCAGTTGAAAACTCTCAGAAAGAATATGGCAATGATAAAAGGGAGCTCTGGTTCTTGTTGTCGAGGCAGCTCAGAAACTGTTGAAGAGGCACTGGAAAAGCCATTGAGCTTTTGTCTAATAACTCCTGTGATAATAATTAGCTCAGCCAAAGCAGATTTTAAAGGGGCTTTAAAATTCTTGTTCAGTGGCTTGAAAGAAAAAAGGCAACCAGAGTCTCCTCTCATCTGAACATCAATGTGAATCCCACAAAATCCCATTATTCCTCTTTTATATCAGCAGTTTGATCAGTTCAGCCTTTTCCCTCCCCAAGGCAACAACTTTCCCCCTTTGTGCATGTTTTCCCCTCAAAATCAGAGCACCTCACCATGTACACATGCCATGCCCAGAGCCTGGTCCCCTCTTCTCCTGCACCCTTGCAAGTGGCAGCGACTTGCTGTCCCCATCATGCCATAAAATGAACAGGTGGAGGTAGAGGAGGGAAATCTGACTGCAAGAACACCCACATTCACCAGGATATTTTTCTTAAAAAAAAGAAAGAATTTGATGCATTTAAAAGCGAAGTGCTCTCAGATTTTTCTTTAGCACCTGACATTTGGAGACAAAACCTGATGGTCTAAAACTCTCATCTTCATCCAGAGATAAATCTGCTTACAGTGGAAGGTAAAAATCTGCTAAAAATCAGTGGTTTGGGTGATTTTTAAATTGAGCCAGCCATGGAGGAGTGGAAGAAGAAATGCTAAGATGTGTTTAGCAGAGACCTGCCAGTGCTTTTCATCTGCTGGAGACCTTCTACACATCCCCCTTCCCAGGCTGACCAAGATTTAGGTCAGCTCATGGGCAGCTCTAATCTGAGCTCACCAGGACGAGGCAGGGAGCTCTGGCCACACAGCTCCTCTGTTGTCACAGTTGATGCTGTGGAGAAGGCATGTCACTGGGACGTGTATCTACTGGGAACATGACAAGTGGGATGCACTTAAAGACAGGGACTTAGAGGCAACCTGCTGCTCTTTGAACTACCAGGGCACTAAGGCAATGTCCTCAGAAAAAATCTGTAAATCTGCAAAGATTCACAGCCACCAAAAGTTCTACCAGTACAACCAGGGCTGTGGGGTATTTCAGCAAGATTTGATATAAGAGAAAGGGTGGGGGATAGAGGCTGACCTCCAGCTGGGATATGGAAGCACAACCCCATGGCAGCTGTTTTTCCTCATGGCTGAGTACCAGCCGAACACATCCCTCCCAAGCAGGTTTTACACCAGACCCTCATTCCAGCTGACACAGCTTTGGACAGAAATATGGAGGCTAAACAGATCATGACAAGGGGTGACAGTCTCACATCATCAACCATGGTGCCCAGAAAGTCTTTCCAGGCTGGGAACTGGTGCTCTGCTTTCCCCAGGGTCTGTAGAGCCCTGGCAAGCCGCAGTCCTGCTGGCCAAGGAGCCTTCCCAGCTTTAATACCAATGCAAAGCACAACAGTTTGGAGCTGAGCAATAACCCCTCCAGCAGGGAACACAAACCCTCCCCAGGCTGAAGCAGCTCAGGTTGCAATGCCTCAAGAAACAGCGAGTTCAAATACAAACAAACCCCATTTTCTTTGCAAAATTTTCTCTTTTGAGTGGACTAGAAATGGCATTGAACTGAAGGCAAGTTTTGCTAGTAAAATATACTAATAAACTGCTTTGGAGACTCATAAACTGTTGTGTTTTTTAATGGCAAATAATAAAGGAGTCTAGTAAAGTGTTGGTTTTTTAATGGCAAGTTTTAAAGAGGCTGGAGCAGAGATCAGGAGTTCAGCCTCTTTCCTTGTTCTGTTTGTGGTATATTTATCTTCATGAAGAGAATGGTAGCAGGGGGATTTATTTTTCTGAATGAATGTCTCTAAGCTCCTCATACCTCCAGGGCTTATAGTAAGGTTGGATCCAATGACAGGAGAGTCAACATTATAAGCCCTTAGAGAGGGCTGAGTGCCTTGTAGATAGTCTCAAGTGGATGCGCTTTCAGCGTGCCGTTACCCTGGCTTACATTAGCGGCTGAAGAGACTTTGTCTGTCCCCGATGCCCTCGGGTGACCCGCGACCCCTGAGACTTCGCTCTGCCGAGATCTGACGCTTGCGCAAGCCCCCGGCCGAGGAAATGGAGAGGTGCATTGTGCCGCGGAGAAAGAGCAACACAAACACGGGGTGCTCTCAAAGGAAACAAAAACCCAGTGGAAAAAAACCCTCCCCAAACTGGCAGCGAGGGGCAGCCAGGGAGAAGGTGCAGGCACACGTGCTCTGGGCAAAGTCACCCCAGAAAACTCACGGCTGGGGGGTTCTGGAGCAAAGCTGGGTCCTTCTGTCATGGGGTCGTTGCTGGATTTAGGGGTGGCTGAGCAAGCGGAGGTGGGGGAGTGGAAAGTGGGTTTCCCTGTGGCTTCTGCATTTCTAAATATAAAATCAGCTGGGTTTGCATTTGGGGAATGCCTTGGTGGCAGAGATACTGTGTGGAAATTATGTGCCGTATCCACATGTCCCAAAGGAAAACATCAGAGCTCAGCCCTGCTTGTATCTCTGCAGAACTCGCTGAAACTTTATTTGGAGTTTCAAACATCAAAAAGCGGCTGAAGCAGCACAGCCCCCCGTGCTGTGGAGGATGCCAAGTCCTGACCTGACCTCCAAGAGGGTGCAATCACTCGCAGGTGGGTCAGACAGCCAGGTTGGCACTGTCACTGGGACTGGGACTGGGACTGGCACTGGCACTGGCACTGGCACTGGCACTGGCACTGCCCCAAGGGCAGGGGATGACGGTGGGGGCAGGTAGGATGGCTCAGGGGTCTGTAAGCTGTTGTTATGCACAGCCGATGCTTCACTTTGAACACTTCTTAATGCCCAAGAGAGGCCACCCTGCCCCAAGCAGTGAGTCCTGCAGGAAGGGATGCTTGTGCAAACAGCCACATGCCTCCAGGACCTTTGTGCTGGTTTGGGGTGTTGAGTGTCACCACCCTGCCTGGCCCCAGACCCATGCCCAGCTGCTGCTTTCTGCCTCACTGAGGCAGCAACATCCTCATACAGCCTCTGGCTACTGCACAGACAGTGTCAGATCTGTCATAAATCAGAAGCCAGCAGTGATGGCATCGTGTTCCCACCTCCTCTCTTGAAATCTGGGCTTCCTCCACCTGTGTCATCCATCCCCACTGCCTTCAGCCCCTGCTCAGACCCTGCACTTTGCAGCACCTCTGAGGGCAGCAGGATGTGCTCCAGGTAGTGCCTCCATGGCACCGACAGGGATGGGGCAGAGGTGACAGTGAGACACCTTTCTATCACCTCGGAGAGGTGGGACATGCCCCTTCCCAGCCCACCCAGCGCATCCCAGCCTGGTCCACGCTTGGGAGCATTTTCCAGATGCCAGTGTGTGTTTAAAGTTTAAAAAGATGAGCGGAAAAGCCCATGTCATGGGTGCCTGAGCTAGAAGGAGAATTTCACCGTCATGAGGCAGTGTATTGTCCCCAGAGCGGGCCAAGTGGATTTGCATGCTTAATTCCCACTAAGCATTTTTGAAGGAGTAATCTGATAAAATCTTCAACCTGCTGATAGCATAAATTTAATCGGGTGTTCCTCAGAAAAAGGCAATGGGACTTCCAGCTCCCAAACGTGCAGCCTGGGAGATGTGGTCGCCTGCCGTGACCGGGCTGGGTCCATCCCAGGCCAGAAGCCAGCGCTCACCATGCGCCGGTGGGGAAAGATCAGCACGGCTGGGCACAGACGGAGGAGAAGAAGACTTTTATCCCATTGTTTTTCCCTGTGATTAATCCATCTAAAGTGCTCCTCTGAGCGTAGCCAAGGGCAGTGTAAGAAAGAAGCAGTTTGAGCTTTGTGGGGCTTTTTTCTTCTCCTTTTCTCCCCCCTTTCCAAGTGTGCTTTACAAACATCCTCTCCGCTCGCCCTCTGTATTTGCAAAACCGTCTCCTTCTGCCCATGGCTCCTGATGAAGTCCTTGCAGAGCTCCTTGTCCACCTCCAGTCTTTTCAGCACGTATTCAAATTATCCCTTTTGTCCCATTCACACCCCCTTTCTTTGGCGGATATTGTGGCTTTGCCAGCAGCGATCCAGCAGCGGCTATTCTAATGTAATTGCATTCTGGCAATGCCTTGAGAACCTGATCAAGATCATCCCGCAAATTTAATCCCTCCAAATTACAAAATGTTTACTATCAATCACCTTTACGCAGCTTTATTTCGTGGGCTTTCTTCAAGGAGCGAGCGGGACGTGTGTGTTGCCAGAGATGCCCCTTCACGTCTCCAGCTGATCACCTCAATGGGACCAGAGTCAAATGGTCAAGGCCATATGCGTATGAAAGCCTGGGCTGTGCTGCCAGCTATTCTCTCTAGCTCTGCATGGATTTCACACTTTCTATCCTGTTAGGATGCCTACCATTTACTTTAGCGTTGATTTTTTTATTCCATTTCTACGTCCTGTGTCATCTGGATTTAATCTAGTTAGCAGATTTTATGCCTAAAATTGCATTGTTAAAGGGAATTGTTTAAATGGGGACCGGTGGAGAACCCTGAAACCCTTGAAACTGGGGTGTCCCCCCGCCCAGCCCCGGCCACACATACCTCGACTGCTGCGGCCCTTGGCTTGGTGCGAGGGGCTCGGAGGTGGCTTTGCTTTCTTGAAAGCATCCATTGCTATTTTCAGAAGCACAAACAGATGCAAATGTCTCTGCAAACATTGCACAATGAGATGCAGGGAGAGGACAGCCTTTCAAAATCTCTGAATAGCCCTTCAAAGCAAGTCTAATTAGGGTAAGTAGAGGTAATAGGCCCACTTGCGTTTTTTACACTCGAATTTTTCCTCCCTCAAAGCCTGCAAGGCTCTTTTTCCCCTGTGGCTGGGGGGTGGTGGTGGTATATACCCTCTCCCATTTGTTTGCGCTAACAAATGTAGAGATGAAAAGAAGGGGGAGAGGTAGAAGGGGAGGGGGGGAGAAAAATCAATCATTTGAGAAGTCTTCTCTGTTAGTTTTTTGGTGGCTTTTCCTGGTGAGATAGATAGCGGCAGAGCCCGCAGCATCCTGGCTGGGGCCGGGTGTGGGGCAGGCACCAAAGCAGAGGCTGCAGCTCGTGTCATGTGGAACTTCAGTAAGTGAAAAAGAAAAGCAGAAGGTATGGGCTGAATACTTGGGTAAATCAGTAATAGAGCTAAAGGGCATATGCCTGTAGGGAATATGTTGGCATAAAAGAGCTTTAAGAGGGGCCATTCATACTGACAAAGGGAGATTTGAATTGCTGCCTTCACAATAGCATGAAAGGATGGGCTTGGGGTGTTCTGAAACAAAGTGGAAATCATACTGCCCTGAACGGCTCTAATAAGCTTTTAACTATTTTACATTATGGCATTACCTCCTTTTTTTTTTTTTTTCCCTTCTTGTGAGCCGAGTGCCAGCCCCACTTAGAAGTGTGATTTATACTTTTTTCTTCATGGTAACTTTGGAGGAAAATAGATGGGAACTGAAAGGCAGTAATTCAGCTTTTTCAAGACAAGGAGGGGGAAATGCCATCATTTCTGAATGTCCCAGAAATCACACCAGTGCGCCGAGCTCCCTGGCTGCCGCCGGCAGCACCCTCGCACGTCTGGGCCAGGGATGCCGGCTCCTGACACCAACCACCCGTCTAATTGTGCTCATTAGCAGCCCTGCAATCAGGCAGATATCGCTGAGCGCTAACACTCAGTTACAGCACCGTGCAACTCAGGTGGGCTGCAGCATGCACTCCAAAATAACGCAGATATTGCTCGGCAAACCCCAACAACTTTCACCGTCAGCAGAGGGTCAGCATCTCAGCCTGTATTTGGGGGTTCTTGGGGGGCTGCAGCTCGCACCTCTCGCCTGGGAAGGGGGCAGTTGCCTGGCCTGTGTGTCGGGAACCGCGCTGGCTTTGTGTGCGCTGGGGCTCCCTCCCCGAGCTCCCCCCAGATGGTGCGATCGCACGACTGCACTGTTAAAATAGAGCTCGTATAGACAATTAGCCAATTACTCACTCTGTCATTGCACTTTCTTCTTGTAACTGAGATGCAAACTGGACTATGTCTTCTTTGGTAGCTTCATTCATCGGCAGCATTATTTAATGACACTTTTGTCAGCTTTGGGTCTGCCCAAAGATTTCTGAACGTAGCTTTATGAACCCAGAAAGGGCGCCCCGCGGAGTGAAAGCGGACTTTGAACCTACAGACGATGCTAGAGACAATGAATTTCCAAAAGTCAGGGAAAGAAATCCAGAGCGTGGCTACCACAGGGCATGTGGCTCAGTCCCTCATTGTCAGCAGCAGTGGCTATGGGGAGAATAGCCCAGTAGCAAAAGGGGCTTGAGCATATGGATGCATGGGCCACTTTCTCTGCTTAGATATCTCAGAAAAAATGTCACTGCAAGTGCTGCGGAGTCTTTTTAAAGATGCAAAGGTTGGACATTTGGAACAGCTATTTTAGACCAGATCACTCAAGATCCTCTCTGAGACTAGCCAAAATTAAGTTCTCGTTGCTTTGACGGGTGTTTGTCTCAGCCCAGTTTAGCTTCAGCACAGCTGTGCAGAGCCAGAGCTGCAAGACTAACACAGTGGAAATGGTACGAGAGAGAGATTTGATTTTGCTCCCGGCATTTTTCAGGGAAGAACAAAAAACTTGCCTAGTGCCTAATGAAGGAAACTCCATCCTTCTGCATATGTTTCTTTTAAATGGGATAATGCTTTTATTATCCATAACTTTCTAGCACCAAGCACCACTAGTGGGTCTGACTTATCTCTGAAGTTCAACCCCATCCAGGTGCAGGAATGGGTCCTGGGTTATCAAGGAAGGAAGGAAGGAAGGAAGGAAGGAAAAGAAAAGAAAAGAAAAGAAAAGAAAAGAAAAGAAAAGAAAAGAGAAGAAAAGAAAAGAAAAGAGAAAAGAAAAGAAAAAAGAAAAGAAGGGAAAAAAAGAAAAGAGAAAAGAAAAGAGAAAAGAAAAGAAAAGAAAAGAAAAGAAAAGAAAAGAAAAGAAAAGAAAAGAAAAGAAAAGAAAAAGAAAAGAAAAGAAAAGAAGGAAAGAAGGAAAGAAGGAAAGAGAAAGAAAGAAAGAAAGAAAGAAAGAAAGAAAGAAAGAAAGAAAGAAGAAAGAAAGAAAGAAAGAAAGAAAGAAGAAAGAAGGAAAGAAAAGGAAAGAAAAGAAGAATTTCCATCTGTTTCTTTCCTGAGGGCAGAGTTTCTGTGAGATTTATCTCATGACTCCTCCGAGCTTACTTAGAGTGAGCAGGTACTGGACATACACACTCACACTCCAGTCTGGGGCGTACACAGTCTGCAGCATCTTCCCTCATCTGCCAACTCCCTTCCCTGCATCCCATATGGCTCCCTGCATCTCCCGGCATCCCAACAAGTGCTTCCCTGGAGCACAGCGCAGGTGACAGCCGTGCTGGTGACAGGTAGCCCAGACCTTCCTTCCCTGGGACCACAGACCTCATTAGCTGCCACTTGATTTATCAAGTGGGCATTATGGCTTTGGAAGCTGACATCTTTTTGGATTGCAAATAGGAGAGGAGGAAACTGTATCCTGTGAAAAGATTGATTAAATACTAATTAACCTCTTTTCTTAGATAATGAAAGCACTTCAGTGAGCTGGATAAACACGATGCGCATCAGTTGCTCTCCTGGTGAAGGAAGGGGTAATTGAGAGAGCAATATCCATTACTGGTGTTGTGACAGGAAGGGTTTTCCTTTCAGATTACAAAAGACTTGTTGCAGGAGAGATGGTACTCAAATAGGAAGGGGAAAAAATACCATATTCTTTTATCTCAGGAGTTAAATCACTTCAGTTTGAATACTACTACCAGTGAAGCAGACAAACTTCTGCATTTATATCTAGGGACTGTCAAGTGAAAAAGTAAAAAAATGTAAATCAAGGTGTTAGGTTTGAAGGGAGGGATTGACTAGCTGCTTGTAGTTGCTAGTCTTTATTGACAAGATCTCTAGCTTTCCTAGGGTCTGAGCAAAATATTGTATAGATAAATATTGCCTATTTTCTGTGAATCCCAGAGACCAAACTGGAAAACCACAGGGGAAACGATGCTTTTTCTGATCCGTATTAAATTTTCATCCAAAGGCTATGTGCCATTCTTCCATGGCCATAGGCAGTCCTGCTGGAGGTACTCCTGCGTATGATTTTATAAAGATTGCTGACATCTGCCATATGGAGAGGAGCAGAACAAGTGGTTTGTTGGTAAAAATAAGTCAAATGAACTCCTACAGATGGAACTTAATCCATTATTTGTGCAACAAACCATTAGGGCCTGTAATCACCTTGGACTGCCATTAGACAGCTTTAAATGCTTTCCTAGAAGGCAATTTTGTGAAATCTTCAGGTTAAAAAAAAAGATTATCCTGGAATGTGCAGAATGTAATAATCCAAGAAAGAGATAGTGAAGTCCTGAGGACTCTCCAAATCCCTATTTGGGAAATAGAGGCATCAGTCCCCTTGCATGCTTCAATTTGTAATTAAGTACCTCTCAGCTGTGAAGGAGGAGTGGAAGGGAGACCATGCACTGACACAGGCTGGTCCTTCCCTGAAGCACAACGAATCTCCTGGGTGGGAAGCAAGGGAGCAGGGGGCTGAAGAGTGCAACTAAATGAATGGGCTCAGAGCAGGGATGTTAGTGAGACACTCAAAGCATTTTTTTTTCTGATTTTTGTGTTAGGACCCCAAATTTCTGGACTTGATTCCGACACTTGCATTGGCAGAGTGCACACAAGACTGTGTCTATGGGCCCTTATTCATGATAAGTCAAAGAATAAAGTTAATCTCTTCTCTAAAAGTCTTGGTTCCTCAAGTTTTTGCTCTGTGCAGAGCTATGCTGTGCACTCTCTCCATCCTACTAACATTTACCGAAGTCCCGCTGACCTTTGCCAAAGTCCTACTGGCAGTCAGTGAGTAAAACAAATGGGGTAGGAGCCAAGTGAGAAGCATTTTTTGTACTTGTGGAGCCATGCACATGGCATGGGAAAGGGTGACATCTCTGTCCCGGCCTCTCTGATATTTCATTTTCCTTTGCAAACCATCAGCTTCATTTATATTTTCTATCAAGTGAGATGGGAGGTTCTAACAGACACTGTGCACAGTCAAACAGAGGCAAAAGTGGGAGACCTGAATAACAACAAATGCTGTGCCATCAGCATTTCCACGCTGGCAGAGAAGAGCATTATCCATTGGGAAGAGTCTTTTCACTCTTGTCTAGTGGATCTTGAACTGGAAGACTGACAACTGAAAAATAATAGTGATGATAATGGAGGAGCATTGCTTGGCGTGTGGAGCCTTGCTCTGCACCAGCAGTGCCTCACGTGAGCCCTTTGCCATATCTCTTGAGAGAGCACTAACCTCAGCATGGGGGAAACCCTTGTTTCCAGGGGCATGGCTATTTCACCTCCTCAGCTCAGCCTCACCCTCCTCATTGCCCTGGGGATTAATAACAGAGCTGGGTCCCACAGGGCTTTTAAAGGGATCTGTTACTTCACCATGGCTCAGTGACATCTGTGGGATCTTCAGTAGATTTTCACATTGACCATTAGGCTTTTTAACTGAGGAGCAAGAGAGAGCAGGGATTAGTTTTTCATGGGCACTTCTGCCAGGCTATGGGGCATAAACCTGGTTTTAAAAATTAATTTAATTTGTTGATCTAGACTTAAAAAGCTTCTAGTGATGTTGTTTGAGGACTATAAAAATAAGAGGCAAAGTATCAGCTGAAAGTATTTATGCAGTATTTTTGCATCTCTGTTCTGCTCACATGCAGTGCAGACAGTAAATCTGCTTGGTCATTAGCAGCTCTGCTCCTCCAGATGACTTCTTTTAATTGCATATGCCACCATTAAAAAAAAACTCCTGAAAATTAGTTCTCACCTGCTTCTGCTCTGATAATCTCTACCTACTATACAAACCAGTCTTAATGGAACATTTGAGCCCCACAGATCTGTAATTATAATATTGAGTTTCATGTGCTCAGGGGTAGTAGAACAGACTGTATTTATAGATCATGTACAGAGTAAAATCAAAATATACGACAGATTGATGCCCAGTAATGAAAATCCTTCTGAGGATGCTCTTGTTCATAACTAAACCCTAAGCATCATTTGAGCCTCACCACAGCAGGGATGACACTAAGTAAGGCACCACATGGCACTGAAACCACAGAAAATACTTGTTATCTAAAACCCGTACAGCATTTTTTATTTGCAGTTATTTTCTCACTTGTCAAGCACAGGTAATTCACAGAGAATCTCCAGAGCTTCAAATCTGTTGGAAAAGGCTGGAACAGAGTAGCTCCAGCTTCTGTGGGCCCTCTCATCAGAGCACAGGAGCATCTTGTAGTTGGTAGGGGACTGTTTCCCCACAGTAAGTCCCAGCAGGGAGAAAGTGGGATAATCCCAGCTGTGCTTTGAGAAAGTCTGTGCTGGCAGTAAGTCTCCCAGCCAGCAGGGATTCCCTATCAATTGAGCCATCTCAGACTTTCTCTCCTCACTAAAGAGGAATTAAGAGAGACCTAAGGACTTGCAGAAGCTCCTGGCAGAGGGTCCCTAATGCTTGCATGCCCTGGAGGTGGTTGAATGAATCCCACAGGGATAAAGGGTTACCTACAGCTCTCAGCAGACATATGAAGAAATGCATATACTTACCTGCAATGTGGTGCCAAGATTAAAAATCAAGATTCTGTTTCAGTTACTTCTGAAGTCAATAAGGATCTTGACGGTGGTTTCAGTGGGACTGAGATTGCTGCCTGTTTATGGATATTTTTTACCACAGAGCAATCCGGTATTTCCAAAAAAATTGCTAATGCTTTCATCCACTCTAGTATTTAATTCACCTATTTTTTTCCCCTGTACAAATGCAAGGAGATGATTTTAGTGCAATTAAAAATAGCCACCTGTTTCCAGCCGGGGAAGCCTGTTCCAATTCACCAAACTATTCTTTTGATAAAAATAAAGACAAACCCCCTTGTTGTAACCGGGGGTGCAGGTTGGTCCTGCAGCCTCTGAATATGGGCATTCCATCTGTCCCGGCGGCAGATTTGTTCAACTATGTCTGAACCTATCACCGCTCCGGGGAAAAACTGTTCTCTGACTCATGTTAATGTATGAATCTAATTGTGTCCTCACGCAGTTTGCAGCTTTCATTGCCCATTAGGAACATTAACATCATACACTGAGTCCTGGTAGATGTATGGTCTTTATATACTGCATAATGTCCACAGATCTCCGCTGGCAGCTAAGAAAACATAAAAGAATAGAGGATATTTTGAAGTTTTGTGGAGGTTTTTTTTTTTTCCTTCTTTGAGATTGAAGTCCAGTGTCTTGGGACCCAGTGACTTTAGATGACCTTCTGCCTCCATGGACTGTACTAAATTTCAGCCCCTGGAGGCTCCTCCATACAAAACCTCCTGGCTTTCAAGGGCAGGTGCAAGCAAAGCTTCACTGCGTCACAGATCAAGACCTGTTACTGCCAGAATTAGATTTCACAAATCTCTTTTATTTAACAGGACATAATTAAGGAACTGCCCTATACTGGTTGATGGTGTCTTTAATTAATACAAGTATTATGCTGCTATTAGGATTTCCAAAAAATAGCACTTACTTTTCAGCATTTATTGTTACTGAGAAGCAGAGGTAGGTGTGTGTCTGTATAGACATGCATATGAAAATATATGTTAAAGAAATATATATTTATATTGCAGGCTTAGGCACTCAAAAAGGAGGCAATGCTGACATTGAAGTGTCTGTGCAAACTTAATTCAGATATTCTTCTATTTTTTGTGACAATTATATGATCCCAAATTATATTTTTGATAATATCTCCAGTTTCTTCGTTACAAAGGAGGGTTAACTTTCAGGCAGAGCTTTTGCCTATGTGATAAACAGCTTCTCAGTGTTCTGTCTGCTGCTCTGTGTTTGCCCTCTGCCTTTTTCCCCACACAGTGTATGATCATGTCCAGAAGAATTCCTTCCTGGGCTTTTACTGCAGCCCTGAGCATCTGAGTGCTCTGGAAGCTCTGCATAATTAAATCATTAAATTCACTGATGATGTGAGGGGATGGTGGTACCCCAAATTTACAGATGGGAAACTGAGGCATAGAAAAATGAAAGTCAATTCATTCCACAATCTGTGGCAGTCCCATCAGAGATCTGTAGGAACTGATTTATTTGGGCTTGCACAACACCATGCTCCCCCACAAACTCCCTGTTAACTGCACATACAGCTCCAATTCACCCATGTGTTGGAGATGGCTGTGGAGACATGTCTGAGCTGCCTCATTTTCCCTATAAAACCGGGCAAAGAGGATAAAACTTGCTTTTAAGGATCTGTGTGCACAGTGCAACATGGGAGCATTGAGCAATGCTAAAGAGAGGAAGGATGGAGTCAGGGAGAGTAGAAGCCCTTCAGCAAGGTGAGATTTTGGAGTTCACAGGGCTCCCTCATTACACACAATCGCAGGAGAAAGGAAAGTTTGGGATTTTGCAACAGTGGAGCAGACTTCCTGGAGGTGAGGGTACTCTTGGCACCCTCAGTCTCTAGCTATGAGCCAGAGCTGTGCCAGAGCTGGTGCTGAGACCAGGAGATGACATCTTTGGTGATCCTTTTTCCTCTCCTTGTGTGTAAGTGAACTGGGAGTGCCTCCATCCCACCTTGTGACTTGAGGAAAAGAGGCAGTTCATGCCAGTCAATTCCTGCCAAAGTTGCAGGTTTTGGGAAAGTTACAAGCTCTGTACTCTGTTCAGGGGTGCAGCACCTTCTCCTTGCCCAAAAGCTCCTGACACCTCCCAGATCCTGCTATGAACCATGGCAAGGACAGCATGAAACAGCAGCACTGCTGGTGTCACCACTCTGCTCCTGTTCTCTGCCTGCATCTCCTGAACAGGGCTCGAATCCCTTCTCTACAAGACCTGGGGGCCAGCAGATGTTTGCAGGTAGCCACATGTGTCCGTGGCCAGTGGGGTGTCAGAAGTGCTGGCTGCTGCCTTGGGGTCATCCCTTCCCTTCCACCCCAGTCTCCTCCTGAGGAGCAAACCCCTCGAGTTCAAGAAACAAAACTCCAGAGGCTCTGCTGAAATTCAGTACAAACGTTAAAAATTTTATTTACAGGGTAAAGTACGATCTCTTAAAAAAAAAAAAAAACCAAAACAAAACCCTCACTTTGATAAGAGGTATAATAATAGAATAAAGCTCTTTATGTACAAAAATACAATTTTCATATGAATGAACATCTTGAATAAATTAAACCGCTCTCTGGTCCAGTCGCTGAATACCCCGTGTCTGCTCCCACTCTAAAGCAGGCCGGCCGCGCTGGGGGTCAGCATCTATAATGCATGAGCCCCTCCGCTGTCCGCCGGGCGCGGGGTCCCATCGGGGCTGGTGCTGGGACCCCCGGGAGGGGCTGAGCCGCCCCGGGGCAGGGCCGGGGAGACGCGCTGAGCCCCGCGCTGCGCCCTGGGCCGCATCGGCCCCTTAAGCCTTTTCATGGCATTGTCAGGGCGTTCAAACCAAATTTTCATGCTCGTTTTTCTTCGCCGGAGAGCTACAAATTGTAAAATTGACTTTTCACCTCGTCTGCGGCAGCAAATCTGTCGCTTTTCTTCTTCCCGGTTTTTCGGAGTGGCGCGGGAGGCGAGGCGGGGGTCGGGGGGAAGGGGCTGGGGGGAAGGAGAGTGATGAAAAGTGCAACGGGACGAGGCCCCCCCTCCCTCCTCCGCCGCCGGCCCCGGGCCGGGAGCGCCGGGCGGTGCGCGGGGGGCGCGGGGCGGTGCGCGCTAGCGGAGGGGCGCGCCCGGGCCGGCGGGCAGCCCGCGGAAGCCCCTTAGGCTGTCGGCGGGCGCGTAAGCGCAGTCCTCGGAGGTGGCGGGGCTGCTGGGGCCGGAGGCGGAGGCGCAGAGCGAAGGGGCGGACGGGGAGGCGCTGGACAGCCAGGACCCCGCGTCGCTGCCGGGGCTGGGGGGCGCGGCGGCCCCGCGGAAGGCGGGGGGCGGCGGGAGGCACTGCTCGGCCAGGCGGAGGGTCTCGGAGAGGGCCCAGATGTAGTTGTAGGCGAAGCGCAGGGTCTCGATCTTGGTGAGCTTGGTGTCGTCGGGGAAGGTGGGCAGGACGCTGCGGAGCTCGTCCAGGGCGGCGTTGAGGTGGTGCATGCGGTTCCGCTCCCGGTCGTTGGCCTTGACCCGCCGGCTGCGCTTCAGCGTGTGCAGCAGCGCTTCGGTCCGCGCCCGCGCACGGCCGCGCCGTCTCCGCCGCTCCCTCGGAGCGCCGGGCTCCGCGCCCTCGCCGCTGCTGGGCGCCTCGGCGGGCATCCTGCGGGAGAGAAGACGGAGCCCCGTCAGTGCCACGCGGGGCAGGGAAGGATGGAGGGGAGAGCGAAGGGGAAGGTGCGAAGCTGCCGGGGAAGGGATGAGGGGGGAAGGAAAAAAATAAATATAGCTAAGGGGGTGGCGGTGCGGGTGCTTGGCAGGTGCCGGCGCTCCCGTACTCACATGGAAAGGCACTCCCGGGGATGCGGTTAAGCAATAACTGTATAAAAATACAGAAAGGAAAAAGCCGAGCCGGCCGCTGTATGGGGAGGCAGGGGACTCAGCGCCGAAAAAAAAAAAAAGCGGAAAAAAAAAAAGCCAAAGCCCGGGGAAAGGCGGGGCGGGGGGACACGCGACCGCGCGTGGCTTTGAAGTGCTGCGGGCTGCGATCCGCTCGTGTGAGCGGCGGCTTTGGCACACGACGGCGCGGCCGCCCGTTCTTATAGCGGCGGGCGGACAATGGCCCCGTGGCCGCCCCGCGGGGCCGCGCCGAGGCGGCAGGTCGGCCCCGTGCGCCGCGCCCTCCGGAGCGTGCCCGCAATTACCGCGGGCGGCCGCGCATCTGCCGCGCCCCCGGGGGACGGGGGAGAGAGGGGGGGTCCCCCGCTTTGTCCCCCCCGCGTGCGGGGAGGGAGGCGGCAGCACAAAGCGGGGCAGGGGGGTCGCGGCTCAGCGCGGGGGTGGAGGGGTCACCGTCCCGCTCCGGCCGGAGGGGCTGCGGCGCGAGTTTAAAGCGCTGCGAGCGGGGGGTTTGGGTAAAGAAAAAGGTTAATCTGGATTTCCAGAGGATGAGCCGTGGATTATTGCCCAGGCAGATGCGGGTGGAAGATTTTGTCGGGTTTTCGGTGCACCTTGCGGTTTTTCTACACCCACGCGTCAAAGTGAAAATATTCGGAAGTGGTAAAACTCAAAGCAGGTATTTCCCTCCTGTGTTTCTGAAGACCAACACACGCTTTGGCTTTTACGTGCTCTCCTTTGAAAAGGGGTTTGCAGGTGCTCACAAAATTGGAAATTCCAAAGGACATTTATTTCATAAATTTCGGTGGTTGTAATCACAATATATATACACTGTATATACAGATATACACAATGTATATACAATATACAGATACAATTCTTCTTTGGTTAAAAAAAACGAATTGTGCTGTTTTGATTGTAAAGTTCTTGCTGCCTCTGCTAATCCCCATTCAGTGCCAGGGTATCACTATCTCACATTTTGGGATGCCAAGGTTTTGTACGTGGCTAAAAAGTTTCCTAATTCTGACATCTGGCTCTTCCAGCTCTCCCTGCTTCGAAGAAGCCCCATTGTCAGCACTCAGGTACTTGTGTCCCTGGAAGGTTTTCAGTTTCACCACCCATCAATGGCCATTTTCAGGTGCCTATGCCTAAACTCACGTGTATTTACCTGATTTCCCCTTACACAAAATGTAGATTGATTCCCCCTCCTTTGATTTTCTTCTATGCCTTTGATAAACAGGGAAAATTGACAACATAAATTATTGTCTATCTCTGCATTTTAAGTTCACAGCAACTATTCTTTACTTGAACCTGAGCAAGGAGTTTCCTGTCAGAGTTATTCCTGCTTGCCACCGCTTTGAGATGACCCACGACACCAGCAAACTACCACAAACAACCTTCTTTGTGCCAAGAAGATCACGCACAGAAGTGAGCAATCCAAAAAGCTCTGGGTGATGAATATTAACGAGGCTCAAACTAGAAGTAGTTTGGCAGCAGCCGAGCTTGCAGGATCAGCTCGCTTTCTGCTTTTTTACATCTTTATACACTTGCAGACCGGGGATGTGCGATATACCCACGTAGGGCAGGTGACAGGGGCCTGGCTGTTCTCGGGAGGGACTGGGCTCTCTCAATCACCGAACCTGCAATCAGGCTGATGTTTTTAGGGCCTCTGCATACATAAGTGACTTTCTGCGCTAAGCAGTTCCACTTCACTGAGTTACTCATGTCCTTAAGTGACGGCACAATTAGAGGACTCTGTCAGCAGGCAGAGACTGATGGTGGAGTTTCCAGCTCTAATCAGAAAGCCAGAAGGGACCAAAATTTAAAGGTTATGGAAGCATATGGCAAAAAGTGTTCAACTTTTGTTACTGTGCATTTTATATATAGTGATATAAACTCCAGTGTTGTCTGCAACACTTTTATTGTCTTTTGTTTAGGTGTCTTTGAGCAGTCAATAGTTTATTCATTAAAATGTTTATGATTCCCCAGAGTTTCACAGACTTTGGCACAACCGATCACTTGTCTGAAAGTTTGCAGTGAAAGCGCATTATTCATTAGTCCTTATCCATCATTTGCAGTTTGTCATTTGTTATTCTCTTGTTTTAAAAGTTTGTGCTCCAATCAAGGAGGGGAGAGAGCACCATGTGTCTCTGTGATCAGTCACAGCCATGAATAGCCAGGGCTGAAGTGAATGTTTCACAAACAACCCATAGGCTGAAATTTGTTTGCATAATCTATTCACTGCGTACTTATGAATAACGAATGTATTCACAGAACCAGAATTGTTTCAGGAAGCCTTCGCAAACAGAAAGAAGTGCTAAATATCTTGGATAATTTATTCCCGATGAATAATTCAACCAGTTCTATCACAGGCAGTCTACTAATTTTGCAGATAAATTATTCAGCCAACACAGATAATAGCTCTTACACCTTATGGGCCTGCTCCTAGGGAAGTCGGCTGCTGAAGTTTTGTGAAATTTTCTGGGTTTGGAAAAGAAAAAAGTTCCAAAATGAAACAGGACCATTGATTTAGAGGAACACACTGTGTTGCTAGCATCTAACTGATGGCCTTATCCTGAATTTTAGCTTCTGATATTAACTTTTCTACCTTAATGTAAGTGCATCAGGGCTCAGCTGGACTCATGGACGTTATTAGTTTCATGCTTTGAGCTCTAAGGAAGTTGTCAGAAATACTTTATCATTTGCTTTGAGAGACAGCACTTAAAAAAAGTGAGAGGGAAAAAGATTCAAAACAGCATTTTTAACTATGAAAACTGCAAAAGCACAGCTGGATCAGCCCATCCTTCCTTACAAAGGATGGCAAGCTGCTCATCCAAGATCCAAATTGTCGTGGGCGTGTTTCCACGCAGCACATTTATCACTTGTAAGGCCTCAAGCATGAAGCTCATTCCTCTGCCCTCATGTTGAGACATCATGCGTGGGGTCTGGCTCATGGCTGGACTCCAGAAAAAGTAGGAATTGATGAGTAAAGATGGAGGAAAGGCTTTTGGAGAAGATGTGCTGTCAGGCTCCCTGCTGGTCTCTGGATGCAGTGTTTCCTTCAAGGAAAATGCTGGTCCATGAGAAGATGCCATTCCCTGGTGTTTGTTGTATCTTGTAGAGGTAAATAAATCTCCATGCTAGAAATCAACCTCACATTTCAAACCCAACGAGAATTATGATCATTAGAGCAGTGTTAGCATCACTCTTCTCTTCAAGCATGGAAATGAGTGGTTCACAGTAAAACTGCTCCTGAAATTGGAAGATGCCTCAGAGAAGTCAGACATACATAATTTTTTTTCAGGTCTTAACATGAACATCATTACAGCAACTCAACAAACTCTGTCTTTTGTTCCATTATTACAAGAGGGCTTGAACTAATGATGAGTTCTTGGGATGAGTGTCAAAATAACAAATCAACCAGGAGAATACTGCTTTTTTGCTCCCTCATTGTTTGAAAGCATGGCCAGAAAGAGAAGATAGAGCTGCCTGTGGAGACTGCTTGAACTAAATTTGGAGAGGTGACATGAGTGGTGGCAAAGCCATCACCCTGGCAGCAGAAAGCTAGACCCAGTGCCTTGCAGGAGTAAAGGAGGGATCTTTCTGTCTCACCCCTGGGGATGCCCGGGTGGATGCAGCAGGAGTTTTAAATGCAGGTAGAAAACCAGGAGATGGTTGAGTGGGGCAGTTGGTGTCCTTGTGTTTGCCTGGACATTGCCCAGAGCACGGTGACTTCTGTGCAGCCTGTGTGGGGACAGTAGTGCAGCCAGGGCTGTGAGGGTAGGGGTGGCCACACAGTGCTGAGCTCCGGGGACCTGGCTGGAGTCACAGCCCCTGGCCTGAGGCTCACAAAGGGTTCAGGAATTGATGCCATGGCTGCTGGCTAATGGACAGCTCTGAAATCCCAATGTTTGGAAGGGATCTCAGCCTGCACAGAGGCAGCATTAACCCCTTTTGGAGCAGGAGCCAGTTCTTGTGCCAGGGAAACACTTTGGGAGCAGCTCAAGGGCTTTGTCTTTAAAGGATTTGGCCTCATCTCCTACCTGCCTGTGGCCAGTGTGAGCCCTTGGGCCATGTGCCAGGGGTTGCCTGGGGTGGGGAGCACGGGGACATCGCGGGAGAGTCCCCATGGACCAGTGGGGTCCTGGCCCAGGAAGCCAGATCCGCTCTGAAATCCTGCACAAGTGCCTGGGAGTTGCAGTCAGGGCTCAACCCCTCCTGGGGGCTCTGCAGAAATAGTGGGAATGTTTTATTTTCAGGTTTTAAACGTGTGATGTAACATTTTGCTTCTCTTTAGAATGGGGGAGGTTAAGTAGGTAAAGGATTGTTCCCTGCAAGCACAAATGTATTTTGTTTGTTGTAATTAAAATGTTTTAATGAGACAACCATAAAATCAACCATTAATTATTTTTTTTCAAACACTTCTGCTTCCTTTTGAGCTAGGTCTATTTAGAAATAGTTTAGAGAGTAGCCTGCAGTTTTATTCTTTCTGTGGTATTATACACAGGAGTGGAGAAGTCATTTATAAATAATTACACAATGTTTTGGGTCTTTGGGTTTGTATAATATATCAAAGCGATTAGTACACGCATTGTTCCATTGTAAATGGTTTTTTTCCCTTCCTTTCAGTTTCACTTGCCTTGTCTTCTATCTAAACCTTTTTCGTGAAATCCTTTGTCTTCCTCATTCTTTTAGCTTGTTACAGTGCAGGGACATTCTTCTTATTCAAACACTCACAGCATGAGCAAAGAAAGCTACTTCTGTCGCATCTTAAGTTTTACCATAACTTTCTGGCATTTTCTTTTCTTCCAATTTTCCCAGACTACTGATAGGGTAATGAAGAATTATAACATACATCAATTATTGGTGCTCACGGTGTATTATGCTTCTGAATTCAAGGGGAGATAAAGGGAAAAAAAAGCACCACTTTCTGTGGTTTTGAGGCACATGAGAGAGGACTCGGCGCAGATTATTTATAACATCTTTCTGAGCATCAATTATGTTTGACTCCTACAACCACTTCCTTGTCCCACTGGTTTTATGGCCAGAAGGAGTCATTTTTGTGTGTGGTAGCTGCGGCATTTAACTTGTTTCTTTTATGAGGAGCCCAAACAATGCATCTTCAGGCCAAACAATCTATCTCCTCGAATAATAGCCCAAATGTCACTCAAGTGCTCAGGGCTGGGAAATGTGTGATCATGCTAAAGGGCCACGGGAAGAAAGCGTGGAGATGGAGGGGCTTGTGCAGCGTCCCTGTGGGGCTCCCCAGCACTGGGTACCCCCAGGGAGATGGGATGGACCCGGTGTGGGGTGAAGGTGCCTGGGGATGCCACTGGCTGCCTGAGGTTTCAACACCCTAACCCGAGTTGTCCAAGGAAAACCATCCTGGTGCAGTCATGGTTCTGGACCAGGCTCTCTGCCTGGCCCTTCCCCAGCCTTCTGGCTACCACATTAACTGGGAAAAATGAGATTAGGATAACTGAGAAATGAGTCCTTTCCCCCCTCACCTTTATTGTGTGAGAGCTTTTTCTACTCTTCTTTTTCCCCCTCCACCTTCTTCTTCCCACAATTCTCCCTCTTTTGTTGATTTTTAGTTTGTTAATTGAAGCTAGAATCCTTATCCTTAAAGGAAGGGACAAAATTCACTGACTGTCCTGCAGAAGTAATCCCACAACAACATCCATACCAGGAAGCTTTACTACATGCTGAGATACTCAGGTTTTCTTTTATACCTTCCATATCAATAGTTCTGCTTAGGAGGGGCAAAGATAACCTGAAATAATTAAGCAGCATCATGTGGGGGTGAAACTGAGCCTGAACTCTTTGGGGAGGGGGGGACTTTGGGGGTGTCCCCCAGCTCTGGGGGTTCCCTTTGGCTGTGATGATGGAGCCTTGCAGCTGGGGGAGGATGCTCCAGGACCATGGCCAGCCTGCAGGTCCCCACTGCCCACTGCCCCTCCACGGGGGCCCAGGGGATTTGCTGCCATTTGCATAGCAGGTGTTGGGTCCTGGGCCATTCTTCCTTAAGGGAGTTTTAATACGGGATAAATTACTGGGAATTAGGAGGGGGCAGGCGACAAGAAAAGCACTCATGGAGTCTTCTCCTGGCCATGGCAGGGGAATTGGAGAGAATGGCTGAAAAAAGGAAGAAAGTCCATATGCAGAGGCTTCTGCCCCAGCTCAGGGAGTTTGGGGTGCACAGGCACTGGGGGGGAGCTCTCCCCAGCTTCTCCTGAAATTGAAGTTTGGGCTCAGGAACGCAGTAATCCCAGGACAGAAATACGATTACTGGCCTGAGGATCTTTGATTTAGTAGGTCTGGAAGGAGAGTTTAAAATGTTAATCCCTGGTATAATCCCTTCTCTGGCATTGTAGGGACAAGGGCTGCACCCGAAGGGAATTGCCTGCTTCCTTCCCCAGGATTCGGGGCGGGAGGGCAAGGCTGGGGAGCAGCCCCCCCAGGGATGTGGCACACAGACACGTGTCCCACATGTGCCCCAGCCATGCACCCACATGCTCTGCACACTCAGATGTGTGCAGAGACAGTCACACACATGCAGCTCCTGGGATGACACCGACTGTTACATATGTATGTATTTGTACTTCTGCACACAGAATAGGAGAGGAAGGCTGGCTCACTTGCATTCCCGCGGAGCCTTGATCAAAATTCCCTGTCACACCTCAGCTGCTGCTTTGCCCTGGCAATTAGAGCACATGTACATAAAAGAAAATTGAGATGCCTCATATGTTTTTAAGCAGGGAGTCGTTTTGTAGTGCATCCACTCCCAGGCTGTTGGGGCAGGTAGGAAAGGTTTGTCTCTAAAGGGATATCAGTATGAAACTATCCAGATAGTTTCACATCAAGGGAAACTGGATGTATAATATACATAAATAGAGGCATTCTGTAGTAAAAGATTATATTAGTGAGGATGAAGCTCACAATTCCTCAATTAAAAAAAAAATAGCAGGTGAATTCATCCCAAAAGATATGTGAGGACTGGGCAGGAACCTGACAGTGCTTGCAGGAGCCCCAGAGCCTGGGCAGAGTGGGGCAGGTGGGAAAGGAGAGGAGACAGCTCCAGCCAACAGTCCTGGGCTCAGGATCCTGCATCCTGACCCCAGGGATGACGCTCTGGGGTGCAGGTCCTGCCACCTTGGCCATGAGAGGGACGAGGGTGACACCCTAAGGCTCAGCACTGCAAATTCGGCCATGCAGGGATAAGGGTTTGCATCTCAGCATATTGTACATAATGTGTAGATTTCCTCTGCTTTCTGGGATTTAAAGGAACCCTTTGCACTAACATAGATGGCCTCTAGTTATCCATTTAACTTACCATTTACCTTAGTATTATATGTGCAATACGTCCTTTAAAATTCCCATATTTCAGGGGCAAACCAACAGGGATGAACATCTTAAATTCCAGTCATAATTCAACCCCTTGTTCAGCAAAAGCAGCTGTGAAAGGTGAGGAATTCCATCTTGCTCTCCATGATGGTCACAACCAGGCTCCATCCTCCATCCTTTACCTCCAGGTGTAAAGAAAATAAAAATATAAACTACAGGTGTGACAGCCCTTGAAAACTCTCAGGCAGCATATGGGTCCAAACTGCTGGGTTTGCTGGGACCAGAACAGAATGGTGCAGCTGAACTGGGCAGAGAGTGAGAAGGAAAAATTCTGAGCAAGACACTTGAGGTGCAGTGCTTTATCCCTGGAGTGGGACTGTGGAGGATCGGGGGATGCAGCTAAATCTGACCCACAGTTAAGTGGCAAGAATAGTTTCCAAGGTATATATTAATACCCCTATAATCCCTGAACATTTTTCTACTAGTGCAGCTCTAACTTTTAGGCTTGCTAATACATATTTTAGAACGGCTTGAAGGGATAAAATGCTAAGTAAATACAGAGTGCTAGTTCTAATATTCAGGGAATTAGGCAATGAAGCAGCATGATTAAGGAAAAGTAAATGTTGTCCTAGATGAGGTTTTTTTTCCCTTGGGACTGGATGCACTTCCACAATAAGAAACTCCTCTGAAACAAGTGCTTGGCTAATGAGGGGAGACAAGTTTGACTGACTTGTCTCTGCTGGGCCTCTGGTGAGGGGATGCTGCTTTCTTTTACAATTTAAGCATGTGTCAAATTGCAGTAAAATAGCTAATTATAAATGAAAAAATGAGTGTACTTCTTCAGAATATAAACATCTCTTGTTTTTCATCTTCTTAAAGCCAAGGCATAAAATCCAAGGTATTTTTCCCTCCACCTCAGGTTTAATGCACGGCAGGTCATGATCCTGTTTCCTTTTACTCAGTGGGAATTAGAGATAACTTCTCTGGAGCTGGTGCAGCTTCAGTTCTCCAAAGCAGCTGTAGGAGTTTGTCAGGGCTCTGCACCTCTTGCCCCACTGTGCAAACAGGAGGGGATCCAATGAGACTGAAAAATCTCTGAGAAATATGTTTCACTAGATCACTTTTTATTACTTGTCCTGTGGGCCTTGTGTATATACAGCTGGTGCTATCCCAAGGAATATTTTTTTCCCTTTTCTTTATTTTTCCCCCAGAAACAAATAGGATATGACTTGGATTTCTTTTTATATAGTTTTCAGTGTTTGGCGTTATTTATCTTCATTAAACTGTTCATGACCCCAGACCTCAACCCCACAGACGACGTGCCAGGTGCTGGGAGTTTAGCTTTTCGGCTATGAACTCCACCCACCGTCTTCACCAGGAAAAAAAAAAAAAAGAAAAAGGAAAAAACCCGGCTTTCCTGACTTGTAAGGGATGGGAATTGCCACAAGGTGTCAACCAAGCTGCAGCTCGGAGCTGGTTCTGCTCTCCCGACAGTGACTGGGATGGATAACCCTGTGCAGAGGCTCTGCTGGAAAACCTGCTCGCCTGCTTCAAGTAAGTGGGGAAAAATCTCCTATAGCACGGAAAAATGATTGTTTTCCTTCCATTCTTTGCTTTATGGCTATTCTTCATTTCTATTTTATTTTTTTATAATTTTCCACCAAAAATTTTAGTCAAATTCAGTGTTTCCCGTCATCCTTTTCTCGTGACCCTACAGGAACATGTCCCAGACATCACGACAAACCCAAGAAGTCTTTTTCCCCCCTTCTAAATCTGACATTTTCCCTTTGTAGAGCATCAAGGCATTATTATCTAAGCTGTTCTGTGCAGATGAAGTGTTAGGATTTTATCTTCTGGGCAACCCAAACCTCTGCTTCCTCACAGGACCATTCCCTCGAGGGTAACACTCAATTCTCATGGTTCCCTTCCAACTCAGAATATTCTGTGTTCCCTTTGGGGATGCAGAGTGTGCTGGTCCTGTTTTCAGCTGGGAGTGCCATGCTTATCCAGTGCTGCTTCTTTCTGCAAAAGCGCTGTCCCGAGTGCCTTCAGATTGAAAACAATCCCAGGGATTTCTTGCCTTTTTTATCCCTTAACTTCCTGCAGCCTTGGCTGAGCACAATGTAACTCGTTGGCAGGTGGCATCGCTCAGAGCCAGACGTGGTGATTCCACACTGGTTGCTGTAATGAGGAACTGGATTTTCCTGGCAGAACTGTTCTAGCTCTTGCACCATAATGGAGAGGGAACACCCTGCCAGTCACTTACACTTTGAACTGGAGGGGTTGCACTTGGCAAACTGGTTCTTGCTGGGGAGAAGTGGTGCTTGACTGGGAATTGAAGGAGCTGAGGAGCTCCAGGCTGGTTTGTTATTCCTAATGTGGTTGAAGAAGTGATAAGTCTGGAGAGATAAAAAAGGAAGTTGAAGCAAACCACAAGGAAAAATGTGAATGGTGGAATTACGAAGGTAATAGAAGCGGAGAAGTGTTTTTATGCAACACAATTGAATGGGCAATAATGAGGTAAAAATGCTGAGGAGTAAAGACAAAAGACATTTCTTCCGGGATTAGAAGTGAGCTCAAAATTGCCAAGGCCTACTGGAAGTGGGGGGGGTGGTGGTGGAAAGAAGCCTGTTGTAGCATTTCTTTTCCTTTAATAAGCTTCTTTTTCTGGGTGTCCTGAGTGTTCAGATGTAGCACACTTAGTGCCTAGTAACCCAACAAAGCTTTGATTGGTGCCTCTGCAGAAAGATTTTCTTTTCCTTGCAGGTTTCTAACCATGAAAAAAACCCTGAGATCAGTTGCTTCAGAATCCTTAATTAAACACAACAAAGAAGGGCAATTAGAACTGTGTTTTCCTTTTGTCATCCAGCAAATCTTGCAAACCTCAAATCCCTTTCCTTGCTCCAAGATTTATGATGGGAATAAATCATAATTATTCCCATAATTATCAGCCTTAAGAGAACATGAGCAGGATTATTTTTTTCCCCCTTGGAAGAAGTTATGAGACCCATTCAAGAGGAATTCACTAACCTTTTTTTTGTGCAGTAGGAAAACCAAAAACACAGGTGTGGTGATTTTCCCAGGCCTTGGCCGCCTGCCTCCTTTCCTGTCACTTCATGTCATGTCATTCCCCCCTCCCAGGTCCTTGCATGCCTGCTGCAGGGAGAGCTCCTGTTGGGCTGGATGCCCTCCATGTGTGTCGTCAGAGCTCTCACTGCCCAAAGAGCCCAGAACACAAACAGGCAAAAGATGAGAGGAAAATCAAAGGGGATTTGAAGACTTCAGAAGTCAGCAAAAGGACTAGAAGTACAGCCTGTCACTGGATGTTCAGAGAATAAATTCTTGTGTGTGTTGCATTCCTACAGGCATTACTTCCAGGGATCTTGGCTTTGTTTTGGTGGCTGGATGTAGCTGTGCTGGTACTCAGCAAAGGGAGCAAGTTCTCCACTTCAGGCACTGAAGGTGATATTGTGGGTTTTGCTGCTGGGAGGTCAAAGGGTCCTGCCTGAGGACAGGAGCCCATGGCAACACCAGGGCAAAGGCAACAGGAAGAACCACTGGGCAAGAAAACCACACTGGGGAGAAACTCCTGATGTTTTTAAAGGATTTGGGGCAGGTATTTTGGGAATTAGTCTGCCCTGAGTTGTGCTGCAATCCAGTTTCCCATGCTGGTGTGATGGACGTGGCTCCTGTAGACACAGAGCAGCCAGGTGTTCTCTTTTCCCTTAGTGTACATATTCCAAATTGACAGGATAATATGACTGTGTGAACCTCTGAGCAGGCTTTCCAAAACACAGCTGCTTTGCTGTATTTTGTTTAATTTTTTTTTTTTTTAATATTTTCTTTGGAGGTGTTTCCTAAACCATGAAACGACTGAGGCTTTTCTTGCAGAGCTGGGGAAGAGCATTTCCAGTGACAGCAGCAAAATGAGCAGGCTCCAAACTGATTTATAATGCAGACAGCTGCAGAGGTGTCCCCCGGCTGACTGAGAAGGTTTTTGGTTGCCGCTAGATGTCCTTTCAGCCCTGCTTTCCCCACTCCTTCTTCAGAACTGAAATCTGGGCTGGGATCAGCTGGCCATGGCCAAGGAGTTGCCAGATACCAAAGTGCTGATGAGAGAATGGGGTGGAATCCCAGGCTGCTGGGGCCTCCCAAACATCCTTTTGATCTCACAAGGCTTTGTCTCAAGTAGTGCTGGCTCACAGAAATGCTCAAAAGCCAGCTTCTGGATTTGTACTGGATATTAAGTACTTAAACACCCCAGTATGACTCAGGAACTGTTACTGCAGAGCTGGTGGCTGGCAGAGGTGATGGTCCAAGGGGAAGCCTTGGAAGGTGAAAAGGATGGTGACATCTCAGTTTCACATGATGACAAAATGCTGGCCTCATTTTGTTCAGTTTTCTATGAAATGGTAGCTCAAATACCTTTGCAGGCACATTCCATAGAGATGCAGGTATGTGTTGTCAGAAAGCACAGCCAAGAGCTATGTGGGATTTTCCATGTTGCCTGGGTGCCCAGGATTTTGCAAACAATTAGTATTTCTGCAAGGAGTTTATTGATATCTACGAGCACCAGTGGTCGCTAAGCATCTGGAGCTGCTTGCAAATGCAGCTGCATGCACTGTCTCGCAGGCAATGGCAATCCCAGTTGCTATTCTGGGTAAAGGAATTAGAGGAAATCTGCTTTGCCAGAAATGTGTGCTGGTTACAAGGATATCTGGAGGCTCATGGGATGCAGCCTTTCAAGGCAAACTGAGGAACTTCCAGGAAACACTGGGCTGTTTGTGGTTTAGGTTCAGAGGGAAATCGATGACTAACAGATACACAGTTTTTGAAAGAGGAAAAACAGATTTGGTGAGCACTGCAAACAGCAATCCTCAAAAATACCTGTATTTCTAGTTGTGGCTATGCACACCCTAACCCACTGAAGGGAACAAACTGAACAACAAATCCCAGCATGAGTGCAAGGCATGGAAGATCTTCAGAATGTCCTGGCAAGAACTTAGCACCATCAGGGCTTTCAAGGTGGGCTGTCCATCCTCCTGGATCTCAAGCCCAAACTCTGCCCAAACCATCTTATGTTTTTACATGGGTAATGAACAACCAGGAATAAGTGAGGTCTTCAGATGCTGAGATCTGGATTTCAGTGCTTCAATTTTGAAAACTGGCTTTGAAGGCAAAACACCCCAAATGTGACTGGAGCTTCATTGGACTTAAGGGAAAGTGTGTTTTGGAGGGTGCAAGCTCTGTCTGGGCTTATGTAAAACCTGTTAAGTGATGTCAGGTTGTATGGAGACCCTTTACCCTTGAACAGGCACAGCTCCCTGGCTCTGGATCCCTGTGGGATGATGACTCCTGGGGTCAGTGGCTTTTTTTATTCACATTTTGTTCCTATTCTCTACAAATGTGGGCCCAGAAGGGGCCCAACTCTGCAGTTTAATTAGCTCAGAGAGCATTTGTGTGGCTGTAACACTGCCTTTGGCTTCCCACACAGCTCTCAGGGGTGACCAGTGCAAAGCCCCAGCCCCAACAATGGCTTTATCATCCATCCCCACGTTTGCTCCCACAGCCCTGATAAAACTTTGTTGGTGTGGAAGCAGCACTTCTACCACATGGGCATGGTCAGGAATGGTCCCCATGTGTGTAATGATCTGGCATGGCTTTGTGCCTTGATTTAGGGAGCCTGGGGGAGCTGGGGCACAGCAGGGCCTGCTGAGAGCTATCTCACACAGGCCACCAAGCAGCTATTGCTTCTTAATAAACTTTTTTGGCCATTGCTGACCTAGACCATATATGAACAAGTGAAAAGCAAGTGGTGAAAGGCTCTGTGTTACATTACTAATTCCCCCCTAGCAGTATTGCTGAAAAGGGCAGGCAGGTCTCCCTGCTATTGTGTCCTCTCACTGCAGCTGCTTGGGTGACTCCTGTGCCTTTATTTTAATAAAATCCAATAGCAGTCTTTCAGAATGGGCGCAGCCTGTGGGTACCTGATGCCCAGGGGAAGGATGGGGTGTTGGGCAGGTCTCCTGTGCAGGGTTTGGTGTTTTTGCAGAGTGCCAGGGAGCAGATTTGCAGGCTGGATGGGGAAAGCAGTTACCTAGTGCCCTCCTTGGAGGCTCTGGGATGGGTTTACATGTTTGTGGTGCAGCACTGGTACTCAAGGAAAGGAACTGTGGGGTCTGTGTGTCCTGCTCCTGTACCCCAGGATGGAGCAAGGCTCCTGCTCTACCTTGCAAATGTTCAGGCTCTTGGGAAGGTCATTTGGTAACTGGGGAGCAGTCAGGGCTGGCTGGTGTGTGCTCAGACCATCCTTCAGCAGCTTCATGTTTCAATCTCAGAGCACCAATGTATGGTCTGCATATGAGAGAGGCTGGACTGAAGGTTCTCCTGCGGCTTCACAACCTGCAATCTGCTGGGGAAAACAAAACCAAACCTTAAGGTGGCTGCCAAATCAGGATGGAGGAGGTACATATACACATATATATTATATTTATTTAACTGTTTTAGCAGAGATGTTTCAGTCTGAAGGAGAGTAGCTGATGCTTTGTGTGTGGCTGTTACCTTCTGAAGCAGTATTTCCCTTTACAACTGCATATCAGGGACAGCAAGGGATTCTCTTCTTGTTCTTGGAAAATTAACAGCCCTGCCTGGAGGTGCAGGCTTACAGGCTTGGGAAAACCAGCTGAGAGTCATCTTTTTCTCCTTATGGTTTCAATTCCTGTTTCGGAGAATTTTATTCAAAGGACAGCTTTCAGGTTAAATGGAAAACAAGTATTGAACCAAACATTTTTTATTTTTTAAAATACATATTTAAGGGTTTGTTTTTTTATTTGATTGGTGTTTTTTTCTTTGGTTGGTTTTGGTTTTCTTGTTGTTGTTGTTTTGTTTTGTTTTGATTTTTTTTTTGGTCTCCCATTCTGGCAAGGGGAAAAAATTTACAATTGGTTTCCTTTGTGCTTAGTTATTGTTGGTGTTGGTGTTTTTTTGCTGGCAGATGAACCCAGAGCTTAGACATTTGCACAGGCTCTGCCCTGCGAGGTGTGAGTCACTGAGTCCTGTGCTTGGGCAGTCAGAGCTGTGCACACCATTCCCAGAGGAGTTTAACCACCTCTAATGCAACCATATCAATATTCTTCCAGGAAATACGTTGCCCAGTAGTCGCTAAATAAGCATAAACCGTTTTTTGAAGTCTGCTGGCATGTTGAAATCACATCTTCTCAGGAAAAACTACTGGCTTTGTTAAAATGTGACTCAAGAAAGGAGAGGGGCGGCTTGGCTCGATCACAGGTCTGGGTTTGCCCAGAGATTGGATTCAGATGCTCAGCCAGAAACAGCCCCCTGTGGTTGATATCCCCAGAGATTTAATTTCTCAAATACTCTGGGATATTTCTCAAGATTTTTACTCATAGTTATCTGAAACTTGAGCTTCATCCTTGTGCAGAATAGCAAACTACTGTGAAATCCTCTTTCTCATCCAACTCTGCCACGTGGTTAGCCCAGTAATTTAGGACATATATGTATATATAGTGTGTTTATATTTTTTTTTCCTAATTTTTCTGAGCTAAAGGAAGCCCTTGAGCTGAGGCCAGGCATTGCCCTGGTTGTGCAGGATAAGATTGCTGTGGCTGAGTTGGTGCCAATCCTGGGAGCAGCCCTGCCTGCAGCTGCCCTTGCACAGCTGGGAGCAGGCAGGAGGGCCAGCGGTGCTGTGCAGGGAACAGGAGCTTTCATGCATTTAAACTCTTGCTGCCTTTACAATTCCAATCTGTTGCTTTCCTTTTATCTGCGGAGTGATGTTGGAGCCTCGTTGGGTGCAAAGTCCCTCCCTGTGGGTGAGGGCAGAAAGTGGGCAGGAAGGGTGGCTCACAAGTTTTTTTTTGCCTAAATTTGTTGTACAGCCGTCCCTAATCTAACCCAGATCTTGTCTAAATCACTTTTTATGTGGTTTTCTATGAATTGAAGTTGTTGATTTATGTTTACTTAACACAACATCAGACCAGTGGTTATAGGCGAATGGCATCGCCCTTCTGTATGTCACAGCATTCCTCAGTGTTTGGCTAAAATCCAAATCCTAAAATGAGAAAGAGAAGTAAATTGTACTGGAAGAATGTTTTCTAATTCCAGTGTCATCAAGATGTCCTATCTCTAATCAGCTTCTCTTATCTGCTCTTCTTTCCCCCCAAACCAATTCAGCTACCAAGTGATTGAAATTGGCAGGAGTTCCATGATGGCAGAAGGAAATTTACAAGCAATTATCAACATTTTTAAAATATTTTTTTATTACTTTTTTTCATTTGTCTTAGAAAGAAATATGAAATCTGCATGCAACCTTCTAAATATTTCAAACATTTAAATAGCATATGATAATTTAGCAGTACAGTACATTATACAGCAAGATAATATAGGGAGACTTCCTATAGTGTATTTACAAATGAAAAGGTAGTTTTGTTATATTAAAAAGAGGAATGCACTGCTTAACATTGAAGTATTACATTCAAAATAATGAATATGTTGTATTGTGACTAAAACATACATAGATATTTATATGTTTGCCCTATCATATTTTTCATAAAAAGGTACCTTTTAAAGGCTTTTTCTTTGTCGTTGTTGCTACAAATCTAGGAAAACATACACAATAGTCTTGAAGCTTAAAATGTCTCAGTATTGAAGCCACAAACTTTCAGTAAGTGCTTCAGGTGGAAAAAAAACCCCAACATTTTCTTAGTAATAAAAATGACCTAGACATGTTTTCTAATGCATGAGAGGTTAAATGGAGATACAGGACGCTTCGCCTTGCAGCAAGACCTCAAGTCCATTAAAGAAGAGGTACACAAGTGATGCTCACACTCCTTTGATGAGGTGCTGAGGGACCTCACTCCTGCAGGTACAGCCACGACATTTCAGTGGCTTCTTCCTCAGAAAACTCGATTTTGGTCCCTGCTTTGCCTGACTGAGGTGGAGGCTGCAAACATGAGCAACAGCCCCAGCCCCGAAGCTTCCCCACTGCCAGAAGGTGAGTGGCTATACAACACCATCACAAACAGTTCTGTTTGCCTAATGAGCTTATAAAGCTCGATTGCAATCATAGTGAAGTATGAATGAATAATAATTAAAGACAAAAAAAATCCCAAAAGAACTTCTTTAAAACGAAAAGCACGTGTTTTCCTAACTTCAGTACAGAGCAGATGGGTATGAAATCAGAAGTGCAACAGATGCTTGTGAAATCTGGAAGCCTTTTGCACACGGCTATAAAATGTAAAAACTGACCCTTGGTAAAAAGTGCTTTATAATAATATAGAATTTGTGTCTTATGTCTGTGAGAGAGAAATCATCTTCTGTAGAGCTCAGTCCTATGCCAGCCAAGGGAGTCCTCTCCTTTCCTCGTGCCACTTTCTCTTATTCTTCATAAACCCTAAACAGAACAAGAGCAAGAGCAGGGTGTTTAAACTAGGAATTAAAAAACTCCATTTCCAAGAACAATAAATAATAAACAGCCTAAAAATAATAAAATCCCAAAATCCAGATTTTCAGCCTTTGTCTAAGTATTTTGGAAAGTTATTGACTTCAGCAGTCACCAGATTTCTACCTATATCCATAAAGCATTTCAAAGGAGTGTTGGACTTTTACACTGCCACATCTTGGAGACATGCGGGGAGAAACAAACCCTGCCACGATTATCTGGATAAAGAAGATGAAGAAATCCACATCTGCTAATTCACTTTAAATATTTGAAAATCCCTATCTCATATACAACTGTTGAAGCTTGTCATGAACGGTATATAGACAGTAAGTTCACAATATCTGTTGTGTTTGGAGTAATATTACTCAATGTCATTTTTCTAGATTATGTCCTGACAGCACAGCTTGATGGGCTTGTCTGTCTGCGTGTGTCCTGAAGGCACAAGCCTGGGGCTGAGCATCCTTCATCATCTTAATGACGGCCTTATGTAAAAAAAAAAACAAAAACAGGGGAAGAGTGTAAATATGTGGTTATGCAATAGCCAGGGCTTCCCCACGTGCTCTGTTTGTGAAGCAGACCCAGGGAGCTGGCAGGAATTTGGGGAGATGGCCAGGGGCTTGCTGTGCCTTGGCATTGCCTGCAGCACCACCGGGGCTGTGCTGGGGATTGCTGGCACCCTTGGATCTGCAGAGAGAGGAGACTGCTGCTCCCTGAGCTCAGTTTTGGGGGAAATTCACTACCAGATGAGGAGGATGAGGATTTGGTGGACCTGTACAGTGTGTGGAGGCTCTTTCTTGGCCGTGGATGGAGAGGTGGCAGGAGCTGGCCAGCTGCCCTTAATTACAAATGGGGACATCATTACTGGCCATGAAAAATTCATGTTTTTCTCTCTGTCCTCTGTCTATGACTTAGGAAAAAACCCGATCCTCTTTACAAGGGAGAAGCTGTCAGAGATTTTTATCAAAAAATTACGATTTTTCTGTGTATGATACGCTAGTTAAAATTGGCAAATACCTGCGTCAAGTATTGATGATTTTGAGATGGTGTGATTGAAGTGAGGGACAGTGCTCCTTCTTCCCATCTCTCCTGACTGCTTTTCTCGTGACTGTGTGAAAGTAGTTTAGCTTTTCATCTTGGATTTTTACCCATAGAAGGGAGGTGAATGTATGTAAATAACTGAGAACATCAGCTGATGAATATTTTAACCAAAAATAATTACTATTTATAGTCAGAACAGCCCAATGCCAAAATAGAAGCGAGAATTGCATGTGGCAGGGAAGAATTAATATCAAGAACATCCATTTAAAATAGCAATTTTTGTAATGAAATACATCCTCTGTGCTGGATGAAGCATTTGCAAGCATGTGCATTTTCCTGTTTTTTCTGAATGCTGCTGGTGGCCTGACTTGCCTCCAAGATCCTCAGCCATTCAGCAAACTGGGACTCACCTGCCTTTCTCCTTCCATACTCGGTACCACTTGAGCAGCCTGACGGTGTTCTGGCGCTTGGGGTTGAGGCAGTGCTGCTGCTCGCCCCTCACCCGTGTCCACAGCGTCACACTGCAAGGCAAGGGACAGCTCAGGGGGGCACAGGGACACCCAGCCCTGCTCCTGCTCCCCTCCCTGCTGGAATGGGCTGGGGAATCTCACCCAGCAGGGCAGGGGAAGGGTTTGCATGCTCTGTGCTTCATGGCAGATATTTTTATTGACTGGGATAATATCAGAGCAGCTGTTCTCCCCCAGTGCAGGGCATTGAGGTTGTACCAGATGAAGACAAACCCACTGGTTTTAATCAGTGGGTTTGCTCTGCCTATCTGTTAAATGCAATCTTTTGAGCCTAATACATAATTTAATTAGGGCACATTCAGGCTACCACAAGGACTTTGCATGAGGAGACAGTTCCCTTACACTCTACACTTCACCCAAGAGAAATGATCAGAACTGATTCATTGATTGTTTTTATTGTTTTTCCTTAACTCTGTAATATTTTAAATCATAAATATGGCACATGGCAGAGTGCTTGTGTGCCTAACAGCCAAGCTCTGAGCCTCAGCAGCAGCCCTGGGGGCTTCAGCCTCCTGTGATCACAGCCTAATCCAGCTCTCCTTGCCAGCCTGGAATCCCCTTATTGTCAGGACCAAGCATGCTGGGAGACAAAACATGGCAAAAGTCTTTTCATCATTTTAGGTTCCCTCCTGGAGACTGCCTCAGTTGGTCTGTCACAACTGAAGTGACATGAGGGACCCAGAGCTGGGTCCCAACAGGATGGCTTTCCAGAAACATCAAGGCTGCCCCACTTTTGGGGGCTCAAAATCAAGCAGTTTTCTGGTTTCCTTATTAATTTTGTGATTAAAAAAACCCAGACAACAACCAGAAATCAACCAAACCCATGACAACAATTTGTATTAGAATTACTAATTTTCTGGAAATACCATCCATAACAGTTGCCGGTTTTACTAAAACCCTATAGTGGAATTAAATGCTGCTAGAGACATGAGTACAATGATGGCAGAACCTGTGTATACAGAAGGGTTTCTTTCATAGTTTGGTTCAGAAAGGAAGACAAAATGCCATGCAGATTTTCCCAGCTAACCTTCCAGGTGCCTCACAAATTAAAATGTGCTGCCTGCATCAACTGAGCTGAGGGTCTCACCACAATTCCAATTTCAAGGCTTTACAAGGTGTTCAAATAGGTCTTTCTATTCAATTAACCTTTCTCCCTGGTCCCCTTTTCCATTCCATCTCCAGCTAAGGTCACAAAAAGTTAGGGTGTAATTTCCAGGCTGTTTTCTAGGAGGATGTGGACTTTCCCCCAGTGCATGGGAAAGCAGTGGAAGCCTTCAGGAGCCTTGATGGCTGCAGGCATCATAAAGGAAAGGGTCACTGCTAAAAACTATGGACTAACTCTGTTCTAAGGGTGATCTCAGCAAACCCCTCTGAGAGCAGGATGTGCTTGAGAAGGGGAGTTTTCCTGTTACTTTGAATGGGAGTGATGCAAATTTTAAGGGATTTTAGGTCAGAGCAAAATTTCTCCATGCAGCAGCCACCTCCTCAGCTGTGCAGTCTGCACTGGCTGATCCAGAGCTTGGCTGGGGTTTCTCTTCTGACAGATCATAGAAGGTATTTCCAGAAAGTGATGGACAAGATGAATTGCAGGAGGAGAGGAGTACAAAATGCTCTGAAGAGGAGAGGAGCACAAACAGCTCTGAAAAGTAGCAAGCCTTACATTTGCAGCAGAAGCAGTGAAGGACACTAGATTTAGCAGAGCCTGCAGACTGAGCAGGACAAGATCCATGGTTTGCCTGTCAGGTGAACTGGCTCTTTCCTCAGGCTGAGATGCATTGCTTTGACATCTCATGTAGGTTTTCTGCTTTGGTTCTGGAGGATGGACAGTGAGGTTCCCAGGGCAGCCCCATGGTCATATGCAGTTCTCAGACAGTCCCTGATGGGCACAGGGTTGGGTGGCAGCATTTTTGGGTACCCTGACCTGACCTGTACCTGTTTTTGGGGTTGCTGGTCTCACAAATATAAGGGAATGTGCCTAAGAGGGGTTGTGAGCTTATAGCTGAGTGAGGGGTTGCATGGGTGGGCTGCAAGAAGAGGTTGAAAGATGGACAAGGAATGAATCACCAGAACTTACACCTCCAGAAATATTCCCCCAGTGGGATTTGTCCCTTAGCTGCCCAGGGCTTGGTGGCTGGAACCTTCCCCCTGGTGTCTGAGTGTCCCTGTGCCAAAATCCTCCCCACGCCTCTAGGGCTGTGATGGGCACCCCGGGTCAATCTGTGACCCCAGTATCCCATGCCCCCACACATCTCATCTGCAGGGATGGTGGGGCTGCACCTCTGCCTACAAATACCCTGTCTCCATGGCCACAAGGGTGCTGGTTCTGGTGCTTTCATCCCAAGCTGCTGTGGGGCTGCCATCTGCATTGGCTGCCCCTTGAGAAAGGCACCTCTGGGAGCTTATTTCCCATCAGCTCTTCTCAGCCTGATACATTCCCTCCCCCTGGGATGGGGAAAAACATGGGTGGAGGTGTTTTGGAACATTTCAGGTGGAAAGAGTTAAACTTCCCTCCTATTTTCTGCTGCTTTCCCTCATTCCAAGAGACAGATACACTCACAATTACTGCTGGATGTACCATGAATCTTGATAGGTTTTGACCAGGCTGAGGACTCAGTTTAACTGTCTCTTACCCTGTGGCACAGCTCTGCTGGGGGGTTATGGCCAAAACCTCCCTTAACTGCACCCCCCATACCTACTAGTTCTCTGTCCAACATAATTTAGATCATACTTCTGCTCTATGAGGGCTTTTAAGGAGGGCAGAAGGGGATGCAGCTTCGACAACTAATTTTAGATGATCACTGCAGCAACAAAAACTCAGTTGCAGGAATTCAGCTCTGCTGTGCCATGTCCAGAGACTCCCAGATCAATTGGTTCCCAGAATATTAATTTCAGTGCTTTCAGTGCTGAGTTCAGGCTGCTTTGGGGTAGCTGAAAAGGCAGCAATGACAGAGGCTTCCCCCCGCCTGCCCCACAGACACCCATTCTGATGGGACAGTTCTGTCCCTGCAGCTGCTGCAAACCCTGCACAACCCTCAGCCTTGAATAGTTTTGCTCAACATCTGCCCTGTCAGGCTGGGAAAGCAGCCACTCCTCCACGGCATTCCAGCTTTCCCAGCTTTCTGATTGGAAGTAAAGTGTTGCATTAATGAGGTTTGTTTCATACCCGCTGGTCCCCATCTGCTTTTGGGTAAATAACTGGGGTGGGATCTGAAGAGGCAATGTCCCCCCACTGCATCATTCTGCTATTGAAGGGTCAAAGCAAACACAGCAAAGCTGTGAGGAGCTTATTCAGGCAGGGATGCTCTGCAAAAATTTTTCTCTTCAGGTCACCACCAGCTGGTTTGGGCTTCAAAGTGGCACTGATGTTTCCTGAGCTCAGCATTGCTCATAGCTCTGGAGAAAGCCTAAGGAAGCTTGAACCTCCATTCCTTCTCCACAAGCCTTCTGCTGAGGTCTGGTGAGCCAGCTCCATCTGGGAAGTCTGTGGTATCTCCTGGTTTGTGCCAGTTGGACGGCAAGATTTGGCCCCTTGGGCACTGCAAGGTGCTGGAGGTGGTGTGCAGCCTGCACAGATCCTGTTGTAAGGCGAATGGCAAATGTTCCGTGGGGAGCACATTGCTGGATCAAATCAGTCCTGGGTGTCCTTGGGGTGTGGCTGATCTTGGGAGCTTTTGCCCTCTCTTAGGTGGCAGAGGGGCTCAGTGCAGTCTTTTTGGATAATCTGTCCTTCTGGTTCTTATCCAGCTGCACCTTCTGGTTGGATGGTGCTTTGTTGGGGCAATCATAAGATATCCAAAACAAAACATGAAAAAACCCACACCCACCTATATTTAAAATCTAAAAAAACCCTCCTTTTTTGGCACGTCATGTCAAAAATCCCTGTACCTGCCTCAGCTTGGTTAACCACTACATCAGTTTGAGATTTCACAGCAGCAATTGTCCCGACTTGCAGGCAGACTGGGAGGAAAGCATTTTCTTACATGCTGAGTAACTCCATCTGGTGAAGGGGATTGCTCTGGTAAAAGGCAGATTGGGGTAACCTTTCTTTGCAGAAACCACCGCTGACCAAACTCTAGTCATGTTTATTCTGCATGCTCAGAATAACTTGAGTAAATATTTCTAAATTTTATAGTAGGCAGCTTGGAGTGGAATTTGTCCCTATTTTCACTTGAACTAATGATTATCTTTTCAATGCTACCTGTTCTGGAAATACTTATTTGAGAAAAAAGAATTGTGTCAAAAAATTGTACCTGGAGTTTTGGTCAGAATTGCACTTTTTTTTCATCTGATACAGCAAATGACTATTCCCAGGAATTAGCATGCCAGGGCATGAGGAAAACAAAGAACAAAGAAGGAACTTGCAGATAAGGTAAAGCAGTTCAGCTGACAGGGAAACAGAAAGCAATAAATGAAGGAAAACTTACATAATCATCTCTTCCACGCAAAATGGGTATCTTGGTTTTACTTCCAGCTTCCGTACATTAGAGAATCTTATTTTAGGACCTTTTCTTGAACATTTGCACTTCACGCCTACAAGAGAAAGCATTTTCTCATGCTCCTGCAAAGCCTCCTGCATACCAAACGTCCCTTCCCCTCTAGCCTGTGTGCATCCAGGAAAACTTCAGTTTGCTCTTTCAAGCCTTGGTGGGAAAAGATGAATTTTGTAACACTGTTGAACTTAAAAAGAGATTAATTTTTTTCTTTGATATATCACAGAAAAAGGTAGTGTCTCTATTGGAAATATGTTTTAGAGTACTACATACATTCTGGGACTTTGTAAATAGCAGATTTTTTAAAGTGCACCTGCTGTGGTTAAATATAATTTTATTTAACAAGAGGAAATGAAAGAGTCAGAACTCGCTTTAAACTGAGCAAGCAAGTGTGTATCTGGGCTGCTTTCTCATTCACTCGTGTCTCACTTGGACTTTAGGACTTTGAGTCATTTCTCCTTGCATGGATGCTGTGGTGCAGTCGTAGCCAGACAAAAGATGAGCATTTTTTAACCATCATTTTTGTGCACAGCACAAAACGCAGACTGCCCCACCACCTCCCATCCAGCTCTGCTCTATTTTCCCTGAAAACCACCCTCAGTTTTAAAGGAGGTATTTGAGCTCTGTCCCTGAATAATGAAGAACATGGCATGACCTGCATCTCTGCGAGTTCTTTGCCTTGCAGTGAAGACACAAATGAAGACGAAACTTTATCCCGTGTATTTTACCCCTACTTCACCTTTAAATAACCGGCAGCTCCCTTACTCACAGATTCCACACATCGCACCTTTCCACCGTGCAGGGGGGATATCTCAACCCATCCAGGGCTATCAAGACACAAACACAAATTACTGGGAAAGAGCTTTACACGGGAATAAGCAGAATAAACCACTTTACCTTCCGCGCTGGCTAAGCACATCGCGATGAGGAGCAGGAGCAGAGCTGCTGTCAGGAGCTTCATGGTGAGACAGGAGGCACCCAAGGAGACGCCGGGTGGTTTTGGTGTTTGATCTCTCGGGGTTCTCAGCCCGATGCGCTGTGGCGGGCTGGGTCACAGCGAGGGCACGGCGGAGCGGCTCCGGCCGAGCGGCTGCCCGGCGCTGCCTGCGCTCTGCCGCTGCCTTCCTCCCCTTCTCCTCCTTTAAAGCGGCTCCCGCTGCCCTCGCTCCCGGCTCATTAATATGCAGAGCAACTCCACGGCTCCCTCCGCTTCCTCAGCCCCGGCGGGGAGGGGGGGCCGGCACCCCGGGGGTAACATCCCCCATCCCCGCCCCGAACATCCCGCAGGGAGCGCAGGCGGTGGGGAGGCTGCTTCTGCCTCTGCCCAGCTGGGACCTTCCCCATCAGAGGAGGTTTGCCGGGGGGGTGATGTGCGTATTTGTATGAATGGGGCTGTTAGATGGAAAACCATCCGCTTGCGAGCGCTCCGGGGATGCCCGTGCTCCGCGGAAATTCCCATGCACCTTGGAAATAAGATTTGGAGAAGTCTCACCTGGGAAGGGGTGTCACCTTTGGTCACATATTGACTTAAGTATTATTTTTTCTTGCTTCAGCAGGCTTCTAAATCTAAAGGAAAGTTTAGTGAATCAAACGGGAAAAAATATTTCTTGAAGTGTTGTTAGGTGGGCTTAGCATGTGGAATACTTCAGGAAATAAGATCGGTCTAGGGCTGCTTGAATGAACAGTTTAATAGAACAATATTCTGCTCCATGAAGAACCGGGCAGCAACACGCAGGAACTTAATGGATGTAGATAAATGTTCCCTCGCCCTTGCAGAGTCTGTTTCTGCTTTCAGAACAGCTAAAAGACCACCTTCAAATCCAGATTCCAGAGTTTTGTCTAGATGAAACGGGCGGAGATCAGAGCGAGGTCTAACCTCCTGCACAGCAGTGTATCCCAAACCCGCGGCAGCCGAACCCCTCTGCGGGTCCCTGGCTCATCGCAGCCCCTGCGGCAGCTCCCCTCTCACACCCATCCCCGATATTAGCCCCGGCCGACAGCAGCCACCCTGCCAGCTCAGGCAGGGCTCGGCAGGGCTCTCCCCGCGCTCCCAGCTCCACTTGCATTCCGAATTTCCCTCCCGGCTCGCTCGCTGGGCTCCCGCTGGCACGGCTGTCCCGCTGCGTTCCCGGCGCTGCTGGCAGCACAGCCCTGCCGCACAGGCTGCACGTTGCGCGCAGGCAGCTGCCTTGCTCCTGGCCCTGCATCCCTGCGGGACGTGCCGACACGGGAACAGCCTGCCTGCGCTGCCCTGCCTGCCCTGGGGACGAGCCGGGGGGCTTGGCTGACGTGGCACGGAGATTTTGGGGTGAAATACCCGTGCCGGGGTTGAGAGGCTGCTGCTGGGGCAGTGGGGTGGAGGGGGAAGGTGTGGAATGGTTTTTGTTGTGCTTTGGGTATTTTTGCTGCTCAGCTCTAAACCAGCTCTGGTGGCTCTCATTGCACCCCGCTAGGAATGGTTTCTGGGCTGTGTTATTAAATGCCAGCAGGACTCAAGAGGGAGGTTTGTTTCAGAGCCTGGGATAAAAACAGGCGGCTGAGGTATGGCAGCTCTCAGTTCAAACCTTTCAAATAAATTCCAGTTTCTTACACACACACACACACAAAAAAAAAAAAAAAAAAGAACAAAAAAGAAAAAAAAGAAAAAAAAGAAAAAAAAGAAAAAAAAGAAAAAGAAAATACCACCCAAGGAAAGTACAAAAGGCTTATTTCAGAATTGCTATCAGCTGGTGGTGAGGATGCTCATTGGGTGCAGGGAAGAATTGGCTGAAAAGCATCCACATCCAGAGCTGTAATCCTTCCCTGCTGCATCTTAAGGTAATTCCCTCCTTGCAGCTTTCTTTGCACTGTGTGCAGGAACAGCCTCAGGGAGAGTTGTGGTCAGGCAAAACCTTTTTCCCTCCCCCTCTGCTAATAAGAATTTGGGTGCAGCTTTAGCTGACGGCAATTTGAACTTTCCCCAAACCAGGGAACTCATGTACAGGCTGGAGAAAAATCAAAGGAAATTCTAGGGCTTTCCAAAAACGAATCCCATCTTCTTGTATGACTCTTCTCATGTTGAAAGAGCCAAGTTTATTAAGTATGGACTAAGCAAACTGCTGCTTTAGTTCCAATTTTCATGTAGAAATGAATGTATTTGAGGTGTGTGTATGCATACAGTGACTCTCACTGTGTGCTGAGCGGTTCAGTGTCTTTATGCCAAGTGCTGTCTTTGACAGTAATTATTTCTGAGAGCTCAAAGGTGCCTCTTGCCTGGTGTGACAGATTTTGGTGGCCATGGACAGCTGTCTCTGACACCTGCTCTATCTTAAAATGGCAATCACAGAAGATGAAGAAGTTTTTAGCAAAGGATTTGAGGAAAAATGTATATATACGGAATTCACCATGGTCTGCCCCAAAAGAAACCCTGATAATTCAGATATATTTTCTTTGTGCAAGCATGTGCTGAGTTGCTCAGCATACACTGGTGTAGCTCCAGCAGATCTGCCAAGCCCTGCAAATGTGTTTTGGTGAGCAGCTGGTGCTCCATGGGCTGTGGAGGGCTGGCCAGGTGAGCACAGGGCAAGCAGTTGAAACATCCCTGTCAGCCCTCACAAAGCCACCCAATTGCAGAGTAATTGATCAGGGCTTGGGTTTTACCTGCACAAAAGGCGTGTTTCAGGGCAGGCACAGGCACCACGGTGCTGCTGTTGTCCTTGGCTCTGCAGATGGGACATGCTGAGAGCCGTGTGTCCCCAGGGAGCATCGCAGTACCTGTGCACAGAGGGTGTCACCTGCTCTCTCTGGCTCATTAGAGGGGCATTGTTGCTGCTGAAAGGGCTCTCATTTAATCTCATCCTCTGATCTTTTCAGGTCTCTGCCCCACCATAAGGCTCTCTAGAAAACAAAGGCTGGAGCCTGGCTTTGCCTCTGAGGTTGAGACCCAGTGGAACCAGAGGTGGTTTGCCATCCCAGAGGGTGATGTGCAACATGGAGGGCATGGATGAGTGGTTGTCTGCTCGTAAATAAGAAAGAAGAGTTTTAGCAAAGCAACTGCCATTTGCAGCAAAATCCTCACCATTTTTGGCTGCCTGGAAGCAGAAATCATACATTATTGAGCACAACATGTAGCTCAGCTGGAGCAAAATATTTGTGCTTGTAGACATGGGCCAACCCCCAAATGCATGCTGCCCTACTGGAATGGGGCAGTTCACTCCCAAAATAAAGTGTTGGTGGGAAAATGGGAGGGCTCCAGAAGGGCTGTCAAATCTGCCAGGGCAAGGACATTTGTGTCTTCATGATCAAACAAGATTGGGTGGGGTCCATGCCCTGATCTGACCTCAGGCAAGGCTTTTCCCCCTGCTGTGCATGTACACAACTTCCTAAGCCAGCACACAGACACATCCCTTAGGTATTCTTCTGCATCCCGGGGACCAGGATATACCCTATTACAGTCATTGCCATAATTAGAAATATTTCAGTATTCAGCTGGCTTTAGATATGCTGGTTATTTCAAGCACAGGGCAATCTATGATTTGGATTAACTGTCCTTTAAAATATCATAGTGTTTCATAGAGGGAAGATGAAGATGCTTGTCATAGTGAGAAATCTTCCCAAAACGGCCATGAAACTGAAGCTACTTATGGCTGTTGAGGCAAACTGTGAATGGCTCATCTGAGTTTAATGTCTAAGAATATCCCTATCAGCCTGTCAAGGCAAAGATTAAACATTTGAAGTGACGTGACAAAATCCCTGCATATCATGTCAGGAATTTGGGGGAGGAATTAGACTTAAATGCTCACGAGAATATTCAGCATTAAGGTGGAGGTGCACAGATGTGATGCATGTTGTGTGTGGCTTTCCTTTCCTGGGGGCTGCATGTACTTTTTTATGCCTTTCTGGTGTTGTAACCATTCTGCATGGGCCATGCAACAGAGGAAATATAAAACTTGATTCCAAGCTTGAAGTCAGGGGTGAATTGCATCAGATTTAGGGAGGCTGTCGCAAGCCTGCTCCCGCCATGCTGAACTTAGTCAGGGGAGGATGTGCTGCAGCCTGTGGTCAAGCCCATGTTTTCACCTCTAGCTCTAAATGACCTTTTTCTTTCCTCAACAGCCCTGAACAGTAGTTGTGTCATCCTTGCATGTATTTGTCGATCGTAAGTTGAAAGGCAAAGCTTTAGATTTCATCTTTGGTCTCTGGAAACATGACACATATTTCAGGGAAAACAGCTGTGTTCCCTTCTGTGGAGTTTCACAACGGGTGAATTCTGCAAAATAAGGCTTGTATTGTTGTTGCAGTCGCTGTGTTCTTTTGATATTTTCTTTTTATTTTTATTTCCATAATGAGATTAAATTCTAGACACTGCTTCTTCCCTTGGGAATAGTTTTAAGGCAGCTCTCTTCCTAAACCTAAATTATTCACTGAGGAGGATTTTTTGCTGAGATGAGAACGAGGAGGTTGGATCTGGGACTGTTGTCATGGCTTGGAGCTCTTTGAAGCTCTTCATCATGAATCATTAAAGAGGGCTGCAATAACATGGCAAAAGGGAGAACTGGCTCTTTGTGTAGGTGATTTGAGAGTCACCTCTAGATATGCACAAAAGGATTAATCCCAACTGTGCCTTTTTACATTGAGGAAACAGTAAGTTGTGTTTAATTTCCTACTGACTCATTTCCTTGCGTGCTACAACTTACCATTGGTTTTTATGTGCAAGCACAGTTTGCACTTTATACAATTATCTTAATAGGCATTTCAACCGTGAATGGCTGTAGATATTTATTTTGTGCTTAATCACACAATGTGTTGGGTGGCTTTCTTTACCATCCACCCTGATGCTTGCTGTAGTGTGGAGGGAATAATGTGAAGGTAAGAAAGGTAATTTGTTTGATCTGACTCACTCACATTCCTGACAGTGCTGGCCAAAGCCTTGAGAAGTCTCCATGGTGATGGAGTCTCCATGGGATGAGAGGTGGTTGGGGACAAAGATGGGGATGGTGTGAGTCCTGTCCTTGTTTGTGTGTTCTCCCTTTCCCAATTGTTTTTTGATTCTCGATGTCAGACTGAGAGAACTGGGGTGAGGATATGGTGTTAGAGCCCAGGTGGGAAGCTGGAACATCACAGCATTGGATAACACAACAGCAATTGCATGGAAAACCCTTCTTATTGCCCCAGGGCTGGAAACACATTGTGCCTTCCTGATTTGCTGCTCACACCTCTGTTTGTGTGGGGGTAGTTTTGGGTCATCTGTGGGTGCCAGTTTTTCCAGTGAAAGGCTTTAGGAGTTCACTAGTGTGTTACTGTATGTCATGAATTACAGACAGCCTCTCTCTGTGCTATTAATGCCACTCCTCTCAAAAGGAGTGGCTCTGCTGCCAAGCCATCCATGTTCAAAAGCAAAGGGAATGTGGAAAACTGAGACACCAAGGTGATTTATTTTTGCAAGACAATAAGACCAAATTAGATCAGTATCTGAGTAGTTTCTGATCCAGTCCCAGGTAAGCACATGCTGAGGTGGGGAGCTGTGACAGCAAGATCCACAAATGCTCAGGCATGGGAAAACCCATTCCCAACACTTCTCCTCTCTGCAGCTTGTTAGAACAGGGCATAATTTCAACCATTTGCAGGAATGTGCTTCAGCACATCTGTTTCCAGCACTGGTTCCATGGGATGAGAGTCCCTTAGGAGAACAGGAACCTGCTGAAGTGCCCATATTGGAATGGTTTTATGGGCTTTAATACAAGGAAACAGAGACTGTGGGGGACAGGGCAGTGATGCTTGGTGTGCACAGGGCTATTTACCATGAGCTGCAGCAGCAGGAGCAGAGCCTGTGTGCCCTGCTGGCACTCTGGATGGGAGATGTAGTGCCTGGAGACTGATGGCCACTGGAGCAGTGAGAGCCCTGTGCTGGCAGATCTGATGGCAGGGACATATTTGTAGCTCTTCGAGGCCCTTTGCAAAGCCCTGGAGTGTGAGTCTTTTCTGTTGTCTTTTGGGAGGGCTTTTGAAGCAAAAAGATGAAGACATAAAATGCTTGATACATAAAAAATTGCAGAGGCAGAGCCATGCAGGGGGTCAGGTGCAACTTTCTGCTGCACCTGATGGACTCTTTTTTTTGGACTTGTGGCTTCATGTTTCCAAAAACCCAACACCCCAAAGTCTGTGGCTGTGTGGATACAACACTCGACAGAAGGTCTTCTCGTCAGCCTTTGAGAGGTTTCTTTTTGAGCTCATTCCCCATGACTTAGAGCTGTTCACCTTTGCCCACAGATTAACCACAGCAACAAAACTGCCCAGCACCAAGAATTAGAGCCACTAGATAAAAACAGTCATAACACAGTGATGAGGTATGGAGGTAAATCCTCTCACAACATCTCCTGTGGTGCTGTGCAGGAGCACACAGGGTGCTGTTGGAGGTTGGTGTGTGCAAGGATGGGAACTGCAGGACCCAGCACTGCAACACGCTGAGCCTGGCTTGGGCACGAAGCCACAGCATCTGTAGGTACCCATAAGGCTCTGCAGGGTTTCTCCCACCCCCCCAGTGCTTTCTGTAATGTGCAAAAATCCCTTGCAAGCTTAATGAAGCCCACTCTCCTGCAGACAGGAAGGGTGCTCCCTATCTTGGTTTGTTTTCTGCTGAGCTGTGTGTTAGTAATGATGGGAATTTTTCATACGCTGATTTTTCCTCCCCTTGGGATAGAAAACATATGTAGTGTCTTTAAAAATAAATAAAATGAATGGCTTAACAATGCAGACTTTGAATATTTGATGGAACATTAGTAGGCTGCAATCAATCAAAAAAAGATCTTTTTCTTCTGAGTAATAAATATGTTAATTATTTTATCTACTTGGATAAAAGCTTAATTACCATAGCACTTGGGGAGTGGGAAGAGGGAGGTAGTTGTTATGCATAGTGTTCCTAAGAAAATCAGTTCATTCTGCAAATAAACCAACCAGCATTTCTGCAAGCAAACCAAGAGACATCCTACTGCTACAGCCAAGCTGTGCACTTCTCCTGGCAATGGTAGGACTTGGTGGGGAGCCTCTCTGAACCTCTCAGCTCTGAACCCCCCTCAGGCTGGATTTGCCCACTTTTCTCAGGTTTTCCACCTGGTTACATGCTCAAGTGTGACACTTCATTGTCGCCCATCTCCTCCTCATGTGTGGTCTAGGTGGGCTGCAGAAAAGCTGGGCCAAGCACTTCACAGCCCACTTTGCCAGCAAATATTCTGGAGTTCATCACTCCCTAGGAGCAGGGGGGTTTGGTCAGGCTTGTAGATCATCACAGGGGGAAAGCAGCAAGGGAACAGCAGGGACCACTGCAGCATCCCCTCCTCGTTCCACCCTGGTAAGTCCTCCCTGCTTGGCCATGCTGATGGCGCCTGCATCAGGAATAGCTAAAGCACAGAAAGTTCTTGCTGTGCTTTGCTGCGCTGTCATGCCCCTGAGTAGGTAGAAGTGATTTTTTTTTTGTTTTTTTTAATGAATAATCCAAAGATAATCACACCAAGATAGCACATTGCAGAACGGATGTAGTGAAGAAGGAGTAGTTTTTGTTGTGGAAATTAAATGCGAAATCAGCTAGAGAACAAGACAGGGCTGATGAAGTCTGTAAATGCCAAGGACAATCATGGCATGGGGCTTTAACAGGGATCTGGCAAACTGGTGGTGCACCTCCTGTTCTTTGCCAGCTGCCTTAGGTGTCTCCCCCAAATCCAGGGCTTTGCCGCTTTCACTCTCGAGGACAAAAATATGTCCGGCTTGTGATTCTTTCCAAAGGCCTTTGGCAGCCTCTCCTGGCAGTTGGCTGTTTCTGAAAAGGCAGGCAGTTGTTGCTAAAGTGATTTGGAGGCAGAAGTGGTGCTCTGGAGCCTTAATGCTGCAGGAAAGGAATCAGCACCCAAGGTTGTTCCCATTGTGGATGGGGCTGGCTGTGTGCTAGCAGCTCACCTTTGGAAGATGATTGTGAAGTTCCACTCTGTCCTTCTGCATCCCTTGTGTCAGAGCAATGCTCTGTCCCCAGGAAAATTTTGGAGAAACTCTGCAGCCAGCATTTCTTTTGATTATGCAAGGAAGTGTCCCATTCCTGAGAGCTCCCCAGAGCTCAGTGGCTTGAAAGAGAAGTCTCAGAACAGCAGAATTTTCTAGAAATGGATTTGGCTTTATGGATACTCTCAGAGATCAGGGTGCCTAAGAGTTAACATGAATTTCAATCAAGAAGACATTAAGAAGAGCAGAGGGAAAACAGATTAACTGTCCTCTTGCCTTGCTCTATAAGATGAGACAATGAGAGAATGTGATGAGATCAATGGAAAAAATAAAAGGAAATGAGAAATCAAAGGAATCGCTGCTTTACAGCTTATTTCATATGGTGAACTGGGAAATTTGCCCTTCAGGGGATCAAATACCCTGTTATTTTTTTAACAGATTTGGATAACCCATGACTGCAAAGATGAAACCCGTGATAGAGGCTGGTCCCCTGCAGGGATTCAAAAGGAAACAATGCATTTCAGGTACAAGTGGTGGGACTCTGCTGGATGTCCCCTCCCCTGGTGCTCTCAGAAACCACACAGAGTTGTGGCATCTGCCAGAGCGTGGCTTCCTGCAGGGCTCAGGGGCTGGTTATTGGAGCTGTAAGTCCAGGGACATCAGAACAGCCACGCCAAGGGATCACTCCCAGCATCTCAGGGAGGCTGAGCTGTACACACCTCCCCTCTCCAGGCTGTTCACAGAGCAGTGTGGCAGATGTTCAGAACTAAGACAGGGAAAAAGATCTCCATCCTTCAGTGGTTCCTCTGGAGTCACAGTCCTTGTGCCTTAAAGCAGATCCTTTCTGGGACTTGTGGTTAGCTGTGAGCTTTGTCACTTCGTGTCCCAAGTGACTTGCCCTTAGAGAAAGAACTACTTTCCATGAGTTGTCATGTCAGCAGTAGCTCTCGTCCCCATGTTTCCCTAGGGCTGTTATTTTGTTTTTTCTTCTTTTAAAGCATTTTCCTGTGCTCACTCCATAGCTCCAGGTCATTGCTGCTCTGTGTGTGGGTCACACACTCCCCGTCTTCCTCTGCAACCCCCAAGCTTCTGCCCAGCTGGAAATCAGTAGGAAAACTCTTGCACTGGAGGCTGAAAAGACACTTTCCATGTTCTTGGGTAAACAAATCCTTTGGACACCAGCAGTTGGTAATCGATTCCAGCCACCACTGGCCTTTCATGAGCAAAGATTCAAGGTTTTTGCAGCTACACATTGCTGCCAAAGCCACCTCCTCTCTGGGAATGCACAAACACTCCGGTTTTGCTCCCTCCCTGAAGTACAAGCCCCTGATCTGATGTCCTGACCAGCTGGCTGGCAGCAGGCAAGTGCTGCCAGAGGATAAGATGAATGATTTATCCTTGTGCTACTGTCAGAGTTTTTGAGACTGATGTCTCTCTAATTAACATCTTCACCTTCATAAATTCTTCATTAGGATTTGTATCTCTGGTACTTTGCAGATGTTTGCGGGTGATATCAGCTAGATTAGGCATGGTTTCCCTTCCAGGTGTCTGAATGGGTTTTTTCCCCCCAGCAATGACTTCAGCTGTGCCAGGCAGTGTCTCTTCCCCTTGGCATAATGAACTTCCCCTAGACATGGCACTGATGACAAAGGAGCCACATTTTTGCAGTAAGAATGCATTGGCTTTAACAACAGGCAGTTAAATAAAACCGAAACTCCCTGCAGATACAGAGAGCAACAATAAAATAAAAGCTTTTAAACTGCACTGCTCTCCATGTCTGCAAGCAGTGGGTGCCAGCAGAAAGGAGGCCAGCTCCAAACAATCCCAGCCTTGCCCCACACTCGCCTTTCAGACTTTGAACGTGTTTTGTTTTGATATCTTATAGTTGAGATTTTCTGTTCTCTCTAATTGTATTTAGTGCCTGGCTTGGGAAAGGCTGTTGTGCTGTGAGTGCAGCTGTACCCCTGCTCCCTGCACAGCCCACCCGTCTGCTCCGGAGCTGTCAGGTGGGAAGGCTGCCTTCAGGGTCTGTTTTTGCCAAGGAGATGTTGAAATTTTTGGCTGGTTCTTCAAAGGTCTGCAGCGGCCCTTGATGTTCCTCACCGGAGCAGGGCAGCGGAAGAAAGCCGCCTGGGAAATGCTCTCCGGAAGTGAAAACGGAATTCTTTAATGCTCTTGAAGAGCAAATAAAGTTTCTAAGTATGAGAAGCAGCCCACACAGCCTTTAGACATGTTTGTACCCAAACAAACCCACGTTGTACCCAATGTATTAATTTCTTTAGCACGTATGTTGCTCCAAATAAGCTATTGGGTAAGGGTGGATGCAGGAAGGAAAAATCCAGGACAGGTTTGCCTTTCCCACAACACTAGCCTGATCTTGTATCCATGATTACTCTAGTTGGTCAGGAGGGTTATATGAGATAAGAATGTTATTATTAATTTGACTTGTATGTGTAGGACAGGGTGGCCTTGTTTTTTCTTAAAAAAGCTCTTAAATTGGTCCAGTTCAAGCTAAGGGACCAACTCCTTCCCCTTCCGTTAAACCCCATAATTATGTCCAAGGGTATTTGAAATTTCAGCATATTTCTCAGAATTTTCTCTTTTGTTTCCTTTGCATACTCTGGATGCAGCAGCACCAGCCATTCACAGATGCAGTGCATCCATGTCACTTTTAAAACCTGTTATATTAACTCTCATCCCCTCTGGGCTGACCTCTGTCCACAGAGTATAACACACCCCAGGGATTTCCATTACAGCCCTGCACTCCATCCCTGGCCTTGTGTGTGATTTGGTTGGATGTAACACTTGGTGCTGCAGAGAATCTGGCCGATGAGAATAGATGGGGAAAAAGGTGCAGTAATTTCTTTAGAGATGCCAGCCACCACTATTTTAAGGTGTAATTTGTGCTTCTGTCTGCACAAATCCATCTAGAGCTAAAGCATGATAAAACAAGTTGCCCTTTAACATTCTTTAACTCCTGTTCTTTGCTGCTAGGAGACAACTTCCAGGGTGAGGCAGCTGGATTTATATATATGGAGAAAAGTTGGAGTGGAAAAAGAAGCAAAATGACAACTGTGGTGCAAATTGCAACAACCCTAATGACTGAGGCAGCAGCCAGGTCTGCTCCTGCATGCCCAGATTGTGGTGGGGAGATCCTAGCCGTGTACCAGCCCAGGCAGCCCAACCCCTCACGTCCACACAAGGCAGGACAGGGCAGGCATGTGTTTTAGTGTGTTTGTGCTTCAAAAGGATCCTCAGGTGCTCTCCAAGCCCAGCTCTGGCTTTGGATTGTTAGAATAATGGAACCATAGAATAATTTAGGTTGGAAAAGCCCTCTAAGATCATTGAGTCCAACCATTCCCCCAGAACTACCAAGGCCACCACTAAACCATGTTCCTAAGTGATGCATCTAGAGAGCTTTTAAATCCCTTCAGGGATGGTGACTCCACCATTTCCCTGGGCACCCTGTGCCAAGGCTTGCTACCCATTTTGGTGAAGAAATTTTTTCTAATATCCAACCTAAACCTCCCCTGGCATAACTTGTGGCTGTGTCCTCTTGTTACCTGGGAGAAGAGACTGATCCCCTGCTGGGTACAGCATCCTTTTGGGAGTTGCAGAGAGTGAGAAGGTGCCCCTGAGTCTCCTTTTTCTCCAGGCTGAGCACCCCCAGCTCCCTCAGCCACTCTTCATGAGACTCATGCCCTTGACCCCTCCCCAGATCTGCTGCCGATCTCTGGACATGAAAAGATCACTTGGGACCATTTCTTATCACAACTAAAAATGAGGTGCAATAAAACCAATTTCTTCTTTAGATATCAATATTCACCTCTCTCATGTCACCATGATTCATCCAGCTTGCTTTAAAGCTGACAGAAGCCAACTAAGAAAAAAAAAGGAGAAGTAGAAATAGCAATTTCCCCTCCCCAGTTTTCACAGTGGAACTTGCTGGACATAGGGTTGAAGGGATTGACAGAGTATTGCACACCTTTTGGGGAATGTCTTGAAGAGAATAAGCCATGTATCAGATCTTCAGGACATGTAAGTCAGCTCCATCATATAACTCCATCAGCTGAAACTCTGCTATAGAATATTCTGGTTCTTTCCAGTGCATACTTTTAACAAACTCACTGGCCAAATCTTGTGTCTTTCCCTAATTCATTCAAGACCCATGCTATAAATCACCCTTGACTTTGACCCATGAAGGAAAACTAACGTGACAAATCCCTTTCTGTATTAATTTTTGTCAAAACATTGTTTATGACAATGGGTAGGTTGGTGATAGCTCTGGCTATTGTTGCCCAGGACTCTGTGGGTTTGATAAATGCTCAGCTGGAGTCCATGTGGATGCCTTTCCTCAGCTCTTCGTTTCGCATGTTAAGACTTGTGCCTTACAGTGAAGAACCTGATTTATTAAAAAACACCTTATAATACAGTAAGACAGATGTCAGCAATGTTAAATACCTCCATAAATTTTGCCTCTCTGGAGCAGATCAGATGTGCAATTATTTGAGGCATGATGAAGGCGTCCTGCATCGAGGCAACATTTTAGTAACCTGATAACGTGAGCAGTTCTTGCCATGTGCTTACAGAAATGAGGTTATGGGATTGCACTGGCTCTCTCTTCTCCCACCATAAATATTTCAACTTTATAGGTATTTCCAGCTTAACTTAACAGAGGGCTTATACCTGATGGGTTGCAGGTGACAGTGCAGGGCACCTGTATCTGATTTTTTCCATGACATGTTGGAGATGTGCAGGTCTGAGATAGGCTGTGCTGTGCATGTGGCTGTTCACCTCCACAGGAGTTTGAAGTAGAGCCTCTGGCCCTGCCTGGAGCTTTCCTTTAGAGAGATGGCAGATGCAGGCACTAAAAAAGCCCTAAGGGATTTTTCTGCATGTATTTATGCTTTCCTGCCCCTACAGAAGAGTTTCCTTCTTCTATTCCCAGGGTGTTGTCCACGGTGTGTCCCTTTGCTTGTCTCCACCATGTCACTGCCAGGTTCTTGAAGCTCCTGGGGCTGTTTCCAGCCCACACAATGCTGGGCTGGCAGCACAGAGCCTGGGGAAAAACCCAGCCTGGAGCACAGCCTGGGGCTGCAAATTTTCATTCCCAGGTTGTGGCTCAATGTGGAAAATGTGTGCTGTTCACTTGTCTTGCTCGCTCTTTCTGTAAATTAGTAGTGCCAATTAACTTCCAAAAATAGGTGGCATGTTAAGGATTTCAAAGGTTGTAAACTATTATATATGTAAATATCTGATATAATTCAATCAGAATTAGCATGAACCTTCCTTGTACAAGTAAGCATTTGTTTCCCAAGACACAGGCTCACAATATTATTCAATTATTTTGATTATATTAATAATATTTAGATTGACTGTTTAGATTTCTTCACCAAAAGGGTTGGAACAGGATGCCCAGGGCAGTGGTGGAGTCACCATCCCTTGAGGGATTTATAAAATGTGCAGATGTAGCACTTGGGAACATGATTTAGTGGGGGGTTGGCAGTGCTGGATTAAGGGTTGGAGTTAATGGTTTTAGAGGGCTTTTCTAACCTAAGTGATTCTATGAATGTATAATTAAACACATATATACATATGTATATATATACAGGAATTGCAGTTCTGTTCCAATGCATGTCTGGGTTTCTTTCTGAGAGAAACAAGGCACATGGGGACTGGGAAGCAAAGGTGAAATGTTTACATCAGGGCTGGGAAATGCTCCTGAATCCTGTGCTATGAGTTTGTGGAGACAAAATCACACAATTAATTCCTTTAAAAAAACCCCATTGTGGATTTTTAAGGGTTTGAAATCGTTAAAGAGGGTGGAATTTGCATAATCAATGTGATAGCCTCAATAAACCGTTTGATCCTTTGGCATGCAGGAGTTACACACACTGTGGGTTTTCCCCCCTGAAATGCAGTAGCTGCAGCTCTTCTGAGCAGGTCTGTGAGGAGGCACCAGCCAAGGAAAAACCTACTGAGGGTCAGCAGAGAGATGAGAGCCCCAGGGCTCAGCGGGTGCTGACAGCCATGATTTATCTCTCTCCATTGTAGGGCGAGTGAAACTGCCCCCACACCTCTGTTTTCATGTCTCTAACACAACCTCACCCAGCGTTTGCATTTTGTCCCACTGCCAAGCACTGTGCGAGCCCCTGCCGTGCCTCCCTGCCATCAATCACCAGAGCCTTTCCCTGGCTGCCCTGGGCTTCCTTGGAGACTAAAACCTCCTTATCATTCACAAATAATCTTGTTACAGCTTTATACTTTGCTCGTATGATCCACTTATCAGCCAATAAATCTGAGCCAGAGCAAACAGTGGATAACGGTGGATTCACTGGTTCCTGGTATTGATTCCCTGAGCTTGGGCTGGGGCACTCAGGCAGTTCCTAAACAATCTGTTTTCCCAGTGATGCTTAAAGCAAACACACCTCACCCCAGTTCTCCCTGCCATGAACCTGGGCAAAGTTGATTCTCCAGTTCTCACCTTGAGAGGTTTGCTGTGCAGCCACCCTCGGTCCACATCTTGTTCTGTGGGTAATAAACCACTCTGCCCTCTCCTGAGCCTGGGCATGGGCAGAGCAGCCAGAGCAACCAGAATTCCAGACCTGCATTTCCCAGCCTTCCCACTTTCCTCTGCTTTGATATATTTATTCTGGATTTCAGGACAAAAGTAGGATTTAATGAGGAAGTTGAACTTTTTCTATGGTTAAAAAAATCCAGGTTGGGGGGAGGTTTCCATGACCTAGGTCACCATGCTCATGCTGAGGCATCAAAAAACCCCCTCCAAAACCATCAAAGCAGGAAAATTCAAGTTTGACAGTTTTGTGTGTGTTGTAGGTGAGCCGGGAGCTAAGATTTAAGTGGCAGGTAAAGGAGTTCATTGCAGTAGTTTTGAAATATGGACCTATAAATCTCCAATTTTCTACATGCACAGCCAAGCGTGTTCCTGTATATTTATTTTGTTGAATGTTAAGTGGTTCAGTTTTACTGTGGTTGCCTTGATTTTTTTTCTCAGTGGAGTTTAATTCAACATAAGCCCTACTACTTAGTCATTTTGTTCATATTTCTTCATTTAGATGCTTGTGCAAGGAAAGGTTAGGAGCAATCAAAAAGTACTGGAAGCAAAATAAATGTTCTCTAATCTCTCTTCAAGCCCAGACTGAAATGTTATTAGTACTTCTGGGCTTGTCTGGATTAGTTTCTTAAGAAGCTGAAGCTGAACAGATCTAACTAGATTACTAATTTAGTAAAACACAGCCTCTCCAGGGACTGAGTCAAGTTAAGTATCATGTTGCTTAGTTTCTCTCCATGGCTTCTGTGGTGGATTCATCCTTCTTTGAAACAGGGAATGATGTGACAGAGGAATGTGAGCACCCATCTTGTGGGTACCACATGGCAGCAGTGGGTGAAGGGCATCTTCAGCCTCTCCTCCTCACCCTGCACCTTGCTGTGTGTTTGGGTTAAGAAATCTGGGCTGGAAACAGCTCATGTCTTACTGCCTTTGCCACAATGGCAACTTGAATCTTAGCCTATGGTGATGGATATTACCACCCTTTTCAACCAGAGTAATTTCTTCATTCCTCTGAAATCTAGTGTCTTATACTTTGTATGGTGAGGAGATACTGATATGGAAAAACAAGATGTTTTTCTGGTGCGTTTGAACATTGCACAGAGTGTTGCTCCTCTTGAGAGGGGAGACATCTGTGAGCAGGTCCAAAGGTTTCATGGTTGGGCTCCTGGGCTTGAGAGATGCTGCATTCTTCCCAAATCCCCTGAGCCAGGAGCAGTATGGAAGGAGCACAGTACAGAATTACTTTTTGTAATACATGGGCACCGGGCACACAAAATCAAGCTTGTTTTCAATGAAAAGATTTGTTTCAACTTCGTACCTGGTGCATGAATGACTGAGGCAAGTCATGGGCACAGGGGTGTAAATTGGCTGGAAGTGGAGGTGTACTGACCTGTGAAAATGGGGTTCTTGGTTATCAGTGATTAAAGCTCCAGAAAGTGCCCAGTGAAAGTGCCCACCATGTCCTGCTGTGCCTGATGCCCAGGGAGGAGTAAATGCATTGACTGCTCAGTGGGTTCATACACAGTGATGCAGCCCCTGAGCAGTAATTAAACCACTTTATTTACGTGTTTAAACACATGTTGTAGCCTCACCCATCACTTAAAGGAGAGCAGAGGAAACAGGGCATCACCCAGAGAAAGCAGGTGATGAGCAATGTCCCATGCTGCTAGAGATTCCTGCACCTGAGCTATGTCTGAATTGAAACAAAAAAAAGTACTTAGAGTCAAGGAATTGAGAGTTAATAGTCAAATATTTAATAAGCAAGGAAAGGTTAGGACTGAATGGGTTTGGCTGCTGGTGGAGTTCCTCAGTAAGAGCAAACTGACTCAATGGGATCCCTCTTTCTGTAGGAGACAGGTGGGCAGCTCCTGCTCTGGGATCCTTGGTGCTGCTCCAGCATGGTCAGTGTCACCCAGAGTACAAAGTGGCTCCAGTGTCCTCAGCCTGAAGAAAGCCAAACTGTGAGATGAGTTGGATCCTTCCCCCCATTCTCCGAGCACGGCTGATTGCAGCATCTGGTTGTAAGTGTGAGAGTAATTCCTTGTGGGCTTTACTATTGGTGGTAGGAAAAAGATTGTGTTTTGTGAGGTTTCCACAAGTGACACCTGCACTTCAACAGCTGAAGTGCCCCGAGGCAGCTCGTGTCTCATTACTTGAGGCTGTTTTTTAACCCTTTCCACAAGGATGGCTCCTGTGACTGATGTTTGGGACTTAGGCACTGTTTGGGACTTTGGGCTGTCCTCAGGTGGGAATGAACAAGGTAAGACTGGACTTATGTCCTGTTTCCCTCCTTCCCTCCCAAATAACTCATTCAGGATGGATTGGTTTTTGGAGGTGTCCCCTCTCATTTCCTGTTCAAGGACTGTGCAGAGATAGCTCAGCTACCACCATTCTCTTGTGTGAAAATCTCATCTTAGGCTCCTCACAGAGCCAAAGTTCCCACTGAGCAACTATTCAGTATGTGTAAACAGGTCAAAATCCCAGGGGTTTGGGTCACTTCATGGAAAAGAAAACCTGCTCACATTTAGGGACAAAATAGTTTCACAATTGCAATGGATCTGCCAAGGAAAATACATTCAAGCTACTAAGGAAGAAATCAGAAACTTTCTTGCTGAGATCAGAATAGCAAAGCATAGAAACATGAAGCAATTTGTCTCCTGTATGAGCCATATCCAGAATCAGCAACAATAAGTCTAAGTTTAAGCAAACAGTGAATTTTTCTCAGTTCATTTTCTATTTCCATAATTTTTGATAGGAAAATTGAGTTTACACATAACCCTGACACGTTAGTTTTCTTCCAGCTGCTTTCTATTTGTGAAAGTGTGTGTGTCATATTTATCTTGTACTCTTTAAATAACCACAATTTTATTAGTAACTCCTTATAACCTCTCTAAACATAGCACTATTTTGGGAGGAACATGACAATTTTGCGTAAGAAAACATGAAGTGTTATATAAAATGGGAGAGGAAGGGAAGTCAATGATGATAAGTGGAGCTGAGCAGAATGTTTCTGGATAGTTTTGTGGAGGAGAATGTCCCTTTGCAAAATCAATATTTGCAATGGGCAAATTTCAGTGCTGTGAAGTATTTTTAATTTCCTTTTGGAAAAATTAAATTGATTTCGTAGCCTTACCGGAAAGGCACTTCTCAATTCTCTTTCTGGCAGGAAGCAGTGTGGATAAAAGTCTTCTAAGCAAGCATGTAAAAATACTAAAAACCCCTCGCCCTGAGTGCTCCTAAAATTGAATTGGATTATTACATATTTTTTATTCATGCTTAACTCCATGTCCTAGTGTAGGATGAATATTCTTTAAACATTACACATTTTTGTGGGAAAGGACTTCCATGTTCTCGTGTTAAAATAAACAAATAAAGATGCCCACTAATTTCCCACTTTTAATAATACTACCTCTATGTGGTAACAGGGTTGGGTTACACACTGGTCTGTCTAAGCAATTTATCATCCGTGCAACTTTCAACATCCAAATGATCTCAAAAATCTTTCTATGCTTAGAGCATCACAAAATGCTTACATGGCTAGTTTGGCCCCTTGCTTTTCTGGTTCAGACAAAAATTACGAACTTGATGTGTGGAAACAATGGTTTGATTTTTGCCTCCCCCTAATATTTCTAGGCATGATAATGGGGACATTGATCCTATTTATGCAGCAGAAAGATTTTTGTCTGATTTGAGACTTTTCAGGTTTGTTTTTTCTTTCGATTTCTGAACAGGTTTCCAGAAAAATGCATTGACAATGCTGAAGGTATTGCTGTGATTCATGACTCCTTCATATTTTCCAGTAAAAAAGTGCTTAATCCACTTAAGCCCCTTCAAAATTAATTGGCACGTTTAGCAGTTTCCAGTAATAAATATGATTCCATCTGTTCCATTGTTTCCTGCTGAAAAGTTGTTTTGATTTTAATTTGTTTCTGATGGTTCCCCCCAGCCTCTGTTTGGGGAAATCTTTCCCTTTTAATTCATTTTGTTTGGAGACCGAGCGCGCCGGCAGCGTTTCCCTGTGCTGGGGCTGCAGCTGCCGGGGATGGCGGGAGGTGCCTCTGCAGAAAAACGTGCCTTGGTGCTGAAATGGGATGGGATGTGATCGAATGTTGGAGTTCCTGGAGCACCAGACCTGTGGGAAGTGGCTGAGGGAGCTGGGGTTTTTAGCCTTGAGAAGAGGAAGGCTCGTGGGAGATCTGATTGCACTCTAGAGCTGCTGGAAAGGAGGTTGTGGCCAGGTGGGGATTGGTCTCTTCTCCCAGGCAACCAGCGACACAAGGGGAATGGCCTCAAGTTGCACCAGAGGAGGCTCAGGTTGGATGCTGGGAAAAATTTCTTCACTTAAGGAGTGTCACTGTTGAACTGCTAGCAGAGTGAAGAACCAGGCCGGCTCAAATGTGGCAAAATTCTGATTTTATTATTTAATTCTAAAACTTATATAGACTTTCAAAGGTCGTCCGGATTGGGCCAATTCAAAACCTCCCCCTAGGCTGATTGGCCAGGCTTGAACCACCTATCTTTCCAGAGACTGTCTCAATAACATCCAAACTTTATCTTTATTTATAAAAACACAGGAAGAAGAAGAGAAAATTCCCATGGGAAAGAGTCTATGCTTGCCACAAATGAGTGGTTAAATATTTGAAGAGGCTGCCCAGGGAAGCAGTGAAATCACCATCCTTGGAAGTGTCCAAAAAATGAGTAAATGTGGCACTTCACGGTATGGTTTAGTGGGCATGGGGGTATTCAGTCAAAGGTTGGATTTTATGATCTTGGAGGTCTTTTCCTACCACAATGATTCTATGATTCTTTGAGTTCCTGTAGGCAACAGCAGAGCTGAGGGTTGTCATCAAAAACTGGTGATCTTGGCACAAAGCAGATATATTTTCACATGGTAATTTTCTGAACTTGTGTGTGGCTCTGCTCACCCTCCCTGCCTCCCTAATTTCTGCGTTTGAGCATAGCCAATATCTACTATCCTGCTTGTGAAATATTCACAACGTCTCTTTAAATGCAGCCACAAGGTACTGCTGAATGTTTTCCTTGTTAAAGTATGGCACAGATGAAAGCAGAATGTGCTGTCCCTTGCCTGGTGACTGCAAGGTTCCTGATGGTGTGGAGACATGCTCATAAATCCAGTAATTGGTGGGCATATTTCTGCTGCTGAGGATCACCACAATCTCTTCCCAGAGGAAAGCAGATCCCTGGTTGGACATAGCTTTCAGTCCTGACAGCTGGGGATTGATTACCTGAAGCTATTTTTGATTTATATTTTTCTCATTCATACAAGCGCATAGCAATAACAGAGTGGCTTTGTAAGCATCTTCCTCCCCTTGAAAGTTCTGCTGCAAACTTGAGTTATATATTGATTAACTGTGGTTCTGATTGCTTTAATTTTATGACTTTGAATCCCAGGGTTTTTATCAACTTGCCTCTGGTGAACTTAGAGCTGGAGTAAAACACATATTTTATATGGATGGTTTCCTCCTTCCCTGTTAACATTTTAATCGCATTTCCCATGACCACACCCTACTGTGGAGTTTATTTTAATCTCGGGTTTTCTTGTGAAATTGTGGATTGTTCAGAATGTGCTTGGGATGCTGCAAGGTGGAAAGCTCCCCTTGCTTTGCTGATGAGGATCATGGTGGGTCCAAGTACCAAGGCAGGCAAACATTTGCTTCCTGAACTGAGAAGAATCAAATCTTCTTCCACCCACCCTGGGCTCCCAGTCTGAGCACTGCAGCTCTTGCTGATGATTTATTTTAAGTCAATTCCTGCTAGTGGTGACAGGTCACATTGGGTGATCTGTGTGCTTAATATAACAAGCAGAATCCATAGGGAATGTTATTTTTCTTGAGTTATAGATTGGTTGGTGATTCCTATGTCATGTGGTGCATAACTGGTATATAGATTTGAGCTAAACCACACACACGTGTATTGTCAGCAATCCATTTCTAAGAATTTGCTCATATTATCTTTTCCCTTTACAAACTGTCCTACAGCTAAAGCTATCAACATGGCAAAAAAATTGAAGCATCTGTTGAGGCTTTATTTGGTTTTTCTTCTGGGATCCTTAGAAGAAATTAAAAGATAGTTTGCAGGAAGGTGTTGTGAATTACAGACTCCTACTCACCTGGATGACTGTTCAGCCAAATCTGTGTGCCTGTCAGGGCTCTGCAGGTGATGCCCTCATGCATCTCCATCCCAGGACAAGCTGCACTGTCCCTGCTGGCTGCTCCTCATTGTCCTGAGGTCCATGGGGAACCTTGGACACTGTGTTATGGAGATGCAGTGTTAGCCCTTCCCGGTGAACATCTGGTCCTGTTTGCTATTCCTATCCTCCACCCAAATTTAGCAAATGTCCTTCAGTATTTTGGAGAGCTCGTGGCTGTGCAGGAGGACAAGCACCTTGATGAATAACACCACGCGCAGTGGAGCAGCGGAAATGGCCACAGATGAGGCGAATTTCGGGGGGGAGACAGAGGCAATCCGGATGTGAACCCGGAGGAGTGGGATGCCTGCAGATGGGCTGAGCCCTGCCGAACGCCGGGATAGCCCATTGCCCACGGACGAGCCGGGAGAGGTTTCTAGGACAACTGATGGGCTTTGGGAACAGGGAAAGAATGGAGCCAAATCTTAAAGTCAGATGAGGAGAAAATGAGTAACATCTGCTGAGACGTGTGAAAGAGCCATTTGTGCTCACTGCAACCCGAAGCCTTTCTCCAGCAGCCACGGCAGCGTGGGCCAGCTCGCTGTCCCCCACACAGGCTGGCTGGCTCAGGGGTCATTAGGGATGATTTATGTGCTCATTACAGCCACAGCTCTGGACACTGCCCTGTGCCTCACTGGTGTGTCCCCCAAAGCCTCAGCACCCACACAGGGGCAACACTTCACTGCTGTGGATTTGTAGGGAAAAGCCTCTGCCCTGTCCTGGGGCTGCAGAGGGGTGATATCCTGGGAATGCTGCTGCTGTACAATTATTAGTTATATTAATGGCTCAGAAATAACAGATTTCTGCCAATCTTTCACTCCTGACACTGCGGGTTCACAGAGCTGCATGCCCTCTGCATCTGCCTGGTCCCTCTCCCTGCTGATGTAAGGATAAATTTCCCCTTGACTCTGGTGGGGCAAATAACACCCCCTGCTTCTCTAGCTGGTCCCTCTCCTATTTTACCAGATCAGCTTTTTGCCTCTAATTAGGCTATTTTCTGCAGTGCAGAATGGGGTTGGAAATGCTTGAGCTGGAGGTAACGAACAGTCCAGAAGGATTGCACCTGTGGTTGCTAATCAGCGGCCGCTTCAGCAAGCTGAAATTAGGAAAGCACACAAAAGAGCGAGCAATTTTGAAAATGAGGATGAGCATCCCGAAATTTTTAAGAACAATTATGTTTTCACAGCTGTGCTGGTTGCCCCAAATGCATAGAAATCAAGTCAAAACCTAAACTCCTTTAACTCAAAGAAAATTAACCTTCATAGTTAAACTCAACGAGAAGTAAACTTACTTTCCCTTCAAATGAATAATATAGTCTTGAAAAAACCTAGCAGCAAGTTATGCTGTAATTATGTTCTTTGAATTAAAGTTTGTCAGTCCAAGCAAAATAAATAGAAACACAGGCAGGGCAATAGATATATTATACTTAAAGTAAAATTTGGCCCTGGTACGTTGTTTTCATGCTAAAGCTATGCCAAAGTTAATCTGCTGTAATTGTGTCTATTACCAGATTCTAGTATAAACAAAGGAGACAACCTGAGAGCTGTTGATATAATTCTTTCATTAACATCTTGTTGCCACCGTGGAGGGACTTGGCCAGATCTCATTTGTCAGGAATCAGGCCAAGAGTTACTGAATTACCCAGTAACTGTACATTTTGCTTTGAAGGCACACACAATGTTTCCATGAGGCTCTCACTCTGCCACTGCTGCTTAAGATCTGTGGGGAGGGGAATGCAAGAGCCCTTCCTTTTTCATGTGTGAGGAGCATTTGAGGTGGTCAGTGGGTGCTGATCGCCACAGCCAGGTGGGATGGGGATCCAGGAGTTGGGCTGAGCAGTGACCTGCAAAGGATGTGGTCCCTCTGCACCAAGATCTGGCTTAGGCTGGGAGCTGAGTCTAATTAGAGCTCTTTTCTTACTCTAAGAGCATCCTTTGACTAGCAACATTGAGGATTATTATGTATTTCTGATAGACAAATCTCCCTGCAGAATGATGCAAGGAGAGAGAGAGAACTCTTTCTTACATGGGTGGGAAATAATCCTGTGGGTTTAACCTTCGAGGATGCTTTTAAGGGACTCCTTTTTCTTCCAGTTCTGCCCCTCTGACACAAAGGAGGCAGTCTGTGGCTTGCTCCCACCCTGTTCAGAGCCTCCCTGGGTGCCTTTCTCTGGGGTACCCTCTAAAGACAGGCTTTTTGGTTGTCTTCTTTCTCTTTTGCTACCTTTCTGTGGGTTCTTGCCATTCCTTTCTTTCCTACATGCTGCTTTTGGGAGGCTGAAAGGTCTTCTCTGAACAAGTCAGCCAAAACCCACTCTGGCAGCAGGGTTAGGAAGGGTAACTGACGGCTGATGCCTCAAATTTTTGGTTTTGTTCTGGCCTGAAGGTCTCAAGGAGCTTTTCAAAGCATGACCTAATTCTGTGCCAGTATACAACACTGTTTCAGGGGTGTCTCAAAATAAAACTAACCTTTAATTCATACAGTTTAAAAAGATGCTGAGGAACAAAGCAAATGGAACTCTCTGCAATCTACATGTGTCACAAATGTAATAGAAGTAGAGAAAGAAATAGTTTGACCCACATTCCTAAAGTTATTAAGCAGCAGAAGTGAAAAAAATCCTCTCCAATGTTTGATACATTTTCCCTTAAGTGACTATTACTTCTTTTTTTGCATCCAAAATAGGAAATTATCGAGATTATGAAATCTGACGGAAATAGAGAAAGTAAGTAGGTAGGACAGGGTACTGAGGAAAGGTTAAATCCTTTAGCAAACCTTGTCTCCTTACATATAATGTGAAATACTCCAGATTTGATCATCTGCAGCTTATTTTATGTTCTTTACAGTTCATTGTTTTCTCCATTGGAAAAAAAATAATTTTTTTAGCTATCCCCTATGTGAGATCAGATGTTCATCAGTGTTCTCCCTTCTCTTTCCAAAGACTGAGTTCATTTGGCTGTTTCCTGGGAACAGTGTTCAGGGGAGACCATTCATTAAAAGGCACTGTGTTGTCATGAATGAAGGGTTAAAAAAATATCCCCCTCCCCATTAATTCTGTATGTATTAAAGTCTAATTTCTCATTCAGCTCCTTCTCCAGGGCATTGTCCATGTCACCCTGCTGTGACTGTGGGCACATCCCTGTCCCCCAAGGACAGGCTGCTTCATCTCCTTGCTTTAGCATGCATCCAATGCCCCTTGCTTGGGGAGATAAAGCAGTGATCTGCCAAAGCACCTTGCTGCACAAAAGATGAAATATGTTGATGGTTCAAGGAACAATTGCCCATCTGTGGGTTGATCACTAACCCTCAGTCTCCCTCAGTTGGTTGATGGATGGCAGACTGATTATATCTGCTGCCCACTCTCTTCTCCTTGAGGATCCTGAGAAAAAAAAACCCAAGACAAATTTATAAAGCTATCTCACCAACAGACTGAGAAAAAGGGAGAGAAACCAAAAGAGCTCACAGGCCTCAGGAAGGATTTATTCTTGACTCTGTGTCTGGGGCAGTGCCCATTTCCTACCATCCCACTGACTGATCTCCAGCTCCGTTACAATCAGGAGATGGCTCCTCAGGCTTTTTCCTCCTGCCCTGCACAAAGGAAGGGAGGCAGCTTCACCCAGAATGCCTTGGCTTGAGGGAGAACTCGTGGCACAAACCAGAGAGAGCAGGATCCCGAGGAGCTGTGTTTACACCAGCAGTTGGCTCCAGCAGCCAGCGATGCACATGGAAAATATGCAAGCTGGGAAGTGTCTGCTGGCTCTGGCTCCTTGTATGTCCTGGGCCATTATTTCCTGCATAAGCACCTCATGAAAATATCAGAAAGAGTGTGGTCCTGCTAATGGAGATCTTTTGGTCTGCTCTGAAGAACTGTGATGGGAACGCAGTGTAAATCAAGGAATGAGGTGGGTGAAGCTGGAGCTGTGCAGTCACATTTTGACTTAATGTGTGTACTGGGAGCCCTTAGTGCATTTCCTTGGCCACTACTGAGAATGGACCATGAGAGATTGTTTTTGCTGCTGGCAAAGATGTGAACTCCTTGATTTGTCTTCAGGAAAATCAAGCTATCTGACTGGAACTAAAACCAGGGTTTGTCACTTCAAGAACAGATTTTCCACTAACAAATGCTACATATGCACTTCAAAATTCCTTAATTTTGTGTGCTTTTGTGTGCAGTAAACAAGGTTTTTGTGCCTGTTTTCCTATATAAATATTTATAACAAAGTTGGTGGCTACTGGTTGAATGTGAATGTTTGTTGTTCCCAGCATTTTTGGACATGATCTACCAAAGATTTACATGTGGTTCTAATACACAGCAACTTTCTACTGCAGGCAGGCATTGGATTAAGAACAGCTCCAGGAATTGATTCTAGAAGAAGAGAATTAGATAGACTTTTATGTGTAGAAGGTTGTTAATCAGAAGCTGTTTTGGTAAAGATGCTTGGGAACAGAATCCTAGAATCAGTCATAGAATCATAGAATCATAGAATTATAGAATCATAGAATCAGAAAATGGTTTGGCTTGGAAAAGACCTTAAAGATCATCTTGTTCTGAACCCCTGACAGGTTGAGCATGGGGACATGACTGTAATGATTTCAGTGACTGTTCAGTGGGTGTAGCAGGGTTATATATAAATACACCAATTTTTCTGTAGATTTTGAAAAGGTTTGTGTCTCCCAGTGTCTCACCCTGCCCTGCCTGCCAAAGCTTTGTGCATCAGTGTTTTTCCTTTATGCAAAGTGGATGAGCAGAAGTTATATTTGAAATGAATCAGCAGTAGCCAGCAATGTGTGTGGGCTACATGGCAAAATGCTGGATGCCAGATGAGGTGACACAGAGACTCCTCATTCTCCTCAAGCAACAAGGAGAAGAGAAGATGCCATCATCCTTCAGGAATATGCGCAAACTCTCTCCATAAAACCAGTTTACTTGAAATGCAAACAATTATAATTTGACAAACCATGTTCTGCCAGGAAACAAAATAAAGAATTTTCCTGGATTTGCTAGTGAGAAAATGAGTGGGATTTATTTTAATCTGAACCAGATTTCGTAAATTCTGGAAGAAGAGAGTGGACCTTGCTGTGCAGAGGCTGATGAGGAGCTTGGGGAGTTGATGGCATGCTGGCATCTCACTGCTGGATTGGTGACACTGTGTATGGATTGTGGTGCCACCAGCCCAGCCTGGCCTGTCCCTCTGCCCCTGTGTGCAGGGTAGGAGGTAAAGTGGAGAGCAGCTTAAGCCAGGCTTGAGTACTGGCAGCAAACATAAAGTTCAACTCTTTTTTCCCCCTCCATTTAGTGGGAAAGTTACAGTCCTGACTTTCTCACAGCATTAACCTTCCCCGGGCATTTTGCGGGATGGCAAAGTTTGGCAATGTTGGAGAACTTGTGTTTTAAAACTGTGTGGCCTCACTTGAGGCATTTGAAGTCCCAGGGGCCTGGCAAAGCTGTCTGGTTATGTCCTTAGCATTTGGCTTCTGAGAAAGCCTGGAGAAGGGCAAAAGTCTGCAATATATGGAAGTGCAGTATTTGCATTACTATCCAAAAAGAGGGTGAAAAGGGACCATAACTCAGGGTAAATCATGGCCTTAATCTGTGCTGTCACAGACAAAACCCCTCACTGTGTTCAAAGAAAACCAATTCATGTCTACTGCATTTGTTCCTCCTTCCCCACACCTACACTCAGTTGCCTTTTACAGCTGCAGCTCCAGGACACTGCAAGGTGTGTGATATCCTGCTCATGTGGCACCTTCTCAGTCCTCCTCTCAGGCTGTGACACACATAATCCTGCCACCAGCAGAATGCAACAGGTAATAAATTACACTCTGTACAGAAGCAGTTCTTGCAGTACCCATAACATGTTTGGACTTGTTCTGATTGTCCACAGCCCCTCCATTACATTGGCATGCATGGAAAATACCTGTTGTGTTTTAAAAGGAGTGTCTGGAGAGGAGAAACGAGCAGTGTGGAGATGGGAATTAATACATCATGTGTAAACTGGTCATTTTTGCTTTCTTTGTTTTGCTATTTGTTAATGGTCCAAAAAAGTACCCTTGACAACAGATGGAAAATGAGTCCCAGTATTACCAGGGGCTCCAGTGAAGATCATGGCCCATTGCACAGGAAGGATGCGTTCACTTCCAGAAGATCTTACAGTCTAATTTAAGCCAGAAAACAGAAGGAAGGTAGATGAGGAGGAGGAGTGTGGGGGAAGAAGAGATAATGCCTCCAGGAAAGTCATTAAGGAACACATGCCTTCCTGACTTTATGTCTTTTAAAAGTATATTTTCTCTTTCCTGTTGGGCTTTGAACCTTTCTGAGTTTATTTAAGCTATTGCAAACTTGCTGACTTAGGGAGCAAATAAGCCTTAGGGATCAAAGCAGCTGGTATTGTCAGAGGTATTGAGGGTGAAATAACACATTAGCAGAAGGAGAGCAGAGAATAAAAAGAGAAAGAAAATCCAACTTGATGTTTTGTTCTCCTTTGCTTTTAGCCTCCATCCTAGCTTGATCCTTTTCATTTGAACAGGTATTAATTTTCTTTGTGTTTATTCCAACAGTATAAATATTTAATGGTCCTAGATTACAGAGTGGAAACATGAGATTAGCTCCAACCTTAAAGATTTGTTGCAGGGTCTCTTCCTCACATTTGGATGACTTCCACATTGCAGGGAGGAACATCTCCCATCTCTGCAGGAGGAGCATCTCAAGCTCTATTTTGAGTTCATTTTCTTTTTTAGGTCTTGTTTGAGGCTGAGAAGACATAAACACCTCGCCCACTCCCAGTCGCTCCATTGCTATTTTATGATGACATGCTGTGACAGAGCAATAGCTCTGGGTTATCAGGGTGACTGGGGTATGCAGGTTCATGAGCCTGAATGCTCTTTCCTTCCTGCAGCAAGCAGCCTTTGGGCTTTGAGCTGTGCAGAGCATTAGGCATGGAAAAATCCGTGTGAATATGGTCAATGTGGGTTGTGTGTGCAATATGGAAGGATCAGTGCAGATATGGTGAAGTTACTTGCACCAGTTTTTGTTCTGCAAGTAGGCAGATATTTCCATCTCAACTGCTTTAATAAGACAAGAGAGAAACACAGAGTAAGGAGCACTGGCCACTGATTTTCAGAATGGTGAAAAGTAATTGAGATTGCAGTACTTAGGTCGCTGGAAATCAAGCCACACCTTACAAAGCCCATGTATCAATTTAGGTGCCTAATTTAAAGCCAAAAAAATGGGGAGGAAAAAAAAAGGAAGCTAATTATGATGACATAAAATGGTGTAACAATTGGTATAACTGGAGATTGAAGCCAAAGCCTGTGAGATATCAGACAGTCTCACCTCTGGGGACAATGAGGGTTTGCCTTTGCCAAGGCAATCAGCAATGCTGTGGGAGAGGCCATCTCCAAGGTCCACATAAAGCTCTCTGACTTCTCGGACTATCAATGGATCAGAGACATAATGGAAAACAGGCAAAATTCAGACACCCAGACAGTCTTGTCCACTGCTCATGGACAGAGCAGCACAGCTCAGTCACATCTCACTCCAACAGAGCTCCAGCTCACACAAAGCTGACAGCACTTTAGGGGATTAATTAATTAAGCACATCAAAATGTAAAACAACAAAAAGCACTTCAGACAAAATGCAAAGAGAGAGATGATCTAAAGGAGAGGCTTGCATTAACTCCTAAGCTCAACCCACAGAAACAGCAGGTTTTGCAGGACTTTAGAACTCACGTAATTAGATGGTTTTGCTGAGCACACAGCTCAAGTGATGTCAGAGCCCATCAGGATCCCCAGCTTGTCTTTTAAATCCATTTCTGCCCTGGGAATGAGTGCTGCAAAAGGAGCTTAAAATATTCATTACCAAAACTCATAATTCCAGCCCCAAAATGTTCATGGTGATTTTCTCTGTTGGTTTCACTGGGGTTTGGGAAGTTGCCAGCTGTATTATATGATAAGCCACAGCCAGTCAGTATTGACAGAGGAATCACAAATGAAAGTGTAAAGGGCTGCCCACTTTCCTTATCCTTCAGCTAAAAACAAGCCTTCAAAACTTATGTGCTCTGCTCTAAAATCCTTTTACCCAAATAACATTTAAATCTGTGTCTCACAAGTGTGATTTCACAGCATTAATATGACACTGCCATTAGCATGTGGAAGTGTATGTGACATTCCAGTGCACATATTTTTAGTGAAAATGGGACAGATTCACAGCTCCTGCAAACCACCAAGTCCCTTTTTATGGGTCTCCTCTGATTTATGCAAGCTGAGATTTTGAGGCAAACTCAGTAGCCTGGTCTCCAGCCACTCTTAAAAATTATGATATCAAAGTACATTCTCTAGGGAGTCAGAGTGAAGCTATAGCAACTTTTCCTTTTAGCTGAAAGACCTAAAACATTGCTGAAAAAAATGTTTCCAGGCAATTAAAATGATTAGGCTTTTTTTTCCCTTTGAAAAAGGAAACAAAAAGAAGTATTTATTTATTTCACTTAAACCCTTAATCTGTTTCTTCTAGGAAATGCAGAAAAAAATACCTAGGAAATTTTGGAAATACTCATACTTCTTTTTGGAAATACTGCCAAGCTAACACTAATATGGTATTTAAACATGCTAATCTATTTCTGAGAACCATTTTGGAAAAGTCAGAGAAAAAAACCTCCCCACTGCTAATGAGAAGCTGGCTGTTTCAGATCACTTTGGGTTGAATTCTGTATGTGTTTCTTGTTTGGATTTACTCAGTGTTTTAATTAATTCATCTCACCTCAAATAGGCCTAAAGTGCAGTGTTCAGCAAATTAGTGTCATTGTGTCTCAACAGACAGGGCATTAATTACTTTTGTAATTGGAAAAGGAAGCATGTGAGGAGTAAATATGCCTTTGCCTCTTTTGGATGCTTAAAAATTCCTCCTTTTAATAGGTGTTGGCAAAGCTCAGAGCTGTGGGGGACTTGACTGGGGAGGTCCCCGCATCCCTGGGATCCAGGAGTGATGCTGCTGCACCATACATGGCATCACCCAGGATGCAGCCTCAGCATGTGGGAATTGCAGTTGGTATTTTAAAAATCCAGGCATTCATGGCAGCATTAAGAACCCTTTGAGGGCAATGTAGCCCAGTGGATTGATTGAGTCACATCAGTGTGTGCTGCAAAAATGTATTTGCCTTAGTGTGTGAATAAAGGCAGTAGGAGTTTCTCTTCTCTCTTGTCTTGATAGCAAAACAAATCACAAATATTAGAAATGGAGGAGTCTTGCCCTAACGGCCAGAAGATGGTCTTAATAACTGTGAAAGTAAATGAAGAGGTTGGTTGTCTTTTGATTTTGAGCCATCAGGCTAAGGAAGGTGTGATTTCCACTGTACATCCGAAAGGGTTTGAGAACACAGGATAGTGTAATCTCATTACTCCAGATAGAGAAATTAAAAACAACTGTAATTGACTGCAATTGGACCAGGATCCAGTGAAGCAATGAAGCTTCCTATGAGTGAGGAGCATCTGCTGGGATTGCTCAAAGTGCTCATCATTGGACTCTTTTCTTGCCTACAGGGGCAAATGTGAGAAGCAAATAGATGCCATAAGCTTTTGTTTCTGTAATTTAAGATAAAAACATTTCAGGCACCTGCCATGGCTCTGCTGGCAGGTCAAAACACCGTGTGCCCACCAGGATGGTCCATCTAGGAGGTGTCAGCTGAGGGGTGATGGAACAGAGAGCTTGAACCTCTGCGTTTGGAATCAACACCTTTCTAGAGAAATGTGGTAGAAATTTCACCTTTAAGCAATCCCAGCCTGAGCCACTCTCTGTCCTGTGAGAGGAAAGGAGCCTGACTATTGCCTTCCTCCTTCCCTAGAGCATGGCCTAGGCTTGACTAGAGGAGTTATTGGCAATTTCTGGTCATTTACTCTTTTTTGCAGAGTCTGACTCCACAGTACAGATGCTAAGGCACAGCTGTTTACCATTTTTTACTGGTCAAGCATGTGAATTGTCCCCTGGTAGGTTGCCTTTTTTTTTGTTTGTTTGTTTTAGGTCTAATATCTTCTGGCAAAATCTGTGGTTTTTTTTTTTTTTGAATTCTCTTAATTAGTCACAGTGCCTGAGAAAAGACATGGAATGCTCCAGCAGAAGGATGTGTATGTCAGCTGTGGATTCCTTGCTGTCACCTTCGTGGCGAGGAGGCGTCTCAGCAGCTGTGCTATGATCATGAGCTCTCTGCTGTGTGGTCCCACTGCTCTGTCCCACGTCCCCACTTGGACCTGTCCCCAGCCTGGCTCCTCCCCTGGGCTCATCCTGCTCCTGCAAAGAGGTGCTGGAACTCAGCATCCATGCTGAAAGCCAGACAGCACTGTCTGAACATGAGAGGTGGGAGTGGGAGCTCCTCCAGGCTTTTGAGACCATTTGGGAACCATCATTTTCCAGGAAATATGTTTCAAATGTGGTTCTTCCGCCAATGCACCTCCTCTGACAGCCGGGGCTGCTGCTCCCCAAGCCGTGGGGAGATCCTGGTGCCTTGCAGACGGGGCAGGGAAGCTGTGTTGTGGCTTATGGACTGAAACAATTAACCCTGCTCGTTTAGGAGACATCACAGTCCTGGCAGGGGTTCCTGTGCATGAGCTCCACACGTTTCATAGAGCCCTTTGATATGGGCAGGTTGTAGCTTTCCCTGTCTGCTTTTGGGATGCATCTCCTGGAAATGGAGCTGCAGGAGCAGCACTGCCTCTCCCCTGCACCCAGCACAGCAGGGACACTTTCCACTATCCCAGGCTTCTCCAAGCCCCATCCAACCTGGCCTTGGACACTTCCAGAGATGAGCAGCCACAGCTTCTCAGGGCAACTGTGCCAGGGCCTCAGCACCCTCACAGGGAAGAATTTCCTCCTAACATCTAATCTAAATCTCCCTCTTTTAGTTTGAAACTGTTCCCCCTTGTCCTATCACTGTTTGCCTGTGTAAATAAAGCTCATTCATCCAAATAATTTTTCTTTCTCCTACAGTTAGTTGCAGAAAATCAGATTTACGTCAGCTTGACAGAGAGTAGAAAATTGGCTGCTGTTCTCCACAGCATATCTGCATAATATAATATATGCCTGAGATTTCTATGTAGGCTGATACAGTTTTATGTAAGCCTCTGATAGTAGCCACACCAGAGAAAGGTTTTGAAAGGCTTTTTTTAGGTGTCCTCTTCTCTTGCACCCCTTAAGTGAAAACGAGCAGCTAAAATCAAACAGATGATGTTTGCACAGTCTTCCTGAAGCTGGGAGTGGGTCTGGGCAGTGAAGATTATCTCCAGATCCCAAGTGCTCTAATGGCTTGCAGGGATGCTGGCCATGCAAGCTGCTTCTGTGGCTCTACTGAGAGCAGCTGACTTCAAAGCAGGGCTGGGAATTTGCTCCTCTTCCACATAAATTAACTTTTCCCTCCACAGTGGGGCTCTGTGCAAGTGGAGAAGGGTTCGTGGCACAGTGAGGTTCCCTGAAAGGGATGAAAGGAGACTATGAACAAATTTCTGGATTCAACTGGCGCATGTCTTCACAATTCCCCATTTCCCACCATTTTAACAGGTTCCCAAACATTTACTCATCTTTATAGAGTGTTAATCTCCTGTTGCCTGCTTCTCAAGTGCTTTTAACTGCTCTGTGTTTGTAAACTGACTTTCTTAAGCAATGACAGCCTTGACCAAAAAGTGATTTAAAAATAATTTCTTGATTAAAAAAATATTGTATCAGACAGATGATAAACAGGTGGTAACTGGAGTTTACTAAGTATTTGGTAAACCAAAGTCTGACTTACCAGTAACAAATAAAATAGTTCCAGCAATCCAATGAAATCCTAGGACAATGTTGGGGTTGACCAGGGCACCAAGACAAGGGTTAAGACTTTTTAAAGAATAAATGGGATTGTCCTTTGTGTTCTGGGAATATGGGTGATTGGAATATTGAGAATATGGAATATTGTGTTCTGGTGAATATGGGATGTTGGTGAGTTAATTATTTCATTTAAATGAAAGGAGACAAGAGATCCTGGCTGTTACACCAGACTTCCCATATCTGCCTCTGCTTCTCTTGGTTGCTTTTGCTCCCCACAGCTCTCATATGTGAGGCTGAGGTAAATTTGGGCATCCTATGGTGCCTAAATATGGCACTACTGACACATGCATTATAGTCATTGGGGTCAAACCCATCTAGGGTTGTCCAAGACATTTATCCTACATCTTATAACTTCTCTGTAGAGCAGCTGGAAGTTTCTGTCCCTGCCCAGCTCAGCATGCTGTAACCATGCTGGGTCCCCAGTGAGAGCAGAGCCAACCACCCCTCCACAGCAGCTCCTCTGTGTGTCCTTCCTCCTGACTGAGTCGTCCTGGGTGGTTCTTGGCCCCTCTGTGTGTCCCCATGGCTACAGATGAGCCTCTTTGTTCAGTCTTGGGTAATTTTCCACTTTCCAGACCTCCTCCATGCAATAAATTAAGTCAGTGTGGCCTCCCAGCCCAGCCCCTTGTTGGCACAGGGACTGTGTTACTGCATCAGCCCCTACCCAGGGCTGGAAGCCTTCTCCAGTGTGGGGGATCTGCATGGCCACACCAGGAACAGGACAGGTTTCCTCCTGCTAAAAACACATCCAGGAACTGTAAGATGTATGTCACCCCAGTCACTGATTTTCACACCAGTTTGTATTTTCTTTTTAAGAGAGGAACATCAGACATCCCAGATGCAGCACCTCCAAACTGCCAAGAAATCATAGTCATTCTGTGTATGTGTGGTACCTTATGGCAAAAACCCATTGCTAATAATATAAACCATTTAGCTCTCACTCCTTTGTTTTTCATTCTATTTTAGTTCTAATCTCCATTCTAAAATCCCTGCCTAAGTTGCCTACTCCAACCTGGCTGGAAATTTCAGGAGTTCTGGAAACCACCAAGTTGTTTGTCCCACTGAATAAAGGGCATGTTCCTGGGAAGAGCAAAACAGGGAAACACTGTGGGCACACAAAGGAAGAAAAATCCTGGGAAAAATTATGTCAGTGATCAAATCTTCTGGTATCCATTAAAAGGTAATAATTCTAACCAAAGGAAGGGGGATTTTCCTGATGTGAAATGAAATAAACATCCAGAAATGATTTGTGCGTGTGTTCAAATTTAAATTTAGAATTTTATTGAGTACGTTGTTCAAAGGCCTTTTTCTTCCCAGGGTAGTTTGGCTACAATCTTCTCTTGAGAAAGAGAATCCCTGCACAGAACATGGCCTCACTCTGCTCAGCCCTCACCAGGCAAACACCACCACGCTGGGATAACTGGCAGCAGACCTTTCCCTTTTTTTATTGCTGCTGTGGTCCTGGAACATGCACAGCATCTCTGAGTTGAGTTTGAGGATTTTTGAGCTTGGTTTGTGCTGAAAAGAAATATAGATTGTCATGGGACAGGTGAGAAGTGAGGGAGATCCCTGCCTAATGCCCTGCCATGGTTGGAGGGTGCTCAGTATGCAATGCTCAGACCTGCTTTCCATCGGAAATGATGCTTCAGTTCTCCCAGTTGTGTCATTTTGAGGCTGGTTTAAGTCAGTAGAACGTCTGTAATCCCCAATGTGCATCACCCCAGCATCAGAGCTGGGCTGACACCAGCTTGCCCTGACCTGGCTCTGGGGAGCTCAGGCTGTTGCTGTTCTTTGCTGAGGTTTTTCCATCTAAACCAAATTGTTGCAAATGAAGTGCCTAAGGCCTTTTAATTTAAGTCAACATCCAAAAACTTCTGTGACCCATTCCTCTTAGGAGGTTGGGTTTCAGACAAAGCTGCCTATGTGGCAGCACTTAGGCTGGATACAGGTTTTTGAAATTGCTGCAGTATTTTTTGTGCAATTATATTCAAGAAATGATTACAAAGCAATTATTTATGAAAGGCAAGTTGGCTCATAGTTGAAGCCTTTTATTTCAGTCACTTTGTGATTAAAAAAGGGACTTTTGTGCATCTTGAAATACTTTGCTGAGTAGAGAGGAGCTTACACTGAAACATGTGTGTGCTGTGCTCCGAGGTAGTAAGGCTGAGATCCATCAGCCAGCAATTAAAAAAAATATATAATTTGTTAAAATGTTTGTGTTTGCTGAGCACAATGACTACTCTGTGCTTTTATTAAAGTCACAAATATAAGGATTAATTTTATCCTGGTACTGCTCCAAGAGTAAAAACTCTCATCTGTGTCATTAACTCAGTTTGGTATCTAAGTAATAGCTGGGATCTCAGGTGCTTTTTTCCTATCCTACATGAATCTCTGAGTTTTAACATTCTCATACATTCAACTGCACAATGTTCCTGTCTGTGGTTCCATATTACAGTGTGCCCATTGGACACAACACGGTATTTGAATCATGCAGGAGCCTTCATCTTAACCCTTATCTCCATTCATAATGTAGTTTCTCTCTGTAGTTCTTCCACTGATTCCTTGTGCTGGCCAGGGAGAGTCTAAGTTGCCTTTGCCTGTAAACCCCTTTGGCATGTGTGCACACATGAAATTCACTTGTGGAATTCCCCTGGAAATTCCCACTGGGAGGACTGGCAGCATAACCATGGTCCCAGCCCTTTGTGGACAACCATCTTGTGTTGTCTGAAATGCAACACAACCTCAGAAATGAAAATTTGGCCCCACTGATCAGGATCCAGATGGATAAATTCAAGCATGGCCCCAGTTTTGACCCATGTCTGATTTAAATGCAAAGTATCATAAATCACTTTAAGCCATTCCTGTGTACATTCAGGCTCAGCCATGTGAGCAGCCTCATGGCAGTAAATTATGAACAATGGCATTTCTTTCTTCTTTATTCACTGCTGATTTCTGGTACAGGGTGTAAATGACTCTTTTATTGCCTTTGACACCAAAATCCCTTAGCTACTACAGGGACATCACACTAATTGATAAATGCTGCTTGATTGGGTTGGCTTTTAATTTTATAATCCTATTAAGAATGATAGATATGTCAAATATTTGTGCCTGCTGGACAGAACATATCATTCTGCTCTAAGGTTTTCAGTTTAATTTTTTTTGAGCAATTGGGCAGAACCACTGCTGTAAGACAAACAGATGCTCTTCAGCTGTACTTTTCCATAAATGATTTTGCTCTGTGGTTTTTTTTGTTACCCTACCAGGCATATCAAGTTCAAAAGAAAATGCTGCCTCTCACTAATGAGAAGATTAATCTCATTCACATATGCAGCAGACTTTGTCAACTCTGTTGAAAGTTTGATGACCTTTAAGAGACAAAGTTTTAGTGTGCCCAAAATAAATAATTCATCCTTCACAGATTTGCCCAGTGTATCCATCTGCTTAAATCCGAAGCATGCTGATTAAAGCTTCTGAGTGCAATTATCTTCCTACTTCATTGAGATAAAAATCTCTATTTTCTTACTGCACTTCAAAGCCCAATTGCTCATTTAAGGCTATCACCAATCTGATGTACATGGGGTCCATTTTTGCTCTGACTTATGCTCTCCACAGCCTACTTCAAAATCTCACAAAAAGGCCTGAATTTCTCTCTTCCATATAATTTCCTTTTCCAACGCTGAAAGCTGAAATGTGTAACTAATCCTCTTGTAAAATCTTTGAAATTGTCGTCTTCAAAAACAACCAGAAAATTCATCTCTGTTCTCACGTACAGGGAGAAAAATGTCATGTAGGCAAGCGGCAAGATGTGATTTACTTTGATTACTGCAATTATTGCCACTGCTGGGTTCCTTCCACCTCTGAAGGCTTCAGGCAGCAAATTGCCAAGAGAGCCCACCGCCCCTGTCTCTCCCCTGTACAATGCCCACTTGGCTGATTTCTTGCCCCACCTGTTGCCCTTCTGGCTTTCAGCTGGACTTTTGCATATAATGATGCCTGTAAATAACATCAGCCTGGAGAGCAGCCAGAGGGGCTGCTCATGGGGGACACTCAGGGGCAGACCACAGAATCACAGAACTGGGAGGAACCCACAAGGATCATCAAATCCAGCTCCTGGCCCTGCACAGGACACCCCAAGAACCCACCAGGTGCCTGGTCCCTGCCCCAAAGGATGCACAACCATCACGGCTTCCCTCCAGCCATCGGTGTCAGGGGCAGGTTTGGAGCCTCCTGCAGTGCCCACATGCAGATAAATAAGCTGATTATAAAATAGCCAAGCAGATGGTCTCTTTTGTTGCTACCTGTGAGAATAAGCACAGTCCTCCTATTTCCCTGGGAGGAAGGGAACAGCTCTGCGGACACCATGCAGCTCCATTTATTTAGGACACTCTCTGAAAGAAATGTTGAATGAATTTTGCAGCCATTTCAATGAATCCTTCCTGGCCCCACATGAAATTAGGCTGAACTGGCACCATGTCACCTTGTTACTAGAGAGAACAAATATTCCCCCTGGCAAAAATCCCGCTTCACTCTTGAAAAATATTGGGATATTTTTCATGCAGGAATTGAAATTGGTCCTTAATGCTCTCTGGTTTGGATGTTGCTTGTTATAGATGACACAGTGAAAACGAAAAGAGGAATAACAAGGCATTGCTGGGTTTTTAAAGGTGATTTACAGAAGAAAGGAAATCCTAGAGATTAAGAAGTTGTTTAAATACCAGTGACAGTCAAACATAGAAACATTCCAAAGTCAGAGATTAGGGAAAAAAAAAAAAAAGAAAATATAGGAATTGCAAAGAACAAAGCCACAAAAAGGGAAGGTGTATTCAAAAATAAAAGAGTATCCATGGAAAGGAAAACAAAAAGCCTCTTAAAACCAGAAACAAAGCACCTGCTATTCTGGCAGTTACTAGCACCAAGGAAGACTCCACCTGCCAACCCAAATTTTTTAACATCAGTAAATCACCACGAGGGTAAAATAACAGGATGTTGGAAAAGAAACAATTGACACTAATTAGTGTATCAGATACCACTCCCACACACTTGCTGCTCGCAGCACTGAGCTAGAGCTCAGGGTTTGCTCCCACTCAGTGGGGATAACCCTCTTCCCATCCACACAGGCACGTTCCTTTGCCTGGGGCTGCAAGGTGGGGATGCCCCATGGTGAGGGAGGGGAATGTAGTTGCCCATGAGCCACTGTGATCCTCTGGGATCCTCCAGCTCAGGTGCCAGCTGAGGAACTGGTGAAACAGGGAAAGTTGGATGAGAAAAAGGATCTTGAGATGCTGAAGCTAATCCCTTGGCAATGCAGTGAATTTTAAATACTGGAGAAGGAGTAATCAAATCTGTTGAGAAAAAGAAGAGCAGCTTGGTTGTATGAAGATCACCCCCATTAGCATGTCACATATGCTCATACTCCAAAATACTCAACAGCTCAACCCAGGCTGTGTATGAAACAGAAAAGCAGCAGCACATGAATGGAATTATGGGATGGGGGAATATAAATCATAAAATAAATCACCTAAATAGAAAGCTGAATTTCAAGCCTCTGGACAAACATAAAGTGTGTCATGCATGTGGAGTCATGGCTCTTGTTGAATTTAATGGGAGTGTTATAGCTGGAATCCCTCACATTGCACCACATGTGTCAAGCTTGCCCTTGGTAGAAACCATTGATGGTCAGTGAATTTGATTTTATCTTACACCATTGTGACTTAATATTCCCATGAGCACTTCTGGCCTGTGATGTTTGCTTGGCAAAGCGTGTACTGAGCTGTGGCCAATGCTGATGTGGAGAAATCTCCCTAGGAGTCTGTGAAAACCCTAGGATTTCAGAAGGAGGGTAGGAGAGCACTTAGTTTTGCAGCGTTTGAATATCTGAATTGTGTGCCAGCACTGAGTTCAAGTTTATTTGTGAAAAGCAAGAAAAGAGGAAATAATTGCCTAATCACAGTTGCATACTGATGTTGATGCAAATTTGGTGAAGGTGCCTAGTGAGAATCATAACTGAAAATCTCTGGTTAAGTTGTCCTTCAAATAAGTGCATAAAAATGAAGTAGATCTCACAGGTGTGTTTAAGGGAATTTTTGGACATTTTGTCTGCCAGTCCAGATTGGGTTGAACTAGGCAGACAGCCAAGCTCTTTTCCTTTTAGTGATCACTAATGGTCCTGCTCCAGTGAACTTGTGGCTTGATATTTTAATTGACTGGTCAGAAAGAAGCCTGGAAAAGGTATCAAGGGCCTCCATCTCTTTGATCAGTGATCAGAATCCCCTCAATGTATCTCATTCATCCATATCATCAAAGCCACGGTAGAGACCATATGAAAATTACAGCCCTGTTAATACAAATTAAATAGTGTTTCTTTAACAGATGGGAAACCATAAACAGTTTCCTAAGATGCATAAACAAATTAAAGACAACTTCCAGCTTTGACATCTTAATAGGCTGTGATGAATAATTTGGCATCATGACAATATCTCTGCCAAGATAAGGAGCCTTTGGTTGAAATTGCTCTTTGAAAGAGTTATTTAGTAGCTTTCCTATCTGAGCACAGATTATCTGCTTTATGGAGGACAGTGGAAGGTCTTGCTAAGGAAGTTTATCTGATTTGGCTCTCAGGGCTTTATCCTGTCACCAAGATGATTACCATGATACCTTTCATGTGAATCAGCTCTGTTCCTCTATTTTTCATAAAAAACAATGTCTGACTCATATCCCACAAATAAGATTGGTACAACAGGAGAAGGGCTTAGTTGTGTGTTGAAGGAAAAAATATTGGCCTCTTTTATTATGGCTAGGTTATTTTCTATAATAACCAAATAAACTTACCAAATAAATGTTGCTACCTGCAAGAAAAAAGACAGTTGTAGCTGCTTACTGTTCACCAATAATTCATTAAAACCAGTGGCAAGAATAAATCCTTGAAAATAAGGCTTCACATATGCACATATTTCAGACTGCGACTGAAGTAAGCAGTGATTCATGGCAAATGAAGTTGGAATTAATTAGCCATTCCCTGGTCTGTGACAGTCACCCTGCTTTCTCTAGACATTTGATGATTTTGGGAAGATAAAGGTTATTAGCACACACAGTGGTGCAATAGACCCATGACCAGGTTTTTCCACTTTCTCCAGAGATGAGCACTGTGCTGCAGCAGAGCAGGGCATTGTAACCTCAGGAATAAGGATGGGATGTTTCACAATGCAGTTTCCATCCTGCCCCCTCTTGGTTAGTAATTGCAATTTTCAGTGTAAACAGAGCTATATCTGGGCCAAGGCTTGGCACAACTTGGCTGCTCACATCTTGTATCTCAGGAAATTGAAAATGCTCCAAGGCCCAGCCAGCTCAGTGGGGCTGCAGCTGCAGGGAGTGGAAAGGGGAATCCTGATAGAGAGGCCATGTAGATGTCCATGTGTGGAGGTGGCACTTGGGGACATGGGCCAGGGGACTCGGCAGTGCTGGGGGGAATAGTTGGGCTTGCTGATCTTTGAGGTCTTTTCCAACCACAGTTAAGCACAGAAAGGTCAGTGGCCTCAATCATTTGTGATCAGAGCTCAGGCCCTGCCCATACCCTGCTCCACCAGGTAATATTAAGCAGATAAAGTCCCTTCTGGGACAGGGAAAGCTGCAAACCTGAAACTGTTGAGCAGCTCAGGCTTTAGGTGCCATTTCCCTGTGCATCCATAATAATCCCTGAAGCTGCTGTCTTGGTAATAATCTAGCAATTAAAAGAAAATATTGGTATTTAATTAAACTTGTCAATCAACCAGGAATGAGTTTTCCTTATCAAGGGGAGCTGGATTTGATTTTGCCACTTAGAAACGAATGTTAAAGACTCTTGTAGAATAAAACTTTAATTAGGAAAGGAGATTTGGATTAACATGTAAGGCAGTGAAAGAATGAAAGGTCCTCGAAAATCATCTGAGTATGATTCACAGGAAGAGAAGAACCTAAATATGGGAACAGATTTTTATTTTTTTTAAGAAAAGAGCAGCTATATGGTGATAAAGCTCATGGATAGAAGAGGCACAGGAGGGATTTTGATGAGTCTAGGATGTCTCTATTCAATCCACTTTCCTGCTCTTCATATGTAGTTATTTCAGATTTTCAAAGTCCAGTCAGAAAGTACACACATACACTGTGGGACATTAGAAAATCCTCAGGATATGAATACCTGATTCTCATAAATTTAGATATCAGAGGAACAAATGTCTGTTCTGAAATATTTGAAAAAGGTACACTTTTTTGTCACTTTCTGGCAGTGCTGGTGACAAGGTGGATTCTACCACTTGCACCTCATTCCTAAGCCCACAGAGCCCTGGTTCTGCCCTGGCACATCCACAGCAGGATCTTCCCCAAGTTCCTGTGACTGTGCCCTGATCAATACCAACATGCTAAACTCAATGCTCAGCTCCACAGTTTTTTCAGGCTTGTTCCCAAGAAATACTGAATTTCATGGAATTGACTCCTGATCCTTGGATGGCTTCTTCATCCCCATTCAGGTATGTCTCCAACAGTTGGTGTCTCAAGGATTCATAGTAAAATCACTTGCATTTTTATTTTCTTTTGGGTACTTTTATTTTATTTCCGGTTTCAGGGGAAACAGGAAAATGTTGAAAATATACTCAGAGAAACCAAAATTCATGAAAGTCTGCTCTGCTCTGTACATTGGCTGAGAACAAGGCTGGATGCAGGGAGATGTTGCCTGGAAGATGGCAGTGCTGCTTGCTGTGTAGACTGGAAAACAGCTCTGCTGTGACTCCAAGATTCTTCCAGCTGAGGGATGTTGAAATCCATGGTCTGAATTCTTGGGTATTTCTACAATGTGCCCAAAAATTCAGTTCTCCATGGAGCAAACTGGCAAATATCACAAGGCAAGATGAAATCTCATAAGAATGTACTGAATGGCCAATGTCAATGGAAATGTACTTCATACATTGCCAGAGATATTTTCAGGCAGGAAAAAAATCCCAACCTCCCAAACAAATTATTTCCTGTCCATTTACAGTTCTTTAGTGCTTCCCTCTGAAAAAATGGCAGGAATCAGACCCAGAAGATATAATTAATCCCACATTAGGAATCTGGGAGGATGCTGCTGGAGCAGGCAGGGGTAGGTGTTCCACCAGCACACTGACCAGGATGAAACTGGGCTGGAAGGTTTCTGCCTCGTTGAAGAGTTGCTTTTAAACTTTCTTCTTGAAATACTCTTCTGCTCAGTCACTGGTTTCTCCATTGAGTACATTACCCAACACCCTCCCCCCCCCCAAAAAAAAAAAAAAAAATCATGTTTTTTTTTCTAATCTGTCCGCCTGGACATGTTTCTGGATATTTGTATGATAGAATACAAATGGAATAGAATCACACCTGTGATAAGCATAAAATTTGCCTGTCAAAAACCTATGAGAAATATTCAGCTTTACAGCTGAAAGAAAAATGTTTGTCTCTTGTGTGATCTAGCCTGGACGACGGATTTTTCCCTGCAGGAATTTTGCTCTAAAGTCTATCAATAATAGTTTAATGGTGTTAGTGGAGACCTTATCCTGAGCCCTCAGGCTGCTCTTCAAATTCCTCTGGACAGAGAGCTCTGGTTTGAGGAACAAAGGCTTTGTTTTTTTCTCATTTTTGTTGCGTTGCTCACAATTCACCTCTCTGCTGGGAGCTGTTCCATGCACCAAGATGCAGGAGGGCTCTGGGGTTGGCTTTTTGAAGGTTCAGGCAATTCTCCGTGGTTCACCAGCCAACAAAACAGGGATGGGAGAAGCTCTCCCCAGCCACAGGGAACAGCAGCTCCTTTCTGTTCTCATCTGGAAAAGCAACACCCAACACTCCCCCCTGGCCACTCATAGGTTCAGCTTACAGAATCACGGAATCATAAAGGTTGGAAAAGCCCTCTGAGATCATTGAGTCCAACTATTAACCTAGCACTCCCAGGGCCACCACTAAACCATGTCCCCAAGTGCCACATTTGCATATTTTTTGAGCACCTCCATGGATGGTGATTCTACCACTTCCCTGGGCATCCCATTCTGATGTTTGAGCACTCTTTCTACACAGAAATTTTCCTTAATATCCAAACTAAATGTCCCCTGGGGGCAACTTGAGTCCATTTTATCTTGTCCTATCTCCCACCTGGCTATACCCACCTGTCAGAGAGTTGTAGAGAGCAGGAAGGTCCCCTTTGAGCATCCTTTTCTCCAGGCTGAGCTCCCCCAGCTCCCTCAGCTGCTCCTCACCAGACCTGTGCTCCCAACCCTTCCCCAGCTCCATTGCCCTTCTCTGGACACACTCCCATTCCTATTGCTAGATGTTGCCTCTTCATATGCAAAGCCTGGAATTTAATCCCACAGCCTGGATGAGACAGCCATTAATCTGCAGGCAGATATACTTTCCTTCTTGCCTCACACTTGTTTTCCTCTGATGATTGTTTTAGATGCATCTGTGTTTGCTTTAGGACTCAGGCCAGAGCTATGTACTCTTCAGCAGACACTGGGGCTTTCCTGAGGTCTTCCATGTGTTGTTTTCATTAGCATCCTGGTTGAATCCTGCAGAAAAAAAAATTCAGTGTTGGAAATACCATTTGGCCAACAGGATCATACATTTGTATTATACAACCCAGCAGTGGGGTTCCCTTTTTCTGGGAATTCTTTGTTCTGGAGAAGTAGTGCCAAGGCAGTGAGATTGATTTATATCACCAACAGAAACCAAACACTCATCGCAGCATTTCACAAACAGCAAACAGCTCCAAGGGCCTTGGTATGGAGGTGACTAATGCTGCTGTCCCTGAACCCCACAGCTCCCTCCCTCTGCCACCAGACACAGGGAACAAAGTCTGGACACACCATGCTGCCCTGCATGGGGTAGGTGCCTGCTGGGCTGCTCATCCCACCTGCAACTCTCTCCTTTGAATGCGCTGCTGAAAGAAATGACCCAAGCTATTTTTGGGAAGCAGAGGAACACAACAGATTAAAGGATGTAGGGTTTTTAAATAATTAAAAAAATCCCTACCTGTAACCTGGGAAAGTAAACTGGGGGCACATAGTCACCTTGTTCCTGCAGTCAGGTCTGTGGTCCTCAGACATGTGGGGTTGGCTGCAGCTGACCCCAGAGTAGTTTGACCCTCAGTGCCCACTGTAGCCTTTCTTACATTTTTACATTAATCCATTTGTCTTACTGCCAGGATGAAATACATTTTCCCTGTCCTGATTTTCCTCATCCTGGCTGTTCCATGCCCTCAGTCCCTGTGTTCTTTATCTATATGATGGGACTCATGCAAGGCTTTTAGAGTGGTTGCCTCCTACTATCTACCCCAATCTACATTCCTGGGAAAAACCCTCTGCAAGTCCAGTGTGTGGACATGCATTTCAGCAAATGGCTCTGCAGCACCAGAGAGGATCAGATCAAAGTGCACATCCTGGTCCAGGGCTCCCTCCCAGCCTGCTGCTGGTGAATTAATGCCCCATGCACAGGCACTGAGCTCCACCTAACTCACTCAAGATGTGCTGCCTGCATCCTGCACCTTGAGAACACCACATGTGTTCATTGTATTTAATATAATCACATCTTAACTCACAAGATCAGGGGTCAAAATATCCTAGGTGATCCCAGGGCAGCATGAGGAAGCTGTTTACTGCTGGCTTTCCATTCCCTGTGTGCAGCAGTGTCTGTTGTGTGGCCAAGCTGACATCCACGGTCCCTGGAGCCCTGGATCTGCAGATGGAAGGGGTGGGCAGAGCATCCCTGATCCCTGCATGGCTGGATCAAAGCTTTGAGCACATCTGCCGTGGGGCAGAGCAGAGCATCCCTCCTCACCAAGCTCTGGGGCTGCCTGCCCTTGGCCACCATGGAAGGGAAGCACAACCCAGCTGTGCATCTCAGGCATCAGGAGGATATTCCTGGGATGGAAAACATAAGGATTTAAGTAACAGGTGTTGGCTAGGGAAGCATTATACAAGCAAAACTTCAGAACACAGAGAAGCACCTTTCCTCTGTTGGCACTTATTTTTTGGGATCTCAAATTCCTGCAAGGTTTTCTACTTGAAACACAGAAAGGTAAAAGAACAGCACCTAAACCATCATTTTGTTTGCTTTGCTTGCACTGACGTAGAGGTCAAGGAAGTGTCATAACGTGATCTAATTCACTGGCTGGCGTGACTTCCACAGCTATAATAAATATCATATAATGCCAGAAGAGGATGTAAGCTATTAACCACACTGAGGTAGGAAATCCAGGGATAAGGAGTTAAGTGACTGTATTAAACATTAAATTAGCTCATTTATTTGAGATTCAGATGTCTCATGGAAGAACAGAGAGCCTTGAAATGAGATCCAGACCAGCTGATGGCTTGGATGGGGCCAGGCTGGATGGGGCTTTGGAGATCTGATCTAGAGAGAGTCATCCCTGCCCATGGCAAGGGGGTTTGATCTTTAAGGTCCCTTCCAACCCAAACCATTCTGGGATTCCATGGTTTCTGTGAAGACACCAGTTTGCACATCACTGGAACCACTCTGATTGCTGCAACAGGGATTGTGGCACTTACAGGTGTGGTTGTAGGAAATGAAAATAAGTGTTGCAAGAGATGCATATTCAGCATTTCTGATCAGAACAATGTGAAAAGAACAGAATTCCTCTCACACACCAGCCTGAGCAAAACTAAGTGTCTTTTGCACAATGCTCACCAAGAAATCTGCAGAGAGAAATCCAGCTCAAGGGAAATTTCACAAAGGAAGATCATGACCCAGTAAAGGCAAAGGCATATAAAAGGAAGGTGTATTTCAGCAGTGTTCACAAGTAATGGGAGCGAGACAGTGCTGCCCATTTATGTGCCAGAGGCTTTTCTTCACTTCTGAAGCAGCAAAAGAATAGTTTTAGCATATTCTGACATTAATTGAAAATGCATTAGTGGCTGAGAGCAAACATTAGCTCTTGGTCTTGAGAAATTTCCTTTGTCACAAAAATAATTGTAATAAAAACTGAAACACCAAAATAAATGTTAGAACATTTAAAAATCATAAAGCCTTCCCTCTTTCCACTTTTCTTCTGCAATAAATTAAAAGCATGAGAAATTTCCCCTGAAGACACAAACATTAAGAAATCATTCGGCAAATGACTTTTTTCAAGCCTGGCATCTCCAGCCTGGGGAGAGCTTTGGAAAGGTCACAGGAATTTGTCCCATGAACGGCCTCTCTTCAAGCCTGGGGGAGTAAATCTGTGGATCTGGGGCATCGAGATGTTGGTCTGGCAAGGAGAAGATGGCAGATTGTGGGAATGTTGCCTGTTCTTTGCCAGGTGAGTTGTGCCACCTCCCCACCTTTATCACGTGCATAGACACCTTTGCTCCAGGAGGCATCTGAGGTGTGTTTTAGTCTCAGTTCAGAGGAATGTAAGTCCTTTCCTAGAGATCTTTCCTGAACAGCGGCCAGGAGTGATGACATCAGTTGTTGTGCTGCCTTGGGCAGAGACAGGAGCACCTCGCCAGTGCCAGGATGCCTGACAGTGCCAGCAAGGCTGGACCCACAGGCTCCTGAGCCCGAGGATGGACAGACTCTGCCCAGCAGGTCAGGAGGAGGCAGCAGGCTTCACATGCTGCCTTCTCAGCACACAACCCACAGATCACAGTGCCAGCCTTGGCACATTCCCCTTCAGCAGGAAAACATGGGATCTGCAGGGCAGACAACAACGAAGACGTTCAAAGCTCACATTTGGCTTGCTACCTGCAGATCATGGAGCTCATCTTCAGGTGCCTGAGTTTAGAAAACCCAGAATCTCTGAGTGTACTATAATTTCTTCAGACAATAAAATCTGCTCTGTTTCAGTCTCTGTACTCCATGACAGAGCGCAGATTCTGCATCTTTGTGCACCTAAATTGTTTCTCTCTCACAATAAATTTGGGACGTGCAGACACATTTTTATCTCTGCTTCTCATGGGTGCTAGGCTAAGGACCCAAGACTGCTGTGTTTCATGGAAGATAAGTGTTGCAGTGTGAGAAATAAAATACCCATCCCTAAGACACTGCTCGTTACACCCTTCTTGTGGCTGGCTCTTTGTTATTGCTACCACACATTAAAATGCTGCTGGGTTTCTACCTTGTTCACAATTGGTGTCCCTCAGAATCCTAAAGGCATGTGGAGTTCCCACTGTAAAGTGAATTTTTATGGGGAAAGTATTAAGATGAATTATTATGTGTCCAGCCACCAGAAAGAATATTCTATGTCCAGAAGAAAAAGAAGTGCCATTTCAAAGAACTAATTACCAAACTTTACATCATCGGCAAACGCACACATTCTCCATGGGATGAGGGTGGAGCTGCAATCCCCCTGAGAGTGGCAAGTGTGGCCTTCCCTTAGCCAGCAATCATGGGTCCAGGTTTCCTAAAAGTCATCTGTTTTGCCATTTATGGCTTAGTGTGAGCTAGAAAAACTGTTGCAACAAGCTGTTGTCATCTCTGGGGACAATGCCTTGCTCCTGCCCTGTGTTTAGGGAGGGTGACCCCTGTGAGGCTGGGAGCCAGGGGGTGACACCACAGCTCCCAGAGATGGCCACCATGCAAAGCAGCAAGGTGGAATATCTTCCCATAATCCCCAAGTTCTGGGATTCTGTCTTATTTACCCACCAGGCAGGAGCTGCAACCTCAACATGTCACACTGGGGTAAGAGATGAAAACCTTCACCCCAGCAGATGAGGTCCAGGGTGATTCAGTCCAGGTGTGATGTGGACTTTGAAGCTTCCTTGCACAGGAGGACCTCCCTTCTTGCCTAAATGGAAGGACAAAATGAAGCAAAACTAGAAAAAACCCAGTCCACTCTGCAGGCAGAAGGGAAGTGTCACAGACCCATGAGACATTGCAGAAAATGGGTAAATAAATAAAAGGTCCAAAGATGCCTTTTATTTTCTGGTGGAGCAAGATGGAATCAAGTGTTTGTGCAACCAGAGTGAAATGACATTTGAGCAAAAGCTCGTTTTATATCCACTCATGCTAAAGAAAGGATTTAAGTTCAGACAAGGTCTGCTTCTGGCTCTCTAACAGTGCTGATTTCTACTCAGGGAGAACAAATACATCTTTGCTCACATAACAGTATCTTGGTCTTTTCCTGAACGACTTTGCCGCAAATTAGCCAGAGGGAGAGAGCTAAAGCTTGAGATAGAAATAACTCTCATCAGGAACAAGTGCTCAAGGGGCTTACAAATGTGATTTTATTAACTTTCTGTCAGTTTTCAGTGCAGGATAAACGTCCACTTAAGAGCATTAGCAATGCATTGCCTCAGAAGAGAAATTTGCAGGACCTCATTCTTCCCAAACTTCTCACCAGCTGCTCAACTTGCTTTGAAAGGGTGAAAGAACAAGCAGTTGGAAGGGCTGGGAAAGGATGGAAGTGGAGACAACGTGCACCAAACCTATCCAAGGCTGCATTCCAGCTCCTTTGGCACCAAGTCTTCAGCAGCTGATGCTTGGAGCAGGAAGGGGAGCAGCAGTCAGGGCAAGGAGGGGCTGTGGAAAGTCCCAGGAACAAGCAGGTGCTCACTTGAGAGTTCCGATGGTTTGTTCTGAGAAGGAAGCAGGAACCTTGTTTGCACACTGGGCATGCAGCAGCTCACCAGCAGGAGTGCAGGGATTGGCATGGCACAGGCAGAGGTGGCTCCCACCTGCAGGATCAAGAGTCAAATGGGATGAAAAAGTGCTTTTAGCAGGCTAAGCTTAACACTGCTGAGTTAGAGCATGTGTCAAAGCTCACTGAGAGCCTGGACACTGGTAGAAAGGGAGAGTCTGTTCATTTATTGTGCACCTAGTTGATTCATTTCCTGGCTGAAGAACAAAATAGGACCTGAACTTCACTTGGGGCTTCTGGGTGCTGGGACTGACCCCAACATTGAGGACTGTCAGCTTGTAAACTGTAAATCAGTCTGTAAAATCTACATTTAATTAATGCTCACCACTCCCTACTCTGGCCAGCCAAAAGGACAAGCTGGTGCCCCAGGAGCAAGGGTGAAATGCTTCCTCACAGCATCTTTGGAAGCAGCATCTGGAAGATGCACCTGATGCCTGCTGTCCCACAGTCAGGAGATCTTCCCTTGGCATTGAGTCCATGTCCTCATCTGCTCTCAACAGCAGAGGTTTTGTATTCCTAGATGCCCCTCTAGGAAATCCATCTCTGCTCAATTTCCAGAGTATCCAGCAGACAACAAGGAATATCACTGGCTCCTAATGCCAGAGAACAGAGAAGTATGGGAGCATGCCATGCCAAGCCCTGGAATCTGTTAAGACCTCCCCAGAGATTTCAAAATATAGCAGAAGTGAATGTCCATGAGCCCACTGTGATGGGAGCACCAGGGCTCTGGGGAGAGCATGATCCATGACAAATCCCCACACAGGAACCACAGAGGCAAGGGAGAGCTGAAACACCCAAATTCCCTTCTCCCCTGGTAAAACACCCTGTTTTTGAAATACTCTTCTGACATTCAAACCCCTTCATCTGTTTGTTTTTAACAGCTAACATTTTCTGAACTTAAATGTCAACTCAGCTGTATTCCCAGAGCTTAAATCATTCTGGTCCTATAACCATTCTTTTATGCTTATAGCATGTATTTTGAATTAGCTAAATTAGATTTCACTCTGTTGTCAGTGGCTGTCAGTTGTGATGCTTTTGACTTCCAGTTGCAAAATGTGTGCAGGTTCAAGAGGCAGCAGAGTAAGCAGATATTCAAAGCATGAATTAGACTTTTAATAGACAAAAAAAGTTAGGAAGATGGAACTCATAAATTACTTTAGATATATGGCCATAATTATTACATGCATTTGGTTTCTGTATACATATATAGGGATTTTTAGGAGGCTGGTTGCTATGGTAACTTCTTTACTGCATAGTCCATATGTTGCTTCTGAAATTCTTTTTCCTCAGTGGAAAATTACACCCATGGACATGGATGGCATTTGTAAATCTCCTAAACAGGCGGTAATTTTCCTTTTCTTCCTAAATGTCATCGACTGTGTAATGGAAGTCTTTGAAGTTCAGTTCTCCTCCTTGTCAGTTCACCAAGCAAGAGACGTGAACTGCATCCAAAACTTACCCCCCTGCTTCCCAACCTTCGCCTTGCCTTGCTGGCAGACTGACTGATAGCAAATGCCCTGACTTTGTCAAGGGTGAGTGTGAACTCACCTCACCATGAATAGTTTTGGACTGGAGCTTGTCTGCTCTGGAAACAGGATGAGAGAACTGGGGGTGTTCAGCCTGGAGGAGAGAAGGCTCCAGGGAGACCTTAGAGCTCCTAACAGTGCCTAAATGAGCTGGAGAGGGACTTTGGACAAGGGCCTGGAGTGACAGGACAAGTGGAAATGGTTTCAGACAGACAGAGGGCTGGGTTAGAGTGGATATTAGGATTAAATTCTTCCATGTGAGAGTGGTGAGGCACTGGGACAAGGCTGTCCAAAGAAGCTGTGGCTGCTTCATCCCTGGAAGTGTTCCAGGCAAGGTTGGATGGGGCTTGGAGCAACCTGGGATAGTGGAAGGTGTCCCTGGAGTTGAAATTAAATAGTCTTTGAGTTTACTTCCAACTCAAATAATTCTATGGTTCTGTGGAAGGAAATCAGTGTTTCTGAATGCAGAATGAAAACTGGTTCTAAAAATTGCTGTGGAGTAGAATTATTGTCTTCCATGTAGCTCAGGATACACTGCTGTACAAAGCCAAAGAGTGGAGAGCAGGATCAGCTCAGCTCCAGGGCAAACACAGCTGGGAACACCATGGGCCTTAGTCTGTGCACTGTGGTCTGCTCTCACGGTGGACAGGGCAGCAAATTAGAGCTCTCCAAAGGCCCACCAGCACTTTTTGGTGTGTTTTTTGTTGGCTCTGAACCTTCAGACAGTTGCTCTGAAGTTGTAGCATTTCTTTGTTCATCTGCTGGGTTTAGGGGAAAAAAAGACCCAAATCTGAATACCTGCCCTGTTTCAATCAATTGCTTTGCCTGGTCTGTTTTTGAAGTTTAGGAATCCACAATAAAAAACTCCAGCACTGAGGCTGAAGGAGCAATTCTCTGAGCCAAGAGCCAGACTGCCCTGACTGACATGTCCATGCTCAGGCTGTGCCTCAGCATTTCATTGCTACCATCAGCCATGAACACAGACACATCTGTAAAATATGGATTTCAGTGAGACTGGATTAGGGGTGGATTTAACTTTGTGTATCTGAAGTTTACCAAAAAATCCAGAGACATTTAAATGTATTTTTAACCTTATTTTTCACAGCAATTCTGATTAACGACTGTGGCTTGGAAGCCACCACCTTTATATACCTAAAGAGTCTGTGAATATTAGCTTTGCAGAAACCTTTTTCAGTGCCTTACACAGCTGCACTTCTGTTTTACATTGGAAAGCTTTGACACCTCAGCAGTATAAAGTTATAGGTTTTATCCCTAAAACTTCCCAAATGCAGTTTCCATTATTAACACAATTGTGACAGCTAAAGTTTGTTTATATTGCTTCACCTGGGGCACATAAACTTAAAGGACTGAAAATACCTCCATGCAATAAAAGAATTTTATATAATTGCTACCTCTTGCTGTAAGGGACAGCTGGCCTTTGAAAGTTGGGAACTCATTTACGTCATTGAAGTGAAATGTAAGCCTGGGGTTTAAATGACTGTAATTTATGTTTCTGAAGCTCAAAACAAAAATATAGCTGTCCAAAGGGCAAATACCTTTCCAAACAAACTAATGCTCATAATTCATCTTGGAGAATGTATATGTCTACAATCTCCTTATAGGAGGCTTTCAATGGCAGTTGCTGTTTTCTTTTGATATTTTTTCTCTTATTACTTTTGGTTTGCAATCCCCAATGTTAAAATTTCTATTGACATTTTCCTAATTCAGTGCTTTTTAATGTTTCCTAATCTGCTGTGCAAAGCTGTGCCACATCCCTGTACAGTCACCAGGGAAACACCCCAAAGCTGTCACAGGGGTGACAGTGCAGCTGTCTGACCAGTGCAGCTCAACAGGTAGATGTGGAAATGGCTGGGTCACCAAAGCCTCTTGAGAGAACTGAAAATGACTGATTTCTTGTGGCTGCACAAATCAGTGCCCTGTGAGCAGAATAGCTATAAATGACCCTGCAGTTCTTGTGCTGAGCATTTTCTTGTCACTGTCTCTCAGCATGTGTCTGAACATCATTTATATATTTTGGGTTTAGGGCCCCATTCCAAACAGCTGTTGCTTGTTTAGCTTTTTAAATTTTTTCCCCTTGTTTTTAATTTATAGTACTGAAAATCTCTGTGGAATGGGCTGACACCAAAAATGTTTGTTCTAGTCCTTGGATGAAAGCACCCACCCATGGTCCCTTCTTTTATAATTTACAAATTCACCAACATTTATTATGGCATTGCAAAACAACAGTGACAATAAGAAATTCAACCACAGCTCCCTCACAGCAAATTCCAGGCCCAGAGCTCCTCTGAAATCTTGCAAGACCATCATAAGGGGGGAGCCTGCATTCATTTAGATGATTTATTTCCAAATCTCATTTGGGGTGTCACCCTGCTCTGCCTTGGCTCTGTCCCACATTTGTCATTTGATTTTAATATATGTTCAGATATACCCACGACTTAAAAATAATTAATCTAATTTTCATGGTTTTTAAAGAGTTTGGTTGTGCTGCCCAGTATAGCTCAGCAGAGAGGAGCAAATAGCAGATTTTGTCAGTCCTGGGCTGTGTAAGTGAACATGGAAATCAGGTTTCTAGAGTAAGAAGACCATGACAGGTGAATCCAAATTTCACCTGAGCATTGTGCTGGTGAACTCAACTCCTTCCCTAAAATCACCTTTTCGGGCAAAAGTGAACTGCAGGCAAAGTATATCCAGTGAAAATGAGGCTGGATATTCAGATGCTGCTCTAGCTGCCCTCCTCACATGGGGAATGTGCCCATGAAGCTGCTGAGAAGATGAGGCACAGCCAGTGGTGTCCAGCTGAGCCACATCAGCTCCTTTGCCCTTCCTGTGGGTGGGACTGTTGAGGGGTTTGCGTAGCACTGGAACTTTATTTAATGTGTTAGCCTGGTGTTTGGGAATGCCATGGCTCACTGGGGACCCCATGTTAGCTGCTGTGGAACAAAGCACCCCTTTCCCATGGAGGTTTTCCCCTGACATGGGGAGATGTGAGCACACACACACAAATGAGGCAGGTGGGACCCTGACTGTGACACAGGTGCTCAGCAGTGTGCAGGCTGACCCTTGATGATGGATTATTTTCCCTTCAGAATCACAGTGGAAGTATTGAGGTGGGAGTTTGGGAAAAACACAGAAGTAGCTTCAGAAAATGTGTTCAAACCCTGCTCCCAAGTGAGAAGGGAAGCCTGAATGCAGGCCCAGTCCTTCCTCCCCAGCACAAGTGCAGCCCCTAGGATGTGCTGTCATGCCCCGGGAATGTGTTTCCTGGACACACTGCCTCCATCTCGCCCAACTCGCTGTCCTGCTCCTGCCGGGACCATCCTCCCTCACTGCTGGCTGAGCCTGCTCCGAGGGGACACCTTGTGCTGGGGATGGGGGAATTGCAGAAGGACCAGCACTCGTGTTTTGGAGGAGCACAGCTGCCTGCAGCTGCTGCTGTGGTAAATAGTGAGTATGGATCGGACACTTGTGTCAAAACCCCTCAGTCTGACTGATCTGACACTGCCCCGAGGGCAGGAGTGGACCCAATTCCCAGCTGCACCATCCAAACTTTGTCAGAGGCAAAGGAGTGAAGCTTGAGTGAAACTGGATTGTTGCTGCACCCACGGATTGTTCCCTGAGGGGAAAGAGTCACAGATGCCAAACCACAGAATCCCAGAATGGTTTGGGTTGGATGGAAGTTAAAATCTCACCTTGTTCCAACCCCCTGCCATGGGCATGGACACCTTCCACTAGGCCAGCTTGCTCAGTGAAGAATGTATTCTCAAAATAAATTGAATGGTGACCAGAACCATCAGGTATGAGCCACTGGTCACTGCCATGAGTGCACAGAGGTGGTGATGGAGCTGGCAACCCAAAGAACAATTTCCTTCCTTACTCCCCTTCCAGAGCTGGATGTCACAGGATGCAGTGGAAGTTTAATGTTTCTAAGAGGACTATAATGAGGAGGTTTGCTGCCAAGCAGGAGCTTGTCCCTTCCCAGGGACTAACTGATGGAGATGATTGCCAGGATCAGGGACTGCTGTTCAGGTCTGGACAATTTTTTCCAGTCTTCCCTCTGTGTCATTGGCACCTTTTTTTCTCTACCTGCTCAGAAATAGCTGCAGATGCTGAGAATTTAAAGTGTAGCCCTTAAGATCTAACGTAGTTGAAATGTCTATAAACACCTTGAGCCTCTTTAGAGAACTCTGTGCCTGCCAAACTGTGCAGATTTTTTAGGATGTCTCATTATTTGTGGTGCTTCCCCCCTCCTGCAGCCCAAGATTATGTGAGAACTCCAGGAAAAGTACCTTTAAAGACTTCAGTACATCCTCAATGCCTAGGATTCAGAAAACAGAAAAAGTAGCCAAGGAAACTAACTTAATTAAAAAGTTGAAAACCTTTCATATTATTTAAGATGACCTCAAGACTTGGAGCATATCAGCCTTTTTTCAAGCATTGGCAGGTAGCAATATTGAAATATTATCAGAATATTTTCTCCTTATTTCTTTGTATTAACGACCCAGATTGGTCAGATGAAATCTGCTGAACATTAATCACCCGATTCTGTTTTATGGCTGAAATAAATCTGATTAGAAAACAGAAAAAACCTAGTAAAACTAATGGCATGATTCCCAGTGATGGAAATTCACTGATGGAAATAGGTTGCTTATAGAAGTCAAATTCTGGTTAGGAGTAATACATATTGCACAGCTGCCCAGGGATCCACTAAAATGGATCCAGGCTACTAATCAGTAGTTATCTTCTCTGTGTAGGTGTATGTTAAGAGGATGACAAGGTGCTTGGTCTAGAAGAACTCCAAGGATATACAAGAGGTAATATTTTTTTGTATATTGGTCTAGAAAAGACATTTCATTGTCTCTTCCTTCTCAGGGCTGGGTCTCCCACAGCATGGCTTGGTGGCTGCAGAGCTGCAGAGCATCATCCATCACAGGAGCATCCTGTGAGCAGGTAGGTGTTGCACCCAGGTGGATCTGTCGCTGTTGAACTGCTAACAGAGAGAGAAGTCCGGGTCTTCAGTGTGGCAAATATATATATATTTTATTAATTAATTTCAACTTATATAGACTTTCAAAAGTCACTCAGATTGGTCGGTTCAAAACCTCCCCCCAGGCCAATTGACCAGGCTTGAATCATTCATATCTTGAGACACTGTTCCAACAACATCCAAACTTTATCTTTGTTTATAAAACACAGGAAGAAGAGAGAAAGATTTCTCACAGGAAAGGTCTGTGCTCGCCACATGTATCTATGTAAGGTTTGCCATTAAGATCAGAATCTGGAAGCAAATCTCCCAGCCATCTCCACTCAGGGCGATTCGGTTTGTGCCATGAAGAGGAGCTGCAGCACCTGCACTGGATGGGACACTAAAAACCCCTCAGCACTGGGAGCAATCCCCCAAAACACCCAGTGTGGGCACTGGGAAGAGCAATGCTGCTGCAGCTGCTAATCCCCTCTGCCCACAAACGTGTCAGGCAGCAACAACCATCCCCCAGCTCAAGAGTGAGGTTACTCCTGTCAACACCAAACAGATTTTAGGGACTTTCCACCATTTATCTTCTCATTGCCTCTCTCCTCCCCACAGGTGTACACTTGATACAGTCACTTTTCTCCAGGGAAAAACCTGTTTCCCTGGTGGACAGGAATGATAACCCACTTGCCTTCTGCTTCAAGCATCCATCAAACCCAGCTTTTGTGTCCCCTGGAGTCTTAATTTTCCCCTTGACAGCAAAGACAAATTACTCCCCCGGGGCTGTTTGCTCATGTCTACTCAAGGTTCCTGTGACATTTCTTGAAGATGACCTGTTTTTTAAACACACAATGAGTTTTCTTTCCACTGCCACATACCACTGTGAAGGCAGAGATAGATTTGCTTTAAGAAAACCTAATGGTGCCAATCTCTGACACATCCTCCCTCTTAGCATTCTGCTTTGGGCTTCTTCTTGTTACCAGATGTTGCCAGTTGTAATATTTTCCCATATTTGGGGTTGTCCTGCACAGATAAAGCAATATTTCATTGAAGTACAACAACCACAAGAAAATATATTATAATTTTCAATATTTCTTCAAACCAAGTTTTCCCAAACTCACTGTGAAATCTGTCTTTTGGGTCCCCCAACACCAAATCCATAGCTCCCAAATGGTGGGGAGTATTCCTGTGGGGAATATTCTCCTGTCTCTAGGATTATCCCACTCTCTCTGACCTCCTCTGAGTCCACACCATGAGAAGATGGGAGCTGCTGCTCGAGTCATAAACCAAAGGAAAGGGGTGCTTTGTGTCTTATTCAGGACAATGGTTCAACTGGGATGCTCCAAGAGATGCAAGCAAACATTACACTGAGAATATTTGCTGTTAAGACAGCACATAATAATCACCAATTTTGCCAAAAGACAGTTGGGTAGTTAATCTCCCTCATATTTATTACCTTTAGGCTTTAAGTAGATTTTAATACTTTTTTTTGTTCCTTATTTATAAGATATTTCTGGAAATGACAGCCATGTTTGTAAGTGTCTCAAAGACAATTTCTTTCCCAGTAAGGTGCCCTGGGAACAGTAAAGCAATGGCCACCCACCTGCCAGCCCCTCACCTGCTCACAGGTAGTTTATCCTGTGCAGAGCTGTGCCCTGAACACCATTGTCCTTCTCTGTAGCCACATGGAATGAACCTGACCTCTGCATGCCACCCAGGGGAGGCAGGCAGGCAACACAAGGAATCAGAGCTAGTTTTGTTATTGAAACCTTCATGATGAGGCATGCAGAGAAATAGGGAAAAGGCACATTTAATTCCCCCATTTTGTCATTTTGGAGAGCTTGTCTTTGCAATATAGCTCCTTAACGTCATCCTTGATAAAAATGTCCTTCCCTTTTTGTCCCTCTTCCCAGAAAAGCTGCCCTACAGTATCATGGGATGGCCAGATCTTGCACTGGAAACACCAAACACCCAGATTTGCAAGGAACACTGCCAGCCCTGGCTATGATTAAACCCATTAAAAATGAAGGGACTCTCTGGCCAGATCCATCTGGATGTTGAAAGAGAGAAGAATGTGATTGCCACTTCCCAGTTTCCCTTGGCACAAGGATTTTCCAATCATCCAGCACAGGCTGGAGATGGGAAATGGTGTTGGACCACCTGCGTGCTGGCTGTGCTCAGCAGGCACCACATCCCTCTGAGCATCAGCAATTCCAAACACAGCCCTGAGGTTACACAAAGCCTTTTTGATCCCACCTCAGTGACCCCAAGGCTACAAGTGCTGCCATGGGACCTTCCTCGTATTGGAAGGAGCTCCTTGTTCCCATAAATCATAGAATCATAGAATAGTTTGGGTTGGAAGGGACCTTTAGAGGTCATCTAATCCAACCCCCAAATGGAAATGTTGCAATTTGGGCATGCTACCATGCAAACTCTCCCTGGCTGTTGAATGCAATAATCACACTCTGGATAGCTATGAGTTACTGTGCAAAGGGAAAAGGTCTCTCTCAAACCCCCTCTTTGTCCTTTTACCATTTGTGTATGTGGCTGCCTAATATATATTGAATAATTTAAACAATCCACATGCCATAACATGCCCCCAAATGTTTAGCTGAATGTCCCCAAATTTGTTTTGCATGTTTATCCTTCCATTTGTTAGGAACGTAAATGTTCTTTGACTTCACCCTGCGCCTTTCAGCATTATTTTATGGAAATTCTGATTTCCTGCGCTGAAAGAAACCCTGATGATAATGAGAGGCTTGAATCATTTCAAACAAAGAAAAAGCAGATTGAGTCAATTCTTCATTTTGTTCTTAATCAAAACTAGTTGTGTGCATTTGCATCGACAATGAGCTCAGCACACAATGCTCCATATGGGCTTGGCTGCTGGCATTCAGTGAATGGCAGGAGACACTGAAAAAGCTCCCTGGTTTTAAAAGATTTAGGGATGACCTTGCAAAAGTGTCATTTGTCACTGCCTTCCTTGTCCAGAATCGCCAGGAAAATCCCTGGAAACAGGCTGTGGAATTGTAGAGCCCAGTTCTCACAGGTCAAAGCAGTGCAGCAGCACTTGCCTATGGAGAAACAGAGGGAAATGAGAGACTGGAAGCTTTTAATGGAGCCCCAAAAGATTTTTTTTTCATTATTCTTTATCTGGATATTGGTCTTCTACTTCAGCTGTTACGATTTTTTCAACACACTATTACACCAAATCTGCCATAAATATGAATACAAACAAGCCATGGTCCATTAATCCGGACACCTCTTTGCAATTCCGAAGTGTCTAAAACACTTGGAAACAACCCACAAACTTTTACTGCTCCCCAGTTCAGACCTGATCTCGCAGAACCTCCTTCACGCTAATTCCAGTTGAGTTACACCCAGGAGTATCCACATATGTGCCATTTTAGGACCAGGTCCTCATTTCTGAGCACATTAACAGCACCCAGCAGGGCTGTGGTGCACAGACATTGCAGGTCTGTTCTCCAGAGCATGAACAATTAGGAGAAATAGGGATGGAGAGTCACAGAGGCATCCCCAGTTGTGCTGTCGTGAGTGGCTGGACAAGTTCTGCTCAGGAAGGATTTATTTCCACTCATTTTGGTCTTGTGGCTGTGAGAGGCTTGCAAAACCTTTCACCTTCTCTCCCTGGAGTCATGTATATTTTATGAGAAATTTAAGAATTACCTCTTATTAAAATGGGGATAGTGTAATTACCAATAAAAAGCAGATGTTATGGCATGACTAATGCTTGAAAATGTGTATGTAGCAAGTACAACACACGAGCACATCCAGACTTTTCACTGAGATAATAAAAATTGTCTTTGTTGAAACAAACTGGCCAAGTCGCAGAGGTCTGAAGTCACAGGGAAATCATTGCAGAAAACACTGAAAGGCTCCACAAAAGGAGGTTGAGTCTGAAAACACCATTGCTGTTCACCTTGCCCATATCAATAGGTGTTTGGGAAGGTGTCCTGTTAAAGCACCAAAACTCACTGTGCTGAGAACATCCTTCCCCTCTGTGCTGTAATGAGCCATAATTAGTGAGCTCCCTGACACCTCCAGCACCTCTCAAGGGTCCACAACCCACCTGCAACAGTCAAGATCATTCCCTTGGATCACTCCCAAGGATTTTGGCAAGGCGTATCGGGAGCAATCCGCGTAGGCTGACTTTTGAAACGGGAATGTGCAAATAGCATGTAAATGGAGTTGTTCAACAAATCTGTTCAGGCAGTCCCAGGGTTCAGAAATTTCTGCTGAGCTGAAAACTTCCTCTCCCTTCCTTTCCTGAATATTTCACTTATTGCTCTCTACAAATACCTGAAGGGAGGTGGTGGTGAGGTGAGGGTTGGCCTCTTCTCCTGGGGAACTAAAGATAAGACAAAGGGAAATGGTCTCAAGTTGCACCAGGGGAGGTTCACATTGGATATTATGAAAAATTTCTTCACTGAAAGAGTGGTTAAACATTGGAAGAGGTTGCCCAGGGAAATGGTGGAGTCACCATCCCTGGAAGTGTTAAAAAAGTGAGTAAACGTGGCATTTCACAGCAGGGTTTTGTGGTTATTCAATCAAAGGCTGGACTTGATGATCTTGAAGGTCTTTTCCAACCTTAACAATTCAATAATTCTACTGCCTTTTGCCATAAAATAATCTTTAGAGATGCACTCAGTTTGCAAAAGAGCCTTTGCAGCTCAGGAGGTGTGTGGACAGCAGCATGTGGGTGTAAATTTGGGGGTACAGGAGGCTCTGTGCCTTGGCTGGGGAAGGCTTCAAGGGCAGTGGGAGCTGGAGGTGGAAGCTCAGCATGCAGGGCTGCAGGAGGGCCTGGAACACCACAGCAGCCCTGGGCTGGTACTCACCCTGCCCACTCATCTCCACATCCCAAGTCTGAGTCTGTGAGTTGTTCTCTGTCCCGAAGCCCATGTCCTGCCCAAAGCCCAGTGATTCAGGGTGCACTGGAGGCAGCAGAGACCTCCCCATTTTTTCCCTAAGTCCCTTCAGAATTCAGTCACTGTTTCCTCAGCACACAAATTCCATCTTTCGATTCAAAGGGAAAAAAGCACATCCAAATCCTCAGACTATTCTTGGCCCTGCCAGAGTGTCATCTCACCAGAGGAACCTCCAGCTCTGTGCTGGGTGTGCTGCAGGCTGGAGGGGTTTGTTCATGTGGGTTTGTACAGCATTAGCTCTGTCATTCTGTGAAATGAAACTAAGACGAGCATAAGCAGCCTTGACAGCAATTAGTTCTGGCAGAATCTTTGTGGTAATGAATTTCAATGATGCTGGGTTCTGGGTGCCTGAACACTTCATTAGCTGCTGGTATATCATACTGATGCAGCTGAGAAATCACATTATAATAAACCACTTTTTACTGCAGGCAGCAACCAGGATAATATATGGGATGAATAATAATAGTCCATTCAAAATCATTCCTGTGCTTTAGAACTCTGGAATTTCAGTAAATAGATCAAATACTATGCAGGGATGAATCTTATTCAGAATTTCTCCATTACCCAGGTATTTATGAACATTTTTTAATGTATTGTCAGAGGAGTTGCTCCACTCTATTACACTTGCCAGCTAAACTCTGAAATACATACATGTCAATGCAGTAATAAGAGAAAGCATCTATAATTTAGCAAAAAATATTTTTCTTCTAAATGGAGGAGAATACATCATAACTTTACAGTGTGAAATATCATTAAGTTTGTCTGTTTCTATATATTTACAGGATATATTCCTTTCTTTAAGTATGGAAATACATGACTTAGAAATACTTTATAAAGCAGAACTGAGGCATTTTCATGCTTTCTTTTATGTTTATAAACCAGAAATGCATTATTATAAGGGCAGATATTGGGACAGCAGCTTCTTTCCCACACCAGAGAAGAAAGAGGTAGAGGAAGGTTCTCTCTGATTTATCAGGGCTTGTCTCAGGAGCTCATTACCTCATTGGCAGGGACAGAAGCAACTGATGTTTCTGTAGAAAGAAGCCAGACCATCTGCAAGCATCCCAGTAAAGCCAGGATGCCCACAAGACCGTATGGGGAGGAGGAAAGGACAGCTCTGCCAGCAGGCAGCTGGGGTGGGTGGGGTGCTCTCCCTTTGTGATGCTCCCCCGGAATCCCATCACCATGGCAGCCAGAGATGCAGGAGGATGATGCTCTCCCTGCTGGCTTTCCCCTTCTCGGATTCTTCTTGAGTACATGGTAACTATAAAAATATCCTTTGTCTCACCCTGGTGAACAGGTGGGTGGCAATTACATTATCCAATGTGTAAATTCAGGTGCATTTGAATGATATATTTGTTAGATATCCTTAAAATGCAAAAAACCTTGGAGACACGGCTTTAGATAAGAAAAAAGCAGGAGAAGGTCAGTGTGGATGGGGGAAATAACAGAACCCGAGTACTATATAGCCAAGAAGCAGACAAATTTTCCAGTACAAAAAATATTTCTTTGTGTTTATCTACAACAGCCAGATGACCATTTTTGCAGTGAAATAGTGTCTAATAATAGCAATGATTGTGACATTAGCTTTTCAAGTAAAGACAGAGATAGAAAAAGAATTTATTTGAAACATCAAGTTAAACTCTTTTAAAGACCTGAATAGCATATGCCCATCTTAGTTGTACAGAAAACTCAAAAAGAATATGTCTGGAGGAGAGGAGGATTCTACAATATTTTTTTCAGGCTCTACCCAAATTTCAATGTTCTTCCATTTCCAGAATGCTCACAAGCACTGCTGATCTACCAAGATTTTCAGGAGACCACAAATCACCCTAAGTAGCCCAAGCCTGTGGGATTTTGTGTCTTCAGCTTCGAATCTTTCGAGGCAGCTCATGAAATCTGATGAAAGTTTAACCTCAAAGAAGATAAAAACACCGTCTCTGCCATGGATGCATTCAGTGTTGAACAGTAGCCTGTGAAATATCAGGTAGTGAAACTGGGGGCTTGTTTTTGGGCTTTGTTATTGCTGCTCTTCATCAACAGGGAGAAAACATCCAATCACATATTTTTCCTGTGTTAACTACTAAAGACTGCTTGAGAGTATGGGAACTGACCTGGCATTTAAATTTAATTGAAAACTCTACTTGAGAAAACATTTCAAGACTCAAAAAGAAAGAACTGAAAGACAATGCAAGATCCTTAGGATCCTCAGTTGTTAGCTGGCCTGATTCTCTCTCAGCAGTGGCTGAAGTGCCATGGCCTGGGTGTACAGCAGGACAGATTAACACTGGTGACTGACTTTGCTTGTGCATCCTGCCTGTTGATAGCATCATTTTATCATGTTTGATCAAATACAAATTTATTTCAGGATGAGGAGACATACCAAAACCACAGCCCTGTCATCCTGCCCAGGAGCCTTGGAAAGCATCCCTCTGACCACAGCCAGCTCTGAAGGCTTGAACAGCAGCCTTGTGCATTGCAGTGAGCAGCTGGGCTCAGACTGCCCGGCGTTTGGCCTGGAGTATCTGCCCTACTACAGAACATCCCAGACCTGTGTCTGCCCAGCCCCTCACACCCGCACAGAGGGAGAGAAAAGCTTCAATGAGGGCAAGGCTAACACTAAGCAGGATGAGAATGTGAGTTATTCAGCCACCTCCACAGGATATTTTCCACACTGCAGGACATCTGAAGAGCTTCTTGGCCAACCACTCACATACAGGTTACAGATGTGGTTAATATATGCAAAGTAGGTGAGGTGAACTCAACCTTTAATGTTTCTAAAAGGGGTAGGAAGGGAAGAAGAGAGGCAGGCACATCTTACACCAAAATTAGGCCCTTAGGAGCAAAATGATGACTTGTGCTCTGAAAACATGATGCAAGAGCAGAGCTATCTGCAAGGAATGGGTACCTGAGGCAGCCCTGGCAAGGTCCCTGTCCCTTGAAACAACCCCAGACTCCTGCTGTGTAGGACACTGGTGGCTCTGGGTGGGATCTGTCCCACTGCTGCAGGGGACTGCTGTGTCCCCAAGTGTTGTTGCCAACATCCCACCATTGGACACCTCAGCCCTTGGTCCTGCACATATGTTTTTCAGAGCATCTCACTGAGTCTGGAGTTGAGCAGGAGGACAATCTCTTCTACAAGCAAGGAAGAGCCCCTAGCCCAGCAGCTCCTGGGAGCCAGTAGCCCTGCACTCTGCCTGCCCATGGCCTCCTTCTCCAGCAGGATCCCTCCCCTGGAGCAGCCCTTTCCCTCCTGTGGCTACTTTCCTTACTACAGGACAGAGGGAGGGATTTGCACTGGCCCAGCTCAAAGAAATGGGTCCTTGACCAGGATAGAAGGTCTGGAGAGCAAAGAGGGAGGACAAAGGGGAGGATCCAATCTTTGGAATCTCCGTTCCAGCTGCTTGGTGTCCTGAGAAGAAAGCAGGGGGGCTGTGAATGCAGGCGTGAAGGAGGAACTCCTGAAACCTACAACAACATGAAAATCTGCATGAGTTTGAATAAAATAAAAATATTCACACTCGCAAACAAAGCAACAAGTGATAACCCAGACTGTGTAAATGACAGGAGAAAGAAGCAGAGCAGGAACTGGGGAAATCCAATAAATTTCTTTAGAGGTCAGGAACAGAACTGTGCTTCTCTGTGGCTAATCCCAAAAGCAAGCTGCTCACTCGAGGGATGTGCAGCCATGGGAAATGGCCAATGGAAAAAAAAAAAAGAATTATTTAAATCTAAGATGCTTGGAGGAATTAAACAGAGACATAATTTCCAGTAGGGATTGGGAAATACATTTCCTTTCCCCCTCACTACAATCCTTCCATTGTATTACTGGCATCTGTTAGACCTGGTTACTGTGCACAACAGCCATACACAGGAGAAAAAAAGCCATTTTTATTTAAATTCTTTGTCAATGTTTTTTTGAACACATTTCCATTATGTCTGTCTTCATTTCACTTGCACAGTAAGTAATGAAAATATTCTTGATTACTTTAATATGTGCAACTAGGAGCTTCTATAGATGTCGGTTTTGACACTGGAAAACTGGGAAACAGCATCCAGAAACAATTTGGCATTGGTGAATCTTGACTGATTTACACCAGATGAGGATCTGACCAAAAAAGTTCAGCTCAGTTTTTTTCTTTGCAGTTGTGAAATCTTGCAACATCCTCTCCTTACTGCCAACTATATCACCTCCCCAAGACATCACACAAGTTGATGAAACACGGCTCTTTCCCATCCCTGCATGGTGCACAGGCAATTTCTGCTCAAAATACATGAGTTTACTCCAACCACTCAGTAAATCTTCGAGTGGTTGTGTGATGGTTACACACTAGTATGACAGTGTATTGACAGGCTGTGTCTAAATGTACCAGGGTTATCTATCTTAAGGATTGAAGAAGAAAAACACATCACATTTCACTATTTCACATCTCCATAGGTAGATCAGTTTTCCCTGTGGTGACACTGGGATCAGGAATGCTACAGTCATGCAAGGCGCATGATGGTTTTAATGACAATTTCTGCTCATACTGTACTTTGGTGTTTTTTGACCAGTTGGGAAGGGATTTTGGTTGGATGCTGGAAACCAGCAGAGCTCCCAGACAGGAGCTTTGATCCCAGTCTTTCTTCCAGGCACTGCTCAGGATGAAGTGGTGCCTCACCCCCAGGTTTTGAGAAAATGTTAAAAAACCTGGGGTCAGCCAGACTGGTGAAAATTCATCCCAATGCCCTCACACAGCTGCCCCAGCTAGAAACAGAAATGCAACTAGACCAACCAGCCCACCTTCTGCATCCCTGCATTCCCAGGGGCATGTCAGTACCATCCTGCCACTTTCCCACTGAAAAACAAGATAAATCAGCTTCCAGATGAACTAAGTCAGACTGCATGAAACAGCTTCTGGTTTTAAGCACAAAGAAGGCTGACATCTTGGGTACGTTGAAAGAAAGCCATGCAAAATAGAGTGAGATTATCCAAACTCAAGGGATCAGGCAGAGGAGGGAAGGAATTCTGTCTGAAAAGCAGGTGTGGATTGTTCTGAGAATATTAAATTCAGCATTTCCATAAATTTGGCACATTAAAATACTTTGAACTATGTTGTATCAAATCCACAAATCTGCCTGATTTTTACTAGATAGAAATTAGCTGCTTTCTATTGGCTGTACTTGATAATTTATGGGAACAGTGAATATCAGAAATCAAGGATTTGAGAGATGAGAATATTACAAGCTTTATGCTTATGGATCAGAGAAGCCTAATTTTAATCAAAAGCTGGCAAATATCATATGTTGCCATCTTGAAATCGGAGCTGAGCAAGACTCATGATTCTAATGTATTTTCCATACAGTTTTGCTCAGAGGTAAAAAGAAAAGGATGGAGGGCAGTGTTGGAAGCTTCTGTGTTTCTCTCTAAGGTTTATCCAACTTTATTACTTTTCCACATAGTTAACATCCTGTACACAGGCAGCAAATGATTTTTCTCGAACTGCTCCCTGGATCAGATTCCTGCCTTAGTGAGGACATCATGTGCCTTCACCCCAAGAATGGTCCTAACTCAGTTTGGTTCATCCTTGTGTACTGATAATGTATTTCCTTTCATCTCTCTATTTGAAAAATTCATAATTATTGCCCTAAAGCTTCAGAACTTCAACACTAGCAGTCCTCTGGAGTTTAAAAAACAATCTGCAATTACTTTGATGCCTGCTGTGTAGTCTTCATTGATCCCGTCTAAGCTTTTAATCTCATGAATTCACAAAGTTAATTCATAAAACAAACCAAACAAACCATGGCAAAATATGCCCTTTAATAACAAAAGTGGTGATGATCATAGATGTCTTTGGGGATTTCTGACAATGCAGGTTCTTCTTTCTCAACAGTTGATGTCAGATTTCATTTGGACAGGGGGGGAAAAGACTTAGCCACAATATTTTTTAATCTGTGTGTCCCTTGGGAAAAACCTACTTCAAAGTCAATTGAAAGATTTGCAGAGACATGGCAGGGCATGGAATTTGTCTCTGAAATCAGGTACAAGAGGCTTTCTTAGCAAAACACTGCAGGACTTAAGATCTGGACCCAAAGATTCCTAAAATCAATAAGAGAACTCCTTTAGCCTCAGCGAGGTGGAGCTTGGACCTCCAGTCTTCCCACGTGGAACAGAGCAGCACATTCCTTATATAAACCTGAACCCCACTAAATGCTGTTTTAGGGAGAAAATTAGCTCCCCAACATGTAAATGTATTGGTGTGCACCCTGCCCCAAGGACTGGGGTTAGCTGGGCTCTCTTTTCTCTTCCAAATCTGGACTCTGTCAATGTATATGACTGAATAACTTTATTTCGAACTCTGTTAAAAAGAAGCTTTTGACAAGTAGCATTTATCACAGAAGAGCAGAACTCAGCATGAAGTAAAGAAGCTTAAACAGGTCCCTGCCCAGCAACGTGATGGGAAGGAATGGAAATGAGTCATTAATAGGAGACAACTTGGCTTCCTTCCAGAATTGTATTTACAGTGAATGACCAGAGAATACCTTAAATATACACCTCCATGTGAACACCAGAACATGCACATCCCTGGCTAAGCCCAGGGATGGGGGAACAGCACAGCTCTCCTGCTGGGACAGCCTAATCTAGCATTCAGTGTTTGCCAATGCAATTTAGGAACCACATCAGAGATGAGGGACTGCGTTCTGCAGAGCAGGGATGGGTTGAAGGCAGTGCCTGAGGGCTGTGCTGAATGCTAACCATCAGCAGGAGCACATGGAAACATGCAGCAATGAAGAAGCAAGGGATGCAAGGCTCGGTTATCCGCAGGGAAGCTGATGCAACATGAGGGGAAGCAGCTGTGCCTCTGTCACACCTGGAGCCTGGAATGGATTCCATCAGTCTGTCCTGACTCACAGACGTGTTTCTGTATCTACCTACAGCTATATCCTAATTCTCACCAGAATGAACGTGTTTGGACCCCAGGTGAGGTACCTGCCCAGAGGTTCCCCAGAACATGAAAAGGTGGGCTGGGGTGAAGGCACAGCCTGGCCCTGTCTGCAGTCCTTGCTCAGTTAATGAGGCAGGTGGGAAGGGATGATGAAAAAGCAAAAAGCCTGCTGACCTACATAATCCCCCATAAATCTATCTGTCCCTACCCCAGTGCTACCAGTTCCCATTAACTCCTCCCAGGTTCCTGGGGGCAATTTTGGCTTTCCAAGGAACACCAGTTGATGGGATCTGCAGGTGTGGGCAAGGCAGAAATGCCAGCACCTGATCCAAATTATGTAGTCCTTGACTTCTGCAGCAGTCATTAGAGTCTCACATGTGGAAAAATGCATGTGCTATGTATTTTAGTTTGCAGCCTTTTGTCAAGGCTGGTGTCCTTGGGCTAATTTCTGCTGCTGGTAAATAGAAACAGAGAAATGCATCCCCAGGGATGGCTGAACATCAGGATCACCTGAGCTGTGGACTCCTCCAAATTCATGTTTGAAATATATCCACTGTGCAGGGGAATGACTGTGCTCTGCTTTTCTGAGCACCTACCCTTGTGCACAAGGAAGAACTTCTGTACTGAGGACAACTGAGCACTGGGACATGCTGCCCAGAGGGGCTCTGGAGTCTCCTTCCCTGGAGATATCAAAAGCCACCTGGACACAATCCTGAGTAATGCAGTCTAGGGGATCCTGCTTGAGCAAGGAGGTTGGAGAAGATGAGTTCCAGGGGTTCCTGCCAACCTGAACCATTCCCTGACTCCTGTGCATTAGTTCCTGCATGGGGCACAGCCACCTCCCTGGCCAGTGCCTGTAGTCTGGGGGGAATCTGGGGGGAAACCTTCTCATGTTATTAGCTCAGAAAAGATATTGCCAAAGCCTAGAGGTCGCACACAGCTGCTTCCATTGCAAGTACACCGAGGAGCAAGCACACTCTGTGGTTGGCCTGTACTGAGCAAAATTACCAAAGGCAAGGAGATAAATTGGAAATTCTTGCAGGAGAAAGACCTGAAGGAAACTGGCAATACCAGCAATGCAAAGGGAGTGTGGTGGAGAGTGAGGAGTTAAGCTTGTCTGGCTGACCAGAGCTGTGAAAATAGACACCAACCTGCCTGGGAGGAGGCAGTGAACTCTTTCCCACTCCAAAGCTCTGCAATGGCTGAGACATCAAAACCCCAACACAATATAAACCTAACAATAGGGTCTGACAGCTGCAGAGTGTTTGAACAACGCCTCAGATGGGGAAGTTTGTGAAATCCTCTACATCCCACCGGAGCATGGGAGTTGCAGCTTTTCCTGGTTTCTCTGGCTGTATTTTCCCTTAAACCAGAGATTGTGCCCCTGGTCCCACCACATGCTTTCGGGGACCCAACTCACACCCACAGCCACCACACTGGATTTACTCCCTAAATACATCTCTGGCAGCAGAGTGCTGATCACTTCCTTTGAAGAGCTCACTCTCTCATGGCATCCTCAGGAATGGGGGCTCTGGGATGATGTGAGGGGGTCTCTCTCCAAGCAGCTGCCCCGTTAGCACCTGAGGATGGCTAATAATAATGATTAATGAATCTTAATCTTCCTGTCGCAATTCCCTTTCATTAATATTTATATCTGGCAGATGTACCCCCAAGGGAGAACTTGAGCTGCTAAGTATTAGCATGCTATGTACAGCTTGTATTTTCTCCAGAAACTTTGAGGACATTCTTTGAAAGAGAATATTATGTGCAGTTTTATTTTCAATTGTTAATGCTGTCACGTGTCAGCAGAGAGAAGAATGTTTATTTTAGGCCTCCTTATCTGATGAAGTAAAGAAACTCCCTTAGATATCAGCATTTTCATGAAAAAAAGGGATCTGATGTAAAGGAATGGTTACACACTTAAACAACTGGCATTATCACAGAGGTCAAGCTCAGCCATGGATACACCACTAAGCCTCCTAATTACAACAGGGTATAATTTAAGGCATCTTTAGCTGTCAGTGGTTTAAACGTGTGCCATTTTTCAGTTAGATGTATGTGTTCAGCTGCTAAAAAAAGCCTTGTGAAGCACTTTTGGAAGCATAAACATTTAATTAAATGATCTAGTTGAGTCCTCATAATCGGGCTGAAGTCTGTTTATAACTAATTCATGAAACAGCATAATTAGCCAAATGATTAATTGGTAATTGCTCTATGAAAACAAATTAATCACTGTGTTTCCCAAATCAAGATCCTCTCTGTACACCACTGCAAACCATTTGGCTCTGGTCTGGGACTGTTTTGATTTATTCCTAGTTATCCATCTAGGTCCTGACTATTAAATTTGGAGGAATCTCCTCCTGGCTCTTAGCAATGCATTGTCAGCTGCAGCAACAGGCAGCATCAAAAACATTTTCCATTTTCTTAACATTTTATTACCCTCCCCAGACATGCCTGAACCATGGCTGGCTGGATATGACTTCTTTGATGGTGCTCTCATTTGAAAGTAGGAAGGAGAATCTTGCAATTACATTCATATAAAGTCTAAGAAAATGAGCAGCTGAGGATGTGAAATACAGCCAGCCTTTGTGTCTGAAACACTCCTCAGCCCACAGGGCCTTCAACCTTAAAGTTTCCAAAATGAGTTGTTAAGCCGTGTGGGCACAGGGAGAGCACGAACAGGTTGCATTAAAAAAAAAAAAAAAAAAGCTGCTTGCACAGTTGTGAGTTTTCTTCAGGAAGTGATGGGGATGCCCTAGCCTTTGGGAAATGTGGCTCAGCATGTCCAGCTAGGGGAGGAACACCTGAGCTCATCCTTTAGAAGAGTCTGAGGACAGCAATGGGGAAGCAAAGGAGCTTCACAGTCAAACCAGCCTCAAAATGGAATCACAGATAATATAGGTCAGAAAAGCCCTCTGAGGTCATCGAGTCCAGGCATTAACCCAGCACTGCCAACTCCATCACTAACCCATGTCTCTAATGCCACATCTACAAGTCTTTTAAATCCCTACAGGGATGATGACTCCAGCACTTCCCTGGGAAGCCTATTCCAATGCTTGACAACTCTTCTGGTGAAGAAATTTTCCCTAACAGCCAACCTAAACCTCCCCTGTGCAGCCTGGGGCTGTTTCCTCTTGTCTTAGAACATTACAAAAACGGAAAAATAAATCTTCAAATGGCTGTTGGACAATTTTGTCTTTGCTTGTTCTCAGAAAGAGAAGGAAAATCTGAAATGCTTCAAGAGAAAGTACACCAGCAGAAAGGGGATGTGAGCTCTCGGGGAGGATGCTGGTGCTCTGGAGGAGAAGGAGCATCAGTAGGGAGCACAAAGATCCTGAAAGTCACCAAAACTGAAGGTTGTTCAGAATTTCCTGAGGAAAGATTTCAAAGGATATGCTGAAACAAGCAGGGCAGGCAGATGGGGTGTAAAACCACCCAGGGGAGGTGGTTGGATCTCATGACTCGAGTGCAATGGAGATGTATCCTGCTGGTGCCACACTGAGCTGGCAGCCCCTGCAAAGCACTGTGCTGACTTCAGATGTTCAGCCAAGATTAACCACAAAGCCCCCTGCTGTCTGATGGGCCATTTGCCAAACAGATCCTGATTAACCAAAATCAGATCTACCTGAAGCCCCTGGACAACAAGTCAGATTTCTAGACTCAGTTTGTTCCAGCTTTTGCGAAACCATGGAGTGAAGCTGATTCCTGTAGCAGTCAGAAATTGGGTATGGTGCTGACTTTGGGGGATGACTCCATGATAGTGCTTACCAAGTAATTTTTATTTGCAAGGAAGCTGACATTACTAGGTGACACTGAAGCCATCAGCTTCTTCATGCTCTAAGTATGATTCCCAGCAGTTTTAATATTTTAGCAGAGTAAGTAGCTTCAGTGAAGTGCTAGAAATCAGGGTTGAGCTTGGTTTTCAGCTCGGGTGCCCCAGGGATTCTGTGCCGATTGCCAGACTGCTTCCTGGATGAGAGCGTAACTCGGACGTCAAAGGTTTTTTTACCCTTTGCATTCAGCTTTATGCATCCAAAGCTGCTCCTAATGGGGTGCAGATGTTCCTCAGACTGAGTTATCACACAAAGTGGGCAGCGGAAGAAACTACTGGAAACTTCAGAGGAAGCGAAGGGAAATCGCGGCACTTGTGAATCACCAGCAGTGAAAGAGTTGGGAAAAAACCACAAATAACCTTTTTTGTTTTTTCACTAATCATTGCTGCTGTCTCATGAGGGAAAGCGAGGACAGAGACAAGGATGATGCTTCCTATGGACAACTGAGGAACTCTGAAAGTTAGTAAGACATAAAAACTCACAGAAGGAAAAGAAAAGGAGACAACAGAAGCTGCAGGTCTGCGCTGGGGTGAGCTGCAGTGGGAGCAGCAGCTTGGGAAGCTCAATCCTGGCCCCAGTGCTGCTAATTGCATTAATTGCACTAACTGTGAGACTTTGGGGACAGCAGCAAACAGGCACAGCACTACCTGCTGCAGCTCTTTCCCTCTGGGCTCGCTGGGATCTGCTGATGAAGCTGGGATACCTGAGAAGGGACAAGGATGTAGTCACAGCACACCCAGGCACGGTGCCTACAGCTTCCAGATTTGGGTCACACTGACTAAAGGAAACTCCATGCAGCAGCAAGCAGCTGTGGGGTAATAAAACAAGCTGAAAGTTTCTGCTTGTCTTCATGCACAGCAGGTCTGGACTAGTTTTATTTATATGATTTTTCCACTGAGCAGCAGCGGCAAAGGATGGAATGGAATGATCTTGGAATAATTTGGGAACGAGTCTTCTGACGCTTCTTCTAAGTCCCTCACTGAGAACATATTTCTCCCTCCTGTCTTTCTTTTCTGCATTTTTACAAGCAAAACACTGTGGTTTGAGAGGCAGGGCTGATACCACATGTCCTGTTGAGGGGGATGCTGAGGCTGGAAACAAGAGCTTTCTGCCTCCTCCCTGCACAGTCCCAGCCTGCCCTTGGGAGAACACTCACTCTCCAATGCCTATTCCTCACCACATCCTCATGCAGCAGTAGTAATAAAAATTCAATCAGCTTTGGACTGACTCCTCTGATATTACTCCCCCTGATAGGGATAGGCAGAAAGCTGGAAAAATCATGCTGAAACTATTATTTTAAAAATACATCAAAAATAAAAACAAACCCGGAAAACCTGAGCAGGTAAAAACATTCCATCTGTAAAAATGTCACAGTCACAACTTGAAAGGTCACCATTATCTTTGGCCCATTCAGACCAGTCTGTTGGCTGCATCTGTTAGCTGGCACCTGTGAGTATCCACTGAATGGAAAATAATTGCATGGGTGATGAGCCAAATGCTGAAAATCACGGTCCTCAAGGTGGTCTGGAGGCGTGGGAGAGCTGCAGCCGCCTTTGCTAGAGAGGCAGAATTAGAGGAAACCCAAGAGCAACCAGGAGCAAAACCACGGGAGGAATTTTAAGGGAAGAAAATAGCTTTTTAAACCATTGTGTAGCTGATGATGAGGAAGGCATATGCACCTAATGCTGAAATGAAATGGATTTAAAAGCCATTGTGAAAAAATGTCAGCTGCTGAGTTCTGTAAAAGCTCCTCAGGATGTGTCATGGCTGGAGAGGGCTCACAGTCCCCACCATCACGTGCCACCTGCATCCATGTCCTCACCCCTTCCCCATCCTCGTGTCCCCTGCAAGCACCACGGTGAAACCTGTGTCATGCTCCTCTGAATTAGAGAAAATCAAAGGAAAGGGCAGAAAGCAGCATTTGGTAGTTGCAGCACAACCTGATTCTATTATTATTTAGGGCAAGAAGCTGCCTTTGAAAACAGAAGATGAAGTTTTGAGTCATACCAAAGGAGTGAATGACTGACTCCTGAGATGTGATGCTGCAGGAGAGCTCCAGCTCTCAGCCCCAAAGGTAGGACTGACACAGCCTGACTGTGCCTGGACCATTCCTCAGGAGAAAATGAACATATTCAGCTTGGTAAAACAGATAGCAGCTTGTGTTTTCAAGTGCTGAGAAGAGACAAAAATCCTTAAGACTGTGATAAAAGACTATTTTTATACTTCATCACTGCAGGGAGGCCAAGTCGTGGTTTCCTCATCATCGGGTTAAAAAGAAACAGGGATATACATCCTTCCCCCACAGCAAGGAAAATACAGATTGTGCAAAGCTCATTGATCCTTCCTGCTCTGCTCCAAGCAATTAGCCCACTAAATTCCTTTCTCTGGGTTTTCCCCCTTCAAACACACCAGTCTGGGGACATCCAGGGTGTGCTGACACCCAGCAAGAACTGCAAGATCCTGCCATGCTCTGTATCCAAACTGACAGTGTTTTTTCCAAGGTACCAAATCAAGGCATCTGGGTGGGATGTGCCAGCAGGACCCAGGTTTTCTCTGTCATATTAAATTGAAGCCTTCAGATGCAGTTGTAGCGTTCATGTCTGTGCAGAGCCTGAACTGACATCCTAACAGGAAAATCCTTTTCCATCCCTGCATGATGGGGTTTTCCTGCTGTGCAGAGTCCATCTCGGCGCTGGCGTGTGCAGGTTAACAGCACCCTCTGCAGCCACCCTGGCTGCCACAGCTGCCAGAAGCCAGCCTGGGAGCAGCATTTTAATCCATCTTCCCCTGGAAATGGAGACCGGGAATTCTCATCAAATTAAGATAAACTTGCAGTTGTGATATCAGCTTAATGTGAAGCCCATCAGATATGCTTAAGCAAAGTTAGCTGCGGCAGTGGGAGCTTTAAAGATCCAGGGAAACTCTAATGTGTTTAATTTCTTGTCATAGTGCCTGCTTGGAAACCAAATTATAAAAGTATTCCAGTTAACCACTAGCTAGTAAAGTGTTATTTTGCAGGATATGGGGAATATGTTATCCAAAAACAAAGAATAAAATTTATCCATGTGGTGCAATTTAGCATTCAAGCAATTTTATATAATTGTATGGAGCTGGAAATATCTTTAGCTGCTAAAAAGAGAATGATGCTTAGCTGAATGATGAAACCAATAATTTCTCTTTCCCGCTGCCTCAGGAGGGCTATGTGTGTTTCTGATAGAGGCAGATGTACCGAAGAGGGGGTAAAGCAGAGATCTGGAGGGAGGGCAGTCAGGGAAACTGCTCTACACACCTCGTCAGGAGGCATTGCTAGGATGGGAAGTTTATCCTGTTTCCTTTTGGTGGCACTGTCGGCCCAAATATCAGCTCCAGGTCCTGGGGGTCTGGCGTTCTCCAGGTACCAAAATCCCACTCTTAGCGCTGTGAGAAATGTATTGCAGCAAATAATTTCTGTTGCTTTCAGAAGTTTTGGAGGAAAGGTGTTGATATTTGCAGAGAGGTAATTACACAGCATTGTATCTGGGACAACTATCAGGCTGGACGTGAAGTTTTTGTGCATAAGCTCTTTTTGGTGGTGATCACACTGATGGTGTCTCTGGAATGGCAGCAAGGATGCACAGGAATGAGCCACTGGCAAAAATAATACATTTTGAAGAATAAACACGTTTATCCAGAAGGTGGGCAACTCTTAATGTGCACTGAGGGGGATGCACAACCCCTCAGTGAGCTCCAGGGCAGGTCACACACAAGTCCAAGGGGAAGGAGGCACAAGCAGGCATTTGTTCTTGAGGCATTCCTCATCTCCAGTAATTCCTGGAACCAAAATGCAAAAGGACACATTCAGCCCCAGCTGAAGGTGCAGCATTTTTCCCTGCCTTACTGGACATGGAGGAGCCTCCAGAAGGACCTTCCTGGAGTCCTGTTTATAATGATTGATTTTTCCTATCCAAGATTTTTCTTGATTTCATCCTGCTGATTTTTCCTATCCAAATCTTCCCAGCTTGATGCTGTCTTGATTTTTCCTTTCACTACAATGATGCTGCAAGACCTTCCAGGAAGGATGAACACAAATTCTTCCTGTAGACTCCACAGTGAATTACTGGAGCTTAAACAGGACATTGTGAGCAGGGAATCAGTGAGACTGAACACAAACAAAGGATGCTCCTCCATTAACACAAATGAGAAACTGTCTCACTGTGCCTGTTCAATCAAAGTATTGCCCACAAAGCAGTGGTGGTTGCTTCTCTCATGTAAATTTTCCTGCAGCCTTCAAGCACCATGGCTGGTATTTGCAACGTTGAAATCTCCATTTAACTCTGTTGTTTGCTATTCCTCTTCCTGGTGTTATTGACTGAAGAGATGTTTCTATGCAAATAGGGTGCTCACCCTGTAAAATTAGCCTACTCCTCTTTCCCCCGTGAAGAGTTTCTACCCCAGCCTGGCCTGGCAACCTAACAAAATCCCTTTCTTGCAATGGAATAATAGTAAAAAAGGTGGAAGGCTATTTGGAGGGATAAACACAGAGGAAACTTTTTAACTGGATATGATCATAAACATCCCCCCATCCATAATTTAAATTTAATTTTAGAACTTAATACTGTAATTACTCATAATTACTGAGATTTTCAAGGCAATTTAAAAAAGCCAAGGTCCAAATTGTAATTTATTTTTCCAGAGAGTAAGACATCTAGTTTCCACAAGCTGAAAAGAAAGGTTAACTCAAATTTACAATTGTCAGTGGAGTTTGTATGTGGTACTGTGTATTCACCTGCTGGTATTTAGCAAATGCACATTGGCAGAAGGGGTCTGATCACATGAAGCTGGAGCTGAAATTGAATTCATGTCACCTCGGGAGTCTCTGTCTGGTGTCTGACTTGACACAAGTCCTGAAAGACAAGAATGGGGATTATTTTACTTAAATGTGGATGTCTGCAGTGGGAATGTGTACATCTGACCTTAGGTTCCCACTGGATCATGAGCCACAGCTAATATTGGATATCCAAGAGGACTGCCATGACCAGCTCTGGCAGAGAACTGAGAAGGGAAATGTAAAGCTCAAAGGGACAAATCCTTTCCCAAGAACATTTCTCCTGGCCACCAGCCCTTCTCCTGGGACCTTTTAATTCTTTACTGTAAGGTTACAACAGGTTGCCCAGAGAAGCTGGTGCTCAGCCAGGCTGGGATCTGGGGGATAGGTCAGATATGTTAGACAGATGAGATGCTTGGTGCTCTGGGCAGTCAGTCCCAGGAGCTCTGAGCAGCACCATGGAACTACATCAGATGGGTCTTGCCTGTAGGTGTGGAGATAAATCTTCTCATGGCACATCAGCTACTTCAGGCATTTCTCACAAGTGTTCCACATATGAAAATGATGATAGATAGATAGATATGGTATAGATATAGAAGATATAGATATGGATGATGAAAAGACCAGAGGATTCCTTTCCCTGCCTAATTCTTCCTGGAATGCTTCTCCTTCAGTAAACCCTACCCAGGTCCTGGGCAAGGAAGGGCAGAGAAGAGCTTTGCAGCTGTTCATAGTGGGGCCCTCCATGCCTGTTTCTGCTGTGTTTGTAGCCCCTAATTCATCTTCCATGCACATTCCTGCGGAGCAAGCACTCATATTTTGCTGCCTACAGAAACAGGCTTGTTTGGGATCTCCTGGAGGGGAAAACTATTTCTGCTATGTGCCCCCTGACATGTCTTCCCACAGCCTGGATTTGTCTGGTTGCTGTTGCCATGAAGTTGTCTTCCTATCATCACTTACACATTGCTCCAGGCTGTTTGTACATTGCTTTTTAATTTACTGGGCTCTGCTCATGCTACTCACCCCTCAAAGAGACACCAAGCATGAGACCCTGATATCAGTGACTGGCTGCAGCAGTGAGGTTTAATGTCATTTTACTTGTATCTTGTCCAGCAGCTTAATCCATTATCTGTTACTAACAGGTTAATATCTTAAAGGAATTTAAAGGGAACATTTAAATGGAATTTAAAAGCAAATTTAAAGTGAAATGCCTCCTACCCCAGAAATCGTTTACAGATGGATAAGAAATTAATAACTCCTTTCTGTCTCTAACATACTCTATCCCTGCTGAGTTGATTCTTTAATTCCCAGAGCAGTTAAGCGTGAATCTACCATGAGTTCCTGAGTCTGCTCCAGTTCCTTCACTGCAATTCTCTACCAGAGAAAATACACAGCTCTGGGTAAGACAGTGGGAAATTTCTTACCTTTTATCAGTAACATTATGAACCTGCTCTGGAAAGGATGTAAACTGGTCAAAAGAGTGTGGTACTGTAAAAAAAAAGGGTTTGTGCTAGAGGAGGAGGCAGAATCCAGAGTGTTCAAGATGACACAATCTCCCTGTTCCCCCTCTTGGCAGGAGGAAGAGAATTCCTCATCCCTAATCGAAACCACACTTATCTCCTTCTGACCAGCACTTGTGAGTGGCTACAAGCCCAGGATGGGACTCAGAGCAGCAGAAAGGATGGATCCCTTCCCAGTTTTCTATACATCACTACTGCCTGTTACCAGTAAAAGGAGATGTCCTGCCAACTGGGAGATGGAGATATGTACACAGATCTCAACAAACAGTTCTGTATTTGACACTGTCAGGTGAAGGTAACAGCCCTGAGCCTCTCAGCCTACAGGCAGGATGTGGCAGAATTCTGAAAAGTATTTCTGAGTGCAAAGATGCTCCTGCCAGTGCCACTGCCCAAAATTAGCTTTGCTTTAGTGGTCCCAGCTCAGTCCAGTATAACAGCAGTTTGGCAAAATCATGGAATCATAGAATCCTGGAATGGTTTGGGTTGGATGGGATATTAAAGCTCATCCAGTTCCAGCCTGCCTGCCATGGGCAGGGACACCTTCCACTCTGCCAGGCTGCTCAGAGTAGCAGGAGGAGGAGCAGCAGCAGCCCAGGTTCAGCTGTGCATGACCAGAGGTGCTTCAGCCTGGCTGGGAGTGACTCACCTGCTCCCCATCCACAGCTGGCACTAAGGACAAACTCTCTTTTGGAGGGGAGCCACCACACTTCAGGGGCAAACACCCTCACAAACCACAGAGGAGCAGGGCTGAGCAAACACTGACTGACCAAGCTCACACACAGGTCTTTGCCCAGGATCATCCACAGGTTTGTGGGCACTGCCATCAGCAAGAGCCACAAGTGTCCTGCACCCTGGGTGGGTCCACAGGCACAGCTGCAAGGGCATCTCTGCTCAGCTTGGTCCATCCCATCCTCCCGGCTTCCCTCCCCTAGGCTAGGAGTTGTTATACTAACCTCTCCATGATGTGTGGTTTCAGCTCCAGGTTCAGCATTGCACAAAGACCATGTCCAGTATTCTCCCTGAGTTAGCAGATGTTCTGAATTTGGCATAGAAATGTGTTACTCACAGTTAAAGAGAATTCATATGATTAATGATTAATGCTGCTATCTGAATAATTACCTCATTCAGCCAGCTTTTCTTCTGGCTTTGCAAGAAAACATGCATGAAAAATGAGGACAATGCCCTTTTTCTGTGTTAGTGTATATGTGGAGTAACATGTTTTCTAGAAAGAAGAAGACAAATTTGAGAAAACAAATAACTGACAAGTTTCCACAGTGGTTGTGCACACATGTGCTCTCCAGCATTTATCCAGGACCACAGTCCCCCACAAAACCCATTAGAGACCTGGTGCTTGAGGAAAAACTTCCTCATGGAGAATGAGCATTGTTATATGCATTGAAAAATCTAAAGTTTCAGGTGTAGATTATCTGAGCTGATAACCATGCACACAATATTAAATTTCTATAAGCAATTTCTAGACAAAAGCCCCCTTCAGCAAACTCAGTGATTAGGTTTCCTGTGTATATGTGCATGGACATAAGGGAACATTGTTTTAAGGTCTTTTTGTGGAATATATTAATTCATCAATAGAAATAAAAATACCAATTTTTTAAGAAAAAAGTTTAAATATTTATACTTTCGGTCAGTATTTTGTCATTCAGGAATTCTTGCTCATGAACTTCCAACATTTTCTATAGTTACCAGAACACGTAGACAAAATACATTTCAAGAAAATCCAGTCTTGCATTTCAGGAAGGCAATGTAGCAAACCTGATGTCAATCTTTTCCAAAAGCCTCCAAAACTGACCCAAGGAACTGTCATCTGCAAAAATCCAGCCTCGAGAGAATAAAATCACTTTGGGCTGTAGCATAAATCTCAGCCAGATGTATATGCACAATGGCCAAGGACCAAGACACTTTTTCAGAGCAGATGTGCCCCTGAAGTCCAGGAGGACATTTCAGATGGAGTTGGTGAGCACAAGGAGAGCTGGTTGAAGATCATGGGGATGTCCTGCACTGAGTGGCCAGGTGCTGTTCAGGTGTAAGACATCAGATGTACAATTTGAAAGTGCCACACAGGAGGCACAACAGCCAGGTTGTGCTCAAGATCAGGTAGTCACCATCCAAGAAAGAGAGCCCAATCTTCAGTGCCAATCAGAAAGGTATGTTAGGAATTCCCAGAAAAGGGTTTAAGATCAAAACAGAAACTATCTTTTTTTTTGCTGAGTGGCTCTTTCCTATCACTCGTGGTTCTGGCTGCACAGTTCAAAGACTTCAAACAAAAATTATTTAGGAGGGTGAAAATGAGCATCTTGCATGAAAGGGGAATAAACCAGACCTGGAATCTTGACTCTGGGAAAGACAGAACTGAGGAGAAGTATGCAATAGATGTATAAGAAAATTGTGACTACTATGTAGAAGAAATGGTGTAGGTGCTAATTGTTCATTACTTGCCAAAATACAGAATTTGGGGTTATCTCCTGGAAAGATAATACAGAAACTGGGGGTATCTCCTGAAACGATGAGACTGTGATTTCGGTGAAGGGAACAGAGATGTTTCTCAATTGACTAAGGGTGTAATACTCTTTATCTCTGTACTTACATCTTCAATTTGCAAGTGTACAGGATCCTCCCCAACTCCCTATTTTTGCCCCCTTCCCGCCGAGCCCCCTCCGGCTGCCCAAGGAGGGATGCTGCTCCTGCCGCTCCGCAGCCCCGGGGCGATGCGCAGCCCTCTCTGCCCGCATCCCCCGACGGACGAACACCCCCGGCTGTCACCCCCGCCCTGCCCGCGACCCTGCCCGCCCCTCCGGGCGGTGTCTCCGCTCCAGCCCCTCCTGCGCGCCGCCTTTAAGCTGCGGTGCGTGATGTCACAGCGCTTGGAAGCCGCGGGCGCGGAACGCGGAGCGCGGAGCGGCGCAGGGACCCCGCAGTGCTGCCCGCGGGCATCCGCAGCCCCCGGGGACCGCAGCCCGGCGGGACGGGCTGGGCGGCACAGCATGGGCAGCGTGCAGATGCAGGACTTCGTGGCGGGCTTGGTGGGCGGTGAGTGATGCCGTGAGCGCGGCTGGGGAGCAGCGGAGGTGCCTGGGGTTAAAATCCTCCCTGTCACCCACGGGCTGTGCCTCTGCCCGGCGTCTCCCGCGGTTTAATCCCACTTCCACGGGCGGGAGACTTAAAATTCAAGTCTCAGAATGTGTGATGCTGCTGTGCGGGACAGACTTCCAGAGGCTCCCGCCGGTTCTCCTGTCCTTGTCCCCGGGGCTGGAAGTGCCACCGGGCTCAGAGGGCGCTAGCAGATGTCAGCCCGGGGTTCCCCGTGTCCCCATCCCCGGGAGAGGCACTGCCGGGCTTGGACCCCACTGTTCCATCACAGTCACGGGGCTAATGGCCAGGGCAGGGATGGATCCTGTCTGTTGGGAATTCTGATGGCAAACACCGGGAAGCAGATATTAGAAAGAGAAGGAAACCAAACGACTCGTGGAGGCAGCAGTAATGGGACAAAGTTTACAGAACTGAGAGATGCCCGCTGGGTTTGCCAGCTGACAGTGACCAGCTCCACTGCCCCAGGGGCTGCAGCAGGACTGTTTCACCGTGACACCAGCCACCACAGAGCAAACCTCTGCCCAGTGACCCTTCACACCTGACACAGGAGAAGGTGTGAGGTGGCTCACGGGTGTCCTGCCAGAAGAGGTTAATAAGTTAGCTGACTATAAACTCCAAAACCTCTGCCAAAAGTTTGCATGAGCCACTGGTTTTTGGATCTCTGTAGCCTGTGGTTGGTCTCTCTGCCCCACTGCCCTGCGCTGTTGCTGCACACCCCCTGCAATGGGACAGGATGTCCCAGGAGGTGAACAGCCACCAGTGCTCAGCCACAGTGACAGCTGAGAGCTGTCATGCATAGCACTAGACTATGGGTGGTCTCAGGTCCAGGAGGAGAGGGGATATTTTTTACCACATTTTTAGTAAAGTCATAATGTGTCGACCAAGGACATGATGCTCTTTTCAGTACTAACCCACTATGAGTGAGAAATTGCATGTAGTCCCCAAAGCACCTGTGGGCACTGGTTTGCACAGAGACTTGCTGGTGAGGATGCATCACAAACTACCCACTGTCTCCACAAACCCTAAAAACTGCCAGTGTTGCTTGTAACAAACACACAGAACCATATCCTGGCCATGGCACACCGATTGTTCCATTCTCCTGGAGAAGAGGGAAACCAAGCTGTGCTCTGTCCTGCCATGAGAGCTCCTGGCAGTAGCAGTGTGAGTAGGTGGGTGGATGGTAAGAGAAAATGGTTTCTTACCAGAGAACCATGGGGAATAAGGTAGGATGGCACTGGAAAGATCTATTCAGAGCAGGATCTTCTGTACCTGTATTCCTTCTGACAGGTATCTCTATAAACTCATGTTAAACCAGCAAAGGATGAGGAGCACCCATTAGCACTCAGCTCTAGGACATCTCCCTCCGAGCCAGGAGAAAGAATTTCCTTGTGTCTTACAGGAATCTCATCATTTTGAGAGTTAAAATTTGGGCTTACAGGAGCGCAAAAGGGGTTGGTCATGGACAGGACATAGAAACATGACTTCTCCTTCTCTGGTGCCTTTGAGATGTAAAGCTGAAACCTCCAGGAGAGTGTACTCAGAAAAGTGTTTAAACTCAGCTTTTAGCTGCAGTCAGGGACAGGGCACTATGCTGGTCATTTCTCTGGCTGGGCCCCTTATAACTGTTCCTGTGGAAATGTCTTCTCTCCTCTAAACCCATTGCATCCTGTCCTGGCACAAAAGCTTCTTCGATGTTTGGCGTAATGCTTTGCTTTCATCCCCAGGAATTGCCAGCGTGGTTGCAGGCCATCCCCTGGACACGGTCAAGGTAAAACACTTTGAACTGTGATCACATGCCCTCACCCAAACCCCCACCCATCCAGACCTTCTCTCTAGGTGATGCTTAAAGGATTTCCGCTTGGAATTTGGAATGTTTTCCCAGACTTTCTTCCTCTCCAATGCTCATTCTGAATGAGAAACTAAAAGAACTGATTGATAACGTGCGAGTTCCTCTGTGGAGAATTAATGCTGAAAATTAACCCAGCCTTACTTAATGTGTGGTTCATTGAACAGTTCTGCCAATGTTTTATTGAACTTTGCCACAGACTAGTATTCAAAGGGCAATGAGGGAACTGTATTTGTTTTGCTGCAGGCATATTTTTATGTGTTTCCCTAGTGCTGGCAATGCTGGAAGGGCAGAGTGCTGAAATTGTTAACCCAGGGCTGTGACACACAGTGTTTATGATTCCTGCAAGATAATTATTCCTCCAACAGAAGGATTTAGTGAAGAAGGTACTTGTTAGCAAGACGCAGACAAGCCCATGCACACACCAATCCATCCTGACTCAACCAAGTTGACCATCCCTACTGATGAAGAGATAGAGAGGAGGATCCCGTTCCTTTCTCTTTTTGTACAGGCATTTCTGGGCAGCTTTCATCACTTCAGCTTCTCTGCCCTTGTTGGAGTTGTTTAGCCTGAAGAATAGAAGGCTCCAGGGAAATCTTATTGTGGCCTCCCTGTACCTGAAGGGGGCCTAAAATAAAGGGAATTTATCACAGGGCCTTGCAATAGGACAAAGGGTAGTGGGTTTAAATGGAAAGAGAATAGGTTTCAATTAGATATAAGGAAGTCTTATACAAATAGGTGATAAAACACTGGCACAGGCTGTCCAGAGAGGTAGGGGGGATGTCCCATCCCTGGAAACATTCAAGGACGGGATGGTTGGGGCTCAGAGCAACCTGGTCTAGCTGGAGAAGTCCCTGCTCACTGCAGGGAGATTGAAATAGATGGCCTTAAAAAATCCCTTTCTACTCAAGCTATTCTATGACTCTGTGACTCTGTTCCCTGCTCTGGTTCAAGCCTGGTTCTGGCACCAGGCAGGGCTTCCAGTTGTGGCAAACCCAAAAGCCACTGGTCCTGTTTGCACCTTAAAGACCTTTGGAGGGTGATGAAGAGGAGGCAGGGCCCAGCACAGCTCACACCACATCCCTCCCCAGCCATCACAGCCATCCCCTTGCCCACAGCAGGCTCTCCTGGGATCAGAGATTCCCGGCCAGCCCTATCCTGTCTGAGCTGCTGAGGTGATACGAACCCCAAGGGCATCCCTGAGCAAAGGTGGGTGCAGACCCCACACAGGAGGAGCCACAAGGCTGCCCACCCCACCCAGCCATGGGCAGGGCACGGGCAGCAAAGGCAATCCCCATTTCAGGCTGGTGGTCATGGCAGCATTGCCACGTTTGGGGGAGTTTGGCAATGCGAATCCTGCTGGGAAACATTGAGTTTCTGGATGCCAAGAGAGAGCAAGCCCATCCTTCAGGGCTTATAAAGACAACTGTCAGGCTGCCCCTCTGTTGCCCTCGGCTTTGGGCAAGGCTTTGCCTCAGGAATACCAAGCAGGCAGACTTGTTGTCTTTCCAAATTTAGGAGCAGCAAAGTGGAAAAGAGTTTTTACACAGCACTAGGCCAGGAAAAGGGCTGCTCAGCAGCATCTGCAGCCTCCAGGGAATCAGGGGTCCTTCCCCACCTTGGGGAGGAGGCAGAACTGAGTGTAAGGCTCTGTGGGCTAAATGGCATCTACACCACCGTTCCGATCAAGCAGGCTTCCTCCTTCATCCACCTCTTCCCAGCACTGCAGCTTCCATCAAACCTCAGCAGCTGTTTTTTCCTATGTCCTCACAAAATTTTAAAAGTTGTGCTTTTACTCACTTTTCATCTTTCCTGTCACATTAATTTCCCCAGAACTTTCTTCAGCTTCTGGTTATCATCCAAGAGCCCTATCTAGTCAAAACATAACAAAAAGGAGAATTTTCCAGAGGAATGTCCATACTGGTAGCAGCTGACTTTGTTACAGATATCAGCAGGGATTTCAGTGCTGGGTGTTAACAGATTATCTAAGGGACATGTGTGCAAGAACCAGATTGTGAGAACATTCAGTTGCCCTCAGTTACTCAAAAAATATATTAACTTGAACCTTTTAAATACCGGGTTACTGTGTAAAGAAAAAAACAAGCCCATAGAGACAAAGAGGAAATGTCTGGGCTAAGATGAAGCCAGGAGGGAACTCAGGGCTGGGCGCTGTGGTCAGTTGGGGTGCAGCCACCTCCCCCAAGTCCTCCCCAGCCCCATTATCCCCGGTGTAAGTCACACTGTGCCCTCTCTGCACCCCTGAGCCTGCCTGCATTGCACAACGTGTGCTGCATGAGCCACAGCAGCATCTTCATGTGCCAGCTTGTTCTGAGGGCTCAGGAAATATTCTACTTTTGCAGAATTTTTCTTGCTTCATCCCAGTGTAAATCAGGATCCAGCGGAGGGGATTGGACACTGTCCCTGCAGACCTCATTGCTAGCAGCAATGCAGATGAATATGGTCAGAAACGCTGTTGCCATTCCTTAAAAACATTCCTGATGGAGCACATGCGAGTGACTTCCTATAAAAAATGAGCTCTGGCCTCAGCCAACCTCTAAGCACCAAAAATCCATCCCTTGTTAGGATGTTTCTAGTGCAACCTTGTGAGCAGATTGAATGAAAGATGATCTACACATTACGTATGAGAAGATGAAAGTATGCTGAATCCTGTAGGCTTTGGTGTGACTTACATGCTATTTCCTACCTCTGCTGGAAAGTGTATAACCAAATTGTTTTCTAGAAATAAAATGTCATTTTTTGAAATTATGTGAAAATGTATTTTTGAGTGAAGCATGGAGAATTTCTGAGATAGTGCTGAATTATTTTGGCTCCATTTAGTATCTCTATGCCTTAAAATCCACCTTGGAGCAGAAGGGCCCCAGAAGTCTCCCAGGCAAGCCCACCTCTCCTCTCTTCAGCAACACATCCCAGCCTTCCCTGAGAGTCTCCAAATGGAGAAGACCACATCAATCTCCAATTTCCACATTAATCAGGCCCTTGCCAATGACAGCACTGCACACCAGCAGCCTGCTGTGCTGGGTCAGGGTGGCTGGTCCAGACTGACAGTCATCGATTCCAGATGTTGCAGCAAGCTTCAGGCTGTGAGATCCAGCTTAGCCTTGCTTCTGGCAAAGTTCAAGGGGGTGGATGCACATATATCTTATTTTATTGCTCAGTTCCCTTTACAACTAAGGAAGAACTTGCTCTCAAAGCAAAGTACACATTGTTTACGTAGCATGAGCTTTCACTGGACTGGAAGCATGGGATTTTAATCGTGTTTTACAAATGTCTTTTGCAGACTCGTATGCAAGCTGGACAAGGATATGGAAATACACTCAACTGCGTTCTCACTGTGTACAGAAATGAGTCTGTAAGTACTTCATCTTACTTTAAATGGTCTGGTAGAAACTGGAAGTCAATAAATAGATAAATACATAAAAAAATTATACAAAATGCTGTTGACACTAGCAGTTATATAAAGGCCAATAAAGTTGATTCAATTGAGCCTGAAAATCCCTACAGCCTTGTCTTGCTGAACTCTAAGGTAGCTCTCTTAGTGACTCCTCTAGGGACAAGACAGATCCCTGGCATGGAATGATCAGTGTCTCCACATGGGTTTGGGTGTTGCAGCCACAGTGACTCTTTTGCCTGATCCTGATGGCAAAGGTCTCCCAGGGGGATTTTGCTGACTTTGGTGAGGCCAATAAGAGGAACAATACTGTCTATAAGAGGAACTTCTACATGGGTTCCTGTGCTTTCAAACATATCCTGTATTCTGCACAATCTTTATAAGCCTTTAGCAGCACGAACCAATTTCCTTCGCTCAGCATGTGCAAACAGTTGGTTCCAGGAGACATCTGCTACTTGGATTTGCATTTCATCCCTGTCTGTGGCAGGGGATTGGAACAAGATGACTTTCAAAATCCTTTCCAACCCAAACCATTCTGTGATTTTGCAATTTCTAACCTGCTAGACAAGCTGGGGTTTACGCTGCTCAGTCCTGTTCAGTCCTCTAAGCCCTGCTGCCTTTCCTGGGTAGGTGGCTGGCTTCTTCAAGGGCATGGCCTTCCCGCTGGCCAGCATTGGTGTCTACAGCTCGGTGGTGTTCGGGGTGTTCAGCAGCACGCAGCGGCTCCTGAGCCAGCTGCGCCACGGCGACCCGGCCAGCGCGCCCTCGCTCACCGACATGACTGTGGCCAGCATCGTCACAGGGGTCATCTCCGTGGGCATCGGCACACCCGTGGAGCTGGTGAAGATAAGGCTACAGATGCAAACAGAGCCGTACAAAAAAGGTAGGAAGCGAGAGTTCCTTTGTGCTGTCTGTGCCAGTCCATGGTGCGTACACAGGGCTTTATGACAACTGTTTCAAGGCCTGGCTCTCTGCTGCCTTGTGCTGCTGCAGGTGGGCTAAATATTCCCTCTTTTGCCTGAGGATGGACTCCATCCTGCTCAGCTCAAGGGGAGGGTTTTTATCAATGGTATTTCCAGCCAGCTGGTATCTATGAGGAACATGAGGCAGATCTGTCCAGGAGCAGAAGCTGCAGGAGCTGTGAGTCCCTGGGCTGTTGGGTCCCCAGAGATCCCAGCAGCAGCACCACAGTTCCAGCAGCAATGCCAGCTCCCCATCTCCCTCTGCACACTCTCTGTCCACATTTATTTGCCCATAAACCTCTCTCTGTTATCCCACCCTTCTCTGTTCAAAGCAACACTTTCCCATTTACATTTGAAAACCGCTGACTTATTTTACACAGGGTGCCAGGTAGCCCAGGTGTGGGCAGGATGGGTCAGGAGGGGACACCAGCACTATGGCAGTGGGTGGCTGCTCCCTGTCCACTAGCTGCAGGCAGAAGGAGCTGCTTTGGCTCTAGACAGCAGCTGAATTTCCCTGCAGGCTGCCAGCATGGAGCAAACCCCACCAGAGCACATGCACAGCTGAATGAAGACATGGAGCAACTTCAGAGCTGAACAGCTTGGATTTCAGCACTTCACCTTTCTCATAATTACAGTCACGGTGTTTTACTGTGAAATGCTGGCATTTTTGTGCTGCTTTGATAAAACAATATTATGTCCATTTTTAAAGCCTCCTTGCAGCTTAGCAACCTTTTGTTCTTTTACAAAAACAACTTGGTCTGCATGGGAAGCGCCAGACTCTGAAGATGTCAAGGCTTTCAAAGATGTGACTTGGCATAAGTTGAAGTTAAAATCCATGAAAATTGGGCACATGGCCTTAAACTCATTTGGAAATCTCAATATGCACACGCCTATTGGGAGGCATGCCATGCATCTAAGAAAAATCTGTCTTGATTTTTCTAAATGTCCTCTGAAAATGGACCTAAGTACTCTCTCCTAAACTTTTTTCCCATGCTATATGTTGACCCTAGCAGAAGAAAAGGGATGGCAGCAACTTGTAATCGATGGCAGTGGGCTTTGGAGAGGAATTCTGTGGTAATATATCTATTCTAACGGTTGTACTTTTTTTTTTTCCTAGCAAACGTTAAGCTAAAATCCACAACTCCTGGATCTCCTGTGTACCGAGGCCCAATTCACTGCTTTAGGACAATCCTACAGAAAGAGGGGATAGCAGGAGTGTACCGAGGCACAGTATCTATGCTCCTGAGGGATGTTCCCGGGTACTGCGCCTATTTCATCCCTTATGCATGGTTCTGTGACTGGATAACTCCTGACGGAAGCATTTCTCCTAATGCCTTCTCTATCTGGATGGCAGGGGGTGTAGCAGGTAAGCACCTTTACTCCCTCACAGCAAAACAAGGACAGGAAGGTTCTCAGAGCAGATTATGGGGATGACTCAAGGGCCAACACATCCTCCTGAACACCAGGAGAGGACCTGGAACTGAACGACCTTCCTCGCCCAGGGCAGGTTCCCTGGCACCAGGGCTGCACTTTATGGCTTGACAAACTTTATGGAAGTTGTGTTATCAGACCTTCCTTGGGCTCAGTGTCAGTGAGGAGAACAGCCAGCGCCTTCACTTCCTCAGATGCCTCAGGGCAGCCTGGCAATCACACTGCCAGGGATTCATGGCAGCCAAGATGCCTGCAGAAGAGGACTTCAACCTGTTGGCTGCCCACCAGGAGGGTGTGCACCTACCCACACCTGGCAGAAGACAAGTTGACTGTTACAGATCTTCTTCTTTCTTCCATGTGCACACCTGCCAGTCAGACTGGCACGTGTGTCCCTCACTACATGAAATATCACCCCTACACCCACTCCCCACTTCTTGGCCGTTTCTAAATTGCAGATCCATAAAGGCAAGTCAATCCTCAGGTATACGACCTGAGCCATTAGCTCAGGTAATGATAACAAGATGCCTTCTCCGTTTCTCCTCAAATAAAGAGGCACCTGGTGCATCTGGACAGCTTTTCTAGTGTGTCCCAACACTCATGCAGCTCCAGACAAACTCTTGTCTGTCCAGCTGGACTGTGGATTGCAGTTGTGTGCTGATCTTTCCAGAGGCCAACCATCCTGCTCAGCTGCAGGCTGATCACTGTATATAGACGTTTCTCTAGAGGAATGATACGGTTTCTCACTGTGGGGATCCTAATCCTGGCAGCCTGAGATGCACCTGCCTCTTACATGTATCCTCAGCTCAAACTGTGCTTTACAATGGAATTATCAGAAGACTCCATTTTTTCTGAAATCGTCCCAAGAGGCAGCTCAGGCTCTTCCCAAGGCATGTCTGTATTCCACCAGAAACATGGCAGAAGATGTATTTGCACCTGGAGAAGACACTTCTGGGTTGCCTGCATCTGGTTAGCAGCATAACCTCCAAAATCTGAATGATTCCTCCAGAAACAGGGAACTCTGCTCCCAGAAATGCTGTTTCTGTGCCTGAGCAGGCTGGATGCCCTGACATGGAAATCGCATGAATATGGTGTGATAGATGAGAAGTGAATTTCTGAGTTCACTGACCTGCAGCCAAGAAAGTATACAGAAGGAATTATTCAAATACTTCTGCATTTTTCTAGGAGCTGTTTCCTGGGCAGTATCTACTCCAATGGATGTTGTGAAAAGTCGACTTCAGGCAGATGGAGTTTATTTAAACCAGTACAAAGGGACCCTTGACTGCATGTTGCAGAGCTACCAGAATGAGGGCTTAAAAGTAAGTGATATTTGAAGTAAAACCTGGTTATTAGGTATTTATTTTTCAATTGGAAAATACGGTGGCTGTTAAAAACCTATCTGCAGGGTTGAGAGACAGCTAAAGCCAGTTAGTGGTAAATTATTATAATGGCAGTAGGTAATTATAATGTAGATTCCTTCTAAATCACAATAGTGTCAGTAATAATGCATGTTACACAATGAAGAACTGAATGACTGGGGGTCACACACTGCTGCTGTAATTAACTTCAAACAACACTTCATGTTAGTGCACTTAACCATGGATATAATTTGACTTACCATAAATCAGAGGTAAAAAGTCTTACCTCCATGATTGCTTCTACAAAATGCAGAGGTCAGATGTTTCCCACTTGGTGTCAATTAACTCATTCCAGTGGGACTGTGCTGGCACTCTGGGTGTGCCTGGTCATCTGGGCAATGCTTTGGTGCACCAAGTGCTGAGTTTTGCACTTCTCACCCTCATTTGGCACCAAGAGACAGCTGATTGTAAGCATTCTGAAATCAGAATTGCTTTAGTTTCAAAAATGAAGAAGAACTGCATGCCAAAAAACTTATCTCCCTTCTCTGACTTTGTTAGTGTAATAAAAGATATTTGTTTTACCTGCAAACTCTGTTCCAGTTAAATTGGAATGGCAGAGAACAAGGGTTTGCAGCTTTATTGCATTGCCAAGGCATGGTTGTGGAAGTAACAAATTTCTGATATTGAAATAAATCTGTATTTATCATTGGAACATCATGTCAACTCTTAGTTCCAAAGTGTTAATTTCCACATTCAGAGAGAAATGTAACAAGTTACAAACAGAAAGATAACCTGGAAAATTACAAGTCAGTGTGGTTTCAATATTTGTCAGCATGCCACTATGTTATGCCAGCTGTCACAGGAGCCTGTGGTCTGGTTCAGATTTTGCCACTGAGTGAAGAAAGTCTCATTCATGTGAAGCACAAGCACCTGGAGAGATGCTGAGCACTGTGCTTGGACAGTCAGAGCAGGGACAGGACACCCAGGCTCTATGGTACCTGCCTTGTGCAGTCCACTTGGTGTGCACTCGCGCTGTAGGGTGGCTGAAATGGGAATTTCCATGTCTTTTCCCTTCTCTCTCCATCCTCATCCTCATCCTCATCCTCATCCTCACCCTCACCCTCACCCTCACCCTCACCCTCACCCTCACCCTCACCCTCACCCTCCTTGTCCTGCCTGAATCAACAACTAAAAGGGTTTTCTGTTGGAGTTCTGAAATTCTTGCAGTTTTTCTGCTGTTACACCTGGCAGCCATCAGTAGGACTGAGTAATAAACGATGGCAAGACTGGATCCTGCTCTTGTGAGGAAAATATTTTAAATGTTGGGAGACTCATGACTGACAAATGGCAAACCAGGGCAAGATGTTTTCATTCTGGGACAAAGGAACAGAATTCTCAGTGCTGGAAATAACTGCCTGATGTACACAGAGAAACGTAACTATAACCCTTGTCTTTCTCCATAGCCAGGTGTGTTCATTCTGATGAGAAAAAATTATGCCTCTAGACTTTTCATCCTAAATCTTGATTATTATTTAACTTGGCCCTCTTGAGTTACTTCGTGGATAGTGCAAAAACATTGAATTTCCTCCTAGAAACTTCTCTTTCCTTACAAAATAAGACATCCCAATAAATCAAATAATATTCTCAATGTTCCAACATTGCAATTTCACATTGCAAGCTCTATCTAAATTATGTGAACATATTTTGATTCTATCTCATACAAATCAGTGCTATGCTTTGGATTTATTTGATAGAATACAAGGTATGATGGTGTTTAGTAGATTTCAGTAATTTCTGGGGGAAAACTGGTTAGACACTTAAATCTATAGGTTTCTGGTCTTGGAGCCAAGGTTTTCTATTGTTTCTTGCAGTAGCTGTGGGAACCTTGCCACTGTAAAGGGGCTTGATTGATGAAGTTCATTTTCATTTCTCTTCTGATCTTGTGGTATTTAGATTAGTGAACGTGGCACTGAGCTTTGGTGGTGAATGGAGTGATTCTGTGAGAAGCAGGCCAGCAGAGATGCTGCCTGCAACCATCATTTTGTGAGCAGGCTCACCCCAAAGAGAGCAGTTTGTGCACATCCTTGCACACACGAGGGTGTGGTGTTTGTAGCAAGGGGGCTTCAAAGAGACACCAGTCAAGGCCAGGAGTCAGGAGTGACAAGACCCCTCTCCACTTCCCAAGCACTTAAAAAGCCTCATAACCTTTCACTCTTGCACATGCCAGTGCCTTTGAAAAATAAATATATTGAGCTGAATAAGGAAAATCTGGAAGCTGGTATTTATTATCTTAATGAAAGAAAGCCCTGAGCTAGGTATGGGTACCAAAGTTTGTCCTTAGGAAGACACGTGTGAAAATACCAGCTTCTATCAAATATTTTTCCCAAAGGCAGTAGTGAGAGAGTTCTCAGCAAGGTACAGAGGACTGGTTTTCATTTGGTTGAGAAATTCCTTCTATGCTCAAAGGTGAAACCTGAAAAACAGTCCACCTGGTACAGAGCCCACACAGCTGGGCTGGCTCGCAGCCACACCGCTCCCTCTCTGCTTGCCAAACGCCTTCTGTGCCCACAGACCCAACCCCAGGGCTCAGAGCACTTCCTGTATGAAAACAGAGCCTTCTTGTACCCTGGGGTGAGCACGATCCCCACATGTTTATGTATGCAAAGGGAAGGAAGGGCAGGCTGGATGAGGCTTGGAGCAGTGTGGTCTAGGGAAGGTGTCCCTCTCCATGGCAGGGGGTTAGAACAAGGTGAGCTTGAGGGACCCTGCCAACCCAGAGCACTCTGTGGTTCTGTCATTCCAGGATTGTAGTTAGGTAGGACAATGCTGGAAGACATGTTAGATTTCTTGCTTTCCATGAGAACAGTTTTTACCCTTTATCTTGTAGCTCTGGCTACAGGATGGAGATGTACAGATCTGTACATACAAGATGGTATGTACAGATGGAGGTCCATAGGGAGCACAGAGCACAATGACACCAAACCAGAGACTTCTGGATTGCATTCCCATTCTCCAGGGCAGAGCTCAGCAGTGGGAGCGTATCTTCCAAACAAACGAAAAAGATTTGGTTCTTCAGAATCCCACCAGGACTTCATCCAATGTTTTCTTCCTCTTCTTAAAATAGCCAGTGTATTCCTATGCTCTAACCTTTCTCCAACCCCAACAGGTCTTTTTTAGGGGCCTCACGGTTAATACAGTGCGAGGATTCCCATCGAGTGCTGCCATGTTTCTTGGCTATGAATTTTCTCTCAAAGCAATGAAAAGATGGCAAACTGAGACCAATCCCTAACTTCCAGGTCAGCACATAAAGACCCTCGAGCTTTATTAAAATTACAGAATTAATCTTTGAATCAAATAGAACTGTAATTGTATAGATCCTCTGAAACTCATATAACTTACCTGGTTATACACCTGAATAGCCAAACATGATTTGTGTCTGTGGGATTCAGAGCAGACAGCAAATGTGCCAATGGATTTTAGTTTCAGTCCACATCTCCTGGAGCTTCAGTGTAATCTGTTCTGGTTGTTTTGATTATTTTAATTAACATCAATCAGAAATGAAAATTTGAGAGGAGATTATTCTCTAATATTTTACAAGTTCTGAAATACCATTTTTACTATAGTCCCTGCACAGTATTCTTTCCTCCCTTGTTCCATCCACAAAAATATGAAATTAGGCTCTTTCAAAGTGCCTTGACTATCAACTCACTGTTTCACTCTTTCTCTCATTAACTTAGATTTGCATAAAGGAGCAGCATTAAAAATATCTGATTAAAGAAACTTTTTTAGCAGCTAGATACTCAAGATTTTTCTTGGTGGTCTTTTCTCTTTTCTGCAGTACTTCATAAATCTCCTTTCTTATTTCAAAAGTGTTGCCAAGAAGACCAGAAAGTCTCCTGCTTTCCTGAGCCAAATCAGCAGTGTGGTGTTGGTGAGAGCTCAGCTGCTCTGACTGAAGACTCCCATCCTGCAGCTACAGCCACTGCTGTGGACACTTAGTCTGTGGAGGACTCTGAGAATGGCACCATCTCAGTCAAAGACTATTTTATTATCAAATCTTTCACTGTTAACTAAGAACACCTTAATAATTCCTGTGGTGCTGGTGGGCTTTTTCACCAATGACATTTTACCTATTGAGCCAGGAAAACAACTTCCTTCCCTTTCCCAAGGGATGTACCCTCACATCACCAAGGGAGCGTCTTTTGTACAATGGTGTTACAACACTCGTCTGTTTTGAGAAAAAGGAAGGGAGAAAATGTGGTGGATACACAGGTGCTTTTTCTGTGGGAAGGTCTGGATTCCCACCAAATCCTAGCTGGCTTTCAGGTTCGAAGAAGTGGCTGACTCCTCCCATACAAATACTTGTGTTCTACATCAGAGTTTGGCACAATTTAACAAATTATCATGAAAAATGTGAAGGGCTTCAACAACTTCAGTCTGTTATCCAAGGTATAAATTAAATTGGGACACAGGAGGATGTTCAATTCAGAGATTAGGCTGCTTTTTTTTAATATAGAAAACAATAAAACAAGTCTGTATTTCATACAGAAGGCTGCCTATTAATTTACACAGCTTGCCTGGTGCAGCCCTCCAGGGCCCTGCAGGTATCTCATTAGACCTTCTGAGCTTCCTGGACTTGCCAGCTGCCAAATCCTGAAGGCATCACTCTGTAGCCTTGAGCAGACCACCACCAAAGGAAGCCTCTTTAGGACACAGCAGACTTCAGACCTCCAGCTCTTTGCTGCAATCCCACTGAGACCACTGGGGCAGGCCCAGTCTCTCTTCGGTCTACCTCAGCCTCTCAATTATTCCAACATCTTTTACATCACTATTACTTCTGTTTATGCTGTTAAATATCCTTATTATTTATTTTCCAAGCTTTTGATGCCAAATCCCAGGAAGAACCAGCTTTGCTGGGACAAGAGGACTCTGGTGGCACTGGCAGGAGAGGCCAAGGGGTAACTGTTTCACATGCAGAGGGACACGTGGCATGGGGGAATAATGTAGGACAACACTGTCATCTGGGAAATGTTCTAGAGAAAGTTTGCCTCTGGAGAAGAGCTCTGGGGGAAAAGCCCAGCGACTGCAGTTTTAGGAGATGCCTTCAAAAATGGTTTCTGAAGACAATGTGGAGCAGCTGTCCAGCTTACCTTTGTAAAAGGAGGAGAAGGAAAGAGGAACTCCTACATCCTCTTCCCTGGATGAATGGAGGAATTGGTCACAACACTTGAAGATCTCAGCAGAAAGTGCCTAAAACTTTGGGTCTGGAGCAGTGTTTGGAAATGGGGTCACCTACTTTGGGCTTCTCATCACTGGGGCCCAGATTAAAAAGAGAAGTGTGCTCTCAGAAGTGACCTTAAAATGTGGAGGGAACAGCTGGTGTTGCTTTATCTCAGGACTTGCCTGTGTGATGGCTCACAGTACCTTTGACCTCCATGAGAACACAGGGAACTGTTTTTGATAAACAATATGGACAAAATTGATGAGCCTTCACACAAGTATTTGTTGCTGTCTGCACTTAAGGATTTATCTTTTCCATGTTGCCTATTTTAATGCATGTATGTAAAACATGCTTTTTAGATGAACAGTATCGTGTCTCCAGGGATAATACTTGGGCAGACTACATTTTTGCTGCAAATAAAGGGTGTGTTTATCAGCCTGCATAATGTAAAATGGACCATGAATTAATTAAACTGATGAGTTCACAATAAGCTGTGTATCTGCATGCTCCTGCCCTCATGGTGCCCAGGTCTGATCCATTCAGTGCTCTCTGGGCAGAAAGCCCTGAGACCCACGCTGGAGTTGCATGGTGATATTGCATGATATTATTCATCCAATTAAACCAGTCTTGAGGTGGGTGCCCAGGATTTGCCTGGACAAAACTCTTGTGTAACACACACCTGCCAGAAGGAGCTGTCAGGGACAGCCATGGGCAGCCTGGTGTGGAAAGGGAGCAGAGGGCTGAAATCTACTCTATATAAATATATATAATACAACTATATATAATATAAACTTATATAATATAAACATATATAATATGAACATAATATAATATAAACATAAAACCATGAAGAGCAAGTGGGAAGTGAATATAAAGCTTTGGCCACTTGATGGCATCCTCATCCCTGGCAGGGCATTTGCTGCTCTCTGGGATTGCCAGGCAATTGCTCCGCGCCTTGCTCCATTCAACCCTGAGCCCAAGTCTGCTGCCAGACCAGCAAATATTCCCTTCCCCCCGGGCAGCCCCACACTGGACAGCCTCTAGATGATTTTGTGGTGACCCTGCCCTGCCAAAGGCTGCCCAGTCTGGCAGTACAGGAGGCAAGCCCCCAACACTCTGGTTAATCAGTGCATCACCCTGCTAGTCTTCACAAGTGAGGAAAATCATGAGTGAGGAAAATCAACTCCAGGCTACCACACGAGGGTTTCAAGGGTGGCAGCAGCACAGGCCACCGTGAAGGAGATTAGGCTGCCTCTGGGTCACTGCTGGTGACACCTTAGGGTTGGGAGAAGCAGCTTTTGAGGACAGCACTCTGTGATAGCCCTTGCTGTGACTGATCACATCCCCAGAGTGCTCAAGGCCAGGTTGGACAGGGCGCTGGTTCAGTGGAAGGTGTCCCTGCCCATGGTAAGTGGGTTGGAAGGAGATGAGCTTTAAGGTGTTTTCCAACCCAAACTCTTCTGTGGTTCTATGATCCCTGCACACAGAGTCTGATAGTTTAGTCCTGCTTTTGCAGTAGTGAGTGTGTGGCTGCGTCACCAAGGAAAGAGGTCCAGTGGTGCTGGGGTTGAGTGACACCACAGGGGCTCAACCCCATGTCCCTAAGCTGAGGGATCACAACTACAATTTATATACACAGAAGACCAACTACAATTTATATACACAGAAGACCAATTTATATACCAGAAGACCAGGTCTGCATCTTGTGAATAATCTTCTTTATGATATACCAAATGCATTAATTTTTGGAAATATCAGTATCATGATCCATGCATAGAAATTAGGATTGCTAAAGAATTTTTCAGGGACCTGGTGCTGGGAGTGTAAAACACACCCTTGCCTGGCAGGCAGACAGACACATAGCTGATTCAGTGGAGCACTAATTACATATGTCGATTTTGTCTCTGAATTACAAAAAAGAAAACCCCTGTGTCAACAGTATTCAGTGTATGGACCAGCTCCCTGTCAGGGCTGTATCCATACTGACCTGCCCTCAGTGGCATGTTCCACACACATGCTGGAGTGGTAGAAGTCATCTGCTTGGTAGCTTGTTCAAGGTGTTTACAGAGCCCCTCATTTCTGAAATAAATACAGTAAATCCTGAAATTGGCAAAAAATGGGAAGGGGGACCAGAAGGACCAGGGACACCTACTTCTGTGTGTTTGTTGCCTGGATTACGAAAGCATATTCAGACCTGTCATCCCTCAAATAAGTCCGTAATTGCTGAACTTTCATGTCTCTGATCACATTCCAACTCTTACAACAGCCTATATTACTTAATGAGGTGCTGGCTGTTTTTCACACTTTATACACTATTAAGTGCTATGGAAGGAAAGAAAGATAACCGCAGCTTAATTCTCTAATTGAAAAAAATCAATCAAACAGGAACCAAATTCCCAGTGAAAACAGTGAAAAGCTGTTTTTCTAGAAAACAGCCCTGACCTGGATGAAAGTCTTTGTGGCTGGGAGAAGCTTTGTGATGTCCATGGGGCGTGGGGTAGGAAGAGGCTGGTGCTGCCCAGCAGCTTTAGCACCTACTGAAACCCTGCCTGCATAGGTGTTTTCCAATGTAAATGATTTTTTGATGGCTCTGGGCCAGGCTGAGATTTTCTCATGCCTTGGGAGTCCCTGCCTGGTGTGTCCCCACCACAAGGGAAGGCAAGATCACAGTCCACATCTCAGTTTCTCTTTTCCTGAGACAGAGGAGTAGGTGACGTCTTTGCAGGCACTAAGATTTATCTCCCTGGTTTCTCTGAAACTCTTTGTTTTGTCATAGAGGCTGTTATAGTGGAGATTCCTCTCCTAGACATGGCATTCATGTCATCCAAGAAGGCAGTGCCTGTCCTGTACTTGTGAAGAAAAAGGTAAAGTGTTGGGACAGAAAAATTATGAGATCCAAGGAGACAAGTGGGAAGAAGCTCAAGTGCTAAACTGAATGTACACTGCACAAGAGCAGCTTCCTCTCTCTAAAGCCATCTTCTTCCTATATATGCTCCTTCAGAAATGGCACAGACTGATCACTGCCAGCTTAGATAAGCAGGATGTAGAGCATCCTTCCAGAGACAGGTTCCAAAAGGACTGAAGCCATGAAGTGAGGGGAAACTTAAGTAGTCACACTGATTTTCAAGGCAGTTTTCCTAAGCTGTAGATCCTGTGACAGCTCCAGAATCAGACACAAATGGAACAACCAACCTGTCAGGAGCCATACATGCAGCACAAGGAGAGTATTTTTTAAGGGAGTCTCAGAGGTCCCATGTACAGTTTCACTGAAAGATATAAAGTGCTGGATACAGCAATAAATCCTTGCTTAGTAAGAGTGAAATTCTAAGGCTACTGGGCTGTACAACACCCAGTCTCTGAAGAGAATACAAAGGTCCTATTTGAGTGATGAAGAAAGCAATGGATAACCTTGGGTTACTAGGAGAAAGATTTGGAGAAACCAGAACTTTGCAAGTGGTAAAGAATATGCTGAGACTGCCATGCCATCACCTGCTGCATCAAAACTGGCACCTGCATGGCCTCACCTCTCTGAAAGCACCAGGACTTAGCTCATCTTCATGGTCTGCTCTATTCTCCCATGTTTCAAAACATTCTAGCACTAATGTAGCCTACTTCACATGCACTGTAGAAGCACATGGTATAGAAAATCCTGCCAATTCTCATGGACAAGGGCCAGCTTGCTCTTACTTATGCCACTACGTGGGAACCAAAATCCATATGTACGTCGTTATTAAATTACAAACGCTGTGTTTCCATCAAGCAGCCTGCAGGTGGATTTTCAATACTACCAGCATGAAAAGCGAGCTGCAATGTGGGGCTGGCTGGTGAAGAGCTCTAACACAGCCATGGAGTGAATGCCTTGTGCTGTCTGTCTGTTCTGCATGCTCAGCCTCCCTCTGCACTCCGTGCTGAGTGGGAAATCCAGCACTCAGGGTCATCGCAGAGTGGGACAATCAAGGAAGGGTGAGTGGAACTCTGATGTGAGGGTGTTCAGTGTTTCTCTTTCCAGGTGTGAAAGTGGTCAGGCCACAGAAGACATTAGGAGAAGACATCAGGAAAAATCTTAAAATACAAGAGGAATGGTGACCTCTGTGGTCAATTCCTACCGCCTTCTACCTGCTCTTAGAGATGGTTGGTTGTGGGAAGCATTTTCAATATGCACGACATACAGCATGGGTGGCATGTTGCTGTCAGGGCTTTTTTCTTTCAGATGCTTCAGCTCTTGCTAAATATTGCAACATGGAAAGCTTGGTTCAGCCCAGGACAGCTCTGGTGACTGTACTATTGTGTGAAACAAGGAGGACTTGCAGCTCTGGAGGTCTCTCTCACATGCTCTCCCCTCTCACAGCCCCTGAATGCCACCAGTTTTTTGTTGATTAGCTTAAATGGTTTCAAATTAGTTACAACTTTTCTGAAAGTACTGAGAGCTCCACTACCTACAGAAGCTAATGTGAGTCCCGAGGACATCCTGTGCTCCATCTGCTAGGGCAGAGCACATCTCAGGGGATGCCACTATCCTCTTCAAGCTGGAATCAGAAATGTTCCCTGAATTCATCAGGATTTTATGCCTTTCTGTTACAAGCAATCTTGCTATTACTATGCTATGGTTTACCCTTTCAAGAAGGGATTAGAATGCCCCTATTTTCCTTTTTCTCTACATTAGCATATGTCATCTTTATCTAAAAGAAAGGGAAAAAAATACTCCAAGCCACCTTATCTCTGGAAAATGAAACTATGAATAGCATCTCTTCATTTGTGGTCTTTGCATCTCTTCTATCTTAATCAGTGCACACAGCAAATGTAAAACAAGCTGGTTTGTTATCTGGGTGTTTTTCCTCTGCAGGGAATTGCTTTTTCTACATTAGAAAGTCCAAAATGTACAGACATTCTTAGAAACTCTACACTGGGATGCAAATTCTCTCACGAGAACTCAGAAGGTCTGGAAGTTTATGCAAACCAGGTTAAAATATCCATCTGGAAATTGGATGTTTTGGGCAGCATTTTTGGTAATTCAACCTCTCATCAAAGTAAAGGCATTAAAAGGAAATAAATATCCCAAAGTATTTACACATAAACCAAAAATGTGCAGGTCATTAGAATCTCCACAGGAGCCAGAACAAACTGCCTGAAAGAGACCACAGAAATACACTGGAGAGTTTTGTATATTCATCTTTTCCAAATGCATATTCTGGGTTGGAATCTTAATATCCCATCACTTGAAAGTTGATGGGTGGCCCTGGTGCTGGCAGTACCTGTGGTGTGTTTCTATGGGCTATTGTACCCAGTACCTTTAAGGCTGGTGATTTTTATTTCATATTTTTGAGCAATGGATGAAAAACTTCCATTTCCTCTCCACATTTTGGTCTGCGTTGCTGAAAGCGAGATTAAGGGAAAACAGTGGATGATCAGCTACCCATACATGAGGACAGAAAATTAACCAACAAATGACAACCTATTTGGGAAAATATCTTGCTGTAGTTTGTCATCATAATGAAGACTTTTAAGATATCAAAGCTAGATGTTTGAAGATTCTATTAAAAAGTCTTTCTGCTGGGATGGCATCAAATATGAATTTCTACAGTTTTGAATCAGCCTCTAAATGCTAGAAAAGAGCCTAAAGAGAAGCTGCAAGTGGTGCCACTCTCTCCTGTGCATCATCCACCTCGGCTCTCACCAATACATGCAAAGACCTTTTGCTGCCAGTTTGACTTCTTGTGATTTCACTTTCACTGTTAATTGAATGCAGCTTCTCTGACGACTCATTTGGCCTGGAGGAACAACAGTGTGAGACTGATCTCAGCACGCAATCAGATAGAAACGCAAAGATATAGAGATAGTGCTGGCACCACTGGCAGAGAGTGACGGCAAGGAGGAGCTGCCAGCTTGGGAGCAGCTCAGAAGCACCTCTGGAAGCTCTGCTGTTCTGATTTTCAATTAGCAAAAAAAATACAACAATTAGCAACAAAAAGACCTTGCCTTTTGGGCTGTAGGCCTGGGAAGAAGTTATCTGATCTGCACACTGCCCAGTGTCCATAATCACATCCCATGTATGGAAAGGTCCTAATTATGTATCTTGCGTATGATTTATGCCAACATTGCTTTGATTTACAGAACACAGCAGCTGCACTGAGGTATCATTCCTTAGGCAATGAGGCCCTAAAGACCTTGCTAAGTACATCAAATTCTGTAAAATCCTTGCAAAGACAGCATAGCAGTTACTGGGAAAAATGGGCTTTCTAATGAACATATTTTCCTTAAAAACACACACAGTAGAACCTCCTGGTTGTCACGAAGAGCCCCTTACCCCTCTTCCATGACTTCTTACCATATTCCTTGCACAACCTTGGCTTAATCAAAGATGCTTTTGAACTCTTTCCTTTAAAGAATGTAAAATCTTTCTTTCAACCATCTGGGAAACCAAGTGTCTCACAAATGTTACACATAATTTATCTCCCTTGGAGATTCATGCATTTAACTAATTGGGGCTTTACTGGCTGAACAGAGAGCAGCATGCCCGCTACTTTGCTTGGGCAAAGAGCAGTTTCCTCGAGGGAGATGTACCTGTCTGGAAGGCTCTTTATTGCTTTTTAGGGAATCACAGGCCCTCAATCACAAATCAATGATTTTATTCCTTTTCTAACTGTCTAGGGTCTTGAAAGACACCACTGCCTGGCTCATGGATGCCAGTAATCCCCATGGTGTATTTGTGCATCTGTTTATCATAACACAGACTGGTGTCAGCTTTAGCTTGCCAAGGGAGGGTCTCTGGCTTTTTCTAGGTGTTCCCTGGGGCCTGAGTGCGAACTGTACGTGCCTGATGGGATGTGTACATTTTCCACGCTGAAACACCCAAGGACAAATTTCAATGAAAAGCAGGAAGCATCCAGCCCAGCCCAGAGGTGATGCTGCATGTGCAGGCAGGGAGGAAGGGCAGGAGCAGCGGGCAGGTCCTCCTCTGCTCCCCTTGCTGGCAGCGCAGCCACACTCAGCCAGGTGAACCCCTTGCTGGATGGCAAATGCCAGAAAAAAACCCCAGCTAATTGCAACTTAGTGTTTTCTCTTTCCAGGACAGCTTCCAGAGTGATCATGCTTATCCTTCAGCCAGACTAACCAGAAGAAGTCTCAAGCTTTTGGAGAAGACCTTTAAGGCATAATGGAACTTATGGCAAACAGAAGGGAAGCTTAGAAGTCAACCCTGGGGATTTAAAAGAAATCTGAAGGGCTACCACAGGCTCTGTTAAGGTGTGCAACTTGCAAAAAGGAAACCTCTGTGGCCAGGGAGGGCTTTCACCAGCATTCAGCCTTTTTTGGAGATGCCACCTGAGAGAATTTCCAAGTTAATACCTTTTGGGTTACCTAGGACTCCTTTTGCATCCAGTCCTTTCTGCTCAAAAGGCAATGGGTGGGATGTGACCATGTTTGCACTCTGAGGGCTCCACACTCAGCCAAACTCTGGTGCATGTGCTCTCAGCACAGGTGGGAGCACAGTCCAGGACTCTGGGATTGCTCTCTGGATGCAGCAGCTGTAATTCAGTGCGACAACCTATCATGGCACTGCTCCATGACTTCATCCATCTGTCTGTCTGCTCCACAGACTCCTACAGTGCCACCAGCTTTCTTTGAGCAAGGTCATGCTCTGAATCTGGGGGGAAGCCACCCTGCACCACATCAATTTGCCTTCTCAGGAACTTTGGCAATGCTGAAACATTATTGTCTCTTTGCTTTCATGTAACTGTAATTTACATAAGTACAGGAGGCAAACCCCACATCTGAAAAAAAAAAATGCTTTCGTTGATTTTTAACCATTGTTTCCTGCTGGGGTGTGATATCATAATGTTTGAATTAATCACTTCTGAAGAGCTTTTGTGAATTTCCACAGTAGTAAAGTCACTGAAGTAGGTGACTCAATTCCACATTTGATTTCTTTAAAATGCTGTCCCAAGCTATGGGAAAAAATAGTGGGCACCTGGTATCAGTTTTATAATTGGGTTTTTCCATATTAGAATGGGAATTTTGTGAAGACTCAATTAAAAGGAGTGTCCTGCTATTCTTCTGTCACCCATCAGACTAAGTTGACATGAATGCCAGCATGCTGTCATACATACTCTTCTCTTGTCTGCTGCTCTCTGTGCAAGCAGAGTACTGTGGTGTCCGGGAAATTATCCGTTACACAAAGCGTCTGCTTGTAAGTGGCTTTTTAGCATCTTACTTCTGAAAAAATGCATGCTTGTACAGGAGATGATAACAAATACTGATTTCTCACTTGCTCTTCCTCCAGGATGATAGTTCTCTGAGTTGCCCATGTAGGCAGACAGCAGTCAGTGTGAGTACATGGCTTTTGAAAATATAATGAGACTAAACAGATCTGTACTGGTACATTGAATGCTGGATTTTAACACTCACTGTTTTTGTTTTCAGCCATGTTCGTGTCTCCCCATCCCTGAAGTAAGTATATATTTTTTAAAGCTATTGTAGATGTTAAAGAAATTTGGTATTAACTGTTAGGTTTGTTCACTTTGCTCCTAAGGTAACTTTTGCTTTCAGTTATGAGGAAGATTGTAACACACCAATAGCAGCAAAACTGAGCTTGGTGAATAGGGAGGGAAGCAGAAGCCCTCCCACTACACAGCAATCAGAATCAAGCCCAGAGTCCTCTGTGGGCTTGATTTACAAATCAAGAGATACAAGCTTTTGCTTTGAAAATCTCTGCAAGACCTTGTTTTATGGCTGGGTGCCTAAATACTAGTGAACCTGGGCCAGAGATGTCAGGCCTCAGACTTAGCTCTAGGTGTATCCAGTACTATTTCTTTGTCTTAAGCCTCCTCAGATGTAAAGCCCCAGCATTGCTGAAACTATGCTTCAAAGAGGTAACTTTAACAGTTTGAGGTTTTCTGAGAGATGGGAGAGGTGTTGCTTACGGCATACATGAGAATTTAGTGTTTTACAGTCCCCCCAAAATTCTTGTACCAGTTTTCAATATATTGCAAAATACATTGCATTTGACTGCCACATGCTGCCACATTTAGGAATACAAATTTCTTCTTTGTGTGCATAAACACAAAATGCATTCTAGGTTTTTCTAATGCCTTCTTTGTTGAACAGCCTGGCCATGAACTGGCATGCTTTGTGGATGGAACCAAACACCTGGAGGAAAACAACAAATCTTCCAACCTAGTGATTACAAGGCTTCACCTGACCTTTCAGACTATGCTGGATAGAAACCTCTGTGAGGTAAGACTTTCTTACTTTTCTACAGATTTTTGTCTATCTTTTACAAATGAAAGGGGTTTTTTAATATAATTTAAACATTTGTAGATAAGTGTTTCATTAATTTCAGATGTGTTCTAAATACTCATTTTGTGCAGGAGACAGATAAAACTGTAACATGTGTGAGGCACTGAAAAGCTTGTTAAGTTGGGAGAGATGGACTCTGCCCCACTGTGCCCTTTCACTTCTCGAAATGCTTTTAGCATGAGGACCATTGAACTTAGATCTCTGGGAGAGGAGCTTTATTTAAATTGCTTTTCTATTCTCCTTTCTCAAAATGTGTTTTGACATTAAATAATAATGATCCAACACTGGGGAATGGATGTGCAGGAGTTGCATGGCTGGAGCCAGGTGAGCAGAGCATCCTTCCCCTCTGCAGCTTTAATTCTACCTAAGCAGCAGTTTCTCCACTGACTCTCGGTGTGAAACACTGCTGTGACCTGCAGCATCTTCCAGCTCATCATGATGCCCAGGATGGCTCTGGGGTCCTCCCTCAGCTACCTTTGCTGAGCCTTTATTTACATACTGAGCAAAGCTCTTGAGTGATTCAATGAGACACAGAAGATGCTGACAATGCAGTGTCTCCAGCACCTTTAAGCTGTCTTCAGCCTTGCAAGGAGCAATAGTCAGGGTGGCCTTGTGACACTGGGCAGAACCCTTGCCCCTGCTCCTCACAGTATCTGCACTATTTTCTGGGTTGAAACAGCCTAGTTTGAGTGACTTCAGCTATAACTGAATATGTGAACTGAATATAATTATTGGACAGTACACCTGCCACCTTCTTAGTCAACATGAAACGCCACTCTTACAATCACTGCTCAAAGAAAATTCTCTATGAAATGTTTTTGGAATCCTTGCCTAGCTCCAGATAATGTATATTTTTACTGGTTCAACTAAATTCTTTATTTTATTATAAAATCTTTGCTAACCCAATCTTTGTTCTTTCTATCGCAGAGCCTGGCACAAGGGGATCAATGCGAGTACAAGACCAAGGGGAATGTGAATGAATTTCTGAATAAAATCCTGACAACCTATCAAGCAATGAATAAATACAATGCTTAATGGGTTTTTTTTTAAAGATTTTTAAAAATCCAAAGTCTTTGAAAACAACAGGGAACAGAAAAGTTATTTATTGTATTTATTGTCTACCTGAAATATAAAAGGTAGAAATAACCATTAATAAACCAATAAAATTATAATTTACATGAGCACCAAAAGTATTTGAGTCTTCATTTTATGTTCTATACTTGGTGAAAGATTTGAATGTCCTGTGTTCATACCAATACATGTCAAAATGCTTCTGCAAAGCTCCAACCCAACAATTTCACTAATATGAGATGCTCCAGCAAAATTCACGCTCTGCCCATTGTATAGCGCAAGATATATTTGTGGACTTGAGAGGGAAACAAAAAATCTGTGTTTTCTTCCTGCATCATTTATTTGTTGACAATAGCTACACACCATGAATAAATCACTTAGCTTCTTCCTTGCAAGGTTGCAGATTTTCCTGCCCACAGCCACTTTTTTCCTTCGAAATATTCAGTAGTAGAGAACTTATGAACATCTTCACTTACAAAAACAAGACCAAACCCAGCAGTAATTACAAGCTTTTAATGGGCTTGTGCATTTGGAATGTGCTGTGGACAGCTATTTCTTTCTCAGGACATATTTAATGCTGTTTTTTTTTCCATATTGCCATGAGCCCAGAAATGCTTCTCTATCACTGCTCCACTCAGCTCAACAGAGGAGTCAAAAAGGGAGCTTTATTGGAAAAAGAAACCAACCAGTATGTAAGGGGAGATGCTTATCTCAGCCACCTATTCCAGCCTTCTCAGCATCTTACTTAGATGTCTTCACAGAAGGGAAACTCCCAAACACGTGAGAGGTCAGATTTCATCTCTTTAGTGGCTCAGAGAGGAACAAAAGCATTGTAACATGGCTTTTGAGATGGAATATCTTAAATACCTCCAAGCGCTTATATCTTCACCACCTTCAATGGAGTGGGGTGGATTTTTCAGACTTCAAGAAAGAGACACAAACATACCATTTCCTTTCCTTTTTTTCATTGATGGGATGGACATGTTTCTGGGATCAAAAGCATGATGGAAATGCTCAACTACTCTGTTGTTCTTAAGCTTTCCATTTGTATAGACTTGGGGAAAAGATTGAACGAGGTTATAGAAAATGCATCTGATACAACTACATAAAAGGAGTTAAACTTTTTTAATATATCAGAAGCATTTTCTCATATGTTTCTGCCACCTGTTTAAAATATGATAAAGGAATAATAAATATTAAAATAGAAAATACTATTTTCTGGTAACACCTACAAAGATGAAACCAAGAAATTAAACAACTATTTCATCTTTCTCACATTTTCATATCTTCCTACATTTTCTATACCATTCAGCTCCAACAGCTCTCTCCTAAATAACCATTTGTTTTTTGCATTCTAGTGCAAAGAAAAATCATGATTCACCATTTCTGATGAATCAGCAGAATGCTTATGAATGCTCCTGGCCCTGAGCAGAAGAAAACGGTTCATTAACATCCATCTATCTTATTGAATCTATGATGTCAGATCTCAATTTTCTAAATATCATCTCTACCAAATCAAAGTGCAGTCTTGTTAATATTTTCCAAGTGCAAATCTAAGCTACTTTAGTCTTCCTGTGACATTTTGCTTTGTGTGTGCAGCTCACCAGCACAGTTCCTAGCCATATTATGTAGCAAAAGGAAAATATGAAAGTTGTTGATAGAGTTTTATAGATAAGCAAAAGACTTCCCAGGTCATGGGACCGCAGACAGCAAGGAAAAATAAAATTCTTTGTCTAGTATTTTTATTCCCAAAATTATGTCATTAAATTTATGAAATATAGAAATGGTGAAACTGCGACATGAGCAAAAGGCAGATAATAAATTTAGCTTTGTCCAACAGAAGCTGGCAAGAGTGGAATATAGTCAGTCAACTTCCAGTCAAGAGACAATAGGAAACTCTTGCACAGAGTCTGAAAAAACAACTAACTTACAAACTGCAGAAGATATAACTGCAAAATATCTATTATCTGATGCCTCGGTTTGCATCTGCATGAAAGAAATGATTGCTGTGTGCTTAAACCACCGAGTGCAGGATTCTGCAACCTGAAATAAGAGCTCCACTGCTGACTGTTACTGAGCCCCTGCATCTGTGAGCTAATGCAAAGTGTTTGCTTGCACTGGTGACCTCCCCAAGCTCTGTGAGCTCAAGTCCAGGAATGACACAGTCCTTCACCCTCAAATATTTTCACGCTCTGCCTCCCTGCATATTCAGATCTTCTCCGTGGGGCTCGTATGCCCTGTGAGGCCTTGCAAACCCCAGGGCAGGCTGTGGAAGGGCTGGATGTCTCTTGGCAGGTCAGAGCATCCCTTCAGCCAGCCCTGGCCAGCCTCTGAGAGGACATGGGACCCAACAGACATTCATGGGCCTTTTCTGTCTCTGGTTTTTGGCTCTCAATAGGATTGGAAACCCATCAGCTGAAAACAAAAGGCAACTAATCCATTGGGTTACTTAATTACCGCAACAAGTACCTGACTTGTTATCTCAGTTATCTTTCTCTTGCAGCTCTCTAGCGAGATGTGTCATATGCTCTGATAGAGAGGATGTGGCCTAGGGCAGTGGGGACAGGAGGTGAAGAAGGTCAGACATTCCGTGTGCAATGTAACTTGCCTGCACAAGCCAATGATATTGTGGAACAGATTGACAATTATGAATTGATAGTCAACAGTGACTTTGGGAAAGAGCCCTTCTACCACCCATTCAAACCTGTCCAGGAGCTCATGGCAAGGTGTGTGCTTGTTTTCAAGTATGCACAGTTCCACACTTGCCTTGCTTCTACACCTCACATCAGATAAAAGAGGCTTGGAGATAATTGCTTTATGATTTCAGAAAGAGAAACCCTTGATAGCTGAGGATGCAAGGCAGGAGTGGTTGCTTTCAGCAAACTGGAAAGTAACACCATGATCTCTGTACAAAGCACCTCTTTCTCCAGGAATGCCTGCTCAGGGGAGTTAAGTGCTGGACATACACAGACCAATTCCATATCTCATGCCACCTCAGCTATAGTACTTTCCTCATTAGCATGAAGTAATGCTATGAGTGACCCAAAGGCACTTGAAAAGCTACTTCACTCTTCAGCAAAGAGCAATTCTCCCAACCCTGCTAGAGCAGCCAGCACACAACTCTTTTTTTGAAGGGTTTTGTTGCTGTCAACACTCAGCCAGGAACCCATTCACAAAATCTGCAGTGCCACAGTAGAATTTCCTTAGTTCAGGCATCCACTTAGCAGCAAGAATATTGCAAAACTTGTGGTGTCGTCATCAGAAACATGGCTAGGAGAGTTTTGTACGATGGAGTCTCTGCTAGGACACTTACCAGGGCAGAAGTACATCAGTATAGCCAAAGCTCTTGTGCTTCAGTCTGTTATCCCTGATTTTACCTAACTCCATTTTACCTAACCTGCTCCAGGACAAGACCAAGTCCTACACAGTGCCAGTGGCCTAATAAGAAGCTGTTTCCAATGACAAATAAATGAAAACTGGTTTTGAAAATAATTTTTGGAGGCACTAGAACTGCCCCAGTGCATCCGGCATGTGGTTGTTTTTTCATTAATTTCTTGCACCCCTGTAAGAACAAGTCTGGTATATGCCTTGCTTTGGGAAGAAGAGGCACAGGCTGCAATTCAAATGCTTCCCAGCCATAAATCATAGCTGGTATACAAAAGCAGCTTTACATACTTCTGAAAGAAAGCTGATCTTATCTGGGTTGTCCTCACAACACCCTTCTGAAGCATGTGGACAAGCCATACTCCTCTAGTTATAGAGAAAAGTAAGGAAATGAGTTTGTTGAGATGGAGAACTCTTCTCCAAAAAAACTCTGCATTTTACAATTATGTGAAGACTAACAGTGGTTGCTTGTAGAGCTCAACACACACCAAGGTTAAACACTACTAAGACTCAAGAATATCATGTGAATTGTATCATATTAACAATATCAGATGGTGCTACTGGGAAGAAAAAAGCCAAAGGAATTCCCAGTCCCACTCCCAGATAAGCCTCTACCAGCCCATAGGTAGTTGCAGCTCCCTTCCCATCTTCTCTATTGATCTCCCACTATTGATTCAATCAGTTGAACAATCTCCAAAAGTTAGAACTAAAGATTCCCAGGACCTCTTCATGGAAGCAACTATGGTGATCTATAAATTATAGCATCTTCATGGACACACTCCATAGCAGAAGTTGCATGTGTCTGAACTGTAAATCCTTTGTCATCTTTCATGAACTTCTGTAAATAGTCCTGAATTTTCACACCACTGCTATGAGATACAAGCTAAAAGCTGTCTTCTTCCTGTTGGAATACAGAGGGGTTGTAGTTCAGGTAACAAAGATGTAAAAGAGCTAGAAAGAGAAGGCAAAATACTTCAGTAATGCAACACCATGATTGCTATAATTTTTTTTTTAATTAATCACATACAAAAAATCAAAGATGCTTATGAATGAGCAATGTGTCTGAATTGCTTCTGCTACTTTAAATCTAATAGTGAAGTAATACATGATACAATCCTACATATCAGGTCATAATCTAGAAAAAATATCAATAAGTAAGAAACTACCTTAAAGATAATTTTCCATGTAAAATACCAGTAATATTCTTCTTACTCAGAAACAGCATCATCAAGACGCTTCACAAGAGAACAGATTCCTTTGATTTGTTTATTGTGTTCATATCGCTAGTTTTTAATTTGATAGCTTTCAGACTAAATAAATATTTCCCAATAAGTCAACAAAAAAGCCCAGGAGTGAGGGGAGTTCCCCTTGACTCCCCACAAACTGGAATTGTAAAAGAGCAGAAGAAGAGGGAAATCATGATTTAAGAGATGCAGATAATGATCAGCCTAGTTCTGACTTTGCAAGCAGCCTGTGGGAGAGGAGAGACATATTCTGTCTGACATCAACTTCAGGCAGGATATAAATCAGCCATTGAGATACAAGATTGTTCCACAGTGGCACAAACTTTCTCACTCTCATTTTGTCATACTACCACAGGTCTGACATCATGCAATTAAGTAAAATGGAATAGAAAGGAAAGCCCGAAGACTGAAGATTCCTACTGACCACAAGGTATTTTCACCAATATAGTACACTTAGAAATAGAGGCTGTGGCATTCACAGGGATGAAAAAGTGCAAACATCCATTTAAATGTTATCTCCTACTTAGAAGCAAGCACCCTAGACTGTTTGCTTTAGTAAATCTCACAAAGATTTAAGAGAATAGGCATTTAGGGCCCAGTGAACCCTTCACTGGTGGCTGACTGAGGCAGCAAAAGTTGTACAACAGTTTCGGGGAACAGGGAAGGGAAATTTAAGAGTTTTAAAGTACAGTCCTGCTGCTCCTTGCACACTCTGTGATATTGATGGGTCACAGCGGACATGACAGGCAAGTGAAGGATAATTGAATTCAGCTTTCATCATTCCAATAATCCACTTACTGTTCTATGTGTAATTAAGAAAAGCTCTGAGTATATAGCACATATTCTGCATATTTCAATATAGTGCCCTCATTAAGAAAGAGCACAAGGATGAGAAAAAAAAAGAGTAGAAAGAATCACAGAATCACAGAACTGTTTGTGTCAGAAGGGACCTAAAGCTCATCTTGTTGCAACTCCCTGCCATGGGCAGGGACACGTTCCACAAGTCTAGATTGCTCAGGTCCCTGTCCAACCTGGCCCTGAACACCTCCAGGGATGAATCAGACTTCTTGGTTTAAGTGGGAGCTTCCACTCAGTGCTGCTGCTGGAATTGTTCTTGGCCCTCTGCCCCAGCTCAGCTGCATCAAATCTTGGGACAGCCCAGAAGGCCGGAAGATCTCAGTGACTGCTGAAAACTTTGTTCCTTGCCAATTACCTCCTATAGATGTCCAGTAGAAAAAGCTTGGGCACTGGAAAAAACTGGTTCTGGGGAGCCAGAGATTCCTAGGCTCTGAGAATTCCCCTTGTATGAAGAGAAACCATGAGGGCAGTGGAGCAGTGTGGGTGAAGGAGGCACAAGAGGTGCAGGAATGCTCTGCTGCTATCCCCACAACAGCCAACAGCAAGGCAATACCAGCTGCAGAAATGAACAGACAACATCATAATACTCTCGTTTTATACTTATTTAATATAAGGAAGAGGAACTATTACAAAATTAATGAGGAAGATCTCTGTCTGAGTGTATAGGGGAGAGATGCATCAGAGAGTAGCCAGTGGAGGCATATGGAAGCCTAGTTTGGTGCTGGTTTGAAACTAGAGATATTCATCAAATGACATCCTAGCAGAAGTCATGTTCTTGAATACAAATACCTTATGAAGTAATTTATAATGTACTCAGTGAAAATGCAGACATAATTCCTGCTATAAACAAGGTAACTGAAGTTACTGGCAGGTAGGTAGACTATAATACCAAAAGAGAAGCTCCAAAAATTCTCCAGGAAAGCAGTGATTACAATAAATTGACCAGTGGTGACACCTTTGCTACTACTGACCCAGGAGGTGACGGGGTGACAAGAAAAGGCTTGGGACTTTGGAACAATGTGTCTGTACCTAAACAATTTTGTATGCAGGAAATGTGGCTGTGAGGGATGGAAAACTGTCCCACCTAAGTAATCTTCTCATCGGAGGGAGAGGGCAAAGAAGAATGAGACTGCACCCGCACTGGGTGCCCTCAGTTAAGCAAGTGTATTTTGAAATTGGATTAGCCATATCATTAAATTATACTTGGACAAGTTGTCTGTTTTTCTATTCACAAAGGCCAACTCCAAATACAACACCCAGGTTAGTACTTGTGGCAGCAGGTTTTATCCATTTAGATTTATCAGTAATGAAAGGCAACTTGGCAGAATTATGACTTGTCTGACATGGTAAATATAATGGATGGATCTGTGATGAATTTTTTCATCCTAAATGTCTGTGGCTCAAAACAAAACTATTTTCAAGCATTACTTATCCATTCTTACTGGGAAACTATATTCATACTGGAAAGCTTTCATAAATGTTGTTCATTTTCAGCAACTGAAAACTGTGGAAAAACTCCTATTTTTCCATGAGGTGTTCTGAGAAAACCTTAGGAGAATAAATAATGAAGAGTACATGCTTTTTCTTCCCATTCAATTTTTTCCTCCAAGCTTTTTGGAATCAAGCAAACCCTGCCCTTCTCAAAGGGCCCCAAATTCATTGCAACACATCAGTGATGTGAAGCCCAACAGGGCAGGGGTGAGACAAGGTAGTCAGCATTCACACAGGAAGGTGACTCCTATTCCTAGCAAACCAATCACCCTGAGCATCTACAACTCAAATATCAACAAATCCAGATCCTCAACTGCAAGCTGTGCATGGGCCATCTGCTCCAGGAGCTGGGCAGAAACAGCAGCAAGGTTTCAAAGAAAAGTTACCATGCTGTGCTCAATTTATGAGGGACAGGTAACATCTGCTTTTTTGGAGGAACTTGAAGATACAATAGCAGGATTACCAGGAAATTGCTTGACCACTGGGAACATAATATAGGAAGATGTGTGACACCAAGTTCTGAGGACAACATTAATTGTCAGGCTAGAAAGCCCTGGATTTACAGCTTTTTTATTTTAGAAAAAATGAACCTTGGACAGATTGGATACAATCCATGATGCTGCCACTAGCATCTAGCAGAAAGTGAAAATTTGTATTTATGACTTCTCCTTTTGTGAATGCAGTTAACAATCAAACAATATTAATGTACATTAAATATCACAAATTCTGGAACAGATCCCAAGTCCTGTCAAATATTGGTCACCTCTGAAGAGGTGAAGGGCAGACTGTTAAAATAAAGGGCTTCTCAAAGGTTTCAGTGAGAACAATCCCTGCTGGTCAGGCTCTGATGGAGGCAGCATGTTCTGCTCCATCTGTGTCCTGGTACCACAAGTTAGCACTGGTTTTGAGATTTACAGAACTGCAGAGTGAGAACAGAGATAAGCAACAACTCATGAGCATATGAGTGTAAAATATATACCCATGGGCCATTCTAAGGCTCTTTTCTACAGCCATGCCTGTGGAACATGCCTGTTCCTAATTTCTGAGTGGTTTCCCTTCTTTGGTAACTAAAAGATATGGGTATATAAATAAATATAGATTTATATATGCACATTTTCACCCCTGGCACACATGAACATCCTAGCATCTCTTTATTAGTCTGCAGAGTCCTCAAAGTTCTAATGTAAAAATACATCCCAGAGACTGATATGCGAGTTCCCTCTTGTGACCAAGTGATGTTATAGCAATACCTGAAAGTACACACAAAACATGTATTTAAAAAAACAGACATTTAGCGAGCAAAGAAACAATGCAAACTGCAGAGAATCTGTCGGTTTTGCATTTTTTGTTCAACAGCCATTGGTCTAATATTAAAAAGAAATATAAATTACACCATCTGTGCATAGTACAGAGAAGAATGAACAGGAATATGTCTGTGGAGAATGTCAGAAAAATGAACTAAAAAGGAAGATGAGGTTGCTAAAGCTAAAATATTATACATGAATCCTAAGGCCCCACAGATAAAATCTAAATAAGGTGAAGGAAAATGGTTGATACCCCTTCTATAACCTTTATTGTTAGAATTTCCCTTCCTGGCAGACGAACTGCAACAAACCCACTTCCTCCTCCTGCCAGTGAGGTGAACAGATTTTCTCAAATCTGTGAAAAAAACCCAGCACTTGGCAATGGCAGAAAAATCAGATATGGACATAAACAGAGCATGAATGATGGAAATATAGGGTAACTTGCACAGTTGTTTAATCCCTTCCTCTGATCTGAAGCAGGGTTTTGTATGTCTTAGACCATCCTTACCCAAAATTTTCTTACCTGCTCTGAGATCTTCCAAAGAGGGTTCTGGAGGCTCCATAGGCAGTTTACCATGCTGTAACTCAGCTATAAAGTTTTTTTCTGATATTAATGCTCAAAACGTTTGCTGCTACTTCAGGCACTGACTTATTATTGGGTATGTCTTTTATTGGCTGCTTTTCCGATCAAATCAGACCTTAAGCTGCCTGCTTTGGACAACCTTAGTCCTCAAAGGTTTCTGTTTTCTTAGTGTGAAGGGTATCTATTTGTTAAAGCAGGTAATCAGAACCAAAAGTATTCCAGATGACATCTTAATGACAATTTCTCTTGTGCTCAACTCAAACACACTTACCAGAACATCAGCAGATACAGCCATTTCAGAGGATTTCATTACTCAGGTTAGACACACTGTAATTTATATGCCAACACCAGTAAACAGAAGCTGAATTAGCTGGCAAGTTATTTTTAACTCTGCTTAGATAATATTGAGTCAGAGGATCAAGTAGCCTGTGCTTTATGGATTAGTGGGCAGAGTTACCCATCGAAAGTGCCACAGCACTAATGCATTAATAACTTAATAGGCACTAACAGCTCTAAGCAGCCCAGGCCTTACCCTCAGCCTTGCCCCAGGGCCCTAAGTGACCCCTTAAGCTCAGCCCTGGCCTGTCAATCCCCCCCTGAGCAAAGCAGGAGCTGTGCTGGGCCACCCCTGAGCCTGGCCAGGAATCCTGACCCGGCCTGATCGTGGACCTGCCTCACCCCCAGGGACCTGCTCCACGATGTGCTTGAACCTGGCTGTCACCTCTGGACCTGCCGTGCTGAGCTGGGTGGTGACCTCAGCCCAGCCAGCTGCCAGAACCCTGGCTCCCAGCCAGCCCTCGTTGCACCCACAGTGGAACCTTATTCAAAAAGTTAATAACTGAAAAACTGGTCTTTCCTAGGTAGTGATTATTTATTTATTTATTTATTCATGTTTAAATTAGAAATGAAAACACATTGGCCCAATGGGGTCTGAATAACATGCCTACACTATATCACAGGAATACAGCATCTCTACTGTATTTATTTGCAGACAAGTTATAAACTATTAATATACCTTTGTGGTGACTCCCTCCATAAAAAGGACAAACAGCACCTGTATCAATAATTTTCTTATCTTGTTTTGCAGTTTTATGGGCACTGTTAACTGTAAGAAACAACAATTTTGTCTAAAACATATGTCCAGCATATATATCTAGCAACTCTAATGTACCATCTTATAGAATCACAAAATTAAACAAAGGGATTGGATTGCAACACACTTAGAGTTACTCCCTTGAGTGATTCATGCCTATTTCTGGAGACAATATTAGACTGCTGTTGCATTTCTAAAAGCTCATCTCATAAAGATTTGCTCACATAAACTTATGTTTTGCCTCATTATATAAAGGAAGGCACTTGCAAAAAGGCATGTGAATAAACCATTGTTTTCCTAATTGTATTTCAGGCTCAGTGTGGACGCTACAAACTTTTACAAAGGCACATGGTGATTTCTATTCCCAAGACATGTTGTTTCTTGCTGCCTGCCTGTGCAGCAGCTGGTGTCTGGCAGAGCAGCTCACGAGCTTTCAGCAAACACGACATACTAACCCAGTTTCTGGGCACAAGCCTCATTCACTGCTCCAGCTTGCACAGTTCGGTTTAAATTGTTAAAGCTGCAGAGTTTGATCACAAAGTTTGAGTGTTTGGGTTTTAAATCAGAATTATACTTAGACTTTTAAAGGGAATGACTACAATATTGGCCTTACTTGGCTTAGCACACTTATACAAATGCAACTGCTTTCAGACAGGTGCAAAGACTGACCCTGAATATCCGTCAGCAAGGAAATGATGGGGCCTGTGTAAAATTCCAGCCAAAGCCCAGCACCATGGCCTCCTCCACGATCTTCCAAAAGTTCAAGACAGCAAACACTCAACCAACTTGTGTCCTTTGGTTATGTGGGTTTCTCAGAATCATTATCATGATGAAAATGAAGCAGAGTTTGCATTAAAATGTATAAGTCCGGCTATGAAATTCAGCTATGCCAAAGCAAGGGTGTCAGAAAAGCTGGCAGTGAGTTCTTTTTGGGAAGTCTGTGAACTGACTTTGTACAGCACACTATATTGTATGGCTTCCTACTTGATATGATAATAAACATCCTTATTTCCTTACTTCTTTTTTCTGAACTCCCTCTTCTCACTTTTGCAGTCTTTCTTTTGAAAACTAGTTCAGAAATGCCCAATAATTCCTAGACTTTTCACAAAGTCTTTGTAAAGCTTTTGAGGTCATGGCATACTGACTCTGAATTTACACATGTTCATTCTTTGGTCTCAGGGAAATTTTGATTTCCTCAATGCTTTCTTACCCTAATTAACTCATGGCTTTATTAAAATTGTTTTTCTTGATTACTACTTCAAAGCTCAATGATAAAAAAATTTAACACCACTCTTGACCAAAGTACAGAAAGAGTATGCATTATGAAACCTGTGGGAATTATTATGCAAAACATTCCCGTAATCACCACAAACATGAGAAGCGAGTAGACTGTATCTTTCTGTAAATCTGGTTGCAGGAGAGACAAGTGCAGGGGGAAGGCTAAGCTCGACTTTGAGAGGCTCTATGACGTGGGCAGTAACGGCTCAGATAAGCAGGGCCTGTCTGCAGTGTCCCAGCCTGTATTGGGGCCAGGCTGGCTGGGGATCTGAGCAACCTGGTCTAGGGGAAGGTGTTTCAGCTCATAGCAGGGGGTTGGAGCAACATGACCTTTAAGGTACTTTCCAGCTCAAACCATTCTGTGGTTCTATGATCCAGTGGAGCAGCTCCCCTTCATCTTTGCATCTTGCATGTGAGATGAAGGATTTGGAGACACCAGCAGAAGCTCTGTGCCAGACACCTGTGGGATGAATAGAAGATAGCATCTCCTGGGTGTGCCCGTGTTTGTGCCTATTTCCTTCCAGGACTGTCAAATCTATAGCTGATTTTTAAAAAAATTCACGTATACCTGTAAGCATTTGAGCAATAACAACTACAGCTATAAAATCCATAAAATTCTTCTACACTATTTTATACTTGTCCATTTTAAGTTAGGTATAAAACATGTTTCTGCTAGACTAGATCAAAACAGGAAACTCTTCTATACAGAAGGCCTCAGAGATTAGCCTATATGAATCTTTCTAAAGTACATTTGAACCTGTTCCTGCACAGCAGCCCAACCCAAAGGTTATTGGCAATGCACCAGAGAAACCCATGACTGGTGGATTTAGATAATAGCTGCAAATCTGCATTAATCTCTGTTTACAATCTATCCTCTACTACTGTCTACAGAGAGTAACTACTAAGCTAAAGGTGGTTTTCATAGCAGTATTTACTGGAAAAATCAGTTTAAAACCATCTACTAGGGACAAAAGACTTAAAAAATTTACATGGAACTTAATCTCCTGCTTCCTGTAAGTTCTGAATAAAGCAATCAAGAACCATATAGGCAAGATTCATTTTGGTAGATTTTCTAAACTATATTGATTTTAAGTGTGCAGTGCATTTTGTCTCTCTGAGAAAATTGAAGACGAACAGAAGAATTGAGGAATTTGAAGATGTCATGGTGACTGTACTATAAATATTCCTTTCAGTTTGTTTCATTAGCCTTTCAACATGCTAATTTTCTAGGTTTTTAGATGCATGTGAATAAACTGTATTTTGATGTTAACTTTTGCCAGCTTTGGTTTTATGTAGGGCAGATACAATCTATCACGGAAATGCTGCACGTTTAGCATTACCTCTTCATAAAAAGATGATATAAAGGCTTATTATTGGTAAATAATTGCTGTAAGAGCCAGGAAATCCATGGCTGCAAGTATTTTTCAGTTGGTAATAAAAACTCCATTGTTCAGATATAGCCACACATAACTAGGATAACAAAGCAGCACTGACTAGTGATGAACTGTTATGCAGTGTGTCTGCATAGATTAAATGTGCAAGGTTTTTAAAAATTAAAGTTTAGATAGTAAATTAAAAGGTAGTAAATACTTTGGGCATCTGCAGTTTGGACATGATGCAGCACTCAGCCCTCACTCCCTAGTGGGGTGCTTTGGAGAGGCCCCAGAGAGGAATCACACAGCAAGCAGGGAAAGCCTTGCTGCTCAGAAAGGGGTCATTTTTGGCCTACGGATTGCTTGAAATCAGTAATAGCTGCTTGTGCCCCATCCTCCATTGAGTCTATGAGTCTACACCTAGCTCCTGAGGGAAAGGCAAGGGATAGCTGTACCTGGAGGGAACAGCCTCTGGAAGAGGCTCTTGTGGCAGTTTCCAAGGCCAGGGCTGCCCTAGCTCACAGAAGATGAGGACTTACAGGCACTTCATGTCAGGAAATGATAGAAAATACATGTGGCAGGGAATGAATGTGAGCCAGCGTGTGCTCAGGTGGCCAAGAACAGCAATGGTATCCTGATCTGTGTTAGCAACAGTGTGGCCTTTGGGACCAGAGAAGGGACTGACCCCTGTACTTGGCACTGGTGAGGCCACACTTCCAGTGCTGTGTCCAGTTCTGGTACCCTCACTTCATGGACACTGAAGGGCTGGAGTGGGTCTCAAGAAGGGAAATGGAGCTCGGGCAGGGTCTGGAGCACAGGTTTGGTGAGTAGCGGCTGAGGGAGCTGGGAGCTCAGCCTGGAGATCAGGGACTCAGGGGGACCTTCTCGCTCTCCATGACTCCCTGACAGGAAGGTGCAGCCAGGGGGAGTCAGGGACCTGGCAACGAGCAACAGGACAAGGGGATATGGTCATACGTGGGACCACAGGAGGTTTAAGTTGGGCATTAATAGTAATTTCTTCTGAGAAAATGTGATCACTGGAATGGGCTGCCCAGGGAGGTTGTGGCGTCACTGCCCCTAGAGGTGTTAAAGCTGGACATGACGCTCAGTGCCATGGTCTGTTTAACAAGTTTGGCCACAGGTTGGACTCGATGATGTCAGTAATCTATTCCAACCTAAGTGGTTATGTGATTCTGAGATGGAGGCCTGGTGAGGGGGGAGCAACCGCCCCTCCTGCCCCGTGGGGGACCGGGCGGGGGCAGGACCCTCTCCCGGTGCCGGGGGTGTCACCGCCAGCCCAGAGCCCTCGCCTCGCCCCCCGCCCATCTTAGCCGCGGGCCGCGGCCCGGCCGGGCCCGAAATGGCGCCGCCATCACGTGCCGCCGCCCGGGGCCTCGCCCGGCGCCTGCGCTGGGGCGGCGGGGCCGCGGCTCCGCCCTCGGCGTGTCCCGGGCGCTGCGGGCTGAGCGCGGTGCTGGCCCTGGCCCTGCTCTGCCCTGCTCGGCGCCTCGGCCCGGCCGCACGCTGCGAGGGAGCCGCGCACCGGCGGCGGTGAGCGGCGGGGCGGCCGCGGGGAACGGCCCTGGCGGGGCGACCGGGAGGGGACAGGCCGCGGCGGCGGCCCGGGGTGCGGAGACAGACGGGCGGGCGGACAGATAGACAGGCAGGACAGGCAGAGGGATAGGCGGACAGGCAGAGGGATAGGCAGGCAGGCAGACGCACTCGGCGCCTGGAGCCTTCAGTTCTCCTGAGCGCCAAGCCCGTGCGGGGCTCGGAGTGCGGCAGCCGCGGTCTGTGCCATCCCGGGAGCTCTCACCGCGGGGCGCGGGAGCTGATTTTGCCAGCTGAAGAGCTTAAATGGTTTGTTAAAGTGGGGGAGGAAGGTTTCGGGAAGACCTGAAAAAATAACAATTATTGTTTTTTCCTGCCGCAGGTGTGTAGGTAAACCCTCAAGAGAGCTTTCCGAAAGAGCTGTACAGCTTCAGATGTGTTGTTGATAACACGAGGGGCGTTGTGCGCGGGGGGGTGGCTTCCTTCTAAAAATAATGCATCACTACAAGTCCAATATCTAAATTTCGCCACCTAAATAGCACTAAAAGTAGCAATGCGTTTGTATTTCTTCAGTTAAAATGAGTGCAAGAGTTAAGATGTTCAGCTGAATGTGGTTATTTTTAGAACTCTGAGGATTTGTCATAAACATACTAAAAATGTGGTAAATTCCTGGAGTCAGAGGCTCAGTTTTGAGAAAAGTGAGGACTGATTTAAAAAAATAAACAATCCTCTTCAGAAGCAAAAATGCCATCCATTAAAAGTCTGATGTGCCCTAGATGAAGAAAAAAGCTTAATCTCAGAGCTCATCATCCTGAAGGACTAGATCTTCTGAGACTTAAGCTTAAAATGTGTTTTTTCCTGTGTTTTGCACCATGCTCAGTGGCTGAATTTGTGGTGGCACCACCTTTCCAGGGCTGCCTGCCTTGTGCTGCCCTTGTTCCCCAGACAGACTCTGAATTCTGAATTCCTTCGGTGCTGTCACTGAACTGCGATTTCTTTAAAGATACTGTGATTAATGGGACTGGTATTTCAGCCGTGAAATGCGGGTCCGTAAACATTAATTTCCAAATGTTAGAAAGTTAAAGCTTAATTATCAAGATGCCTGCTTTATCCCAGAGGATTTCCATGCTTGGTTATTTGAAAGGTTTTTTATTTCCCAGGAACTCAATTTCTGCTGTATTTGGTTTTGGTTGCTTGCTAATGTCTGCTAGAAACCTGATTTTACAGTGTTTTATAGATTCCTGCTGAGTTCTGGTGTTGAGAACTGGAAGGGAAATCTAGAAATCGGAGGAAGGAGTTATTTTTTTGTGGCTTGAATCTGTGATATGTTTGGTTAAAGTAATAAAACCTTTTTTTTGAACTGACATTGTAGCCTGGGAAGTAGTGAACAGCTGCTTGCTTAACGGAGCCACTGCTGACTGCTTCTCAAATCCCCCACCAAACCCCCGTGCCATGGAAGAGATTTTAATATCTTAATTTTAGCAGAAGCTTACAGCTCCGTTGCCAGGATAAGTTGCAGGAAAGTTATTTAACTTGATTTTTTCTGAATTGTGTTGGGTTTAGTGGATTTGAGATAGGTTGAGTAGGATAACGTGCAGCTGTCAAAGTACTCGATCACAGGTAGAGCTGTATGGGAGGCTGCACCAATTTTTGATACTTTGCTTTATGCAAAGGAGGATATGAATAGGTTTGATGAATTTCAGCAGTTATGAAAGTGTTTCATTCCAATGACTGTGTTGCTGCTGTTTATCTTTGATAATCATTTGGATAACTACCTTAGATAACAATTTACTGTTGTTTGCATAACAAGCTTGTATTTGATTGAATCTCTGATAACTACAGTATTTTATTATACACATTTCTGCTTACATAAGCAAACATGATTTATATTGCTTTGGATGGTTCTTGTGGCCTTGGACACTCAGATGTACATTAGTTGTACACCTGATTATATTTTTATTTTTGTTGACAGTCACTTTCAGTAACTTTTTTCTTTAAATGTGGTTTCTAAAATTCTGCTGCTTCTTATCTGCAGTGTAAAAGTATGACCCTCTTTCTGTACTGAGGGGTCTTGGGACAGTCTGTTCAAAAGAAGCTCTCTTCCTTAGGGGTACTCTTGATTATTTGGCTGTTAAAGGTAACCAGTCCAATCTCTGTGAAATTCAGAAGCCTGCTAAGCATTATAGGTAGTCTTTATTGGCAACCTATATTTGATACAATTATTACTATAAAAGGATATTAATGTCCTTTTCTTAATTTTCGGATGTCAGTTTACTATTAGTAATTATTTTTGCCTGTGACCACATGAGAAGTGTTGGGAAGAATACTGAAATCCCAGGTTCAGAACAGGTGGAAGGGTACTCTTCCCCCACCCCCATGATGGGGTATGTAAAGGCAACATAAAGTTTATCACAACACAGATTTCAGGTTTTTGGTGTGTTTTTATAAAAGAAAACTTAGTGATATTCCTGGGAGTAAGGCTTTGAATGGCTACATATGATGGAAGACTCTGCTACACAAACTTAGCAGCAATGTAGTATTAAAAGAAAATAGTGTGGAGGGAAGCAGGGGATTTTCAATCTGAGCCCCTTGATGTGGTGCCTTGTGATCCACCTTCCCAGGCTGTCACCTGGACTCTGGGAGCTCGTAAACAGGGAGGTGGCTGCGGGCTGGGTGCTTTGTTGTCGGGAGCAGCTCCTGCCGTGTGACTGCAGCCAGGCCTGGGCAGGTGCTGAGCGAGGGCTGCGGCACGTTTGTGCTGGGAAGCTGTGCCATGTGGCTCTGTGTGTTCATCATCTGTCACACAGCTCCCCAGGCCATTAGGCAGACTTGCCATGGAAGGGAAAAAGGCATGAAAACCATTTTTTTCCCCCCTATGTTTTTCATGGCTCTTAGATTACGTTAGTAGCTACAGTGTTGTTTACCAAGATTTGCTGCTAGTGGTAATGATAATGCAAATAGTGAATAACTTGCTGTTTACATTGTACTGTTGACCAATAAATGTAAATGCAGTTGCAACATTTGTTTCCCATCAGTTTTATGCTTAATCTGACCTTACGTTTTTCCCAGTGACAATATTTGCATTGTGGGATAAGCTACTGTGTATTAAGATGATCCCCTCAGGCTCCTTTACTAAAGCGAGAAAATTTACAAATTGATGTCACTGTATTTCCCTATCATTTTTGCATTGGATGTAATATGAAGATTGGTTTTTTTCAAAACTAACACAGGTTTTTGTGGCCTTTTATCTGGACAGGAGGGGAAAGCAGACAGATGCATGTGAGTGCCCCATGGCTGCAGCTGCCTCAGTTCATTCATTTACTGCCTGTTGTGACTTGGAAGCATTCTTTAGGTAAGAAAGTTGCTTGAAAATATGTGATTTATAAATTTAGTGCACTTCTCTGTTTAATCTCTAAATTGCAGTTTAGTGTTCTGTGCTCTCAATTACAATGTTATTTATGTATGCTGTTTTTATGTCGCATTATAAACCTTTTATTTGTTAGAACTTAACAGTACTTACGAAAATGAATTCCATGTGCTGTACAGACTCTGCTCACTTCACAGGAGAGAGGACATGTGATACTTGTAGACTGTGCAATACAAGGCCACCATAAATGACATGATTTCTTCAGGTGCCACCCACAAACAGAGTTACTAATGAATATCAACTTTCTCTTTATAGACAAGCATGACTACTGAGCTCTTGAATTTTCTGGTGTGTGAGCCGAGCAACAGCATTACTTGTACAGATTGCAGTACTTGAGTTTGACTTTGTGTAGGAGATGGGGGCTACTTCTCATGTTTTCATAAATGACGTGTACTACACCTGTGTTACACTATACATCTACAGAGTTGATATTACCTGGGTAGGTTTTCAAAAGATGATTATATGACCTTGGAGAATCTAAAGCCTTGTCCCATTTCTAAAGAAAAATAGAGAAGTTCAACATTAGAAGGTTTCTAAAGATGTTGTTACTGGTTGAACACAATACCTGGTAAACATCTTCAGTTTCTAAATCTGCTTCTAAAATATGTCATGATTTAGGGACGTGGGTGTTGCTGTTCTTGCAGCTTTCCATTAAAACATTTTTAGATAATGTGTAGTGGGTAACTGGATGTGGAGGTTTTGCATCTATTTTCTCATGATGCATCAAGATACTCTGTCATGCTAAGATACAGGGTAGTTTTTTTCATATTAGGATGTGGGAGGATATTTGTACATTATTGGTATCTTTTCTCCAGATGCAGTTTAATTAGCCAAAATTGTTTGTTTACTGTCCAGATTATCATGGCGCAGTAAGCATACCTTTGGAGTAAAAGTGAGTAAAGTTTAAAGCCATGAGTCTCTGAATGTCAAAGCATTAGAGTTCATGACTTTAAGTGTAACTCTTTTGATTCACGTGATTTCAGTATACAGTAAGCTGGAAAAAAATAAACATTTCTTATCTAGGTTTGTAGTTTTCTTTGGGTAATACTCAAGAATTGAGGTGTATTTGTGTTGCATAAGAGTGCTCATGTGACTAAAATTGTAGATAATGCAAAAACTATTTTTTTTGCCAACACACCTTCCCCTTAGTTAAATGATACTTTTCAGATAATGTTTGGTAAAACTAATTTGCTTGTTGCATTCTGTTGCTCTGCTTCCACATCTGCTCTTCAGAGCAATGGATACTATTCATCTTAGTCTTTGTTCCAAAATTGATGTTAGTCTTTCCTGTGGGTTTCCCAGACACTGCAGAACAGTTTTCAGTTTTTCTTTGGTTGGTGGTTTCACAGGTTGGTTCATCTTCTGGGACCCATCCCTGCCTTCTGGTTAAGGAATCCATGCACACATACAGGATGACTCAACAGTGGGATGGATGTTCAGATACCAGAAAGGTGCTGGTAACTTGACAGGAACCTCCACATTCTTGGGAGGTATGTGTGTGTGTGTGTAAACCTGTGCTTTGAATACTACTTGGATTATAGCACGTGGAACTGTAATTTAGCTAACTTCAGTTGTGTTTTACAATATATACTGTTCATAGTTTACGTATTCAGAAAGAAACAAGCATTCTTATTTTTGCAATAAACTGAGGATTCATGTTTGGTAAAAATGTTACTATGCATAACCAATGGAACCTTTTTCTGGCTTTGCATCCCACAGCAAATAATTGCAATTCATTTTGCTAGATTTAAAGGACTGGAGTATAGAACACTAAACATAGAAATTCTTGAGATACCAGTTTTTAAAGGCTGTAGCAACAAGAACACGTTCTGGCCGAGTTCCAGCAGGCAGAGCATAGATACTGTATATACCAGCAATACCTTGCTGCATCTCTTCCTACATCTGAAGTGGATGTGCTGCTTCTGGTCTCTAGCCTGACCTGTAGTTTAGGGGAGTGCCCTTTCTGGTTGTTCTCAGATGCCAGAACTTCTTTGTGGGACCCAAACCAACATTGATGGAGTTCAAGTAAATTTCAAATAAGATAGGAAAAATTTCCATTTTTATCACAAACTTATCTTTAACCAAGATGTTGTAGATCTGCATGAGAATAGCAATAGCAAGGAGAAGCTTCTCAAACAACAGCATTTGTTTGATTTCTTTTTTTTTTCTTTGTTTTTTTTTTTTGTTCAGGACTTTAGTTTTAGGAAACACCCAAGTTTGTAATTCCTCTCAGGCAGGGAGGAGAAAAATCAATCAACAGGTATATTTGACTCAAAAGGTATTTAGCCTTTGCTAAATTTAGCAAGGCTATGAGCAACTGTAAAATAGAGTTTTGTAATGGTTAATTACTACATCTGTGCTTAGTAGTTCAGAATGCCCATTTGTTGTGTGACTTAAAGTCATGAAGTCATAAAATATAGTTGTGTGGATGATGACTTGATGGTCTAATAGCAAAATGTTTGTTCATGCTGAGCCTGCATCTTCATTGCATTACTAACACTGTTAATGTAAACCACATGTCTATTCAGGGAAGAAAAACTATTATTTAATGTAATTTAAAGAGTGTTGCTGGCTTATCCTTCTGCATATATTGCTGATTCCAGTCATTAATGGAAATTTAAATAAACTGGGTGAATATTTATAACAACTGCTAAAATAAATTCCTTTGTGATTGAGATAATTTGTCAGGAAGTCAACCAGTAGTGATGCTAGTTGTATGAACAGCTCTTAATTAATTGGCTACATTGTTCTTTCCTGCTTCTCAAAGAATGTTTTCTTTTCATAAAAATGGAGTTTGTCAGACACCTCATCAGCCAAACACATCAGGTTTTATAAGTTGGGGAAAATGCCAGGTAAATTTTTGATAGGATAGATGTATTTTGGCAGCTGTTTTTGCAATACAGGGATTTTTTGAGGTTTTTTTTTTTTTTCCTTTCCCCCCTTCTCCCCAGTAATGAAGATACTATGGAAAATTTTCAGTCCAGAAAAAGCAAGCTATGAGGGTTACCATAGAAGTTTGTTCAGTAAAAAGAGACAGTTTGCTCTGTTCATTCTTAAAAAATGCATGGCTGCTTTGAAAATACTTCATACAGGTTGGGAAGAGAGAGAGTCTGGCTGAATATCTAATCAGTGGGACATTTGATAAAGGGCCTCAACCTGTACTAAAGTGAAGCAGCACAGACAGTTGTTGAAAATTGACTGAACAACAGAATTCAGTCCAGAACGAACTTGGTTAAGTTGCACTGCTTCAGCCTTCAGAGAGCAGAGCTTTTCCTTGTGCTGCTCTTCCCTGAGCTGTGGCTCATGTAGCAAACATCCCTCACTGAAGTAGATCCATGCAGTTTGCTGATTTCTAAGGTCACTGTCCTTTTCCTGCTGGAAAACAGCGTGTTAACCTCACTTACTTTGCCCTGCTTTGATAAGTGGCCTTTGAAGTTTTTTAATGTGAGTTGTACAAACATTTTTCTTCTGCTTGGCATGATTTGGAAAAAGAAAACAAGGTGGGCAAAACTTTCCAGTCTGGCTCTTCTGAACTTGTCTGTTCCAGGATTATCTGTGTTTAAACAGGGAGTTGATTAATTAAGCTTCATAGTTCATAAACTTCTTTTAGAAATCATGAGTAGATTCCACCGTTTGTCAACTGAGTTTAAACTTCAATTGATTCAATTTTTTACTTCTGACTTAAATTGCTGTTAAATACTTCTTGTTCCTTACAAAATGCTTTATGTACTGTGAAATACTGATGCATGGAACTACACTTGGTAAATTAGCAAGTCCAAGTTCTCCAGATTCAAATCAAGCTGTACAAAATAAAAGGTACTGAGAGAGAAGTCCTTGCCGATGTGTGTACGATGGATATTGACATAGGGATATGTTTCTTCTCAAAGTAACATGCTATATTTAAATTTTATTAACTTGTTATCTCTTACTGTGTTTCCACTGCCCCGTCTCCCTTCCTCCCCTAATCTTCTGTATTCTCCTAGAGACCTGTTGTACGTGGGACCTTTCAGGAACCTGTGCAGTTTGAAAAAATCGGATTGTTACATTCTGAACCTTACACAATGAAGAGAACTGGGCAGAAGGGTGTGGCTGGAACTGATGCTCCTGGAACATCACAGACAAGCAAAAAGCAGAAAACTAGTTTACATGGCTCAGGGTTTGGGGAATCTGACCCGTGCACCTCGATGGACTGGGGCAGCCTTCCACACCACGTGATTCTGCGTGTTTTTCAGTTCCTGACTTTAGTGGATCGAGCCAGGGCATCTTCTGTTTGTCGAAGGTGGAATGAAGTCTTTCACATCCCAGATCTCTGGAGGAGATTTGAATTTGAACTTAGCCAGCCAGCCACTTCTTACTTAAAGTCTACACATCCGGATCTCATTCAGCAGATTATCAAGAGGCACGCTGACCATCTGCAGTACGTCAGCTTCAAGGTAAGCCGTGGATGAGCAGTGGCTCGGTGTCACGTCACTGAGCATGGGGGATGCAGCTGCTCTGTGTCTGCTGCCTTAAGGGTTGTACCTGGCAAGTCTTAGGTTTAAAAATGCAACTACTGCAACAATTTATTTCCACACGTGCAGACAATTTCATCCAATTTTCTACACTCTAACCTCTACAGAGAAAAGAAAGAGCAAATGTCATGCAAAACAGAGGAGGAAGGTGAGGTGAAATAGATTTGTCCAAAGTTAATCTTTAGGCATGTGAACTGAGAATCACTTCATTATTTCAGGTGCAGAGGTGTTGTTCATGCAGATAAAATGCATTCATTCATTTACTGGAGCATATCTAGACTTTGTCAAGCCTTTTTTGGGCTCTAAGAATTGGCATTTTAAGAAAACACATGCATATCATTGTGTATTGTAGCCCCAGTACTGTTACAGTATTGCAATAACATGGGGTTATTTGAAAACAAGACTTAGATTTAAGGTCTCTGTTCCTACTAGAAATGCGCAGCAGTTACACTTAGGAAAATTTTCTAGTAGTAATTTCCCTGAGCTCTTTCTGGTCTTGAAATTTCCAGTCAATGTTGCACTTTGTCCCTGTGGTAATTGCAGTCTGGAGCAGTACAGATGAGTACATGTGGATCCTGCAGTCTTGGGTATCCATGGTGCTGTTTTCTAAATAATACAAAAGAATCACTTCACTATTTTTCAATTGCTTTTATAGGTTGATAGTAGTACTGAGTCAGCAGAAGCAGCCTGTGACATCCTTTCTCAGTTGGTGAACTGTTCTATCAAGACACTGGGTTTGATCTCTACAGCAAAACCAAGCTTCATGAATGTCTCTAAGGTAAGGGTCTAGAAACTGTAATTAGCATATTTTAATTCACTCCTATACTACTTTAGCTTTCCTAATGTTCTGTTTTTCAGTTGATGGTAATTTTTATGGAATGGTCTCTAGTTACTTTGTAGTAACAGAAGAGTTACTTTCTATTATAGTAAAGGCCATTTCTCTTTTTCTGCAGAAAAGTTCTATATACTTCAGGATCATCACTGTGTCTACTTATTCCTTTAGCTGTCTCTGTATTACACTGAAGTGATAAATCAGAGTGGATGAGTTAAATAATGAGTGTAAGGTTAACTTTTGTCACATGCAGCAGCATGTTTTTAAACAAAGATCTTTTATGTTCATGTTAAAATAAACCTTTCTTTGTTACGCAAAGAAGGGGATGCCTGGGAAGTGTTTATTTTTGTACTTTCTATGTGTGTAGAATTTGAGGTTAAAGCACTGAAGTTCTGCCCATCTTTTCATAATATTTTTCCCTCCTTCAATTTCTCCAAATAGGCTCATTTTGCATCAGCACTGACAGTAGTTTTTGTGAACTCCAAGTCATTATCCTCAATCAAGATAGATGACACACCACTTGATGATCCTTCCTTGAAGGTTCTTGTTGCTAACAACAGCGATACTCTAAAACTCCTAAAAATGAGCAGCTGTCCTCATGTTTCACCTGCTGGTGAGTAGTGAACAAATGTGAAAAATGAAGTCATAAAGCATCATAATTGACTTAGTCTTGAGTTTGGACAGTTGGAAAGTGAAGAAGAAGGTGGTTGTTGTTAGTGAATGAGTTGGATTGGTGAAGGTGGGGGTGCTACTCACTTGACTACATCTTCTGGAATCCTGGGGAATTTTTTTACATTCTCTCCAGCTGCTGCTTGCTCTGATGAAAGGCCTTGAGGAGGAAAAGCCTCCAAAGTTAGTTCAAGCCCTTCAAACGTGCTCAAAGGACATGGTGTTCATTGCTTTACTGTGTAAGAGTAACCAAATGTGTGCCCCTTAATGTGTGCAGCTTTGTAAACTTAACTAACTTAACTTAACTGTAGGAACACCACAAAATCCCTGATCCATGGATCAGCTACTGCGTGGTGGGATAAAGGAGATTAAAACAGTTGTCAGTAATTGTTTTGCAAGGTGCTGTGAGTGTGTACACATTTCACAAACCTGTGGTGTAAGACTGTGAGTGTTTGCAGTTTCTGGAGTGCCCTCGTGTGTCCAGATCTGGGACTGTGAACTTCCTCATCGGTTGGTGATGAGCTCACTCCCTTCAAGGAACATCCTTGCTGAATGTTCAGAAGGCTGTGGGGTCCCTTCTCACTTGCCTTTCTCCTGAAACCTCAATGCTGGGGAAAGTGAGTCTGGGTCTGATCTATTGCTGTATTTCTTTGTGGAGTCCACAAAATGTGACTTAATCTGTGTACTTCATATTCCAGCAGGTTATAATGAGTTACCTTATTTAGGTCTTAATTCACAGGAGGTTCTAACTGTTAAACTGTGTCTGATGGTGATTTAAACAGTTGAAAGTTGAAGGAATGACTGTTAGGGAAGGGAATGGTGGCAACTTCAGGTGAATCTGATGTGACTTCAGTTGCTTCTTCAAAGTTGAGGAAATTCTGCATAGGGAGAGGCAAAGAGGAAGATATGCAGATGCAAGATAAGTGTGACTGTGTCTGTTACAGTGAAGTGTTAATGGCCACAACCCTGTAAAAGGTTGTGGATATCTAGAACTTGGGTATTTCCTGGGGTTTGGATATAAGCATGAAAACTTAAGCCAATAGAATCAGTACTTGGTTGAACTATACAGCAAATGACTGTGCTTGTATTCACTTTTCATATTACAGAGTACATTTTTTTTCCTCAGGCATTCTTTGTGTGGCTGATCAGTGTCATGGACTTAAGGAGCTGGCTTTGAACTACTACATATTAAGTGATGAACTGCTGCTGGCTCTTTCAAGTGAAAAACACGTTGATCTTGAACACCTTCGCATTGATGTCGTGAGCGAAAATCCTGGACAGGTTCAGTTTCACACCATTAAAAAGCAAAGCTGGGATGCTCTTGTTAAACACTCCCCCAAAGTCAACATTGTGATGTATTTCTTCTTGTATGAAGATGAATTTGATGCTTTCTTCAGAGAGGAAACACCTGTTACACACCTGTACTTCGGCCGTGCAGTGAGCAAGGCGATGTTGGGTCGCATTGGCATGAACTGCCCCAGGCTGATCGAGCTGGTCGTGTGCGCCAATGGACTTCAACCTTTGGATGATGAACTCATCCAGATTGCTGAGCGCTGTAAGAACTTAACGGCCATGGGGCTGGGGGAATGTGAAGTCACCTGCAGAGGTTTTATCGAGTTTGTAAAGATGTGTGGGGGCAGGCTTACTCAGCTTTCCATAATGGAGGAGGTGCTGATTCCAGATAGTGATTACAGCTTAGATCGGCTGCATCTGGAAGTCTCCAAACACCTTGGAAGAATGTGGTTTCCTGATATGATGCCAACGTGGTAAATTCTCTGTGTTTGTGGATAAAATGGTAGAATTGGGGTGTTGCTTTCTATGCAAATAAAAAAGTTAAAAATCAAATGTGAAAGTTTTCTTCCAGATTTGAATTTTTCTTCCTTGAGAACCTCTAGTAGACTAACAGCGAAACACTCTACAATATAAATTGTACATTGAAATAGAAAATAGATTTAAGTGTACTTAACAGTTCTGAAAGTATGTCTGTGGTTTACAGGTGCTTCAAACTTCAGCGAACCTGGGCTTCTCTGAGCTTCAGTTTAAATGTTCCATTTACTTCAAATGGTTTTGGGCTTTTTCCCCCATATCTTTGTTTAGTCTTTTTGATCTAGTCAGGAAAAGAATAGAGAAATTATTTTCCTTGACGAAATCTAGTTGTGGAAAGCTGGATAGAACTCTGAGTACAGTATTATTTGTCATGATGTTTTATATAACTATTTTTTAAAAATTACTCATGTTTTAATTGTAAAAGCTTGTATAATAAAATACACTAGCCCAGGTTAATCAGATACAATCTAGCTTAAGTTCATAGCAGTATATTAGAATGTTAATAAGCTTATGCTTACAAAAAACTTTCCAGTTTTATATTGCACTTTAAGAAATTTTGTCAGATTACAGAAACTAGAGAATGCATTGTACAGTATGTTGTTTTTTTGTCTTATGCATTAAGAGGATGGGAAAGAGACTTTGTTAAAATTACTAATTTTAAAAGTTTGGATCTAGATTGCTTGAGTGAGTAATAAAGCACTTTGGAAACTGTCAGGACAATAAGAAATAGCTTTGGATTTGGGCTCAAGTCTTTGTAATCAAAGACTGATGTCTGAATGGTGTTCCATGCTTTCATTACCAAGAAATAGGAAGGATTTCATAAATGCAGCTAGTAAGAAGAAAAGATCAAATGCAATACAGTTGTCTTTGATCCATTTCTATTTGGAATCAAAGATTTAGAGCACTTAAATTTGTCACTTAGAGGCCAAAATGGACTGTAGTAATCTTGCCTGTATCTCACAGAGCTTTGTGTAAGCCCTGATTTCTAGAGAAAGGCTTGCTGGAGGTAATCCTGAAATATTTAAATCAGGACTGTTTAATACTTGTTTGCTATTAATTGTTTTTTGAGAAAGATTGTATTATATTTATTTTCTTAAAAGGGGAGAGGCATGGTGAGTTGATGTAAATTAGAGTATGTATTTTTGTGTTAATATTTTGCACACTGTAAACTCAAATGCATTGTATATAAATTTTGCTGTAAGTATTTTGATGCCATACTTGTTTTATCTTCCTACTGATAATGAGAAGTCTACAAGAATTTGCTGATGATGTTGTCACTGTTGTGGTTTAACCCTGGCTGACATCTGAGCCCCTCGTAGCCACAGGGGTGGGGGAGAGAATTGGAGGGTAAAAGTGAGAAAACTCATGGCTGGAGATAAAGAGTTAATAGGTAAAGCCATAGCCACACATGCAGGCAACCCCAGAAAAGGGAATTCATTCACCACTTTCATCAGCCATCTCCAGGAAAGCTGGGCTCCATCACACATAAACCTTGCCCCAGCTTTATATGCTGAGCCTGATGTCATACAGTATGGAATGTCCCTTGGGTCAGCTGGGCTCAGCTGTCCTGTCCCTGTCACCTCCCAGACTGTGCACCCTCAGCCTCCTGGCTGGTGGGGCAGGACAAGAAGCAGAGCAGGCCTGGGCTCTGTGAGCACTGCTCAGCTACAGCACTGCTCAGCTACAGCACAGACATCCCTGTGTTATCAGTGCTGTTTCCAGTACAAATCCAAAACAGCTGCAGTCTCACTCCCATTAAGAAAATGAGCTACCCCAGTCAAAACCAGTGCATTCATATTAGAAAATACATGAGTTTCTTTTCTTCCCCATGTCCACAAATAACAGCTAAAGGGTTAAACCACCCTTTGCCTGGACACACTTGTTCCCAGCTGGAAGCCCAAGGATTTAAGGTAACACCCAGACCTGAGTCAGTAATGCTTTATTGCCTGTTGCATATTTAAAGCAGCTGACTGGTTAGTAGAGCCTGTGAGCTGAGCACTTCCATAATGCAGGGGATTATAATTTAAACACCAAACTGAAATATTTCCAAACAGTATTTGGTTTAAGATGTGTGGCTCGCTTTAAATGGAAATGTAATAAAGTGGTTTAATCCATGCACTGATACTAGACTCATCCATCTGTTGCACTGTGTCCTGTTAGGGATCTGTCCTGCTAGAAGCCATGTGTGTGACAAACCTTGGGAGAAACTGGAGAATGGTGAATCAGTCATTGTCATTTCATGTTTGTGCCTGAAACCTGAGAGTTTCTGATGTACAAACCCTAAAAGGGAGTGTGGACAAAGCTTGTTGGTTTTTGGTAGGTCCTGGAGTCCTCGTGTCTCTCCAACCAACAGAACAGCATTAGTGTATTTATCAAACACTGGTGACAGAGTTACAGTTCAGGGGGAGCTCTTAAAATGCTTCTTTGAATATTGTCCCTTTCTCAGGCCCTATCAGTAAAGCAGATTTTCTGTGAAGCCACAAACCAGAACTGCTAGGGTTGGAAAAGATCTTTAAGGTCATCAAGCCCAGCTCTCTCATGTCAGCTTGCTCCAGCGCCAAGCTTCCAATTAAATAGGCCTGCATTTGTAAGTGCTGGGATTTTTGATGTGCTGTTTTTTTGGAGCATTTGTTCTGTTCCCTGATTTGACCAAGTGAGGCTAGCTGCTGCTAGGGGGAGAAACTGTCAGGAGTGCACCTTCTCTGCCACAGGAGGGAGTAAGCACTTTGCATTTCAGCTGATTTCTCAGACTTTGAGAAAGCTTGTAGCTAGTCATTGCTAATTTCCTGATTCTCTGGTAAATGTGAATTCCAACAAAAATCTTTTTCCTCTTGTGGGTCCCTTTTGCCATCCAACAGGTACTGCTTGCATAAAGTTAAAAGTATTGAATAGGTGATAGTATAAAATGTTGTGAACGGGAAGAAAAAACAACTTTGGATGCTGAGATGGATTTATTTGGAATTTACTGCCTTTCCATTTCACTCTCTGTGCCCTTTCCCCCTTTCAAGATTGCTTGTAGGATCCGAGTGATCGCAGTTCTCAATATGAATATGAGATGTGATCCCAGGAAATACTCTTTGCATTGGCAACATTCTCCCAAGGACTTGGCCCTTGGAAATTGCACCATTGTATCTTACAGGGTGGATACAGAGTAGTTTTACACAGAATCCTGGTGAAAAAACAAGAGAAGGGAAAACATGACTGATGAAGCATTTGTTCTTCTGTACTAACTCCTGTTTCAGAAATACTAACAATTTCTCTCTTATCCTTTCCACTGAGGTAGCAATAGTAGAAATACCAAAACAGCAAAGATGCTGTGGTCATAAAAATAGGTGGTGGTTGGAGTCATTGGCTCAGTAGAAGAGCAAAGATGGAAAGCAGGGAGAAGGTGGGAATTCCTGCTTTAGGAAAGGGAAGAGCTTGAAGACAGAACTCCATTATTTACATTGCAGCAGGAACAAACAGTTCTGCAGGCAAGTGGATAGAAGAAAATGTGGCTGAGCTACTTGGCCAACTGCGAGGTAATGCATCTTGCATGATGTCAGGACAGAGAAGTGTTAAATGAAAGGTAGCTGTTTACCTGATCCTCTGATTTGGACTCCATCATCAATGGCATTTCCGTTGTGGAAGAATTTCACAGGCCCAGAGAGCTGGCCAGAGAAGGGAGCGTACACAGTCGCCCCATCGGCACAAATTACATCCACTGCCCGGTGCTTCCCTTTGCCATTGCGTCTGGAAGCAAACACATCATTACAGAAACCTCTGCTCAGGCCCAGGGTCACAGGGGGAGAGCAGGCAGCACATGGTGAGGTCTGGAAATGGGTTGTTAGGACAGAAATAGTGTCAGTAAACTGGCTGAAGAATCTGCAAAGGTTTTTGATGTGGGTGATGTAATGCCATGTAGGGTGGATGACCTGGCAAAGCTGGAGAAAAAAGGCCTTCCAGGTCTTTAAATAAAACTATAGAGTCACAGAAAGTTTGGTTGTGTGAAGGACATCAAGTCCAACCTTCCACTTGAGTCAGGAGTGTTCCCAACACTAGCTCAGGTCAGACATGGCTTAGTCTGATAAAATGCTCTGAGCAGAGAGATGTTATGAACAACGTGGGCAGCCTAGAAGTTTCCTCATGTCCAATTTAAACCTTCAAATCTGTAATTCTTATGTGACCTAAACAGAGTTCAACTCGTATTTGAGTAGAAGTACAACAAAACCCCATGTGTTCCAATTATTACAGTACCTTGGAGCTCCATAGTATCCACAGCCATATTTATCACAGCCTCTTATCTCGTTGGTTGGATTCCCAGCACACACAGTGGCCCAGCGTCCCTCTTGCTGTGGCAGTGGTGGAACATCTTCGAAATACAGAAACACAGCACATCCAAATTAACTTTTAAATTAAGTCTTGCATGTTTGCAACTACTATGCTTGATTTACAGTTAGGTAAGAACATACTGAAATTACAGCCCATGTGTGTAGTTGGATTTTCCTCCAGAAAATTTGTCATGCATTAGGAAATGTAAATAGAAGGTAGACCTAAGCTGGATCATAATGTTTCTAAATTAGGGGTTGTTTCATAGAAGAAACATGCTTTAAATACAAAAATTCAGAAGGAGTATCACAGGTCCTAGAGTACAAATCTACCCTTGTTCTGAGTTGCTTCTTTTGTTGTTTGGGTTTTTTACCAGGCGTAAGCAGATGAGTAGGATCAGAGTGGTCACAGTTCTCAACGTGGATATGAGAAATAATGCCAGGAAATACTTTTTGCATTGGCAGCATTTTCCCGAGTTGTTGCCCTCTGCGGACTTGGCCGTGGTACTTGAAGGGGTGAATGCAGACGAGCTTCACACAGTAACCTGGGAGAGACAGGAGAGGAAGAGAGGTCAGGAAACATCAGCTGCATCTGCTCCTGGGGTGAGCAAGAAACATTGCCTGCCAGCCTCTTACTGGAGACCTTAAGGATGGAGCAGAAACGTAGGCAAGGTACCAACAATGGTGAAATTAAAATTACTGTATTTGCCAGGACAAAAAGGAAAAAGGGTGTTAGAAAACACGGACAGGAAAACATCCTCGAAGCAAAACCGAGGAAATATTTCCGGTGCTTTATTTTTACTGTTTCCTATTTTTTGATTTGGGGTTGTTATTTTCCTGCTACCTGTTTTTCAACTCCTTTCTTCCCTCCTCTCCAAAAAAAGCGTAGGGAAGGACTACATCCTGCCAGTGCTGTCTTCCAATATTTCAACATGCTAGAGAGGGTGTGAGAGTAATCAACACTGCGCTTGAGCTGAAGAACCACAGAAACCTTGCTCAAGTCAATGAAGTGATTACCTGTGCATTCCTCACGGCACACCTGCTGTTAATTACTTGCCTGATCCCCTGATTTGGACTCCATCATCGATGGCGTTTCCGTTGTGGAAGAAGCGGATGGGTCCCGAGAGCTGCCCGCTGAAAGGAGCGTACACCGTGGCTCCGTCAGAGCAGATGACGTCCACACCGACGTGCTTCTCTTTGCCACCGTGCCTGGAGGCAGAAATGCATAATTAGGGACATTTCTCGGGGTTAATGTTGTGTATCAATTGGTCACTTAATGCAGGGCGATAGCTGAAGCTTGTCTGACAAAACTTTTTTAGCTGCAATGAAATTGGACAGAAGTAGCAGGTTTGAATGGGGTTTTTTTGGCTGCAAATTGTTCACATTATTCTGACCTTCTTTAGAGTGGGATGAAATTTCAAATTTAAGCTTATTTTTAATTATCCAAAGTTCAGGAGGTATTTAAAACTGTTATAGAAAAGTATCATTTTTCTATCCCAAAATATATCTGTGCCCATGTAAAATAGAATCTTGTGTTTAGCATTTTCTCACTCAGAAATTTGGAAGCTGCATGATGAAGATGGACACTTATAGAGCCTGGAGAGAGGAGATAACAGGAAAATACAGGAGCCATTTCACATATAAAAGCACTTTTTCAGAGAAATATAACCTGTTGTTTTATGAGGTCCCTACTTAAAGAAAATTATGCTGACAGAATTTTATTTTGTGTAAATAAATCTACTCAGCTTCCTCTAAGCTGATGCTTAATGCTAGTTAAATTTCTGGTGTATAAGCAACAAGGATAAATGACACCAATCCTAGAAATACTTCCATTTCCTTTACTCTGTCTGTAACCCATACAACAGTCCTGCTCCTTCACCCCTGCATCTGTTATCAGCAGTGGCATCACTGTGCTTCTGTGAGATTGCCAAGGAATATCCCAAAAACGAGTAAGATGCCCTGCAGACAACACTATTCTTTCATTCTGACTGTCAGCCCTGTTTAACTGTACTCTTTCTCCTGCCTGAACATTTACCTTAGGAAAGCAAAGTGCACCCCAGCGCCCAGGCTGTGCTGGGTTACCTGTCAGCACCGAAGCTCCCGCAGCCGTATCTGTCGCAGCCCCGGATCTGGTTGGTGGGATTCCCGCTGCAGATCGCTGCCCAGTGCCTGTGCTGTTGCTGGGGTGGGTGTGTGTCCAGCTGCTCGGTGAAAACTTCACATGGAAAAGAGGAAAAATTGGAAAAATTCAACCATGTTCTCAGTCCAATGCAACAGGAAGTGTTAAGGTGCAAAACAGGGAGTTTAAAGTGGAAGACATGAGCTCAAAGGAGCTTGTAATTTCAGAAACTGTAGGTAAAAGGACATTATACAACCTGCTCTATAGACTAGATCCATTTTTTCTTGATGTTTTACCTTAAGGTATATACACTAAAACCAAAGCAAAGCTATAGATAAAGATTTTTAAAAATAGTTTGTCAAATAAACTATGTTTACTTTCTAATGGTGCCAGGTTGATGGTTGGACTTGATGATCCTTGAGATCTTTTCCAGCCTTAATGATTCTATGATTCTTCCTGAAACTCCTAACTACTTCAATATATGACTCTTAAGGCACACCTAATTCCATATTTTATAATAGTCATAACTGTCTCCATTACCATCATTCTTCATAAAACTAGAAGGAAAAAACCTCAGCATTATTTATATTCTAGTGAATTTCAATAATTCATTATTGCCTGTCTAAACCCAGTCAAGCCCAACTGCATTACAGCAATCACAACTCACCAGTGGACACCAAGCTGACCAGAGTGACCAGACTGAGGGCTGGCATTTTGTCACCCGTGTTCTTTGATCCAGTCAAAGACATTGAACAGTTGCCACTTGGGGTATTTATGTGTTTTCAAAAGCCCAAGTCTGTTGCCTTGGCCAATCAGTCTCGAGGAAAGTATTACAGCTCCAGGCAGGTGGTGTTGCCAAACTAGGCACTGTGGATGTCTACAGGATCTAACTGTTGTTAGAGCTGTTGGGAAAGATGGAGAGAATAACTGGGGCTCTTAGCACACAGTAACTGATGGAAATGAAGAGCCCCACATTTCAGGAAACTCTGGTTGAGCTGTTTCCTAACACTTTTTCTTCCCCATCCTGAAGTAAGTGTCCATATTGGCCAAAAATGGTAGGAACCACAAATATGGTTCAGAGGATTGAGCTGGAGGGAAAAGGTGGGCAAAGCTCCAGAGTGAAGGTAACCAGTTTGTCCTTTGCTGCTCATTCCTTCCTAGATGTTTGTGTCCACCAGAGCTTTGTGACCGAGAACACAGGAACTGTTTGGTGGTGCATGAATGTTCACTTAGGCTAAGAAATACAAATGTTTTTGCATTGAAACATCTCTTTTTTCTGGTTCAGCTGAAATTGTCAATTATTTCACTTAAATCCATGAAGTTTGTTCACTGAAACCCTGTTTTTTGACAGTGTAATACTTATTAAAATATCCTCAAGTTCTGAAACAACAGTTGCAAACCCAAGCTGCATGGGCAAAACTGACCTGGAGTTCAATAATTCCAGATTTTAAACTGATGCCTTTAGTACCTTATTGGTTTCAGCTATTGTGGTATAAAGCAGACTCCTTTGTGTCTTGTGTCTCTTGTAATCCTTCAGTTTGATTTTTCTGCACTACTTACAGAAAAGCATTAGATTTTCTTTACAGACATGTCTTGGTTAAAATGAAATTTTCATGAGTCACAGCACTTTCACACAAACCATCTGATATTTCAAGTTACAGAAACCTCTGGAAGTCCCACAGCTTTTATTCAGGGAAGAATAAAATAAAACTCTGCCCCACGTCTAGTTTGCAAAAGCATCTGTACATTGTGTTTTCTGAAAACCTCCATGGAACAAGCAGTTGGAGACAAATTTTTCACTTGCATTTCCAAGCTCCTCTTTACAGCCAATATTTAATTCCCAAACAATCTTTTAGCCCTCCCTGGGGTTATGACAAGTGGTTTGGCTCATTTTATCCCTGCTGCTTTCTTCCCCATCCTGCCAGGAAGAACTGCTGGTTTCCACACTCTTAACCACCAAACAGATATTTATATAAAAGTTATGTCCCTTCAGTCCAGTTTGGATGGGGTTTTTGGTTGTAATTTGCTCAATATAATGGAGTCTTGGCTGGTAAATGTTATGATGTCCTGGTAAGAGACCTCAGTGGGTATTCAGAATTTGGGGATGCTACTTATCCATGAGCTGGAAGATAGGGTGGGTGGCTTTGTGTGATCCTTGCCAGAAACAACTTTCATTGCTTATTCTCCGTTTGACACAAGCTCTCTGCAAACCCCCTCAGCTCTCCTTAACAGCAGGAGTCAGCAGGGGAGGTGGTATGGGTGGCATTTTCAATGAGGATTTCATAGCAGAGAGGTAGTGAAGTGTTTCTGAACTTGGCTAGCTCCATATTGGCTGCTGGAAGATTTTTTCCTACTGCAATCAAAACCACTTAAAAGTAAAGACTTTTTCAGGGGATGCCTGGCCATTCCCAGCTGAAGGGTGTCCAGTGGGATTTCTGCAATAATGATCTCTCTCAACCAGATTTTATTTCTGATTTATTTCAGTTTGAAGTCGGAGAATTATAAATACCTCATTAGATAACTTTAGCCTGGGGCAGATCTGCGTTGAAAAGCTACTGATTTTTATAGACTCCTGTGAACTCACATTCTCCAAATTTTACCAAGGAAAGAATTACAGCACTTCAATCTACCCTACAAAGAAGAAGATGCTTACTGTAAAGCCAGCCAAGCTGGTAGGCACGAGAAAGGAAGGTGTTACAGGTGTACAGACACTGAAGAAACTTTTCCTTGAGTCCTGTTTTGCAGTCTGGTGCTTTGTAAAATGACTGTAAGCTGCCTGTTATTGGCAATTTTTTTCCCATTTCCCCCGTGTGCAGGGCTGATATAAATTGCTCATAACTGTGCACATTTATTTTTATTTCTTCTCTATAAGAGACCCTAACAGCATTGTGTCTTTGTGTGATCTTCGAAAAACATCAAAATGCCATTGCAACTGCAATATATCTGATGCACTTTGGGTAAAGCACTCTTAATAAAACAGCTTTCAATGTAGGATGATGCAGCTGAGATGTCCCAGTGCATTGCCCATCTTTCCTGGGTGAGCTGACAGGTGCAGACCTCTCACCTTGGGCATGAGGGAGCTCAGAACCGAAGCTGGAGGGATTCCTGTGTTGAGCAACCACAATAATTTAACAGTTGGAAGGTGCAGTTGTGAAAGACAGGAACTGGCTACTTAGCACCCAGGAGCAGGAGGATATAGAACAACCCCTGGCATTGCACAGTCCCGGGAGCTGCAGTTGCACCATTTCCTTCCCTGTGGTGGAACAGCACAGAGATGGAGAGAAGCCAGAAGGGTTAAATTGGGAAATGCTCATCCTTTACTCTTGCTCAGGGTGTGAGGTCCCCATTTTTTCCCTTTTCAGTCAGTAGTAACTTACCCAGCTGTGGAAGAATGTACTTGTGCCACTTGCAGTGCAGGCTTTTATGGTGAAAATCCAGCGGGCACGAGGTAAAACAAATTGCACTGGCTAATTCTTCCAGCTTGTGCTCATTGAATTGAGAGGAATTTTGCTCCCGTGATTCACTGAGCCCTGTGCACACGGCTGAGAATGCAGCTCTGGTGGGACACCAGCAGGTTGTGCTCCTTGACCAGCAAAAGGGAGGCTGGGCTGGTCATGCTGAGGAGAACTCAGGCTGTGGGAGATGTGAGCATCCTGCCCTTCTTCTGTGCTATGTAAGAGCTGAAGATGAAGCTGAAGTTGTGATACTACACAATTCTGGTTGAAGACTCCATCTCTATTTTGCTTTTCTTAACAAACATACCTGAGCCTGAGGTAGGCTGGTTTCAGTAGGGAGGATCAAAGAACACAAAATATATTTTTGCTGCCTGTGTTCTACCTGCTGAGGAGGACAAAGCTTTGGCTGAATCCTCTAACAGTCCTTTAAGGCTTGAAGAAATAGAAGGGTGTAGTAGGGATTTGGGTTGCAACTTTAGGCAGTTAGTCTGAGACCTTGTGATACAAGCATAAAATTAAAGGGATGGGAGGAAAAGAATCTCTGCAGAACTGGTGCAGAAACAAAGCAACTCAGCATGGCTGACTTTGCTAGCTCTGTCCTCAAAGGCCTAATGGTCCCTGTTTCTTCCCCCAGCACCCCTTCCCCTCTCCTTAAGTATTTCTAGAACTGTGTATTTTACCAGTTTTTTATTTCCTTTCCAGAGTCAGCTACACATTGTACTTTACCTTCCTCTAGACTCAGTTAATGTTTAATAGACTGAGAAGATAAAACTGGATTTATTTATGCTGTTTGCCCCAACTGGTCTGCATCCTGAAACAGAATGTGATATTTACTTGCTCTCCTCTGCTACTGGGTGACAGCCCCAGCTACAACTGGAAGGTTTTATGCAGGAGCATCCCTGTGCTGTTGGGAAAGCTCTGATTATATAATGGATCCCTGAAAACGTTTGTGAAACCAATTTGTGGAAAACACTGGAAAAGTGCTGAGCTGTGGTTGTTAATGTACAGGTGAAAATGTTCCTTGTGGGATGTTGCTGGAAGCTCAGAGTCCTGCTCAGTCACAAAAGTCAGCTCAGTTCCCATGAGGGTTTGCATGGAGAGGTGTGGGCTTGAGTGGGATCTTCTCTTTTCAAATATAAGCTGACAACTCTGTTAGAACCTGGAATTTTAGACAAGTGAGTCTTAGGTGGGAGTCTTTCTTTCCTGAAGGCAACTAACTTCATGATAAAAATTTTGAAAAAGTTGTCAACCTGGAGAACATCGGAGACTTTTGCTGAAATTTAAGCAAAAGAAGGAAAAGTCTTGGGGTTTTTTTCCACAACAAATTTTCACAACTCAATTGTACTACTTGCCTTCACTGTCTGGTCCCTATCTGCCTCTGCAGGTGAAGCTGAATATTTATGCAGACATGCTGATTTTTCACTCACAGCAAAATGAAAGTGTTTCCTGGGGAGGGTGAATGAGACACAGCAGGTTAAGCACCTCTCACAGGTGCAGCAAACACCTCTCTGTAGTCAGAAGAAACAAACATGCTGCCAGGACATACACAGCCCCCCCGGGAGCAGCTTCCCTTCTTCTCCAGGGCAGGAGTGGCGCCTGCAGCACTTGCAGAGCATTTTAGCCATCGACACTCCCAGTAGCTTGTTGGCAGCCTTGGCCTGAGAAGCCCTGTCCTGTTAACAACAGCTTCTTGTCCCAGAAAAGTCTTCAGCTGATTTACTAATGGAAAGAAATGCCTCACTTGGACAAAAAGAAACCTGGGTGTGCCAAGGCAATCCTGAGGCAGGAGTCTGGGGAAAAGGAATGAGTTACTTCATCAGTGCTGTTTTATGGCTTTGGTGATGGACCCCAGGGAAGATTTGGGTTTCAGCTTTATAGAGGTTTTTTCTCCCCAGCTGCCTTAAGAGAGCAGAACCCAGCCCAAACTCTATGACAGCACCAAAGAAATCCAAGGCAATTTGTAGTGAAGCAGCCTTTTAATAATGTGATTTTCCATGTTTAAGCACAAGTGAAATTTCTGGCTTATTAGAGAAATCTTCATTTTTGGCTGAAAGAAAGCAGTGAAGTCCAAGAGCAGTGAGCTGCAGCAGGGCTGAGGCTGCTGAGCATTGAGGATCCACCTCCTGCCTCTATCCTCTGTCCCTCCCCTGCATCAGCCCCATGAGAACAGTGATGGGCAGGATATGGCAACAGCTTTAAAGCAGGTGCTGTACCTTACCCCGAGTCTGGTCTTGCACAGATAACCACCAGTATTTTGTTCATGCAAGTGGCTGAGGCTCAGTGGTTTCCACTCTGCTGGAGTGACCACCTATGCCCTAGCAGTGCCCCACTAGCTGGGGGCTGGAGGTTTGACCCTGATGTGAGCCTCCTGCTTACAGCTTGGGACAGGATCTCTTAAGGCACAGTTTTGGATATGGTCATGGGTTTAAGCCCCCACTGTCTTCCCACACCCTGCTCTCCCGTTTGGATCCCTGTGTGACTTTTTCCTCAATAAGAGACACTCATGGTGTGCTGTTTTCCTGCCTGTCAGATGTCATGCATAAAGACAGGAAAATCTATTTGACAGTAAAATTTTGAAACAATATGTTTAGGCAGAGTATGTAAGCAAAAAACTACAGTAGCTACTCCTGTGCAATGTTTCTTGTGCCCAGGGCTCAGCTAAACCAAGCCAGATAACATTGCATCATCTCAAATTCATTTTGTTAATTACCAGTTTTGTTAGAGAGATCAAAGTGGAGAAAAGAATGAGTGAAGTAATTTTGTACGTTTCCTCCGAAGCTCAGAAAATGAGTGTTTTTTTCCTAATTATGTTAATAAATACCCAGAGGGCCAAATACTCTCAGTTTCTTGTTGTACACTTGGTTTAGAGCTGTGGAGGTGAACACACCATGGTGAGATGCAACAGGGAAACCCAGCAGCTTCAAAGGCATCCTTCAGACACAGCAGCAAGGTCACCAGCCCAGGACATCTGTGACATTCCTCTGACCCACAGCAGAGCAGCCACCACAGCTGGCTTCTGTCCTGTCCCCAGAGAAGGAGGTCACAGTGTACTGGTCTGCAGAAAAAGTGCACCAGCTCTGTGCCACACTGGGAAACTTAGGTTAAGTGCTCTGGAAATCTGGATTTTCAGGCTGCAGATGGGTTTCTCTGGAGTCTTTTAATAAACTTCTGCCTGGCTGCCACTGGTGTGGGACAGGGGAAGATGGGGAAGGTCTGGAAGACATGGTGCCTGGAGCACCTCCAGAGCAATTGTTGACTTTGTTTTGATTTTGCTGAGAAGATTTTACATTGAGTGAATTAAACACGGAAAAGACCAAATTACTTGCTGACATTTTGCATTATACCCTGAGACAGAGATCAGGGGGGTAAAGAGTGATTGTGAAGGTTTTGTGTGAGCTGTGCAAGAGCAGTGGATGCTTTGTTCACCTTCTCTGCATTCCATGGGCTGACAGCCTTTTTCTGTGTCTGAGCAACATCCCAAGGGTTGGAGCAATGCACATAACCAACGGATTTCTTTGTGTTTTGCTTGTTCCTAACTGGATCCAAAGGTGGGGTTTTTTATTCAATTTTCAGAAAAACTGCAGACAGGAGGCAGTGATTGGCAATTACCTAATTTTGCATTGATGGCAGGAGTGTGGAAGAGATAAAGCAGGACAAGGGGAGCAAAGCAAGGGTGGGGACTGTGTGATGCAGGCAGTGAAGGGGCTTTCAGTGGGCAGGAGGTGGGGGAGCTGTGTGGGAGGTAAATGAGGCAGAATGGGTTTTTCCTCATCTCACATTGTGCTGGGAGAAGCTGAAAAAAGGGGGAAGATGTGTGTGAGGCACAGGCAATGCTCTTCAGCTTTGGCTGCAGAGCCTAGATAGTGCGTGTGTCTGAATAGGAGAAAAATATCACAAAAAAGCCCTAAACACTGCAGCTGTGTAGGCTTTTCAGGGCATCCTGTGGTGCAGGAATGCCCACTGCTCTGCATTTGGGGGTCACACCAGGCAGAGTGGGTGCCTTGCTTTGCAAAGAGGTGAATAAGTAGCAAAATGGTGAACTGTTCATATGCAAGTAAGCACCACAGAGCAATCAAATTAATTGTAATTCAAGTGAGATTAAATTTAAAAGACAATGGCATTAAATTCTAGCTCTAAAACTCATAAAACTCTCTAAAAGCAATTTCCAAAATCGTAACCATGCTGAGATCTAATAAAGTTTTCATTAAAGAGGAAGTGCTTGACTCAGTCTGTCACTTAGCAATAGGAGAGTTGTTTTCCCCTGCTATGGAAGGGATGCAAATAGCTGTAATAGTTTCCTTTCTGTTTTACCAAGTACCAAGGCATGACTGAAGTGGTTGGCAATGCTCTCAGGGCTGCGAATTCCCAATTTATGCTAAAAATGCTCTTTTGGTAACACAAGTGTCTGAAAACTCAGAGCCTGCTCTCACTTTTCACCCAACAGACAAGATCCTTCTTGTTTTCTTCTGTTCACCAGTCAGTACAACCTGATAGACTTCAATGTGCTTAAATAGAGCACAAATAGAGTCATATCCATGGGTATGGGTAGATTGCAGTGAGGGAAAGAGGGTGATTTGGCTTCCTGAATGTCAGGTTTTGGAAATATCCAGGTTTTGTAAGAATTCTAATTTAATTTCTTACAGGAAATAAGCCTTGAGGCATAGCATTGCAGATGCCAATTATCAATATCTTATTTTTCCTCACCTTTTTTTTCTTGATGGTGATAAATGCCACATGAACCGTATGAGATGACAAGCTGTAATCCCATGTGCCAGATGCTTTCCCTCTGAGTTGTGTCACTCTTATTTCCTAGAGGCTGCAGAGTGCATAAAAGAGGGCCTGAATTAGTAAAAAAAAAACCAACAAAAAACCAAAAGCTGTCTGTGGGGATTGTAACTTACTGTGTCTGTTAATTATGCTTATAAAAATAATAATTTGGATGAACTAGAGGGGCATTCTAGAGAGCACTGTGGTGTCCAAAGGCAGATTTTCCATTTGCCTCCCCTTCTCTGATAACACCTTGGACCTTCAAAAAAACAGGACATTGTTTAACATCAAAAAGTCTTTTCAAAATAATTTTTTTAAGGCAACATTGTTGTTAGCATGTAATAGATTCCTGAAATGCAGCATCCAACTTGTGTAATGGGCTCTGAGGAAAAGGATGGTAATGAAACCCAATTTAACTAATGAGTGTAATTTAGAAAGAGACTTTACTGCAGACTTTCACAGGAAATCGTTAAGAAACATTCTGCCTTTGGAAAAGAAGGGGTTTGTGGTTCTTCAAAAAGCCTTGCTTAAATCTGCAGAAACACACAGTGTTTTTTTATTAGTTAATGTGAGCAACGGAATTGCCATGTGCAATCCTGACATTGCACTTGTCTCTCCAGTGCTGCCCTGGCTGTCCCACGAGATGCCACTCCAAACCCAGGCAAGGGGCCATTTGGGACTCTCTGCTCCCCATTGAGAACTTGGTCCACCATCAGCTTAAAATCTTGCTGTTTTCTGTGCAGAGCTGTCAGTTGGTTTTTGCAGAAAGAAATTTCTTTGGGGTCCTGGGTCCCCACCAGCATGGCAAGGACGAGCTCCACAGCCCCAGGATGTCCCTCATGTCTGTGTATAGGTGGAGATAAAATGTCTCTGTTGTATAAATATATATTTGACACCTGTGCTGCTCCTTCCCTGGTCAAGGAGAGCTCAGCCCCGGCGTTGGGGCTCAAGAGGATGTTTGTCAGCATCTGCCCACTGGGATGTGCAGCCCTGGGCTGCTCAGAGGTCCTGGGATCCTTTTTTCTTTCCCCTTCTGCTTTGTGTGTGCTGAGGAAGGGATGTGAGGTACAAAATGACTCCCTTGCCTCCTCTGGGAACATGAAAGAATGACCTGGTGCTTGTTAATAGCAGAGGTTTGTGGACAAAATGGAAAAGTTGCCTTTGCTTTCCTTCATTTCAACATCTCTTTATCCCTGTACCTCCTGCTGTACAAGGTTGTGCTCTGGTACCTTTGTTTTCATTTGGAAGAAATAAGAGATATTTCTCTCACCTTGAATATTTTAAATCAAAACCCCCAAACAGGTCTTTTGTTGCCTAGGATCCCAAATCTCTCTGCTGTCCAGGTGCCTCAGCATCTGAGATCAGTCCACAAACAACTTCTCAGTGCTTTGGCATTAGCAGGGTGGAGAACTGCAGTATACTGAATATCTAATTATGAAAACACATAAAGAAGGCTATAAAAATAAGCCATACAGCTATTGTGGTGACTGCTACTCTTTTGTGTTCAGCTGATTGCTTTTACCCTCTAAGAGGAGCTGTTGATGGATTTTGAAAAGCTGCAGACAGAAATGTGGTGCTGCAGTGGAGCTGGTTCTGCTGATAGACAAAGGCAGGTACCACCTTTCCCTTCACCTTTGGGCTGGCAGAGCCCTGTCCTCCGTAAAACACAGACTGGGTGGGAATGGCCTCTTGGCAGGTCTCTGAACGGAAACCATATAATTATAAACCACTGTCTAGCCTAAAGTGCTGCTAAGTGTTTAAGCTATCACATTTCCACGGCTCATTCAGGGGTATTTTTAGTGTTGGTGGAGAAAGTTGCTGACTCCAGGTCAAGTAATCCCTCCCAAGGACTACGGTCCTGATCCAGGGAAGATTAACCATTTGTTTAAATGTTTGTTATGGTGAAGCTTCTCTCCCTTCCTCTGCCCAAGCCTTCCCAAGGGAGAGCAGTGGCCTGGATTGCAGGCATGAAGAAAAAAGACCAGCTTGCATTGGCATTCAAAGTAGAAAAGTCTGATACTGCCAAAATGTAGATTATCTCTCTAAATGTCATTTCTCTTACCTACTCCCATTGCTCATGTCTTATTTTCCCAGAGTGGAGGCAAGCAGCAAGGAGCTGCTTCCATACAGTGCCTTGCCTGAGGCTGTTTGGGGCTCATGAATCCAGCTGTGCAGCACAGCTGCCTCAAGAGCTTGAATTTGTTTGTTTTACCCAAACGTCTCTTGCTAAGATAATGGGGGGAAGGCATTGTTAAGCTGTCACTCACACAGCAAAGAAAAGAGAAGTTGGAATTTTTCATGGCATTTGCTGTGTTTGTGTGTCTGGTGATTCATTCCACAGCCATGGCTGATTGTCCCCTCTGGTCCCTCCTGAGCAGGGCTGTGTAAAGCCACACTGAAGGAGATCTGAGCCCAGGGTGAGGGGACAGGAAGGCTGAACCCACCGGGGGGAGAGAGCAGCAGGGACAGCACAGTGACCAGCACCAGGGGAAGGGCTCAGCTGGATTTTCCATGCTCCATGGAGGAGCAAACTTCCAGGGAACAGCTCAGGAGGGGTTTGGGTGGTGGAGAAGAGTTCCTCTACATGAGGAGGATTGCTGGATGATGGAAAGGAGCTCTCCTGCAGGCAGCCAAGCAGGGCACTGGCTGGAGCTTGCCTTTGGCACCAGAGGTGAGCAGTGCTGGCAGATTGGAGGTGGGTGGTGATGGTTTGACAGCACGTGGGAGAAGACCAGGGCTGGGATGAGCTGTGAGGAGCCTGGAGTTGGAGATAAATCAGCATGTTTGGCATAACAGGGGGGAGCCATGGAGAGAGGATGTGCTGACAAGCCAGAAAATGAGCCCAGGCTGCCCTGGGTGAGGAGACATTCTATGGCAGAGCCACAAACACTGGAGCCAGAGTGCATTATTGAAGTCACCCAAATTCTAGTTTAATTAAAAATTAATCCTAGAAAATGTATCCCATTTAATTTTAGCCTGCCAGTGAGTATTCACAGCAAATCTTTCTTGTGGCTAACAATCTCTCAGAGCTGAGAACATGGGTAGGGTCTCCCTCGATACATTTGAGGGATCACAGCTGCTTTGTGATACTTTAAATGCCACTTCCAGTGGTATCAGCACCCTGCTGATGGGATATATACTCCAGATTTGATTACTACACTGCACCATTAAGAGAGGGTTTGTAAATAACTTCCCACGTACCATTAAATTCACTGTTCATTCCTTGTATTTTTATTACCTTTGTGCTGATAACTTTCCTGTATGGCTTCTCTCTCAAAACAGTCTTTCCTGCTAAGAATTTCCTTCCACTGGTATGTGAGGATTAATTAAAACATCCCTTTGATGCAATGAGGGCTAGGGCAGCTTTTTTCTTTTCCCTTTTAAAAAACAATAAATTGTCTGCAGGTAGCCTGCATGTTCCTGCAGCTCTCCTAAGAAATTCCTGCTTGCTTGCAAAGTCCTTCTTGGACACACAGCTTTAGATAAGTTGGTCATATTGTGAAATGGGGGAGACTTGTGGCTCTAGAAAACCTCATGGACTGATGGTTTGTTAGGGAAACTAGGAGTGCTCTATCTCAGGCCATGGTTAAACAGCTCTAGAGCTGGGTGATGCCTCTGCTTTGCTCTGTTGCCCCTCAGAATTTGGCCATGTCCCACCAAGAGCAGTGGGATGTGATCAGCTCACACAGGGCTGAGGGTCCCCAGAACCTGCCCCAGTTTGGAGTATGCCCTGGGCTGTTCCAGCTGACTGGTGGGTGCTCCTCAGCAGCAAGGGATGCCTGGCTCTTCTCCAGCATTTCTGACCCAGATGTTCCCAAACCAGTAGTGTTTGATCTCCTCCATCTGCTCCTGGATGCTGCTGCAAGGCTGTCCCTGAGCCACTCTGGACACTTAGGCTAAAAAGATGTTTAATTTTAATTATTGCTGGAAGCAAACGTGTCTGCTGTCCAATTCACTTGTAGTTGTGGCTGACACTGAATTTATCATTCCTCCTATCTAGAGCACCATTTGCACCACTGTTCATCCCTAATTGGGATGAGAGCTGCTTTGAGCCATGTTGTGCTTTCATCTGTGCTTTACAACTGGAAAGACATTGTTAGGAAAAATTAATTTCTCTTGTACAGGACTGCACATAATGTGTGCAGATTGCCTGAAGTCAGTCTCTATGAGTGCCCTCAGCAGGCTCCAGCAGAGGGTGCAGTGGCTTTTTGTGTCTGCAGAGCCAGCTTTTAGGAAAGGTTGTCTTTTTCCCTCACTTCTCTTTGATTGCAAGGCCCTTTTGCTCCCTGGAAACTGAAGCTGTTTAATACCTATTAAAAAACCAATTTCTACTTAATCTTAGAGAAAGATAGAGCAGTATTATAGTCCTTTCAGCAAACACTCTGGTATCCAACTGTATGATATCTTTGTCAATAGACAACAGATGGGAGGTTTATAAGAGTCCTCTTGTATTTAATCTTATATGCTTTTATGAAGCCTTTCTCTATCAAATTGTGTCGGGCTGTTACAATTTTGTGATACTTTCTGGGGTGTGCTGTTCCCAGTGTCTGTAGAGAGGGCAGGATATTGCTCTCCCCAACTTTACCAGTTCTCAGTTCACAGGAGAGCATTATCCAGTGGATCATTTGAACCTTTAGACTCCTGCTTTCAAAATGCAAATACTGTGCAAAATCAGCCCTCCTTTAAATCAAATACAAAACCTCTCCCAGTGCTCAAAGGCTGCTCCTTCCAGCATCTCTGTAGACTGATGTGAGATTTTTCCCTCTGAACAACCAGTTTTAAAAAGCATCCATGCAATATGCACAGTTGGGCAGGAGGAGCCTGATACCACAGTGGTGAAGGGCTTCCTTGTGGCTCTGGGCTCAGAAGTCTCTTGGTTATGATCCTTATAACAACCAGGCTTGAATAATTCCTCTGCCACCAAGGGTCAGCCAAACTGTGCTGGAGAACTGCTGGGGATTGAGTTTTGGTCAGCAAAGTCTGGTTCCATGCTTTTTGAAATTAAAAAAAAAAGAAAGAAGAAGAACAAAAGAACAACAAACCCCAAACACTGGTCCTGCAAAGAGCCTGCAGGCCTTTTGCCCTGGTCAGGCAGGAGAAGCCCTGGTGAGAGCTGGGCAGCCTCACCACACGCTCGCCCAGGCAGGCTGCAGCCTGTGTGTGCAGCGCCTGGTGAGAAGGGACAGAGGATCATTTCCCTGGATTACAGAGCAGGGTTTGATGCTGCAAGCTGTGTTGATCAAGGCCTTGACATTCTCATAGCAAGGAGTTTCTGTGCCAAGTTCCCCCACTGGCGAGTGGTGTGACATGAGTGCCAAGTCTCCAGAAGGTTCCCAACCCCTTTGCAGTGGTCTGGGGGCTTATTTATTTCACAGTGCCAGTTATGATTGACAGGAATTGGCATGGGGATAATGAGGACTGCTGCAGAAATGATCAGTGGGTTTGCAAAATCTGCTCTTTGAACACCCAGCATGTAAACTGTACATCTCCAGTGGGGTGGGGCTCTTGTGGTCTCTTTCAAACCTGGAACATGGCAACTCAATGCAGCCTAATTGGATTCAGCCTCCTAATTAAAGCCTATATTCTCTTCATAATGAGCTGAAGATCTTACAAAGATTATTGATGGGATATCAGTGTGAGCAATGCACCAAATTTGTTCTTCTTGCAAAGGCAGAGAGAGCCAAGAGAGAGCCTGGACAATGCTGCGTGTGCTGGTGCACCCAGGCAGAGCCCCCCTCGCTGCCTGGCTGCTGTAGCAGCCGTGTGCATTGATCTCATGAGGGCCAAAGAGTGATCTAATTCCTGCAGGAGCCACACTGAGCAATTCAGCTTCCATATTCAGACCTGCTGCTCCCACTGACATCTTAGGGCCATGCCAAGGACATCAGCTCCACTCTGGGTACAGCCTGGGACCATGTGCTCCCCTGCTTATGGCTTTTTGACTGATCTATTTATTCTGAGCTGTCTCTAGACATCACTAAAGGGCTTGCTAACGTGTTTGAAAAGCCTATTATTTCCCTAAATTCCCTCATTTGAATGTGACATTTCTTTGTGTTTATATGTGCCAAAATGATCCTTGTTTGTACATCAGGCTTGGAAAGCTTCCACTGAACCTGCTCAGATGTGATGGGGTCAGATGATTTGGCTGTAAGTAAGAGGCACAAATTCAGCAGTTCCTTGTCACTGTTCTCCTGGTGAAAAGAGTAAATGAGTAATTCCCTTTCCTGATGAATGGTCTGAAAATTTGGGTAAACTTCCCACATCTGTCAAAGAGGAAACCAGCCAGTTGCTGGCCAGTATTCCAGCTTCCCCATTACTTGTGCTGTGGGTCAAAGCTGACCCATGTGAAGGGGAAGCATTTTCATTTCTCATGGTCATTTCTCTGTGGAAGGGCTGAGAGCCCCCATTTGCTGCTGAGGATGGCCTGGAGTGCAGCAGCAGAGAAGAACATGATCCCTCTAGGAGTGTGGTGTCAGGGCAGGTTGGGATGAACTGATAGGGAGAGTGAGATGAGATCCTTTCACCTATTTCTCACATTAAATCATGGAATGGTTTGGGTTAGAAGAGACCTTAAAACTCTGGTAGTTCCAAGCCCCTGCCAAGGGCAATGACACCTTCCACTGTCCCAGGTTGCTCCAACCCCCATCTAACCTGGCCTGGAACCCTTCCAGGGATGGGGCAACCACAGCTTCTCTGAGAAACCTGTGCCAGGGCTCACCACCTTCACAGGGAAGAATTTCTTCCTAATATCTGATCTAACCCTTCCCTCTGGCAGTTTAAAGCCATTCCTCTTTGTCTTCCTTCTTCCTTGGCTCAGGGTGGAGACATGGTGGGTGGGGGACTCAGCAACTCTGTTTCAGAAAATTTCCAGTGGGAAAAAAAGGAACCAAAAGGAGTATGAAGTCCCCTGAGAAACCTTCCTGTGACATTTCTTACAGACTTGAGTAAAGTCAAAATCTTACTCAGACATGGGGGAAAGAGAAGGGGAATTGCTCAGGTTCTTCTGCAATCAACAAGACTTGTGAGCTTGCCTCGGGCAAACGGCTGCCCACTGCTCTGCTCTGATGATAAAAGTTCTGGAAAGCTTTCAGCCAGCTCTGGCTGGCAATTAGGAGGTGACCAATTAATATGATTCCACAGTGGGTGTTTCTAATAGGGTATTCAGTCCATTTCTCCATTATGGTATTTCCCTAATGACCAAAGCAAGCTGAAGCCATGGTGTGCAAGCTGAGCTGCATCCTGTGCTCTGCATCCCTTCAGGGAAGGAAACTTTTCTCCCCCAGCTCGATGTGCTTCCTAGCAAACAGCTCAAATCCTAACCTAGCTCTCTATATGTTCTTCAGAAATGATGAAGCAATATTTTCCTACTGAAAAGTTATTCTACCTCCCCTCCCCTTTCAAGTGAGCCTTAATTTTTATTCTCCTTGAAAAAAAGAACATCTTGTTTCAGCTTTGTCCTGGTCTCAATTTTTTTGCATTTGCAGTCAATTTTCTACTTCAAAGTAAAACAGGAAAGTCTTTGATTTACTAGATTGGCTAAATTCAATATCTTTTCCAGAAACAGTGGCTCAGTGTTTCCTAACAATAAGTTCAAACATTTGAGTGATATAATTTCCTCACTTCTGACACTCATCAAAATCAGCATATTGCATCCAGTTTGGGCTCCTTCATCTCCCTGTGGCAAGCTTAGCATGAATTTTATCCCCTTTAAACAATAGCTGTGTTTGCCACACAGTGTCCGAAAGCTACAAGGTCTGATTCGTGATACGAATAACATGCACAGTTGGATACCTACATTAAGTATGTATGATGAGATCACTTCCAGTAAAATCTTGAAATGCAGTAATGTGAAAAACATCTGGTTGTTGTGCATTTGATTTAAAGTTGGAAGTCTTGGACAAAGAGACTATACATTTATTAATGAGTTCTCTGCTTTATGGAGGTTTCCGTGCAATTTACTCATTAGACTTCAAAAGCAGGAAATTATACCACCTCTTGATTGAAATTAGCTTATTAGACATCAAAAGTAGGAAAATATATGATCTCTTGGTGGAAAATAATTATTGCATTGGTTTGCTGTTTTTTAAAAAAAGTCTGAATCTAACACAGCAATTCCCTCCAATGAACTCTCCACTGATGCAATATGTCTGTGTTTGTTTATGTACGCATATGCCAAAAAAAAAAAAAAAAAAGGATGTGGAAAAATATTTGTACTCTGGCAGTTGGCCACCCTGAGCTGTGCTGATGCCTTAGCTGGGGATTCTGGTGGATATCTGAGGGGTAATCCCAGAGCAGAGACCCAGGGCACAACCCTGCTGCCTTGCCAAATGTTTGAAGCCACAGGAGGTGGCTACAACATGTCTCTACCCCAGAGCAAGGAGAAGCAAGGACAGAGCACCATCTCCCCATCACCTCTCACCTGGGTTAGTGCCTGGCACCCCCTTTGTGCCCGGCACCCCCTTTGTGCCCCAGCAGGGCTCTGCAGGGTCTCAGCTGCACCCACTGCTCTGGGTGCTCATGTCTGTGTCCCCAAAGAAAATGTGCACAGTGGGTTTCAGTCCTATCAATAGCAAGCTGGTAACCATGGGAATCCTGCTGTTTAGCAAATTGTAGGGAGGAAAATTCAACAGGGATGGCCAAGGGGATGAATTAGAGCTGCCCCTTGGCAAGCACGACAGAGAAACTAGTGGGTTTGGGGTTTCCTTTATTTTTTAAAAAAACATATCCACTTATGACTCTTCTAATTTTTCATTCACTGCTGACTTTCTGCTCTGAGATGTGGAAAATACTTGCAGGGGCATTGCAAATCCTGCCACGATTCTCCTGCAGTCCTGCCTCTCCTCGGTGGGCTGGCCTCTCCCTGTGCCACCAGTGCTGCTGTGAGGGGTGTCCCTCTGTCCCCTCCACCTCACAGGAGTGTGCTCTTGACATCCCCAGATCCACGTGCCCTGAGGTAAGATCCCCAAATATTTAGGAAACATTGCTGGATATGTTGCCAAGAGCCAAAATGGCAAGCAGAGGTGCTGGCCCTTTGTGACCCATTCATTTGCCCATCAGCTCTCTTTCTATACTTAAGTCTTTGTATTCGACCTCTCTGTTGCTCTCCTGTTGTGCTCAGTTCCTCACAAATGCCCAATTATGCTCATTTTTTAATAATTTTTTTCAAAAAATGGAAGCTCTGATGGCAGATTAACTCTGGACTGGAAAAATCTAAGAAATGTGTATTATAAGATTTCAGTATTACTGAAAGTGCTTTGTGCTACAGTCTTTCTGATGCTGCTTAAAGGTGCATTTGTTTCTGTATTTTGTTTGCTACTGCTGGGGATTTTGCTCAGTTTCTTATAAATTGTTAAGTATCTATAGAGAGAATTACTATTTTATTCCCTATAACCTCTGCTGTAGGGAAACATGGATGGCAAAGCAATACATCTCCGCAGCAGTTACTGTGCTGTCCTTAGAAATGTGGGCAGTGAGCCAAGCAGAATTTAAACAGTTTATTCAGAAAAACAGTTATTTAGATCTTCCCTCAGGCTGCCTATTTGGGATGTGGATATACAAATCCTTTGGCTTGGGCACAGTGGGGATAAACTGGACTAGTATTCACACAATGTGCAGCTCCCCATGAGAAAGAAAGATGGAAACCTCAAGAGTTTTTGTAAGCCTTTTTCTGACCATTCTTTTTTAACTCGTTCTGTTCTGGCTGCTCATCCTTTGGGTCCAGCAGTGTTTCAAACATAACTGTGGTTGACTGCATACCTGTGCATGGGCCAGGAAATGACTGAAGGAACCTGTCCTCTGGATGTGCAGACCATTACAAATGACCCATCCCTGGAAAGTATTTTTTAATGAAACCATCTGCGTACAGCCTGACTCATCCAAGAGCTGACGAAGCAGACAAGTCACCTCTCGTGTTTAAAAAACCAGGTTAGCCCCATGTATAAATATATAAATGTTCTTTTCCAGTAGCACCATGACTTTATCCAGCAGGCATGTCCTGCTGAGCCTGCTGTGGGTTGGCTCCCAGGAAAGCACAACCCAGGCACGATAACCCCTCCAGTACAGAACATCTGCTCTAGGTTTTCACATGATTCATGGTAACATGTTGAAAATATTAACACAAGTTGTGTGTGTATATATATGAACGAATAATACCTTATCACTGATCAAAAACCCTGCTTAACACTCTAATGCCAATAAATGTATTTTTTAGGCTTCACAAGCCACTTGCTGTCCAAACTCCTGCATGGCATGCTTGCATAATAAAATAAGAAGAAAAGAGCAACTCCATTGATCTTCAAAACCAACTGCACTTCATTTTTCTATAAGAAAAGATGATGGAGAGATTTATATTTGATATTTCTATATTCCTACAGTTAAGACTAGGGTACTTAGCAGGAGTATGGTTCAGCTTTGGATGGTATGGAATCATTTATCTTCATGTAATACCAATGAAGGTCTCTAATTATTTAAGTGCTTACAGGGTTTATAACATTAGCTCAAATTCCTCATGTTAGGCTCTTCATTTGCTTTTTATTCTGAAAAAAATGCGATAGACTTTGCAAGGCAGAGAAATAGGGTTTTTTTCTAGATAAAGAGAAATCAGAGCTATGACTTGGCAGGGAATTTTCTGGATGACTTTCTTACAGACTAGATTTCACTATTTTTATGTTTTGAGTTTTCTTCTTCCCACTCTGCCTTTCTTTTCTTCTTTTCCTTTAAATGGGAAGGATCCTTTCTTCCTTCTTTTCTGCTTTTTACAGACTGAGCAGAGCATGAGGCAATAGAACCCAGGGTCAGTGTCAGACATTTCCCAGCGGGCAGACAAAACAGAAAAGTCAAATTCTAACTTGAAAAATATGAAAAACCCTCAGTGAAGATGCCCAAGGGCCTAATGCAGTGCTTGGGCCAGGTACTCAGCTATCATGAGTGTGTGTGGATCTGAGAGCAGCAGTGAGGCATCCCCACCCCAGGGCTCATTAGTGCTGGGATTTCACCAGGATTTACAGTCTAGTGAGCTCAGAGAGCACAGGGCTGGCTGGTGCTTGCAGGTGACAATTTGATATAATAGGTTAATTCCAGATGTTGCATAGCAATGAGCAGCTGTGATATTTTCCTATGGATGCTCTCCCTGCTCTTGCTGATGAGTTCATCCTCCCACAGGTGACCCCCAGAGCCCCAGGTCCCCTCCACGCCTCTGCTGGCAGCTGGGAAGGCAGAGGAGCCCCTGATGGCAGCCAGGAGCCTTCTGTAGGTAGCAGCAGCATGGGATGAATCATGGCCTGTGGTTATGTCAGACTCTGCAATATGTTTCTCATTTGCTGAACTAAGGCTTTTATGGGACAATAGTGCAGTGTGTGCTCTGTAAAAGGCAAGGGAGGGAAGGATAGCAGGGAAACCACAGCAATGAGAAATAAATAGGCCATGGCAGGTAGGGAACCTGCTTTCTTCTCTGAATTTTGGGTTAAATTCAGTATGTAGAATGCATTGGACTCATTCTCTTAGTAAAATCAGTATTGCCCCATATCCTCCCTTTTCCTTTAGGCTCCTTAGAGCCTTCCAAACTTTAGGGAGAAAATTATTTAATTAATCATTCTTTAAAAAATAACAACTGGCAATTATTTAATGCTGTTGTACATTAATCCATTAATCAGGATATGTAGGAACATCAGGCTTTTCTTGCTACAACTGAGCAATCCTAAAACCTTTGCCTGGTGGATGTCATCAGCCCTGTTTTCAGTGCTGGGCACGGGATGAGGTGTGGTGCTGCTCAGGGTCCCCCAGGGCTGCCACCCCTGGTGACAGTGCTCCCCATTTGCAGGCTGTCCCCAGGCCATGGAGCAATCACAGCCATGGCAAGGCTCCCCACACATGAGTGCTCTGACATAAACACTTTGTGTAAATCCTCAAGGGCTCATAATGCCATTTTTTTGCAATGACTATTTTGGCTGAGAGCACTATAAACTTACTGGAAAATGAATAACCAGTGGTAAAAGAGTCAAAACTAAACATTTGCTCTGCTCCCTGTGTTCACCTATCTCCTTTTTCCTCAATGTCAGTGTGTTTCCATCCCACCTTGCTCCCCAGCCTGGAGCCAGAGCCTGGGGGTTCCTGTGTGTTCTGGACCAACCATATCACTTACTGGAAAAGAATTGAGTGGTTTTTATTCCTTGTCGGGGAGGGATAAAGTGACAATTGTGCTTTTTCTTATACTTATCTGCATCTCAGGAGAGTTGCAGTCAGACTCCAAGGTCTCCATCACTGAAATGAGCTGTGGGAGGAAGAGGAGGAGGTGGAGGCAGCCTGAGCTGGACAGGAGGGAGGGACTAGAGGCATTAAGTGGCAGGTCTGCTATATTAGCACAAGAGACCCCACTTTTGCAGGTTTCTGGGGATTTGGTGAGAGTTCCTTTCTATCCATTTGCTTTAAGGAACAATTTCTATGAGAGGCAATTCCCCAGGGCATTGGGAAAAGGAAAAGGGAGCATGGGAAGGGGCAGGGGGATGGAAAGCAAACCCACCTTCCAGGGGCAGAGAGGAAGAAAAGGGCTCTGGGAGGAAAGGGCTCTGGGAGACAGGTTTCCCCAAATTTCCTCAGGGAAAACACGAAGTACCCAACTTCTGAGGTCTTGTTCTGGAGAGAGCCAGTGGACCTCTCCTAGTGACAAGGATCTGGTAGCAGTGGGGAAAAAAAGGAAATAAATCATTACTGGGAACTGTGTGAGAGGCAATGAGCTGAGTCAGCACCTGTGGGCTCACTGTCACACAGACATATCTTCTAGTGGTTTTATCTGGGGAAGTTTGGGGGACTGGTGCCAAGCAATGCTGGCCATATTGGGCTCCACTGGCTGACGTAAATCTGGGAAAGGTTCAGCCTCCAGCTGCTTTTCAAATAGATGTGATGTGAGATATCCTCTGCAAAACTACTGGATTTGACTTAAAATGAGGCACTAATGTCTCTGAGGAGATATCTGTGTGTTCTTTTACAGCACAAGGTTGTGCTGTTTTGCAACCAAACCTCATTGTTTGGGATTTTTGCTGAGTTGCTCTATTTTTTGCTTCCCCCATTTAGGGTGCATTGCTGTGGAAGTGATGTTGATGGTGAAGATGGTTTTACAGCAGGCAGAACATCTCAGCCCATGACATCTCTGCAGCACAAAGAGGTGAGCAAGTGCTGGGTTTTTGGTTTATCTAGCAATTATCTGGTGCTAGTTCAGAGGCTGCACTCAGGAGCAGTTTCCAGAGGTGTTTGCCAGCCTTCCCTGGTGCTTTGGGTGTCCAGATCAGGCACTTTCTACCCAGTCCCTGAGGGTCCTGTTGAGTTCCAACACAGGCTGTGGGTTGGGCCCTGCAGAGGTCAGCTTTGAACCCCACAAACAAGGAATAAATCTCCAGGAGTTGAACATTTCGTCCTGTCAACCTGGGAGAGATTTGCTCAGATGACTTACGTTAATTTTAATGGAAACTGTGTGCAGAAACCACAAGCTTAAATCAAGAAGATTATGTCAAAAGAGCAGACTTCATATTCATAAATCAAAATGACAGACTCCAAGTGGGTTTTTCTGTTCACTGCAAAGAACCCATCACTATTTTCAGCTCCTTAAAGCTGACACAATGCCCAGCCTTCATGGGGATCAAATTTTGGAATGGTTTTCGTAATTCAAAGGATAAAGGAAGAAATCTCCCCAAGTAGGGTCATGTTAATAAGCAGCTGCACTAAAGGAGCAGTTCTCAGAGACTTCAGCATAAGTTCTGGCTTGGCACTCCACTGCAGACTCTGTGCCAAGGTGGGATGAGCTGCTGAAGAACATTTCCTTGTGGTGCTGTGGCTGGGAGCATGGCAAAGGATGTTGCATCAGCCCATCCTGCCTGCCCATCCCTGCAAGGAGACTGGCACTTTCCATGGAAGAAACAGTCCTTCCTGGCCAGCAGCACTTTTAAAATTCTATCCATTAACTGAGATGAAAGGAGGGAAAAATATAACCTTCAGGAATGTCCACAATGGACAGTATTCATTTTTTTGAGGATAATTTAGCTTGGCAAAGTACCTCTTGAACTTGTGTGGAGATGGGGTATAAGAAAAACCCAACACAACAATCACAAACTGATCAAAATACAAGTGAAAAAAGTTATGAAATTTAATGTATTGCAACAGGTCAAGAAAACAGTGACATGTCTTTGGACAAAGGAAAAGAGCTGGCAGCCAGGCTTGGAACCAAAATCCCATTGTGTCCTGTGCCTGACAGAGCCCCTCAGCACAGAGCTGCCAGCCTTCTCCATCAGCAAGACACAAACATCTCCACACAGCTCTCCTTGCTTGGGTGGAAGAAATCAGATGATTTCCATCTCTTCTATCCTGAACAGCTCCCAGCCAACTTTCCTACCTGCTCATTTTCTCCAAAGCCATCCTGGCCTCCATGCCTGCTCGAGTTCATCCCTGGCTTTCTGGGGCTGGCAAAGCCAACACAGGCAATGCCTGTCTAGTGCCACCAAACTTCTGCAGAACCTCACAGCCTGGGGTTGTCAAACCCCACGGGCCAGATAGAGATCTGCCACTCGTTTCCTCTCTGCAGATCCTAGAGCTCCTGTGCCATGTGGTTCCTGTGCCAGTGTTCCAGCAGCAGCTCTGGGGGAGCCTAGGGCAGCTCTCAACACCTCTGGGATGGGGATCTCCTCATGAGCCATCAGACAGCAGCCCTGCTTTTGGGGAAGGAAGAAAAAACTCTCCCTTCAAACCCCACTTTTGGAGACAGGGCAGGAAAAGCTTTTCTGCCAGGAAACAGTAGCCATCACTAATGAACAGGGAGCCACTTGTCATTAGGCTCTTGTCAATGAGTGACATGTTTGTGGCTCTGGACATCTGGAAGGAATTTAGCAGAAAGGTCTGGTTCCTGTGACACTGCTAATCTCCCTGGCTGATGTATTCGAAGGGAATGAGTTAGAAGGAGAAAACTGAAGATCCAAGGGCTGATTCTTCCCACATGTGAAATAAATAAAGGACCTGCTCAGGGAAGAGGGCAAACAACCCCATTCTGCAGCATCAACCATTTTCTCTTGCTTTTCCCTTCTCTGGTTACTTATTGGAGTTGACTACAATGTGCCAAAAGCAATACACACTCAGACCCACAGGGTGTGGGTTTTTGCAGGGTGCTGGAGGCCCAGGGACTCTCCTCTCACTTGCTCCCCAGCCACCTTCCCCTCTTGTATGGAGTGTTTGGGGCTCAGTGATGTTTGCCCTGCAGAGCTTGAACTACACCCCAGACCACCTCCTGCTAAAACCTCTCACCCAGATTTTGTGGGTATATTTGAGGCTCAGCCTGTGACTCTGCCTTGTGCATCGTGGGTGTCCTTCCACTGCTGCAGACCTGGGGGAGAGACACAGGAGCCCAGGGGTTTTAACTGTTGGTTTCATCTTCATGGAAAAAACTGGCAGAGAAAGAGAGATTTGCCAAAGCCAAATCTGGGAATTTCCCCATCTGGTGGTTGGGACTCACCTGGTCTGTGGGAGGCCTGAGCTTGGCTGCAGGTAAAGGGGCTGCTCTGGGTCAGCCATGCTCAGAAATCACTGTCTTACAGAAAATTGCACAGCTAAAGTCTGGCTCAAAATAAGGGACATGATCTGCCTTTACAATCCCCTTGACTACTTGGCTGTCAGGTTCTTCTGGGAGTAAGTAAAATTTCATCTTGTCTGAGGTTTGGGAAACCTTCCAGCTGAAAATGCCACCCACAATATGTTGGTTTTGTTCTTTCCCTTGGCTCAGCCTAGTGCCTAGACATGGTGCTGCTATACATTGTGTACTGATGAGCAACATATTTAAAGTTGTTTCACTGAGTATGACACATTATTTGGACTATTATCTTAAGCATGGCATTCCTAAAATACACCATGGGATGTCTCATGGTTTTGAGATGGTCTTTTTTTAGTACCATCTGCGCTAAAATAATAAGGGTCTGTCCAGGACCCATGAGCTCAGACCTCAGTATGATTCACATACAATTCCTAATTTGGACAATTTCGGATTCAGTCACTGGAGGAAAATGGTCAGGGAATTCCCTGGTTCTTCAGTTTAAAGTGTAAATCACCAAAGGCCAGTGAAAGTTAAAGAGCAAACAAAAGATACTTTAGCCACTGAGTTCCCAGCAGTAAACAGCTCAGAGAGCCTTTAAATGACCTTTGAAAAATGTTTTGTTGTATTCTTTTCTTCACTTTTGAGAGCAGTTTTTGCTTAAAAAGCTTTCAGGGAGTTTGACAATTGGATTTTGACCAGTTCTGAAAACTTAGAGTAACAGGTGCCCAGAGGTGGTGCTGGAAATTTAGTGTTGGCAGCCCTGATGCGCTCTGGAGCAAGCCTCTGTGCGTGTTCATGGCTGTGTATTTGCACACCATGTCCCTAAACCCCTGTGGTTTTTTCCTGGCCAGCCCCAGGCAGGGATAAGTGTGCTCCATCTTCCACCTACCTGACCTGGCCTCTAGAAAAAAGGAGAGTCTGGGATTCAACAGCCATGACCTCATCCGGGGAGTTTCACATTACTGCGAGGATTAGGACCATATGACTGGAAAGCCCATCTGATAAATATTTGTTCCTGCTCATGGATGAAGCTTCTCTCCTGCAGCAGCTGGAGGAGGGAATGTTGTCTTGCTGCTCCTCGTGGCTCTGCAGGCACACTGGGCTCCTGGTGTAAATCAGCCCATCTCTGTGCTATAATAAAAGAAGCAAATGTGTTCTCTTGCCAGCATTGGAGCTGGAGAGTGATGAGTGTGGACAGTGCCAAACCATTGTGAAAAGCAGGCTCAGAAGAATCAAAAACTAATAATGGAGAAATTAGTCGGTCTTGATTGTGTTACAATTGCCAGACTAATCCTACTGGAATCCTCCCAGGCCAGAGCATCACTTACTCACTTTCTCAGTAGCTGGCAACTCTGCTTTTTAAAAGTGGTGGTGGAAACTACTTTGGTTTCAAGAAAATCTTTATTTGTAGTGAGGTTTTGCTTCATTTAAATTCCAGATTTCCAGGCGCTTGGGGCTAATGGGAATACAAACTCCTCTTGCATCACACCAAAGAAATCACTTCTCTGATTCTTCCTGTCAATGCCCAAGGCTGAGTTTGTTGACCCTTCCTGAGTGAGAAGCCCCATCGAAATCAAGAGCTGTTTGCCTAAAGAAGAGGAACTGGATTTAGCCCAAGATGTCTTGCTTTACAACGTGCTATGTCTCCTATAAAATCCATGTCTCCACTTTCTCACTGCTTTGGCTATGCCAAAGTCGTGGTGCATGTTCAGACATCCTCTATGAGATCTATTCCCACACCTGCATCTCTTGTAAAAAGCCATAAACCTGCATGCATGCGAGCCTCAGAAATGTGCATGAGCTTCACAGGACAAATCAGAGCGTGCCTGCTTCAAACACTTGACTGAAACCTGTAGAAAATGCTGCTCCTTGTATTTTATGGAAAATAAGCGACATGGACCTGGCTGGCTGTAAAAGTGTTTTATCCAGGAACATATGTCTGTACATCGAACTTGCACAACCCAGGCAATTATTTTCCATTCAGCCCTCCTGACACATATTGCAACATTCGTTCTCCGCAGTGGTAAGGAAATGGATCCAAACCACTCCAGCTCTCCCTGGCCCTTTATCAAGGAGCCTCTCTGAGCACTGTAGATTATATTATTAAATCATTCCCTCCAACAATCGCTAGCCTTGTCATGTTATCTACTCAGCTGGAACTAGAAAACCACTGCAATTAAATTAAGGCACATGTTCCCTAAAATTCCTCAAGGTGACGGAGGACTTGCAATATCTAATTGAGAAGTGCATGTCCATACAGTTTTGGGGTTTCTAGGTGCAACATGGCCTGGGGGGAAGCTCTGCTTGGCATGCAGCCCCAAAGCAGACAGTGGTGAATGGGATGTCCCTGTCTGAGGAAACACAAGGAGAAGGTGAAATCCAGACACGAAGGAGCTGGTGAGGTATAGAATCACCTTCAGAGTGTCAAAGCTGAAGGAAAGCCTGAGGAGGTGTTTTGCTGCTAATGCTGTGATGCCAGGCAGGAGAGCACATCCAGTGGGGTTGTTTTGCACTTGTACCCACACAGTCCAGCCCTGTGGGGATCAACGTGGAAGTGGCCAGTGACATCCTTCCAAGCTGTTACAGAAACCAATAGGGCAAATTGCTTGGTTTTCTCCCTCCCAGCTGTTCAGGGTCTCTCCAGTTACAGGTCTGTATCAAACAGAATAATTAATGTTGGGAAAGACCTCTAAGATCATCACTTCCAAACATTGCCCCAGCCAAACCCACCACTGAACCATGTCCCTAAGTGCCACAGGGCCACATCTACACATTTATTGGACACTAGTATGACTCTACAGAACTGGGGTATCAGTGATGTGCAAACTCTACATGCAACAGATACCAATCATATTTTTAATTTTCCTTATTATTTCAAGCCCTATTTCTTCTCTCAGATGCAGCATCTCTTATTAAGGTGTGACTCAAACAAGGCAATGCAGCCCTGAGAAACACTCTGTTGTTCTCCAGTTTCTTGACTTCCCAGAATTAATGATTCTAAATATTTTTAGTATGGTCGTAACTGCAAGAACTGACAGGGTTTGGATAAATCATTGGGATTACTTCAGAGGTATGGATAATATGTTGGAAAATGTACAGCAGGGAATGTGCTGGAACTTTCATGCTTTCATGGCTCATTTTCTTTTTCTCAATAACACATGAAATGCATTGAGAGGTTCTTGTGCAGAGGCCCCAAGATCTGTGGGCAATGCCCACCTTGCCACGTTGGGTGTAGCATAATAAAATGTGAAAATCTGAAATTATTGTGCTGAGCCACATAGAGACTTTTTGAGGCTGGCCTTGAAGTCAGAGTTTTGTCATGTTTTCAGGGAGCTGAACTTCATCCAGAGTCTGTAGGCCAACAGGAGCAGCCTTCTGGCTGCTCACCTCCAGTTATGAGATGGTCTATGGACATAACGGGGTTTGTGTATCTTTTTGGCAGGCAGTGCCTCCTTCTGCCTGTTCCATTTAACCAGAATTAATGAGTATCTTGGGTTTTGTTTTTTCCCTCTCTTTTTTTTTTTTTCAAGGAAGTTCCAATATATCATAATAAACTAAATGAATTCAGATTTCAAAGCTTAGCGTCCCAAAATAACAGTCAGTTGTAATTTGGCTCAGGATGCTCCAACGTTTGCTCTCTTCCTGCATTACAACATGGCCTAGGGCCAACCTCAGCAGATTACTGTGCTGACGCTGGGCGTCTATCAGACCTTTAAATCAGATGGAGCAGGCCAGAAAAAACTTGCTTTTATCCATTTTAAGGTCTGCAGTCTCTGCTCGTCAAGTGGTTTGCTCTCCAGTGATGGCCCAGACTTTTCCATGGCTTATGCAGCTATGCATGGAAGGGAATACTCCCCAGAAAGATATGTCAGAATAAGATTTCTTAGGGGTTTTCTACTTCATTGCTGGCTTGCTGAAAGTAAGAAGATAAATTGCAGGATAAGGAATAAAATGAGAACATGTGGGAGCAAGAAATGCCTTGTGGGAGCTGTTTTCTATCTCTCTTTTTTATTTTTCATATATAGACGATATGAATAAGTGACACTGAATTATTCCCTGAAAGTTGAATTGCTACTTCTTGTGACTTCCTGCTCTGTAAATCTACTGTATCATATATCTACAATACTGGGCAGTGGGAAGGAGGGGAAAATAGAAAACAGATGAGGAGATATCAGCTTGGCCCATAGCTGTGCTCCTGACATTCAGTGGGTTTGGTTTGTGTGTGTGTCTTTCAGAGAATGAGAGAGCAACAGCAACAGAGAGGTGTTCTTAAAAAGACTTTTCTCAAAGTATCTAATGTGGGAAGATAATTGCAAGCTTATACGATGAAGTAAGAGAATTGTTTTGTTTATACAAGAGAAGATAAAGCACATACTTCCATCACAATGATATATTAAAAGGAAGCAGAATATTGTGTGTAATTGCCTTTTTGGCCAGCACTCCCGAGGCCCCTGAGGACAGGACAAGAGGTGCCTTTCCCATCTCACTCAGGGCAACAACCCTCCTTAAATGCTTGGGGGAGGCACTTTAGCACTGCTCAGGGTAGATTAATTGGGCCAAACCTAACAAGACCTACAATAATATCTTCACCTTTAATCAGAAGAGAGACCAAACAAACAGTAACTGTACAAATGCATGGAGTGACAGGACAAGGAGGAGTGGTTTTAAACAGGCAGAGGGCAGGGTTAGGTGGGATATTAGGCAGAAATTCTTCCCTATGAGGACATTGAGGCCCTGGGATTGGTTGCCAGAGGCTATGCCAGAGCAGCTGTGGCTGCCTCCTCCCTGGAAGTGTTCAAGGCCAGGTTGGACAGGGCTTGGAGCAACCTGGGATAGAATCATCTTGTTCCAACCACCCTGTTGTGGGCAGGGACAACTTCCCCTAGTCCAGGTTGCTCACAGCCTCATCCAACCTGGCCTGTTATGTATGTTACTGCATATTACTGTTGTATTAGTATGTTACTGCACATAATAACACTTTAAGCATATAGAAGGCCTTTTGGACAGAGTTTTGAGTGTAGCTGGAACATAAACCCCATGAATTCCCTGCTGTGTGTGGTAGAGGCAAGTGGGATTAGCTCTCTTCCTTTTCCAGCACGCTCTGGACACATCAAATGGAGCTGTCTGCAAAGGGAAACGAAGAGGATTATGTGATCTTTATCGGGATCTTTTTACAAGACTGATGTGTGAAAACAAGAGCATGGTGTGAAGGAGCATCTACCACATCGTTAACACATTGGACATGGAAAGCAGAACCACAAGGCAAATGAGGGAGCATTTGGGGTGAAGAAGTTGTTCCAACAGAACTAAAAAGACACAGGAGGGAAATATATTCCCCTGATGTTAGTATGGATAGCAAAACCAGGGAACACAGTGAGAGTGTGGGATGAGATGGGATGTATTTAATCCCAGTGTATGGACAGGCTTGTGGTTAAAGTCACTTCCCATGAGTAAGTGACTCCTCTGAACTCCCAGCCCAAGCCAGGCACGAGCTGCTGCTGTCAGCACTGCAGTCACCAGGGAATATTGCTCTGTGATATTCTGAATCCACCTCTCTGGACTATTTGTTGTTTGCTTCAGCCCCATTTGTGCTGGAGCTGCTCTGATCCTGCTGTGTCCTGTGCAGCACTGCTCCTCCAGCTGTGGCAACAATCTCTCCTCCTGGCATTTCAGAAACACCCAGGAGTCAGTTGAATGGAGGATCACCTGTTTATTCTTCTGAATAAATTCTGCTGAGTTTCAAACAAAAGCACAACAAAGATGCTCAGAGTGATTTTCAGTGCTTTTTCTCAGTCTGGGAAAACAAGAGCAGAACCTAGACTTGGGGAAAAATAATTCAACCTGAAATCATCATTAAGTAGATCTCCAAATGAAATGGAGATTCAGCCTTGTGCAGGAATGTGAGGGTTACCAACCATCCCTATAACCTTTTATTTTGGGAATCAGAAATTATACTATTGTAAGGATAGTAGAAATTTAATATGGAAGACAAATACCAAGAAACCACTTTTAGTTCTACACTGTTGATTATTTGCCTTGAAATTATTACTGGAGAAGTGGAAAGGTGGTTTTTCTCCAGAAGCTCTCCTTCTGGCCTTTCTGTGCAGCTCAAAGAACAAAGTGAAAAATATTTATGGTCTTAATGATTCAGTAATTTCAGTCTTCAGTTTTGTTTATACTGGAAAAAGCATTTTAAATAATAGATGTTTATTATTGCTGAAGATTTCTTCGTTTGGCTCAGGGAATGTCTTTCGGTTCCTCCCTTTTGGTGGAGCAGCTGTTATGTCTGAAATGTGTACAGAAGGGTCTATTTGTGTAAGTGCAATTTTCCACGTGATTGATTTTAGAGTATTTGTATGAGTGTGCAGAGAGTCCACTGCCCGTGGATTTCATTTCAAACTAAACATCCGTCCGGAAGCAGAGGTTAAAACAAGTGCAAATCAAAGCAGTGGTTATTCACAAATAGGATTGTCACAGTCTGATAGCCAAGTATATTTAAATATTTCTTTGCAACACTTGAACTGCTCTCAAACAGATTCTAGAAGCTAATTGAAGGCTTAGTCAGTACAGAAAGTCCTGCTGGAGAGGAGTAATGAATAAAGATGCACTGAAGAAGAACGAGGAGGCAGCTGGACAGGGAGGGAGGGATGGGGAGGAAGTAAAGCAGCAGTGGCAGATAAAACCAGTGAGTTTGCCTGCATGTGACTCGGGGGACCCAGGATGTGTCAGTGCTGGGCACAGCATGGCAGTGGGGCTGCCCCATCCCTCCCCACTCCCAGCCCTGACCCCTCACAGCTGCTTGTCCCTCCTCACTCCCTGTTTGCTTAGTCTCCATGGGAACATTTCACTGGGAAGGAACTTTATCAAGTTAATAATTTCCAACATTTTGGGTTCAACAAACTTCTGCTGGATCCAGCGTGGGGTTTGGTGTCTCAAGGCCATCAACCCTTGTTCTGGAAGGTTGTAACAGGGACATGGTGATCCCAGTGAGCTCATCCCAGAACGGGCAGCCCCGTGCTCCTGGGGGAAGATGCTCTTCGAGGATCTGGAGTTCCTGCTCCTTGGAGGTGTCCAGGAGAGAAGCTCAGGTATCTATAAATCAGCTGTGTGAGTGAAAGGGACCTTGCCATTCCCAAAACAGTACCCTAGCACATGGAGGCAAGGCAGGAGCCCACACCCAGGGGCTTGGCTCTGCCACCATGTGGGATCTTTGCTGCTCTTCTTCACAGTGAAATTGCAACTGCCTGCTGTTCTCAGAGGACTCAGCAGTTGGCAATGCCTGTGCTTGATTTCTCTCCTCTTTCTATTCCATTTTTAAAGAGCTTTAAGTCTTTCCCTGGCAAAAAATTTGCAAGAGCTGGTGGAGGAGGAGTTAGACCAAGGGGTCTAACTCTGGCCTGGAAAAATGCACGACCATCAGATCAGGCTTCACAGCTCTAAATCTTTGCCCAGAGCTATGGAAACAAGTCACCCCTTTCTGGGCAGAGTGTAGATCACGCCTCTCTTTTAAACAGAGCACTGGAGGCTCATAAAATTGCATCCATTTTATAGAGGTGCAGCTGAGGCTCTCAGGCAATACCTGAGAGGGTTTAAAACATCACCTTTCCTCAGAACGATCTGAGACCTCTATTTCTTATCTTTTAAGCTGGAGTTATGATCCTTAGCAGGTAAGATTTCATGATTTACCTACTTAGATGGAGGAAGTAATGAAACACTCCCTGGGGAGAGGAAACCTGACTGAAGAATGGTTTTATGTATTTTATCCAATAAGCAGTAATGGTTTTTATGCAGATCAGAATTATTTACTGTGGGGAGAAAAGTCTTTGTAAATTTAAAGTGCTTATTATTGCTAAAGACTTTTTCTCTTTGGCTCAGTGGCTGCTCACTGGACACATTTCAATTCCCATCCTTTGGTGAGCAGCTGCCCTTGCTGGCCAGTGCCCAGTTTGCAAAGTCACAGGAGGATTTTGCAGACATCTGTCCCTAAGGGCAAGTGGCCCCAAAGGACCCCTTCTGCTTCCCAGGCAGATTTAGGGAGGGAAGAGCCCTTCAACTTTGATGTCAGTCCAATGAGAGCAAATCTTTTACAAACACTGGGATGCTGCAGTGAGTCATAGAATCACACAAAGGTTTGGTTTGGAAGGAACCTTAAAGCTCATCTCGTTCCAACCCCCTGCCATGAGCAGGGATGCCTTCCACCACCCCAGGTTGCTCCAAGCCCTGTCCAGCCTGGCCTTGGACACTTCCAAGGGGTGAGGCAGCCACAGTTTCTCTGGGAAACCTGTGCCAGTGCCTCACCACCCTCACAGGGAAGAAGTTCTTACTTAAATCCAATCTAAATCTCTCTTCTTTTAGTTTAAAACCATTCTCCTTTGTCCTAACACTATCTGCCCATATAAAAAGTTGCTCTCTTTCCTTTTATAAGCTCCATTTAGGTACTGGAAGGGTCTTTAAGATCTCCCTGAAGCTTCTCTTCTCCTGACTGAACACCCCCAACTTTCTCAGCCTGTCTAAGTGCTCCTGCTTTCGTTTGGTTTGGTATAAAAGCAACAGGAAACCTCTTGCCAAGGGTGACCCCTGCCAGTGCTGGCAGTGGCTGAGAGGGGGTTGACACCAGCAGGCACTGAGGGGACCTGGGGAGGCAGCGTGGGTGACATTTGACATTCCCCCGGGGTGGGCAGGGCTGGGCTGGAGCCAGGAGAGCCCCGGGCAGGGGGAGCACGGGGGGATGGAGTCAGTGGGACACCCGGAGCTTGGCAGTGCAAACACCCGCTCTGAGTGCCGACTGGGGGGAGGAAAGAGGGAAACAATCCGGATGGGGAAGAAACTGAGGATGAAGCGCTGGTCTGGGAAGGGAGATACAGGACATCCCTGGCTGCTTTCTGCCCCGCCGCGGTGGGGCTGCGGGGCACGGACGGAGCGATGGGTGGGAAGCCGCAGGGATGAAGGGCGGGTGGGCGGACGGAGGGACGGACGGACGGATGGATGGATGGATGGATGGATACCCCTGGCGGGGGACGGCCCCTCTCCCCTCCTTCCTTCCATCCCCTCCCTCCCTCCCTCCCGCCGGGCCGGGCCGGGCCGGGCTGCTCCGCTCCCCCCGCGGCCGCTCCCGCTCCCGCCCCCGCTCCGCCGCCGCATTTAACGGGGCTCCCTGCCGCCGGCCCGGCCCGTCCCGGCCCGTCGCTCCCGTCCCGTCCCGTCCCGCTCCGGCCATGGCTCGCCCGCTGCCGCTGCTGCTGCTGGCGCTCGGCCTCGCCGCCGCCGCCAAGTCTCCGTACCAGCAGGTCCTGCAGCACAGCCGGCTCCGCGGCCGGCAGCACGGGTAAGAGGGGAGGCAGGGCGGGGAGGGGAAACCTCTTTCCAGCCCTTTTTCCCGCTCCGTGTGCCCGAGCCCCGCGGGATGCCCGGTGCCCGTGCTGCGCTCTTTGTGCGGCGCCGAGCCGCGCAGCGCGGGGAGCTCCCTCGGGAACCACTGCTTGCATTTCTTTCTCTTTCATCCTCGGATGACTTCTTTCTTCCCATAACTTTTCCCCTTTTCCATCACGAAACTTACTATTGCAGATGTCAGTTCAGACCTCTCAATACTTGTGTCTATATAAGCATTTCTATATGTATCAATTTTAATATCTATCAGTTTATCCTCGCTAAGGAAAAGGGGGATAAAAACCTCTAGATTTCGAGCCACTAAAGGTTTTGTGGAAAGAATTCTCGTTTTCATGAATTTATAGAAAAAAAGAGAAAATCTCTTCAACGTCTCTGTGGAGTCAGCGTCAATTTACTCTTTGAGTGGAAACCTTGGTCAGTCTTGGAAGTTTTCTTGACAAAAAGAATCACTTATTTACTCACAAACCTTAGCAGATAAAGCCTATTGAAAGAATGCATGTAGACCTCTCTTGCTTGATACACAGTGTGTTATGGAGTATTTTGAATATTCATTAACAGGCAGAAAACTAACCCAATGTTAATAGTTTCCCCTGTTTTTAAAATTTATTACGAATTAGGAACGGTGAAAAGATGACAGACATTTCAGCTGGCTTCCATCTCTCAGGATCATGACAGTGATTGAGTTGAAGTTTCTGTTTAAGTGCATTGCTGGAAGCAGGGTCATGAAATACATTATATTAAAAAAAATCCCAAGACTTAAATATTGCTATTTGATACATTCTCTGGCAGGGATCCAGGTCAGAGTTTATGACAAGGGGTGTGCTGTTTGTATGTCTGATCAGGTACACAGTCCAACAGGCAAATTCTGAGCTGATGTCTAGTTGTAGTAGATCAATAATGCCAGAACTGCAGTGATTTACCTACAAATACAGTGAACCTTGTTCACCATCTCTCTGTGATGTGATACTAAGTGAATACCCAGTTCTGCTGATAGCCCTGAGAGGGGAGTTTGCTTGGGCTGGATAAGTTAGGGCAGTCCTGGTGTAAATCAGTGCACTCATCTCTGCAGAGAGAAGCTTTTGTTACTCACTGTACAATTAACAGAGGCACAGGGTGAGATGTGACTGAGGTTCACTCTGCTGCCTGAGATCTTTGGAAGACACAAGGAACTGGAATGCCAGAGCTTCCATCTGAGTTGAGATAAACCCAGCGTGGCTGACCACAGCTCTTTGCTCACTGCTCCCATTCTGATGGAAAGAGTGATTTACACCAAGCTAATTTTTGAACACACACAGAACTTTGAGCATTGATTAATGATGTGCCAAAGAGATACAGCAACACAAAACCAGCCAAAACCGTCCTGGATGTGAGGCGTGTTGTGCTGCTCCAGGAACCAGCCCCAGAGGGATGTGCAAGCAGGACTGCCACCCTTTGCCGTGAGCATCCCCCACACCATCAATGCCCCTATTGAGCTGAGAGCAAGTTGGGAGGCAGAGCTTGGCTCTACAGCAAAACTTGTATGTCTTAATTAACTTTTTTTTTTTTTTTTTAAATGAACTAGCTCAAGTCAGTGAGAGGAATTAAAAAGTGTATAAGGAACATTAACATTTGAAGATGAAAATGTAGGAGTGCTCTCCCCAAACCCACCCAGCTGTGTGGGCACAACGTGATGCTGGGGAGCTTCCTGGCCATGGCCATTGCAGGTATCTGAGGCTGTACATTAATTTCTGCTCTTCTCAGCCTCTTCCCCAGGGCAGCCCCTGTCCCAGCAGCTCCCAGCTGCTGCTGCCAAGCCAAAGGCTTTGGCTGCAGGGGAACAATAGGCAGTTTTATCCTGGAGTCAGCGCGGCTGGCTGGGAACGGCATGGCAGAGGTGATGAACTCCAACGAGGAGAGGGAAGAGTGTTGACAAATTCATTTTAAGCCAGACTGGGCAAGGAACCAGAACATGCAATGCGGGGAGCCGCTACTACAGCGTGCCTGCGGGAATCATTGATAACGTGGTCCTGAGCAGGGGTTTTTCCACACTGAGGGAAAACTGGAAAGAAGTTTTCCCCCATAAGTCAGGGAGGGAGGAGCAGCGCCACAGAGCTGCAGTCCCAGGCAGGGAGGGGGGAGCAAGGCAGTTCAATACCGTCCTGGAGGCACAAGGGTTTTTTTGGCAGGCTGCTCCTGGGGATACGGGGGAAGTGATCAAACAAGTCCTTCAGTAGCCAGGCTTGTCAAGATGAATATTAGAGGGATTGTCCACTGCCGTCAGCCAGACGCTGAAATCGAGGCAAGGTTTGGAATTTCGATGTAATTGGAACCATATTTCGGCACGGCGGGGCCGGGTGGCCAAGGTGGGCTGAGTCAGAGAGCACAGACGTCTCTCTAAGTGATGATTTGGCTTGGAAGTTGCTGAGTCTGGGCCAGTTTGCACCAGCTGAAAGTTTGGTTTTGTGATTTCTAACTTTTTTTTCAGTAGGTTCTCGCTCCTTGTTCCCTGCCTTATATACAGAAACTGAATGAAATCCTTTCATGAAGAAACCAACTCCCATTAGTGGATGTGGCAGTAATGAGGGAAACGATGAGCTGAGTGCCCCCCTGTCCCGCAGGTCCTGTGTTTGCCCTCGGGGCAGGATGAAGGTGCCTGGGACACGCAGGGTCGGGTCCTGGCTGCACTGCCCTGCAGCAGCAGCCCCAACAAAGGCTCATTGAAGGCAAGCCAGGCTCCCGCGGAGGTTGGCACCGCAGCCAGCCAGCGTATAGGAGACCCTCAGGTTAATTCATGCTAATGATGGCCAGCCTGGCCCGTTTTGGGATGCCGGTGAAAAGCAGCACGGCCGCAGGAGGACTTGGTGGTTGGGCTGCAAACTCTGCTTTTGTTCATTTTGGGGGGCAAGCGGGCAGCGCCTCGGTCAAACCCAGCAGGACACAGGATGCTGCCTGTTCTCCTGAGCAGATCAACAAGACCTTCACAAGAGCATCTCCAGGCCCCATTCGGAGTTTCATTTGTGCAAATGAAAACCCTGCCTTGGACGGCACAGAGAACTTCTGACAGGCTGAAGTGATGATTTATGTGTTTTGCTTAATTATTTGTTTTCCCTTCATCTGCTTGGCAGCCAGAACTGCACATACTCTTGCTGATGCTGCTGCAACTGGGACATGGTGGTGGTGGGAATCCAGCCTCAGCTGGGCTGAGCATCCTCTGCTTGCTTGGGCATTGGCTACACCTCTCTGGTCAAGCCCAGAGGCAGCTGATGGCCTTGCTACCCAGATCCATAAATCATATCTTTTGTGCTGACCATGCTTTGCCTACGCCCGTGGCCAGGGCTGCTGGCCACAAACCACAGAGATGGTGAGCCAGGCAGAGCAGGGAAATGCCGTGCTGGCCAAACCAGCAGCTGGGAAACTCCCAGCTCCTGCTTGACCACATCTCTGCTCATGGTGATACCACTTCTTAGAAAGCTGAAAGGCTGCAGTCAGCTCTCAGCAGGATTACTCACACACAGAGCACCAAGCACCAGGTTTTTTGGCTGAGCAGGAGCTCTTGGTACCTTATGGGCTGATACAGCCACTCCTGATCTGTGCTGTCATATCTGGTGACTTGGAACAGGGGAGGGCAGTGCCACTGCTCCTTTTCCCCTCACTCAGCTCAGCATCCATGTCCAGAATTTGCTGAGTCTATCATACAGCAAAAGTTCTGGTTTTGGTGCAAGTCTGTAGGCTGATAAATATCTGTCTTTTTTTTTAATGTGCTAGAAAATAAAATAATGGTTTCTTTTGGAAGGATTTGTATTATTGCATGACTTTCTCAAGTTTTAGCTGTGATCCCAAATATTAAGTAGCTGTTTGCCATGGAAATACTGACCAAAGTATTTTTACTAGATTTCTTTATATTTTGATGGGAGGTGGAATGTGGAAAAAAGTCAAGAATTTGCACTCAATGAAGAAAGAGATGCTCTGGCAGAGTCAAGAGAGATCTCTTTCACTGCTCCCCCACTTCATGGCAATCATTATAGGCCTAAATTGAGCAACTTGACTTGCAGCTGTCAAAGTTTGCTCCCTCGCAACCCCAGCAGGGCTTTTTGGGCACTGTCAGGTGGGGTCTGGCTCCCTGTTGGGGGTCAGCACTGGAAGGAGTGAGGCTTACAGGACCCTCTTCTGCTCTGTTGTTCCCTGCAGCCCCAACGTGTGCGCAGTGCAGAAGCTGATCGGCACCAACAGGAAATATTTCACCAACTGCAAGCAGTGGTACCAGAGGAAGATCTGCGGGAAATCCACGTAAGTTGCTGATGCCAGACAGGGTCTCCCCAAAGACCCCACTGTGGAGGTGGGTGCTGGGTGGGAGAAGCAGACAGCAGATGTGGGATGGCAGAGCCCATGGTGTGGGTTTCTTGTGTGTATGCATTAAGAATTCTTTTAGCTTTTTGCTCCCTAAGAAATACTTGTTTTTCTGAAACACTTTGATGTTAAGAATGAAAAGTGCCATGTAAATATAAACCCTGATTGTTTATTATAATTGCATTTCTATATATACTTATATAGCTCTTGGTGCTGTAATGAAGTGTGTACCAGATGTTTTCTAGCACTTAGCCCTGTCTGTCTCTTGACAGGCTCAATGCTGCCTAGAGTTAAGAAATAAAAAAGTGGAAAAAAGGCAGCCCAGAGCTGATGGATATTGGAGAGAACGTAAAATTCATCTCCATCTGTTTGCTTTGGAAGGGAAAACAGAAATAAAAGGAAAGAGGTGTCAGCTTTAGCCAACACTCTCTGATGACTCCACCAGGAAAGTTAATCAGACTTGCAGGCCAATTCCACATCTAAAATTGCAAACAATAATATTCAAGTAGCTGTTGCATGAAGAATCTGTGTGAGCAGCCTCAGGACATTCTTTTGAAAGATGCAGTCAGCAGATAATTAAGGCTATGCATGCTTGACTATCTGCCAGGCTGTAGAGCAGGAGCAGGGAATCTTTTTCCTTGCTGTAGTTCCAGGCTGAGCTTTTGGACATACTTGCTGGCCCAAGGACCATCACAACATCCAGGGTCAGTGCAGAGATTGCCTGAGCACTCCTGGCTGTGGGATCAGAGTTGTGGGTCAGGTCTCTTCCTGGATCTGCAGCATCAAGAACAGAGAGAAGAAAATCCTCTCATGTGTTTCCCTTATGGCCCAACGTAAATTGTAATTAGATCTCTAGGAAGATGCTGCTCTTTACTGCAGGTTTGGGTTGCCATCATTGGTTTAGCTGTGACACCTGGCCATGGGGATTCATGTCAGGTGTCTGGTGTTGGTGTGGGGAGGAGGGAGGCAAACCAGGAGGCATCACTGTCCACAGATTTTGGCCTTTCTTTGTACTTACCATAAATTTGTCCTAAGAAGAAAGATTGTGTACTTCAGTACTATGCATTGCTGGATTTACCATGGTTTTCCTTGTGTCCAGTTGTCTTTACAGAAAGCAACCATAAAAGAATAAAAAGGAGAGGCAATATTGTAAAAACAAGCAACCGTCCCCCCTCCCCTTAATTCTACAAATCCAAAGATTTGGGAAGGCTTAACGTGGGTGATCAGAGTTCAGGCTGTCATCTTGGCTGAATAATGGTGCTTCTTGACACAAAATGGACATATTTATGGCATGGCAATATGGTCACATCATTGCCAGTTCTGATAACAGAGCAGCTTAGTATTTCTCCAAAGAAAACACGACTCAGTTGTGGATGTGGGAGAGTTTTGCTGCTGTGATCACTGAAAGGCAAAGCAGTCCAGCCATGGATTTCTTTAGCTCTGAAGCAAATGAGAAACTAACCTTACGTAACCCAAGCGTGCAGCTGTATTTGGCACAGACAAACTCATCCACTTATCTCCAGAAGAAGGTGGAATAACCAGCATCTGGTAGTATTTCATGATTTCATTTGAGGGGATGGGGTGATCTCTTCTACCTCATTTTCTCATGCATTTACCCAAGTGTCTCACCCAATGATGCACCACTGAGGGAAAAGCACACAGAGCATTAACCTGCCTGTTAACCTATGAGGTAATCTTTCCATTATCCACGGAATTTCCTCACTATTCTTTGCTTTACATCATCTCCACAATGGATGTTATTGTCTTCTCTCCTCCCAGTCACTCTTGAGCCTGGGCCCTGCTTTCTCCTTGAGCAGTGCTGCTGCAGAACAAAACACACGTGCCTTGACTCAGATTTTCCGGAGGACCCTGGGACAGCTCTGATTACAAATGTTTGCTTGTGATGGCTCCCACTGGACGTGGAGTGCCTGGCATATGGAAGCAATCAGGAGTCATTTGGGCTGTAAAGGACATGCTGCATTCTGCTGTAGCAGTCAGATTCTTACAGCAGTGTCAGGAGTGTGGTGCTGTGCCGTGCTCAGGTGTCAGAGCCCACAGGAGTAGGTGGGCACAGCTGATGGTGCTCAGCAGGGACCTCCAAACTGGCCTCTTCTGATCCATGAGAGGTTTTGAGAATACCACATGCCCTTAAATCCCAGAGAAAGTCAGGATTTGGCATGTTTGCCATCATAACTGGGTGGATCCAGCCTTTGCTGGGGATCTGTAGTCAGCAGTTCTCTCCTAAAGCTGTGTGCAAAGTCCTCCCGTTGGCAGGGTGATCCCCTCTGTCAGCCCCAGGGCATGCTGGAGCTGCCTAATCATGGTCGTTTTCTCCTCCTCCTAAAAGGTATTTCCCACCTGAGAACTGCAGTCCTGGGGAGGAGACACTTGACCCCTCTCATCTACTCCACATTTGCCCGTCAGTTATCCTCCCTGTTTGCTTAGAGGGTCAGTGGTGCCACAAGCTGTATGTGTGCTGCAGGTGAAAATGCCTGGCTCTAGGATGATAGTTTTAACTGCTTTGGTTTCTTTCCTTTCCCTGCTCTGAGCACTGTTTCAAGCAGGTGGAGGGGAGGGAGATCAGTGAGAGACCAGGACCTGCCAAGGAGCAAAGCTGAGCTCCTGCAGAGCTGGCACAGAGCAGAGAAATTCATCCCTGAGCAAGGAAGCCAGGGAAGTTGCTGCAAGCTTGGAGCATAACTTCACTCCTTATGGAATGATCACAGCCTGCATTGAGAGGCTCAGAGTGAGTGGAGCAGCAAGGAAAGGCAGCCTGAAAAACACAAATGTGCTAACTCCACTGGGGCTGGATGCGGACAGTGGAAATTTTAACTCAAGCAGCAGAAGAAGACTCCTACCTCTTTATCTGCTTTTTTTTTCTAGTTTGTTTTTCTCCATTGAATTATTGGCTCACACAGTTATAGAGAAATTAGGTAGAGGATTTATGTACAGTTTTCATCATTGCTGATGAACTGAGATAAGACAGTTGGCAGGCAGTCTGACACTGCTTTGATTTTAATAAGCTCTGAGACAAAATTGTTTTAGTAATTAGGTAATTTTCCACTGTTGGTTATCCCAGAGCCAGAGAAATAGTTTATTTAGAGTATATTTTCATCATTTTGCACGTGTATTTTATATTTTTCTTCCTCTCTTTTGCACTGGACTCATTCTTCCAGAACTGGGGGTGCAATGGAATACATCCCCACACACTGTTTTGTCTTGAGAATGAAAAGACAACTCATAAATTTTGGTTTTGATTATTTTTTGAGAAATAATCCATCAATGCATTCCTCCCCCCCCCCTTTTCAATTAACTTTCCTTTTTTCATGTTTGATGTACTTTCCTCAGTTTAGAAAAAAAATTCTGGCACTTACTTTACAAAAACAAAACATATGGGCTTTATTACAGGAAATTATTACAAATGGATCTTTTTCACTAATATATGCCTAAGCTTATTTTTATTACCTTGAAAAATGCACTTAAAATTTAATTTCAGCTCCTAAGAATGCAACAGCAGTGGAACAATGACTAATAAAAGGCTAAACTAAAGGAGCTTGCTTCTGCAGGCAGACAAAGATAGACATTAAAGAAACACAGTGTTTCAAAACCAGAGGTTAAAAAACTATAGATTTGACTTGAGGTTACTCAATGTGGAGGTCAGGAAATTGTGGTCAGGGCATTGCAGAGTGGATGACAAATGTTCTTTGTGTGAGGGCAGTGCTGATCTAACCCCCAGCACTGGGTCCTGGTGGATGTCTGCGGCCACTGAGCAGGCAGCAGAAACAGGGATGGACTGGGCGATTCCAAAGGGTTTTGTGTAGAACCTGCAGTGTGGAGCAGTGGCTGGGAGGGGAATATTCCTCCCTGGGCAGCAGACTGTGGCTCCAACCCAGCTGGAGCAGGACATGCCTGGAGCAGCCTTCCTCCCCATGGATGTGTAGGGCACAGCAGTGTGGAGATACAGAGCATCCTCAGCCATAGCTCTCTGCTCCTCTCCAAGGGCTGCAGGAGCTGGGAAGATGCCCTGGGCTCACCCCTGAGCAGTGGTGCCTTTGGGTGGGCTGGGTGGTCTTGTGCTCCCACCAGGTCCACCAGCCATGGGAGGCTGAATGCCTGAAGCTGAAGCTGTGTTTTATAACCCTCATCTCTGGCTCCTTGTAGGTGCCAACCCTTGGCTGATCCCCTCTGTGTTCCCCTGGCTCTTTGCAGCAGTTTGCTAGTCCTTGGAATGGTGATGTGCCAAACACCTCGGTGCTTCTTGCCATGAGCTTCCCTTCCTGCTGGGGATGCCCACAAACCCACTGGAAAGCAGGAGCTGCAGGCATGGAATCACAGAGTGGTTTGGCTGGAAAGGGACTTCAGACACAATCCAGTTCCACCCCCCTGCCATGGGCAGGGACACCTTCCACTAGACCAGGTCCCTGCATCCCTTCCCAGTGCTCTCCCCTCATGCAGGAAACTGGGGCAGCCCGGAGCCAATGTTCCACAGGCTGTGTGCATCCACATCCTGCCCCTTTGGAGCAGCTCATCAATCTCCAACTGATCCATAAGCAAGGCTTTTAAAGCCTTCGTCAGCACTCAGGAATTATTTATGCTGAACTCTGGAATGATTTCTCTTTAATCAGCTCTTCATCTTTGATTACGGGTCTGAACCAAGGGAACTGTCTAGACTGGATTTAGTTTCTAGGGTGAAAAAAAGAAAAATTTGAGGTAGGGGAGGGAAGTGGTTGGGGAAGAAAATGTGTGTTTCCAATGAGCAGGAGGCAGGGGGGCTGGGAAAGCTGAGCAGCAGGGTGTTAAGATCTCCAGTAGTCAAAGGAAGGGATTGCTTTAGGCAAACTCTTTCCCACATGGAATATATAATGTCTAGACAATCAGTCTGGGTTTGCTTGGTAATTCTCTTAGGAAACCGTGACACAGAATTTATTTGCTTCTGTCACAGAAAAGCAGGTATTTGTTTCACTTTCTGGCTCTTAATTACCCTGAAGAATTCCCTATAAAACCCCAGGCATTTCCACTGTTTGTTAACAGTTTTAAAATGATGACAAATATCTGAAGCTGGAGGATTTTCCTCTCTCTCTCAGTGAGTGTGCTGAGCCTCGGCGATACAGCATCCTACTTGTCTCCAATCCAGCTGGGAGCACAGAGGAAATGCTTGTCTTTGGGAGGAACACCTATTCCCTGGCTCTCTCAGCCCATCCATCAGGTGGCCTTGCTCCTTTCACACCAAGCACAGAGCAATAGGTGAAAGAATCTCCTGGGAAAAATAAACAGGCAACTTCTGGATTGATATTTTTTTTCTCTTTTCCTTGTTACTTTTCTTTCTTTTCCCTGTTAATACCAAGCCATGTTCCCTCAAATGGCCAACTTTGAGAATCAGATTATTTGTTTCCCATTGAGCTGCAGACGATGGATGCAGTTTTCAGGAAGCTCTTGCTTATTTAGGGTCTGCAAATCTGCAGGACAGCCCAGGATGATGTCTCTGACCCCTTTGGCTTTACCAAAGAGGGAAAGTGTTGCCAGTCGGAAGGAAATTCTGCTCTGAGGATGCTCATGAGAACACAGCTGTGCTGTGGTGCTGCCCGGGGTGCCTGTGGTGCACATCTCACCACTGGGGAAGTTTCTCCTTGCAGGGCTTTTCTCCTTGCCAGTGCACATATCTGAAAACAGGGTTCTCCTTTCCCTCCAGGTCTGTCTTGTCGATTTTGCCATAAGTGAGCAAATAATTTCTGGCAATGGACAAAAACTGGGTGAAATGAGCGGGACATGCTTGGCTGGCTTGGTCAAACAGCCAGAGTGGAGTTGCAGGGTGTTGCCTAAGCAGTGATGAGATGTGACAGCAGCAGCCAGCCGAGGAGATCCCCAAATCCTGCAGGAATGTGCCCAGATGAACCAGCACTGGCAGTCTCGCTGGGACTGTGGAATCAGTTTCCATCCACTGTTTGTACAAAGGCTCTTGGAAAGCGTGGTTTTGAAAAGAAATTGTGTCTGCTTTTGTTCTGTGGAGAAATTGGCAACATGCAGCCCTGAAGGAGATAAAAAGTGTGGTTTGTCTTTTATTGAACTGTATTTGTCTGTATTTCTAATGTTGTCTGTATTTCTAATGAAGAGTCTGCTTGGAAATATCCCCAGATATGGATGGACCCAGAACTATAGCATATAGAGAAAAAAGCAGTGAGACACTGTTGGTTAATCTGCTATATCCATCTCTTATTCCAGGGTAATCAGTTACGAGTGCTGTCCTGGATATGAAAAAGTTCCTGGAGAAAAAGGCTGTCCAGCTGGTAAAAATATGTTTGACATCTTTTACACTTCTTAAAATTATACAGCTGCCTAGTAAAGGGAAATGTTAGAAAACTGCTCAAAGTGGATTTGATTTTTGCAATTTGTGCGCAATATTGCCATGAACAAGTCCAAAATGGACTCAGTGGAGCACCAGCCAAGGGTCAGATCAGCTCCAAAGCATGCTAAATGTTCCAGACAACTTAGAACCTTGGATATAATTGAACTTAATCAAGCATGGGAGGGCCATAGGGAACTACTTATTCCAGCAAGTAATATAGCTGTATTGGAAATGGAATGCAAAGGAATGATAGAGTAATAGACAGCTCTACCAATCTCTGCTCATTTTTATTTTTATAGAGTCACAGAACGGTTTGGGTTGGAAGGAACCTTAAAGATCATCTGGTTCCACCCCCCTGCCATGGGCAGGAACACGTTCCACTAGATCAGGTTTCTCCAAGCCCCTTCCTGCCTGGCCTCGAACATTTTGACAAGCAGGGGGTTAGCAAAATTGCATTTAGGAGAAAATGCAGTTGATACTGGGGGGGAATTAACTGGGTTTATTGAAGGAAGTAATATTCTGCTTTTGCTTTTGGAACACTTCCTTCTTCCACAATAGTCTGATGGCTCCCAGTTAACCTTGTGGGCTGGTGCAGGTGGTCAGTGGAGACTGAGACCAGCAGTGTCCAACACCAAGTCCCAAAAGCCTGAGTACAAACAGGATTGTGTGAAAGCAATCAACATCTCTGCTTGTCTCAAATCCCATCTGTATTAATCCAGAATAAGTCCATTCAAACTTGCAGAAATGCAGTAGATGCTGGATTATGCTGCTGTAATTGAGGGTGAGGCTGTCAGGCTGTGATTATTTATTATCTGATTAATGAACAGATACCAATCCCCTGATGTGCATTTCCCTGAGTGTTCTTCACCAGCAGCAATCCTCTAATTCAGCCAGAAAGATAAATGATGTTTTTTGGGAACTTAACCTTCTCTTCTTTCAGCTCTGCCACTTTCAAACATCTATGAAACCCTGGGAGTGGTTGGGTCTGCCACCACACAGCTCTACTCTGACCGCTCCAACCTAAGGCCAGAAATCGAAGGACCTGGAAGTTTTACAATTTTTGCTCCCAGTAATGAGGCCTGGGCATCCTTGTCTGCTGTAAGATAATTCCTCTGCTTTCTCCTCTTCCTCTGATTTTCCCTAGTGGTGATCCAGCTCTGTAGGGGTCTGGCAGAATAGACATAGTCCTGATAGAAAAGGACTGTGGATCTCCAAGATGGTTATCACTTTATTAGTCCATCAGCTCTGGAGCTTTGCTTCTGAAGGATCCCAGCACTAGAGAGATGTGGGTGTAGAAATCCCCTCATTCAGTTTTCCCTGCATGTTCCCATTAGAGATTGCAGTGAGACCTGCAGCAAGAAGCTTCCCATCCCTTTCTAGATTTTTTGTTGACCATTACATTGTCATTCTGGTTGTTCTCAATTTGCACCAATAGCAACTCCGAACTGGAGCCTCAGTAATTCCCACAGGAGTGTGTCCCACGCTCAATTAGATGTACATTTCCTTTACATTCCTTTGGATTTTCTCACTCTGTGTCTTGTGATATTTCCACTCCTGAAGTGGTCACTGCTGGTGCTCCCATCCCAGCTGAGCATCCCTGCGAACAAAAACAAGGAAACTACCTGGGCAGGGAGGGGGAATATTTTTGGGTCTCCCCACTGTGGAGTGCCTGTGTCCCAAATCTGCCCCAGCAGAGCCCCTTGCAGGGATGATGCTGTTGGGAAAGGTCTTTTGGTGTATTTGTCAGTGTCCCTGTTGCCTTACTGCTCATCTCAATGCAATGATCCCTCTGTCTGCCAAGGATCAAGGGTGTCAGAGCTGTTAGCTGCTTTTGCAAGGCAAAAGATAAAGAGATAAGAAAGTTGAGCTCTTAATTGGCACAGATGGCATGAGGTTGAATGAATCATTTAATATTCATGCCCACACCCCCACCTTGGATTCACCCTGGGTGCAGCCAGACCTCCTGGCCTTCTCCAACAGCTGCTTAATTGCACTCAGTACTGAAAGACTGATTTTTCTGCTTTTCAGGAAACTCTGGATTCCTTAGTCAGTAACGTGAACATTGAGCTGCTCAATGCCCTGCGCTACCACATGGTGGACAAAAGGGTCCTCACAGATGATCTGAAACATGGCACCACACTGAACTCCATGTACCAGAACCTGCCCATCCAGATTCACCACTATCCCAATGGGGTAAGGCATTCACAGAGCCACGGTGGGTCAGGTTGGAAGGGATCCCAGTGGGGTCCTCTGGTCCAACCTCCCTGCTCAAGCAGGGTTGTCCCAGAGCACATGGGTTGTGTCCAGATGGTTCTGAGATATTTCCAGGGAGGGAGACCCCACACCCTCTCTGGGCAGCCTGTTCCAGTGCTTGGTCACCTGCAGTACAGAAGTTCTTCCTCATATTAAACTTACCCAGAACAGGCTTGATTTTTGTCTGCCTTGCAGCTCCTACACTGTCCTTGGACCTCCAGGACTCTGTAATGCTTAGGTTGACAACTATTGATTTAAGATACATATTTTGAAGGAGTTTGAAAATAATATTTATGAGTAGATGGTTTCCTCAATGCTGTTTCAAGGCAGTTGCCCATGTTGCTGTGTAACTTTGCTTGCCCAAGTATTCGTTCTGGCTTATTTTCTTAGTCTTGATGATTGAGGGTAGACAAAACCACTGATGATTTTCAAAGCTCTCTAAATATGGAATGTTTCCAACAGTCTTGATAGAATGATCTCTCCTTTTGGTGTGTTTTTAAGGAAATCACATTTCTGCTCTTGCTGATTCAATAAAATGCTCACTGTGTTTGAAATAGAAATAGAAAAGTAGCAGAGGCTGCTTTTCCTTCTGGTTTTCATGCATGTACCACCCTGTGGCTCTTCCCCTGTGCAGATTGTGACTGTGAACTGTGCCAGGCTGCTGAAAGCTGACCATCATGCCACCAATGGGGTGGTCCATGTCATCGACAAAGTCATTGCCACCACTACCAACACCATCCAGCAGATCATCGAGACTGAGGACAGCCTGGAAACCCTGAGGGTGAGTCAACACACGGGTGCTGCAGGTCTCCTTAAGGATGCTCAGACATCCCAATCCCAGGGAATTGTCCTGAAGAGCTTTGCCAGTGTCTCTAGGGGCTGTGATCTTAGAGCTGCTGATGAAATGTTTCTACCAACGTGGCTCCTTTTGCTTTAGGAAGAGAAATGTTTGCTATCAATGCAAATAGGGTTTTATGGCAATAATTGTCCCCCTTCTGTGGCTGCTCAGAAAAAAGGTAGACTGAGTCTGTCTCCTCACTCTTGTAAGGGAGTCTTAGCCTTAGGAGATATTAACTGTTCCAATTTGATGTGTCCTGATTTATTTGCCAAGTTAAGGCACAGCTCAAAGTGTACAGGGGGTTTGCAGTTAGCCAGCTGTGGGTTCTGATCTGAGTTATTCACTGGAACTACTGTGACCCTTTCCAGGCATATCTGGCTATTCAAACTAGCTCTCAGTCTTGCCAAAAAAAAAGGGCTCTTGTACTCAAATTTCTGGAACAGCAGAGAATCATGGGGTTGGGTCAGTTTTATAAAGGGACCAAAGTGCTGAAAGAAGCTATTTTTTTGTAAGTCCTCTGAAATTATAAAAGCCTTAAGTCTGGCTCTTAGTGTGTGCCTGGACAAAGTTTCTGACCTTTGTATCCTGGCTGAATGTGTTTTATCCTCTCTCCCTGTTTCTCCGAAGGCTGCTGTGGCTGCATCTGACCTCAACAGCTTGCTGGAAAGCGAAGGGCAATACACCCTCCTGGCTCCGACCAACGAAGCCTTTGAGAAGATCCCACGAGAAACACTGAACAGGATCCTGGGAGACCCAGAAGCCCTGAGGGGTAAGTGCTTGTTTAGTCAGTCCACTGGGAGGCTGGGGAGTATTTTCCAGTTCTTCTAAATTTTTTCTCAAGGACATCTCGACATCTCAACATCTCCTTGATATACTCTGACAACAGCTACAGTAAACAGAGGTGACAGAGTCCATCTTTCTTGACTGGACAGCCCAGAGCCCTTTGGTTGTAGATGTGTAGATGTGGCAGAGAGAGTGACATCCAGATATGGAGAAGGGAGCTGAAGCAGTCCCTCTTCTGGGTTTTCTTTTAGCACTTTATGTGGTGGTGATTTCTATTGATCCAGCAAGATGCAAGAAAAGCAGCATCTAATTAGTATAACTTCCCCTGACAAATGAGTCGAATACCCATATGAAGCCTTTTGAAGTTGGTAAAGGTGTATAAAAAATGACTCTTTTTAGGCATTTTGTTTCCCAGGCTGTGGAATTAAAATCAGCACAATTTAAAATGACTGTATGTTACGAGTACACCCTGGCCATTGATCAGGATCCCTGAAAGCTGCAATACTTTCACAGCTGGTTTTTGCAGCTCACTGAGACACTTGCCTCTCTCACAGACCTGCTGAACCATCACATCCTGAAGTCAGCCATGTGTGCTGAGGCCATCATTGCTGGGCTGACCATGGAGACTCTGGAAGGAACCACCTTGGATGTGGGCTGCAGTGGGGAAGAGCTGACCCTCAACGGGAAACCCATCATTGCCAACAAGGATGTCCTGGCAACCAATGGCGTTGTACATTTTGTTAATGAGCTGCTGATCCCAGACTCAGGTACTGCCTGTCCTTCTGCTGCCTTCCTTTGGTCTATTTTGCCAAGGAAATACTGGATTTAGAGGGCACAGTGATGAGTGGGTAGCCTTTAATGCAAGATTACTATGTGGTGCTTTTCTTTTCAGCTAAGACTCTGTTTGAGTTGGCACAAGAATCTGAAGTTTCCAAGTCTACAGACCTTTTCAGACAAGCTGGTCTCAGTTCTCATCTAACTGGCAGTGAGCAAGTGACCCTCCTTGCCCCAGTGAATGATGTGTTCAAAGGTAAACCAGGGATTAAACCCCCTTCTGCCATAAGTTTGGGCCACAGATCTCTTTCAAACAGCCTTCAGCTATGTTTCAGTGCACAAGTATGCAAATCCTCTCTCAAATGCCTCAAGGCAGTTACATCTAGCTTTACACCTTAAAACTGATGTGGGTAATACTCTGTATTTGAATGGTTTTTAGTGCCTCAATCATCATTCTAAATGAATCACTGGTTCTTTCCTTACCTCTTGCTGCAGATGGACTGCCTGTTATTGACAGCAACATGAGAAACTTGCTTCTGAACCACATTGTTAAAGACCAGCTCTCCTCTAAATATCTGTATCATGGACAGAAACTGCAGACCCTGGGGGACAAGGAACTGAGGGTTTTTGTGTACCGCAATGTGAGTCCTTCCTGGCGCTGTGCTCCATGTTGCTGAATGATGCTCAGAGTAAAAAGTGGACATGAGCAACATGGAAAGCATCAAAATCTCTCTTTTGAAGCATACCCTAATGAAGTCTTTTGTTCTGTGATTGTGTTTGCAGAACCTTTGCATTGAAAACGCCTGCATTGCTGCCCATGATAAGAAGGGAAGGTTTGGGACCCTGTTCAGCGTGGACAAAATGCTGACTCCCCCAACGGGCTCAGTGATGGATGTTCTCAAGGCAGACCATCGCTTCAGGTGACCTTTCTGCTCTTCCCAAGTGCCAGATAGGAGCAGAGGAGCTGCCAAGGCAGTTTCTATTTGTTATGGGTTGTAGTCATAACAATGTATATGTTTTTTTAGTATAGAAAGATCATCCAAAACCATGGTCTCCCTAAATTACAGGGAGTGAAACTTCAAATAACCCTCACTCAACTGTGGGCCAAGAGTGTGTGGTTCTCTTAATACCATAAGAATCTGACTCTGAAGCCATCTCTGCCCATCAGATCCACTGTGTCCAGAGCTCTCTGTCTCCCCACACCATTTGGTCCCCACGGAGTCAGCACTCCCAGGTTCCTTTGCCATTTCCCAGATGTTCTGGTTGGACCTCACAGGCTCATTTCCTCCCTAATCAACATTTTGGTTATTTTATTTGCTGGACCTCAGCAAGATTTCACAATTAGAACTTCCCATCTCTCTCCTGAGCCCAGTATGCAGCTGACCAGTGAAGCAGTCCAGCAGTGGAGCATTTGATGCATGTTTGTTTTGCAGCACGTTGGTGGCTGCAATCCAGTCTGCAGGTCTGACAGAGAACCTGAACAGGCCGGGAACCTTCACGGTGTTTGCTCCGACAAACGAAGCTTTCCGAGCCATGCCCCAGGGGGAGCTCAACAAACTGATGGGTGAGCATCTCTAGAGCATTTAGGTGTCCAGCTGCTGGGTGTGACTGCTGTGATAATGGGAGGAATGGCCAGCTTTCTCTGCTCTATCTCATTCTTTGGTTCTGTCTGTTGAAAGCTTCCTATCCAATGGGTTTGCATAAGCAGAAAGCTGAGGATGCACATAGTGGTACTGAATTCCCCAGGTGGGGTTTATACTGCCTTTGTTCCTGGAAGACATGTGTGTAGTGTGTCACAAGCTCACTATGGCTTTTAATTTGGCTGTGCTGGTGGTGTAAGCAAAATAACTCCCAGATGTTTCTAAAGGAACCAATGAGGTCTCTGCCTTTTTTGAGGATGAAAGAAGTGAGAATGTGACTCTTGACCACACAGGATCAGGGTGTCTTAAGTAAGTTTTGCAAAGAGAAGGCATGATCCACACACAGCCTCAAGTTACACAGTATGAAATTTAAGTAATAAAAGGCTGGGGCTGTTTCTCCTACATGTACACGGACAAAGCAGGAGGTCCAGTCTAATCCTGGGAAGGCAACAAATGTTCCATTCTAGCTCAGACAAAGACCAGTATCCTGAAAAGCAAAGGCATGCAGGCTGGGTGTGGAAAAAAGCATGGGAATGTTTAACAACTCCCTTCTGGATAAGTAGCATGATCTTTTATTTTGTTCATGTTGAAAACTGCTTGTGGTTGGAAACAATGTCAGGTATTTGAATGTACTGTCTTCTTGTCGTTAAAACCTAGCCAAGCATTGACATCATAATCTGGGAAGCATCTGCCCATGGTAGCTAGTTATCCTTTTAAGTGCAGGGATGAGGAACCAGTAGTATCAGTCCAGTCTTACACTTCATATATAAATATTTCAGAAGTGTGTTGCAGCCATTGTAAATGGCTGCAGGAATGAAGATTCCCAGATGCAGACACTTCAGATGTTCTTTTCTCACACAAATGTTTAGCTTATGCCTCTGATGAAGAAGTGGATTGTGCTGGTGAGGATGTGCAGAGTGAACTGTGGCCACCCTGGGGAAACCAAAATGGAAAAAAGTCTGCATACAGTGATTGAAAGAATTGAAGTGTTCTCTTTGCTGAGGGAGCTATTCTGGTGTTGTAGATGGAGGTCACCTTTGCACTGGCTGTCTGTAGGGCTTGTCAATGAGCCTGTCTGTCTGTGGGGCTTGTCAGTCACCCTGCCTCAGAAGAAGGTGGAGAAGTGCTGTTGGCCTGCACTGGGCACATCACCACCTCTTCTGGAAAAGAGATGGTGCAGGGAAAGCACTTTACTGTCCTAAAATCTGTTTCAAAGCACAGCTGTATGAGTAGAGACTCAGTGGGGTGGGATCAGGGCATCAATCTGTGGGACATTAGTGTCATTTCTCCTGCGCTTTTCCCCTTCTGACGCAGCTGTGAGGATTATTGCCAAATGACAGTGTCCTTGGTGACATTTGAAAATACCAGAATGCCCTGTCTGCTTCCTTATTTCACATGGGTCTTTCCCCACCCCATCCCAGACTTCCTTGGGAAGTGAAAGCAGCAAGAGAAGCAGGTTCAGGCTGTGCACAGAGAGAGAATGAGGGATGGAAACCCAGGAAAGAGAGAATTCATGTGTAGGACAGGCTTGGCAGGTACCAAGGTGGGACATTGGGAGAGTGTCCTTCTGTACTCGTTGGGATCCTGACCTGTATGGGCAGGAATGGCCTCAATGCCCTAACCAGGCCTTTCTGCCTGTTTTTGGGGTTTTTTTTCTTTTTGTTTATTTGTTTGTTTTTTCAATTGTCCATTGTTTCTTTGCACTTTCAGGAAATTATGGCATTTTCCATGCATTTCCATTCCAGCACATGGAATATGGGAAGTGAGTGCTGATGCTGGTTTTGCAAATGTAAACATTTTCTTCCCCCAGGTAATGCCAAGGAGCTTGCCAACATCCTCAAGTTCCACGTGGCTGACGAGATCCTGGTGAGCGGCGCTGTCACTGCCCTGGTGAGGCTCAAGTCCATGCAGGGAGATAAACTGGAAGTCAGCATGGTGAGTCACATCCAACAGGGTTCTGTGGTCAGCAGGGCTGTCCAAGTCAAGGATTAAAGCTTGTCTGTGCTCATGTGGATGTGGCAACATCTCCTGAAGGTCTGCACAGTCCCACCAGTGTTCTCTGGGCTGTAGCAGAGGGACTGTTGCCATGTGTTCAATCCAACAAGCTGGAAGAATGAAATGTGGTTTGCTTCAGCTTTCTCCCCAGAAGACCAGTTGTGAATGATTTCCAGGAGCTGCTATAAATTTAACCCTGAGTCATGGAGGGGAAAGCATAAATAAATGAAATGAATAGCTTGTTCAGCTAACATATCTCTTTTTGTGAAAAGAAAATGATCTCTGCATGGGCTCCCTTGGCACAGCAGGATTTATTTAGATATATTATTTCATTTCACAAACTCTACACTACATTAAGAGAATGTTGGATCCCATATTGAGGGGAAAAAAAACATTTCTGAGAAGAAGTAACCATGGCCCACTCTATGCATAAGAAAACACAGGACAAAAGTGGAAGAGACAGTGTTTCCAGATGCACTGAATTGGTCAATGTGCAGGCTAGACCATTCCTGTGTCCAGTCCTGCTCTGCCCTCTCCTGATCCCATGCCCACAGCCATCCCCCTGGCAGTTGCTGGTGGATGTTCTGCTGCTGTGGACAGCCAGCGTTCCCAGCCAGTGCACCAAGGAAGTACAAAGCCTGCCAGCTATTCCAGGACAAACTGCTCAGACTGTAATTTGTTTTTATATTCTCCTTAATTGGCAAGAGGAATGAAAATGCCTTCAGCCATCAAGTAAATGAATGAATGCTAAGTCAGGGCTTTTTTTTAATAACATTGGAAATTACAGAAGTTTCTCATCCTCTACTTTTTTTTTTTTTTTTTTTTTTTACTGGGCAGAAAAACAATGTAATACATGTCAACAAGGAGCCTGTAGCAGAAAGCGATATCATGGCCACAAATGGTGTCATTTATGCTGTGAACTCTGTCTTACAGCCACAGGGTAGGTCCATGGTGAGAAATGTCCAGAACAACCTTGTTACAGCAAACTGCTTTGGTAGGGACTGGGAATACAGGGCAATGGCTTCACTTTGGGGAGGATGACTAGTCTGTTGTGGGATTTTCAACAGAAAATAGTGGAAGGAAGCAGCCTGCCTGCTCTGATGAGTATTTCAATGCTCTCAATGTTCCACCCTTAGCTTCAAGGCCACAAGAAAGAGGTGATGAGCCTGCAGATCCCGCGTTAGAAATCTTCAAACAGGCATCTGCGTTATCCAAGGTAAAAGGGAAAAAATTCTCACTGTAAAACTGCCAAAATCACATTTTGGTCATAATGATTGGAAGATAATGTCACATTCACATGGTGACTCCCAAGAAAAGTGAGCATATGTGTTTCATGGAACAATCCATCCTCTCTTCTTGCATGATTTAATTATATAAGAAATACACTTTGCAACACAAAGCCTCAGTTTGCAGCACACTAAATGTAACCTTGGCATGGTCCTATAGATATGTCAGCTTCCATTAATGAAGAGTCACTCATCCCTAGTTTTTGGAGAATAAGGATAAATATATTGACATGCAAACTGTTCTCATGGCTGTTGAGTTTTTTTGCATTCATGCAAACCCTGTGCTTTCTTTCCATGCAGGTTTCTCAGAGGAATCCTCGACTAGGTAAAACAACTCCTCCAGCTCATTTCTAATTCCCATTGTGCATCCCTGACCCCTAAAGAGGGGTTTCTCCTGTTCTCTTGCTCTTGCCCACCCACCTTGCTCTTGTCCTTGGCAGCGCCTGTCTACTCCCGGATACTGGCGAGGATGAAGGAGAACTCAGGTGGATTCTGAGCCCATCGTGAGCAACCACCAACCAGGGCCTCCAGCCCATCTGCTCCAGCTGACAGCTAAAGAGAAGGACAGAATCATTTTTAAAAACCAAATATCACCCTTAAATTTATTTTTGTTTGCAACAAAATGGATAGGAAAAATGAAAAGCCATATATATATGTGTATATATTTTTAAGACCATTTTTATTTGGTTTTGACCCACAAGTTCCCAGACTGAGGAAATGTTTTGAGGTTTTTTTGTTTGTTTTGTTTCATTTTTGGTTTGTTTCTTTTTTAATAAAAATTATTCACTGATTTTCGGTTTTAAACATACCCCATTTTGGGCTTGATAAGTACATCCAAGGGCTGGTGCCTTTTTTTGTAAAAAAAACATGTCCTTCTTCCCTTGGATTTTAAAAGTCATCCATGAAATTCTGAATCAAAGGCTTTTAACAAAATTCTCCTTTTTGACATTGAGAAAATTGCATAGTTATAAGCTATGGTTTGAAATGTTCTCTTTTTTTTAACTTTTTTTTTTAATGCCTATGGTTTATAACTGTGCTGTGTTTTGTTCATGAGATTTGAAATGAGATTTCTCCCTGGCTGAAGCCTTCCAGTAAAAAAAAAAGATTCATTTTTAATAATGGTTGTTTTTTAATAAAAATTAAAAATAAAATCAAAAATATAAATATGAAAAGTGATGACAATGCTTGGTTGGGCTTTTGTTTGGTTAGAATTCCCTGATGGCACCAGGTTGTCAAACCTGAAATCCCACATGCTCGGAGTCATCTGCATAACTCAAACGTGTGAAAAATATCCAGATCTACTTTTATTTCTCTTCCTCACCCCCCTTCCATCTCCTATTTCTTTATTATTTTTCTGGCATGGTGCAGTCCTGGTATTTAAGCCTGAGGAGGTGAAGGGGAACATTTTGAGCCACCTATTCCCAGCAGAATAATTGTATTGGGGGATTGGCTTCTGGGGGAGGCTGAAAAGCCTCAAATTCCCTCAAAAGCCTGAGAAAGAGGGAAAGCTACCATAAATCTTGCTCTCTTGTAGCATGCACAAGTGTAAGGACTTTTTTTTTTGCTTTGCTGTTTGGTTTTTTTTCTTTTCCTTAATGCTTCATAGTCAAGGGATATAAAATAGTTCACTTACAATTTTCAAAAGTGTAAAATAGATCTGTTTCTCATCTAGGCGAGTGCCCCTTGCTTATACATTCTTGGGGGTTTGGCCTGATGATTAATTAATTCTTTTGTTGCAAAATGAAGCCACTTGAGCAGACAAGGGTAGGGGAAACTGCTTCGATGAGCTTAAAAACCATGAGTAGTCTCATCTGCTGAGAAAGCAGTTTTCATCTCTTGGGAATACAGCCCTGGCTTTTCACTGCATGGTTCCAGGGCAGGTATTTGGACAGGTGGTGATGGTCTCCTTTGTGCTTTCCACCTGGCCTGGCTTAGCTAGGCTTGCTCTGAGGGGGGTCACCAGGTTTATGAGTCCCAGCAGTGGATAGAAGTGCATTATCCTTCCAATCCAAATCCCTCTTGGCTCTCTCCCATTCCTCATTCTCCCTGGTCCTTTGGCAATGCTCCCTCCCTCACTCCTCCTGCTGCCTGCTGCACAATCTGAGCTGCTGTGGGGTGCCAGCAGCTCCCCACAGGGCTCTGCATGGGGAGGCTGCTGTCCCTGTTGTGTTGGCTCTGTCATTTCCCTGGGATCCTACACCCTGGGAAGCCATCACAGGGTGCCTTCCCACAGGCTGGCTGCTTGGCAGCCCCCCAGGGTTTTGGTGTCTCCAGATTACAGCTCATGTTGATGGAAACTCTAGAGTTCCTAATTCCCTCCCTTTCCCGGCTCTGAGTTGGTTTCTCACCCCTCTGTTCAGGGAGGGGTGCACAGATGGGTTTGATCAGTGGCACTGGTTGAGCTTGAGTTGATCAGCAGGAACTGTATCCCTTGCTCTGATTCAGCTCTGGGGATGTTTTTCCCCATGCATGTTCATCACTGTGCCTTATCCCATGGAGTGAGGGTGGGTGCTGCCTGCCATTCCACCAAGGGGAGCAAGATGTAAAATGCTTCAGCCTTCAAGGGGTGCCCAGGGATGAAGCAAGAAGAGAGCAGCTGAAAGATGGGGAAATGAGGAGTGCTGAGATGATAGGAATAAAAACTTATCTGTCATTTTCTATAGAAATATTTCTGAGTATTTTTTTAATGACAAAAGGTGGAACTGAAAGGAAGAAGGAAGTTGCTGGTGATGAGGCAAAACATAACTTCCCTGGGGAAGTGCTGGCTGAGGGGCAGAGATCTCCCATGAGCCCAGCTGGGTGTGGTAACCTGAGGGATGTTCCAGCCAAGGGCTGTGGTGGGATGGAGGAGTTGGAGCACCACTGGGTATCTATTCCATCCCACAGCTGCAGGAGTCTTCAGTCAGCAGCACTCAGCGAAGGCAAGAAGCAAAACCTGATTCAGAAACTGCTGAGTGAGGGTCTGGGCAGCTGCAGAGTCCCTGGGGCAGCCTTGGGATGAGCAGCATTTAGGATAAGCCTTCTTGTGGCAAACAGCACTGGGGTGTTCAGCACAGAGCCATATTACACTGGGGGGTTCTGGTTTCTCAGTGTTGTCAGAGAATTTCCACATGAAACCCAGCGTGTGGTTCTGCAGCACCATGAGCTTGAACCAGGTCTGTGCTCCACAGGAACTCCTTCAGGACTGGGGCAAAAAGAGTAAACTGAGAGCAGATAAAAGCCTTTAGAGGAGAATCTTGCTTTTTCCCTCCTTAGGAGTCAAGAGTGTTTTTCTATTGAAAATTTGCAGGCATGTGCAGCTGCCCTTGTTTACTTTTGTAGAATACTGATTCCTTCATTCGCAGCAGCTCCAGTTCAGCAAAATAATTAAATTCATGCAGAAATCCATTTAGGAAAAATACAGCTTTTAAGTGCATGCTGCAAGTCCTGAAATGATGCCACCATGGCTGGGCTGCTGCTCGTGGGCCACTCCTGTGCCAGTGGAGACCCAATGCTCTCTGGGGCTGGAGCAGAGAACAGAAAGTAGTGCCTCTGCAGGGCTGGAAAAGCAAATGTTGACTGCAAAATGCTGTTTTGGGAAGCTTCATGTGGTGGTTTTGCTCATTTACATCTTGACACATGAACCAGAGGTGCTCTTCTTCTAGAGAATTCTTTTACTTTCTGCCTGCCTTGTGCAAAGATATTTAAGGGAAGAGGAAAAGCAGCGCAGAGCTTTGTCCCAAGGGAGATCTCACATGCAGGGCTGTAGTGGAGAACACGTGCTGCCCCAGTGCCATGGGGATCTCAGTGTGCTTGGCTGATAGAGGAGCTCTGGAGCTGAGCTGCCCAGGGCTGGTGGGAGAGCCAGGCTGGGAGGGCTGTGGGGTGGGCTGGGGCAGCTCCCTGTGCCTGGGTGTGAGAACAGACACAGTCCTGTGTCAAAGGCCAGGCAGAGGCTTGAACGAGCCAAGGCATCACAGCCAGATGTGCTGCAGGAGGATGACCCCTGGAAGGGTCACCTGAGCTGGGTGAAGCCACCCACAGGCCGTCACTGAAAAAGTCTACTGCTGTTTTTCTGCTGTAGGGAAATTCCTGTTTCCACACGTGATTTATTGGAAAGTTGTTAGCTGCTGTCCCAGGCGGAGCAAAGGAAAAACTAAGGGTAATATTAGTGCTGGTGAAAGATGGTCTTGAAGGAGCAGTTGGGATTAGAGGTATTCAGCTGTGGCTCAGGCAATTCTTGCATTATTTTGTTTTTCTTTTGAGTCCTTTTTGGAGACACATTTAAGAGATTTTGCAGAAACCTGTAAATTCTCCAAAGAAAAATACTTAGGAAGACTTTCTTTCCAACAGTGAATGATCCCTTACTGTTTTATAATACTTTTATGATCAAACACTCAAAAGCTCAGCACTTTTCCTAGGAGAAGTCATTTGGTGCAGGAGCAGAGGGTTGTCAGTGTCTGGTGAGCTATGCACTGTGCCACATGAAGGCATCACCTGCTAAGGGAGAAAATCTAAGGATTTGTTTTCACCTCCTGGAAAGGAAGGTGACAGGAAAGGTTGGTTTGCTGGGTGATGCCATTCATGATACACTGAAAAGTTCTTTACAGAATGGCCATGGGCTGGCCTGGGCACATCTGTCCTACTACAATCACCCTTGACTTTTCTGCAGCTTTTCAGGGGGCTTGGCTGCCTCTGGCTTTTGACCTCTCTTCTTTCTCTGTTCAGCTTTTCCAAGGGGACTTCATCTGACTTCGGAAGTCACACATTTCTTTCACATGCAGCTTGTGCATCAAGCCCTATTAGCTTGCAAATGCAAAACTCATTTTACTTTAATTGCAACTTCTGGGAGAAGAATCTCCCATTTGGAAAATAATTTTGCAGGAGCTGGAGGCCTTCTCATGGCATTTGTTAAATTTTGTAGAGGCAGGAGGATGAATTCCTGGATTCCAGGATTTCTACCAGTGTTGTTGTGTCGCTTTTCCAGCTCTCTACCTTTGTTTCAAACTTGCAACTGGGATAAATGACCTTTCTCAGTGATCTTTCAGTGGAAATCCCAGATAATCCCCAAGTATTACAGTACTGTCTTTGTACATGTAGCACTTGGGAAGCTACCAACCTCCATGAAGGAAGAGACAGAGGATTACTCTGAAGAAAGGTCAAGTATCATGATGACCATGACAGCAGTGATGAATTTGTAATTTAGGCTGTTTTTTTAACAAGAGTCTGGAGACACATCCATTTGCTGGAAGCTGTAGGCATCCTAACCCCTGTGCTCAGCACAAGTGTGTTTCCTACCAATGTGTTTGTGCTCTGGGCACCACACAGGCTCATGTGGTGATGTGGCTTCCAGCTTGCAGTTGGCATCTCCAAGTTCAGGATGTGTGACTGGACCAAGCCTGACTACACCTGGCCCTACCCATAGCCAGACAACAAATCCTTGCCCTTCCTACCACCCAGAGCACAAAGTTCTCAGACAGAAATATTGACAGCTTGTCCCTGACAATGGCACACCCATCGTGGCCTAGGGGAGGTGTCCCTGCCTGTGACAGGGGGTTTGGAACTGCATGATCTTGAAGGTCCCTTCCAACCCAAACCATTCAGTGATTCCTGCCCTGGAAGCTGAAGGGACCAGGTTTTGCAATCGTGGCTCACATTAGTGGCAGTGCCACACCCCGGCATCGCCCCGCGGACGTGCGCTGGCACCAGTGAGGGACTAAAGAGCACAAGTGGCTGGTTCCTTCCCTCAGCTCGTAACTAAAGAGCAGGACAAAGTGGAATAAACAAAGCCAAGCTGCAGAGTTGTCACGCAAAGCAAGGGGAACTGAGGAGCATCAGCAGAAAGTGCTGCAGCACTGCACCATCTGTGAGCACTTGAGGCTCAGGAAATGCTGCTCTTTAAGGAGTTCGTGGTGCTGCTGCACCGGAAACAGGCTGGGGGTGAGGCTGTGCCATTCTGCCTTTTATTTGCTCAGCACATTTTGCCTCTTTTTACGTAAAATCAGCAAATGAGGAACTTAAAGTCACTTCTCCCATAAAAGCTTTTTACTGCAGAATTGTTTATGGGCTTTCTTCTTCTGGGCTGCCCCTACCTTACATTCCTGCTGGTGTTAATCCTGAAATGTAGGTGAACTGTAATAAAATGACCTGTGCCCCAAAGTTTTTTGAAGCTACAGAGACCTTGAGTTAAGGACCCAAAAGATGGGACACTGAGCTTAATCAGCACAAAAATCCTGAGTCTAAGGAGATGTTGAGACGTTTGGAGGCTTTATTTTGTTAAGGATCAGATCAGATCATATTCGAGGCTATTTAAAATAGATGGGAAGAAATTTGCCTTGGGAAGCCCTGAAGTAAGGAACAGTAACCTGCCTGTGGTTCAGCAGAGCTGAATGCTTCAGACAGCTGTGGTCAGACCTACCTGAGAAACCAAAGCCTTGTCTTCACCTGGGCTTTTCCTTCTGCCCTTCACTCTGACTTGCTGATCTTTAGCTCATATTAATGAAAACCTGGGAGAACTGAGGTTGGTGTGCCAGGGAGAGGATGCCATGCTGGGATTTTTGGTTCTGACAGGCAGGGAGGGATGCTTTGCTTGGAGAATTTTCTGCACTGCCCAACCTGGGGATGCCTGAGGGCACTGGGGTGAGGGAAGCACAATGAGCAGTGCTCAGAGTAGGTGGTCCCAGGCCTGCTGACCAAATGTTCCTCCCTAGCTACTGCATTTGGATAGCACAAGCAAGTGATTTCACTTTCCTGTTTGAAAACAGACCCCCTGAAGCTGGGCTGCTGGCTGCTAACACTCTCCTTGCAGCACACACAGCTCACCCAGAGCAGCCCCTCTCCTCCCAGGGGTCACCTTGGATCCTGCCTGGGACTGAGGGACTGCACAGCCCCATCACTCACTGCTTAATTGTAACCAGATTTCCCTAGAAATGTCTGCTGAAATATTTATAAATATTATAGCCAGCAGCTGCTGATGCCAAACAGGAAATTTTAAGCTGAACAAACTTTTCCACGTTTCTAAGTGGGGAAAGTAAACTGTAGCTAAGATCAGTATTTAAAGAGAAAAAAAAAGTCTAAATAGCAACAGGCTTCCAGTGTTCCATATCCTGAGGGAAGTTCATGGTTTCTTGAAGTCTCAGTTCTTTCAGCCAGACCATTTTCTATCTGCATAGAAGCAGTATGTCTGCACAGTGATATAGGAGGTGGCTTTAAAGAAGAAAATTAGATTATATTTCAACAAAGATGTGGATAAAATAATTTCAAGGGAAAAAAATAAGAATGCAAAACTTTAAAGAAAACCAGTGAGCCAGGGATGGGGCTGGTGGGGGCAGTGCCCACATGAGGGAATAGAGCCCTGTGTTATCTTGCACTTTGTGCTTGGGCTTTCCCTTCTTTCCCCCCTCCCCACCTCAACTCCTTTTCTAGGACTTTCTTCTTCCTGCTCATTCATTACTTGGTGTTGAGACAATATTTTTGAGCAGTAAAACATGGAAAAAATGTAACACTAAATCTTTGTGGAATTATCTGTTTTAAACAACTTCTGCCATTTATGAATTCATTAAACATAACTTCAGGCAAAAAGCCTTATTAGGCTTTTAAAACCTGATTCATGTCATTTCCTAGTCAATGATATTGAAATAGAGTTGGAATAAAGTAAATGTCCTCAGTGTGCCTATAAAATCTGAAATTGTATTCTTCAGTTCAAGTATCTTCTAAATGAAGTGCAGATCAAAAACCTTGAGTCTTCTGAAGAATAAATCATCCAAATAACACAGTTGCTACACCCCACTATTGCCTCCATATACAGTTATTTTTAATCTTTTTTTTTCAATTAAATTCTGTTCACTGGAGTACCTCAGTGGAAAGAGAAGAGCTTTCAGATGCTGAGAATTTGTTTGTTTGGTTTTAACTTCTGACTGTTGGTAGCAAATCCTTATTCACTTTCTCTGTGTGTTAATTTTCTTAGAAGCAGGTCAATGGTGCATGGTGAGCTCTGGAGCATAGGCTGAATTGCATTGCACCCTCTGGATGGGTTTTGATGAGCAGAATCCATTTAAGAGGCGAAAAGATTGCACAAGGAAATGAAGTTTTAAGGATTCTTGTAAATTTTAGAGACTAATAGTAGTAAGATCTCAGGAAGCCTTTATTGCAATTTAAAGTGTGGAGTTCAGCAGCAAATTTATTCATGGCTTTTCTACTTGAATGGACTTGTTGTAATTCTGGGTGGGAAATAAAGCACCCAGATGGGCATCCCTGTGAGCACTTGAGTTTATGTTGGAACTGTGATGAAGGAAGGTCTCAGCCTGGTGTGGGATGAAGGGGAGTGTTGCTGGCTGAGCAGAGACATCGAAGGTGCTCAGAGGTCCCTGCCAGCTTCCTTGGGAATGTGGTGTGCTACATTCCCAGCTCACCATGCAGAAATTCATGACATGAGAAAACTGCAGGAGTTGTTTCATAGCTAAAATCCTGGTTGACTGTTCAGCTTTTAGGGTTGGTCTTTCTTGCTTGTTACCCAGGCACCCTGAAGGATGCACATGGGGCCAAAGGAAGGCTCAGTCTCCATCCTTGCAGGCAGGTGGTATCAGCAGTAACCCTGCCTGTGCTTTCCCCATGCATGACTGAAAACATCCCTTTGCCATTACTCTTCCATGCTGTCACATACAGATACTATGGAGAAAACAAAGTGGAATTTTTCTTCAGCTGGAAAGGTGGAGACCTTTGGACAGAATCCCCAGAAATGTTCTCAATCACAAGGGTTTTCAACAGGACACCTCATTCACTTGCCACCACAGAGGCAATCCTCAAGCTCCCTTGAATGCTATATCTCTCTCAGGGCAGAGGTTTGCCAAGCTATAGTTTGTCATGCTTCAGTGACGTTTCCCTTGGGAATTGTTCAGAAGTGTTTGTCCTGTTGTGGAAAATATCTATCCTAAACCTTAAATCACCTGCAGCAGGTGAGAAGCAGGTGACTTCTGCTCTCAAATCCTGGCTGAGTACACACATGATGTACAGACTCCATAGCAGCTCCCTGGAGCTGCAGCACCCTCCTGCCATACCCTTTAAAGTGTCACTGGGTTTTCCTTTCCCTGCTTGACAGGAGGGACCAGGATAGGCATGACAGAGCATGAGTCATGAATTCTCCATGTTTTGGTATTTGGAACAAGTTCCTGAGTCTAATTTAAACCAGACACTTGGTGCAAAAGAAACATGGCTCTGAGCCTCTGCAGATGGGTAGGCACTCAGGAGGGGCATCTCTTAGCAAAGGGAAATGTTGTGTCTCGTTCCTAGTTAATACTTAACTACGAGTAAACTGGGAGTTAACTCCTAGTTTAACTGGGAGTTAAGTATTAGGAACCCTCCCTAAGAACCCAGGAGCCCCAAGTGTCACCAGTTGAGGCTTGAAAAGGCATTTCCCTGCCCTCAGGTAAGTCCTAAGTCTCTGAGCTCTTTGATGCACTCCTAGATACAGATCTAACAGCCCTCAGCCTTCCCCCCAGGTATGGCTTTTCATAACCCTCAGTGATGGCTTTATCCAAGGGTTGGTCAAAGCCTTGATGTGGATCTTGCACATGGAAACAAGGAAACACAGACCTGAGGTTGGCTCTGTGCCTTTGTGCATCAGCACTGCTGGAACAGCCTCAGCTCTTTCCTGCCTGCTGTCCTGTGACTCCTGTTTAGATCCAGATGTCTCCATGGTCAGTGTCTCCCTCTGGCCACAGGGATTCAGCAACATCCCAAACACGCAGACAAGAGCAAGACAAAGCAACCGAGCTGCGGTCAGATGCCATGGCTGTGACAAGGAGCTCTATTTACAATTCCAGTTTGGAAAGGCCAGCAATTAAATCCATTTTCTGCATAATTGATGAGAAAATTCTGGCTGCCTACCACTAAGTTTTAAACAAGAACATGGTTTAGAAAGGACTTGATGCTTCCCAGAACAAGGTGATCTATGGCTTTGGGCTGTAGTTACTTCTCAGTCTCTGCCCATTAGCTTGGATGTGCATTTCCTGATTCTTCCCCATTCTTTGTAATTCTATCTTAACATAAATCAGTGCTATTCTGATATTCTTCTCCCAGCCTCCAAGGGATTTACAGGGAATGGCAGGATGAGAACAATGGCAAGTCTCCTTTGCAGGGTTTCGTGGAGAACACCACATGGGAGTAGAATACCATGTCCTGGAAGGCAAAGCTGACTCACTGCAGACCAAGGCAAACAGTGAATCATGAACATCTTGGTCTCCACCAGCCACAACCAAACACAGGATTACAGATGGTCCAGAGAGAGAGATCACCACAACAGCTGGAACAACAGGACAGGGAAAAAAGGAGCAAGCACTGCAGATTGGGTTGTTTAAGGTAAAGGAAAACTGGGAAGTCCCTAAAGAGCAGAAATAAAACAGCTGGCCAAGGTACTGTGTGCCAGGTCACTGCTGAGGTGGCATCCCTCCACCTTGCCTCGGGCACTGGAGCTGCAGCACTTGAGGATCTAGTCTGGAATTTTTATTGCATTTAGGAGCAAATTAGGTCTGGTTTAGGAATTTTCCAGTGAAACCCTTCTTTGCTGGGAAATGTTGATTCACTGAACTTTGGCACTATGAAAGCTTCCCTATTCTAACCTGGGTGGGACTTTTGGTAAGAGATAGATGGAGACAACCACAGCACAGCTCACACCTGAACTTGAGAAACTGAGGTTGGTATTTTGGGATGTATTTAGGCAAGAGGAAACTTTGCCCCATCCCTCAGGTGCAGCTCACTTCTTTTCTCCCAGAGCCTTGTACGGACCCAGGCAGTACTGTGAACTAATGTTGGACAGTTCTTGAGCTGGCTGGCTCCTCACAAAGCCCAGGATGACTTTTGGAGTTTGGAGGAGAGGATGTACCCAAAGCAGCCACCCAATGCTCCGTGGGCTGGTCATGAGGTATCCTTTGAGCACACAGAACTTGTTGGGGATTTAGGAGGAAGTGAATGACTTCACATCTGTTCTTGGCTCCAAAATGTAGAGAATTAACTTGTCAGGCCTAGGCATCTGACATCTCTTACAGTCCTGGCTGCAATAGTGGAATAGCTTGATTAAATCCTCCCATGCATTAAAATGTACTTTGTCTGTTTACATCCTGCTTCTGATACTCCATCACAAAAGTTATGACTATTACCTCAAAATTCCCATCAGACCCTTAAAACTGGATATTTCAGAAGGATGGAGACCCTGCTGTATCTGTAAGCTGTGACTGAATATATGCACATCCATGCAACAACAACACAGCTCAGGCTGCAGCACAAGGTCAGGCTCAGAGATGAGCACAGTGACCAGCAGCCTGGGCACCCATGCTTGAGTAATTCTGGGTTTGCTCACCCATGGATTGGAGCACATATATCCTGCTGGGCTGACTTATCCCTGGCAGTCATGCCCTTTGGTGACTTATATGTGCCACACGTTCATCCAAAAGCAAATACTTGTATTCCTGTTCTAAAAGAGCTTCACCCACCAGGGATCTATTCATAGATGTACCCTTGAGTTGTCTCCTTCAGCCCACATCTTTCTGGAAACCTTCTGTTTCCCTTGTTATTTTCAACCATGTCCAGAATTTAGATGAGATGGTGCAGCACCTGCTCACAGCCTTTCTGTGACAGCCCTGGACACCTGCCTGCCACTTGTGGGTGTGAGACAGCTCCTGGTTTAGCCCCTCCCTACCCCTACTGTTCTGGAATGATCACAGAAGAGTTTGGGTTGGAAGGAACCTTTGAAGATCACCTAGCTGAAGCCCCATGGTGCTGCAGCTCAGCCCTATGTACTTTGGCTACTGCTGCCAGACCAGCAAATCACAGAATGGCTTGGGTTGGATGGAATCTTCAAGGTCATCTGGTTGCAAACAACCTGGACATCTTCCACTGGACCAGGCTGCTCAAAGCCCTGTCCAACCCTGCCCTGAATGCCTCCAGGGATGGGGCAGCCACAGCTTCCCTGGGCAATCTGCTCCTCCACTCAAATAAACTTTAAATAAATAGACAGATAATCTATGTTGTTTGGTATATAATGCAGTACTGTAATACCTCCAGCAGCAGCTCCATCCATGTAATAAGTGCATGTTCACATTGGTGTGGCCTTCCAAAGCATGGCACAAGATCTATTTGGGAATGATCACTCATCCTCTCACAACCATACTGATGGGATGCAGACATCTATAAAGACTTGCTCTCCAGTGACTGCAATTGCTGCTAGCTCAGACTGGCAAAGACTCTGGAATTTGTTCTGTGTTTCATCTGTTGGATTTTAATGAGGATTTTTTTTCTCCATCACTCTACATTTTGCACAGACAGATGCCTTGCGTTTTATGAGCCTTATGTAGAAAACCTACCACCAGGGTAAGGTTGTAGTGTAATGATATTTACTATTAACTCCATCCACATTCTTCTGGTTCTAGTAATTTGTTTCTGGAGAATAGATATCCATGCCTCTGGCAGTCAGATATATCCAAACTGTGTCACACCATTACTGTAGGAACAGAATTGCTGTCACTTGCAGCAAGCCTGTGTTTTTATTTGTTCAAGGGTGACTATAATTGGAACCTCCTGCAGCCACTGAAGCCAGGAGCCTTTTGGCTTTAACACAGTTTGCTGAAAAGGCTAATGCAATTACTTACGTGAACTAATCTGTAAAGGATGTTTTTCTGTTGTCTCTGCCTTAATTGTTTCCAGCTTATGGCATGAAAATGTTATTGGCCCTGGGAGGCCAAGGGGAGAAGGGAAATAAGGAATGTCAGAAGCAAATGGAAGGTTTAGCTGAATATAGGAGCTACTTAGATTTTTCCCTGCTTGTCCTGAATTCATTAAATCACGGGAATAAAGGTAAAGTTATTTAAGTCATGCTTGGTAGAACAAGCCTTGGTCTGCCACAGGGCAGCTGAGAACTGTTGTGTAGCTGCAAAACTTTCTTAAAACAGGTCATGCTGGTCTCCAAGAGCCTCTTGCCGCTCGGCAGCAAGTCCTCAGTCTCCCTTCTGTCCCTGGTGCAAAGAGCTGGCACTAGTCAAGGTGTCTGGTATTCCTGTCCCCCAAGAGAGCCTACAGACAGACTTGCCCAAGTGGCTGTTCTGGGATTCCCTCAAGCTGATCTGCTGCTCTGTATCTGTGGTTGTTTTTAAGGAGAAAAAACTCGTAGAGATGATTTGTCCATTTTCAGCACTTGTATGACTTGAATAAGAAGGTTCTGTAAGTGGAGCTTGGAGCATTTGAACTCCCTGCTCTGGAGGGGATGTTGGAAACAGAGTCTGACTCTCCTGTGTCTCCAAAGGCTTCATCCATGCATGTCAGCACTCAGATCTGAAGGCAGCTGTGCTGAAGAGCTGTTCCCAGATCAGAATGACTCATTAGCAGAGGCTGGGCTGAGGCCATGGTTTGGAGTCAAGCTCTGCTTGTCCCATCTCCAACAGCCAGGCTGTTCCAGAGGCTCTAAGGGCTGGACGACCTTTGCTCATTAACTACCACACGAACATCTCTTCCCAGCAGTAGCTTCCACATGCTGAATTACTCACTTGACATCTAAATTTTAATGGAAAATGTCTTTTTAATACTGAAAGTTATTTCCTTCTTGCACTCATGTCCAAACTGTAGCATTTTGGATAAGCTTCTGGCTGGTTTCTTCAAAGTGACCATCTCCTGCAAAGGGTAAGCAGCTAATGGAAAAAGAATGTTCTTTTGAAGCACTTGGAAAAAGAGGTCAGGAAGGTACTTCACACAAAAGTGAAAATTTTAGTGGCAGGTAAAGAAACTGGAATTCCTAATTGGAAATGCCTATTGCTTTGCACTGACTGTTCTTTCCAGACATTAAAGTTTCTCCTATAGAAGCAGGGCAGGGAGGTAGGTGTTGCAGAATGTTGCTTGTCAGGGGGTTTTGCATAGTTTTGTGTTGTTTTCCTGGGATGATCTCTCACACTACCTGTTCCTCTTTTCCATTTTGAAAATGAAAACACCTTGCTGTGCCAATGCTCACAGCACACAAAAATGACAGTCAAAAACGTCAATGCTCACAGTGCCACAAAAAATGACAGCTTTACCAAAGGAAATATAAGCAAGTGATTTGCCTATTTACATAGGGCTCCTTCAGGCACGTCAAGTATTTCAGTTGTGGAAAGAGCACAGTAGTTTTAATATGGTCAGACTGAACACAGACAGCCCAGGGATTTCAGAAATCATTTCCTTAAATTTATTGCTGTTTCTAGCTTTCATTCTGTCTATAATATTGTGTGTCCAGGGTTTGCCTTTGCAGCCTACTCACCATCCACAAAGTTGTTTTAGATATGCTACTGTACTGTGATGCATTTTCTCAATAGCCAATGTTTCATTGTAAGTAGAAGTGCCTTTGCTCTGCCGTGGGGAGTCAGGGCTCATTTCACTGAGCCTCAACCCCAGAGCTGTCAGTCCTCTCCCTTCAGATGTGGCTAATTTTTAATTAAAAAACATAAATTGATGGAGCACTACTTGATTAGTAATTCATGGAAAACAAAACCAGTATAGCACCATTAGGTACCAAAGCCATTAGGATTCCTGACTATTGCTCTACCAAGTGTCATTTTTTTTCTCCTTGGTCGTAGTCAACATGTTAAATTCTAAGCATGACCCTAAGGTCTTGAAGAAAACATTCATCTCTCATTTTATTCACAAAATATTTTGTTTCTATTGCAACCAAAAAGCTCAGGTCTTTGGCTGGGTTTTCCAAGGCTGTGGCTCTCTGTGTGGTTCTGTTATTCCACTATGCAATCTGGAATGCTGATGCTGACGGAGAGCCAGGCATGCCCCATGCACCCACCAGCTGGATCCTGATTTAACATTTCTAGCAATCACTGGTAGTGATGTTAAGGCACACTGGAGCCTTAGTCTCTCTGGGACTGGGCCTCTTCTGGAGTCAGCACTGATGGTCTCGTCAAGAATTCCTTCAAAAATCAACTACAAATCTCAAGTTTCAATTTCTTTATCATCTGTTAAACATCAGCACAAATACGTGTCTGTTGCCATGTAATTAGGATTATTTTAATTTATGTAACAGTGTCAGGACTTGGTGGACTTTCTGTTACTCTGCTGAAAAGTGGAACAACCTGGGTGTGGGCTGGTAAATGGAAAAAATATTCTCTTAAATCCTTCCTCTGCCACCAGTTCAGCAGCACCATCCATGCACATAAACAAATCGAGTCCTGGTGTGGGCACATGTAGGTCTCTGGGCATCACCCTCTCTGTCTCTTCTTGGAGGAAAACAGCCCAAAGGTATGAGGCTCTTCAAGTTTTTCTGGGGTTTTTTTGGGGCTGCTGCTTCTCCTCTGGACCCTTTCACATTTTAACAGTGGGCTTTTAGCTTTAAGGGCTGCTCTGGAACTTGCCTGTCCTGACATAAATGATTGCAGGTTGAAAGTGCCTCTGTTCTTGTGTGAAGGTAAAACACTCATTTCAGTGTTCCCCTGTGTAACGCAGTTTCTCCCATAACCTCTTGGGTTTTGTGCCCTGCAGATCCTCCAAATCACAATGTATTTCAGGGTTAAAGAAAGAAGGACCCTTGACATCTGCTATTCTTTTGCTGCAATCTTCTGCACAGAGTGAGGAACTGTCCATTGCCAGGACCTGACCTCGTTGTCCCTAAACTTTCAAACACGAATTTATAGCAGGAGAAAGGAAGGAGAGACAAACAAATGACACTTCCTTAAAAAATAAAAATAAAATCAATGGGATGCTGAGAGGATTTAAAGATAAATGCCAAATTCCCCGGTGCTCTTGGAGTTCATGGGGGCTGCACAAGGTGAACAGAGAATTAAAGATGAATTTAGATATTGGCCTACAGGATGGATTTCTCTCTTGAAGGTCTTCTGGCTTCTCCCCCAGTTTAAAAAACCTCCTTGCAGACCTGTCTTATGCAGCAATAGTCTCTCCAGCTAAATGTGATGCAAAAACCTTCTGTAAGAGCTGAAAGAGATGCAAAATAAGCTTATTTCTGCATACCTGTGCTGGTCCAAATTCTGCTGAAATTAAAATTATTTTACAATGTTTCAGTATTTTGTTTCCATGTATTTCTGTGGTTTTGATTTCTGCCTTGTAGGAAGAATTAGAACTGTTAAAATATCAAGGGATTGAGATCCTCCAGTCTTTTCTAGTAAAATGATCCCACCTTTTATATGACATTTGAATTGTCCAACCTTTTCCTGTGATGTGAAAAACACGTTGACAATAATGAAACCTGCTCTGTTTCTGCAGGAATTATTGCTTTAGTTTGGTGCCACTGTAAATTCTGGCATGCTTTCACAAGGAAGATGTCTGGAGTTTCGTTTATAGAAGAAAATTAACAATAAACATGGAAGACTGATAAGAAAAGCTCTGCTTGCTTTTGAGCCAAGCAATTATAAAAGCGGAAAAATTGTAAATGAAAGGAAATCTCCCCAGCTATCTAGATTCTAATTTTGCTGCTATAAATTAATTTAATTAAGTGGAATTTTTCAAAGCTGAAAATTACATTTAAGGGGGAAAAATGAACTGTCGTTCAACCACACTTTTAGAGGTAATATTACATTAATATTTATGTATTAATATGTTTTCCTTCTACCTGCAGAGAAAATCTAAGCTCTCTTCTTCAAGGTGAGGACACTTTAACTTCTAACACCAAGAAATGAGATGTAGAACAAAAGCACTGATATGTGTAGGGAAGCTGATCCAGGAAGGTGACAGGAAGGAGCCATTACACACCCAGTTTCCACAGCTTGAAAAAATTACTTTGACCATCTCTGACATTAATATTGAGCCACTGGCTGTAGCCTATAAAAAATATGGGAGTTAACACTACCTAGGATTACACTTGGGCAATGATGCTGTTAGGTGGAGTGGCAGAGTCACCATCCCTGGATGTGTCCAATAAACAAGTTTTTCAAAGTAACCCACTTTGTGACGTGGATTAGTGAGCTCAGGGGAATTAGGCCAAAGGCTGGACTTGATGATCTTGGAGGTCTTTTCCAACCTTAACAATTCTAGGATTCTAAGCCAAGTCATGTGGGAGTGTGGTGCAGCCAGTGGAGTTTGGGCAGGTCCAGAGGGGCAGGGTTTGTGTTCCAGGCATGGCAGGCAGCCAGCCGAGCCCATCTCTCCTGGCTCCTGCAGGAAAAACACACACTGAGCAGATGAACCTTCTGCATTTCTTCTGAATGTGATCCTGTTCCACTGCCTGAAGTATCCCCAACATCCTCCCACTCTGCATTGGATCTGTGAGTCTTTGAGGTCCTCTTGGAGCCCCAGAGAGGGGAGGGACATGGCTGGTAAAAGCCTTGGCTTTGATCTGATGTGCTTGAGGTACAGGTCAGCAGTACACAGGTAGACAGATGAGAGGATGGTATTTTCAGGGCACAGATTGTTTGTCCAGAAAGATCCCTCAAAGTGGGGTTGGCTGTGTCTTGCCAGAAAGCCCAGTTTGTGGCAGAAAACATTGTTTATAAGAGAGCCAGTCTGGGAATATGGAGTTGGTTCTTGTCTTCAGGCTCGTCCCGTATTTATCTGCCTTTATTCTAATTGGATAATTCTTGGCTCTGGAAATGTTTCCTTTGAGTAATTACAGCTCTCTTTTCTTCGTCTGTCTCAAACCCATGGTCTGAGGGAGGCTTCACTGCTTCTTAGGGGTTTCTCTCTCTTCTACATTACTCGTCCCTGCCAGTGTCTTCAGCAATCCCCTCTCAAAACACATCAGGTGCTTCTAAATCCCTTTAAACTGACTTGAGTGGTAGTTTGGTGAAAGAGACAAAGATCTACTTCCTATGTTTGATTGTTTTTTCTGGGTGTTTTTGAAGAGCTGTCTTGGTCTCACTTTGCTTAAACCCTTTTAACAGATAAGGCTGCTTATTTCTTTCAAACATTTTGAAGATTTCCAGCCACACAATGTACTGGTTAATGACTTTCTGGTGTCTGGATCTACAAAGCTGGTGGTGTAGCTCCTTCCCTGCTCCCTTGCTGCTCATCAGATTTCAGGTAACGGCTGAGTGCTGTGTTATGGCTTTGAAAGCCATTTCCCAGCATGATTTCCAGACATCTTTTTCCAGACTCCATGCTTTTATGTTGTTGGTTAGACAAAGTTATCAGCAGGGGAGGATGCAATAACTGACAACTACTGCAGCTGGTGCAACCACAGCACTGCTGGAGATGCCAGGGGAGCACCATTCTTCCCGGGTGTGCTCCCTGGGAAGTCAGTCTGGGCAAGAAATTATTTCGATGCCATCTAAAAAAATGCCTTTACAAACTAGTGTGGTCTTCTGAAACCCTTCTGAACCCATTTCTTTTTCATGGCAATGTGCTGTTTCAGAATGGAGGGATTTTTATTTTTTATTTACATTTTTATTGTACAAGGTGATGCTCATAAGGAAATAATGACATCAGGGCAATCTTATTGCTCTTTACAACTCCCTGAAAAGAAGTTGTAGCCAGGTGGGGGTCAGTCTCTTCTCCCAGGTGACAAGTGACAGGATGAGAGGAAATGGTCTCAAGTTGTGCCAGGGGAGGATTAGATTGGATATTAGGAAAAAATTCTTCACTGAAAATGTTGTAAAGCATTGCAAGAGCCTATGCAGGGTGGTAGAGTCACCACCCCTGCAAGGATTTAAAAGACATGTGGCACTTGGGGATGTGGTTTAGTGGTGAACTTGGCAGTGTTGGGTTGGACCTGATCATCTTAAATGTCTTTTCCAACCAAAATAACTCTATGATTCTATGAAGGAAGAAATTAATTCATGTTCAAACAGAAAGCTGGGAGGTGATGCTTCATGTTCTGCAGCCTACGGTCACCACCCTGTGTGTGATGCCAAGTGTCTGGTCATTCAAGTGGTGAGGTGACAGAAGGGCAGAGCTCCTCACACAAACAGCAATGACAAGACAAAAGCCCTAGTGGAGAAAGGAGCTAAATTTGGCTGTACATATAGATGACTCACACAGAAATATCATCCATTTATAGTTGTCTCCCGGATAGTGACTGGCCCTGGAGCAAATTCACCCTGCAGTCAGTGGAAACACTTACAGGATTTCAGTGGGAGTTCAACTTGGCCATAGGGAATATTTTCCCCTTTGTAGCTCTTTGGTTTTTGTTGAATTGTTTCTTTCAAGCCTGTGGAGTGCTAATGGGCAGCAGTGTGATGAGGCAGACACATAATCCTTAGAGCATTGCTGCTTCAGCTACTAATGAAACACAACTTTGTGCTGAAATCACTTCTGGGGCACTGGGGAAACAGGGTCTGAAGCAGATGTTGGTGCAGGGCTGCCTGGAGATTGCTGCAGGGAGATGTTGCTCAATCACCCATCAAAACAGCATCTGCACATGTGTGCCACTGAGTGAAAGCTGTGGGGCTGGAGAGGGACCTGGAAGGTGCCAAGGAGGAAAGGTAAAAGGCTGGAACAGGCAATGAGTGACAGATCATAGAATCATAGAGTTGTGTGGCTTGGAAGGGATCTTGTAAAAGTCATCTTGTCCAACATTCCTGTAATGAGCAAGGACACCTTTTAGACCAAATTGCTCAGAGCCTCATCCAATCTCACCTTGAATATTTCCAGGGATAGGGCATCCACCACCTCCGTGGAGAACCTGTGCCAGTGTTTTACTATCCTCACTGTAAAAATCTTCCTTACATCTAACCTAAATCGACCCTTTTTTAGGACAAAGGGTACTAAACTGGTTTTAAACTATCAAAGGGTCCTAAACTGGTTTTAAACTATCAAAGGGCCAGGAAAGGATGGGGTGTTTTGAGGACACCAGGCACTGCTGGGCAGGAGATACCCTTTGCCCAAAAATTGAAAACTAAAAGTAAACAGCACCTGAGCGTTTTAGTGAAAAATTCTGGAGCTGGCATGGGGCTGCTGTGTTCACAGAGCAGCAGCACTACAAAATTTGGGGAGCAGAGAGCTGGGAGCAGCCCCCCCACTCCAAAAACACCATCTCCATGGCCAGTACGGTGCAGCCCTGCCCAGCTGCACAGGGATGGCTCCCTTCCAAGTTCAGCAGTTAAAGGAAATTATCATATCAGGAGAGGAAACCCCCTTAACATCAATATGAGAATTAATCTGCACATAATTCAGAGCCCTGGTGATTCTTGCTTGCAGCCATTGTTTCCCACTCATGGAAAGGCTGCTCATTTTGAACCTTATTATTCAGGCAAGAAAGTACAAGATGTTTGGGAAGGCTGGGGGCAATTTGGAGATTGGAGTTTTGCCATCTCCCTATTAAACAGTACAAAGTTTATTATTCAACAGGCAGAGTTGTGCATTTAGGTGACTACCACTTTTCTGAGGTACCATTTAGAACTATCATTTCTATCACCACTGAAAATTGTTCCACAGCAAAATGATTCATATATTTAAAAACCTATATCTGATTTGTGGTGCATTCAGAGTATGTTTGAATTGTGCTGCCATCAGATTTGAGAAAAAACTCCCAACAATTGATGGATGTTTTAACAGCAGAAATAAAATTTGAAACTGCCAAACATCTCTTTGGTGATGATGTGAGGAAGAAGGGGCTTTTAAAATGAAATTCTGAAAATTTGGTGATGTGGTTGGGAGATGCAGTTTGGATGGAGGAACCAGGTGGTGCTGGGAATGTGGGTCTGGAAGGAAACCTCTGTGCTTTGAGCAGTTCCAGAGAAAGGTTTTAAAGTGTTATTCCTGATAGCACCACACATGCTGCAACAGAGCAGCAATCCCAGAGCCTTTCCAAGGAAGCCATCTGGAAACTGGGCTTAATCACAGACTTCTACTCATAAATGTTTGTGTGTGTTTACTCACCCCTGAACCTCTTCTGCAAATATTGTCAGCAATTAAACCCCATCCCAGCATTCCTGCTCTGAGGCTGCTCCTGCTAAGCCAGGCTCAGGGGAAAGGGGAGGCAGTGGCTGCTGTGGGTGCTCCTGGGTCACACATTCCTGTTACATGACCTGCTGGGTGCTGTTTGTGAGGCTCCTTGGGGTTTGCTGCAGGTGTGTGCTGGCACAAACTGCAGCTCCATATCCTCTCCTTGTTCTTGCAGCTCTCCTGGGGATTTTGGGAGGCAATCTAACCTCTAATCCAATTGTTGTAGGAGCCTAATTATGCTCAGATCCATGCTAGAGAGAAAAAAGTCTCCCACCAGAGCAGCTGGGGTTCAGGACTGCTTCCTTGAGAGGCTCCTGCTGCCCCTGGGCACCCTGCCAGCTGAGGATCCTGTTAGGAGAGGGAGGAGAAAAATGTTCAGGCTTAAATAGCCCCTCTGATAATGTCCACTTGGTCCATGCAGCCTCCAGTCTACCCATGGAGAGGTTAATTTTACGTGGCTTCTTGGTTTTGCGCATTGATGGGTGTTCCATCTCTCCTCCAGGGTGTGGATGGGAAGATCCCATAAGAAAGTGGTTTTTAATGGGAGATGAAGAATCCATTTACTTAAAGTCTTGTATGTAAATGTACTGATTCACTTCCACTCTGCTTGGGAAATTCAAAAATCAGAATTAAATCCCTACGCAAACGTTACTGTGGGGCATGAAATGTTCTCTCCCTCCTTGGATTTAAACTGCAAATACAAGTTTCTGGTCTAAACGAGGTAGAAAAGGACCGTGATTCCTGGTGAATGGTTACTGGATCTTGGTCTGTCTGATGTGATGTGCACTTTCTCTTGTTCACCAAGGTTTCGTGTGGAAGGGTAGAAGTTGCTGACATGTTTTAGTCCCCGTGCTCTGGCAGTGGTGGCTCCTGAGCAGCTTTGCCAAGCTGTGAGGCCTGAAGAACCTTGTCACTGCTGCACCTCCCTCGTGTGCACCGGTGGCAGCTGCTGCTGGAACAGGAGGATGTGTCTTTGAAAATGAGAACAGGGCTTTGCTCTCCTGGGAGATTGCTAGTTGTATCCTGAGCTATTCATCCAAGCCTGGGCTCAGAGCGAGGGCTGCTGGTCCTCGCCATCCAACAGTCCCATTTCAGGGGACAGCCTCGAGCTGAGGGGGCTCAGCCAAGCTGGGGCTGCCCTCTTTCTCCATCCCCTGTACCTGCGGGAGCTGGGACTCTGCCAGCGTGAGCCTCCCACCCTCCCCACAAACCCCTGGCGTCTCCTCTGCAAGAGCTGGCCGCGGGTGTTGCCCCGGGGGCACCAGGACAGCCCCGAGCCGCTGTGTCCAGCCGCAGCAGGGTGGCCTCAGCCCGGAGAGCTCCCAGCTCTGAGCAAGAGGTCCCTCTGCTGGGGATGATCTGGGCTCCGCAGCCAGCCCGGAGCGGCACCGCCACCGCTGATTCCCGGGGCTGCCCCGGGCACGGCTGCACCCAGTGCGTCCCTCTGACCGTGGGGCAAACCCTGCTGCGGGAAGGATTCCTGACACCCCTTCCTTCCCTGCTCCTTGAGCCGCTCGCTGGCCTCGGCACATCCCGGCTCCGCTTTCCCAAAGGCGCCGGGGATCTGCCCCAGAGCCCTGCCAGGCTGCCCCGGGTGTCCCAGGGAGGATCCAGGCTCTGTCCGAGGGCAGGGAGGGCTGGCAGCATCTCCCTGCCTTGCAGCACAGGGACTGATTGCCCCAGGAGCAAGCGGACAGCAGGGGAAGGCAGCAAGGTCTGCCCTGCGCCGCTCCAACTGCAGCTTCCTCAGTGCGAGAAGAGCGCAGCAGGAAAACCAGGACACCTGCCTTGTTTGCCGGGAAGAAAGGAAAGAATCCACCAGGGAAAATTTGCTTGCACTGGAAGAACAGTGCAAGTTTGCTTGCACTGTTGGTAGAACAGAAACGATCCCATGACAGAGGTCAGCAGGGAAGTTTGTCCCCGCGTTTGCCGTGGGAGGCAGAAATCACCTCTCGCCGGCTTTGGACACGCTGTCGGTCGAGCCTTGAGTGCGGTGGCTCGCCTCGCTTTGTTTATGATTTCTGTGATGTCCCCACCCTGCGTCCAAGGGCTTGGCAGGCGGGGGAGGGAAGGGAGCGCGGAGCGGGTGGGAATGCTGCGGGACAATGCAGGCACGGGCTGCTCGCGCCGGGCCAAGGTCACCTATTGTTCCAGCGAGTATAAATAGCTGCGCTGGAACAACGCAAAACCCAGCCTGGAAATGAAAACTTGATTTCTGCTTTAGCTCCGAAGTGAGGAAGGTGGAACAAGTCACCAGGAGAGAAAGGAGCGTCTCCAGGAATGCCCTGCCCAAAAGCAGATCTATAGAACAGCATTATAAAGTTATGCCCGAATTTCCTGTTTGTAGCAATAATAAGATTTTTTCCTCCCTGCAAGCTACAAGAGGTAAATCTGCTCTGAGCCGAGATGTAAAATAATAAGCGTGTTTTCCCCATTAAAAATAAATGGGGTATTTTTATGTCACAAATGACAATGTTACTTCAAAATCAGGTTCAGGGAAAAAAACAAAAAAAAAGTTTATATTTGAGAAATTTTCAGATACAAGAATGACATAGTAGTTTGGTTTTGGGGTTTTTCTCCAATAGTATGGCTAAACCTCAGCAAACATTCTCATTGTATTAATCCCTTGACTGAAGTTATTGGTTTTGCTACTTTGGAGAAGGACTGGCTCTGCAGGGCTGGCTGCTTCACCAGTGCAAGTTCAAGGACATTAAAAGTGAAAACATTCTTGTTCAGTGACTCCTGGTGCCCACTTGCAGCCTGTTCAGGGTGGTCTGTGGTTTCAATCTCATCCCCAATGATCTTGGCTAACAGGGTTAATCCCTCTCTAAACCTTTTTCTGATCCTGTCTGGCTCTGGACTTTCTATACTATCGCCCAGCATGAGAGGCTGCCTTTGGGACACTAGAAGAGCAGAATATCCTTTTTTACTAACAGGGTTCTCCTTTCAGAGATGAGACCTGAAATGAATCTATCTGAAACAAAAGGAGTTGTAATCTAGTCCTCTCCTATCCCAACCCTCATTTCTTCATTTGGGAATTTCACTTGGAAATGAGGATCACCCTAAAACCCACACATACTTTGTAAATCACGTATGCATGACACCACAGATGAATTTTGGTTTATATAAAGGACAGACTGTATGTGCAGATCCTAAATTGGCTGAGAAAAAGGCAGTTTTAGAGAAGCTGTGTGGAATTAATGTCTGTTGTGAATGTGTGAAGTAGTTTCATACTTCCCAACACCTTTAACCCCCTTCACTGTGCAGTTTCCTTTCTTCTATTAAAGCATTTATTGTTTCTAGAAATTGACTGAAAGCCTGGACTTGCATGTCCACTCTTTTTGTGAACCAGAAGCTGTCACAGGTATTTAAATTTTTGTGCCTATTTAACCAAATTGTGGAGTGATGAGAGACTGGTCTGTGACACTCAATATTGATGCTGCTGGAATTGCATGTGTGACCAAACAGAAAGCTGTGCACTTCGGCTTCAAAACTTTGTCTGCCAGAAAACTGCTCTGAATTGTCCTCTGGAGTGCTTTGATTGTATTAATAAAAGCATTACTGCACCTTATAGCTCCAGTGCATGCGTTAGTTTATATCTCGTCTCCCTCTGTCTTGCGAGCCCAGAACAGATATAATTACAGCACATCTTTCCTTTTAAAGTTTCCTGCTGGGATATTTTCTGCTTGAAATCAATGCCTGCCAGTGTGCCTGTGAAATTTCCTGAGGAAGTAGTTTAAATGGTGCTGTAAAAACCAGGACTGATTTAGTAAGCAGTAGCAATCCAACATTGTTTCCAGAAACCCACAGAGGGAAATGGAGGGCAGAGGGGCTGGGGAGCTCGTGCCCATCAGCTGCTGGCTGCACTGCTCCACAAATACCTGCATGGGGATGAAAATAAGTGGGGAAAAAGGAACGTGGATATGGAACAAAGCAGATACAGGACATCAGGAAGGGCTGTGTTCATCAGCACCACACAGGAAGGTCTAATGAAACAAGGGAAACAGCATCACTGCTTCAAACTGCTCTACTTACAGAAGGTGGCCTCATCTCTCATGAGCACAATCTAGAGTTCCATTGTGGGAAATAGCAGAATAATTTCCTTTTTATCTCCTCCAGCTCTCTCCCATCTTGCATTAAGATGCACCCAGCCCAGTAGCAACTGTTTGCAAACCTGATTTTGGCTGCCATGCCCTTGGCACCAGCAGCAAGTGGGAAAATGAGCACTGGCCAGCTGGGAGAGGTCCCCAGCACTGCTCTCCCTAGGGTGCTCAAAGTCAAGTAGTAAGATGTGTCTCTTCCTCTCCTGTTGTTCTTCCCTTGCTGTTATGTTCCTGGCAGCACAGGATGTCCCTCTGGCAAAACCTGGGGATGGTGCTGCTCTCTGCACACTCACCAACAGCACCTCTGATGGGGCCAGGCTGCATCTGGGAGCACTGCGGGGTTTGGGGAGGAGAGGGTAGATATCACTGCCCTTTAAATTCTCCCACAGGTGCCAGTCTGCTGCCCTGCAGATGCTGGACTGGAGTTGGTGGTTTGCAGGATCCCTTCCTCAGGTAGCTGTGCTGGGCAGTTTCATAACACCTCCTTCCTGAGCACTCGAGCCTCTGTGCTGAGATGTTTGAATTGCTGGGTGTGAGCATTGGCAGCCTGCTGCGAGGCTGCCAAAGGAGCTGCTGCTTGGGGTGGAAGATTAGAGCAAAGGGCACTTCTAGGGTTATGGATATGTTTTACATCAATTCGCCATCAGATGGAGCAGTTTTGGAAGCAAACACCAGAATTCTCACTCTGCCTGCGGCCAGGATAAGCAGTGCTATAGCATCCCATTCTCAGCATCACTGAATCTTCAGTTGTTTGAGAGCCTTTATCTGTGGGGTAAACCCGTGTGTTCACAAGCAACTGTCAGTAGTTTGGTAGCCCTGGTGCTCTCTTGGGAAGTGCAAGAGGCAGCTTTCTGTTTCTTCTTGCAAAAAAATACGAATTCAGCATGGAGCACTGAGTGCTTTGTGAGTGTGGGCTTGGCAGGGACAGCACCTCGTGGGGAGTTGGGTCTGCAGGAAGGAAAATGGGGGAGAGAGGCTGTGCTGGGTCATGGGAACTGCAACAGCTTGGGGTGAGTGCAGAAACTGCGCAGGGATGCTCCAGGTGAGGTGTTCAAGTAGTTCCCGTGGTGAGCAGGGCAATAGGGATTTTCAGGGTCACAGCCTGGTCACAAAACAAGAGCAGAGTATGCATTAGATAGGCTCAGGGATGCCCCTGGCATATTTTGGGATGCATCCAGGTCTCCTGTTCCATGCCTCAAACACAGATCTGTCCTGTCTCACCTGTGACATCCTGATTTTGCTCCTGTGGATGTTGGTTCAATTGAGCCAGGCTGTGCTGCTTTGCACAAAGAGCAATAATCCGCTGTTTAAGGCAGATATTCGAGCTCTGTTCCAGAAAACCACTTAGTATTTACTTTGACACTGCAAGACTAGTACATAAATAAGTGCCTCTATATTTAGGCATTGGTCCATCAAGGGAAGTTTGCTGGAATGGGGTATCTGAACTGTGTGAATTGCACAGCGAGGTGGGGGTAAATGCTGAAGCATTGAAGAGGAATAAAAATGCTGGATTTTGAAAGAGAAACTGAAAAAATCCCTTTGCCTCTGGAGGGCTCTGGGGAGAAGATAAAAAGAGTATTTTTCTTTCTGACTGTGTTACTCCAGTTCCAGCTAGGCACAGGCTGTTGACTGCATGCTGTCTCCATTAGCATCTCGAGTGCTTCACAGAAATACACCTGCTGACTCCTCTGAATAGGAGGAGATAAATGAGGTACATTAAACCCACATTTCCTTGCCATGAATTTCCAGGAGCTCAATAATGCTGTTTTGGCAAGTTAATCTGGCAGTCCTTGTACTGATGTCTTTAAAGGGTCATTAAAACCTCTTGTTTTCTTCCAAACAAAAGACAAAACCGAAGATTTCTGTGAATAATGACCTGAGTTAAAAGACTTTGTAAACCCACTGTTGTATCGTGCGGTACCTCATCATCCTTATGATGCTGGAAAGAACATCCTGATGATGCCTCCATGTGGGACAGCACCTAATTGCCTGGAGCTTCCCCAGGCTTTCACTGCCTTCAGCAGCTCTCCTGCCCAAGCTGTGCCATCACTGCAGGCGTTTCAGAGTTGGCATCACTTCTCGATGATAGACAGCTGTAGGTGTTAGGGGTTAAATCCCACACAGCTCTGGCCACTCATAGGAATGAGGACCTTTTTAAAGTGAGTTGGATTTTTCTCCCTCCTCCTTGCAAAGGCTGCTACAGCTGGGATGCACACAGGGAAACATGAACCAGCCCAGCCAACACAAGGAGATGACAACCTCCCTCACATCGCCCAGCCCTGCCCCCCCTGTAAATCCACTCCGTTGTTTTTGGCCAGTAAATGAAAGCCAAGCTGAGGCCTTGATCCAAATCTTGGGCCCAGGCTGTGTGGGAGAGTTTGTACACGAACCTACAAAGGACAGACTGTTTTGTTTGCAAGGTTTTTTTGGTGGCTGGTTGATTCCCCTCCTTCCCCCAAATCAATTCATTTTAGGTTTCACAAACAATATTAAGCCAATAATGTCTGTGCCAACAACTTGTGATTCTAATCCTGCTTCCTGATACTTGCAATCCTGATTGTTTGTCTGGGTGAGCAATTTGTGTCAGTTGGCTTCTTCCCTGCCTCCCAAATAACTCTCCCACTGTTGGGAAGCCCTCTGCCCAGGCAGGCTGGGAATGGCTCTTCTGCTCCAGCTGCCAGTGGCACTGGTGCTCCAGCTCCTCTGTGGAATTAGCAACCACCCTGCAGGGATACCCATCTCTGCCTTGTCTGCTGGGGAAAGGGGCTAAGGACATGCTGACATGGATACTGGGATGAGACTCTGGGGTTAGCACGAGGGGAAATAATGGGGAGGCCACTGCACACGACAACTGGTTAATTTTCGAGCAGCCTGTAGCTATTTTAGTTACAGTCTCTTTTAAGGAGATCAACACTGAGGGCAAATTCCTTCCCAGATAAATCATGCTCATTCCACATGCACAAGAAAGTGGGGAATTTTGTTTTTCAAGTGGCTGCTTTGCATGTTTCCCTGGCTGGCAGCTCGTGTGCCAGTGCCAGGGCTGGGTTCACTGAGAGCAAGGGGAGTTTTAGCCTCACGTGATGCTCATGGGATAACACTCCCTAAGATAGCACTCTGAAAAAGCACAGGATTCTTTTAAAAATCCTTTTAGAGAAGATGTCATCCATGCGCTCTTCACAATATTTTGGGCCTTGATTAAGTTGGTTTTTTGTTTAGAAAGGAAGGGGAAGAACAGCTTTAGGGCACAAGCTGCTCTTCCTTCACCCTGACAGCCTCATTCACACCCTAAACCTCAGGCAGCTGCAGCCCCTGCACTCCCTGCACGCCCTCTGGATGCCCCAGCCCTTCGGATGTCCTGGGCAGGGCAGGCAGCCAACAGCAACACCAGAGCTGCGCTCACCTCCCTGCACAGGACCCAGCTGTTTCCCAGGTCACTTGTGCCTGAGCTTTGCTGTTTACCTGACCCTGTTCACACGGCACAGCAGTGACTCTGCAGGATCCCACAGGACATCCATGGAGGCTGGCAGTGCTGTGGTGGTGTGGGCAGCTGCCTGCACCTCCTCGCTGGGACTCTGAGCATCACCTCTTTGTGCCTGGTAATGACACGAGGAAAAGCTTCAGTCTCTGCTGCCTTATTAGAGCTCCAGGATTTCACTGCAAATACCTTGTTGTGGAAAAAGAATGGAGGATCTGAAATGTGATGACCTGACCTTTCCTATTCCTGTAGGCAGCTGTAGCTGAGTGTGGAGGTTTCTTTCTCTCCCAGCTGTAAGCACAGAAAGCAGTGAATTCCCAACTCCACACACACAGGAAGCCCCATGGTCTTCCACCAGGACCATTCATGGAGATAATCCCTCTGGAGATACTCATGAATGCTATGAACATAAACACCACCAATACTTGTCTATTTTATCTAGAAAGATTTTTCTATCTTTTTTTTCATGGTTGAGCCGTGTCTCAGCTCTAACTCAGCTGTAAACATGGCTTAAATTTTCCACGGCTGTTACTCTGAATGCAGAAGAATTAAAATGTTTTTGCAAACTCCCATTAATGCTAAAAGAATTAAGATGTTTTAGTTGTCAGAAGCAATGCTGGTAACTTCCATGCAGTCTGCACAGCTTTGTACTGCATGAGGAGGCAAACATTGCCTTTGGATGCTTCTAAAACTCTTTGCATCTTGTAATTGGTTTATAAAATTGTGGCAGGCACTGTGAAGGTGACTTTGGTAAATCACTTAGACGGTTACATTGGCCCAAATCTAACTTGAGTCTTGAGCCAAAACAATGGATTTGGCACATATTTAAAGCTAGAGATAGTTTTCTAACATTTGCATAAGCAGCTCTAGGTTTGAGGGTTAAACTGAATTTGTCTTTGGAGGAGTCAAAAACATATGGTTTGGGGGGGATTTCTCTCCTCACTGTGTGTCTCAGGGACCTTTGTGCTTTGTGTGAGTTTTTAATTTTACAGGAACAAACACCAGCTGAAATGTTCTGCTCCTTGCTGTGTGTAACAGCATCTCTAAGACGAAATGCTGCAGAATTGTTCCCACATTTTTCAGTAGCTCCTGACCTTAAGCCAGGCCTTGTTTCTATAGCTGGCTTCTGTCTCCACAAGAAGCTGAACACACAGGCAAACTCAACCAAACTGAGGGAAGTTAGGGTTACTGGGCTGAATTCTGCCTCTCAACTCTGTGATTTGGTTCATTGATGCTTTCTGGAAATGCACTTTGCATGAGCTCTTCTGACTCACATGAAAGGGCTCTGATTTCCTGATGTGTGCTGTGCACGTTAAACTCCACCAGCAGATCCTGCTTTGGGCAGCATCTGCTTTTCCCAGACCCAGCCCTGCTGCAGCCCTGGTATTGTTTCACACAAATCTGAAGGCCATGTGTGTTTGTCCCTTCCACGGATAATGTCGTTTCTGTTCAGAACCATCATGTGCTTTTTGTTTTGATCCTTTTCCCATGTGCTTGGGATGTACTTGGGGTCATCTTTGCAGCAGGCTGCAGATCACGTACAGGGCAGTGGGTATTTATTTGCTGGATTTACAAGAAAGGTGTTGACTGCAGTTGCAATGAATGGTTATTCATCTATGTCACTGGATTTGATGATAAACTATACTCTTTTCTAGCTCTTATTGCTGTGGATTTCCTTTGTCCAGAGCAATAGGATGTTCCGAGATAAATATAGGGCTTCTGTTTCACTTAGCAAGTCTGAAAATTGTATTTCCACATGTTCAAAGACTGGCCTTTTATTATCTTTTGGTTGTGTTTTTTGTTGTTGGTTTTTTCGTTGGTTTTTTTTTTCTCCCTGAGTTTCAGTCTGAAGGTTTCTCTTTGCTCATGTTTCAACCACCGGCATGGATCTGAGACCCTGCATGGAATTGCCAGTAAAGCTCTTTCCCCATAGATATTTGCTCAAAAATGAGGATTTGGTACATAAGGATTTGGTAGATGGGGAGGCACAGACTAAATCTACTGAGAATATTGAAGTGGGCTGGGTATGGGGAGCCCCTTTTAGGGTAATTATGCTTCCCACATTGCACCCATGCACGTGATCTGTCAGTAAAGCTGCATGAAAAACATCCCCAGTGACAGGTCACAGGTGACCAGGGCTGTAACTGGTGTCAGCTGAGTTCTCTCACAAGAAGCCAGAAATGCTGTGGTCTATCAAAAGGACTGAGATACTCCATGAAAATCTCATTTTTTGGAGTTTCTAATTGGAATTGCTGTGGTGCCCTTCTCTGAACAAACGGCTGCATTGAGCTATGTGGGAGGCAAACCCAGGGTGAGGATTTCAATACGTGTTCCTGAAAATCTCCTCAGACCCCATCTGTTGCTATCAGTGCTTTTAAAACCTTTAAAAATCAAATTATAGAAAACCAGCTCTTACTGTTGTCTGAAGTTTTCTGTGCTTTTGAAAACCTTCCTGTGTATCATGGAGCCAAATGCTCTGTTGAAGTGCAAATCTGTTCAGAATTTAGTTTAAGGGGGCTGGAAGGAATTCCTGGTACCTCAAAACAGGCAGTGCTGGAGACCAATCACTGTCCCTCCATTGCTGCAGAGGCCTGGCCTGAGCCCAGGGATGGCAAATTGGTGACTCAAAGCATTGGGTTAGTCACTGCCTGATGGGGAACCCAGTGAGATGTCCTGGAGGATTGCACTAGATAGGATGTTCTCCAAACATGGCAAAGAAAGAGCAGCTAAAACAACTGAGAATTCAATGCATGCCTTAATTTAACCATGCCTTAGCAACCCTAGCTATGTATTTTCATGACAACTCCATCCATATTTTGAGAACAATCACTCCCACCCATTAAACTATCAACTATGTACTCAGTGTAACAAAATAATTCATAAACTGATGGACTAAGTGCCAGGAAAAGATGTGATCAAGCAGTCTCGTGATACTCCAGAGAAATATGGTATTGCTCCAATGTGCATTTGAGTTTACTTTTTGTTAAAAATAGATGGAGATGAACATAAACTGAACACAGTCTATGTCTGAGATAACTTACAATAAATGCTGGGGGTGTTGAAATTGCAGCACCAAAGGAAAAACATTGTAAGATCTTACACTTTGATACTAAGACACAACCTGTGGGCTCAGCATTATTCCAGGCTTTGCTCTCCCTGTTTCAATGACCTTGGCCAAGTGAGAGCTGTCCCTAGGAGCTCTCCATACCACTGCTCCCTCAGGGGCACTCTGCAGGGCTCTGATACTCACAAGTGCAGCACTCTTGCAGTGTCTCTTCCTTACAGGAGTGAATGGAGCAGCAATGCCTCGGGCTCCTTATGGAAGGACCTACAGGTGGGAGGATGGTTTGTCACTGGTTTCTGTGCCCAGAAAGCTTGGGACCACCCCGTGAGGGCACACAGATCTCTGTGATCCTGTGTGTTGGGCATTCTCATGGTTAATAAGGATGAATGCAACTTGATTTCAGAGGCATAACCTAATATTTCCTTGGAAGCCTTTACCCCAACTTAATCTCCTAAATTTTCCCAGGGCATTAACTTCTCCTTGCCGTGAATTCCCTGGGAGTTTGACTATGCAGAATGAGCTCACTTTGTGCTTTGCACCCCCAAACAAAAGAGGTCTGGTGCAACTGGGGGGCACTGGGGCACCCCAAAATCCCATCAGACACAAGTGCCTTTGCCACAGTGGCCAGCCCAGCCCCACCTCCACAGCCAAGCATTCCTGCCTGTAATCCAGGGCGAGACTAACCACCAGATGTCTGACCTCCTCACCCTCCTGGCAACACTAAATGTCCTTTCCTGTAAAGTTCTGCGGGGTTTTATATTCCTTTCTTTTCCCAGTCTCCAACTACTGGTTATTATCATTATTAAGCATAAATGGCCTCTTTCACACTCCACAAGGCGAATGCTCCTATGAATGGAGCCTAACTAGCGTGAAAGGGTTTGCATGGTGATACTGCACAGGATTCAGAGAGCGCCTTGTAACTAAATTAATAAGAGAAAGGAACATTATGAAGGCATCTCCTTTCACAAGTGAGGGGATTTTCCCATAGGCTTGGATCAAGAATGTATCCCATACTTTTGCAAAGGAAAAAGAAAAGAGCAAAGTGAAGCTATTTCCTTAGGAAAAAGAAGGTTACAGAAGCACGGCTAGGAAGAAGATTTCAAAAATTGAGTAGTGGGAAAATACTCCAACTCCTAGCAGAAATGAACAGTTGATTTGCAGAGGCGAGTGCAATTGTCTAAAAAGAAATCTGGCAAAAGGTATCCATATACAGAACCTGGCAAGGAAAGAAATAGTATCTCTTTGCTGTGAAACAGATGTGTGTTGCCCTTGCACTTTTAAGTTATCATCCATCACATCTATGCACTAAGGGCAATCTGAATGCAAATGTTGCTTTTATTTGCATGAAGAGCTGAAAATAGCTGGATGCAGGTTACAGTTAAGGGCATGTAGATATCAAACCACCCCTACCCGCATCCTGTTACCATTAATGGGCTGTGTTCATGCCACCTCATGCTGCAATGCCCTCAAATATCACAAACTAAGCAGACTCGAGCGGGATCATTACAAGGAAAGGAGAGCTCTGAAGAATCCTCCTGTGTTGGCAGCACAGGTCACTCTGAGCTGGCATTGTCCTGATTCCCAGCACAGCCATGGGACAGGCTGCTGCATAGAAAAGAAAATACACAACTTGATACTGAAATTCAGCAGTCTTAGATATTATATAGAGCGATTTTTGTCTGTTCCCTTGATTATGATTTGGTGCACAGCTCCTGCACCGTGGTATTTCCTCGGTAAGGCCAGGCTGATTCATTGCTAAAAATCCCTAGAGTTCATCCCTGAAAGAGCTGCTTTGCTCCTCTCTAGGGGGAGCTCCCTCTAGCTTTAAATACAACCATCCCTTCCTCTTTTACACAGGGGTGAGCTGTGACTGCCGCAGGTGAAGAGGAAAGAGCACGCATTTTCCCAAGAGGAATTGTGAATATAAGTACTGTTTTGAAAAATGCATCCCATAGAAGTGTCAAATACGGCATTCCATGATCGGGGAAGGTTCAAACCAACCTCACAGGTCTTTAAGACCCACAGAATTCAGATCCAGAAATCCTCCAGCCTGAGCTGCTGCACATTGCTCAGTGCAGGGATTTCCTCAGGGCTGCAAACAGTTCCAGTTTCTGAGTGTGCTTCATCCACCGTTTGAAAACCATTTTGCAGAGGTATCAGGACATGTCTAATCTTTGGAAAAAACTGTGGACACCATGGTCATTTAGCGAGATTCCCCCCCTTTCCCTTTCCATTGTTGGAGTAGAATGAGGCTGGATGGACTGTTGTTTACAGTCCCTTACAGTGGGCTCTTTTACTGCCAATGCCACAAATGATGTCATTTGTTTAGCGGGAGACTGACTATTAGAAATGCCAAATGTAATTAGGATCTTTCCTTTCAATGGGGTTTCACAAGCACTGATAGTGAGAAATGGCCCCTACCTTTTGAACTTTCAGACTAGTGGTGGGATCCTTGCCCTGAGAGGGCTCTTGGCAAAGGTTTCAACCCCGGGTGAGAAAAGATTTCACACAGTATTTGCAATTCTCCTCTGAATTTGGAAAGTTCATAAGCTTTCAGCCGCGCGTGACGTCACTGAAAATAACTCCTCAGTGAAAAAAAACCTTATTAACCCGTGGAGATTGCAGAGCTGAGGCTCTGCCTGCTGCAGGTCCTCTAAGTCTGGGAGAAATGGGGCTGAGCCTGGCCAGATGCTGACAGCTGGTTTGAAGCCAGCATACTGGGATCCTACTCCACCCATGACACTTAGAGAGAAACAAAGGGTGTAAAGGGTGTGTTAGGGACAGGAAGAGGCGTGATGCTTGTGACTGTACTCCAGCTATTCTCTACTGTCAGAAGCCCCCTGAGGGAGGAGGTGGGAGGAGGCCAGGGGAGGAAGGCCAGGAGCAGATGGCATCAATTTAGCACAGCCCAAGGCTGCTGCACAATACGCTGGATCTTGGTCCTTGTTTAGAAGCCGTTTAAAAACCTGCAGCCCTGTCCTTGCAGGCTGTCCTTTTACCCATCATGAGAGGAGAGGAAGCCAGGCATCTGAGCCAGTCCTGAAATTCGCCCAGCGAAGCTCCAGCTGACATCAGTCATGATGTTGTGAGCACGACTGAAGCTCTAGGGGCCCATCCAGCACTGCTGACGTCAATGGAAACCTTTCCATGGACTTCAACAGACCCTGGATCAGGCCCCTGGTTCGGAACTGTGGGCGTACATGGCTCCTCTCCTTCCTTCTTCTGACCAGAGATGGTAGAAGTGTTACAAGACATCTCTCCAACAGCTCTGGTTGTCCAAGCACCTTTCCTCCCCGAGGAGAGGAGTGTGTGACCAGAGTGACACCACTGAGACACGTCCAGACTTACAGCATTTGCTTCATTGTGATTCATTTCAGCACACTCAGCATGAAGAACACCACTCGTTATGGCAGCTGGCACTGCTGAGCTCTGATGTCCAGCCCTGCCCTCTCCTCTCCCCCTCTTCAGCAAGAGTCTGCTTCTCAACCTGGTGTTTAATTATAAAATTCACAACTAAGAACATCTGAAGATCTGAACATCTAAAACGTCATATATTTTCTTTATTAGGTCCTGTCTGCTCTTCTGGGAAGATAAAATCAGGTCACCCAGCAGAGAGCCCAGCCTGTGACTGGGCAGCTTTGTATTGATGTGAAGAAGTTTAACCCAAAAATTTCTTGCTGCCTATGATCCCCCAGTACCAGCTCCATGCTCTCCTCAGACTGTTTCCTTCATCCTCCAGAGTCCTCCCATCACCTCTTCCAGGGATTTTTTTGCAGGTTATTTGAGGATAGGGGTACTTGAGTGAAAATATGGTGATGAAGCACCTGTGTTTTGACTATACACTATGTTTTGCTGCTGGTTTTAATGTTCTGTACATTCCCATGTGAATACTTTTTCTGCATTCCCTCTCTTTTACTGAGCTTGCAAATGCAAATCAGTTCTGGATTTTCTTCCAACTGATAAAATGTCTGTGAGGCAGGAGGGAGCCCAAAGTCTGGTCTCTGTCGTTTAAGCACACACTGCATGCAGCCAGCAATTTTATCCTGCAGTTCACAGTTATATCCATAACAAATGGATCAGAAAAAAAAGTTGACTTAAAAAAAATGGAAAAAAGGTTTTTCTAAAAATTCTCAGAAAACAGAATGAAAGAAAAGAGATTTATTATCGACATTGTGGAACTGAAAAAACCCCAAGTTACTCTTACCTTCATGCTGCTAAATTTACTGAATTGCTTTTGCAAACCCCAACCACTGTGTGAAATTCTTTAAAAGAGCAGCCTAGTTACATGGTGAAAAACTTCCCAAAAATTTCTCCTTATTTTATGTAAATTTGCCATTATATTTTAGGGATCTTGTTATTGCTTCCTTTGGGTTTTGGGACTAAAGATTCCTTTCAACTCTTCCCATTATAGTAAATCAATGACAATTCAGCTTCAGGACAGATCTAAAATGTTTTACTGCTTTTCTAAAGCTTTCTGGTATTATTTTGCTGCTAACTCTTTAGTTTTTACATCTATGCCACTGAATCCCTGCAGCCATCTATTTTAATTGGTCCTGAATGTTTTCAGGGCTCAATTATATTGTGTGACCATTCTGAGGTTATCTTCCTAGCCAAGGGTGAAAAAGAATTTTCCCAGTTCAGGTCATAAGGGGAAGATTGTTAATGAACTTTGTCTTTAGGGCTTGCAAATCAGTGCAGAACTACAGAGATTTAGGAAGGGGTTTCTCAGTCTCCTGTTTCTGTGCAGGATGCATATGTCCAGTTCACTGCCATCTTTTCCAAAGAGTAATAGACTGACTTAAAAACTGCTTTCCCCACACCCCCCGGTTTTTTAGTTTAGGAGCAGAAGATGAGATGGGAAGCTTGACATTGCATGTAAGTGCCTTGGTGTCCACTATCCAGGGCAGCCTGCAGTGCATCAGCTGAGGAGCAGAGCTGTGCTTTCAGTGTGAGGGAGGACATGAGGCCACTGATTTTTTGTCAGATCCATCTCTAAGTCCCTGTGACTTTGGGCAAGGCACAGCCAGCACAGTCTGCAGTCTGTATGTCATGATGCTGCTTTTCACAGCTGCTGGCTGCCAGCATCTGGGGGCTGTGGATGTTGAGTGAAATGAAGGAACTCGCACAGAATGCTCAAACCTGGCCAGGTCTGGATTTGCTAAGCACATCCCTGGATGAGCTCCATGCTCTTGATGCTCCTGATACTACTACCAGGAGTAGCATCAAAGTGAGCAGTCTCAGCAGGGCAGCTCTGTCCCTCCCCTGGATGTCACAGGAACTGATGGGGCTGTGTGTGCAGTGAACTCCTTTCCTTTGCCAGAGGTTAGCTCTAGATGCTGCTGCGAGGCCACGCTTTGTTCCAGGCAGAAAGCTGGTGTAGGACCAACTTCCTGGACACAGAGAGGAAGGAAACCCTAAGGAAGGAAGATTAACAACACTCTGAGTCATGACCTGAGTCTCAGCCTGCCTCTGGGCAGCACATGTCGTGCACACCGTCAGTGGGCTTTAGGGTGAAGTGACAACAGATATTCCTGACTCAAGTATTGCGAAGAAATTTCTCTTAGTGTTTCCAACTTAGCATTCAAGAGTTTATATCTAGACTGTTTTTAAAGGTGAACATCTGGAGGAACATATAATGTTGTGGCTTATTTAAGAAATGTTAACAGTGCATAAGGCAAGATAATGAAGGCTGTACTGCTGCTCATGTGTCGTCCTGGTTTCATGTACCATCAAGAGTTGGTGGTTTTGGTCAACCCCTAAGAATTTCCAAAAGCAAACTCAAAAGGGAGCTGGGGTAAGCCAGAAGGACACTGTCAGATGGAGAAGATTTTGCAAACTTTTTGTGACTTGACTTCAACTTGTGCATATACAAAATCCTTCCATTGTTAATGTACTTATTTTAAAGTGGTGAGGAAGAGTCAGGGACACTCAGTAACTTTGGGCTTGAACTGCACTGTGAGAAGCTTTGAGGGGAGGCAAATGCCCTTCCCTCTTCTCCTTGATGCTCCAACTTTGACCCATGTCACAGTCCCTTCTAGGCAGGCCCACCTAAGCTAAGGCTAAGTGACCTTCACATATTTGATATTGTGGAAAGAGGTTTGGGTGTTTAACTCATCAGAGATGTCCATTTGCACTTATTTAGCTGAATGTAGTAATGAGATGAATTCTTGGAACAGAGAAAAAATGGCAAAGCTGACATTTTCTAGTGCTTGAAACAGGATTTCCTGACAAAAATTTGAAGATTATCAGCAAAAAGTTGCCAATGGAGTTTTGGCACTGGTTTGCCCTTTGCTCTCTCCATGTAAATTCTGACACACTCAGCCTTCAAAGAAATCACAGAAGAGACAAAGTTGTCACAGTTTGAGAATGAAATCAATACCCAGGTGAAAACAATAAAAATTTTGAAAACAAGGGCAGCAAAACACTGAACAAAGGTAAAAATTCTTTTTATAACATTTGTCTCTCCAGCCTCAGATCTCTGCAAAAAGTTTGATACCTTAACACAGAGATGTTCTTGTTTTTTGCTTCTCTCCAATCTTTCATGGTCATTTGAAAGTTAAAACAGATCCTCCTCCTCCAGACAGTCTAGTACAGTGAAAGCAGCTTGTTACAAAACATGGTTAAGAATGTTTAAATAAAAATATGTAGAATAAAGGAAAGAACTATTCATGATGCATCACTCCTCTGACAGGCTGGTGAAGTTATTTCACCCTTCAACACAAGTGCTAGAACATAATGGAATCCCTACTGAGTGTTTTCATGCTTACCAGAACATAAAAAAAACAAGCATAACAAAATGCCCAGTGTGCCCCTAACTATTAGCTTGGATGAGTAAGGAGGCCAAGGGAAAACAGAGGCACTGTGGGAAATATTTGTGGCAAGGGAAGGAAACAATAACCGAAAGTGATAAAAATGGATGATTCCCGCGCAACCGCGCACCAGCCAGGGCAGCGCTTTGTGCCCCGTGCAAGGAGGACAATCTGTAAGCACATCTCTCTGCTACCATCCAGAATTTTAAAAACCAGATTCAGATTTAGAAAAGACCTCCAGTTGGGAAAGGAGGCCTTTTTTTCGTTACAAAAAAAGCCATTCAGCTTATGAGCAAGTCTGTGTGCGAGATACTTGTAATGCACCATTTTAATCTATTCTTTTTGGCTTCTAACTTAGCTGAGAACATGAAATGGGCACAGATGCAGCATTGCAGTGTGCAAATTTGTGGCACTAAATGGTGCATTAACACAGAGCTGAATTCTGCTGTTGTTAATCAGGCCCTATTCAGAAAGAAACACCAAGGCTTTTGCCTGCATAAAAGAACATATATGACTTGGCCTTGAATATGGAATAATTCATTTAAATTTACTGAATTCACTGAACTTTATGAACTCAGAGTGGTTGCTCAGGTACACGTTAATGGTGAACCAGCTGTAAATGATGATTTGCTCCAAAGAAGTTACTAACTCTTACTGCTTTCTTTTTCTCTGATTTGCAGCACCAATTGTGAGTGCTTCTGAAGCCTTGCGTGTCATTTGATGTTTAAATGCAAAGAACCTATGAAGAATTGTCCTCAATTATTATCATTTACAACAAGGAAGTGAACTTTTATGGAGGCTCCAAATCCCTTCTGTACTCAGAAGATGGGATGATTTAGCTTTGTTCTCCCTTCACATTGATGTAGCTTCAAAACCACCCAACGGGAAGTGATGGTTACAGTGTTGTAAAACTGGTGGAAATAACAGGATTATTTTTGACTAACCACAGGGTTTTCCCTGTCAGGAATTTGAACATCCTGAAATCATCCTGTCCTCAGACTTTTTTTACCTTTTAGAAGAAAGGACTAAACAATACCTTTAGGGCTTATACACAGCATTACGCAGAGCCTGAAAGTAAGTGGAAAGGACAAAAGACAGGCAAGGGAGAGCAGTCAGCCAGAGGGATCTCTTCAAACCAAGCCCACTATTTCTTCAAGTTAGAGAAAGGTATTTGTCAGTCAGATGAAGGGTAGGAGGTAGGGAAGCCATCCTACTTAGCATTATGCTGTCTGTAAATTTTTGAGCCACTAGAAGTACCAGTAATTTGAGAGAAAACCCCGAAGTGCTCACACAAACTTCTCAAAGTCTCACTTCATTATAATTACTATGAATTTCCTGTAGCACTACTGGCCTGGAGGAGGGACAGCCCACTCTACTTCCACCTCCCTGCTCTGGACCAGCTCCCTGGGGTACACCATGGGTATGCTCAAGGTATGTGTAGCAGCTCAGGTGTGGTTGAACCCACAGCCACCTGCCAGTTCTTGCAGAGGTGAGCTGCTCTAAACTGGCTGCCAATCACTAAAAACTCGGTTTTGAAGATACCAAGTTTTCTGTCTGAAGTTCTCCCAGTATCCATTCAGTATTGCTGTTCTTTAGCTAGGGATACTTTTTCCTGTAAATGAAAATAATTGCAGTAATGTTCCCAATATAAAAGTGGAAGTATGCTACATGTGTTCAAGGGTTTTTTTTCATACCTAGCCATTGTTAATATCATTATTCATAGAAGTAATTGTATGAAAAACATAAATTCCAATTTTGTTGGGCTTGCTTTTGGTCTGGTTCCATAAATACTAACAGTGTTAGAAAACACTGAAAGTCTTTTATGTCCCATTAATTGAAGTAACTATGACAACATAACACAATTTATTTCCTTTAACATTGAATGGTGGTAAAATTGGCATTGTATTAAACCAGTTCACAATTTGCATCAGAAATAACCTTGCCAGTGGTGTAAGCTGGTTTATGCTCAGATTTTTCAATTATTCTTTTACTTCTTTTTAAAATGGTTGCTTCTCTGGTGAACGGATCAAGTGTTAAAGACATTTGAAAGGGCTTTTCTTTGAGCCACGTAAGACTTAATAAAACCATAATTTTTCATTTTATTGCTTCAGTGGGGAAAAGCTGTTAATTAGGAGTGCCATGGTAAAGAAAACTGCTTTTTGGCTCTGCCTACCAACTGGTTTATTCTGCTTATAAACAATTGGTCCCACTTAATGACTAGACCATACTGTATTTACTAGCTACCGTCAAGCATTCCCAGACCTCATAGTTTTCTGTCTGTGAAACACTTGCATATTATGATCTCACCTCATGATACAGAATCTCTCTATTCAAGTTTATACATGACGTGGAAAGTCTCCGAGATAGACTCTGAGGTGCAAAATTAGTGTAATTCCCCTGGAATGAAAGAGACGTGCCAGTTTATATCAAGTGGAGCTATGGCCCACAACGTCTCAAAGACATTTGCTTTTGTCTAGAAAACAAGCAAACAAATGTTCTTCATTTCAATGGAAAACAACACTTAGGTCTCTCCTTGCTCAAGTACAGAAGGAGATCAAAGATGGCACAAAGCCTCCTTGCAAGACAGCGTTTTACTTCCAGACAATTAATATGATAGTATCAGGGAAATGAAAATCTATTCCATGCCTAGGTGTTTCCCCTCACGGACTGGAAAACTACTTGGTTTATCATTTTCTGTCTTTAGGCAAAAAGGTAACTCTTATTTGCATGTTTGTCAGTTTGTGCTTGAGAGTACAAAATTTACTTAAAAACAAGCTCAGCCAGCTAAATGAAATGCCAATGGTCTTATTATCCTGAGAGAGCAAAGCACTTAAGTCCATTATTAAAATGAAGTTAATTGAACTTCAACGTGTGCTTAAAGTAAAGCACAGCCATAAATACTTCACTGAATAAAAGGGAGATTATCCTTATGCTTAAATGTAAGCACTAATCAGTATTTTCCTAAAACCGAATTTTATAGCCTTCTATCAGCAGTTCCAGGTATCCCACTAATAATACCTGGCACTACAACCAGAATTTTTCCAACAAATCTGTTCAACAGAATGAAAATCAAGGCGCTGCTCATACAATAAATTAGGAGAGTAGGTTTGAAACAAGGACACAAATATTAAAATCTGGGTGTGATGAGTTACATATAAGAAAGGCAGGAAAGAGCTTAGTGCAAGTCGAATTGTGTGGCTTTCTCAGAAACAGCTCCTTGGCAATCTAGAATGGAAAAACTTGCTTGCTCTACAAAACCCCCAAATGTCAGTATTTAGGGGATGGGGGGAATTGCAGAGCAACTATAACTGCTCTGTGTTCATACACCCAAGACCCTCTGCATCAGAGTAGTCTTTGGAATGCAAAACTGGGGGTTGAATTAAAAGCTTGAGCTCTGAAGTTGCCACTGCTATACCTGACTGATTTTGGACATGTGGCATTTCCTAGCTGAACTTAATTTCCCTTGTATTTCTAATAGGAATGCAAATGCTTTTTTCTTAGGAAGTGTAATCAAATATTCATACAGTATTTTGCTATCTTTTTGAGTTGGACCAAAGAATCTCTGGCCTAAATTCCACTGGCCTATATAAATTTGTTAAAATACCTTGTGACATACATTGCATTTTACTGCTAGTTTAGAGAAGGAGCAGAATGGACAAAAGGAAAAGTTCAGCTGCAATCCCAATCTCATAACTGTCAAAACTCAAGTTTAGGAAGTTGCTTTTCCATTAGATGTTCCTCACTGGCACTACTGTTTCAAAAGGATTTTTTTCCTGTCAAACAAAACGTTTCAAATGCCAAATGACCATTCTGCCTGTTACCATTTTCCCTTCACAGTAAATGCAAAAAGGCCTTTTTTTTTCCTGTTTGGCATGAAGGGAAGTTTCCCATTATTACTCAGCCCTGGTATCACTGGAAGAGTCCAGATGCCTGTTCCAAAACATAACATTCATTGTTGTACATAATGATAGAAAAATGTGGAAGGAAAGATGCAACAGGGTTCATTCAGTCCATATCTGCACGGAGCTATGAGCTCTCCTAGTCATGCTCTACCATCCTGCAGCTTCACTAATTTGAGGTTTCTATTTATATTACCTTTAATGTGGAATTCTTAATAATAGTTTCTTAATGTAAATTAGAATAATTGATGCATTTTTGAGTTGTAAACTCAAAACTCAGAGTGTAAACTCACTAGTGATTTTTTGGAAGCTTTGCTTCCGAGCCTATTGAGAAAGCCAGAGTGGTACATAAACAAAAACAAATTCACAATTTTTGAACAGAAGACTTTTATTTCTATTAAAAGATGCATTTATATGTGTAATTTATATAGATGTAAAATATTTGTAGAATGGTGGAGAGGTAGAACTAGGGTATCACACAATTTAGAAAAAATGCAGACCAGAATCTGTGACATTACAGAAAATAAAATATGACAACAGTGAGAGATGAGCTCGAGGATGAAAAACAGCTCTCCTGACAGCATGTGAAGAACACGAGTATGACCCTTGCAGGTGGGATCAAAGCCCTGCCTAGCTCAGTGTCCTGTCCAACAGCCACAACAGGGATGCCCAGAGGAAGAACACATGTTCTGGGAAAACAGTGATGGCATGGAATCCTCACCCAGCGATTTGCAACCACGGGACTTCCAGAGCCAGAGACCAGTGTTGTGTATTTAATGACTTTTAATAGGTTTTTCTTTTGTGAATTGGCTCTGGCACCAGTTTTGATTTTTGAATTCATGTAAACTTTTAGTATCCACAATGTTTGGTTGCAGAAATTTGAATGCCTTATTACACTTTGAGTGAAGAACTGCCTTTTTCTTCTCAAAAGCCTGCAGCTAAGCTATCTTCCTCCAGGACTTGAAGATAAAGGCTTTTTTCACCTTTTCAATTTGGGCTTTGCGCAGATGTCTTTAATATCCCTTTTCAGCTGTTTCTTTTCCAGATGGAAGAGACTATTTAGGTATGCTCTGCATGGGACCCATCTGATATTCCTTTTGGCCTTGTCTGTACCTCTACCAGATATAGCATTTCTTTCTTGAGATGGAGAACTGGCTTGCAACCTGTGATGCAGGTGCACCAGGAATTCCCAGCATGGAATCAATCTTTGCTTTATTGCAATTCCTTTTGTAGCAATTCCTGATATTCAGTGCACTCCTCGGTGATAAAAAATTCATTCAATACCTGCACTGAACTATTACAAAATATAGTTAGTGGGTGATAATATATTAGATCATGTAATCTTGGATGTCACTTCAATCCCATGTGTGCTACTTTACATTTATACTTAGACTGGACTTCATCTACCTTTTACTTCCCACTCAGCATGGGAAATTCATCCTTCAGTTCTTCACCCTAAGTCCTCATCTTCACTTTCACACCTGACTTTGTTACTCACAGCTCATCTTAGTGCCTTTTCCAGCTCACCCAGTAACACACTGAGCAGCACCACTGGGCACACTCTTCTCTGTGAAATTTCACTTCCCTCTGCTGTGAAAAGGAACCAGAAACTGCTGCTCTTTGCTGCCTTTCTTTTGAGCAGTTATACTTTTTAGGAGACCATTACCTCCTGGCAGATGATCTTCCCTAAGACAAGTAGGAGATGTTGCCAAGAGCCTTTTAGAAATCCAGGTAGAATATATCAAGAAGAATATTATCTTCATCACACTCTGGCTGAGTCCTTCAAAGAAAACCAGCAGTGTTCTGCAAAGTCTGACTTTTCCTTGACAAGCCAACACTTTACAGGGCATCTTTAACCCTCCTTTTTACTGCTGGCTCAAATCTTGTCAGAGCATTGGTGTTCTGGCAAGGTTTCTCCCAAACTAGGGCCTGAAAGAGTTCAGCTGGTCATTCATGCACAGCTCTAGTCATCTTCATGAAGAGCAAGGGCTAATGATTAGACATAAACATAATAATGTCATTATTTTAATAAGAAATGCTTTGATTCTGCAAGCATCTAATTGCACAAATTTCATTTTCTGTTTTAAGTGGTTCTTCTAGGTGGTGCAGCTGTCAGACTGTTCCTATTAACTGGACTTTGGAACCTCTGTGAGCTCTGTTGTCAACACAACTAATCAGCTTTTATTGTGTTTAGCTCAGTAGACACACAGAGAACGATCTGTCTTTTGCAGACCATTTACAAATGTTACTATTTCTGCCATCTTAGTTATACACACAGAGTAGTAAAATGCAAACAAACCCAGAAGACCTGGTATAAAGATCATTCATACTTCACAATCATAATTTTTACATGAAAAGCACCATTATCCTAATTAAACTTCCCAATTTTGAGAGGTGTGTGTGGATGTGAGCACAGACATAGCATGTGAATAACTTCAATATGTGTATAGATGTTTATATGTATTGTACATGCATATACACATTTAAATCTCCATTAATGCACTCAAGATTGTATTCTTTTTGTGCAGAGAATTGATGCAAAGAGTCAACACACCGTGACTGCTGTTGTTCCCATTTTGCAAACCAGATAAATTAATCACCAAAAGGATCAGCCTGCTCTGGCAAAGGCAGGATTTTCACTGGCAAAATCTCGGGATTGTAGGAGAGGCACAGCTCAGAAGATGGCTGCGTTGCATCGAGCGAAGAGCGGTATTACAGGATGAAAGAAGGAAGCAAAAATAGACCTGACACACGAGTTTCGCAGCAAGTTTCTGCAGCGGGGCTGTGAATTGCCTGCCGGCAGCTCGGGGTGTCACCGCCCGTCCCTGCTCCCCGCGACCCTCCGCAGGGCTCCTGCCCGCCGGCACGGAGAGAGGGGCACTGGGGATCCCTTGCAAGGGAGCTAGGGAAAAAATAAAGGGGGAGAAAATGCAGCTGCAGTAATTGCTAGAAGGTAATGCTGTGTTCATTCCTTACTGCTTTTTTTGTTGGGGTTTTTGGTTGTTTTTTTGTTTTTTACGCGAGCCTACCGGCCACTGCATTTGTTCCGCTTTGAAGTTGGCTGTGCAGCCGGGGAAGGAGATCCGCGGAGATGGCGTCACTTTCGAAAAGTTTCCAGATTTTACCGAGCTTCTTGTTTGTTTTCTTTTTTTTCCCTTTTTTTTTTTTTTAATTTTTTTAAGAGAGGGAGTTGTTGTACTGTTCGTAATGCAAGTGGGCGATCCGGCCGAGATCTAAATATACCCCTGTGAAAACAGAGCCCCTGAGATAGCGACACCGATAGCTCAGGCTATTGTTAACTTCTGGGATTCCAATTAAATCTCGCAATGTCAAATATTTATTTAATTACTGGACAGAGAACAGGAATTCTCGTTGACTACACTAATGGAGTCGCAATAGTACACAAGGGGAGAGTTTTTTCTCCTGCCCTCCCTGCCGCCCCCACTTCCAAATCTAAATAGCTGTAGACAAGCACAGGCTGGAATATGAACATTAAGGGGGAAAAAAGTTTCAGCTTTGTTTTAGGAGTTATATTTCAGTCGGGTAAGCAAACGATATTGCATGTATTTTTCCATATCTTCAGCTCACTCCAAACATAACATTCCAAAGGATAAAATCTGTTACAAAATAAAACTGACTTTGTGACAGCTGAACTTCTACACGGAGTCTAAAAATTATCTAAACGCACTTCGAGAATCCTAAATGTCATTCCCAAGATGTGGCGAATTGTAATTAGGGTTGTGAACTATTTTAGTGGCAGTGCCTTACACGGGGCCCAGCTAAGCAGCTGAAATATTTATGAACTTATTTTTTGCCCTTTACTGTGTTACATATGAAGGTAGTTAGACAATAACAATAATCCTAATTTGTTTCAGATTACAAAAAATGTAACCAAATTGAAAATGTGTTGTTTGCCTTTTGATTTTCCTTCCTGTACTTCCTTTTGAAGCATATGTCATAGGGCAGTGCCTAAAGAGTGCAAGAAAACTCATCAACAATAAGATAGTGAATGAGAAATAACATTATCATTACTATATTACTATTTTGTGATTTTCTCATTTTACTGGCTTTTCAAAAAACTTTAAAATTTTGTTTTAGAAAATGATTCAGTTCCCTCTTTAACAAAAAAAAAGGAACGAAAAAATTCTGTGAAAATTTTGGTAAGAGAAGGGAAATAGTTTGCAACCCATTGTCCAAATTGCAAACCTGTACTACACTGTGTTCAAAAGCAGTTTAATTTACAATAAACATGGTTATGGTTGTATATGCAGATCTTGATATGGTAGAGGAAATTATTAAACCCAACTATTTGGTCATGAGGCTGGAAAAAAAAAATTGTGTCCCTAAGTGTGCCACAAAATTTAAATGTAAGTTATAAAGGCCCAGCACCCTGTAACTTGGTGACTCCGTTGGAATTACACCCAGAAGGAGAAAGTCAGGTCCTGTCAGTTCATACATGAGAAAGCCTGAGTGCTCTGCACTGCCATCACTAATTGTTTTGTGTTGGGAAATCCTGAGGTGATAAAACGGCTGTTAGAAAGTTGGCCTGTGAGTAATTAAGTGCAGGTCTAGCTATTAAAACCTGATTTGTTACTCATAGGTTACACTCATCTGCGTCGCCTTCTCTCAAGGTACAGATAAAGTCAGTGTTCTTTTCACTGGTCTAAGCCAAAAGTGGCTGTGTAATGAATGGAGAGATGGCAGCTCTGGGTATGGCTCACATACACAGTGGGAAGAATTACCTTTATCACAACAGGTACAGTTATTGTAATGGAGAGCTTCTATTCCAACTGTTCCTTTCTGCTGTCATTTATTTCCAAGGGAAACGCTGGAGGATGCGTAGCCGTCTTCATTTCAAGTTTAAAATACTTACGTGACTCATAAGCAAAACTTCACTTTTTAAAAAATTTAATTTCTGTTTCAGAGCGTCTCTGTTTACTATACTCAAGCTTCTCCATAGAGTGGGTGTAACCAGGAGAAGAATTTGGCCCATGATGTGAGCTAAATTTTCAGTGCTTCCACTATTTAGAGCTCCGTTGGGCTAAAAATAGTTTTCCTGTGGTTTTGGCCATGGAGCCACAAATACAAGTTTTCAGTGCACAGTTATTGTGGATGTTGGTCCCTACTGTTGCTGCAAGAAATGGATTTCCAGCTCATGACTGTGTCAGCAGATGATTATGTTGAGCGTGAGGCCACATGCCAGATCTGCTTACTGACCTGAAGTGGGAATCTGTCCCACCCAAATGCCAGGGACCACCAGAAGGGACCATGCTTGGAAGGGAGTGCTCGGGCTGGGCACTGAAAACCCCTAGGAAAAACTGGGACTGTGCAGGAGATAGCATTGAAGAATTCACACAGAAATCTCTATGTTTGCCTAATGGTATGGGGTGTATTGGAGGGAAGGGAGTAAGTCTTTAGGAAAGTAAGACACAATTTTGGTCATGGCTAATTCGGAGCCGAGTTTTCTTGATCATTTCCTCTCTGAGAGCAGTATAATACTTTGTGTTAATCAGCTGGGACATTTTTTCTGTTCCTCTGGGAAGGTTTTCACCCCATTCCATGAAGAAGATCTGATATAGGAGTACTCTGCCCTGACCAGACTCTATCCACAGGTGTCAATGGATGGTGATTCCCACTCTGATGTGGATTTTGTGACAGTTCTCAGACAAATGCTTCTCTTATTAATTACTTCATATGCATCTTACTATTCCTGCAGAGTCCTTTCTCTTTTCTTAGGATTTTTCCTTTTTTATATGTTTTTCAGACAATTTTTTCTTGCATTGTGTGTTCCATTTTGCATCCTTAGTGACTCTCATATCTGTCAAACTGGATATACCATCCCCTCACAATTTTATTCTGTGGAGTGGAGCTAAGCTTACAAAACTTGTACATAATTAAGACTTTGTTTCTAACATCCCCACAGATGTACCATTATTCAGCTACACGTCTCATCCCATTCATTCTTCCAGTCCAGGAAGAAAAGTTAGCAGCTTTAAACCTGTTGGGAAGAATACCTTTGGCTTGCCTTCCCTCTCTCTCCTGGTCTACAATTTCATGTTAATGTCTTCTACCTGTAGCTTCAGGAAACAAGACTAATTCTTCTCTCCCTTTCTCTGTGTGAGTTGTCATGCAAGGTACCCAGAAGTGTGGCTGTAACAATAACAGGGTACTTAATTTGAGAATTAGCTCTGGGAATTCAAAGGCTGTGAGCCCGTGAGTGTAACTTCGGAGGAGCCTACACCTCTGAGGGCTGGTAGATAAACACTTTTAGTATCTTTCCTCCAGACGCTAAATGTTATTTCCATTTTCTTACACATGTGATGTGAGGTACACAACATGTGTATTGTCTTCTTGTGAGGCAGCCTCTTACCACCTCCTGTGCCTGTTCTCAGCCTGCTGTGAATTGTGGGCTTATTTAAGAGAACCAAATGGCCAGAGCAAATGTCACCTCCCTCTCCACTTGCTGAACTCTGCTCAAACACAACACTGTTTTTCTGCCTCAAAAATACATGTTAAGGTATGTATAGTATGTTAGCCCCTCCTTAGCCTTTCCCACCCTGAAACTTTTCAAATAGGGATGGCACGTTCCTCTCTTCACTGCCAAAAAAAAATAAATTCCTTTCTCAGCATTTCCCCCTTCCCCCATTTCTTCTCAGCTGACAGCTGTGAGAGTGGAACTTTCTTGAGCTATCCTATCCATTTCCCCCAATTCTGTTTCTAAGCTAGATTTGGTTTAAATATCCAAGCCATTCTTTTACACTACAGAGTTTTTAACATAAAGTGGTTTTGCAAATGCCTAATGTGGGTAGAGATATGGCAACTGTTTATGTATATTTATTTTTCTTTTTTAAACAACATTGCCCCTTCTACCCGCAGCAATTAAGAAAGTTGATAGGGAATTAAATTGAACAATACGGTCATTTTAGAAGTTACAGGAAGGCCAAAGTTTCATAATAAAGCAACTTTTTTTTCAAGACTATTTCCTTATAATTCAAACAATCTATTTGATTTTCATACTTCTAACCAAATAAAAATTTCATTTAGAAACACAGGAATTACATTCAAAATCTGGAGAGTAAAATGAAAATAATGGAATTATTTAGTATAGTTCTTGAATTTCATGCTTCTCAACCATGCAAGGCCTGATAGCTTTGGGTCTTCTGTTGGTTGTTTTGCACTTTGATCAGACTGTGAGGTTATCACTTGCCCTGAAATAAACACGTACAGTAACTCAGCTTTACGGGAAGGTGTTTTTACACCCTCATTGCCATTAGCCTGTGTACAAAGGAATATCAGACAGGTACTTGTACTTCAGTTGACTTTACAAGGCAAAGTATAAACGTGCAGTTGTCTCTCCAGAATCGAACATAATTTAATAATTAAAACATTCAGGTAAGGGGAAGGTTTGCTAGTCCTTTTTCCTTGGATTAACACAGCTGCATGTTTGTGTGCTGGAAAATCTGGGTTTGACCATGATGAAATAGGATCGATGGTTCCATGAGTTGTGAAATTCAGGAATTTCTGAAATCACATGATTTCTGGCAAATGTGTTCAGAGTGCTTTGAGTGTCTTCATTTTCCTTTTATTGAATTTGGTATGTGATTAGCGGGGACCTACTGGAATGTGGCACTAGAGATCCAAATGATGGAGACCATATATGAATAGACAGTAGTGAAAGTGGTGTTAATTTTCCTGTGACCTTAAGAGTACGCAGACCTGAATCATCAGATAGCCAATGTCACTTATTTTATATTCTACTGGTCTCATTGACTACAAGGAGATAATTTGACTTCACACATGCGGGGTTTGCCCATTCAGCATTAGTCTATGACAAAATGGCATGAAAAAAAAAAAAAGAAAACCTATTTTTCAGAACGAATATCATATTCCTTGCTACCACACTCTAGAACAGGCTCTGCATTGTGCTAAAGAATCACTGTTTTCTCAGGAGGATGTGCTGCAAGCAGACGTGTCTCAATTGCCCATAGTTTTAAATCAAGACTGTTTAGGAAAATTTAGTTTTGGAAGTCTTACAGTTTTCCTTGTCTTCTCATACTCTTGCATGAGCACCTTCAGCTTTCCTCATCACTGGAACTCTGAAACCTCTGCAGAAGGAAGCGCATCGGAGCTCTGGGTTGTAGATTCACCCAGCACTATACAACTGTTTTGTAACTCCTCAGCAGAGGAGAACATTTTGTTTTCTGGAGACATGATGGTTGGCACATGAACAACACCTAAAATGCCTGCTGCCAATTTGTTGTTTGTTACTTGGTTTATTAATTAAGTTACACAAAAGATTTGGGAAAAGGCCAACAGTTGTTTGGTTGTTGGTTTTTTTTTTTGTCCTGTATTTTGGACTGCCTGGCCAAAGCAGAACAATTGCTGGTGCAGAGATACAGAGGAGTCCCCAAAGGTTAGCTCTGTTCTGGGATTAAATTAACACCAAAGCCTTACTCCTCCACTGCTGCAGTGAACTTTAGTAGAGATACTCTGTTGGGCTATTAATTGACTTCTTAAGAGCTTCTGTTTACATCCAAAATAATCAGGAGCCATGTAATTTTGAACCAGAAGAAAATTTCTTTAAGGCTCAAATATACTTGAAATGTCAGCTTGGCTCATTTGATATTTTTCCCTATTTCTATCAACTTTATATTGCTTTTTCTTGATTTTTTTTTTTCCTGGTAGATGTTTTGCCTTTAATTTACACAAATAAAACAGAGGGTTTCATGTACCTTCTTTTTAACTTAATTATGTATGTATTTTTTATATATATAAAAATCACTTTTCATTACATTTGCTTATTTCTAGTTCTTTTTTCTAAAAGGAATCTGATAGCAAGGTTCAGTTGGCATGCCAGATTTCTAACTGCAGCAAGATGGTGTAGTTCTACAACAGACACATAAATGTATGTACAAACGATATGGTTTTGCCCCATGTTATCTGTTCCTACACAGTTTTTTTGGCCAGGGGAAGAAACTCTTCTGTAGGAGTTCCTGGTCATCAGACTAGGATTCAGCACAGTTCAGTAGCATATCTGAAGCCAGCCCCACTCAGTCTCCTGAGGAAGGCAGCCTTTGGGTCGTGAAGTAATCGTCCTGTAGGAAAAGTTTCCTCTTAAAATCAGTTTGTGGGCCGAAGTGCAAAATACTTTCCTCTAATTGTGGATGGTCCTGTTGCCTGTATAAAGCTAAATTTCTCAAAGACATCAGAGTTCAGGCTTCAACAACAGTTTGTGGTGAGGGGTTTTACCAGAGCTGAGCGTGGGTCAGCCTTGCAAGTGTTGCTCTACAGCACCTCATCATTTGTAAGGCATACAAGAGCTGGCCAGTCCTTTCCTACGTTGAGAGGCTTTTGTTTGGACAACTGATTTTTGTAACTGATTTCAGTGGAAGAAAGCTCATTCTCTAGCTTTAGTGGAAATTGAGGTGTTTGGAGTTCCGAAAGTCAGTTGTGTATTGAGAGCAATTAAAAAAATTAAAACCTTCTGACACCAAGACATGGCGTGGAATCCAATTATTCTTTAATATACCCTCATATCTAATAATTCAGTCAGTTAAAAATGACAAGAAACACTTGAGCTTGCAGTATGCTTGACCACAGTCAGGCATTGTTGTGGCACTTTTGACCCAGTACCTCTGAAACTTTCTTCTCTGCTGTTCAAAAGTAGCTTTGAGGAAACAGTTCTCACTTCCATGTCACACAATGAGGACAGTAAGAGTTTGTCCCATGGTGGCATTATACAGGAGTGACATTGAACAGTAGGAAAACCTTCATCTCTGCAATCCTAGAGCCATTCCTAACACTGCTGACATGTTTTCTTGAAGCTTTACTGTGTGTTTTAGTAATTTATTCGGAGGTGCAGCCCCGTGAAGGACCTCATCTGCCCCAAGGCGCTGTGGATAATAGCCAGTCCCACGAGAGATGAGGAGGCTTAGGGAGAACCATCCTGCTCTCTACAACTCCCTGTAAGGAGATTGTAGCCAGGTGGGAGATAGGCTGTGCTCCTGGGGAATTAGTGGCAGGACAAGAAGATGTGGTCTTAAGCTGCACCAGGGGAGGTTCATGTTGGCCATCGGAAGGAATTTCTTCGCAGAAGCGGTGCTCAGACATTGGAACAGGCTGCCCAGGGAGGTGGTGGAGTCACAGCCCTGGAGGTGTTTAAAGAAGGACTGAACGGGTCAGTCAGTGCCACGGCCTGGTTGACACGGTGGTGTTCAGTCACAGGCTGGGCTCCAGATCTCCCAGGTCTTTTCCAACCTAATTGATTCTGTGAAAACAGCCGCCGTGCCCAGGGCAGTGCGAGCCGCTGGCACGGCAGCAGCACACGGTCCTGGGGAGAGCGCCGGCCTGAGCCCCAGCAGCGCCCGCCACGGCAGCGGCACCTTCGGGGGCTTTTCTGTTCCTCCGTGCCGCGGGGCGGTACTTTCCGCACGCCGATCCCCGCACACCTCTCTCTTTATTGATCATTTGTACTCGCTGCGCTCCCCTCCCGGCGCGGGCCCGATTCCCCGCAGGGCCCCTTCCCTCACGGCTCCCGGCCCGGCCCTGCCCGGCCCTTTCCCGCTTCCTCCCGCCGCCGCCGCGGCGCGCGCGCAGCCCCGCCCTCGCGCACATCCGGGTCCCGGCGCTGGCCCCGCCGGCCCCGCTGCCGCCGCCGCTCCCGTCCCGTCCCGCCGCTCCCCCGCCAAACTTTCGCCGCAGCAGCAGCGGCGGCCGCGGCCCAGCCGGCGCCTCACGGACACCCGCCCCGGGGAGGCCGCCCGCTCCGCGCCGGGTGGGTCGGGTTGGCGGGATCGGGGGTTGGTTTGCGGGCCGCGGGGTCGCGGCGCTGCCGGTCGGGTTCCGGGCGGCGGTGGGGGCGGGGGAGCGGGACGGGCCCTGCGGGGAGCGGGCCGAGGCCTCGAGCGGGCCCGCGGCGGCACGGTGGTCCCGGCGGGGCGGGAGGAGAGCGGGAGCGGCCTGTGGGCTGAGGAGCAGCCCGGGAGGGAGCGGGGAGCGCGGGGCCGCCCGCGGGGCTGCTCGGACACGCGTGCTGCCGGTAGGGAGCGAGCAGCGCGGTGCCTAGCACAGGCTCCTCGGGCTTCTTTCTTACATTTTTGTTGTTCGGGTTTTTTCTTTTTTTTTTTTTTTTTTTTTTTTAAAAGACGAGGACTCTTAGCTGGAGTCAGGCCTGGCCGAGCGAGGGGAGAGCAGCAAACCCGCCCGTTTGCAGGCGCTGGTAAAGAGGCGGGAGGCGATGTGAGTGTTCTCACACACACACACACACAAAACTCACAAACACACACTTGTCCACCTCGGCCTTGCTCGGCTGCGCCCAGCCCTGACAGCTGCCTGACAACAGATGCACAGCTTCGGTGATTTAGAACGGCAATTTTTTTTGTCTTCTGCGGGTTGTAAATTTAATAGAGGAAATATGCTCTTGCGGTTAAAAGCACAAGACTGGAAATCAAGTGATCTGTGCTCTGTTCCAGTTGTGGGGTTTTTGATGTGACTTTAAGGTAATTGAATGATATTTAGCAGGAAAATGAGGTAGGGAAGAACTGATTGAGCAGTCGTGTTGAATATATTATTGAATAGGTTCAGTAATAATTGTTGACTCTTTTGGTGGAATAGGTGGGGATTTAGCAGTTCTATGCAGTGAATCACTTGGGCACACTGCTTTAACAAAATCTCCAAGGAATAACTGTCAAAATTTGCATCAGCAAAGTTTTGTCTGTCATGGGAAATTAGCTTGTCAGTATATGATGGTTTTAGATGAAATCTCGTGCTGGTTTTCATTCCTTTGTTAATTTCAGATAATTAACCTTCCATGGGTGGCTTTAAAATACTGAAAACTGAAATAAGATTTGTTCATTGTATGTGTCAGTTACAGAAATTCTGCACAGAATGTCCTCCTGGTATTCTGAGGAATCACAATTTGATTGGAGTAAAGAAAAAGGTGCAAACATATGCAGTCATATGCCTGTGCTCATCAAAACCTGTAATGCTTTATGAAGTTGGCAGCTAGTGGTAGTGGAAGTTAATAGAAGCAGCAAATAACTTAATTGAAGATGTTTCATAATTAGCGTGTTGTAACTTTTGAGAGTGCCCTGTCTGTGTTGGATTTAATGTCTTAATCCCTACTGTTTGATAGTAGTTTACTCTTAACCTCTGATATTAAAATTTCATTCACTTGGCCTTGAAATTGCTGCTAAGTGCCTAATGCCACTTATTTCTGCAAAACAGAAGCCAAATGAGCCATGTGCTTGCTGGGATACCTGCCTTTTTCAAACCTTTCTTTCCCTTTCAGATGTGGAGGACATACATTTGGGGGAGGAATTTTCTCTTTTTCTGAAGAGGATTTTACTAGTGGAAGCCCAGATGGACAGTCATGATGGGGCTGAGAAATGGGAAAGAAGGCAGAGAGGCTTCCTCTGCATTTTTGTCTTGATGACCAAAGATCACAACAGGGTGTGCTGCTGTGTACAGCTGTGGTGGGTGGGGTTTTTTTTGAGGTTTGGAGTTTTAACCTCTGATGGAACTTGAAGGAACTCTAATTGTGGACCCTGTACTGTTTGGTACTTTGTAGGAAGTCAAATTTTTAATCTTGCACCTGGAGTGGATGATCTTTGCAGAGTTTTGATGATCATAGATTGCTATTTGAGCTGGAAAAAGTTCTGTCTCCCAAGATGCAGTGCTTGTGCTCAGTTAAGGAACTTTCTGGGTTTATTTGAATGTTCTTTGCAAATTATGTTGTGATCTTTAAGTTTTGAAAGGCACTTTTAATTTCAGAAAGCTGTCTTCTATATTTTCTTTATAGATATCTTAAGAAAATGCTAAGAACTCTTTTATGGCTCTTGGCTGAACTACGTACCTGCAGAAGGACTTCTGTTGCAATTCTGTGCAAGTCCCTGTGTCTTCCTTTCCTTCCAGTTAAGGCCTTGTTGATTTTTTTTTTTAATGCTTGTTTGTTTTTGTTTAAATCAAAGTACAAGTTTCTTGAAATGTTTCTGTTAGACTTGGTGGAATGAATTTTAATCTGTTAGTGTTTCTTTAAAGATCTTTACATGATTTCATTTTAATAACAGGTAAGGAGCTCGTGTTCAGAATGAGAAGATTTGCTCTTGTGTGAGCTGAGTGCACTTGAGATATCTTCATGGCTAACGATAAACAGCTCATTAAAAGCAAGTTGTACAGTAATTTAACACTTTTGCAGTTATCACTAGTCACAGTGCAAGCTCCTGCACTGCTTTCTGGAAGCCTTTTTAGCCATGTTCCTGTGACCACGTAGAAAAGTTTGGCTGGCGCTGGAGCGCGCTTGACCAGTGTGGGTTGGCAAGGTGCAGGGCGCTGCCTGCCAAGTCTGTATCCCTACTGACCTACCACCAAGGTTGGGGCTGCCAGCACTGTCATCCCTGACAGAGGATCTTTGTCAGGATCCCTGCTACTGATACACTAACTATGAAGTAGTGTCTCTGAATTCTGGGTCAGTGGATGTCACAAACTGACAAATTTAGAATACTTTGCCATTCATTCATTCTGTGCAAGGGGAAAAAAAAGCTCGCTGAATTACTATTGTCAGTGTTCCCTCCAATCCTGTAGCTTTTGTAAACTTGTCACAGGCTTAATGCAATTCAGTTGGAGTGGAAGTGTATACACACACATACATCTTTATTTTTCTTCTTTTAAAGCTTTTTGACTGTCCCATTTTCCAGGTTATGCTTTTTGTTGGCAACTCATTCTATTTAGAATATTTTTCTTTAATGAGGGTCTTGCACATGAACATATAAATCTTTAGAAGGCTTTGTCCAGCTTGTTTATTTTATAGCATACTTTAGGGTTTGTGAAAAGTACAAGATGCCCTTTATTTTCCCATTTTTGTCTCAAAGTGTAGTACTGAGGTCATTCCTAATCACCCACTTGCTTGTCCATGTCCACCAACCTACCAATCGAGGCATAGGCCTTTGTTTTCATGTTTAGTGAAATGTAGCAGTGCTTTTCTCTGGCATTTTAATTAAGAAATGGATTCTAAGTTGTAGTTATCTGCTTTGGTTAGAGTAGATCTTAAATAACTTTAAAAACATGAGGCAGTTTCAGGGCTGACTACTTTTGATGTTGTCATTTTCCAGCATAATGCTTCTGTTGGAAAGTGCCAGTTAGCTGAAATAGAAGTGTGAGGAAATGTAAATTTCTGAGAAAACACTTAAGGGAAGCAAATTCTAAGATGGAATTTGTAGTTTTGAGAATTTCTACAAAAGCTAATTGCTCAGTAATTAGAGCAGCTGCAGAGACCAGGGCCATGGGAGCATTGGATTTTTTTGTTGTAAGTGTGGGTGCTTTAAGAAATAGATTCTGCTTTTATAGGCATGGGAAGTTTTGGTGTTTTGTCCCTCTCTCCCCCTTCCCCTGTATCAGAGTTAAACTCAAGTTTTGCCGTGATGCCAAATTCAAAACTGTTCTTTGATTATAATTTTTCTGAACTTTTATTGGCATCAGATGGAAGTAAGGGTGCTTTGGAAATGCAGTGAAGCTCAATTAGTCATCTGTTTGCCTGGATCTCTTTTGTGGTATAAATCATTATCACTGATACTGTTTTTTGTCAGTAATTTTTGAGAAGACTTTAAGAAGAAACAGAAGCATCAATTGGCTATCTGAGCTATATCTTCCAGGTACATTGTATTACTTGCTGCTTGTGCTTGGCCTCAGAGTTTGTTAAGTTACTTGTAAGAGAATGCTGGTTAAATACTTCTCAGCTGACAGAGCTAAATGCTTCAGCATTTTTTTTAAGCTGTGTTAGATGGTGTACAGATGTGGAAATTAAAAGCAAAAGTATTGTGTGAGAAAGCCCTGTCTGCAATAGTCAATATATTTTTCTTTTTGGAGAGCAGTCACAGTAAGAGTTTGGAAGATACCAGATAGCTCTTTTTTGTTCTTGTTTACATTTATTACCAGTTAGATCATATTGCCTTACAAGGCATGTTTGAAGCAAGAGATCTAGTGCTAGTGTAAAAGCACTTAACATAGATTTTGGTCACCTGGATGTACATTTGTATCTGCAAGCTCAGTTCTGATGAAAATATCTCAAGTTCCTTTTTGATATAATTTATAAAATCTCTTTTATCCTTCACTTAAACTTAAGGTGAGAAGAGGGAAAAAAAGTGTTATCATTGGTGGTATTCTTTGAGGCTGAGATATTGCACAGGAAGAAAAATCTTTTCTGTGGAGAGGTTGTGGCAATGGTTTGTAGCATGTAGGCCCTTAACAAGTTTTTTAACCACTGTGTCATCTTAGGATTTGTTTTATGCTTGATGTGTATGGAGAAACCATGGAGCTAACATTTCTCCTGTATTTGTTCTCAAGAAAGGGCTCTGATGTGTGCTATTGCATGGCACTGTATGCTGGGCTGCAACGTAAGCTCTAGACTTGGGAAGATGATAATAAAACCCAAGCACAACCTTGCACAGTTCCTGTCAGGAAATTTATAAGGAAAGAAGGATTTTAATAAAACCAGATGAAATTGATGTGTGAGGTTGTAGTTTTAAAGAAAGTATTGATCTGTGTGTATAGCATAATACACTGTAATATATTGCAGTTGAGTTTCTGAGCTTTCTGTGTGAATTTGTAGTATGTTGATGTGTGTATGGAGTTAAAATGCTTGAGCATTTTGGAGTTTGAAGAGCAATAAAGTTAAGCACAAGAGTTGACTGCAGAACAGCTTTAGCTGCAGATCTGCAGCAGCTCTAATGAACTCCCAGTTGTGTTGCTGGTTATAAGTGGTGCTTTGTTTATTGTATGAAATTGAGTCTCAAAACAGCTTCTAATCATCAGCAGTGAAGTTCCTTGTTTCAGATTGGGTATGATGCTACAGGAGGCTTCCTGAATTTGCAAACAAGTTAATTATTGGGAAAAGAATAGTACATTTGAACACAGGCTTAGTACTGGCAGTAGAAAGGGATGAGGGTCGTGTTGGTTTTACTCATTTTATTCTTGTGCTTGTGGAAGCATCATTCATTGCCCTGCTGCTTGGGATGATGGTTTACTTGGTTAATGGTACTTCAAACCTAGATTTTGTGGGTGGGATATTAGTTTGGAATCAATGGGAGAACATGTTACATACAAAGTGCATCTCATAAAAATAGATACACCCATATGTAATGTTACATTATCTGTTCTGCAGTGAATCTTGCTCAGGCCCTTTTAGCCAGAAGGAGATTCTATGGTATAGCCTCAAATGAATCTACTGAACTTGCCAGTTCAGTGTAGAGGGCTAAGAAAATTTCACAAGAACTGCTAAAAGGAAGTCAGGTTGCACTCAGTATTTGTGATGGCAGATGGAAGGAGGTGTATTTCTGCCGTCTGCATAAATGAAATAGAAGTTCTGCTGTTGGCCAGCTCTGTTTATATCTGGCTGGCTGGCTGAAGCATTAAGGAGGGGGTTCAAACAATGGACCTGTTCACCCAACTAGTTTCCTTCCATTTGCTGGAGTCATTAGCAAGAACTTTAAAAGTATACATAATGCATGCCCCAAAGTCTAATTTTGATACAGCGATTACTTCCTTTTATACTTGCCCATTAAAAGCCCCCTCATGCTACTCCATGTAATTCATTACACTCACTCCTTAAAAAATAACTTTTTTTAAAGTAATAGCATGGTTTTCAGTTGATGTTCTCTTGTAGCTTAGCTGAAAAGTTATTTAATAAAAGAAGGTAATGCATAATAGACCCTCTGCGTCTTAAGGAAATTTAAGTAGGCTTTTTTCCCCATGAACGTTCTTACCAGCTGTGTCTAGAGGTGCAGCAATACGAGTAATTTGTGCAACACTGAATGAAAATGTGACTCTTTAAAGCATTTGTTTCTGTGTTCAAAGCTCAGTGATGCTCTGTGGTGCTGCAATCACAGCTCATAACTTGTGCTTTTAAGCCTTGAAGAAATTGATTGTAAGTACAGATGATCTTTTCCTGGCAGATGTCATCATTACTTAGAAACCTTTTGAAAATTAGATGCTGAAATTACAGCGAATGCAAGTAAACGTTCTAAATGCAGTTTATGCTGCACATTCAGAAATCTAAAAACCTTACCTGAATTGCAGTTTCTACATGGAAATGTTTGATTTTTCTGTGTGAATACCTGAGCCTACTGCTTTGTGGCCTTAAATAGCTCATGAAGCCAGCCCACGATTCATGAAGCTTTTTAATTCTACCTTGTTTTCTTAAGAAGAGGCAAAAGCTGTAAACTTTCAATGTTTTGCCTTCCCAAATGAACTTCTGGACGATGTGTAATGAGATAAATTCAGTGTCATTTGTACTTCCCAAAGCCTATTAGTATTTTGTTGTAGGGTTTGTTTCTTGCCCTTGCATTTCTTGAACAGGTTAAAACACACTTCTTCTGAAGAGTCTTGAAAGCCTTATGAGTGGCCAGAGTGGAGTTACAGTAAATGGTACTAAGGTTTTAATACCATTTGAAACAGTCAACAGTCTCATTTTTAAGGGGTTTCAGTTATGAGCACGTACATGGAAACTTTTTTTGAAGAAGTTGAAACAGTTTTGATCTGATCTGTTCTGATGCTTCTGAAATCCTTGTTTTACCAGGCTTTGCTTTTGTTGATGGGCCCTCAGACAAATGTAAAGTTTTTAGAGTTAATTATGTTCCTTACTCCAAGCAGATTATTTCTAAAATCGTAGTTTCTAGGACAGTCATTTATCATAATTCCCTTGACACTTGCCCTGCAAATACTAGTTACTGCAAAATATCATCTTAGTAGAACTGTTCCAACTTCCTTTCCTTTTAGTGAGCTTGTTTATTCCATGAGCATACTTGTGGGTAAATGATGTTGAAATTATATAAAACCAGTAAAATACCTCTCCTTGTTGATGCATTATGTTCAAAATACTAAAAAACAAAATAAAATGTTACATGATTCTAGCCTAGAATTACAGATCTTTGCATTTGATTTCTTAATACAGATAGGGATAGATCAGGGAGTGTTTCTTAAGATCTCCTTTGAGCTCAACTTAACTAGAGGGATTTCCAGTGCATCTTCTGCCTTGATGATGCTTAAGGTTCTTTGAAAGCATAGCTGAGAAACAAAAATAGAATTTTTTAATTGTCTTCTGGTCTGAGATTCTAGGTGGGTTCATTTCCTTTTTTAGGGGTGTGAGCAGTTGCTGATCTTGCAGCTATTGAATGTATGCAAGGCTTGAAAGTAAGTTAGTTGCAACTATAAACAGCTTTTACTTTTTGAAACAGAAAACTTTTATCCTCAGTAAAAGAAAAAATTCAGTCTGAGTTCCTGGCCAAGTTTATCTCCCTTTATGTATTTCCTGTTACTTTGAAGGGTGCAAAGGTTCTCATGTATAATAGTCCTAAGGAACTAAATTAGTTTTAAAGTGCAGACATGGTGATATTTCTGAAGAAAAAAGGTGATATGTAATTATTTGAGGGGTTTTTTTTTTTCTTTTTTCTTTTTTTTTCTCAATATCTTCTTCTAAAGACTTACTGAAATAGTGGGAGACTTCTCTTAATTTCTTTTTTTCCATTTTGTTTTTATGAGACCTCTAGGAAGAAAGACCTTCAGACAGTTTTTCTGTTTGTTTTGCTTTTCCGATTTTTTTTTCCATGTTACTGAAACAAAGCTGAATAATCAAAGGGGTACCAATGGGATTAAGCTACTGCATGAAATAAATGGATTTTTTCCTGTAAAGTGTCCTTGGGTTTGTTCCCTGCTTTCCTCACCCTCTTAACTCCGTAGTGGAAAATACAGGATGATTACATGTGGGACATAAATGCCTTGCCTAGGGATGTTTGCTGTAGCTTTGGTTGATGGTGCTTGGTATGTGGTTCTGTTATATAAAAATATCTGTCCAAGTGCCTGAGTGAGCCTGTAAATGTTCCCAGATACTTAAAAAGCCTTATCAGATGACTTTTAGTTTATCAAAGGTGGGAGGAAAAAAGATCTTCTTGATTAAAGGTAGCAATCTAAGAGAACCAGCACAGAGGTATTTAACATTTTGCTTCCCCTCCACCACCTTTTTCTCTTATGTGCAGATTTGGTGTCTCGGGCTAGGGTAGGTGTTCTAATTCACCGTGGTTTATCAAAAGTGGAGAGACAATGTTGTTTGGCAGTCTCTGTAGCAAGAGAGGAAGCATCTTTTGTTATTGACATCCTTTCTGTTAGCTCTGCTCTTGCTTTTTGCCAGCTGCTCATTGTCTATACTTGCTTATTTAGTATTCACAAGGGATTTTACAAGTTCTTATCAGTTCGTTGCCACAGCACATCATTTCCTCTTGTCATCGGTACTCCTTAAATTGCTGGGGGGAGGATTTGCATTAGGCCTGGTGAGTGGTAAAACACCATTCATGAGCGAGTTGTTCTGCTCCTCTCCTTTCTGAGGCAGTTTGTAGTAAAGGTCACATTTCTAGTGCTTACTCCACCATTTTCCCCTCTTCTTTTTTCTGGGGAGAAGAAAACAACTTTTTTTTTTTTTTTGCCAAGGCTAAAAATATCCAGCACTTCAAATATTCTTCTTAAAAGATATAAGGAAGTGCAGAATAAAATTAGCTACAGCTAAAAAAAGGTTGACCACCGCTCTGAGTGGCTGGGGAAGGTTTGGTTTGTGCTTTTTATTGGGTTTTTCTTTTAATTGTGTTTTGTTTTCTTTATCTATAGTTTCTTCCTAATTTTTTTTAATACTGTCAAAAAATATGGGGTAACTAATTAGAGCTCAACAAAAACCAGATGATTTAGGATTTTTTTTCTTTTTGGAAATAATGATCCATTTGAGAAGCTGAGTACTTCCATGCAGCACTGGCCTTGGAGCTGGTGGTTCCACCCTGCCTCTTCCCCGTTTCTTCATAGCAAGTTTAGCCTTCTAATGAAACACCATGACAGGGATATATTATTAGTTCTAAAGCATATTCCTCGAGCTGGTATTCTGAGGGGAAATCATCAGTTTAAGGAATATTAACAGAAACTGTGCTGTCACTGTCATCCCTTGATGGTCCCTTTTACCCACTAATCACTAATGTAGTATTTGGGGACTGATCACTTTTTTGGGTGAGGTCATAGCACTTCTGGGATTTTTTTGAAACAAAATGAGGTGCAATACTAGGGCTGAAACAGGGAGTCTTTTAATATCTACCTTTTTGTTTTACCACAGCCTTTACTTGTTTGCTAATTCCTTGCTAACTTGTCTTTTTACTAGAACTAAATTGGAAGAATTGGTCATCATTTTTGATGTGAAGACTTCATCACTGACAGCTATACACTTTCATCCTCCAAGAAGTAGTACAGCTCATTAGTGGCAATAACTGCTTTGGGTATACACTGACACTTATTTGGAAAAAACAAATAAATTAAAAAACCCCAACAGACAAAACCCAGCAAACTTTTTGAAGACTTGTGTCAAATGACGTCAATGGCCAGTTTGTTCTCCTTTACTAGCCCAGCTGTAAAGCGTCTGTTGGGCTGGAAACAAGGAGATGAAGAGGAAAAATGGGCCGAAAAAGCTGTTGATGCTTTGGTAAAAAAGCTGAAAAAGAAAAAGGGTGCTATGGAAGAACTGGAGAAAGCCTTGAGCAGTCCAGGACAGCCCAGCAAGTGTGTCACTATCCCGCGCTCCTTAGATGGACGGCTGCAGGTTTCTCACAGAAAAGGCCTTCCCCACGTCATTTACTGTCGTGTTTGGCGCTGGCCTGATCTACAAAGCCATCACGAGCTGAAGCCATTGGATATTTGTGAATTTCCTTTTGGATCTAAACAAAAGGAAGTCTGCATCAATCCATACCACTACAAGAGGGTGGAGAGCCCAGGTATGTTTGAAAGTTGCTGTCCTAAAAACTGAACAGAATCTTTAGTGATCACATACTATTCACTCCGTGCTGCTCCAGTACTGTACAACCAGTTAAAAGTGGTGTATGAGGCAGTTTGGGAGAGGAATGTTCAAAGTGTACATTACTGTGGGGTTTTGGGGTGGTGTGTTGTGATTCTGTACTAGTTGTTTTCTTTGTGATTAATCACCTTTTTCCCACGGATCTCTTAAGCCTGCTGCCATTAAAGTTACCAGGAAAGTCCTCTTTTGTCTTAAAATAGAAAGCAGTGATGATTTCTTTCAGTTTCAGTTTCTTTAAGAAACTTGTTTCAAAATCTCAGTCCTTGCAAGGAGGTTGGTGGCCACCTTTCAGGGGTTTGCTGTTTAATGAGTGTGTGACATGAATTGAGGAGATAAAAAATAAAATAAATAAAATTCCAGGGGAGTTGTCCACATGACTTTCAGTTAGCAGACAGCAGAGATGAATAGAACCAAGAGACATGATCAGTTAGAGCAAGGTATGTGTCAGATTTGTGTTGGGTAATGAGCCTGCTATTAAGGTGTGCTGCCATGGGAAAAAGTGAGGAGGATTGGGATTGCAGGTGGGAGAGATGAAGAATGTTGCTCTGGACAGTGCAGAGAATTGGCTTCTCTTGCTCCCCAAAGTGATTGTAACTACTGCAAGTGACTGTAGTGCTCAAGTGCTCTGCTGCAGCACTGGAATTCAGGGCCCCAGCAGTGCTGAATTTAAAAGTTAAAACTCCCGTTTAGCAATAGTTTTCCATGGCAGTATAGATTTTGTTTGTCTTCAGTGGACAGTATGTAACTATATAGTTTAACTGTGGTAATGGAGACTGTATTGCCATTTTCACTGATTTGCTAATGTATGCAGTTTTGTGCTGCATCAGTACTTCAGTACATGCCATGTGTAGACTGGTTTAGTTGGTTGTTTTTAAAAAAAAGCTCATCTTCAAGTTGCATGAAGTACGTATGTGTTTGTGTGATTTTTGCAAGTGTAAAGTTTGAGTCTTCCATCAAGCATGATATAAAAAAAAAAAAAGGAGAGAGGACGGGGTAAAGGCATGCCAGATCAATCCCCTGCTCCTCTTTCCACCCCAGCTAGTGTTGGAATTACCACGATGAGCTGGATAGCACATTATTTGTATCTTTTCCCTTATATATCAGCTTTTAATCTAAATGTGTCTGTGTTTTTTCCAGTTCTACCTCCAGTGTTAGTGCCTAGACATAGTGAATTCAACCCCCAGCACAGTCTGCTAGTTCAGTTCAGGAACCTCAGCCACAACGAGCCCCACATGCCACACAACGCGACATTTCCAGACTCCTTCCAGCAGCCCAACAGCACTCCTTTCTCCATCTCGCCAAACAGCCCCTACCCACCTTCTCCAGCCAGCAGCACTTACCCAAGCTCCCCAGCCAGCTCTGGACCATCAAGTCCCTTTCAGCTGCCAGGTGAGTACAGCCTGAATGTCAGTTTAATAAAAATAATTGAAATGTTGCATGTTTTAGTGACCTATGACCCCAGGAATTTGCGATATTTGCAATAAATGGCTTTTTCAGTTGCATTTTAGGGGGTTTTCTTCCTGGTTTTGTCACTGGTCAGAGTTAATGGTTATAGTTTTATTTTTCCAAATGTTTTTTGTCGTGGATATAATACTGGTGAGTTATTTTGCATAGCTTCACTATAGAGTAGCTAATTCATACTTCAGAAGAACATTCAGCAGTTAAAAGAAAGCAAATGCAGGATGCTGAACAGGAAGTTTATTGATGTCTTTCACTGAATAAAAACACTTAAATGTGGTGCTTAACTAGAAAAAACGTGACAAATTTTTGTTATGAACAGATTGGATTAAACTGATTCTTGATTCTGTTTAGCTGATTTGAGTGAAAATACGGGAAAAACAATTGATGAGAACAAAGGAAAGAAGCCTTAATGATTCTGTCTGATTATTGGTTTATAAAGCCAAGAATTTAATAGATTAAAGATTTTATTTTTCCACTAGCTCCGTGGCCTCTTGTTTGTTCTTTCTGGTTGCTCAGTTCCCCAGGAAGTGTGCCAGGCAGTGGGTGTCCCTGTTGGCCAAGTACTGGGATCACTGGGGTGGTGCATTTATGGGGCATAGTGGGGTGTTGGCACAATGGGTGCTGTGCTGATGGAAGAAAACAGATCCACACTTCTGTAATGAACTCAGCCCACAGGAGCAGAAAAAAAAAACCCAAAAAAAAATTGCTCTAGGCCTTTGTCATGCTAAGCAAATAGTTATTTCTTCTGCTGCTTTATTTTTTGAACATGGAGAAGAGGGTAGGCAAGAAAGCTCATGTTTGTGTGACAGAAAGAAGGAAGCAGTCATCTTGCCCAACTGCAGGAGTACAAGTATTAAAGAAAAAAAAGGCAGAAAAAGCTGCATATCTTATTTTCTTTTGAGTTTCCAATCTTGTTATTGGTCCCGTAGGTAAAACTTCAGCTATTGAAGGAGTTTACTTTAAAGACAGCTGGCTGGGTTCAGATTTCTTTGAAAATGGGTCCAAATTTTTTCATGTCTCTTCTTGGGGAATACTTTTGTGTGTTTACAGCTGTAGAATGAATAAGTAAATACTCTAAGTTGTTGAGGTTTATTCTTATTTTTTCATGTTTGTAGCCGATACTCCACCTCCTGCATATATGCCTCCTGATGATCAAATGGGACAGGATAATTCACAGTCTATGGACACAAGCAATACAATGATCCCTCAAATCATGCCAAATATATCTACCAGAGGTAAGTTGTATAGGCTGGTGTAAAATTACATACTTTGGCTTCTTGCAGCTCACGACCCAACTGAATGAATAACTTCAAATGGGACAGTAAGTCTTGCTGATAAATGGCAGCAATCCTCCAAGGCAAATTGTAACAGAGAAGGTTGAAAAATAAAACTTGCCTTGCTTATTTTCATTTTTTCCTTTTAAAGCCTCAGGTGCATAGTGTGTGAGACTTTTTTTCATTTCTATTCTGCTACTGTTGCCTGGTGCTGGAATTACATATGCACAAAAGCTCTGAAAATTGAGTCCCAAAATACCAATTATAACAGATTCTTTAAAAGTGGACAGAAGAACTACATTTTACCTGCTGTTATATAGTTTTTTGGGGCTTTTTTGTTTGTGTGTGAGGGTTTTTTTGTTTAATATCAGGCATCAAATTGGAAAATAATTGTAAAATCAACAGACCAGCTAAAATGCACTAAGGTCAAAATCATTAAGATCTTAATCAGGACTCTTCTTGCCCATTATAACTAAGATTTTACTTACCTATTGGTGTTTTGGAAGATCTGCTTGACAGCTTTAGATATAATATTTTAACACTTATGTAAACTGTCGTTTCCATTTATTTTCCAGATGTTCAGCCCGTTGCCTATGAAGAGCCCAAACACTGGTGTTCCATCGTGTATTATGAGCTAAATAATCGTGTTGGGGAGGCATTTCATGCATCTTCCACAAGTGTCTTAGTAGATGGGTTTACAGATCCCTCCAATAACAAAAACAGGTTCTGCTTAGGTTTGCTCTCCAACGTCAATCGCAACTCAACGATCGAGAACACTCGACGGCACATTGGCAAAGGTAAAACTGAGTTGTCTCACTCATGAGTGAGAAACCAAGTCCTTGGTTTTATTTCAGCTTCTCTATACTGCAGCAGTGGTTATTCTCAGATGAGAATGCTTGAGGTAATCTGAGATGTGATACTTTATCTATCTCTCCAGTATCAGAAAACAACTTAGTTAGGTATGGTTTGATTCTAATTAGTCAGGAATTGCATACATTTTTCTTTGTCACTGATTTAAAATACTACATATTACCCCTTCCTTACCAAACTAGATTGTCATTGGGATTTGCTTGTTAGGGTAAATGATGAGTGTGTAGAGTTCTGTGTTTCAGCACCAAGAAACACTGCAGGATTCCTGATACTCTATGTTTTATCTACTTCTTAAATCACATTCTTCATACACCTTTACAGTATGTCAAAGATTTTTTTTGTTTTGTTGTTGTAAGGTATTACCTACTGTCTACAGTACGTTCAAATATCTTGGTGAGTTGGCAGCAGGACTTTGAAGTGCTAATGCAAAAATGCAAGGGCTCATTTGTCTGAGTGAATCCATGGGGCGTGGATGTGTGTGGGAGGGATTCCTGGAGACAGCAGGTTTTGCAAGATCTTCTAGTTTTCCTGTGCTGTTTTGGCTGATAGTACATAGAGATGCAGAGTTTTCATCTTTGATGGAATGTGCTTGGATTATCTTAAATTGTAGAACTCCTTTTCTGAATTCCTTCGTTTTTTTTGTGGTGAACTCAGTCCTGAGAAGAGAACCCTGTTTCTATTGCACATATTTAGAGGCCTTTTTACCACCTAAGAGCATTTGGTAAAGTTGGTTTTGAGTTTTGATTGATGAAAATTCATCCTGTCCCATAACAGTCTTTTAATTAGAAACTACTATAAGTAGGACAAAATTGCAGGTATCTGAAGACCAGAAGTTCTATTTGTATCTGTTGGAAATTTGGCTCTTCAATGCAGTTGTCCAAAAATATTTATAAATAAAATAATGTTACAAAGGGGAACAACTGATCTGTGGGGTGTGGGTGGTTTGTCAGGTTCTTTTGTTTTGGCTTACCCCTTTTGATGATATTGGCAGAGAAATCTGGTGTGTTTGCCTAAGGTCAGAAGTGTAACCAAGACCCATCATCATGTTGTAAAATAGTAATGAGCTTTAAACTGTCTGCATCTCTATTAGTAATTATTGAACTTCAACTTTGCTTTATGGTAACTGTTCTGACAACAATTAAGATTGTTTGGGGACAAAATGCTGTTTATTTATGGTTTTTATTTGAAAGTGCTTGAGGTTTTGCCTCCTTAAAACTATCCAATCCCATTTGGTTTTTTACTGTAGCTGGCAAGTGGTGGTCACTGTCTTTTTAAATAAATACGATTGTGTTGGGAAAAGGCATTCCTGCCCACTCCAGATTCTCTGACAGCTGCTTGTAGTTGTTGAAGCCAATGGTTCCTCTGTAACCTCCATCCTACCTTAGTCCCAAGTGGCTCTAGCAATGTTCACAACAGTTGCTGCTGTCTGAAAGATTAACTTGCATCTGTTGACTTGCTGCAGCCTCATCTGGCAAACCACGGGATAGTCTGCTGTGGATTCTGAGGGTATTGCAGGAAAGACTTAAACTGAGCTGAATCGCAGCCATGTCACAATGGGGTGGGAAGGCAAAGAATGCAACTGTCTCAGTGAAGGAGCAGTGAGAGCCTGTGTTTGGCTGCTGAAGGGCAGCTTTTGCATATTAATTTTTAGTAATTAATAGTGTTGTGTAGGCTTCAGAACATAAAAGAGAAGGAAACACGTGCATAGGTGAATGCAGACAGATGTGATAAATCTAAGGGCTTTGTTGATGTTAAGGTTTGTAAAGCCTTGATGGTAATTAAGCTGAGCAACTAATTGGACTTAACTGTCCTTGGGCTTGATAAAATGCACTGAAAATCAGAGCAGACTGTGGATACGCTTTCTCATTCATGTCTGTCACTGACTCTTCTCCCAGGACACACCTATTTCTGTTGCACTTGACATAGGCAGAAGCTGCCAGGTGTATAAAACTGGAGTTTTAAAATCCACATAAAGTCTCTAGAAAAATAGCTGGAAATAACTATTGAAATGTGGCAGTCGTTGTTTCATTGTTCTGTAATTGATCAGAGAAGGACATCTAGTGGCTGGTGTATCATGAGCCTGCTGTGTTGAAATGAGGTGTGTTACAGTGTGAGCAAAAGCTTCTCTGAAAATCTCCACAAGCAGAACTTAATTTTTTTTCTGAAAAAAAGTAGAATTTACACCAACTCCCTCGAAATCAGAGGCAACAAAGTAATTTGAAATGTTTTTATCTTTGTTTTCAAGGAGTTCATCTCTACTATGTTGGTGGAGAAGTCTATGCTGAGTGTTTAAGTGATAGCAGCATATTTGTACAGAGCAGGAACTGCAACTACCACCATGGCTTTCATCCAACAACTGTATGCAAGATTCCCAGTGGATGCAGTCTGAAAATTTTCAACAATCAGGAGTTTGCTCAGCTTCTAGCTCAGTCTGTCAACCATGGATTTGAAGCAGTATATGAGCTCACCAAAATGTGCACCATTCGAATGAGTTTTGTAAAGGTAAATTATTCTGGGGGTATTTAAGTTTATTGTGGGTTTGGGTATTTAGCAGTAATTCCATTAGCACTGTAGCAAAGCTGTTCTGGCCTGATGTTGTTCTTTTCAATGATAAGTGTATTTAAAATGATTAATTGGGGAAGAGGGAAAATCAGTGCAAGAAAGGAAAAGCACAGATTGCTGTATTGAATGTTGGCTGTGTATTCAGTTACTTCAGTATTCAGGACAGGAATTTGTTCATTGTGGTTGCTGTAATTTTGTTAAAGGAGATTTGAGTTCATGCTCTAAAATTGAAGGAGCAAAGTGAATAACAAGTCCACTAAAAGAATAGGAGTACAAAGAGCATAATTATTGAAGAAAATTTTCAACTTCTTCAAATTAATTATTTTTTAAAAAAAAGTGGTTATGGAAAAAAGACATTATTTGAGTTTGTGAAGTCAAGCTGTACTGTTACTCTTACAGGAGCATTTTCTGAGCATTGTTTAATCAAGATGTCTGTCCCAGATTTAGTGTGAGTCTAAACTTGGGGTTTCCAGGTGTTTAGTTTGCCTCTTGTCCAAATGATGTCGTCTTGGTTTTGTCAGTTATGACAAATGCTGCTCAGTTTGAGAGTGTGGAGGAGAGGGAGCAGGAGGTCAAAACAGAAGAGGCCATGGCCAGGAGTCATCCTGGAGTCAGCAGTGAGCTCCAGAGGAGGCTCTAGCAGGCAAGACATGATTCAGGCTTCCAGGTGCAGCTTCCCTCCTGCTCCTTCCCAGCCTTGGGTTTGTTCCTTTAGATCAGTGTTACTGGGTTGTGAATTACCTTCAGAACTGAGATCATGATTTTCTGCTTCTTTGTTCACTTTCTAGGGCTGGGGAGCTGAATATCACCGACAGGATGTCACGAGCACCCCGTGCTGGATAGAAATTCATCTTCATGGGCCCCTCCAGTGGCTGGATAAAGTACTTACACAAATGGGTTCTCCTCTTAATCCCATCTCATCTGTTTCATAGTGCTGAAATTCCATCTTCAGCCTTATTTTTAGCGAACTTATTCTAATTCTAGAGAAACTTCCAGTGGATACTGTGAGCTATATGGAGAATGGATCTTATGATTTAACTTTTTTTTTTAGATCCCTTTGTGACCAATTCCATTGTGTATAGCTAATCAGTTTTACATTTCAAATTGTTCTTGTGATGCTTAAGTGACAGTTGAGCCCTAAGGGAAAAAAAAGTCTATTGAAAAATTCAGAACTTTTCCCCTTCTTTCCCTAGAACTTAAACAGACAAATGTCTTAACTGGAAAACCTTTTTGTCCTGTAGGGACAGAATTATGAAGACTGACTTCAGAAAATAAATACATATCATAATTCGGGATTTTTTTTTAACGTGTATGAAACTGTTTGAACATGTGCAGCTCCAGCTTGCAAGCTGTATTTTTAGCATAGTGTTTTAACATCTTAAGGTTGACATCTGTCATAAGCAAAATTAGACTTTATTATGGCTAATTTGCCTCAGATTGAACAATGTGATTTTTTTTTTTAAGTGTACACATGAAATATACTTTTTACAAATATTGGAGTGGTGTAAAAACACTTGTCTTTTCTATTGGAAAATGCTGTCATAAACACATTGTATATTAATGCAGAATAGCAGTTCTTAGCCTTTTCCCACTTTGGTAATATCTCTTTTAACCACCATTTAAAATAGTAATTGATCCAAGGTAAACATCCTGCACGTTTCTGGAGTAGTGATTTTTGTTTTGCTTTGATTTACACTCATGCCGTTTGGATTTGGTTGCCAAGGCTATTTCTTTTTAGGTACCTTTCTCTATTTTAACATAAACACTACTATTTGTAAATGGCAGTGCTTACTACTTTTTGGAAGGAATAAGTTTTTTGTTTTCTATTTTGTGTTTTAGCTGTTTATTACCTGTCTGGAATTGATCTGTGTTAGGCCTTTTTAGTCTCTCAGTAGACATTATGCAGTATTAGTGATTACACTGTATTTAATTCACTTTCAAGTATGAATTTGAGTCTCTTTGAAGACTGTGAGTGGCTTAGCAAATGAGTAACTGAATGCAGAAGCTTTTACTTCGAGATCATGTAATTTAATACAGACCTGTTGGTAATGACCAAAAGTCATCACTTCTTTGTAGCCTGCATGAGACAGTGCTCTTGATCCTGTCCCTGATGGCAGGGCTTCAATCAGAAGACTTGTAACTGTGGTTGGCATCTTTATGAGAGTGAAGGACTGTGTTAATATGATGATGGAACTTCTCTCTCACATGTAAAGAATCATAGAATGTTAAGGGCTGGAAGGGACCTTAAAGGTCATCCAGTCCCAACCCCCTGCCATGGGCAGGGAAACCTCCCACCAGACAGGGTTGCTCAAGGCCTTATCCAACCTGGATTTGAACACTGCCAGGATTGAGGCATCCACAGCCTCTCTGGGCAGCCTGTGCCAGTGCCTTACTACCCTCACAGTGAAGAATTTCTTCTATGTATCTAAGCTAAATTTGCCCTCTTTCAATTTGGACCTGTTTCTCCTTGTCCTGTCACTACAGTTCCAGACAAAGTGTCCTTCTCCAGCTTCCCTGTAGCCCCTTCAGATACTGGAAGGTTCCTGTGAGGTCTCCACTCAACCTTATTTCTGCAGGCTGAACAGCCACATCTTTCTCAGCCTCTCTTTGTAGGGAAGGTGCTCCAGTCCTCTTACCAGCATTGTGACCTCTGGACTTGCTCCAGCAGTTCCATGAGTCTATACGTTGTGGGCCCCAAGCTGTGCTCAGCACTGCAGGTGAGGTCTCAAGAGCAGAGCAGAGGGGTAGAATTCCCTCCCTGGCCCTGCTGCCCACCTTCCTTTGGATGCATCCCAGGATTCCATCAGCTTTTTGGGCTGTGAGTGCTCATTGCCAGGTCATGCTGAGCTTTTCATCAACCATCACCCCCAAGTCTTTCTCTGCAGGGCTGCTCTTAGTCACTTCTCTGCCCAACCTGTAGTGTGTCTGGCATTGCTGTGACCTGGGTGTAGGACCTTGCACTTGGCTTTTGTTGAACTTCATGACGTTTGTATCGGCCAGCTTTGGTAGAGGATTTAAACACTGTACTAAACACTAAAATCAGTTACATAACATGTGCATGTTTCCCTTCTTTATGTAAGAAAAAAGAGGCTGAAAGAAACATATCGAGAGAATTAAAAGTGAATTATGTACAAAATTTCTTTGCATGCAGAAAGACCCTATTATATTTTTTAACTTCTCACCTTGCTTTTTCTCTTTCCTGAACACCTCTTCAGAAAGGGGTTCAGTGTTTGGAGGAGAGGCTAAAAACTCTTTAATATGCAAATACTTATTAAAAGATGCCTTGCAGTTCATTACTGCAGTCCTGAAATACTGATTTTTTTAAACAAGTTCTTGTGTCTTCTGTTGAATGACAGTTTCTCCTCAGATGTGGAAATCGTGCATCATATGGTACCTAAGTTACAAGTGATCTTAAAGGATTCAAATTGTTTACGTGTCATTGAAATGGTTTTTTATGAATTGCCTTAAAGGAATAAACTGTAACACTTCTGCAGAACCCTAATGTTCTCTTGTACAGGAATTTCTGTATTACTGTTTTGGTTTTTTGTGTTTTGGGTTTTTTTAAACAGTTTCTCAAGTATGTTTGAAGACAGACGAATGCATCTTCAGGAGAAAGGGAGTAACATTATTTGCCACTTGGCTCTGGGTTCTTCCCTTTCATTCTTTGGAGCTGCAACCCACAGACAGTTCTTTCGGTTGAATAAGATGCCAAGTCAGTTGGCCACAGGATCCAGCTTTTATTTTCTTCTTGGGGCCTGACTTTTGTCAAGTTGCTGAATATGTATATCTGACACTACAGTATATTATATTTCTTGACTAGCTTATGTAATAAATGACATGGCACACTGATTTAAGGAAAGATTGCAGTTGTAGGTACAAGATTCTACTTTACCCAGAATGTTTTTCACCTGGCTTCATCTCTGTTCACTTGTATGCTTATATGTGGCCAACTGAATGACTCAAGAATGGGTGCTGAAGTGGGTGTTGTGAGCCAGAGCTGGTGCTTAGTGCTAGTATTGTGGTTAGATTGGCTACCCATGCACTGAACCATAATTTCTGCAATAATAACCAGTTAACCCACTTCTGATGCTGTCATTAAGTACTAAAGTGCTCTGGCATTTTTCTGCTTGTGTACATATTCTGGAGCTGTAATAGATGCAGTGCTGGGATATCCTTGTGACTGCTGGTTATGGCAGGGCAGGCTTGCAGGAGCAAACCCAGTAAGATTTGTCTGTGTTCTGCTTCTCTATTCCTTCTTAGTAGGGCTTTTTGGGAGCTTTCTGGTTAGCAGGTTTTGTGTGCTACTGGTTCATGTTGTTACTAATTCTGTTTTGTTCATCTGTGCTGCTGATACAAAATTCGGATGTGAGCACATGGATGGATTGGATGGAGAGTTGTTTGACTCCAACGATGTGTAAAGTGTAGTGAAAACAGTCAGTGCTGCTCCTGGTACAGCACACTGCTGAAATCACTTCTTGATCTAGATGGAGGGATGGAGAAATTGAATCAGCCTGTGGTGTGGTAGTGGCAGATGGAGCCTTTCCAGCGAAGCCCAGCTTAGACTGAATGTTACTCCTCGGTAGAAACTGATTTGGCTTTTGTAGTGTATTTTCTTCTTTCTGGGCATCTTTCTGCTTTGCACCAACCCTAGCATTGTCTGACAGCTTTGGCATTACCAGCAGGGAGCCTGGAGCAGGCTTGTACTGGAGGCTTTCCTGGGATTGCTTTTATAGTCACTGAGATAAGACAGCAGCTTGGATATTGCTCCTCAGACACCTGGGTCTTGCTGGCAGTCAGTCAGTGCCTCTCGTATCGCATTCATTTAACTGCGTTATGCATGAAGTAGTTGTCCACAAAGGACTGACATTGGGTTATAGAATCTACAGGACCAAAATAAAACCTTCTAATATGACTGACCGGTGAGAGACAAATCTGACAGAACAGCCCAACAGGCAAGAGGATGATGAAACAGCCCAAGTGTTAATGATTCAGGATAGAATTGTTTAAAATGTTGGAATTCTTTTAGTTTTTGCTTGAAGCAATGATTTTTTTCCCCCCACAGTATTACAGTGTGAAAGTTGTCGATTCTTGGGTGTAAGATTAACTCGGATTCTTGCAGTATAACTCTAGAGGACATTAAAATGTGGCAGGCTTCCTCACTAGTCTGAAATAATAACTTTTTCAGGATATTGTTTTACTTGCTCAAAGTGTTGCTAGTGATGGTTTCTAGAAAAGCAAACAAAAAACCAAAAACCGAAAATGAAACCAAAACATTTTCTAAATGTTTTGCTTCAAATGACAAACAAGTGACTAACTTTCTTCAGTAGTTGTGAAGTTTCTGTTGAGGAAGGTTTCCCATTCTGAATTCAAATCAATAGACCAAACCATCAGATTACAACAAAATGTTGCTTTCTTGTGCTGCTCCATAAACCTGCTTCTGTGTTCGTTGCAAGCATAACCTTTATGCTTTTGTTTACATTGTAGAAAACACAGTTCTAGCAATGAGGTTTTTTCATTTAACTCTAAACATCTTTTTATTTTGTTAATTTTAAAATTACTAGGTTTTGCTATGTTATGTTTTTAAAGATATTTTTTGCATACTGCTGCTCATATTTCAATAAACAAAACAAAAACCCCACAGATTCTTCTGATTTCCTTTGTCTGTGACTGTCTCAAGTATTTGTTTACAAGGGTTAATTCATCACATGGAACTTGCTGCTGATACCTCTCTGTGTCCATATTCCTCCTTGTACAAAGCTGGTCCACTCATTTTAAAAATACTTTCCAGTAAAAGCTGCTGTGCTCTCAGAAGCACAGACTAAATTATTTCATTATTTTAAACAGTTGGTTTTTTTTCTTCTAGAATGCAGCCATCCAAAATGGTATCATTTTGATAGTACTTAAAGAAATAATTAAATTAGTGGTACAAAAAATTGTTCATCTATCAGACTTCAGCAATCTGGTGACTGTTGGGGGTGGTTGGTTTCTTTTTTTACTATTGTGGCAAACCATAATGTTTTTAAACAACTCTTACTGTGTCTGAATGTGTTGAGCTTTGGACTCCTGACCAACAGCCTTTTGATGAAATGAAAGCTGCTCAGATACCTCTTTTAACTCATGTACTCCTACAATGAAATGTAAATCTAGAAGTTTAGTGAGCTGAATATTAGCTTGTTTATAAAGATTTAGGGGAAGAAGACTTTTCCCTTGTTTACCGAGATACTGCAGAAGCAGAGGTTGACAAGTGGTGTGCATATATTAAACCTTTATTTGGCAGGATGAGTACAAAAGCACTGAATCCCAATTCCAAAATGACAAATGATTTCTTTTGTGTAAAACTGAAATGAAAATGTTGATACAACTTCATCTTGTCTGAGCTTCTTGCTTTGGGATTTAGTTTTACCAGCAGACTGCTTCCTGCAGTAATACTCTGAAATTCTGTCATTTTCTGAATAATAAGAGCTTTTTTCCTCTGAGTGTGAGAATCCAATCACTCAGGTAAAATTTTTTTTAATTAATCTCGTGATACTGTTTTATATCTGCTGTGTCTCCTGTACTATTTTGATGGGTTTGCTTCCAAAACAATGACTGCCATGAAAATCCAAGAAGATTTACCATGATTGTATTACATAGATAATACTGTCTAATTTGTGAGCAAGATCTCAGACGAAGTGTTTCAGTGGCTTGTTTACTTTTCAGAAGCTTTAAATGGATTTTTATGAATAGCTTTCTATGTAAGTAAAAAGCAAGAAAAAAAACCCCACCTTGATGATCAAAAGTTTTAAATAATTTTATAGAATTGAAGAGAATTTTTTTAATCTTACTGGTCTTCCTGGGATATTTGGAGGTACAGTACCAATTCTGTATCTAGCCAAAGTAACCTGAAATCCCTTTTTTTTTTCAGACTGAAGTTTTGAAATAAGCTTCCTTCTGTGGTCAGAAATAAGTGTACTTAGATAACAGTTTGCTTCCCAAAGACAAACCCTGTAAAACTACTTCACTCCCATGGAGATGTGAGGAGAGGGGGTCGAAGGAGGAGGTTCTGGGGGGTGGAAGCTGTTGGGTCATCTTCAGCCATTCTGTGTTCCTGCTCCTTGCAGGGCTCCTTTTTCTCTGTGAGACACTAGAAGAAAAACACCTTTTAAATTAGCAGGTCTTCTGTTCTAAGGCCAGATTTATTTTGTTGTTTATAATTTTTTCTTTTTCCATTTGCTTTTTGAGAAATAACTTTGTGGTTTGCAATAACAGATTTTTTTTCCCAGGACTAAATTAGACCTGCTGTGTAGCAGAGTCACTCCTGCAAATTCTGATTTTCTGAACTCTTTTAGAGAAATTGCTGATGGCAAACTCAGGAGCCGCTTGAGACAGCCTTGAGCTGTGTGTGTGACTTTGACTTCAGACACAAAATAAGACAAAATGGGTTCTGTCCTGTAAGAGCCAAATAGAGACTATTTTTTCTGAGATTTCAGGTCTCTGGTGAGCAGTCTCACTAAAAGATTTTTATAGAAGGAATTCTTAAGTTTCCTCTAAGAAATTAAGGTAAATACAGTATATTCAACCTAGAAGTGCAAGCTTAGGAGTGAGCAGGTTGTGTCAATGAAGGTAATTCACCAGTGGTACCCTATGCTCTGCCTGGCAAGGTACTCAGCCCTGCAGGGAGGAATTTGATGATACCAGGAGGGCAAAAATGAGGGAAAGAGGAGAAAAAAAGACTTGAGGTGACTTTGTAACTTGTTGCCTGGGAGACTTTCTGTATGGATTAATGGATTCAAAGCATTCAAACTTCTCTACTTCAACCTGTAGTTTCTGGAAGAAAGAACCTCCTAAAGATAAATGTGCTGTGAACACACAGCTCTCTCTTCTTTTCACCATCACAGCCTGATTTACCTTCTATTATTTTAAAGGTTTCAGATATCAGGTAGATAAAGCTTCTGGCTCTCAAAAGGTGTAGGAGAGCAAGTACCATGGGCAGAGCAGTGTTCAGTGGGGACAGTGCCTTGGCAGAGCTGACCTGAACCTTTTGATCTGCCGGGATCAGGTCTGACCACACTGCTGTGTGGGAGTTGGGCACCCACTTGTAACCAGGAAATCAGGGCTTTGACCTGCTAAAAGAAATCTTCAAGTGAGTTACAAATTGCTGTGGCTCTTGTGGTTTGACACAAGTTTGGAGAGTGTGATTATGCAACACAGCCTTGCCATGCAGCAATGGGTTATTTACCAGGCTGAGACACCCCAAACAGACGTGGAATATTTAGCTCTTAGGATTTATTCTTTGCTTTTTGTCTTGCTGTGCAGTTTGACTGACCTGAGTCCTACAGGTGAGCCCTTTCCAGGCAGCAGTTGTGGTGGCATGGGGTGGAGAAAACACTCAGCTCTTGATTTTTGTTAGCGGAAGGAGAAGTGCAGGAGGACAGATGCCTGTAGGGAAGCCCACTTACAGCAGGAAATGTGAGAAGAAATATGGGTCCTGCTTTATCCCCAGAATGTTAACCCAGGCAGAGCAGTGGGATGAGTGAGCTCCCAGTTATGGAATGCTCTCACAGAGGAGCCTGGAGCTGGTGGTTTCTCCTTGGTTACTCAGTACCAATGCTGTGGCAAACTCCCTGTGGACTCTGCTGGATTCAAGACCATCTATGGACTAAGAGGTTGAAGCCAACGGAATGAAATATCACAATAATAATAATAACAATAATAATAATAATCCATTGAAAGGGTGGCATTAGATTCAAAGCATCTCATTGCTTCCAGGTGGAAGGGATGAGTTTCCCTGGTCCAGAGGGAGAGTTAAAACCTTGTTTAACACGCAGTTCCTGATTCAGCAGAGCACTTGGCCCTGGATGTTGGGGGTATGGATGTTCCTCAGAGTGTTACAGGAGCTGCTCCTCTTTTGAAAGCAAAGCATACAATGAAGAATTTCTCTGAGCAGGGACCACTCTGCTTCTCACAGCCTCACGTCCCAGATTCCTGGTGTTTCACTCCCCTTTGTGTTGCAGGGTATTGACCTCCAGTCTGCCTTGAGGGAAAGCTATCAGGAGGAGGGAGGCTGCTGCCAGCATTCAGAGGCTTTCCAAAGGCACATTGAGAAAGTGGGATTTGCTAAAAGACACAGGGAATAGTGTGTTTGTGTCAGGGGCAGGAGTGTGGCTGGTGCAAGGTGAGGGGATGGAGAATCCATGTGGGACCTCACAGGTGGTGTGCCCTAATAAAGCAGTTCCAGCAAGTGAAGAAATGCCTGTCAGTCCATCCCTGCTGTGCCTGTGGTTGGAAACTGGATTTTTTTGGTCAGCTTGAATTCTGAGCCTGGTGAAACAGAATGTTTTCTACACTTAGGTTTCATACATTGACTAAAAGCTGTGGTGGTGCCCCATCCCTGGAAGTGTTCAAAGCCAGACTGGATGAGGCTTGGAGCAGCCTGGCACTGGAAAATGACCTGCCCATGGCAGGGGGGTTGGTACTGGATGATCTTTAAGGTCCCTTCCAACCAAAACCTTTCTGGTTTGTGGGATTCAGAATGTCGTTAATAGAAATTCCTTCTGCAATAGAAATGATCCTGGATATTGATGAGACCAACACAGAGCATGCATAAAAGCTTTCCCAGAAAATCAATTCACACTCAGCATGACAGGTTCTTCTGAGGTATTACGCCAACCAGGCTGTGAAGAAAAATAGGATTTTTCTGGAGTTATTCTTGGTCGTTAAAATAAAGAGTGAATGCAACATGTGCTCTGTCAGGTTCTGAGGCTTTTGCCAGCAGAAATTCTTAGACCCAACTCATTATGGCTGGTAGCTGAAAACATTACTGAAAAATAAATGAGAAATACCTGATTTGATAAAACTTGATTTATTCAAAAAGAGCTGAGAGAAACACACTTGCATTTATTGTTGCTTTCTACATTAGAGTAACTGCTTGAAATTACACCAGTTAAATTTGGTTCAGAGGAAATATTGGCCACATATCAAGAAATAAAATATTGAAATCTGTTATGTAGTAGTTTAGCTTACTTGAGCAAAATAAAACATGGTAACAGACAATGACACAGAATTGTTATCAGCTGTGCAAATTTTGGGTTAAGAAAGAAAAAGCTTGCAAAAAGACTTCCATATATACACGTTTTGTCTGTGGGGTCAAGTGCAAGCCTGTATGTGTGTGTAGTTGTATTGTAAAATCTCCTCATTTGGATGAAATAAGTTCTGTACACATATATACACACAGCTCCTCTGTTGTGCTCTGCAGGTCGAGAACAGGTGTAGGAGCACAGCATCTGACACCACTTTGAATCCCATTTCACATGATCTAATACCCAAAACAGCTAAAATAGGATTTAGGACTGGGTGTTTCTGGATAGCTGCAATTCTCCTGAATGATGAGCCATTGGGTTTAAAAAGAAAAAAAAAAAAAAAAAGCCACTCACCCACTATTTGTGGGAATTATGGACACTCTTCCAGGGTTTGTGCAGCTTGATCTGGAATTGTCCTGTAACTGCAAGTTTACAAGAAATCAGCATCTACAAAATAGCATGTCAGCTATCAGTGTTACGCAGAAGCTTTTAGAACAAAATCAGACATTTAATAATTTTAAATGGTGGGGTTTGCAAGTGACCAGTGTTGAATCAAGCTGTTGCCATACTGGTAATTCATGCTTCTAGTCAGGCCAGGTTTAGATGAAGAACAAGGAATGAGGATACTGTGCAGTAAAGCAGCTATTCCTATAAAGCTGGTTTTTATGGCTTTCAGAACTTATCTACTTTGTGTACTAAACTCTGCTCACCCCTTTCATTAGTTTACATAATATTAAATATATTCATTTTCCCTCTCCACTTCTTCCCATCCTGATTATTTTGGTTTCATGCTGTGGCAAATAATTTCCTCTGTAGCTTATGAAAGCTGAAAATAAATTCCTTAGGGAATAAGTGTTTCACATAAGTAGTAACTTAAAACTTGATCGATGACGCATTCAAACATCAAAAACCCCCTTAACAGAATGACAATCAAAAGTCTAAACAAACATTTTTCAGTTTCTCCTCCTGCCTGGCAGGCCTCCCACAGCATCACCATGCAGTTCCAGAAGCAGTTGGGAAAAATGGGTCTGGAAAGTAAACTCATCTCCATGTGGATCTGTTAGGTAAATACACTGGTTTTTTTACATTTAATGCTTGGTTTCATAAACATGGGGGAACAAGCTCCACCAGATGCCCAAATCAGAGATTGTTGTTAATACAATTATCTTTGTATGGACAATGAATGGGTGGATGATGACATTTGCATACACACAGAGCTTAATCTGGAATCACGGGGCAATTTTTTGCGACAACTGTGTAAATTTGCTTAAGCATTCTCTTCAGTTCATAACAGAGCTTTTTATTTACAGCTACCCAGATTGGCATACAGCATAATTTTCAGCAATCTCCTCCTGTCCATTGCTCTAAAGGGGGTCACATCCGTGCACTGGCACATGGCACGAACTCCTTATTGCACAAGGTTTGTGATGCCTGCTCCTGCTGGAATGAGAAGTGTCAGACAGCTTGTGTCCTCCACGGGTTCCTCGCTTCCCTGAGCGATCTGTCGTAAGGAAGAGTAGCAAAAAAAGAATTTTTCAGCTGGCAGTTTATGAAGAACACAATGAATGTCACAGTCAAGAACAGAAAGAAAAACATAATGATGTAAGTCACCAGGTCTGGCTTATTTATTTCCCCTTCTTTTAACACCCTGGCTGTCGACATGTAAAGAGCGGAGGAGCTCACGGGTCTCGGAGTGCTGCTCAGGTAGGGCGTGTTGGTCTGAATGATTAGGTGAGCTTCAGTGGCACTGGTTGAATTGAGCAATTCACTATACATGTTCTTGCCTAAATTTCCTCCACAGTAGAAGTAAAGCAGGAGGGCAAACGCAGTCAGTCTTTGGCATAGGAAAGCAATAATGTTCCTGCTTGTAAAAGGCTGCAAACCAGCCGCATGTTGTCTGAAGCAAATTAATTCTCTCGCATGGCTCAGTGACTTTCTTTTAAATCTTCTTGGCTCATATTTACAGCAGTCATCCACAAATATTAATCAAAAATGATACAGGTACCTGGTGTCCTGGCCCTGGCTGCCCCAGCACGCCTGGTTCGGGGAGATGCGCTGGCTCATGTGCGGCTCAGCCGGGACGGGCTGGGGATGCGCTGGGAGCCCCGAGCGCCGCTCCACCCGCATGGGTTGGGAAGAGCCTCTGCTGGCACCGGGCAGGGAGCAGCCACAGCTTCGCCTGGCAGCGCTCACTGTCCGCCAAGGGGAGGCACGGTGGATTTCCAGCTGATTTTCGGAAGTGGGATGCACATAAATCCGAGGTTAAGCGGCATCCGCGTGGAGAGGCAGCTGCCGCCTTGAGATGCTGCTGGCTTTGCCGTCGCGGTTCTCTGCCTCGGGAGGCTCCGTGCTGCTGAAATCCTGGCGCTGGGAAGCATTAGTTGACTTTCTTAATCCCAGTTAACGGCGCTCTGTGGAGCCAGGCTGAAGAGGCTGAGCTTTCCGCTTGAGCTTTCCAGGCACTCCTTTCCTTGCTTTGAGAAACATAAATTAAAAGCAACAAATAAAAAAAGAGAGCAGCGTCCCTTTGTTCAAGAAAGAAACACCAGAGCAGCCTCCCTGGGAATGGGAGAGGGTCAGTGCTTTGGGAAGCTCCCCCTGTGTGCTCGGCTGAGCTGGGACCGAGCAGGGTCTGTGACACCGGAGTGTCCCCTCGACAGCAGCTCTGCTCCCGGCAGCGCCACTCGCTCCGTGGGAAGGGAAGGGAAGGGAAGGAAGGGCAGAGCTGCGTGGTGCTGCCGACCAGCTCCGCAGCCCGTGGTGCAGCTGGCAGTGACACGATGCTAAAAAGGAAGAGATCTTCGGATAAATTCCCGTGAGTGCCTGAGGCTCTGGCTGGAGGTTTTGAGCTGGGGGAGGGTAGCAGAGAACGGGACAAAAAAGACTAAAATTGCTTCAAAACCGTTCTTTCTTCCTCAGTCCTTTATTGTTTAAATCTAGAGTGATCAATGTCTTCTTCCCCCACTCCATGATCCCCAGCACCCTCTCCAGCCTGACAATTAGCATGTTAATTCTTTTTTGCAGCAAATTGCTTTATGCTGCTATTAGCTCCTGGCTGCTTGCCAGTTTACTCTCACAATCATCAGATAAGCGCCGTTAATACTTTTATTTTAACGCATTGCAACTTGAAAAAGGGGCAGGGGACAGAGCTGGAGGCGAGAGGAGCGAGGAAGAGAGGAGTAAGTGGGCAGAGGAAAGGGTGAAACACTATCTCCAGCCCCAGGGTGCTGATCCCAGCAAACACTAAATCTGCTTATGATGAGCTGTTGCAGCCAACAGTGCCAGTGGTTAAACATTTCACTTAGCATAATAAATGTTTCTGCTGAGAGAGGGTGAATGAAGAGATGAGAAATCTTCTGGTCAGTTAGACTTGAATAAAATCAAATCAAATCCAATCCCTGCAACACTCTCTGAGGCCCTGGTTAGTGTGTTCCTCATCTCTTGCCAAGCTCCAGGTGCTCCAGTTAAAGCCCTTGTGCCTCCAGCAGCTCTCTGCTGGGGTGCTAGAAAACTGACACATCTCTGTCACATCCCTGTTCACATCCTCCTGCTGCCATCCTCAGAAAAGCCATTACCTGTGTGGTTACTTACAAATCCCAGGGACTCTTTCACTCACAAGGACATCTTCCTCTGTGAAAGGTTTTCTTGATTTTTGTTTCTCTTTCCCCTCTTTTCCAGTCCAAGTGCTCTGGCTCTCCAGGATGGCAGCAGGGGCTTTTCCTGTGGCACACAGAGCTCCTCCTGGAATCGCATCTGCCCACAGAGCCACAGCAGTTACACCTGTTTACTCTGTGTGGGTTCAAAGAACAGGATGCCGAGGCAGGCAGCCATGGGGGTTGGAAAAATCAACAGAGCCACACAGTTTGCCACTGTCATGTTGCAATGTCTCCTTTCATGTCTCCTTGAAAGAGGGGAGTCTGTGAGCAGCAGCACGGCAAGGCTGAATGTCTTCCCAGCACCATCCCATCTTCAGCTCTCCTCTCTGAAGTGTTTTTGAGTTTATGAAGCTTTACTTCCTTTTTTTTTTTTAATTTATTTCTTTTATTGTTTTTATTTCTTTTATTGTTTTTATTAATCTGCAGAAAAAACAAGAAGGCATCTGCAAACATTACCAACTCTGTAACAGGGGAAATACTACAAAAGATACATGGGGATGCCATGGTCATTGGTGTATTTTCTCCCTGCACAGAGGTGTGGTGCAGAAGAAAGGGCTCTGCCAGGGGCTCCTTGGCATCTTCCACCTCCCTCCCTGCCTCCCTTGAGCCTGTGGGTGTGGATGTGTCCCTGGAGGAGGGTGTGACAGTCCTGTGGATGGGACAGGGCAAAGAGACTGTTTGCTCTGCCCAGTCAGTGCCTCCAAACGGCCTTGTGGGGCTGAGCTCCTTCCCTGCAAGCACAGGGTGCCCTCTGAGCATCCCCTTCCCACCCCTCCTCACCTGCACACACAACCAGGATCTTAATTTTTTCCCTTTTTTCTCCTACAAAATGTTCTCTCTCATTCTCGGAAGATTTCTGCCCCTAAGGTGCAGTAGCTCAGCTCCAGTGCCAGCACTGTGGGTTGAGGATTGTTTCTAATGGTCACAGTCCAGCTGCCCAGAGTGGGGATAAATCCTCAGGGTGTTTTACAGGCGCCTTGAGTGCACACAGAGAGTTCAGAACTCCTCCTGCTTTTTGGCTGGCTGGCTGGTATTCATACAGAAACTGATGAGAAGCCTTGGGAGTAAATCAGATGTATTTTCTGCAGCACTGTATCCAGGCTTAATCTTAAAACAGCTAAATTGCCATAAATAACACCTTAATTGCAAAAATAAGAGCTGATCCTTTCCCTTTGTTCTCCTTAATTTGGAAAAACATTTAAAGTCTTCAGTTCCTTATAATTTTTCCTCATTAACTTATTTCTTATTTAGTAGTTTTGTTGGGTTTGCTTCTTGGTGTTTGGGATTTTTTTAATTCTTTCCCAAGGCTGCCAACATTTAGTGGCTTATTTTGTTAGTTTTTTATGTGCACTGGCAGTAGCACTACAATGACAAACACAGAGCCTCTGACACTGCCTAGAGTTTAATGATAATAAACCATAAAGTGTTGCAACTTCCTGTCCCGTTTAGAAACTGGGTCAGCATCTCTGACCCTGGTGGGAGCATGAGGACAATCCTGGGGCTGGAAAGGCTTCTGCCTCCTCCTGTGTCCCCCTTTCTCTGGGTTTGTCTGCCCTCAGCTACACTCAAGAGCAAGAAATTTTGTTCTGGTGTGCCAGACCCCCGGCAGACCTTAAGGAATTTGTTGGTGGTTGAGGTGACTCTGTGGCAGTTCTGGTGCAGTCTTGCCATGGTGTGAAATAAATAATGACACAAACTGTCCAGAGCTGAAAGGAGGGAGGACAGAGCCTGCCACCCTCAGCCCCAAACCCCACCACTCTCGGGCTGGCAGGATGATCCTATTTGCTTTAACAGTCCTTCAGCCAAGCTCCCAGCAAACACCACACAAACCTTAGTGGGTGGGCATGGCTGGCAGCTCATCCACGCTGGGAAAGGCTGGAGCCTTTCCCCAGTCCCAGCCTGGTAAATAATGCATGATCTCTCTCTCCTATGCTTACGCAACCCCTGCCACGATAAATACCAACCGAGGGAAATGAAAGTGGAAAGAAACATTATCTTTCTCTGTAATGCAACCATTTACAATCTGCCTTACGATCCTTCTGCTCTGCAGAGTGAGCAGCAGTCAGGGGGATGTTTCTATTAGCAGACCAGAATGCAACAAATCACGGGCTGTAACTTTCCAGTGCTGCATAAAAGCAGCTTAAAACCGTATAAAGGAAAGAAAATAAAAATAATATACAAGGATTATTTCTCTTTTTGTTCACTCCAAAGGCACATACTTATTTCCAGGTGCCTGAGATTCAGATATTAAGGGCCATATTTTTAAGTGCAGGGCCATAAAACTTAGACACCTAATGTGGTGGTTTTTGCCTTTGGTTCTTAATTATGGGGCAGGCTGCCTGTAGAAACTGACTCAAGTGCAGAGAAGTCTTGAAAATGTTTTATTTCAGAAGGTCTTGTGTGTGTTATTTAAAACTAACTTCTGCCATTAGATTTCTCAGGCCATGTTTGCACCAGCTAAAGGAGGAGCATTTAGGAAGTTTCCAGAGAAGTCTGAGGCAGCAGGGCTGGAACTGGATGATCTTAAGGTTCCTTCCAACCCAAACCACTGTATGATTCTCTGAAAGGGAGCTTGTGTGCAGTTGGGCAGTGCTGCATGCAGATCCTTTGTTCTTCAGGCTGGGAGGAGCTTTTTGATGCACCCAGGCATTGGATGGGATATGAGCACCCCACACCTCCTGCCAGCCCGGTAGGCTTTGCCACTGCTCAGGTGGGTGGAGGGAAAGGATTCTCAGTGTTACTTGAGCACCTCAGCCTCCTTGCCTTGCCTTCACTGCTCCAGCAGGGCGAGCAGCTCCATGCAGCATCTGAGGGGTTCTTCAGGGCAAAGAGCTTCCCCCACAGCAAAAGGCTGTGTGTGTCTGTGCATGGACTCTGTGTCCTGACAAGAACTGTCATTTCCTCTGAGCAGTCCCTGCCTTGGTGCATTCAGAAGGCAAAGCACAGCTGAACAGAGTTCCATAGAGCCAGGAGCATGTGGGTGGGCATCCAGGGATGCTCCAGGGGATGCAGCTTCCCTACATCAACACATATAGAACATGAGCAGGAAAGTGTTCTGGAAGTAAAAGCAAAAGGTTTAATTGTAGAGAAAGGTTGTCTTTGGAACCTTCTTTACCCTTGGACTAATCTCTAGTCAAACAGCACTGGTTTGTCAGCTGAGCTGGGAATAAAGGGGCTGTGGATGCTGTGCTGGGCTCTGCACAGCCCAGCTCTGGCCAGGAGAAAAGGGGGATTCTGGGGGTCGAATTTTAATCAAGAAAAGAAAGGATGAAGGGTTACAACTCACTACAAGGTTTCAGTTTTGAATACATTTTGCTTTTGGTGTTAGCAGTCCCTTACCAACTAGCAATAAGAATAAAAGGCAATGTCTGTCCCTTCCTGAATAGATTTTCTGGGGATCAGAAGTGGATTTGGGGAGATTGTGTTAAATTGTGCTTTTCATCTCTCTCCTATTCACGTCTCTTCCCAAAAGGATTAAAAGGAGTCTTTCTCCAGGCTGCTGCATGAAACACATCTCACCTGGGTGTGTAACCCTCCTGCCTGTTCCACTGTATGCTGTAAAAGTTCCCATTTAACTGTAATATTAACTTCATTGTAGGGAATTCAGATCAGGAGGGGCTGGGGGTCTCCATCATCTTTTGAAAAAGTGTTGAACTCTCAGGTAGAAATCCTCTGGCATTGCCCTCCTTCTCCCTCCATTAATTTTGCCAGCATCAGGGATTTGGGATGAGCCAAGGATTGTTTGGAAAGCTTCACAGATCATCACAGGGTTCTTTTATTATCCAAGTCTGTCTCTATTTATGGCTTCTTGCAGTTACAACTCACCTGCCAGGTGTCAGAAATTGTTCCTCCTGACTTGGCAATGTCTGTGCAGGGTCTGTCAGTGGTGGGCAGCTGTGGCTGTGTCTGTCAGGCAGCAGGTGACAGGCTGGGGACATGGGGCTCCTCTTTCTTCTCTGCTTATTGATTTTACTTTGTTTTCCTTAAGGCTGCTATTAATTGTAAGTTCTGAGGGGAGTCATCACCAAGCAATAAGGTGAGTTATTAAACCTGGGTGACCCCCTGGACCTACAGATGGGAGGTTTTTTTACAGACCAGGGGTGCTCCTGCCTCCCTGCCAACATGCCAAGCCTGGATATCTCTGATCATGTTCTGTGCAACAAGATGTCTATTTTGCAACCTCCTCCTTGGTTTGAAAAACAGATTTGGTAATACTTTCTTACCCTGCAGGGATCCAGAGGATTGATCAGTAAAGGTGGCAAGGTGCTCTGATGTGGTTAAAAGAAAAAAAAAATACTACAGAACCACCTAAAACAGGGTGGAAGATGGAGCTGAACCCTGGGAGTGAGGAAGCTGAAATCCTAATAAGGTATTGACAGTCTCTGGAAAGTTAACCATCACCCCACTGAAGTACCAGTCCTTCAGTGTGGCTGGCTACTGCTTTCAGACATATTTCCCTCTATGACTGGGAAAAAATTGAAGAAAAATTGAATGCAGTGTTCCCCAGCAGGCCAGGGAATTGGGAAGTTTAATTGGTTGTGTGTTGCTTGCTAAAGAAAAACAGTTTTGTGATTTCTAATTTGTCATTCAGAACAGTCTGACTCAAGAAATCACATTGCTTGTTTTCAACTCCAGGGTCTTTTTGGTGTTGTGATAGAAACCTTCTCTAAAATGCCAGAGCACCTCTGGAAACAGGAATCCTGCCCATAGCAGGGGATGGTCTGTCCTCAGCAGAGATGAGATTTCCATCAGCTGAAATCTTGTTTGTGTCCCAAACTAAAGTAAATCATATGTAAAAGTGGCAGAACAAAATAATTTTTCAATTTCTTTTTATGAAATCAACAATTGAGAAAAGCAATCTCTTCCCTATTTTTCTGCTCTCTAAAACAACCTGCAGATGTAAAAGGAAAGGATAAATTTGCCATTTCCATTCCTTCAGCCAAGCTGATCTCAAAGGTACTCACAGCTCACTGAAGATATTCACCCAAAAAGGGAGACAAAAGGCTCTTAGACCTGCACCTCAGGTTTCTGTGTCTGCTAATTTCTTGTTCTGTAGTGGTGTCTGAATCCCAGAGAAAGATTTAATATACATTTTGTCAGCACTTTGTATTTCAGATATATATTATTATGTAAGTGACAATGCAATGCCCCTGCCTGGAGCTGACCCAGCCTCAAACCAGATGAAATCACCCCATTTTCCTGGTGATCCAGGCTTCTGTCTCTCCACAAACCTTGGAGCACCCTCTCCTTGTTTCTGGGGGAGGTTGCTGGCCAGACCTTAGGGGTGAGCCAGAAGAACAGCAAGCCCAGCTGCAGGGATGGAAGAGAAAAAGCTCAGTGAGTGGGAAGCTCAGCTGTCAGTGTCTGCAGGGGGGGAATCCACTCTTACTCATCCCCGTGGCTGGCAAAGCTCATCCTTGTGAATCCTCTGCGTCCTCTGCGTCCTTCCCCAGCTCTGACAGCTCCGTGTCTTCGGCTCCCATCGCCTAAGGCTGTAATTATCAGTAATCAAGGCAAGGTTCTGCCCACGGCTGTCAGAGGGGATGGGAGAGCAGCGTGTGGAGCAGGCAGTGCTTTGGGAAGCCTTGGAGAGGAGATCCATGGCTTAGCCAGGAGCATGGGGTGTCCTGGTGCTCGCTGGGCAGCCCAGGGGAGCTGCAGAATGCCCTCGGCAAAGCTAGCCTGAGATTGGTGCTCACTGAATACACCTAGAAATAAAATCTATCAGGGTGTGACAAGGGTTATTTTCATAATCTACAGTCTCACTGCTTCTGGAACATCTGCTGATTCATGGAGCAAACAAATTGGGTTTGATTTCATTGCCGTAATTTCAGGGAAATAAATTTGAAAAACTCAAACCCCACTATCAGTTAGAAAAACAATATTATCTTTTTCACGTCTGTAACAGTGCTCGTAAAGCTGCATGAAATATAAAGCAAATAGAAATATTTGCAACTAATTTCTCCCATTAGTAAAGCAAAACTTCACCTAATTTTTCACTTTGCAGAGGAAAGCAGTGTTTGCAAGAGATGGTTCTTTGGAGGTGATGGAAGAAGATGTTTTTACTCAGTCATGTTCCTTGCCTAGATAGAGACAAATATGTTCCTGTTGTATTTTAATTAGTTCTAAACCTATGCAGGTGAGGAGTACAGTACAGTATTGTTATTAAAATTCATGCTTTATAATCAGAACAGTTAGTACAGTCTCTGAGAACAGCGAACCAAAGAGCTTTTAACTTTGGTTAATAGTGGAATTACCTAACTCCTGCTATCATTTAACCCATTGCTAAGTTTTTAAGTAGGGAGAAAGGTTGTGATCATAAGTGAAATTGTTGCATTAAGATAATAAAGAGAAAAGCTGTGATCCTTCTCAAAGGCTACATCAGGCCAGCCATTAATTATGAATGCTCATTAATTGTAATGGATTTTCTGCCACAAAAATCTCTTTAATTGAACCCTTGAACGGAATTTCAGTAGGGCAGCTGTGAGAAATACAGGAGGATTGCCCATTTTAAAAGGCTGGGGGTTTCTCTCTTGTGGCATCCACACTGAAACTGAAGCAAAATGACTAATGAAGCAAAGAACTTCATTCTCTAGAAGATCAAAGTCATAAAATTCTGTTAATTCCCTTTGAGATGAAACTATCAATTACAGCAAAGAGATTTTTCCCTGTAACTTTTTGTTGCATTTTAAAACTCCCTAATTGTTCCCCAAGACCATCTTCTTTTATATTTTGCTATCAACTAATTTGCTGAAGTGTCAGGACTCTAAAAAATTATCTCTACAACAAAACATCATATATTGTTCTTAACATGAATTCTCCTTAAGAATGGAAGTAACACCCTATTCCTCTTCAGCAGAACCCATCACAGGCTGTTTGGTTTATCAGAGAGCTCTGCTGGCATTCAGCTACACAAGACCCACATTCCTAGAAAAGGGGGGGTAAGTTTGGTATTGTTGTTTAGTGTTTATACTTCTCATCTTCTCCTTTTCGAACTTCTTCCATCTTCTCTTTTTGTGGTTCAAGACTCTTTGCTGAATTTTTATAGGGCAAATTTCAACTGAACTTCTTCAAATCACCCTTCCCAAGTGTATTTCTGTGTGCCCATTCAGTTTTGGGGAATCCTGGAAAGAAGGGAGGGAAGGAGATGTTTAAATACATGGTTGTAATACAACTAAATTTGCCTGTAGTTTTCATCTCTCTTTAACTACAGTTTTTAACACCCCCAGTGTCAGGTTGTTCCTAGAGCTTCTGCCATCCCTTTCCACTGTCTATTGCATTTGGCAGAATTATCCCAGATCTGTGTAGTGCCCACTCTGTAGCCTGGCTGTGCTCATCTCTTCAGTTACTGACAAATTTCTACAGAAGTATTTTTTTCCTTTGGTATTTTAGAAAAAACCGTAGGATGAAAATGTTGCATCAATATTTTTAATGGTTATTTAGAGGATGAAGTGTTTGGACATGCTTGAAAATACTGCTCGCCACCTATTTGCATGTGTAGGTGCCTAAATATCTGAGAAAAACAACCATCTGCTGTCTCTGGACTTGGATCTCCAGAAAATATGGAGGCTATTCAAACAAAGAGAATTTAGGCACATGCATTTCTTTTGATGATTTGCTCAACTCTTAATGTCTCCCCCTCTAATGTGCAGAGGTAGAATACACAAAAGGCTTTGAAAGGCTCTGATGCCTTTGTACTCTCTGTATGTGTTTTACAGATAACATTATGGAAAACTAGCAGGAAAAACCATATATTTTGTACAAGTGTTCTGCCCTCCAATTTCAACATCCCTTAGAACTCTTACTTTATAAAATTAATAATTGCCTACCTGGTGCCTAGATAGCATTGCCAATTACTTCAAAGTCAATTAATTTCTGAAATAATTTTGAGCTACGTCAAATTGCTTCTCCTCCTTCAACACTTATTTTCTTCCATCCTGTCCAAGTAGAATTTCAGATTTCATATTTTAATTTCTGCAGAGCTCCTGTGTTGTCCATGAAAGAGGATTTGGCCTCAGCATGCTGGAATACAAAGAATAAAAACCATTCTGCTGCTAGGAATCAGTCCTGCTTTGTGCTCACCTTAACTTGGTGCAGAAGACAGAAGCATTAGCACCTGAATGCAGAATATTTCCTGATCTGTGCATGTCACTGCTGGAAAGCAATACAAGATCCTGTAATTTAGAGCAGAAGACCATATTTTGCCAGATTTGGGTGGAAGTTCTTGCCAACATCAAGGTGATTCCCACTGGGTGACTGCCAGCAGAGTTTTGGGGGTTTTTGTGTTTGGTTGCTAGATCAAATGGTAACTGAGAAACAGTGGTTAAAAAAAACCCATCCCAAACTTAGGAGTTGTTCCAGCCTCCACAGGGCAAATCCTGGGACAGGGAATTAGTGAAATTATATTAATTTCAATGCTGATTCTTCAAATATATGGCAATGTCTTGATTCTGAGCCTGTTACATGACTTTCTCCTCACTGTGTTGACAGTATTTAATGCCAAAATTAATGAGATACTCATTGATGCTGGGCCAATTCCCTGACTTGCACATTGTCAATCAGGTAGAAATCCAAATGTTCACCCACTCTCTAAACCATTTTATGTCTCTGACTCCATCAGGAGCACATGACACATCTTGTGGATCATGTGGAATAAAATCAGATATTCTTTCCTCTTCACTCTGATGGAAAAGAAAGCACCCCACGATTCTCAACTGTGTAATCGTTTCCTATAAAATAAATTACTTTATCTGTCTTAATACTGTCACACTTCTGTTCTCCAGTGATCTACTTCTTCCATCTGTGTGCATAACTGTAATCTTTTCTACACCTACTCTATGTATGCTCAAGTGTCAAAATCCAGCCTCAATCATTCCTGTCATCAGTCCCTTGTTCCTGATGGGATAGTGGGTAAAACATCACTGCCACTCAGGCTTCTTTGGGAGATTTCTGGGCTCACTGTGCAGAGCTCACATGAGCTATCAGAAATACAGTGTGACTGAGTTTTGCTTTGGTATTTGTCACCTGAAATTTTCCACTTATGGAACGACAGGGTATTTTCATCGCTGTGTGTGTCTCGTTTCCATCATGACTGATGCTGCAGTGAAGCATAACTTCAGGAGATATCCACACTACCCAAATCCTGTGAAAGTTGACTTGCTGTTTCTTATTGAGTAATTCCATGTGACTCATCCTTTGTTCTCTGATACAATTTTTTTCACTCATTTGCAGAATATTGTTCAGACAATTCAGCTTACTTTACTCAAATCACCATCTTTTCTAGTGAGGCAGTGCAATCACTCTCCTCTTTCACAAAACCCTTGCAAGAGAGTGAGGTGACCCATAAGTTACTACCATCTTGTTTGCCTTAAAATACAGATTATACTTGGCTAAACAAAACAGCTGCAGGAATAAAGAAACTCTCTTGGAAGCTGTGCATCTTCATAGTTTGACGTGACAAGGAGCCTCTCCCGCTGAGCCATGACCTACTTTGCTCTCAAAATGCTCTCATTACCTTCCCCCAAACATGAGGCTTTTGCTGGAGCCTCAGCAATTCTGTACCTCAGGATCTGAAGTGTCAATCACTGCCAGTCCTGCCATGGTGACTTTCCTTGTGAGTCCATGTGTCACAGGTTGTGCTGCTTGTCGTGCCTCATGTAAATAAAATAACCCCTCTTCTCCTGCAGCTGTTTGTCTCATTTCCTGTCTCTGCTCCAGATTCCAGGCTGCCCTCAGCATCCACCCCTCCAATTCACAGCTGGATAAATTTTGCCATCTCATGAAAGATTTTGGTACTTTTTAGGACTGATTTATTTATCAGCCTAATTAAAATGTTTTGCTCTGGTGGTTCAGAGCTTTCCTTTTTTTTTTTTTTTTTTTGTTATTGGAAAGGAATCCTTTTTCTCTACCCAACCTATTGTATGCATCAAAACTTGGTAGGATGCCTGCTCATGGAGAAACAGGAGGAAAGAGTTTAAGCATCAACAGCTGTGGGAATGACCTACAACATATGGGACATTTGGTAATTATCCAGTCTGTATTATGTAAGATATAAAATCATGCAGTTCTGCCAAAACTTGAAAGTAGAGAGAAGGGAAATGATGGTAAATGACTGATTGCAAAGATAAAGATTCTTGACTGTACATTCATATTGTTTGGATCTTAAAAAACGCCTAAAATTTGCTTCTTGAATTCAAGTTTGTTACAGAGCAAAAGCTCGGCTTTGAAGGGTGTTTATTGATAAAAGAAGAGATGTTTGAATCATAAATATCCACAGCTGAGAATGATTTACAAATGTGTGACTGCAGGGATTGGCTGTAAAAGAAAGCCTGTGCTGGGATTTCTGTGCTCCAGTTGGAGTAGGGAAAATTTCTGATGCATGTCAGAAGGGTAAGCTGTGGACTTTCAAAACCTTCCCACCCCCAATGCGTGGTATTTGATGTCCAAATGAGGCAGGCATTTATACTTCTAGAGGGTGAAGTCATCCGAGCAGAACAAACCTACAGCAGGGAGAACTGTGAAGTTATGCACTGAATAGATCTCAGTAATGAAAAATTAAGTCAGTCTGTCCTCCCAGTTATGGATGTTGAGTTGGACACTTCAGGGAAAGACTCTGTTGGAAAGGCTATCCACTCCTGGGATTTCTACAGGGAATCTTTTTTCCCAAAATGATTCAGTGTAGTTGAGCCTAGTGACATATTGGAAAAGCAGCTCACATGCACAGTGTTTAGGGACCCTGAATGAATTTACAAACTCTCTCTGGGAACTGGTCCAGTATGTAATTTCCTCCCTGACACGGAAACTCTGAGTAACATTAAAGAGTCTCTTTGCACATTTATCTGATTGAAATTTGGATACCACTATACTGTTGGGAAGTAGAACTGTCTTATAATAATACATACCATTATTTTAAAAAATAGATGTCTTTGCAATTAAGATGTGTACAGAAGTAGCAGAGTAAAGGCCAAGGTATTTACAGATCCTGTTTGGCACTATAGCCCAAATAATGAATCCTGGAGACTTCTGTTCTAGTAAGGCATAACCTTCCATGTTTTAAATGCTCAGAAGTTGCCATTTTCAGTAGTTCTCAAATTCTTTAGTTAGTACTTAAAAATTCATTTTGTGCTGTGTTTTGTCTGCTTATTGTATTGCTTTATGTTGATTTACAGATCTCACCCTTGCATATAGAAAGAAGCTGTTTGTGCTGTACCTTGTAGGAATAAAGGCTGCAATCTGCTGTACTTTGGTTAATACATATTTTATTATTCACAGTTCCAAACACTCTCCTGTTGAGTCTCAGCAGTGTTACTTTCTGAAAGCAATGCCTGAATCAAGGCTGAAAATTGTCCTCTAAGTTATGAGAAAGACACACAGCCCAGCACTGCCCTTCCTCAAGAAACTCCCAAACAGCTGTTGAAGCCTTGCTGTGCCATTCTTCTACCCCATGCCACACTTTGTGTTGAGACAACTTTATAAGAAATAAGTGGATATGGTAAATAACTCCTCTCTGAGCTTGCCGGAGCCTCAGCATCTTCCATGTCAGCACAGCCAAAAGGTAATGTCCTATGCTGTTCTTACCAGTTGGCTGAGGTAAAACATCTGTAGTGATATGCAAAAATAAAAGAAGGGAGGACACTGGTTTATAGATGAAACCACAATCTGCCCCTGGAGGATATTTATTAGAAGTGGCTCAGACACTGCTTGTCCTCCTCGTTTTGAGTTGTCACTCACTCTGCAGTTGAGTTCCCTGATTCCATCAGGGCTACTCACACTTGTAAGTACAAGCAGTTGTAAGGCGGGTGAGAGAATTGTACCTTAATCCCTAAACTGTGTTCCAGACCTCTTTGTCCATCCCCTAAAATTTTTATGCCACCAGAGTAAAAGAATGATTTGCATCAAAAATCTTCACCTTAGATAAAAGACTTGAGTTGCTGTTTAAAAAAATAAGTGACACTACCTCTCAAAATGCTGCAGATTCACTTTTCAGATATGCAATTTTCACTCTATTGAATTTTTTGACATATGGTTATGTAAAACATCTAATAGCAAACTCCATCCATTTACACCTTCCAGAAGGCAGCGACTTCAGGAGTTAATGTGGGATTATTTTTAGCACGTATTCAAGTTTATTCATGCTGAAAGGTAGTACTTATCTTTTGTAATTTTAGAGTAGTTATTTGAATAAAAACATGAGTATAGTTCTATTTTAACTGTCATGTGACATCTGGGAACTGGTTCAAACCTCTCTCTCTCTCAGAGGTGGAAATCTCAGCAGTTTTTCTTTCCAGTATCTCAGTGCTAACACAATACCTGTGTATGTGTTGGGACCTATGTCTGTAAATAATATGAGTAACAAAATATGAGTAATCTTCTATACACTGGGAGAACATTATACCAGAAACAATGAAAGCATCCATCGACCAGAGAAAGTGCAATTTTCAGTGTTCTTTGTGGGAAAAGCTTGTTGAAGTTAAATTATCCCTTTGAGTGCAAATTCCATGTTAAACTGTCACTAGAGACATTGTTAGATAAAAATCTGTGGCTGAGTGTTTTCCCTCGAGCTGGGTAAATGTTTCTGTTAGTCAACTAACTGAGCCTTTTTCAAGTTCAGAGATGATCTCTGCAGAGGTTGCAAGTTTCTCATGTTTTGGGGTCACTTTATATAAGCCTTCTGCTGTTTCTACTCTCTAATGGAACAGTGAAAAAACAAGGGGCTGCAAATTTAGTGTGTAATTTTGGTGGAAGGATTTGAAGTGTTTGTCCGAGAGGACACACGGGGATTTCGCTGGGACAAGCTAATGCAAAGGCAACAGCAGGAGGTCAGCAACATTTCACAAAATTTTATTTGTTCCAAGTTTGATTTATGGGAAGGGGAATATAAACCTCTTACTTAGAGATGACTGTGGGTCTGATACTGGGAAAAGCTCTGCAGTAAAAATAATAATTAAGTCACAAAGATAACGAGGCTGTAGTTATGCAATGCCAAGTGATCTTTTTGCCTTTGGAGGCAATGCATGATTGTATATTTTGATATTCAAGAAATTCTGTGTTGCTCCTACCTTGGGGCCTGCATTGATAGGTCTGTGATATACCATCTTGCAGAAGAAAACATACCAATGTTCACAGAATAATGCCTTTCACAAGCAAACATGCCATAAATTTTCCCATTTACGATACTGGGTCCATCGACAGTGATATTTGAAGAGTCATTTTATTGTGTATTTCTTCTCCTGATCTATATTTCTATTCAGTGCATTTTGGAAGTGTTTTCCAGCTCTGAGTCCCAGTGAACCAGCCCTGAACGTGCCAGTTCCCTTGCTGGTAAACCCCGAGCCCTCAAGCAGCTCAGTCCATCAGTGGAGAGCAGACTCATGGCAATGTCTCCTGACATGACCAATTCCCAGGAACAAGAGAGAGTGCTGGACTTTCCCCTCTCAGTCCAGAGAAGTGCAACAGACCCATTCCAGCAGCTGGTTGAACCCGCTGCTGGCGGCAGCCTTGGTGGCAGGTTGGAGAGATCATAGTTTTGTTCATATGTGCTGCTAGTTTTCACTCCAAGTCTGTGTATCTTCTCCTAATCCTTTGCCCAAATGGAATATTTCCATCACTTGTCAATGGAACTAATTCCAGAAGACTGTGAAGAGGTCCTGAGCTCAGTGATCTATTTTAATTCACAGAGAAAAGACTCAGCAACCTACATGGATACAAAAAGAACTGAAGTAAATCCTCTTTGTCTCAGTTACAAAGGTCTTTTCTCTTGAGCTTGGAATTTCTTAGTGAGAAGAAGCTCCAAGAGATGCTCCTTCCCTCTTAGCATTGCTGCTGATAATAAATGAACTTTGGTAAGAGTGTTATTTAAATGAAGGGACTGTTCTTATATGGATCCTGTCAGCTTTGGTACCATTTTTGATCAGCCTGGCCTAGAGGAAGGTGTCCCTGCCCATGGCAGGGGGTTGGAACAGGATGATCTTTAAGATCCCTTCCAACCCAACCCATGCTATGATTCTGTGTTCTGTACCACTCCTCTGGCCCATGTCTCATTTGGAGAGTGGCCACTGGGGCAGGTTGTACCTGGGGGTGTCTATCCAGCCCTCCAGGTGTGGCAGAGATGTGATTTTCCAAGGAGCCTTGGGCGAACAGAAGAAACACTTCTGTGCCCAGCTGTTCCATTCCTGCTGCCAAATCAGGAGTATTTGCACTCCCCTGGCTGTGGAGAGCAATCAGACCATATTTCTCCAGCTGCTTTAGAAATACTCACTGCTACAATAAGATTGCAGAGCCTAATAATTCTCTGCTGTGAGAAACTGTTGTTTTGTATTGTGTCTGTCTCCCTCAGGAACGTGTCAGTGCCATCACTGCTGCCCCTTCAGTGGCCAAAGATGCCCTTTCATCCTCAGACTGAGAGCACAAACAAAAGGCTCTGTCACTGCTCCACCCTCAGCCCAGTGGTTTGTACAGACTGAGAGCCAGAGAAACATCCCAGTGATCTGAAGAGCTGCACTTTCCATCCCTCCTCGAGGGCATCTCTTCTCCTGTACAGCCATCCCTCCCCACCCACCCTCCTGTGCCCTTGCTGAGCCCAGCAGCCCCACCAGACCCTGTCCCTTGATCCCAGCAGGGACAGCAGAGCTCCCAACAGCCACAGGGTTAGTTCTTTACCCCCAGGCCTTCCCCATTTTGTCAATCTGTTCATTGAATTAGAAATTGATACACGGAGGCAATCTCCTCCTTTCTTCTCTTTCCACCTGCATCCTTTCTTCCCCTCAAGGGCTGTGTCACTGCTCCTGCATCACTGCTCACAGAAATGTCTCTGCTCATACTGCTGGTCCCTGCATTCACTTTTTCTGCATTTCTGAAGAACAGTTTTGAGTGGAATTGCCTAAATCTGGAGAAACACCCCCATGAATCAGACCCATTAATTCCCTGATGTTTTATTCTTTTGTTTGACTTCTCTTTAAATACATTTGGTGGGAAGTGACATGGTGAGACAGATCTGAAAAGCCAGTATTGACATGTCCCCAGGTGAAGCCCTGCTGCAGCATGTGACTTGCACACCCCATCGACCCCTCCACTCATTGCTGCTGAAAATTTAAATCTGCCAGCAGTGAAAGCAAGGCAGGAGCTTGTCCCTGACCCTGTTACAAAAATCCTAACACAAAAATTTGGGGTTTTATCCTTCCAAGCACACGGCAATTGACAGGAGCTGCTGGCAGCAGGTGGATGGCAGCTCTGGGGCTTTAGAGACCTGTGTTAAACATTGCTTTGTTTCTTAGCTTTGAGAAAGCAAGAAAACAGCCCAACATCTGCTTTTGCAGGGAAAATGATAGGAAGCTCCTGGCAGTGCCAGGATGTTCCTAAATTGATTCTTACTCCCTCTGCCTTCTTGTGTGAAATAAATTGGTATAATTTGTTTGTGAATTAACATAAGGTGGCTTTAGAGATACGAAAGGTCTTTGCCAGGCTTAATCCATTTACAGCTTGTGAGCAAATTATTTAATTAGTGGGAAATATTTATACTAAGTGCATGTGAATAGTGTTGCCCAGGATCTTATTTCAAGCTATGTGGCAGCCCTGGAGAGCCCAGAGTGAGCTGGTACAGGATGAAGGGCCATGGTGGGTGATGGCTCAGATCCTTCTGTGGGCACTTTCACTCCAGATGAGATCTGGATCAGTGTCTGGTGTGTCTGACACAGCTCCATATTTCAAAGGTCAAGGTGAAAAGTGATTTTTATCTAGTTTTTAATCTGTCTTTATGGAGTATGTGTAGTGCTCTGCAGGAATGACCCGTGAGGCTGGGCTGAGTGCCAGACTGCATGTGTTGGCTTGTCCAAGGATGGGCAGAGCTGATCCAGGGATGGCCCTGGCTGGAAGGAATGGAGCTCTGTGGTTTGGACTGGTCACAGTGGCTCCAGCCAGTCTGGTTTCATGGGAGCCCCAGGAGCTTGGGACATCCTGGAGATGCAGGGGGTTGTTAGCAGAGCCCTGGGACACCCCAGCTCCAGCCTCACCCCATCCCCTCCTGCCTCTTGGCTGCACCCAAGCCAGGACACAGTGGGATGTGGTAGGAAGGACCCAAAAGTAGCAAAGCAGATCTGTGGTAATCTTGCAGGTAGTGTCTTTTCTTACCTCTACAACAGACCCAAACACTAGAGAAGTTTTAGGGAAAATAGAGATGTTTACTTTCTTCACTTGTTTTTTTGGTAAACTAAGAAAAATGGGAAAAATACTCTAGCTCTTGTTTTATTTTTTTAATCTCTGTATCTGGCTTTATTTACACAATCCATCAAGAGGTATCTCATCAACAACATTATTTAAGCTGAAATAGGAGACTCACTATTAATCTTAAAAATTCATAAAATAAACAGATTCTGACATTTAATTTGTCGTAGCCAGTGAAAGAATAAATTAACGAGCAAACATTATGCAGAAAATATTTAAGCAAAGAAGAAATCAGTGTTCTTTATATGAGAACTTAAACCAGAACTATATATTTTGCGTGTTCTGTTTATTTTTGTGTTGGGTAAGATGAAGTGTGCAGTTTGTATTGTTTGCTTGGGGAATAATTTAAGCATAGCTAAAGAATGGAGCATCTGTCGAACAACTCTTTGGTCAGTAAACAGTATAAGATATTTTTTATTAAACATAGCCCAGCCCTCCCCCTTTCCAGGGATGGATGAGAACAGGAGGAACATGAATTATCTCCAGCAGAAGGACCAGGCTGAGCAGTGCAGGAAGAAATGGCTGCTTTGTCTCAGAGCTATGCAGGCATCGAAATGATTTGCACTGTGAAGGGAAGAAATGAGGGGTAGAGCCAACACAGCTGGGCTCCAGAAAAAGTAATGAATGTTAAATAAGTGAATGCCTGACGTACCATCCTCCAAAAGAAAGCAGAAGTGGGATTGGGCTGGTGGATAATAGGTTTTCCATTACTTTATCCAGGCTCATCATTTCACTGAGCTTTTAGTACAAAGAGGACAATCATGTCTTGTTTAGAGATCTGCTGTGCACCACTACCTGCTGAAATCCATGAATGGTCAATGCACACAGAGGCTGTGAGGGACAAGGTATTCCCCAGGGGAAACACATGGAAAAACCCAGGAAACAGCTGGGTGTGGGATCAAAGGGCAATTTGGGGCTGCTGGGACTTCACCCTCTTCCTCAGACAGTGCTTGGAGCTGCCTGATCCCAGTGCTGCCTCCTCCTGCCCTGGCTCTTGTGCCAGAAAACACCCTGGCCTCAGTATCTGGGATAAATCAAACATCGTGGTTATGATTTTAAAAGCATCTTCTTTAAAGTGTGCAAACGGTTGAAAAATTCTGTTATAAAAACCAGGCAAGTCTGATGGAGGTAAACATACTGCTCTGATTATTTACTTGTGTTTAAACGTTAGTAGCTTTTAAAAAATGTTAGTAGTGAAAGCCACACTTATATAAGTGTTATTCAAAGGAACACATGGTATAAACCAGGGAATTTTGCCTATCTTTCCCTGTTTTTCTCTCCCATCTCTCCATTTATTCACCTCCATTTCTCATGTGGTCCTGACCTGCAGAGATGAGCTCCCAGGGTGAGCTGGGGCTCCTGGCTTTGCTGCCCTGCAAATAATGAGAAGACATAGTCAAAAGGTGTTTCCACACAGAGCAGAGCTGTTTTGATCATTTCTAACCATGCATGTGAAACTTCCAAGTTCAGGTACAAATTAATTAATTATGCTCTCCATTTGGTCTAATGGGAACTGTGGTACAAACAAGGGAGATGAGGCTGGGACTGAGCAGCCTGTGCTGGAATTCCAGTGTGGAACAGCAGATGCTGGAGATTGTGCTGAGAGGTTGGATTCAATTTGCTCTTCTGCACTGAGTGCTATCAAACTGGGAGCTGGGTGAGCCAGAGCAAGGCAAAGATGTGGCAGATGGGAGGAGGGCAAGATGATTAATGGAGATACACCAAGCAGCCTTGTGTTAGCTCCTGCTGCATGTTTTGGAGTGTGTGGTTGTGAGGATCAGCTCTGGTTTGGGGGTAAATCTGCTGCTCTGTGGCAGCTGTCCCAAGTGCTCAGAAGCACTTGACTGTCCCCATTGCTCACCAAGCTGGGAAATGAAACAGGAAAATAAAGGGAAAGGAAAAGAAAAAGAACAGGATGAACAGGAAAAGAAAGGAAAAGAAAAAGAAAAGGATACACAGGCACAGAGTCTCCAACACCCTGAAGCAGGCTGGGAAAGAGAGACAGGAAAAGAGGAGCTACAGCAGGAAAGCATTGAATAGAGACTCAGACAGGCAGAATGATAGAGACAAAGTTTTAGATGGGTAAGAAACTGTGAGGACAAGCCTGTTCAATAAAAAACTGCCAAGAGGGAACCACAGGGATAGTATCCACTAAATGACACCATTTACCACTCTGCTTGTTATCACTCATTATGCTGGAGATCCTATTATGTGCTGCCTAATGTGAATCTGGCCCCTGCTGTGTCAGGCACAATACACAAAAAGAGGGAAAAAATAATTTCTTGCCCCAAGGAGCTCATGGTGGAGAGTAAGGAGTATTTCTGTGAAAGGTTGCATTGTCAGTTCAGTGTTGGAGGTTCTGGAAGACAGTGACAGGTGGACAGTGTGCTTCTCAGAGTTCAGAGTTTTATAACAAAAGCAAATTACATACATGTAAAGTAGAAATTACAGTTGGCTGAGTGCACTACGAGGAAACCTTGGAGTTATGGTAGTTTCAGTTTGTTGAAGGGAAGTGATTCATTTTAGTGGCATAGGGATGCTGGAGATTTCACTTGAAATTAGATTTTAGAAGGCTACAAATCGTCGCTGTTCTGACTCCTGTGGGATTTGTGTTTTCATTTGGAACTCGACAATCCTTGGTAACCACTCTTGCTTTGATATAGTTGTTACTTCTAACGAAGAACCCAAAAATTCAGCAAGTGTTGTGTTCCAGAAAAGAGAGGAATTCAGACAAAGTCTTGTAATCCAAAATGATCTCTTTTTAAACGGCTCCAGGAAGTCTTTATAACACCACAACAGCCTGAGGACATGGGGGGAGCAAGAGTCAGCCAGAAGGATTGGCCTGGAGGAGGCTGTAGTCAGCCCAGACCAAAAGTATCCACAGGCTGGCTGAATGTAGAATAAATAAGAGACTTGACTTGCCCTTGGTAGGAAGAAGCCTGAAGGCATGTTGTTGGTTTTAAGCAGAAATTGTTTGGGTTCCTTTCTGGCAGAGTGCCTCATTCCCAGTTAATGGGGATATATTTTGATGATTGCAGGGAAGTGAATTTGTGGAGGAATGATTGCCACCAGATGGCTTGTAGCTACAGAAGGATGCATCCCAAGCCTGAGGTGTCCTTAACTACCCCAAATGACAAAATTATTCTGGGACCCAAGAGAGAGGAGCTTCCTTCTAACTTCATCTACTGTGGTAAGTGGGGTTGAGTGCTCTTTGCAGGAATGGAGGGTAAGAGATAAAGCTCAACAAATTTCAGGGTATAAATTAAACTCCACAAAGCCTTGCCATGTTTCTTCATGTGTAAATGTATGTTTAATTCATACATTTAATTGAGCAAATTCAGGAATGTGTAACAGCACAGGACACTGCCCTGGCCTCTGCTACAAACTCCTGAAAGGAATTCCAAGCCTTAGGCTCTGCCATTTGTATGTTAAAAGATATTTTGGAGACCACTGAATGGTTGTGAAAAGGTACAAATATTTCAGAGCAAAGGACTTCGATGGGAAATTCATACCAGGTCTGGTCAGAAGAAAATACCTGCTCAGGAGAGAGAGGCTGAGGCCAGACTAAACCCCAGTGCTTTGTTCAGTCATGAGGACCTTGCTCTGACTCAGTTTCCTCAATTTAAGGTTAATTGGATTTATTTTGAAGAATGTGCCTTATTCCATGGAACTTACCATATTCCATTTGTTTCCACAAGTCCCCACCAGCTGCAGAAATTTCCTCCTTTGTTTCACTGCATTTGACAACAAAAGAGAATTTTCCTCTCTCAACTGGCAGATTACCCATTATAGTCAGTGAAAAATACTGTCCAACAGGGTTAAGCCATCCCATGTAGATGGCTTTGACTTTGCCATGCCAATTACTAATTTCCATTAAATTCAAAATATGTTTTATGCTGATAAAGCTTCTTAAGGCATTTTCTCTAAAGCTGTATTAAAGAAAGTGACGCTTACATAAGTCCCTTGGAATACCTAATGTGCCGTGACTTTTGCTATAAATATGTGCCAGTTCATTATTTTCACTGAAGTTCACAAGTGGGTAGGTATTGATTACTTTACAGTTAAAAGAGAAAAATCTTGGATACTTGCACATGGTCTGGATAAGCTTTCAAAGCAATCTGCTGCTTTCAGTCTGGCCAAGTGGGCAATTATTTTCCTGGATTTCCTACCTTCTGTTTCCTCCTGAGTTTTCATATTTTTCTGCTTTTCTGCTGGACAGTAATTTGCTGCCTGTAAAAGGCACTTTACTGATAGGATTCAACTAGAAAACTCTCTCTCCCAAGTCCAAAAAGGTTTTTTCACACCAGGGAAGAATCTTAGAAAATGTGAGGATGGGAAGAACTTTACAAAAAGCGTGAAGATGGAGTGGGGAGGGAATGTGACTCCTGGCAGCTGGCTGTGGGTCCAAATGCCCCACAGCAAACCCCTCCTCTGGGGGATAGACTGGATTTAATGGATTTGTCTGCACAATGGAGCAGCATCTCACACAGTCTGCCCAAATTTGTCCTTGTTTGTCTCTGACTTCTCCCTTCAAGCTCCTGCAGCCTCGGGGTGATGGGTTGCTGGTCCAGCATCCACAGCAGGCTGAGATTGGGATGCTTTGGGATGTTTGTCCACACTGTTGCATACAACTTAATTAGCCTGGCTGCTAATTGATTCCCTGCTCCTCTTGCTAACAGGCCCAATAAAGCAAGTGAAGGGCTGTCAGTCTGGTGTGTTTTGGGCACCTTGGAGCAAATGCAGCCAGCCTGGCTGCTAATGAAGCTGCTGTCAGCTGAAGGACACTGTGCACGCTGCTCTGGGGATGTGCCATCAGCTCTGGGCACTTTGGTTTGCTGCTTTGCTTTTTCCCTGTCATTCTCTCACACAGAAATGATTTCCAAGGTCTTGTGTTCTATTATAAAAGTCTATAAAATCATCTTTCTCTGACAAAAATGATCCAACACTGTGCACGGTCTTCTCACCTCTTCCATGGTTCAGGAGGTTCACAGCCATGCTGGATGTGACCTCCAGTTAATCCTGAAATTTCAGAGTGTAATATGTCCTTCATTTCTGAACATCAGAAAGGAATTTGCTAATTAGGGGAAAACCAAGGTCTATCACATGGGGAACATTTTAAGGAATCAAAAGTGTCATTCTTTTATGACAAATGACACTTAACAATGATAAAATAACATTTGATAGCAGCAGAGGTTATTTGCTGCTGAGATTGCAGAAGTCTGGAATTTTGAAGGACATGAAAAACTAGATCTGTTTTCAGCTTCATAGGAGAGAAAGAAGGAAAAGAAAAACATAATTTCTTACTTAAAATGAGAGGGAGTAGGAAGTGAAGGAAGATGACTCTCCTACCTCCAAAGGGAAAGATGTCCAAAGACCCATCTGGGATGTCTGAAGGAGCAGGCAGAGTCAATCCTGCTGAGTTGCACCTTTTTACGCTAATTTCCATCACCACACCTTCCCTCCACTCTGAAATTACCTTTGTGTCACTGACCCCAGTTCACTGTGGGAACTGGGTTAGGCTGATCTAGGAGATATTAATTTTAGGGGGGAGAAGGAGAACTGAAAGCAAACACTTGTGGCACTGGTAATTCACATCCTGATAATTCACATCCTGGCTGTTTCACATTGGTTTCTCAGTGCAGGCAAGCCCTGGGGATGTGACTTTGATTATCTGGATCAGGCAGCTCCAGATTACCTTAATGTGGTGCTGACTTCATCTGGAGTGTTGTGCAGGAAGGTGATTAACCAGGCAGCTGAGCATGGCCGAGGGCAGCCGAGATCAGATCAGCTCCAGGTGCTTGGTGAAATCCTGGGAAATTGCCTGGTCTGGTCTGAAACTGCACCAGAGCAGACTGGAACAGCAGACTGGAACAGCAGACTGGATTAGCATTTGCTCTTGATGGATGAGCCCTAATTTGTTTCCACTGCAAGAGGTTTTGGTGACAAGGTTACCCTACAAATAATGTTTAAATTTTAATTTTGTAAAATATCCTTCTCGTGTAGGAAAAAAAATAATTGCTGCCTTCTTTCATTACTGCAGATATTCAGTAACCCATCCTCACATCCAATGCTATTATTTGTTTTATACAATATATCTGTATTTTTGTATAGTGTGTGTATGGATATTTGTGTGTATGTATTTTATATATATAAGTTTATCAGGAGAAAGGTAATTCATGGAGTGATGCTTGATGCAAGAAGATCTTCACAGGTCCATCAGAGCCATGGAGGGTCCTCACAGCTGTACTTCTGCAAGGTGACACATGGCACTATCCCTGTGGGACAGTGTCACATCTTCAGGACTGTGTCATCACAGTCTTTGCTTCTAAGAGGATTTCCTCTGGCTCACAAGAAATGAAGAGATGATTTTTTTCCTGACAAGCCATGGACAAGAAGTGACTGAAATCAGACATCAGAGGCACCAGTGTGGGGAAGGGAAGCACAGCCCTGTGTGTGTGTCACAGTTCCCAGGGCAGGGTGGAAGCTCAGTGGCACTGTGATCCCTGCCTGAACCTTTTCCTAGAAAGCCTCGAATGTGGTTCTGGTTTGATATGGAACAGAAGGAACACAGACATATGCCTTCCCATCCTGACCCCCTGATTTATTCTGATTCTCCTCACTGGGGCACGGGGCAAATTAAAAACTGGGGCTGTTGCTGACAGATCCAGTGGCTGCTGCAGCACAGTGGCTGCTGTTTGCTAGCACTGTCTGTCATTTCTGCTCTCTTGGTGCTGGGATGGCTTCATTAACAAGGAACTGACCTTTTCCGAGCAGCCTGTCAGCAGCAGAGGTTTCAGCTTGACAGTTGCTGACTCCCAAATGTTACCTGGTGCTTGCCTGGGGGAAAGGCAAGCTGCAAACACAGCCTTGGAAATGCTCCTCCTTACCTGGGGGTGTAGAGCAGAGTGGCTGCAAGCTTCTCTCTGTTGGTGCTTGAGAGTGATGGTTTCCCCAGCAAACAGCTGGGACCTGACCGGTGTTTGGTTTAAAGGTTTCATTTTTAATAGAAATTAGGCACTTCATTTTGAGAGCAGCTCATTGTGAAAAAACCTGCATATATTTTAGAATATTTTTTCCTATTAAAACCCTTGAGACCCTTGCTCTTCTTCTGTAGCCTCATTAGGGATGTGTCAGCCAGCAGAAGGCTGGCTGATGTCTCAGATCCAGGCTTCTCTTAAAATAGGATAAATGTTAACCTAACATCAGGATATAACAAGTGTGTAATTTAAAACAAACTTAGGTGGAAAAAAAAGGTATTTGCTCAAGACTATCTTCACCACTTTAGTAGACAGGTTAGAAACTTTTCTGCCTGTGAGCAGGTTTGCTGGAGCATGATGCGAGCTTGCAGCAGTCCTGCCAAAAGCAGCATCACATGTTTTACGAGTGGGTGTATTGCAAATACTGTCTGGAAAAACTGTTTGGAGGGATGTCACTGGAGGAGTTCCAGCCAGGAGGACACCTGGGGTAGCACGGGGCAGGTTTAGTGACACAGCTCAGCTCTGGGCAGGTTTAGTGACACAGCTCAGCTCGTTTCCTGGGCTCATCCCAGCGAAGGCTGCAAGAACAGCCCAGCCCTGCTGCCCAAGGGGTTTGGCCCCATTACCAGAGCTCACACAGCACCTCCCCAGGGCTGTGCTCTGCCAGGCATGAGGCTAAATCTCCGGGGATCATCTCCCCTCAGGGATTTTGGCACCAGCAGCACATGGTGCCTCGCAGTGAAGCAAGTCTCTCTGCTTTTCCCAGCTCAGGCTGTGTCTCCTCTGGATCACATTCAGCCAAGGAATCCTGTTTCCCCATCCCCTCAGAGACAGAAGCATGAAGGGCTGCATGGATATTTCCTGAGGAACACCAGGACTGGCAGCAACAATTGCTCAGCATCTCCCCTAGATGCCTCCCCACTGCTGGGAGGATGAGGAGATGCACATGGCATGACAAAGGTCACCAGTGGGTGTGTGACATGGGGATGGCAAAAGTGGGAACTTGCATTAGTGAATTTATCCAGGCAGAGAGGGAAAGCAGTGTGCCAGAATTTGCAGCCATTAGATAGATTCTCAATGTAAGAATTGACTTACATCTTTACCTCCAAAAAATCCTCTTCCAAACAATCTAAAAACCTTCATAGGCAAACCAAGGAATTTACAAGGGCATGTGATGATTGGACAAGGGGGAAAGGCTTCAAAGACAAAGGGATAGATTTAGATTAGGTATTAGGAAGAAATTATTGCTTATGAAGATGATGAGGCCCTGGGGCAGGGTGCCCAGAGAAGCTGTAAATGCCCATCTCTGGAAGTGTTCAAGGCCAGGTTGGATGGGGCTTGGAGCAACCTGGGATAGTGGAAGGGGTCCCTGCCCATGGAAGAGGGATTAGAAAAAGATATCTTTAAGGTTCTTTTTAACCCAAACCACTCTGCAATTCTACAGTTCTGTGAAGTGTTGGTACCAAGAGAAGATGCTTGCAAAGGTTAAACAAGTGAGTTGTCCTGCCCTAGAGAACCAGAGAAACTTCAGTTGAGTCATAATTGATTTTTATCCATGGAAGAAGTCTGAGACAGACCCTGACACAGACATTCTGTCTACCCAGATGCTGGGGAAGGACTTTCAGTCCCAGGGCTGTGGCTGCACAGAGCTCACAGGGCTGAGGGCTTGAGCTCCCTGATTTACTGCAGTTATCTAATGGGAAGGCTAACGTGAAAGGTGGGAAGGGTTCTCAATTATCAATTTATATGGCTTAAAAGTGCATGCCTGACTCTCTGGAGTGCTGCTGCAGATGAGAGACTCAGTGAGGAGCAAAGTGCAGAAGTTTTGGTTCAGCAGGTCCCATCATTGCCAGGTTTGAAGCCTGGAAAATCACAGGTTGCAGAAGCAGACTGCCTTAACCTTAACTACAGATGTGCTCTGTAATTATAATGCTGTTTATGTGCAGAGCCAAGTCTGTTGTGGGACACTTTTCTCAGCTGGAATTAATGAAAGAATCCAGCAGCCCCACTGACTGAGCAAATCAGGAGTCAGTTAAGTGCATTCTGCCAGCAGAAGGTGATTTTAATACTAGGCTGTAATCTATCATTAATTAAAATAAACATCTATTATTTGGTTTTGAGATTCTTTCCAAGAAGGAAAATACAGTTTGGAAAGGTTTTCAGAGCTAATTACTTTGCATAGCCTGGGCTGTGCTTTCAGACAGGCACAAAGAGGATCTGGGAAAGGAAGAGAAGGATGAGGAGGAACAAAAGGTGTTGAAATCAATGTCAGAAATTAGAGAAAGAACAGGCAGGGAGGGAACAGAAAAAGAAGCAGAACAAAACCAGAGAAGACAGACAAGATGTGATTGATTGGGAGGGAGGGTGGCAAAAGATGGCTGAGTGCCTGGTGGGGTGACAGCAGAGCTATGAAGCTGGGGAGGTGTGTCTGGAGACATTGTCCCTGGGGCTCTAAGGGCAGGCTGGGGAAGCATCTGCCAGGCACAATGTTGGTGTGGTCATTGCTCTCTGAGGGGCAGGTGGATGAGAGGACCCTGAGCTGTGTGGCCCACATGCCATTTGATAAATTCTTACATAAATTCCTTAATAATATTTAACTCCCATGGGGTTTTTGGTCTTTAATGTTGAAGCTAATGGCCAACAGTAGCAGAGAGTCACCACAATACCAATATGAGATCAGAGGTGTGACATTGCTTATGTACTCTAAGCTAGTGACTACTTTCTGAGCATTTGCTCAGACGTCCTGTTGATAGGGGAATGTTTTCCTTCCTCCTCTATTTCACACCATAGGGAAATCAAAATCTGCTTTCCAAACAGCAACAGACACTGCCTGTTTTCAATAAGATGTTTATAGAAAGATGCTCAGCACCTCCTACGTGGTTCTCTGCTCCCCTTGAGCAAAAGCACCATGCAGGATGAGGCCCCGTGTTGACATCAGTTACTGAGTAAATATACCCTATAGCCTCTATAGAACCTCGATAGAAATGGAGCATCTGTTTCTATTAGCAACAGCAGATTCTCCATTTAAGAGTGTGTTAGTGCATTTCAACAGTTCATTATTAAATTCAGTATGTTTGTGGTTTGGGAAGTCTGGGGGCTACACAGTGAGGAAGGGGCTGGCACAGGAGAGCAGGTTACTGCCAGTGGGGAGATGGGAGAGCACGATTCCTACACTCACCTGTGCAGGAGCTGGACATCCTCTCCAAACCTCCTGTAAAACCTCCTGTAAAAGCCCCAAAAACCAGGGTGCCTTGTCAGCCAGGGATGTGCCTGGCAGCCAGCGAGGAGCAGAGCTGAGTGTGGCTGAGCTCCGTGCCCAGGGAGGGCCCTGCTGTGTGTCCTGCTCCTCCCAGCCAGCCCGGACAGATGGACACTGTGGATAGCAAAGGGCTGAGCTAACATGGGAAAGCACTTGTGGGGCAGCTCTCCAGAACAACAGGATGCTGCCAGTGTGTTCCTGTCGCTGCTCCTGGTAGGCACAGGGGGATGGAAATGCTTTCTGCAAAGATGACTAAAGCAGCACGAGAAGAGCTGTCGGCTTTACCTTTGCCTGTCACAGGTGCCGGTGACATCAGCAGAGGGATGGGATGGCATGGGATGGGATGGGATGGGATGGGATAGCATGGCATGGCATGGCATGGCATGGCATGGCATGGCATGGCATGGCATGGGAGTGAAGCCAAGCTGCTCGTTGGCTCAGTGGGCTGGGGATGAAGCCCAACATCTGCTCTGCCATCCCTGGATCCGCACGGCTGCTGCCTGCATCCACAGCAGGAAAATAAATCCACACTCCAGAGAGGCTGGATGTGGGAGGGGACACACTGCAAAGCAGGAGCAGCTCCAGCAAACAGCAGCCCTTGTTCACAGTGCAACCAGCCCAGCTAAAGGAAAGGCTGGAGAGCAGCCACAAACAGCCCTAAAAGCTTTTTCCTATTTAGCTGCAGGGATTTTGTTGCATATCTCAAGGAGACTTTTTCATTTCCTTTGGAAAACAGGCTGCAATCAGCCAGAGAAATGGTGTGTGACAAGATTAGGGCAGGAATCGCCAGTGAGATGAGCATCCAGAGTGAGCCACAGGCTACATGAGCATGTTTCACTAAAGGTGTGAATATTTTGTTCTGCTGTGCTAAAGCTTTTATCTATTAAAGTATCAGTATTTTCTCACTAAAGAAAACAAACCCATGGAAGTCAGAGAATGCACGAAGTAAAAATTACATTGAAGTTCCTGTAAGATTCTGACCTCCTTGCACACAAGCTTTATCCAGGTGGAACTTATCATTTTCTGCCATAGAAAAACTAAATTCTTCTGACTCTAAAAAGTTGTGCTGGAATGACTAGAAGCTTATAGCAAACCTCAAAAGCTGGGCCAAGTCTATAGCAAACTCAGCTAAGCAGATTAACATGTATGAATCTTGCACACTGTCAGTCCCTCTCACAGGATTTGTATTGGGCATTTTGGACACTCTTGGCGAGTCCCTCCTGGCTGACATTGTCTGCTCACTCCAGATTCACTGAGCAGGCAAACTTTTCTGTTCCTCTTGAGCTTTTGTACTGCAGCTAGTTGCCCTGAGAAGGGAGAAGGGAAGCACATTTACGTATTGCCATGGTTGCAGAATCTGGCATTCCAAAGGCAAATCAGCTCCCTTTGTGTGTTATTGGGTCAGCTGTGATGAAATGAGGGGCAAAGAATGTGTCTGAGCCCTTCAGCTTTTGCATGTTCAATGAGAGAAGCATTTAAAGGGCACCAGGAGGTCAGCTGTGATCTTGCTAAAGCAGCTGCACAGAACATCTCCCCTTGACGCTCACAACTCCCCAGCTGGTAATAACCACTGTCACAGCCAAAGCAGACAAAAATGGCATAAGGGCTACTGTTTCTGCACAAAATCAGCTGGTTCATTTTAACAGTCTTCATTGGCACAATTAGTGACCAAACTGTGAGCTGAGCTGGGATGGAGGGGTGGGAGGGGGAAGGTGTGCAGGCAATGTCTGCATCTCCAGGTAACAGCAACGAGCCCTCAGCTTGGGGTAAAGGAGGGCATGTATGCAACTTCTTAAATTCCTCCAGGTGACTTTCCTCTGGGGAAATCTGGCAGAACATGGATGCTTTTAAGGTGTTTTGGTAATCTTTTAGGAACAGCACAATGGTGAATGCCTGATGAGAGCAGCACCTCTGCTGCTTGGGAAGTAGGTGGCTCCTGTGGATTTCCTGGGACTCTGAGGTTTGCTCAGCAGGCAGCTCAGGAAGTGCTTTCTGGTAGGGTTGCTGAAAGATCTTGCTTTTGCATGATGTTAAAAAGCAGTTGATCGAAATAGGAAATGCTGTTGAGACTGCTCATTGCAGCTCTCTCATACTCTGGCCTTGCTGCTGCTTGAAATGGAATATTTTCTGATTTTCTGATTTTCTGATTTTCTCTTCCAGTGCTAATCCTGTGCCTTATTGCTGCCATGTATGTGATTTTTATCAACAACCTCTCTGATGGATGCTGTTGATGCTCTGCCCAGCACAGCAGATGGTAGCCGGGAAAATGCATTCCTGTGGGACCCTGCTCTAGAAAATACATCATGGGGCTGTCTGAGTTCCCAAAATCAGCAGTGGAGGGCTGCTCTCTCTGCTGGCTGTCCACAGCCTTCAGTGAGGTTGGAACACAAGGGTTCTGGCTGGGAGCACAGCTGGGATCATTGCTGCAGTGTTCATGGCTCACCTGGGTGCCCCAAGCCCCTGGGAGAGAGATGGGGATGGTTCCTGGGCTTGGTACACTCCCAGGACCCCCTGCTCTCCAGGCTAGTTGGAAGGTACCCAGGCTTGACAAGGTGACAGCCACTTCTCTCCCCCTCCCCTGGTTCCCTATATGGTTATGATTCCAGAATGTTCTTCTTTGTTCATATTTAAGCAGTTATTTGTTTGGTTATATGATTTGTCGCTCAGAAATCCCCCTTTCCCCATTTGTTCCCCAAATCTCCTCCTTCCCTTTCCCCTCCCCCTATAAAAGTTACTGTACAAGAGGGCTCGGGACCATTTTGTCGATGCCCCGAGACCCCTCCAACTCCCCTCACCCCTTACCCTAATAAACCCTTCTTGGAACACCGACAATCTGGACTGCATCTCCTGTTTTGCTTCGCCGACCTGCTGACAGCACCTGCGCTCCCTCGGGGCCCCGCCCTCTCCCGCAGTCTCTCCCTTCCCCGAACTCCGGGGTGGTTTGGGCACCCACGGACGGGACTCCCACAGATCATTGCTCCCAGATATCCATCTCTAATCACCATCACCTTCTGCAGTGAGGAGGAACTAATGCTGGAACATATTTGCCTGGAAATCAACTTTTCCTGAGCAGCCTAATGCTCAGCTTCCTGGGTGAATTGCTATAAATGTGTTTATAATTATTTACCTAATTGCCACTACTTTCACAAATGATTTTGTTAGCAGTTACTGGGACTAAAGTAATATCTGAAGTTAGAGTAATGAAAATGCAATGCAACAGGATAGCATGATAACAACACCAGAAGGACTGATCTGAGTGGGATTAACAGCTCAAGATCCCAACTGTGGGTGGTAGTTAGGAGCTCTCGAGGAATTGTTCTAGAATGTGAACAAGAGGCATGGGGAGAAGGGAGATGGTAGGATGTTGTAGAAAATAAGAGAATGTAGGACACCAGGAGATAGGGACCTTTTTTAGAAGCATTGTCAGGCTGTATGGGTCATGGGCACTAACAGAAACCGAAAGACACACTGAAAGAAACCACTTTTGTTTCAATTGACAGGGTTTTTTGTTTGTTTATTTGTTTTTTTGTTGTCGTTGTTTTTTTTTTTTTATAGTGACTGGTGCTCTGAATAAAGCATCCTGGTTTCCACTGTCTTTTTCTACAACAGTGTGAAAATTGCAGGGCAGTTATTGCTGAATAGAGCCAGTTTCGGTCTAGAATTCAGAGCCCATAGAGGGGAGTTCTGTGGAGAAGGTACAGAGGATTAGGTACTCAGCATCACTGGTGCAGGGCACAGCCCTTTGCAGATCCCCATCCCCAGCAGGTAAGACTGGAGGTTTATCCTTTGTGGGACAGATCCAGAGGGACCATGGGAGGTGCAGAGGTGACGTCAAGCAGGCAGTGAGGACACTTGGCCTCTGCCCGAGAGTACTTTTGTTTATAAATCAGTATCCACTTCCCAGGAAAATATTTTTGATGTTGACTTCAGACATCCTCTCTGGGAGGTGGCCCAGCCTCCTGCCTTGCCCAGGAGACAATAGAAGGAAAACAGGCACAATAGGTGCATGTGCTAAACACTTTAATGAGCACTTCCACACCATTCTCCTGCATTTCCCCACATCCCCATGAGTCAATAAGCACCTCGTGCAGCTTTCTAGATGGTGTTCAATAAACTGACACAGACACGGACCAGCCCAACATCAGCTCTCATTTACTGAATAATTGATGGAGATGTGAACTGATTTTGTGCTGTTGTATTGTCTCGGTGCAATATTCCCAGTAATCCCTGTGCCTGTGTAAGCTTCCTACAACGAGATTATGCTTAAAATATTTCAGATACAATTAAACCCATTTGTGCAAGAGGCACTGTGACAATTTTTGCACATGCACAAATGCCCAGTTGTTTGATCTGCACCTGCAAACAGAAAAGGACCCTTGAATTTGTTGCCCTGTGGCTCTGGAGGACGTGTATCTCTTGTTTTCTCTGGTTCAATTTGAATAGCAAGTTAATGATAGTGCACAAATCACCAGTGATTATGCTTTGGTCTCCATTGTCACCCAACATAATGTCCTCCTCCTGTGGCTCTTTGTGATGATGCTCTGTGATGCACAGAGCATTCAATAAGAGGTGCTGTAAGTTCTGTATTAGAAAGCCAGCATTTATAGTAGTTACTTGGGACAATTTTATCTCCTGGAGACAGGGCTTTTAAATTATGACTAATACATGGTATCTGTGAGTCTTTCATCTCCAGCTCTCTTTCAGATATTTAGTCCAGATATACATTACTCCCAAACCACTCAGTCTTTCTCTTCCAATGCACATAAGAGAAATTTTTATGATTTATGTAAATGGAAAATTATCAGGCTTCATAAAATGTATTTATTTATTTTTTAATATTGTTTACATAAAGCCAGTAAGAGGATCTGGACTGAGGGATGTGGGTAACAGAGCCTTGCAAAGAGAAAAGAGATGTGAGTAGAGAGGACTTAATTCCCATTCATTTAGACATTAATAAATCATAAACCTGCTTTTTTTGGGATTAAATTCTGCCTCCATGTCCACTGAGGCCAGCTATTTCAATAAAGTTGTTCTGGCTCTGAGCTCTGTGTTGGTTGCACCAGCTCAGGACCTGTTCTGATCATTCCTGCCTCTCTGCTGATTCTCTCTGACAGTTTACCAACAGCTTTTCAATTATCTGAGCCTGTGAAAAGCTCATGTAAGTATGTGATTTCATTTAGTGTTTTCCCTCATGCTCTAGGTTATACTCAGTGCTCATTATCTTTGCATGTTTTGGAAGTGTGTGACTGCAAATATAACTTAGTGTGAGTATTCAGAATTAGGGATTGTTGGGAATTTTTCAATGAAATAACTTTTCAGAAGCTCAAAGAGTTCTCAGACTGGGAATGCAGCACTAACCCAACAATTATACTGGGAAAGGTGATTGCTCAGGGTATGCAGAACAGGATACATTTTCCATGCTGCCTCCAATAAAAGCTCTAACTCAACCTTTGCAAACCTGGGTTGGTATCTGAATCTGCTGAGCCTATTGGAACAATTTTTTTTATTGAAACAGGGATTTTAGCCTTAATCTCTCAGACTATACCCATGCTAATATAATCAGCAATGCTTTCTGGCTCTGGGCACCCCACTCCAGCAATATCCTTTCTCCTCCCCTCTGAGTGTTTGTCTTCTCGCAGAGTAAATCCAAGACTGAGGCAGGAGCTGTGACAGAGTTTTTCTGACCTCAGTGAGTGCTGAGATGTATCTGGTGCACTCCCAGCCATATCCCACAGCCTGCTGGCCTGGCATTGCTCCTCCTCATGCAGGGACCTTCCATTTATGTATTTTAAGAAAAAAGAAAAAACGAAACATTTTTTGGAAGTTCTTAATTTCATTCCTCTGCCAAATCAGACTTTTCTGAGTGCTTTTGATGGTCAGAAGGCTTTGGCAGAATGAGGCTATTCCTCACTGCCCTTTATGGCTTTAATCACTGTTTTCCCTGTTGTTCATATGATGAACTCCAAACCATAGCTTGGTTGGCAGCTCAGTATCTCTTTAAATCACTACTGGTTTCTCCTATGTCATTAATATTTTATTTATGTTGTATTAAATTTCGCATCAGTCTCCATGCCAACAGTTCATGCCAGCAGCAATGTCTGACAGAATAATTTAAATCCACAGAGATATGAGCAATTTCTTTTTGAAGAGCATCACGAAGTTGGATTCATTTTGTCCTTGCTTTGCAGTGTCAGAGAGTCAGGGCTGGACATGGAATCAAGTGGTTTGGGTTGGAAGGGACCTTGAAGACTATCTTGTTCCAACCCCTTGCCATGGGCAGGGACACCTTCCACTGTCCCAGGTTGCTCCAAGCCCTGTCCAACCTGGCCTTAGACACTGACAGGGATGGGGCAGCCACAGCTCCTCTGGGCAACCTGTGTCAGGGCCTCACCATCCTCACAGGGCAGAATTTCATCCTAAAACTTAATCTAAACCTGCTCTCTTTCAGTTTGAAGCCATGCCCCCTTGTTACAAGCACTTGTAAACAGCCTCTCTCCAGATTCCTTGCAGCCCCTTCAGATACTCACAGACCACAATGAGTCACCCCAGAGCCTCTCCTTCTGCATGCTGAACAATCCCATTTCTCTCAGCCTTTCATGTTCCTCCTCTGGCCCGTGTCTGTGGGGACACCAACAGGGGTACCTCCTCACACAGACAGAGTTGAGGACTAACACTCAGCCTGACATCAAATGTCACCTTTGACTGACACCAAATCCTTAGGGAAAAGCAGAGCCTTTTGCTAGACCAGATGATAATTTTGGGAAAGCAGAAGGTTTTGAATAGAAAGTCACTTCCTCAGGATACTTACAAACTCTTGACTGTGGAGTTGCACCACTCTGGCTACACTCCCATTACTTCTTTCGTTCCTGTGTAAGTGTAATCCATGTAATTATTTTATTGTTCCTCTGTTTGTATCATTTATCTCAACTGGAGGTTCCTATCTGCCTGGCTGCTGTCAAGCAAATCTCTTTGACACTGGGCTGGAGATAAAGCCACTGAGATGGAAGACCAGCACTCATCTGAATTCCCTCTTAACCACATACAGTATGGTCACAATTTGGATTTATTTATTTATTTATTTTTGTAATTTCAGCCCTTAATAGATCTCCAGTAAAAAGCAAGGAATTGTACTCAGTCCCAGAGGTTCAGCAAGAGGGGACAACTCTGTTGGGACTGCGTGGCATCCATCCTGTCCTCTCTGGGATGCTCAAACCAGAACCAGAGAAATGCAAAAACCAGTAATAAAGCACTGAAAAGTTGAGTGGAAATAAAAAAAGAAGATTAAACTCTTTGGGTTTAAATAAGAGAAGAATATGCAGGAGAGTACAGCCAAAAATGAATGGAGTCTCAAGGGAAAGAGCAGCAAAAATCTCAAGTGTGCTCATATTTAACAAAAAATGGATTTGAAGGACCCCTAAAGAATTGCTATTTGAAATGTAAAGTCTGTATAAAATAATGTGTAAATGGGGATAATCTAATGCCACACAGGGAAGATTTGGCACTCCAAACACTTTAGACTCCTGGGGCCCAACAAATTCAAATTTTCTCCCACCATATTCTCAAAATCCCAAATCTGCAAGACCTGGGGAATGCCATTAGTCACAGGTGTAGCCAAAGGCAGAGATCCAGGAATCACAATTGCCTTCATAAGCCTCTGCACCAGAGGGATTAGAGAGAAATGAGTTCACTGGAGGAACTGTGGAGTTAGCACATATCATCCCAAGGAGCAATTTGTCAATATACAACACATCTCTGCAAGTGGGGGGGAAGGAAAGAAAGACCCAGGCAGCAACTCCAGCTCACACACAGGGCTGTATTGATTTTCCATGCCAATTAATGCCAGCAAAGAATACATCCCTGGAGACCACACAGCATGAACTGTAGGCAAAATTGCCTCTCTTGAGATTGCAGCTGCCTTTGCAGCCTCATGGTATCAACCCTCCTTGTTTGCTTCTGCTTCTTTTAATAAAAATCCACCGTGGGAAAGGGACTGGTGCATCTTCCTGCCCTTGAAACGTAGTTGAGGGAATATCCATCTGTTTCAGCAAGCCAAATCTATCCTCTATCTTGTTATTCTCGTGTTTTGTTTTGTTCTTTGTGAAATATAATGAATGGTCTTGCTTATTTTTCCCAACTAGCAATTACTTTGGAGATCAAATCACAAGCAGCCCCATAACCTTCTGACAGGGCAGAATTATGAAAGACCTGCAGAAGTGTCATGCAGACTCTGCTGTGAAATCTGACAATTTAAGAGGTTCCATCCTGGTCCAGACAGTGATGAGTTTTGATACCTTTTTAAAATATCCCTCCTTTTTTTTCTGCCTTGGCAGGTATTGGAGAAATAAATGAAATCTGCAATCCTTTCTGCAGATTGAAGGGCATTTGACAGATTCAGTGGCTTGGAGGATGCTAACAGCCATCCTTTACATGTCTTGTCTTGGTTTAATAGGTAGTTTGCAGCTGTGGATCATTGCTGTATTTCAGTTTTGTTCTATTATTAGGTATTACAGGAATATGAGACCACGGATGGCGTGTTAAACTGCCGGTTCCTGCATTTATTGGCACCACCTGGGGATTAAAACAGCTGCTGCCACTCTGCAGGGTTATCTTCAAAGCAAGGCAGATATTGTGAATACGTGATCAAAGCACCCTCACTTTGTCCCATTGTGCAGTAATTACAGATGGAAATTTCTCTGAAAAGGCAGCGTTGGCTGGGGGAAACAGCAGACTGAGGCTTTGCCCTGACGGCAGGAGATGGAACAGGAAAGCAAAGGCAGTCATGGAATCACAGAGTATCCTGGGCTGGGAGAGACACACAAGGATCACTGAGTCCATCTCCTGGCCCTGCACAGGACAACCCCAAAGGTCTCACCCTGTGCCTGGGAGAGCTGTCTGAGCACTCACTGAGCTCTGGCAGGTTTGGTGCTGTACCCACTGCCCTGGGGAGCTGTTCCAGTGCCCAACCACCCTCTGGGGGAAGATTCCCAACCCAAACCTTCCCTGACACAGCTTCATCCCTGAAAACCTCAGATTTAAACCGGGGACATGCTCCATGGCTCTGATGGCCTCTTCAACGAGCAAACCACAGCAGGAGAGTCCAGCAGTACCCCCAGGGCATGTGACTGCCCTGTGGTCACCCTCTGGACATGTAAACAGCCTGGGGTTACCCTCTGGGCATGTAAATACTCTGGAGTAGCAAGATGGCTCCTTATTCACAGTGACCAGAACCACATTTATGACAAAAACTCTTTCGGTGACCTTTAGTGGTAATTTCAGCTTATTCTGCCACAGCTGCTGGGCAAGATCCTGCCTCTCCGGAGGCTGGATGGGACCTTTCCACCCAAAGGGAACTCTGCACCCGAGGGCAAACATATTTATCTTGAAAATAGCATGGTAATCTGTCCTTTGGAGAAAAATGGGAAGGAACTGTTGGAGCTAGGATGGGGTATGAAGTCTGTAGCAGAGCCACTGGCTCATGTTCTTTGCATGTATGGGCAAAAGGAGCTCAATGAATAATGCAGCAAATGCACAATAAATAATTTAGGTACCATGAGGCTTGGATGAGATACATGAGAACCCCTCCTAAATTTAAAGTGCATCTCCCTTTTCCATGGCAGGATGGCTTCAGCCTCTGGGACCCATGTTGGTGGCACCCTGAGGCTGTCATTGCCCTGCATGGCTCCAGCTGCAGCCAGTGACACACACTGCAAGTCATTCCAGAAAAGGCCTGAGTGAGCAATTTGAACATGAATTTGCATTGATGTTAAGTGCAGCTCTGTCACACGGCTGCAGCCCAGTGCAAGGTGCCATGTTCTGGAGGTGTGTGGTGACCCTGGGTTAGTGAGTTTGTAGGGAGTTATTTTTGGGGCCAGGTGGCCTGCATGGTGCTGCCGTTCAAAGTTTGATAATTAGAGGGTGTTGTGGTTAATGATAAATGGGATCTTCCTCCTTCAAAAACTGTGGGAACTACAGAGGGGGATGTCAAGCTGGAGGCAAAGAGAAAAGCAAGACACAGGCAGGAGCTGGATCCCTACAGCCCTTGTGCTCTAAGGGAGCCCTCAAAATAATTATGAATAAAGCACTGCTCTTCCAAATCACTTTCTAAAATAAACCATCCAGATGGCTGCAAGGGAAGACCTAGTCATCAGTCTGAGTAATGCTTATTTTGAGTACATTTACCACGAAATGTGTACAGTTGTGCTGGATTATGCACAATGAGGCTCAAGCAGAAGCACACTCAGAGCAGGAATATCACAAGTGTCAGACTGTGGTGGTCCACACTGTCATTCTGGGCTTGGTCTGTGGGACAATCCTGAAAGCTGTTTAAGAGTGTCTCACGTGTAATGTGTAGAGGGGAAGAATGTCTTCCTTTCTATGGCTTTATTGGCTCTTGGATCACTCAGAAATACATAGGAGGAGATACTGGGTGCTAAGAAAAGGTAAATTTCTCTTTCCTTTTTGGGAGAGGTGGAGAGGATAGAGACACTTTCTGATAGTCTACATGAACAAGGTGATTTGGCTTTTCAGACAATACTGGGATTCTTGCCCTTGCTTTCCCCGAGAGCGTCCAATTCAAATTTGATAAAAATGAAATCTGAAAAGCAACACTGACACAGAAAGGCAAAACCCTGGTGCTCTGCTAGGGCTGCCTGTGTCTGCTGCAGCATAATAGAGCAAACTATAAATTCACTGGAGCATTTTCCAGCTGCTGTGCCCAAGCTAAGACCTTGTTCAGTGCTTGTACTGCAGTGCCTGGAACATGCAGGGTTGTGCTTGATTGCTTTTTATGTGTGCCCTTAGTGGATGGCTTCCAGCAGCATTTGTGCCTGAGTGGTGAGGAATTGCCACTGAGTCTGCTGGAATTGTCACCAGGCAGAGGAGTACTGAACGGGTCTTGTTGGCTTCTGCTGCTCCTCAGACCTTGAGTGAAAAGCTCTCCACAGGGAACAGCCCCATCATGTTCTGGAAGTGCCCCCCAGTGCCAGGACAGGTGGAGGGGCTGTGCTGAGCCCCCACCATGCTGGGTCCCTTTCATGGACCCACCTGCACATAGCAGAGCTTCAGCTGAGAAAAACACCACCTGAAACTCAGTTTGCCCACTACGTGCTAATTTGCATCGCCAGACTTTGCGCTAAAATACAGCCTGAGTAATAGCAACTGCTTTATTTATTTATTTTCCTGAATGCAGTTTTTATTAGCTGTGAAATCAAGCCCTTTCTGGTAGTATGTGAGCAGCCTTTATGTATAGGAACATCATAATGGCAGAGCAGAAAAATCAAACCATTGGAAGCTGTTGAGGCTTAAATTCAAACCCTCATTAATCTCTGTGGGCTGCATCTCAAATCTGAATTTTTATAGAACGTGGGCGGTGTTTTCAAAGGGAGGTGCAGGAATTGGTTGGCTGAGAGGACTGACTTAGATAACAATGTGTTTCTGAGCAGCAGCCCTGTGCCTGAACAAGGTGCAGGCTGTGGTTTGGGCTGAGCATGTCACCTTCAGGGGTGCCCATGGTGAGGGGGTGGCTCCAGGTCCCTGCAGTTCAGGGCTGTGGGAAGCACTGGGAACAGTGGGACTGAAACTCCCAGCTGTTGATAGACTCATTTTGATTTTTCTGATGTTCACGAATTCAGCTACAGCATGCTTTCCTGTCTGCTTTATTTTTTTTTTCCAGAGACAGTTGAATGTCTCTATCTGGGCCAGCTCAGCTTTTTTACAGTGAATATCCAATTTAAATTGAGGTGTGGTGGATGTGTCATCCCCGTAATTCTGTATCACTCCTGCCTTTCACCCCACCCTCAGAGGAGTCCCTCACTACTGACAGAGCATCTCAGCTCTTGCTGGAGACCTGAACAGCAGGAATAAGGATATTCTGGCTTGGAGAGCTGCACTTGGCTCCTGAACCTTCTCCTGCCTCTTATGCTCCTGGGAGCACCAAGGTAGCTGATTTAATCTCCTATAACACAAAGATTTCTGACTCACTGCTGCAAGAAGACTAGCAGGAAATAAACTACACTTATGGAACTTCAGGCTATGGCTGAAATGCTGTCTGTAATCAAGGACAGGCTTTGTGCCTAGAAAGGGGAACAAGCTCAATTCCAGCTCCAGAAGGAAGAATGCTGGAGGGACTCCCCATCAGATTACGGGAAAAACTGTCAGTCATTCTGCTATCACAAATATCTTGGTACCTCAGATATAAGAGTTGTCCACATTTTATTACAAATACTGCTAAAATTGGAAGAATGGATTAAGGAAACCCTGCATGTGAGGTGGCAGCAGAACATGGTTTTATTTTCTAATTTAAAGCAGTTTGGTGTTCGCTTATGTAGGTACAGATTGGAAGAGAGCCTCACCTTTATATTTTAAAATAAGTTTAAACAGCAGAATCTCAACATTAGGGAAGCAGCAGTTCTGCCACAGTAGGTCCTACACACAAAATTCAGCTGAAGAGGGAATTTTCTTCTGGAGTTTTTTATCTGTACTTTGTGCAGGTACGAATGAGAGAGATACTGAAAGATGTTGTCCCCTGAGAGCCAGCAGACTCTTAAAAAAAAGGCAGTAAAAAGCAAAAAACTTCTCTGAGTGCATCGAAGTCAGCTGAAGAAATATTGACTTTCATGCTAACAAGAAAGCATCAGTTCAACATTCTTTTTTTTTTTAATAACAGAGTTTAATAAGTGCCAGATCCTTGTGGCTTTACGGGCTGTTAAAACATGTAGGCAGGCTGCTATAATGAGCTGGAGAAAAACCCTGCAGAAAGAGGATTTTTTTCCCTGTAGCTTTGCTTTTACTGCGGAGCATCCCAGCGGCAGAGCTGTGGATTAGTTGTTCATGAGCACAACCTGCTGGCTTCCCCTGCAACCAGCAGCCAGAGACTCCATCTCCCTTCTCTCCCATCTGCAGCAGCTGGAGCTTGGGATGCTTTGGATTGTGTTTTCCCCTCAGGAATGGGGAAAACACATTCCAAATCCCACTGAAATCCTTATGAGACATCCACAGATTATTCTAAAGCATGGAGAAAATATAGGGAAACACCTCTCAGCTCTCTGCAGGTACAGAAGCTTTGACCTTTTACTTAAAAGCCAGGAAAAAAACTCCCGAAAAACTATCAAACAAACAAACAAACAAACAAACAATTTTTTCCTCTCAGAGCTAAGCTGTGGCCTCACTTGGCTGGCTGCAAATGCAGAGTTGGGAGGAGTGTTGTCTTCTGAGTATCTTGCTGAAGCTCTGTCTGTCTTTCCTGGCTAGCTGCAGGAATGACTGACAAAACCAGTTAGTGCTGCTTCTAATGCATGAGCTCAACAATCTCCTTTTTAGGATAAACTCAGTTTTTCAATTGTGTTTGGGAATCATGATGAAGATTTGGCCCAAAGCATATTACTGTACAGAGAACACTTTCACATAAAATCAGCTTTTTAATTTGATGGGATCTTTCATCTTCAAATGACAACCTTGGAGTGAGTTACTGCAATGCCTGCTGCAGAGTCCTGGCTGTCAGAAGTGCTGCTGGGTACCAGTGAGACCAGGAGCTCTGCTCTGAGGGCAGAGCAAGCAGCAGTGCAGGATGCTCTCAGCTGCCAGGGCACAGGGACAGCTTTCTGTCAGCTTGGTCTTGAAAGCAGCTTGCTGCAGAGCCTGTGCCACCCACTGGGATGTGCAAGGGAACAGCCTTCATCTCCTCTCCCTCCCACACGGCCGTGCTGTGGTGCCAAAGCTGTGCCCACCGCAGGGGCAGCTGCTGGAGGACAGCCTGGAGTCAGGGCAGTGACTCTGCATGGAAATTCATCTCACCAGATCCCCCCATGCTCCTGCTGTGTAAGCCTAATTAAAACCTTGCAGCACAATAATTAATCATTAGTAAGGGAATTAAATATTAGTCTGTATTATAGTAAACATTAGTTGTATATTAACAGGATCATTAGCTGTTCATTAACTGTTTGAGCTCTTCAAAATCCCCTTCATCACACTGCAGGTTTGTGTTAAATTCTGTCTTAAATGACCTGAATCAAGTGGCCTTTTACTTGCAGTTAAAGGCATCACAAATTCCAGGACCAGTTTAGTTATTTTGCTCCTTTGATAATAATCTCCCTTTCTATTTGACTTTATTTAAATTCAACTGTAATGAAGACATAACATTGATATAGAGCCACTAAAACCTCCCAGAGATCTAAGGGAATCACTTCCCAAAATGATGTATGATCACTGAGGCAATGATTCTCTTCTTTTGCTGTTGCTCTTGTGCTGCTGGCATCAGGCACTGGCAGATGTTATCCCTCACTCAGGAGTGTATGCCCTACGAAGATGCAGAACAGGGACTTAGAGAGGGCAAAGCTAAATGAGGATATTCTCATTCTAATAAGATTCAGAACCACAGCCCCATTTTTGGCCCTTTCCTTTCAGCTCATTAGGGCACATTGCTGAATTTCCTTGTATCTGCCTTCCTTCCCCAGGAGCTCTTTCTCCTGTGCAATCTCCATTCTTTTTCAATAAAAATGAGTTCCTTAAGGCAGTAGTTTTTGCAGGCTGCTGTCCAGCACCTGCAGGGTTTACAGCCCAGTCACAGCCACGGTGAAATGGGAGCAATGGGAGCTGCTGCCTGCAGCATCCAGCACTGGGGTGCTGAGAGGTTTGTGGCCAAAGCAAGGGCAGGGCTGCTTTTCCAGGTCCCAAGGAAAGTATTTATAGTGTCTGAACAGAGGAAACACCCACCCTTCCCACCCAAAAAACACCCTGGGCACAGCATGGCAGCCTTGGCTGGGAAGTTGTGGCTTTCATTTCCCTGCCTGTTGGTTATTGTGGAAGCAAATTCAAGCCAACTGAGGAATGGAATCCCCTGCTTGCCAGGCTCCTCTTGTGGCCTTGGAGGCACAGAGGTGTTCTGTGGCAGGTGCTGCCCTCTGGACTGCTCCTGTCTCCTCCCTCCCCACTTGCAGCCCAGGGCTGCAGCCCAGACCTGGCCGTGGGGCAGCACAGATCTGTGCTCAGCTGGAGATTGTGTTTGGAGCTCTGTCCATTTGTGGTGATGGACTGTGTCCTGGCTTGTCCTTACTGAGTGATCATTCATTTCATGCATCTTTTAATTAGGGCAATTTCTTTTGGCCTGCTGGAAATGCTTTCCTCATGTAGATTAATTAAAAATAAAGCCTAGCCCTGACAATTTAATATGAGCTCTGGTCAGGATGCAGGCAGCCTTGCAAGACATTATTCATAACACCATTCATATTCTTCCTAATATTTACTTTTAATCCATGTTTTTCGAGAGCTGAGGACAGTATTTGTTAGTCATTCTCCCCAGAGTTACAGGCAGAATTAGTCCAGCTGGAGCAAAAAGATGTGCATGAAGCATCACAGCTGCCCTGTGGCTGCACAGCCCACCCCTTGCTGCTGAAAGCAGGGGCATGATGCCCTTGGGCAGCCCCTTGGTTTTGGGACTGGCACCTCAGCAGCAGGGGTTCCTGGCTTAAAACCAGGCAGTCCAGCCCCATGAAATATCAAGCACTGTTAATGCTTCTTGCTGTACTTTCTTCTCTGTTAGCAGCAGCTGACTTGTTTTGTCTTTGCAAGGTGTGAAACAACTGTCTAGAGACTTGGGCAGTCAATAAATCAATATTGGCTAGTGAATGGCTTTGTTCTGATCTTCTTCAGGTGCCTATTTAAGTTCTAGTTTGATTGGCCTGTGGGATTTGCAGAATTGTGATGATCCTTTGGAGAATATTCACCTTTGTGTGGATGACTTCTGGTTAGTTTAATTGTCATGCAACCTCTCTTTAACATATTTCCCATAAAAAGTTGTAATTCAGTATCTGCAAAGAATTTGGCTAAGTTCCACCTCTTCACAGTATGAATTTGTCCAAGGAATAATAAAACCAATATTACAAAGCCAAAGGTAAGAGGTGTTACAGACTGGACCAAATTCAGCTCAGCTGGTGGTTGCTGTGGCACTGCTGTGCCAGGAGGTGATGAGAAAAGGGACAGGGGACCCAAATAGCTCAGGTCTAATCCAATCTGGCACCCACCTACTTTGATTTTCCCTCTTCCAACTCTCTAAGATCTCTAAGGGATCTTTCAGGGAAGCTTCTTAATTTTAACTTCTTATAAACTGACCTTGCAGAATAAACTTTGCTTCTGCTGGCAGCCCATCAATACACAGTGAGCAACTTCCCTGGGCATGTTACTGGGACCAGGTGGGAAAAGTGCTCTGAAGTGGAATTTTGCTTGTCATGAATATTTATATAAAGTCTCCATGCCTTTGATGCTTTCAAGAATGTAAATGCAAAAGGGGAGGAAGGAGGGTTTTTTAAAACAGTATTTTTAATACATCTTGTAGTCTACTTTTGAAGTCCCAGAGAATACTGTGCTCTTTCATGGCAGATTCCTGAGTGGGAGCAGCATGCTGACTGCCTGTGGCAGGACTGCACTGCTTCACCTGGACAGATGCTGGAAGGGCAGGAGCTGATGGGCACAGCTGTACATGCCAAAATTGCTTCATGTAATGATTTCATTGTTCATACATCACAGGAAAGAAAAAAAAAAAAAAACCCATGTCCATGTAATAGGTAGTCAAAAGATCAAGCAAATATTTCACCCAGTGTACAACAAAATATTATGAGGTAATTTTATTTTTTTCCATTTTTAGGTAAAAATATTACAGTATACAAGATAATCTTATTAAAGGTAAAAATACAGTATTTTTTTTTCTCTAAACAGATCTACGTACAGTACACTTTTTTATTTTGTTTTCTTTTATTTTCGTACAAATATAACTATTATTCTATTAGGCTATATGTATTCTCATCTGGCACTTAAGAACTGATCACAGATCACCTTCTGGCTCTGTTTGTTTGTCTCAGCTGAAACCCAAATGTCATGTTCATTTTATAGGTGTCTCTTGTAAACAAACAGTTCAGTTCCATGGTTCCCAAGTAGTAAGGTGTGCTTTAAGTAGTTGAAATCATTTAGCCAACCATGAAACCCCAAGCCATCCACGTTTGCAGTTGTGCTGCACAGACTCACAACTCTCCTGTTGTAAAAGTGTGATCCTTGTATTACCACAGCCCTAGAGCAGTTTGAATCCCTTTCTCATACTCTCTAAGAGCCAAAAACATAAGACAACAATTTCTACAATGATTTTTCCTTTATTTCCTTTTCCTTTTTTCTTTTTTTGGTCAGAATGCTCAATTGAAGCCTTTTTGTATTAATTTCAAGGTTGGGAACTCCTGGGCAATGTTCTTCGTGATTGATCTCTCCCTATGGCTTGCAGTTTGACCTCTGGAATCTGAAAGCTGAGCTCAGTTGCATCGCTGTCTCTGGATTAATGCTGTTCTTTGAACTGAACACATTAGCACAAGGTATTTTATCTCTGGGTATTCCTGGGAAGTGAGTTTCACATCATTACGAATATCTCAGTACACTGTTGTCGGAGATGGGATCGACTAAGGATAAAAGAGAGGCTAAGTGCATACAAAGAGACCATATCCATCAGTAGACTACCTAATACTGCTGGAAAAGGTGGAGAGGAGTGTTTGGCTGGAAATCCTTTTATCAGGTTAAAGGATAATTTACCCCACAAGCTTGATTCCATTTTTCCAGTGCTGTCATCCAGTCTCTAGTTGTTATACACTGCCTTGGTCATTTCAGCAGATTTTTGTTTTTCATCAGACAAAGTGCTGTTCAAAGTTATCTTCAGGGTTGCCAATGTAAACGTAAAAGGAGAGTACACACCCAAGAACAGGAAGTTAAAAAATTTTGCAGGGAATATGCTTGGCACATTTTTTTCTTCAGACTTCACCCAATTCTGGTTGCTACAGACTCTGTTGGTACTAATGAGCACAGTTACCTTATTTTCTCTGGAATCAGATGAATAAAGATCTGGCTTTTTTTGCCTTTAATTGGAGGTGCCTTCTCTGTGGTGCATCTACTTCTGATGTCAAGGGGCATAGATTTTTACCAACAAGTCACTTTTGTGTCAGAAAAGATTTTACTGGTTGCTCACCAAGTGCAGGAGTAAAAGTGCTCCTATCAAAACGTGCTCATCAGCAAAAGCTGAGAGTACACTACCCATTTTCACAAGTTTTCTGCCCTCCTAAGATGCTGGTTGAGAATGAACAATGTTTAGAAAACGAGTTGTCTTTCTCTGTATTAACCATCAAATATCCTTATTTAAGGTCTTCCCAAACTTGTCACTGAGTTGCTGTATTAGTTTCGCCAGCTCACCAGTAGCTTGGGACTTTTCCTCCAAGAGTTCATAGCGGAGACTGGAAATATCTTGTTTGATTTCTTTGAGTTCTCCTGAAAGAGGAAAATGTTTTTGTTAGGGACGGAACCAAGTAAGTAGTCCTGATGGTTCAAAGACCTGAGAGAGCAATAATATCAGTGTGTCTGGTCAGGAATGTGTGTGGAGCTGCATTTGATCTCCATGCATTATACACTTAATATTTGTAATTATAAGGAATAACCTGTGCTTGGAGTAGTGGTGCCTACAGCAATAGCAGATATGTGTGGAGAGTTCATTTTTTTTCTCAAATTTGTTCTCTCTCCACATATTGATCTCCACCTACACAGGGTATTTGCAGGAGGGTGGCAGTTAAGATGTGTTAGAGGTTCTTTTCCATCTGCACACAAACTCCATGTGCCACCACAACAATATAAATCTGTGTCCCATTAAAAAAAATGTCCTTGGGGCAAGCCTGGGCAGTGCAGACAGAAAATGCTTTGCTTAGACACCCAGCTAAGGTTGGGTGTTGGTTGCTGTAGAGGAAGGAGAGGTAGAGCTTTGGGAGTGAGCAGGGCTGTGTGGAGATCCTGTGAGATTTGGGTTCTGCTAAGGAAAAATAAGGACCTGGAATTTCAAGGGCACCAGGGAGGCTCAGAGTCAGCACTTGAGAATGAGCATCTCTCTCTGCAGAGCATCTTCCCTGAGCTCAACCCTCCCCCTGGCCAGCTCACCACCAACAACAGCACAAGCTCATTAGGTGTGGCAGTTATCAAATCCCACTTGCCTTCATTGACCTCGTCGTTTTCTCGGTCAACCTGAGCCTTCAGCACATAGCGCTTGATCAGGCGCTTCATGATCTTCTGAAAGCAGAACACAAACACTCCTCTTAGTGGGACACTGTCCACATTGCCTTCATTCCACACTTGTTACCAACAACTGAAATAGCTGCTTTTACTGGGGATAATTTTTTATTGATTTCCCATTTATTTTATATTTTATATCATGGGCATTGGAATACAGTATTTGATTGACAGCCCTTTGATCATAATCCCACATCAGAAGCACTTTGGGGTATCTCGTGGGATGCATGTGAGTATGGAGCATGTCCCACAGAGACAAAGAAAACACAGATAATCCAACAGAAAGCTGAGAAATGGTTCCCAGAGCCTTCTCTTAGCATGGTGCTGTCTAATAGTACTTTACAGGAAGAAATAAGTGGTTAATTAATGATGTTAGCAAACTCACTCACAATGCAGCTGACCCGAGGTTCACAGAAAGACTCTGTTAGCCTTGTAATTGGGTTTTTAAGAGAAAATAAATTTAGAGGAGGACAGAAAAAAGAGAGTTTGAACAGAGGTGGGGAACTTGGCTTAAGTGAGAGAAGTTTCTCAGAGAAATGGTGGATTTAAAGAGACACATGCAGTGAAAAATTCAGAGCCTTGTAGACTTATAAAATGGAAGATGATGGTTAATAAAGAATAGAATGTATGGGAATGGATGATGGTTATGGATATGAGCTTGCAATGTGCTATTGTTCCAAAAATTTCTAAGTTCTATTTATCTAGGAAGAAAGTAACTTTGGCAGCCTTGGGCTGCACACTGAGGCACAGCTGAAGGCTTTGCCTTCACTACACAAAAGACACACAGTGGGGAAAAAATCTCTTACTAAAAACCTATAAAAGAAAAAAGGAATAAAAGCATATTAACCTAAAAAGAATTGCTCTATTGGAGATAGAGATTTAGGTATGTCCTCTGCAAACAGAGGAGAGCTCAGTGTCTTTGACTGACCAGATGTCCAGAGTTAAGGGAGAAGCCTCTCCCAGCATGGACTCACTTCTCCACAGAGCAATCACACCTCTGCTTGGAACATCACTGAAAAATGCTGCAAAAGCTGTGAAGCAAGGATTAAGAAATCAATACACCTGCTCTTTTTTACTGAGCAGCCAAATAAGAATTATAGCAGCGCAAAAGGCATGTGAAGATCATTTGTCCATGCCATGCAGCCATGGAGTATGGGATGTCTAAGACTGTCCTGGTGTCTCAGAGGCATCTGGCTAAGCAGGTGAGTCATTAAGGCAAAGAGATGAGGCACAGAGCACGTACGGTGTGTTGGAGATGGCCAAAGTAGTGGAATCCAGAGGGAGGTAGGGCTGTCACCTGAGAAAACATAAATGAAGTAATGTTTGGGGAAAGTAAGAAAATCCTGGATCCAAAAATAATTTTTTTTTCCAGAGCAGAAGACAGAGGAAATTTAGACAAAAACAAGGGGTCAGAACACAAGCTCCTATAACCTAGGGAAAAAAAATGATAACAGCTCTCTACTCCAGTTCCCATCATCCCTTTGATAAATGTATAATTTTCCTGGACTAGTTTATTCCCAGATCATGGCAGCTGTGTTGGCTTGTTCCTCACACTTTTCAAATTATTGCATGTTTAAATTCTGAATGTTTTTGTTATCCCTCCTGAGCACTGTCCATATGTAATCCAAGTACACAGACTGCAGACTGCAGATACATCACTTGATAAAACTTGCTAAAGAAGAGTTCAGCAAGAAGCAACTACTTCAAAGGTTTTCCCAGTTGTAGAAGAAAAGCTTGCCAACCAGATTATCACACTGCTCCTTTTTCTTTATGTTTAGATAATCAGGACAATTCCATTCTCCTTATATTACCTGGGCAATTCCTTCCTGCAGCAACTGAAATTTTCTAAGATAATTTGAAGACAAACCTAGCATTATTAAAGCAATGGAACAGGTACTTATCTATTTCTATCTATTTTTCACAGTCACTTTTGGCTTTTTCAATATTGGAAATAAGGGTCTAATTTACCTCAAACATTAGGTGGTCTCACTGAGAAATAATAGCTACAGGAAGAGAATCAATCCAGCAGAGCTGACACATCACCTGTGGATTTGAACGGATGGGAAAGTGCCAGAAGTGCTGAAATGCCCCTTTGAGCAGGACACAATTCCTCATCCCTTTTCCTTTCATGGTATCAAGCCAGCCAACTCCAGATGCCAAAGTGAATGTATCCCATTTCTAACTCAGATTTCTAGATATCCTTCCTATTGTGGCACAAAAGCCTGAAAAACTTTTTAAAACAGTAGAAATCTGTTACTGGTGTGCTGAACAGCTTAGGAGCCTGTTGTGTACCAACACAATACAAAACCTTTCTAGAACTGCCATTGCACATTTTAGCCTGTTTAACTATTATTTTCCTTGTCTGTCTTTAATGTTGGTCCCTTCAGACATAACACTTGCCATAAGATTCCTTTTCACTTGAACAGGATAAAAGGTTAAAAAGGAGGCAAAAAATCGCTGTGGGGCACATCCTGTGTATTGTATTGCCCTAGGACACGTTTTTATGAGAAATAACACATCTGCTGGCACAACCCTCCTGGTGGACAGACAGCTGTGGGACTCTGTGCCACCTCTGCAGGCACAGGAGGGTTCTGAACCACAGCACATTGCAGGGTGAGCTTGGCAGGACTGCCACTGCCAGGGGAAGCACATGCAAATGTCAGTGCAGCAGCTGGAGAGATGACTCTGTGCCGTGGGAAATGGAATGCTGTCAGTACGGGATGGGAGGAGGAAAGGCTGGATGATATCTCGTGAATTAAGTTAAGCACCCTCCAGTGGAATTAATCAGTGTGACAAATGCTAGCACCATGTGCATTTCCACGGGTGACAGGCTGAGTTTGGCTCTGAAATGCCCCAGCCTGGCACATCCCAGGGTGGCATTGCCTGAGAGAAGGCAAATGTGACCCTTGCAGTTTTCCACTGACAGATCTCTCCCCTGGCTCTTGCTTTCATGCTGTGATTACCTGGTATCTTGTGGGCTTGTTATAAGCGTTCTTCCCAGAGAAACTCTCTGTGTTTTGAATGCTAGAGTGAAAACGAACTTTCTGAAATTATAAAACATCACGATATGATTAAATCAATGGCAGCTTCTCATACCCAGACAGCCCCAAACTAAGCAGAGCTTTAGAAAAACAGTAGGAAATGGTTCTGTGTACAGCAGAGTAAAAGCCAGAACATTCAGACCGAAAAAGTAAATTTTTATAAGACAGTAAAGTTCCAAAAATACACAAATTAATGGAAAAATCTGGATTCTAAATTATCTAGACAGAAATGGTATTCAAACACAAGTTTTAGACAAAAAGGTGTTAAGAGGTACAAAATACATTTATCTTAATGAGGCTGATGCTTATAAATTTAGAGCACAATTTAAGAAAGGAAGAAAAATAACTACTTTTATTTGGAAAGAACAAAGCTGTGATACAAAACCAAATTCTGAAACACGGTTGATTTTCACTGGTCCTTTTAAAACAGCAGTACCATTTGCTACTTCTTCTGGCTCAAAAAAACAATGTATTTTTTAAATAGACCGTCTTATTTTTATCAGAGGCATGACAGCTCTAGAAGATTCCAAGGAGACTTTTCTGGACACTGCACACAGTATTTGTTAGAGGTTTCTTTGACTGTAATCCACCTCTGAGGTTTTTGGTCCAAGTACTAAAAAAACATTAAAACCACTTATTCAAAGGAATAAATATCAATGATTTCTGCATCTCTATGCAGTTGTATGTAGAGGGAAGGCCCTGGATAAGGGCTTTTCTTCCCTGGTTGAACCAGAGATCCTGACTATTATTTTTTTTATTTCAAATCAGGATGCTTATAATGATTAGACTAAAATTCTAAAGTAATAATGTAATTCTTTTCTTAAATTTCTTTCTTACTCATCAGGTGTATCATCAGCTTACAAAGTCTCTTGAAGATGATATGTGAACAAAATCAATAGGCAAGCAAGAAATGACTGATATTCTCAATTGTTTATGTTAAAAAGCCATGGAAAATATGAATTTTGCATGAGTTCCAAGAAAAAGGGCAAGGCAGACACTTTCACTTATGTAGCTTAAAGAAGGAGAGGCTTAGAGAAAATTTTATTACTTTGTTTTTTAAGGCTTTGAAGCAGAAATTAAATTTGAAACAAAGCGAGCTTTGTGGGGTTAGATTCAAATAACATTTTAAAAACGTATTTTAAAATCATTATTTGAGGTAGTTGAAGGAGAAACCCTTCTTTCATTTTGAGACTCCACTGTTCTAGTGGTTCTTTCAGTAATCAATAGCAGTATTAAATCAATTTGTAGACACGCCTCTCTACCTTGGCAATGCTCACTGTGTTAGTAGTTAAATTATTTGATAACATGGAGTAAATCCCATGGACAGAGACTTTTATTTGTAGGTGCTGGCAGGGAATGGGTGAACAGCAGACCTGAGCAGTTCTCCCAAACTCTGGGAGGATGATCCTGTGTGGAGCCATGGCTTTGCCTGGAGCTCACTGTGAGCTGCACAGCTCAGCTCTTTGCTGCTCCAAGGACAGCCAGCAGATCCAGGCAGAGCTTCAGGCAGTCTGCATGTCCCAAAGGCAAATTCTGCAAAGCCTCCTCCAGCTTCCCTTTCCTTCTCCTTGGTTTCTCTTTCAAGGTCCAGCTGAGGGTGGGCTGCACACGAGGGTCCCCCTGTTGTCCCCTCCCCAGGCAGTGTCACCCAGCTCAGCTGGGAGAGCCCAGAACAATGGGCTGGAGCCAGACAAGCCTGTTTGTGCCTCTGCTTCTGCCCCTCTCTGTGACCTTGGTGTGCCTGCTTTGATAAAAGTTCTAGAAATAGCTACTTTTATAAAGGCTGCCCTTTCCCTGGTGTGAGGATGGTGCTCAGTGCCATGGGGCCACAGCTTTGGGATGACCCTCTGGCTATGATGTGATACAAACACCAGGCAAGGATGAGATCCTGTGAGAGGCAGTGCTGTCCCTGCTGTCCCTGCTGTCCCTGCTGTCCCTGTGCACCATGCAACCCTCCAGAAGGTCCCTGCCATGAATCCTTTTCACAAAGAAGCTGAAAAATTAAGATAAAACATACCCTTTTTTTGGAATTCAGCATCCCCATCTCAAGGTCATTTTCACAGTTTTTGGCCTTAGATTTGCAGAGTTTTATGAGGCACATTTTTATTCTCAGTATGAGATAATAAAATGATTTAGGGCTTGGCACTAGATTAAAAGGAGCAGGTAAAGTCCTTCCTTCATCAAAGTAGGATAGCCAGAGCTTGGCACGTGCAAACTTCCACTCCACATCCGCATCCTCCTTGGGAAGAGAAGAAGGAAAATACAAATCAACACCCAAATTAATAAATAGGAAGGAGTTTAGCTATGATCAGAACAAACGAACAGGTAGGAGTTAACTAGAATCAGATTCTGCCTGCCAGAACAAGGCACAAAACATGTCTTTGCAGGCTTCTCTGTGGTAATCTCAAAACAAGGAAAATTTAAACAAAGTGATGCATAAACAGAGAGTATGTGTCTTCCAAATATTAGACTATTTCCTTGGATATCAAAGGGATTGTCTCAGTAACAATCTGGTGTTTTTGCTATGCTGATAAATGAATGTGTCAGGACATAGATAGAGACATGGAAAGCAAAAGAAACTTTTCTGAGCCCAGCAGCAAAGGCTGTCTCTGATGAACTGCAATGCCATGTGTCATCTGTACCCCTGCACTGGCCAGGAATTCCCCACAGAGAGGCTCAGCCACTGCTTTCTTCTCTCAGCTGATTTCCTCGTGGATCCTGTCTGAATTCACCACCATGCATCCCTATACACTTTCATTCTCCTACCATTCACCTCCTGGCACTGATGGAGGTGGAAAAAAAGTCCATCATTCAGTGTCTGTGAATCTCCTTTACAAATTGTCAAAGTGGGCCAGGATCACTTCCAGGTAACAAGGGCACAGTTAGCAAATATTTTATGGAGGAAATCATTCTCTTGGCATTGATACAGAAGGATGGTCAGGGCCATGCTTCAGGACCATTCATCAGACAGAAGAAAGGATGAGATCCAGCTGCTGTACAGCTCTTTCATTGTGCTCTACATGGAGGGCAGAAGCAGCAATAGAGGTGTGGATCTGCCAGTTCCCTGTACTCGTGTACATCTGTGTTCTGCTGGAAATCATCACCTCTGATCACCCTGAGCCTCTGAAACCCAGTCAGAAACTGGCATGACACAATGCAGATTCATTCTGCCTCAGCTAGAGCAATGTGTCTCCACCAGTGCAGCAGCATCCACTTTGCCATTTGCTCTCCTCATGGTTTGGGGTTGCACCTCACAGAATCCTAAAGCTGCACTACAGAATTAATCACCTGTGAACAGTTCTAATGCCTTTCTGTCAAGCAGTTCAGAAGTGCTACTGATGGGAATAGTTCTGTTTTATGGCTGGCAAAAGGATTTCTTTCCATAAATGTAAATTTGTCAGGAAGCACCAATACTCCAGGCACAAAGAGAAGCAGCTGAAGGGAGATGTTAAAGGGGAGGCAGGAGAATATGGTCTTGTCACTCCAGCTCACACTTGTTTTGCTTGCTGATACTTACAAATAATCTTTAATAAAATTTTGAAAATTCCCATGCAATTAAGAAGGATGACAAAGCATTTTGCCAAGAAAATGGCCATTACAAAGTTTAGACTGGAAAGTTAATATAGGCCACCTATTCAGGTATTTTCAGAGATGTTTTTTTCTTTGAAGACTTTCAAGAGCATCTCTGTCTACTATAATAAAGTAGAAAACACAGTAAGAGGCTGAGACCCCTTCTGAAGTAAAGCTTGTTTCAGGTCAATAGGATTCAGGAAATTTCTTGATATTGAGTGATTAGAAACTTTTGGAGAACTGACTCTGCCTTCTGCAAGCCTGAAAGATTCTGGGGCAGAGAGCATATGTAAGATCTCTCTGACATTTAGAGTCAGTTACAGCATGGACAGGATAGAGTTATATTTGTACTACAGTGCATGGATGAATCAGACATTACAGTGAGAAAATGTTTTCAGCCCTGGCCTTTTTCAATGTCAGGTTCTGAGGGGAGATTAGGACAAGTAATTAATACAAACCCAAGTGCACTAGTTTGACATTTAACAAATAATAAGTAAGAGGTGACTCAACATTAACATAATCCAAATCATGGGTATTTTTCTGCCTTTATTTAGATTAGCAGGGAGTTGTTTATGTCCAAAGCATTTAGCAAATCCGCTCTGCTAATAGCCATACTACTGAGCAGGGCTGGGTAAACCCTGCAAATGCCTTTCTGCAGAAACCTATTCATATTCTTGAGAGCTCTGTTTATATGCTTTAAAAGATGGGTTTTTTACATTTCCATGAAATCATGTTTAGCAGACCTAGAGACTCCTCAAAAAAAAAACCAACCAAACCCAAAAAACCCTGTATCAAGTTTTATGCCTGGTAATTGGAAAAGATGAAATTTCCAAGTATGCATACATGAGCTTCAGATCTACATGGACAGTGTTTAAGCAGTAGAGACCAGGGCAAAAAGCTAGAAGAAATATTACTCTATCATAAGCAAACAATGCAGCTAAGGCAACACACATGGATAAATTATCATAACCATCACAGGGAATAAAAAAATATCACAAACCACTTTCATTAAGTACGTGTAAAACAAATTTGGTTTACTCACAGAGGATCATTAAAAACAAGGAAGGTGAAATTGTTCTAGAAATGATTAATTGTTGATTATTAAGTCAGTCATAACCTGGGGACAGACTCAGCCTTAACTCTTATACCATGTAAGAACTCTTTTCAGCATTCTAACCTTGGAAGTGGAGTAAGATACAACTTCTTTGGTTGAGTTTTTAGCATTTTCATTACCAGTAATAATTAAATATATTGAGTTTGTAATCTAATTTTTTATCTTACCTCAATTTCCTGATAGGAGTTGTTGATCATGGCTATTAGCATATTAAGCAGCACAACCACCATAGTCACGTTATATACTCCATAGAGTACATATCCAATATTCTCAATGAATTTATGGTCATACTTCAGCACCACAGATATCACTTCAGATAAGCCAAATATTGACCAGAATAAGGTTTTAAAACTTTCTTCTACCCTAAAAATAAAACAAACAATCACTTTATAGAGGTGACACCAGGTTAGCCAGGCCACATGCTAATAATAAAAGCAGCAATGCACAAATATAAATATGTCTTGGCACAGTTATTGTAACCCATTATCCATCACCCAGGGATGTGCCAAGTCATATTTCCTGATTTGATAAAGAAATATGATTTCTGGTTAATACTACAAAGTTACAGTGCACCCTGATTTGTTCTGCTCAGGTACATTGCTTGTCACTGGGATTTTGTGTCCCTAATAAGGGATGACAAATCCATGGGCAACTTGCAGTTTGAAACTTTTGAAACTTTGCTTCTCCTCACTCATCCTGTTCTCATCCCAAGAAGATATAACTGAGTCTGACCTCCTTCTATTGCAGTTTCCAGGGCAGAAGAGAAGCATGTCTTTCACCCAGGAGAAGGGATTGAAAAGTTCTGCTTTGTAGCATTAATATAAAGAACATGGAGTGCAAATATAGTCAGACCACAGTCTGATTTGCTTCCCATCCTTCTTTGGGACTGCAAACAAGTCAGACACCCAAGCCTTTGTAGGAAAAAATTGGAATGAAAGAGTGGTAGAATACATTGCAGAGAGGCATTTTGATTTGATTATTACCTTTGATTGAAAGTAGAAAGGAACAAAAGGAAAATGAAAAGGTTGAAAGATGGAAAAAGGGGGAATAAATCAGCGAAAAAGACAAGTGGGGCTGGAAAGAATGTGGCTGGACTGAGAGGTCAGAAGGAGAGTCTGATCCAAGGGGTCTGAGCTGTAATAGGCAGAAGAGGAGCAGCCACAGCTGGAAAGGACTGGAGGAGGAGGAGGAGGAGGAGGAGGAGGAGGAGGAGGAGGAGGAGGGATGCTGGCACATTTTGAAAGCTTAATCTTTAATTTAAAATGCATTTTGCCTTTACCAAGCAATCCTTGGCCCATTAACAGTTCATTGCCTCCTCTCTCCTCCTGCCTGCCAGGAGGTAAATACCTTCAAATGAAACAATGCCATAGACAAATTATTTTGATGAAGTGTTTCTTACTATGGTGGAAGAATAATCCTGCTAAATCTGTTTATATGAACACCTTATAGACACAAACCATGATACAGTCTACAACAAAAATAATCTTTACATCAACTCCAGTGTCAATTACACCATCCATAAAAGCAAGCGAAATTAATTTCAACCCTTTGAAATGCCCATCATCATTTGTGGTACTCCCTATTTCATATACAAGCAGTAGTAAAACTGCAGTAAATATTTAGTATAATATTTACAATATATATCTGTGTTGTCTTGTAGGGAGTAACCTTGAGTTAATGTTGCACAAGTTTATTGATCCCCAGGCTCACTGATACCACTCTCACAGCCTCTCTTTGCTCTGCACGGTTGCAAAGATACCCTTGTGGGATGATCTCTGGCTGTGCTGCCCTCAGGTGCCATCACTTTTCCACTTGCTGCACATTTCTTCTGCTGTGACACTCTGCTGTTTCCTCCTCCCTCACCTGCAGCAGAGCTGACCTGTCATTAGTGTGTCAGGTTCCCTGCACTGTCCAGCAGCAATCTGGCCACTGCTTCTTCAATAAATGTTGTACTTTCCAGTTAAGGAACACATATTACATCAACAATCTCTGGCACTGAAACCCACCACCTCAGTCATTTCTCAAACTAATAAAAACCATAACCCCCAGCCTTGAGCCCAGCTGCACCCTGCTATTAACTTTCCTTTTTAATTTGGAAATGTTCCCTGAGTTTCCCACCCTGCCGGCAGATTTTAATACAACTTGTCAGCTCTGCTCATTTTCTGCAGCTTGAACATTAACCTCTCTACTCAAGTGGTGCCAGATTCTCCTTGAGAAGTTAATTGAGAGCTGAGAGCAACCTTGACCACCCTAAGCTCCAGAGGCAAGGGCTGGGGGGACATTCCTGTGGAATGTCCATAAACCGGATTTCAGTGTCACCTGAGGGAGCAGTGCCTGTGGTGGTGGCACTGGGAGGATGGTGGAGAGGTTGACCTAACCTGTAGCACTAAATTGGTGCTTAGCTGTGCCCCAAGTAGATCCTGGTCTGTCAGAGGAAATGATTTAAGGAGACCTTGCTCTAGTCCATCCCTACCCTTCAAAAGGCTGGATGGCTCTTTCCTTCTCCCTTTTTGATCACTGCCAAATTGCACGAGATTTGGCACAGGTTGCAGGGAACATCAGTTAAGCCTTTCTTTTTTTAAAAACATCTCACTAAAACATGAGAGAAGGCTGTTTGGAGCCAAGTTCTCAAGGATTCCAAGATGCCAGTATGTCTCCTTGTTGCCAGCTAAGCAATTTACCCCCTTCCTGCAAGGTCAGCAGGTGTTTTATCCTTCTCAAAGGCAAACAAATGAAGGCATGGAGAAAGTCAGGAGTCCTGCCCAGGCTGACAGCTCCTGGCAGCAGGAGGGTCTGGCAGTGACAGACTGGGGAAGTGGGTAAGCAGTAATCATCCTCTTTGCTGTGATAGAAACAGCTGTTGCAGTGGGGAGAACACAGAGATTTTTTTTTTTTGTTTGTTTGTTTCATTAGACATATTTCAGTAAAATGTAAAGGTTTTGCATCAAGGAAGATGACACTTCCTAAAACACCATGGCCAATAATCTAGTTGCAGATTTTCCTTGCTTTTGTAAACAGCACTGTGCTGTTCATCAAAAAGGATCATGGCTATCATTTCGTATCAGTGTTGTGCCCTCCTCTTAAAAAAGCTTAAGACATCCTTTCAGATTTATCTCCTTAAATGACTTTAAGAACTAGTGCTGCCTAAACAGCAATGAAGTCAATATAATCTACAAAACTATCACATTTTGACAAAGCAAAACAAGTAGAAAAAAGCCTTCAAGCCTCGAAGTAGCTTTGGCACTGAGCAGTGACTCACATTTCCCTTTGGGGAGAGTGAGACAAAACCTTGCCTTGTAGCCTTCAGCCTGATTTCTGATGCAGAGAGCAGGATGAACACAATCAGCCTTGCCTCCATTTCGATTTTGTTTGCATAGCATGTTCTTAATTACAGGCTGTTTCAAGAGCTGTGTGCTGTACACAGCCTATGATAAACAGATAAACAGAGCTGGCTGGGTGGCAACTGCTGTGGAAATGGTCTGCTCTTCAGCATTGAAGAACTTCCAAAAAATGTTGCAAGTATCCCATGGTTAGTTAAATAATCTCTATATTTAACTGTGTGGAGTAAAGACCACTGCATCTTTATTTCCTTTGCTTCCAGAACATTCAAAATGGAGGAAATTACAGAATCTTTGCATAACAACTTGAATCAGGGGCCACTGGGGTGCTATGTGCTTTCTCTGTAGATGACAACAGAGGAGAAATTGAGCACACAACTTGAAAAGTGCAGTAGCAAGGGAAGGTGAATGTTAAACCAAACATTCACTAACTATTATTATCTATAGATCTATTTATAGAGATAACAACTATATATCACTAACTAAGCAAGCAATTCCCCCAGTGTACACTCTTTTTTGTCTGCTTACATACTGCCCTGGGAACGTGTGCTTTTCTTAGATGAATAATTTGGAGTTATTTTAGTGAGCAGCTGTTTGTCTAAGGTTTCCCACTGAGGCAGTCCTTTGGAAGTGGCCACAGTCAATGCAGTGCACAAATCCAGTGGGTCTTTTTCTGTCACAGCTCTCCGAGTGACCTCAGAGAATCAGGTCCCACAGCTAAATAGTCACATTTTTACTACAAAACTTGCTGTAAAACTTCACCCATCCTCATTAGAATTCACAAACATTTTCCCCTGGAAATGCCTTCTGTGATGTTGCTGCAGTGAAAGAAGAGTTATGAGGACACCAAAGTAAGCATTACCCCCTCTTGCCCCAGTGATTTTTTAGTGAATGAACAGTTGAGTTCTTTATTCATCTCTAATGCTGAAATCTTCCTCCTTTCCATGAGTAAGTTAATGGCAGCAGGAGACACTACTTCAGCAAGACCCACAAGCAGCCACAAAAAATGGAGCAGGAAGCATTGCTGTAGCTTGTGGCTGCCCATCTGCCAAAACAGCCTTGCAATTAGCTTATTAAAATTGTTTGGGACTGTCTACCTCAGGGCTTCTAGTTTGTTGAATGGAATGTCTAAGAAGGATTTTCGGAATGAATGTAAATCTGTTCTCTTTGTTTCACATGATGAAAGGGCTCATTTTCACTGATCATCATTTGCCACTCCTGTGTGTTTAAATAATCAGAAGAAAGTAAGTATTTTTAAAGCCTTTTCCAAAATCTTAAAAGGAAAATTCATGCTCATGGAAAATTTGCTTTATAACAATGTGAAGTCCCTCCAGGATAGGCAGTCAGCAGGCTGAAGTTAAGGAGGATTTCTCCCCAGTCCAAATATCCCTTGGACATTTAACCAATTGTTACTCCAGTGATCAGTCATCATTTTAGTGACTGTTTGATCATTATTTCAATCAAAACACAGTAACTACAGGAAGATCCACTTAGATAATGAGTGCTAATAAGAGAGTTCCTGAGCAGAATTGCACCAGTGCCTGGAATTTGTCAGTGATGTTCTCCAGGGATGAGCCTGGGGGATGCCATGAGTGAGGATTGCTGTGCCACTAGGCACTCAGGGATGGTACTGACTTGATTCTCATTAAGTCTTGTGCTTCAAGGGCATCTTGCTTCAAATATGAAGCAAGTCACATCCCACACACTCAGTTCTCTCCTCCCTCACTGCGGAGCACAGATAGATGTAAATTCATCTGGTCTCACAAATCCTTCCATTAAAATGCACCCTGGGGCTACAGAAGAGGTGTAGAAGGCAAATTTGGCTCAACTAGAGAACATAAACATTATGTTACAAGTTACGTCGCACAAGAGGGTGGTGTGGTAAAACTGGAAGGCAACAGCCACTTGCAGGACAGAAATGGTGCTGAAAAGGTCATTTCTCCGAGAGGAGGGATGAGCTAAGCCCCAGGCTGGCTGTGTAGCACACAACTGACACATCAAATGCAGCATCCAAAGCCTGCTGTGCACAGTAACCCCTGAGGGCTCAGGCACTGTGCCTGGAGAGTGGTTTCCTGGAAGTCAGCTCACAGCAAAGAGAAAACATCCTGCCAAGCTTCCCTCCCAGACAGGTGTGAGGGAAGGAAAGTCCCTGCTGAGTCCCTAAGGCAAGTCAAGGTGGGTTTGTGAGATGCAAACTGACTGTCCCAGTGCTGTGCTGGTGACACATCTCAGTGAGAGGGAGGAAGCTGCCCCTGGATCCATGGGACACATCCCTCATACTCAGCAGGACTGTCCCCTGCCCTGAAAACTCCTTCAGGTCCTCAGCTGTCCCCCACAGGGCTGGGACTCGTGTTCCTGGGGTCCTGGAGAATCTCAAGCATTTTGTCTACCACCAAAGGGCTGTAGGTTTTCCCCTTTCAAAAGCAGCCTCACTCTGAACCTCATTCCACAGGTATTTGGCAAGCTCTTTCCCTTCCCAACACCCCTGACCAGGTGAAGGAGGGACCCCCAGCAGGGCTGTGAGCATGGCCCAGGCAGACCCACTGAGGACAGGAGCCTGGTGTGATGCTCTGAGCAGCTTTCACATGGCTTCTGCTGAAAAGTTCTCACACCCACGGCACCCTGGCTGGGTTTGCTCTGTTTTGAGCACCATGACCAGCAGCTGGCTCTGCAGAAGGGCACCCAAAAACCACAGCTGCACTCAGGTGATGTCCTAAAACAGATCACACAGTCACAGAATATTCTGAGTTGGAAGGGACCCACAAAAATCATCGTCTAACTCCTAAATGAATGGGGATCCTCATATGGGGATCAAACCCACAATATTGGGTCTCAGAGAAGCAAAATCCTTCCTTGTTTTACATTTCCTCTTACAGGTTTAAGAACAATAAATTAGATTTAAAACCTTAGATTTAAATGTAGATATAACTTCGTCTCCACTACTTCTCTGGACATATTGTACTGAACACATCACAAAACATTTCCCTGATCTGCTATTTTGATTTCCAGAAATAACCATTTCTGAACTACTGCTCCCCCTACACTCAGGCTTAGAGCTGAGCACCAGGGCTGCAAGCTGTGGTACAGCTTTCCCTGTCCCAACCTGGGTGTGATTTCCCCCCAGAGCTGCAGCAGAAACCACCTGAGCAGCCGTGGCAGCAGCAGTGTGCCAGGAGGGAGCAAACCCTGCGAGAACAGCCCTGTCCCGCGGTACTCACGTTGTAAAAGCTGGGTTGTACTTTGCACCAAGGTAGTAAGAGTAAAGGTTGAACATCCCAATCATGAAGGCTAGGAACACCATGATGAAGATGACCATGAACTTGAAGATATCCTTCACAGTCCTGCCCAGGGAGATCTGCAGGGGGCCGAAGCTTTCGTTGGCTGGAAGAATGTAAGCAATGCGGGAGAAGCTGAGTACCACAGCTATGGCATACAGGCCTTCTGAAATGATCTGAGGATCCGAGGGGAGCCACTTGTTCCTGGCTAAAACAATACATGTACACTGGGTGTTAGTAACAAAAAGGGGTAGAGGGAAGGTACTGTGATGATAAATGACCCTTTTCCAGACTGAATCTTGCATTTGGCTGGGAGTTAAAGAGAAAAAAAACAAATTTTGGGGCAATTGTTCACTGGACCTCAGCATGCTGTACAAATATGGGTGAATTAGTAATATTTTTCACATGGTAAATAGGGGAAATGAGCAAGTCACTGGGATTTACTGAAGCCACACAGCGAAAGAAACCACCATGGACTTAAACAGCCTTGATATTTTCAGTTTCCTAGTTTAATATCATCTGTGCTAGACCTTTTCCATTTGAAGCTCTTGAGATGGAGAACCAAAACCACAACACAGTGGAGTATAGCTGTAGATTTGGATACAGGGCACTGTGCCAGTATTTGGAAAAGAGGCATTAGGGGGACCAAGATCTCCATCCCCACCATTAGATAAGAAAGTTAGGATTTGTTCAGATAACAAAAGTATAAACATTAAGTGTACAATTTTCATGTTATCTCTAAACTAAAACCAGTCCCTGAAGTCTAGTCACTCCAATATTTTTACTTTAGAAAGCTCCAGATATGCATCATTTGCCTAATCTGCTGAAAATTTACACATTTATATTAATACAGCTTATAAGTGTCCTTGCATCAACTGAGGTCCTTGATGGAAGGATTGTGACTCACAGCTAAAACACGTGACATCTCCAGGGCCACAGCAGTAAACTTAGGCATTATTTGCAGTAATCTGAGCCAAAGGAAAAGCAGCAGATGGAGAAATTCACAGGATCTCATTGGGATATTCTGCTCTGGACCCTTTGCACCTTTGTATCATGAGCTCACTTTAAATGGGTGAGCAGCAAGCCAGAGAGGGAAAAGCCACAACATCGTGTCCATGACCTCTTGTTTGTGTGGGCAGAGGGGGGAATGCTCACCTCCAGAGGGGCACAGCCTGCAGGAGGCTGGGCTGGTGGGGACACCCAGCCCCTGTGCCTCTGCCCTGCTGTGGGCTCAGCATGTGGCTCTGGGGCTGTGTGGGACTCGTGGGACTCTAGGGAGTGAGTGGTGCTCCTTGGTGCCCAGCTCTGTAGCTCCTGCAGCCCCTTTAGGGCCAAAAATCCCCATGGATTTCACCCAGGGTGACATCTAGGGTTTGCAGAGGTGTGCAATGGATCCAATCCCACCCCCCACTGGGATGTGAAGCTCTATTCATTTCTGCATAGCAAAGAAAAACCATTTCAGCCATCAAAAATAACCTTGTCAAGGCACTGCTGCTGCTTGCATTTCCCAATGTCAGCACTTATAGAAGATACAGCCTCTGCAGAAATGTAGTTTTTGGGGAGAAGCAGCTATTTCTATTTATTATTAAAGAGGTGCTGGATGTAAAGAAATGCAATTACTGCAATCTCAGATTTTATGTTTGTTCACACATCTCCCTCCTCTCACATTTGGAAAACCAAACAGGTAATTAATGTGTAATTCAAATTATGTTCTGCTCACTCCCAGTTCCTGATTATCTGTTGCTCAAGCTACTTTTTCGGGATGTGATTGACCTGAATGTAGCCATAGCATCAAGCCATAAGCTGAATGAGGCTCAGATCCTTTCTGACTAGTTAGGGAGATGGCTGGAATGGGTAGATCTAGGAAAAATAATTTGGTTCAATTAGAAAAAAACGATATAAATAGCACAAAAAGAAAGCTGCTTTCAGCACTGCCACACATTAACCTAAAATAACAGGAAGTATTAGACAGCAGAAAGCATCTTACCATAGGTAAAGTAAGCAACTTCAGGGGGAAGGGTGACATTATTGAGGTCATCATCTTGGACGTACTGATCTACATACTCTTGTGCCTCAGATGCTTTGAGAAAAGCCATGAACCTGGCAGTGAATGATGCCACGAAGATGGACAGCATCCCAAAGTCCAGCAGGTTCCAGAGATGCACCACATATTCACGGGGACCCTCTTCCCAGATCTCCTTGCACTCTGACCATATCATACCTGTGGAGGGATCAGAGTGTCTTTAACTGGCAAACACAAAGGTGCTTTTGTATTCAGACAGATCTGTATCCTGTTTGTAGTGTCTTCTAACAGCAAAGCAAAAGATGCTTTAATTAAATTAATGTATTGAGAATGGTTCATGTCATCTTTTCTTAAAAATTCTTAAAAACTTTTCATTTATATGCCATTTTGTGCTTACAGGGTAGAAATCTCAAAATGCCACTATATAAGTTAATGGTAAAGCTGATTTCTGGTGGTGACAGAAAAAGCACAGTTCAGAAATTCTTATGAGAGTAGAAAATCCTACTGCTGATACACTTGGGAAAAATGTAGACTTCCTCTCTTGTCCCCAAAATGACCTTCCTAAACTGTGCCCCTGAAGATGGCACTGCTTGCCCTGCTGCTCTTTTCCTCCTTCCCTAAAATAGTGGGGATGTCCCTTTTTAGAATGTAGCTTTTAAAGACTAAGTTTAATATGATTTTAAAAGGGTAAGACAGAAGGTCTGTCCCTCCAATTTCATAAAGCTTTCTGTATTAAATAATGAATTTATATATATTAAAGTCTGATCTACCACTTTGAAAACACTGAGTTTAGCTCAAATTTAGGATTTCTGACAACAGACTTACAAATAAACCTAAATGCCAAACCCAGTGAATTAAAATATTTGACAGTCATGTCCTACTGGGAGGTGCTAGGGTGGACAAGTAAAATCAGTGGGCAAAGAGCTCAGGTTAGATTCACCAATTTGCCCAACTTTCAATGCCAGCAGGGCTCCAGGGCCGAAATCTTGCTCCTGAATAGCTAAAGTGTTGGAATATTTAACCCACTGTTAAATATTTCCTGCACTCTACCCAGCCCTGTTTCCATAGCAGCAGCAAAATTCTCATTTAATCAAGGAGGAGCAGAGCCTGCCAATTTCCATGTGACCTCCTGCAATCTTCTCCTTTCTGTGAACTCTTTCATGCTCTCTGCTGGAAGCTCTCGTGGTGTGGCATGCAAATGCATCTGCCTGGCTACTGCTGAGACTCCTGGCAGCACAGGGTGTCCCCAGAGGTGCCCTGGGAGAGGTTATGGGGAGGGAAACAGGTCAGTGGGAATTTAGCCCGAGGGGGGAGCAGTGCAGAGCTGCTGCTGACAGCCCTTGAGTGTGGGGAAGGATTGAAAGGGAAGGAGGAAAGCTGAGCCACCCACAGCACATCAGCCAAGGTCACAGCTGGACAGTGACCTCCACAGCCCTGGAATCTCCCTGGAGATGTACCCTGATATAGGTGTTCCTGTATGGATCTGTCCTGGGAGAGAGCCTGGGATGTGCAGAATGCTGAGCAGAGGCAGAGGCAGGGCAGGAGAGGACAGGAGCCTCCAGCTCTCCTGCAGTCTGCAGGTGCTTGGCTGAGTAAAAGCAGGAACTTCCTCCAAACTACCACTCACCAGGAGTCAGAGTTAATAATAAATAGCCTAAGGGAGAAGGTGGGAGAGTTGGTTTCTCAGGAATTTTCCTGGAGCGAGGATGAAATAGTAAAGAAACATTTCTACCTTGAAAAAAAAATCCCAGAAATGATGGCTAAGGAGCCATTAGCCCTGTGCATTCCACATGTGTGCTGTGTAAAGGTACTAAAGCACTTAAGGAGATGTCACATGTGGTAGCATTGCCCAAAAAGCACTTGTTCACTGATGACCAGAAACAGCTCCCATCCAAATTTATTTCTAATCTTGCTCACTTAATATACCTAAGTCACAGATTAATGAACTAGTAAGTGTCTAAAACTGAGTAGACTGAGTAAAATTAGAGCCACTCTGTGAAAATAACACACTATTGGCCTATAATTTCCACTGTTCTTTTCCCCAACTTCATGGCAGTCATTTTTAAAAAATGTCTGTTCAGGACAAGTAGAAAAGTTACAATAATTACTTGATCAGTACTGGTGGGTAATTGTATATACAGCGTGAGAGAGTAATTCAAAGCTTCTCCTTAAGTAAAAGCATTGAGAAGAGAAAATCAGCTAAAATTCAGGGGATGACACATAAGATGGGGTGTAAGAAAAAAGCAGAAGCAGCTAGGCAAAGCAGTTTTCCCAGGATGTGATTATATTTTGGTGTGGTGTTTCTGAGGCCCCCAGCAGCTCTGGCAGGGGGTTTTCCCCTGAGCTGGATGCACAGAGATGTGGGATATGAACAACTCCTACACTGCAGCTTCTGCAGGTCTCTTGTTGCCCCACAGCAGGGACAATCAGAAATGTCACCTTGATGGGCAATTCTGGTTTCAGGGTCAAGCTACAGGCACAGCTCATCTGGAAGAAAAATGGGAGTGTGCAAGAAGTGCTGTTCACCACCTGTGCACAAAAAGGAGCAGTTTGTCAGATTTTTATATCCTCTGGCCTGGTACATAAATCAGGAGCAGCTGATGTTGCAGAGCTGCCTTTGAGCCTTCCTGGGTCCACCAGATGCTGTTGGATTTAGAGATTAGGAGTGCTCAGATTGCATCTACCCAGAGTTTAACTGCTACCCCAGCTGCTTTTGCAGTGGGGATTTTATCTTCTGAAATGAAGCCTCCCTGCTTTCAGTGCTCTCTTCTATCCACACTGCTCACAAGGAAAATCCCAGTCTTCCTCATTTGTAGGCAGGAGATGGGAAGGCCTGGCCACAGGGAAGAGGCAGCCAAGGCATGCAATGAGCCCCAGATGCAGGAGCCAAAATTGCTGTGCCCCATGGACAAAGGGACACCTTGCTCTGCATTGTCACTCCATCAGAGAAGGGCACTAGGCAGGTCTGTGTTGGCTACTTTAATTACATTTCTACTTACATATACGTATTTCTGATGCCTATAAGATTTTAGCACCAAAAGTTGCCACCCTTAGTGCTTTTACAATCCTTACAGCTCAGGGTCACACATGGGGCTCAACCAGTGCAGGCCATGTGCACCAAAATGTCTCCTCAGTGTTGCTGAAACATTGTTTGAAGCTTTATGGAGGCAGGCAGGTAAAATGGCCAGAGAAGACTGTCAGGGCAGATGTAGGCAGTCATTAGAAAATCTCATTATGTTCAGGAGTCTGTACAATGAATCACCTTTCTCCTCCCAGAAAAGTGAAAACCTTCATTTTAAATGAAATGTTTTCTTCTTCATCTCTCAGGAACTCAACAAGCAGACAGATACCTACTGCTTATATGAAAAGAATACCTAGTTTAAAATCTAATCATCTTGTCCAACTGCTTTAATATAATTTTAAAAATATATCTTACAGTCTTACTCTATCCACTCTGGCATCTATTCTGTATTTTCTAGCCTAATATCCTGTATGGGATTCTGATTATCACAGGGACAGGGAACAAAGAAACATTGGCCAGGAAGTCATCAGATAGAGCAGCCATATCCTATTTTTCAGGGGAATTTAATGCTATCAGTGCTTATGGAACAGTGGAATTATTTGCTGCAAGAAAAGGACCAAAATCATGGTGGTGAGCAAAAATAGACACAGAAGAGGTAGACAAGGATTCTACAGAGTTGATAAACTCAATTTCCGAATAAATCCTCCTGAGCTTGTTTAGATTACTGGTTCAAGCTAAGTGACCTGCCAGGAGTAAATGATGCCTGTAGGAAAAGTAAGACATCTGAATTTAGACATCTAAGGAGTCTAAAACTCCTTAGAAATGTAACTTGTGCATGTGGCACACTTTTGCACTTGAGCATTCACCCACAGGAATCCTTACTTTATAATTGCTGAATAGTTTAATTTCTTTTAAAAGATTTGAGCATTGTGCTGTCCTCTCTCCAGTAAAAACTTCATACTCTGAATTTCACAAAATCCAACTCTTACTTGCCTAGCAGGTTTCATCACTGGATCTTGGAGTGCATTACAGAAAAAGCAAATGACATTATACTCATTTTGCAGACAAAAGAAACTGAGGTTTAGTGAATTAGAGGAGGATCCCATGGCAGGGTAATAAATCAGGCAGACTCACCACATTTCTTTCTGCTCACTTAGTCCTAGAGTGCAACTGCACGTTTCTGTTATAATATTACCTTCTTTAAGATGCAATGATTAAACAACAGAGGAAAATGGGCAACATCTATAGCATTTACTATGGGAAGCAGAAAATCAGGAAAATGAGAATTTGCTAAGCATCATTCAATGTTTTCAAAAGCAGTGACCAAGATCAAAGTCTTCTTTCCTTCTCTTAAATCACAACTCTGATGTCAACCTCTAGCCTCAGGGTGGTTTGTTTCAATTTTGGGGAATTTTCTTGGTTTGGGTTTTTTGTTTGTTTAGCTTGGGTTTTTCTGTTTGGTTTTCTTTCTTTTTCCTTTCCCTTTGTCCTGTCGCTGTCTGTCATGCTATTCCTAATGAGGTTGAATTTCCACAGAGGACTTGTAGACATTTTGTTTTTACTTACCCAGCACCCACTTCATGATCAGCAGCTCTGTCCATGAGAACTGTGTTGTTTTGACTCTGAATATTTGTTTTGGATGATCCGTGATGGTCTCGTTGGGGAGGTTTTTGACTCCTTCAAACCGATCCGAAGCGTTCACTACTAACAGTCCGAGGAAGATTGTGAAAGAAACTGCATGAGCCACAAACTTCATGAAAGGACTTCGAAGGGTACGTCCCAACTGCAAGGGAACAGACACAGTCATCAGATTTTTTTTTTTTATTTACCCACCTCCTAGAAGTTTTTTCACTATAAAAATTTGAAACCTTTTGCCCACGGTGAAAAGGATTCTGTAGTTGATTCTGGACCATTAACTAAATAGGGTTTAGATTTGTTCAAGTTGTTGTTTGCTGTTACTAGACATTATGCATTGGGTAATTTTCTATGCATGGCAATGTCTTACATTGCCCCTTTAAACCCACATGTGAGATCTAATTGTCCTGGCCATATGGTGAGTGGAAAATGAAGAGACAGCACATTTATATGAGAGACATGTTTGTTTGTGTATGTGTTATATGAATGTACTCGGGTGTCAATATAAATCCTAATAATGGACACAATTCTCATCCTTAAATCATTGTTGTGTGTTAGAATCTTTTATTAGTGGTGAATTCTTGGTTCATTATCTTTGTGTAAGAAATAGCCTTCTGTTTAAATATTCTTTAGTAATGCTTTTCATATGCTTTGCTATGATAGTCTTCTCTCATAATTACTGCAAAAGCTGGAAAATCACTCCCAGAACACAAGGATTTATTTCAAGACATTAAGCCAAGAACCAGAGCAGCAGGTCTCTTCACTACAGATAATATTTGTTCCACTCTTCTTGAAAAGCTTTCTTTGTTAATAAATTTAAATATCTTTCTGTGAACCAAGAAAACATTACTCCAGAAACACAGAAAGACGAGAAGCATTTTCAGGCCAAAGCCTGAGGTGTTGGACACAACAGGGAGCAATGGAAGAGCTGTCATGGATGGGGTCTTCCCAAACTCCCCTCAAACCAAATGGGATTGATTTTTTAAATTTTTTTTTTTTGTTGTTGTTTTTTTTTGTTTTTTTTAGTATATTGGTCTTGGATTCATTCCACTTGATGCCCAGGTATCATCCATTTTTTCTTAGTATCTACTGATTTGATCATAAAACTTCATAGGAAAAGGGACACAAAAGTGAAATTTCTTCTTTTCTTATTTATCTCCAATAGCAGATTAATTCCAAGGAGCCCTGGTCTCTGCTTGTTGCAGAACAGGAAATATTTTAAAAGTAAAGGTGTCTAGATCTAGCAGAAATTTAAAGGAATTATTGGAATTTGGGGTTTTATTTCTTTTTCTTATCAGAGTTTTTGAAATGTCAATTAAATCTTTCATAAAGTTGACAGAATAGGAAATCCTATTGGAAAATTTGTATCTTCCTAAATACTGGTGAGACTTTCCATTAAAGAAAATGAAAATATATGCTCTTTCTCCAGGCCCTTATTAGCATCCTCTGAGGTCAATAAGGACATGTTTAATTGCATAGATATTGTACTGACCTGGAGCCCAACTTTCTTTAACCTTGTCTGGGAATAACATGGCAGATGTAGGAGTGGATAAAGTGCATTAAAAGCATTCCTAACACTTGCAGTTCTGGTTCACCCCCAGTGCTGTCACCCTTGGTGTAGTGCTAGTTGTCAACAGTTTTTTATGGTTGGTATTGTGTAGATTTATGCTTTGTAGTAGAATTTATAAATGCAGTACTGAGCTGATGGGGTGATGGGAAATGTCTGAAAAACGTCCTACACAGTAATAATCTCTGATGTTTTCCTCCTATGACCTGAGAGAGTTCAGATTGCAAGAGTAAAGTGGAACAGCAGCCATGGATCCTTAACAAGAAGTTTTTAAGTGCATTTGCAATCTATATGAGACTCACTTCTACCCTGAATTCACTAAAAGAGAAAAAGCACTACCTATGGAATCATGAATCCTCTCCACAGAACTAGACTTCTTCTGCTGTGTATAGGAATGTAAAAAAAAAGGAGACCTGAGATTAAAGTAGCACAGTCTCTGTTATCAGAGAAATAATCCCGTGTATTACTGAACAAAATTAATTCTGTGGGTAATTTAACTTACTTCTCTACTGATTTAGCAGAAGTCTGGATTTAATCAGTGTTACATCAGCCTTTTGTCCCATTTATTACTGCAGAAAGCTTACAATTATTTTCTTGAGCTGGTGCTTTTTATATCTTCTCAGAAATCTGATTTTTAGCTAAGAGCTGAAGGAGGTGTTGACTAAAATATTCCATAAAAAATTAATGAAGTGTCAATTCCTCCAGCCAGTCTAATGCTTTATGAAAATAAGATTTTTCAAACAACATTATACATTTAAACTCAAGGTGTAAACACTGCACAAGTGTATCAATTTGTTGATTTTTTAGAAAACCAAAACACCACCTTTCATCAAACCAGGCTTTCGGGGTAGTGTGTGGCTGTTACTGCTAAGATAGAAACACTGACTGTGGGAATACAAAGGTTCATTCTTAAGAGAATAGATCATTTCATGACTTCATATCCTATCTCGATGACAGGAAAATAATGAAGCACACATACATGTCAAAACAAAAATATATAGTGTGATATCATTACAAAATTTTCCAAATGTTCCAAGAGACAGAAAGAAAAAAGGATAGAAACATCATAAAGAAAAAACCTGTTATCATGCTCAGTACTATGCTCATAGAAGAGGCATGAAGGATACTTTTGTAATGATTTCATATATTTTAGGGGTAAAAAGATACAGATACGGCTTGGGCAGAGCTGTATCTGTACAATCCAAACAGTCCCTCTTGCTCTTGTCATTACATTTTTGGGCAGACTGTGCCATTTTTCTGATCACCAATGAAAAAAATATTTGGAGACCAACATATAAAGCAACAGTTTATTTCAGTCACAGCCTCCAGGAGAGGGATGAATCAGAATGGATATTTCAGGATAGCTCAGACTTCATGGGTCATGTCAACAGTCTGTGCATCAAGAGGTGAATGAATGACTGACACTGAAACTGGGTTTAATAAAGGCAGCTCAGTGCAACTGAATGAAAAAGAATATGTGAGGTTGGGTTGCCTGGGCACCTGTGTGTCTCTTAAGATAGACCTGATTTATGAGAAATATCTTAATTGATTGTTGCTGCAGAAAAATTATTTCACTGCCCAGTTGTGTAACATCAAGGTTGTTTCCTTCAGTTAAAACCAAGCAGAACACTTTTAAAACTGCCCAGGACAAAACTGGGCACTGCTCAGAGTGAAAACGTTGCCTGTGTAGAATTTTCTGCAATAATACTGTGAGAGGATAAAGGCTCCTGGATCAACCTGCAGCCCTTGAAATTAATAGTGATGATTTGGGGTGAGGTACCAACTCATGGGGGAAAAATGCATTTGTTATTCAGTTATTTCTATCACAGGCCCCAATCAAAAATCAAGACTACATTGTTCTGATCAAGGCAAATCCATTCATTAAAAGACAATACCTGCCTGAAAGAAATTTCATTTGGACTTTGTGCTAGAAGGTTACATGTGGTTTTTCACAGTCTAGAGCGGGGTGAAAAGAAAGAACAATGAAAAATGAGAATGCATGAAAGGCTTAGTGTAATGAAATCAAAGCTGATGTTGTGTCCTCCCTCCCCTTTTTAAATTTTAATATACCTACCCCAAGAAATTAAAACCAAATAACTTTCTCATTAATTTCTGACTTCTGCAGTAAAACTGTTTCAGTTTTAATATTTTTTGCCTTAGTCTCTTTCCCCTTAGTTTTCATGCTTTTTCTTTAAATTCTCTACTTATTTCTAGTGTAACTGTTCTTCCCACCTATTGCCATATTCAAATGTGGGCTCTGTAATTCTGAGAACACACCACAATGTTGCTGTCGGCTGGTGTGCAAAGTCCTAACCTGTTCAACAGAGGTGAAGGGAATTAAACAGCTTCCTAAATCCCTGCTGGACTGGGGTCTGACAGGAGGGAATCGAGGTAGTAATTCCATACAAGGTTTCTCTCTATGACCCAGCCAAAAGCAGCTGCAGCACAGCCTGGATTCCTTGTGCACTTCTCTGTGAGAACCTCCAGAGTCCTGCCTGCACCCATGGAAGATGAGGGGCTTTGTGTTGATACAAACTCGAGGAGATGAAGTTACATCTCAATTAACACAAAGTATTCCTCTTGGAGCAATTATTTTGGAGAAGACCAAGGTTTAAATATGTTTTATTATCTCAGACATGCTGAAAGACTGTTTTTATGATTGTATTACTGTGTGTTTCAAATTATAGACTTTATTCAATATTCATTGATGGATTTATACCTTCCTGTGTTTGATAACTTTAGAAAGGATTCCTCACTGGTTTTTAGAGGAAATGGGAGAAGATACTTCCAAGACTGAGTACAATATCAACACCAGGAGTAATTTTTGAACAAATTTAGGTACCTGTGATAAGTCTCCTGCCGAAGACATCTACCTCGCGAGGGATGATGTTGTTGGCTATTGCTGAATATGAAAAGAACTTCTCCCCAACCACCCCTTTTTCTGTGGCAAGAGCAGTGAAAAAGCTATTTATCATTCAGCCACACACCAATACATCTCCACTTTTTTGAGCAGACTCTTTCAGGAAGGAAATCTCGACAGATTTCATGCCTCAAGCAACTCAAGCTTTTACCTAAGCTAATGATTGTCTCTGGTCCTTTGACCTCTAGGTCTCAACAAACTCTCCTCCTCCATCTGATCTACATTTAGGTACACAGCAGTATTCCAAGTTTCATTGTCATTTCTCTCAAAACCATAAAGGTTGTATGATTAAGTCTAGTCTTTGCTGCAACACTGAGAAGTTTCCTGGGGCTTGCCAGTTTCAGGCCCATGTGTCATAATAATGCTCCACTAATTAAAACCACAATAAAGCTCTATTAACTAAAACCACAATAATGCTGCATTGACTAAAACCACAATAATGCTCTATTAACTAAAACCACAATAACTCTCCCCTTATTAAAGCCACAAGCTCAGAAGGAAGGAGGAAATGGAACAAAGGAGCCCTGAAGAACGGAGGAACCCACAGCAAAAAGTGCATCAAAAGAACAAGAGTTTAAACATCAGAGTTTACTAAAACAAGGACCTTCTCCTTTAGTTATTTCCAGTTTTGGTGGTTCTTCTATTCCTTTTTCACTCCACTCCCATGTTGTTATCCCCTATACATTTCTTGTTCCTTTTGTTTTCCTGTCACCCACTCACCTTCTTTCCCCAAAACCCCACATTTTCCCCTGTAAAGATGAATCCCAAACCATGACAGTTCCATTGTCAAGCAACACCTCAATCTTGCTCTCCCCTGGGGCAATCTTCGAGGATGTTGTGATTCACTTCCCACCAGCATTATGGCAAATTCTGGGGCCTCATTGCAAGCCCAGAAAATGCCCATAACCCCCAGGTCCTGTCAGGAGTTTGTACCTTGCTGCAGGGAGCGATCCAGTAGGCTATGGCCAGGAAGGGCAGGCCAATGGAGACTCCAAAGACAGCCAGGAACTTCACAGCTATGGATTGCTGCCGTAAGCCTGAGAGGTTTTCATACCACATGGTGAGCAATTGCTGCTGGCAGTTGGGGTGAGCAACAAACTGTAAGAAAACCAGAAATAGAGACGTGAGTAGCATTGTCTGAGGAGGATGAGATTTCAGGGAATAACCTTCTGAACTTGCCCATGGACCACGACAGGGCATTGTTCAGATTGTTGAATGCAGATTGCTCACTGCATTATGAGAATCGATGTCTTTGTTGTCCAACGAACCAACAAAAATACAAACCAGGCACACAAGACCCCCAGGTACTGGCAGAATGTGCATCACTTCTGCTCCTTGTTTCCTCTAGGGAAAAGATATTTTTATATGATTAAAAAGCAGAAGGTTTGGGTGTTTGGCCAAACCCTCAAAATCCATCAGTGGTCAGCACTGCCAAAATGCCTCTGAGCAAGTTACCTCTTGGGGTAAAACAGTCTACCCTAAGTTTCAGAAAAGAAACAGAGGTACTTGGATGTCAAGCTGAAGACCACCATGATGACTTTGCTAAAGATCATTGACACAGTAGCTTAATACAGCACTAAGATTATATTGTTCTATTCACCGTGTCAGGACCAAAAGGGAACCATCCTGCAGGGCTCTCCTGCGAATTATGAGATCTGGCTGCTACTTTGCTACTTTAAATGCTTTATCTCAGAGTTCCTTTCAAAATATGACAGCTCATTCTTTACTGATTGGACAAAAAGACAAATTTAAAAGCAGAAGGAAAAGCTGTGGTGTTCTGGTACAGAAAGTACCTGTTTTGTACCCTGAGACTCTTCCTCAGTTTACTGTTCAGAGGTAAAAAAAAGAGATAAAAGAAATGGTGAGCAGCAGACAAGGGAAAAGGGCAATTTCTTAATGGCAAAATTACAGCACCGCCAGATCCCACAAAACAGTTTTACAATAAAAAAATAAAGTTCTTTTTTTCATATTGTTCTTTGAGGTGATTGAATTTAGAATGTGGCTATCTTTAATCACAAAGAAGGATAATTAAAAGGCAAAATAACAGAAAGAAAAAAAATAAAAATAAATATGTTGCTGCTGCAGCTAATTTTATTAGCAGAACTGAGGGTTTCATTTATTAGTTCAGTGGCTGGATAAATGTTCCTAGGAGCAAAAAGTAAAATGCTCTACTATTTCAAAGAGCAGAACTTTCTGGAGGTGGAGGGGAGGATGAAGGGTGTCAGGAAAAAAGGACAGGAGGGAAACAGAGGCTGCTGGGGGCTTGGTGGGCACCGCTGCCCTGCCTGGCAGGGTGGACAGGGACAGGGACCATGTCTGGCAGCTGCCCCTTGCCCTGGGTCAGCCCTTGGGGTTTCACCCAGCTGGAGGATTTCAGCTGTCCTCTGTAGTTTCCTTGGGGCTGAAAAGCACAGAAAATTCTAACTGTTCTTTCATCTTCACTATCTGTGAGTGATGATCGATTCGGAACTTCATGGACTCTTTCTGAGATGTTTGCATAAAAAAACTGTGACATTTCAGAAGGAAATTCAGTTGCACAGTAATTAGGATTGCTGTGGAATAGCACTTTTCCTTCATTAATAGCACATTAGCAGCTGTTTAAAATGTGATTCTTCAGATGAATTAGGCTTTGGGGTCTGCATTTCTCAAAAAGAAAAAAAAAAAAGAAAAGAAGACTTTACCCCTTCCACTGAATAAATCAGTCAGAACAAATAAAATTGATAGGTACTTTTAACTTCCTTTGTCTTTTGAATTTTTTCCTGGAAATATTAACATTTTAATATGCTTTCTTTTAAGCTGCTTTCAAAAAACAAGAAAGCTTGCAGAAAGAAGATAATTATCATGAGTTCTTGTCCTTCTGAGCATTTAAAGTTTAAGGCTGAGGTGATGACAACAATATAAGAAAAAAGTGTTTATGTTTGTGCCCAGTGTTAATGTTTGTCCTACTGCTGCTTGGGCTTGTCTTTCTGGCAAATGGACAGAAAAATGAAGTGGAAGGAAGCTCAGTAGAGAATTGATCCCTTTTGCAAATTTTATTTTCAGATACCATGAATTCAACAACACTTGTGGTGACTCATGGAAGGGCAAATTACACTGGTGAGTGTGCAGACTTCTGGGATGAAGGGCCCAAGCAACACCCAGATTTCCTCCTTCTCTTGCAGTTATTCACTGCATGATGAGAATTGATTCAAACAAAGAAATTCAGTTGTCCTTGGCAATGGGACAGTCAAAGAGTTCTGCTGGTTGGCATTTCAGAGACTTCATCAGACATTTTAATCTGTTCATTTTTTCACTTCGTCTGGGAACAGCTACAATGAAAATACAAATACAGGAAAATTGAGAAGGAATTGCCATAAAACCCAGTTCAGTGGAACAATTTATTTTGTACAAGGCAATAAAGACAGGCAGAGTGTCATAGAGCCTTGATGGTGTTCATCTTATTCTGATTATTACAAAAAAGAGGGACAAATGAGTTAAGGATCAGAAAGATCAGAGCATGAGTGAGTTTTGATCTGTTGTTTGCTTACAGCAAGCAGTACAGTTTTTCATTGTTTCCTCTATCAGACATTAATGAAACACACAGTGACCCTAGGGCACTGCCAGCCCTCTCTCTATCAGCATTTCAGAAATTGATCTCAGATCTCCTCAGAGATGTTACAGAGCCATTTAACTTCCTCTCTTCCCTGGCACTGGGCACTGACACCGAGTTAAAGATTACACTAATGCTTTGCTTAGTGACTTGGGCATGGAGAAGAACAGAGCTTGAGACAAAAGCTTCAAGGCAGAATGCTTCAAAGCGTAATGACAAATGGTGGTGTGTGATATTGAATTTCAGAGGACTGAATGCTGCAGTGCTTTTTCAATGTTCCCATTAAACACTATTTTCCTTTCTTCAGTGCTGGAAAATGAGGCGAGGAGGCTTTTAGGGACAAGCTGTGGATGCTCCTGAGCTGCAGACAAGAAAGAGCAGTGTGACCAGGGCTGTGCAGAAGGGCAGGAAATCTCTGATTGAAATGGAAGCACTGGCAGTGCAGGGGATTGCCTGGCTCCAAACCCAGCCACTTAAAAGCATTGAGTGCTTTATCTCCTGGGCAGCGTCGGCAAGGTAATGCATCAGGATCTGGGAGCTCAAGCAAAATGTATTCCAGTGCTTCTGCATTCAGACACCACCTGGGAGCCTTTCTGGTCCCGTGGCTCTGGGATCCCAGCAGATGGCAGTGGTTTTTCCTGGTACTGTGCATCCCTCTTGACATAGGAAGGAAATTGTACTTCCCTCCAGCCTATCAGTCACTCAGCTTTTTAAGTTAAAAAAGGCTAAAAAAGACATGATAAAATCACACATCAATCAGCTCAAATAAAGAAGCTGCCAAAGCAGCACTTTTGAGAGGCACTGAAAGACTCAGGAAAGTATTGACACCTCCAAAACCCCCTGTTCTGTGCTACAGGGGATTAAATGAGAGAGATGAATATTTGTCTGCAATATGGAAAAAAATTTCCCAAAGACTTTGGTGGGAATTGAAAGGACCCAAAGGAACAGCTTTACATATAGGAATAAAGAGGGCATTTTGGAGACCACTGTGGATACCACAGAGTGATAACTTTTCCACATTTCTATGTAATTTGATGTATGATAGCTCTTTCTGGGAGTTTAGTTTATGTATGCATTGTGGGGAAACACTTTCCAGCTCTCATGACAGAATGAGAATTTTTCCTCAGCATAGTTGTTCAAAAAAGCAGGAGTTCCACTCCACAGATGATAAAGTATCCTTATATTTCTGTAAACATATAAAAAGTTACTTCTGATAGAAAACACTCTAATAGAGAGACTTTTATGTTTTATTTTCTTTTATATTGAACAGAGACAGAGCCTGTAGTGAGGACAGAGGAGAGGAGAGGAGAGGAGAGGAGAGGAGAGGAGAGGAGAGGAGAGGAGTGGAGAGAAAAATCTCTATATTGGACAGAAAAATGATGTCAGCAGAACTAAGGAAACTTATGGCAAGACAAGTGAAAGACAGAGATCAGCCTCAGATGATTGGAATTAATCGTGCAGAAAGAAGCCAGTATCTCTATTATTACTGAAATAATTCTATTTCCCTTAAGAGTACAGAAATCTACCACTGAGGCGAAAGAATTAACCACTCAGACAGGATCATCTCACTTTGCTCATATCCCTTATGCTGAATAGCCAGGGGCTGTGGTAGGAAGGAAAAACTCATCAGTGAAGCAGTGAAAGCAGTTTAAAGCTGCATATCAGAACTGAGAACATGAACCTGTGACTGTAAAGTCCTGAGGTGCTCCTGTCGTGTCATCTCAGCTTGTCCCTTCCCTGTCAGCCTTATGGCAAACCTCAGTGTGTTTAATCGCTGAATGTGAGCTAAAAAGGAGCTGCATAAATAGACTTTCAGGAGAACAGTGGGGATGTCAAGAGGCACTGGCAGGGGCAGGGATGAGCAATTTCTCTTTCCATCATGTAGCTGCATTCGCGTCCTTGAAACAACCTTTCTGGGCTCATTATTAAGCATTTATCTTTTGATGTAGCTCGTTGCTTCTGCAAACCTACATTTATGGACATTTTTTAGGCTGCAGCACCTGCTCACAGGAACCTTGGCTGGCTGTGTAATGCTTCAAATGCCAGAGATCCGAGGGAGAATGCTGGCTAAAGTGAGTCATCTGAAAGGTTTCAATTGTCACCTCGTGCCTCTGAATTACAGGTGAAAATGAAGGGGGCAGCAAATGGATTGCACACATGGCTTTTCCCATTTTGCCAGTCCCTGCCCATGGCAGGAGGGTTGGACCTGGGTCAGCTTTAAGGTCCCTCCCAACCCAAACCACTCTGTGATTCTGTGTTGCCAGGAGCAGAGGAGCAGAGCTCCTGCAGGGATCCACATGCCGGAAAATCCAGGTGGGATGTGAACCACACACTGTGTGCTCCGGCATGCTGAGAGCACGTCGGGATTGTCATGAAGATCTCCTGGCACCTCCCAGCACACACAGCTTGCCACGCTCATGTTCCCAGCAGGAGCAAAGCCAGTCCTGCTCTGGAAGGTGAGCTGGGGTTTTCTTGGCAGCTTTGCTGTGCTTGAGCAAAACCAGAGGCAGGCAGGGAGGCAAAGCTGGGCTAGCTGCACAGACAATGCTGGTTTTCTCCCAGCGAAGCCTTCAGCAAAGGAGGAATGAAATCATCCTTTTTCAGCAGGTTGCTGAAGACTGTGGGAGTGTCAGCAAACACTGGCAGGAGTGGAAAAAACTCAGGGAGGGGTCAAAGCAGGATATGACTGCTCTTTCCCTTGAGGGTGAAAAATACACTGCCATTTCACCAAAGAGGATCAGATGATTTAAGGGGTGAACATATACCCACAGGCAAATGACAGGGAAAAACTTAAATGAATGCATTAAAACAAAACGTGATTTCTTTGCTTTTATAACACTTTCCCCTTTTGAAGATTCCTTCGATATTTGAAGCATTTTTAAAGACTTGAAGCCTAAATAAAGACTCTGGATTTATGCTGAATAAAATGCTTTTCTTGAACTGAAACATACTTCTTCGGGGGTGGAAAAAAAGGTGGAAAATGTGTCATAACATTTTTTTTAATCCAGTAAAAAACCTATTGCAGAGTTGTTTCACATGATGCAGAGCAGAAGATGACAGAGCTCAGTGGGAATTACTGAAGTTTGGTGGAAATCAGTGCAAGGAAAGACCAGCACAAGCAGAAGCATTTTCTTATCTCCGCATTATACTCTGCTCTGTTAACCTCCCAGTGAACAAAGAGCTCTTGGTTTTGTAGGAACTATTCTAAGACCTTAACAGAAGAAGATGGGATATTCTATATGATATTATGTATTTATTTCATGCTCTGGAGTGTGAAAAAAATTGTCTTTAGCAAATGCTTGTGCTATTAAATTCGGACAGCTGAAGTTGTCAGAGGGTAAATATGGCTGGAATTTGGTTCACTTTTTGCTGTTCTGGCTGCAAGAGGGGCAAGTGAAACTGTCGAAAGTTTAAGAAAAAAGTAGCAAAGTACTTACTCTACTGTTAATGAATGAAAAATAACAAGTAAAGCTCCATTCCAAAGACCCATGCTGGGACAGTGGGACCTTTTCACAGAACAGACATGCACTAATTATAGTAACATTCTATCCATGGCCACAGGCTCAGAGTTTTAAAACTTTGCACCAGAGCAACCTTACAGGGGAGAGTAAAAGCAAGTCCAAATTCCTTCGTCCAGATACAAACGAAAGATTTTCATGGATGAAAGAAAATTCAGTTGATCAAGACTCGTTTCAGTGGGATCTGACCACGGCATAAAAGGAAACACTGCGTGACAAAAGGTCCTCTGAGACATTGCTGCAGACACCCAGAGAACATGAAACAAGGAAATGTCCCTGCCCTGAGGATTGCTGCAGCTTTCCCTCATCCCTGGGGTTCATTTGACTGTCTAATGGCATCACACAAATATTCATGAGGCTCTTTGCTCATCCTGCAGATGAGCTTTGTGACAGGCTTGGTGAATATTCAGACCTGCTATCTGGAGTCTAACTTCAGTGTTTTCAGACCTGGTAGCTAAGGGAAAAGGTTTATATTTGTAAGCAGAACCCAGATGAGCCAGAATTATCAGGAAAAAAAAACCAAACGACTAATTGTTCAACTTCAGTCTCCAAGTTACTTTTAAGGCATAAACCCACAAGTATTAAGTATAGTTTTAGTAATAAATTACACTTTTCATAAAACCTCTCACATTGTTTCCTTCTGAACCAAAATATCCTTCTTATTAGACCTATTTGGCAGAGGGCAAATACATCAACTCCCAGGATACCCACACATTCCCCAGTTTGTTTGAAATACACTATCTGGATGCACTTGCTGGTTGATCTGAGTTATCCAGTATAAATTACAATTTTGAGCACTTAAAGCCTTCGCACAGCCCCAGTTTACAACCACATCTCCTTCCTGTGACTCATTCTGCTCTGTGGAAACAAGAGTGCTTGGGGTAGATGTTCTCTCTGCTGGAGCAGTGAGTGCATTAGCAGGGTTGGGATCTCACTTTGCAAAGGTGACAAGGGCAGAAGCAGGGCACTGAAGATCACCCCAGTGCCTCTGTGATTACCCCAAAGCATCTCTGTGGCTCAGCTCTGCAGAGCAGTCAGCATGATCCTCTTAGGATGAGCAACGGGGGTGGAAACAGGCTTTGACCAGGCACAACTTAAAACCCAATAAAAACAAATTAGTCTAATAGAAAACAAAAATAATGGGGTAAATAAAACTGCCAAGGCCATTGCAAATGAAATTTGCCCATTGACACTAATGCTCTTCAGTGCTGACTGAAAGGCAAAATTAATAACAGTGGAAGGGACTTTTGTTGTTCTCCTGTTAATTTTATATCATATGAAATGAAAGGTAAGTCTGATATGTTTGAGGTGTGTAACTAGAAAATGTGGAGTATACACTAATTCTTTAATTGGTTCAGTTTAAGTTGTTCTGCCTTAAGTTTCTTTAAAATTTGAATTTCCTGAGATAAAGATAGGACTTTTTTGGGCTCAGCATTCTTCTCTAGGGTAGGGAATAAGGTGGTTGACTCTGGAAAACTTCAGTTTCTTGTTCTAGTAGGCTGCATGTTTCCTAAAGAGATTTATTGTTACTGTCTGATTTCTCCTCTTTTTACATATATGAATAAATCTTATCACTGAATTATTTATCTGAAAACAAGAAACTGAATTGCAAGTCCCAGCCTTTAACATTCCAGGATTTTCATATCTGGAAATCTAAACCACTTGAAAATACTTTTTATTGAATTATTCATCTGAAAACATGCCACAATAAAAATCTACCAAACAACAATGTCCCTTTGGTACCTAAAAAAAACAGCCACAAAGGGCACAGAAGGAGACATTTAAAATGCCATAGCCTCTCCCTCCCCCAGGAGAGCCAGGAAGTTTTCCCCTGGCTACAAGGTGAAGAAACTGGGCTGCTGCTCAAACTCAGATGCCTCTGGAGTAGATGGATTTATTCCCAGCAGGGCTGATGGGGAAACAGGCTCACTCATAGGATGAGATTCCTCTTTCCATCAGGTACAGAGTCCCAAAAAAGTGCCAAATGCAGACATCCACAGTGTATGAAAAGCAGCTCATGCAGGAAAACTTCATCCTGGGACAGAATCCATGCAGATCCACATTTAAATACCACTTGGGAAAAGACCCCCAGTAACTTGAAAAACAGATTTTTTTTAAGGGTTGTACTAATGTCTGACTTTCTATCCAAAATGCACCTTTACAGGTCTATTGCCAGGCAAAGTCAAAACTGGAGTCACCTCAGGTCAGGTTTTTAGCAAACCGCATTAATTGCTCTTTTCTAAGGGAATTTTATTATTAATAAAGGTAATTTTAAGTCCTTTCATCTGTGATGTAAGTCCATGCAATGATTTTGATGTGTTCCTGTGATCAGTTTCTTAATGGACATTTAAGACCATGTGACACTTTGAAAATGAAAATAATTAAATCTGTATATTACAGTAAATTGGGAATATTGCAAACAATATTCAGGATGGAGAAATGATTCATTGAAACCTTAGGAGGATGAATGTATGGGCAGGAAATAACAAAATGAGATTCCTCACGGAAAAGAAAAGAAATTAAAACATCTGGGAAAAAGGAAATAATCAGAGTCACAGATTTTAGTGGGAGGAAGGAACCTTGCTAATGAAATACTCAGATATAGAAATGCTTTCTGTGGGGAAGGGAAGTAACTCCTTCCCTTTCCAATCTCTGTCAAAACATCTGCAACACACAATTAAAAATGTAAAAAGAAAAATTACATGGATAAGCTTAAGAGTCCAGAATGACCACAGTATTTCCACTGTTCACTTAGATATTAAATTATATTTTACAGTATCAAATGGCTCTGCAGTGATGGAAGCAAGAGACTTTTCTTCCCACCACCACTATCCAAGACATCAATGACTTCACAAGGCCTCAGTTAAATATTCCTGAAACTAAAAAGTGGAAAAAAAATTAATGAGGGATTGCAGAAACAAAAATCCAACTCCCTGAAAATCCTTTTGATTGAGGAGATCTCCTCCTTGAGGCTTCTCATTAGGTGGCAAAAAAAAACCCTGTCCTGTTCCAAGCCATAGCTGTGTGTGTTTCAGCCACTGGGGCAATGAAAGATCAATGTTCATCCTATGGGAAATTCCTAAAGTGAAGCATTGGATCTGAATAATTTAATTTGGGTTACCAAGATGTGTTTTTCCATGGGTGTTGAGGCTGGTGCTCAGGCTGTGGCAGTGCCCCATTGCTCTCTCCCCTTTCCCCATGGCAGTCTCTCCCCAGGGCACTGCAGGATAACTGCAAACTGAGAGCACACAGATCTCACCCACCCTGGCTCAGGGCACAGATACACTCCTTCCTCTGCAAGGGCAGAAGTGCCAGAACTTCCTGTCAGTTCTGGGTTTCTCCTGCCCTCTGTTCTCCAGCTGATTTCCCTGTGCTTCCCTTGCAAAACCCAAGCTTTTCCTGGTAACTTGCCTAGGGATGCTCTAGCAGAGCCTGTGTGGGGCATTACCTGTTACTCCACATTTCGGGGGGCAGAACTCTCTCCAGCACAGGCAGCACGGGTTCTTCTGCCCATTCAGGATCTAACCTTCTCCAGCTCCAGCTCAGGCTGTTGCAGCAGTTGGTGAGAGTTGGGATTTCTCATGCCCTTGAATATCTGAGTTGCGTGACCAACGCAGTGAAAAGTTATAATCTAATGCAGCCATGAGTATTCTGTTCAGAGCATCCTCCATATGTTAATTATTAATAATACAGTTATGAGAAAAGTTCCTGTTCTAGCTTTCTCTTAAATAGGATTTACACAGCCATCTGGTGTTCTGTTAAATTCTTCTCATTTTTTTTCCCCAACCCAATTTGCGTGTCTTACTGTTAATTAAATTAAAACTCGTGAAAGAGAAAGGTGCTCTGCCTTTGTGGTGGTTATGAACAGAGCTGCTGAGAAAACAGAGATGGGCACTCAACATTTGCAATTAAAAGAATAGAGCAACGATAATTCTGCCACGGGGAAAGAAGGAAAATGGATGTCACCTCCTACAGAGAAACAACAGCTTTACACCTACAGAGAAGCAACAGCTTAACACCTAAAGGTAAATGTTGACACATAAGTCCCCTGCCAACATTAAAGAGAGACAAGAAAGGATCATATTGATATGGACTAAAATGAGAACATAAAATATGAAAGCCTCTGGGCAGCTGATACACTGCAGCAAAGTGGTTTTGCTGTGAGACATCAAAACCTTGATTTTCTCATAATTGGCTGTCCAAGGGTAGTCCCAGCCTCTGTACCTCTGCCTCTCAACAGCAGAAATCATATTCTGGTTTAATTAGAAATGAGTTCACAGACAGAAAAATTGTGTGCTGCCCTTACATTTCATGTACCTGGTTGGAAACAAGTTTGTTTGAATGTTTCAAGAAAATAAAAAAAACCCAACATTACTATAAACTTTTCAGTCAAGACCACAGACTAAGCTTTCCGATGTTGTAAACCTGCATGAAGAGCAGCTGAGGTTATAATCCACCAAAACCACCCAACCTAAGTCATTCCTGTTCCACCTTAATTCTGTTTTTTATTTTGCCATTTCTGTGAGCAGCTGCTGGGCTCCACCACAGTTTGCTGTAACTCTCTGTGAGGATCCCCAGCCTCTCCTCCAGGATCCAAGTTCACACCTGGACAGCCTCACTGCAGCACCATCAGTGCTTGGCTGCTCTCCCTGCACCCAACCTTTTTTCCTTGCTGTGCTCCTGCTCCTGCTCGGCTGGGAGAGAAAGAAATCCCTTCTTGGCTGAAGTGTGCAAGTGCAAAGCATCACTAAATAATACCAGAAGAGACAATGGTAAATTTGCAACAATTGCATGACATGGACTAAAAGTTCAGTTATTGGAAAGAGTCCAGGACTCAGTAATAGCTTAAATGTTTGAAAACTGTTTTGCTCTTGAAAAACTGTTCCCATTTTAATAATTTTCAAGGAACTGTGAATCATTAAGGCAGCAGATCTAAACAGAAAAATGCCCCTGGAAAACTTGAGCAAAGGACATTTGAGTGATTTTTTTCCCAAGAATCCTGAGGTACTGAGTGATTATTTAGTTCTTTCAAAAAGTGTCAAGAACAGCAATACAGAAATTTTATTAAGCACCTTGAAAAACTACTGAAATTTCTCCTTTCACTGCAAAACATTTAAAAGCAGTGTTTCCTAATTCTTCAAATATCTTTTATAGAAAGTCCTTTAATTAGAATCTTAAGCTTTTCACCAGCATCTCTCATATGCTAGTAGCATGCTTTGCAGAAGAAAAAGAAAGGAAAAAAGAGACAGACAAGTGAAGCTTGTCACTTTTAAGGCTTTCTTGAACGAATTTACAAGATTCATCTCAAACTTTGTAAATTAGGAAAAAAATGTAATGATCAATAAAACTGTGAACTGCCACTTAAACAGAGAATTGCTTTTCTGAACTTGAAAATGAACGAGGTAACAGAGGACTTTAATGGCAAGCACAAAAGGAAAATGGCAGAGAAAGATCATTTAGGGATGAACAGAAACCTGCTGTAGGCACCAGCTGCAGATTTACTGAGCAGAGGAGGTAAGAAGGCTTCAACCCTGATGTGAACACAAGATTTTCCTCAGACACTGCGACTACACTAACTGCACTGTGTGAGGATAATGAAGTAACAAAGAAATTGAAAAGAACAAGGAAGATTTTAAAAGACTGTGCAAAGGGCTGGTGAAACTATGCAGATGCAATTTCTCTTCTGTCTGAGGATGGGAGTCCTTGACATTTTTCCCAGACTCTGGAAATAAAAGTGTGATGAAATACAGAATGCATCAGCAGCTGTAAAAGTAAAATAATGGATATTAAATAATAATTTTCAATGTGTTTCATTGCTCTCTGCAATTTTTCATCAAAGAAAGCCTATTGCAGGCATTGAGTGTTAATATGGAAATGTGAATAAAGAAGCTAATGGTAGAAATAGATTTTTTAAACATCAAATATTTCTTAAAATTTCTCATGCAAGTGCAAATATTTAGTCTGGATATGAACTTAATGAAAAAATAACTCATAACCACTAATACTTTTTTTTTTTCTTTTTGGCAGACAATTCTGGTGTCCCTAAAGTTTTCTAGTCTAAAACTCCTGTGCAAGCAGTGTCATCCCAGAGCATGGACATGGTCTACTCATGATGAGCCATTAGCTTTGGAAAAGTGACTTGAAATTTACAGAATCTGTCCAAAAATCGATTTGTCAAATATATGTAATACTTCACCCTCCCTCTCACCCCTGTCTATTATCGGATTTCCTTAAAATGCAAATGGTTTTGAAGCACATTTTTACACATAAACCTAAATATCTCCCGACTGAATCAAAAGCTTACACCTGAAATGCACTGCCTCTTAAGGAAATCATTACTGTGTTACCATAACACAATGTCTTTGTTCAGCAAGTGTGACCAATATCAGTCTGTTTTCATGTCACTGCCAAAGCCCAAAGCCGTTTATCTGAATGTCTCTGTCTCCCACAGACTGAACTATCCTGTTTTCGAGTTAGCAGTTAAATACTCATCTCACACATACTCTTCTTACACACGGGCTGCTGAAAGGAATGTGCTGAAAAGTGCTGACCTGAGAGTCATCTCGGATTGCTGAATGCTCATGTTCATTTCCTGTAATTAGTTTAACAGTTGTTGTCAGTGTGTGACAAGTTGCTGTGATCCAAAAAGGATGCTCATCTTTCCTGGGCGTAGGAAGATGTTTATACATAAAAAGATCAACTGTACATGACCTCCCAAGGGTGCTTTAGGTCAGTGTTCATGCACTGTGAAAAGCTGCAGGGTAAGAAATGGAGGAATGTCCCTCTGAAAGCAGCTGAGCCAGGGTGGAAGCGCTCAGAGCAGCCCAGCAGCTCCAGCTCAGGGTCTGGGTACCAAAAGGATGGCACAAATGTGAAATGGATAAGTGAGCAAAGTAGCTCAAAAGAATTCACACACTTAGAAGGCTCCAGGTTCTGACCAAGGTCCCTTCCAGCTCAGAATGTGCTGTGACTCTGTGACTGATGATTCTCAGGCCACAATTCACTGGGCACTGTTCCTTGATGAGGAACTATCTGTGTATTTTAGATTAGTTCATTTTCTGAGAGAGCACCAGAGCAAGTGTGGCCTCGTGTTACCAAAGCAACAGCTTCAGTGGCCAAACTTGACCCAGCTTGTTGAACATCTGACTAAGAGTGACCTGAGATGTTCAGCTCAGTTTTGGTGACGGAACAAAGTGGAGATACAACATCCTAGAAGAAAATATTTGGCTCCAAACTACGTGCTCCTGCATGAAAGCATTTCATTTCAAATGTGTTTTAAGATTCTCTTTAATTAATGGCTTTCATAACAGGAAAAGACCTTCTCCAGCCAGTATGGCAGCACAGTCAAGAGGCAAAATGAAGCAGGTGGTGGGTTTGGGAGTGGAAATAGACAGCAGATGTTATCTTGAAAATTTGGAGTGCTCTTTGAGTCCCGTAGCAGGAGCCCAGTTTCCATCAATTCATATTGTAGGAGTAATTGATTGGGACCACCCAGGCTGAGAATTTGCCAGAATAACATTTTCCATTCACACAACACACTTCTGTAAGGCTGAACAGTTGTTTTAAATACTTCTAGAAGAATTTTTTTTCACTTTGCAAATAACCTTCTCCATATTAAAGGATGTGAGAAAATGCAAATCAAACCACAAGATGCTAAAATTCTTAGAATAGTCCTGGAGCCACTGGAATCTGTCTTTTGTTTAATTTTCAGGTGACATCAGGGAAGCATAATTTAGATGTGACAACATATTCCCCAGGGACCCAAAGGAAGAGCTTACCTTTTTGACCTCATATTTAATAGCAAGTTTAATCCTGCTCAGACTTGGCCGGTGGTGCTCTGGGCACAAATGGATGTTCACATCTCCATTCAGAATTGCCTCCACTTCCTCAGTGTCTCTGCACAGGTCCAGCACCCCCACCACAAAGTCCTTGCATTGCATAGATAACTTCCGATAGTCGTTCTGAGGGAAAACAGAAACAAAAGGTATTTAACTGTGCACTGGAAAGCTGTGCTGCAAACAGGCAAATGGATAAAGGAAGAGACAGCAATTGTGAGCAAGGTTACTTCTACAAAACTGCTGCCTGGAAGAGTAAGAAAGCATTTGATTTCACACAGCATGTTGATGGCTCTTCACAAAAGTACAGGAACTCCTCCAGACTTAATTAGCAATGTCTCTATCAGCAGCAGAGTTTGCATTACAATGGAACAAGTTTTGTGGAACAAGTAAATAATTTCTAGGGAAATTTTGATTTTAAGCAATCAACTGTTCTCTCTTTGTGTAATATCTCTAGGAACATAAAAATACAGCTAAAAAAGGGTCCTGGGAACTCTTAAAATATAAAGCAAACTTTTCAGTTTAGGTTCTTTCCTAGTAATTCTTTCTTTAGTAACTTTAAAGAAGTTTCTGACTGGTACAACAAGCTGGAGCATCACACACCGATGTGTTCAGATGAATTATCCAGTTGTAATACCAAGTTCAGCCTCAAATTTATTACCTTAGAATTCGGTTAAACATTCTCAAAAGAGCATCCAGATGATCATTGTCATAACATCTGTCCAGGAAATGGGATTTCAGAAACACAAAGTGACTTCCTGTGAAATAGTGTCACTTTGCAAAGCCAAATTACACTTGTGGGAAAAGAGATAGCCTATAGCTGACTTGACAGAAGGCTATAAGAGCAATTCCTCTGCCTTAAATTAAATTGTGATTGATTTTCACATGCTGACCCTTAAAAAATGAGGAAAGTGCCACCATCTGGGTAAATGTTGTAAATTAGAACACAATTAAAGCTACCATTAATATCATAACAAAATGGTGATATTAAAGGCTCGATGCAACAAATAGGAATAATAAGCATAAGACAAGCTCTTACTGACTTGAGAGATCTTTTCAAATTAGGTTTGATGAATTAATTAAATTCAGTACCTTATCTAATTAAGCCAGCAGCCAAAAGAAGAAGATAGGTAAACCTGGCTTTGATGAAATGATAAGGGTAACCTGGCTCTGTGCCTCAATATTTTCTAAATTATCAATTCTATCATTTACACATAGCAACATATTAACCTTCCTTGTTAGACAAAGATCTCAAAGCACTGTGCAAACATTCGTTAATTAGGCAGAACAGCACTGCCTAAAATATGACATTATTTGAGGTGGCTTAACTTCTTTGGTCACATTTTCCCCTTCAAAACGGAGATGACAATGAATTTTTAAATCAGTTGGTTTAATGGCTTTGCACAGGTCTGAGGTTCTTTATCTGGGTGAATGTCCCATTGCAGAAGCTGGGGAACCACAACTTCCATAAATGAGCCAAGCTAGAGAGCTAAGATTTAAGGTGTCCTTCTGGCTCAGGCAGAAAGTGATGGTCCTTTTCCATCTGAATCTAGTGCCTGAACCTTTTGTGGAGATGGATAGGATTAGTGGAGTAAATGTTTTCAAATACAGGGTGAAGTAAGGTCTGAAATGTAAATGAAAGACAGATTGTACTTTATGGCTTCAAAGTGCTCCTCTCAAATCAATTCCGTGCTTTAATCTTCCCCACACCAAGATGAATTTCAATAAATACGAAGCTTGACTCTTCACTGAGAGAATAGATGGCCAAACAAAAATATCAGCCTCAAAATAGCTACAGAAATAGTGAAGGGCAGCAAATATAGATAGATTTGAAAATAGATGTAGGCTAGGAATGAAATGCCTTCCTGCCACAGGTAATGGAGATGTTTAATTAGCCCAGCAGCTTAAAAAAAAAAAAGAGTGAGAACTCTGCTGAGCTTTAATACCTTTTTCTATAGAATGTTTGCAAAGTTCACAAGCTTACCTCTTAATCAGCACATTTTAGGAAATTCTTATGACCACTTTCACACTATCTGAGCAACTACTTTTTATTAGATTATTTTCCCTCTTCTGCTTTCTTTAAGGAAAAATGTTTAGTAGCAACTAGGAACGTGCTTTTAAAGCATCTGCAAATGGCAGATTCCCAGCTGGCAAACTTTATCAAGACCCAACTTTATTCACATCTCCAAGCCTAATGTTTTTACTGCAGAGACTATGGATGATTTCCCCATTCAAACCTTTTTAATCTGATTTTTAAGTAGACACAGGCAGCCATACACCCTACCCAAGATCCAGACTGAGTAAAGAATAAAATAAATAAAATAAAATAAAATAAAATAAAATAATAAAATAATATAAAATTAAATAAAACAAAATAAAATAGACTTCCCTCCAGCAATTCTGCAGCCAGGCAGGAGAGCAGATTATGTCTCTCAGGAGACTGCTCATCTATTAAAACAGGTCTCAAAGATCACTGAACCTGCTGTGTCTTCTGATGATCCCTTTTCCAAAACCATTTGTCATCTTTGTTCTGGCCTCCTTAATGCTCACAGTCATCACAGAAAATCCTGATCACCCTGATGGTGAGAACACTCTCAATGACTCTCCCTCATGTCAGTGTATTTCTCTCCTCAAGCACACATTATTCTTGACTTAAAAACTGAGATTAGCAGAGGACTGACAGCCAAGCCTCTCCTGATCCTGGCTTGCAAAGCACAGTTCTGGTGACGCCAGCAGAAATTGCCTACCTGCATCTAAAATCCTGAACTGCGAGTTCTGACGCATGGGGAAAAATCCCAAGGAAGCCAAGGAGATTTATTACTAGCAGAATCCAAGCTGTATCAGTGTTTGTGCCAGTGTTGAGTATTTCACACATTTGCCTGTATTTCACACATTTGGAAGCATCCAAGATCCTGCATTCCCTGCAGGAAGGAGTGCTGGAGAGAAGGCTGGACCCCAGGGCAAAGATTAGCAAGGGGTGGGAGGAGGAGGTGAAAGAGAATCAGGATGCATTTCCAGATACTTCCAGACACTGGTGACCAGTGACAGGACCTGAGGGAATGGCCTCAAGTTGCATCAGGAGAGGTTCAGGCTGAATGTTAGAAAAAGGTTCTTCACCCAGAGGGTGGCTGGGCACTGAGCAGCTCCTCAGGGCAGTGGTGACAGCACTGAGCCTGACAGAGCTCGAGAAGTGTTTGGACAATGCTCTCAGACACATGGTGGGATTGTTAGGGCTGTTCTGTGCAGGGCCAGGAGCTGGACTTTGATGATCCTTGGGGATCACTTTGAGCTCAGAGTATTGAGTGATTCTGTGATTCTCTGAGATTCTTGTTACACCAAGCATTTTGAAGATCACAGCTTGAGGACTCCCATGATGCTGCCAGAAGACAGAGGTGCTGCTGTGTCATGGGATGTAAAGAGACAATCCCCAAATCTCCACTGGCCTGCCAGCCAGGTTTGACCCTTAAACCAGGCACTTCATGGGCCTCCTGTCTAAATAAGTTTTGTGGAGAAGTTATTTGTGGAGAAGTTATTTTATATATGTGAATAAGTTTTCCTGGCTGCAAGGCTGGACCGGCAGTGGGTGGCAGGTGAGGTCACACTTACACTACAATGAAAAACTCAGGGCTGGAGACACAAAATCCAGCTCAGTCCTCCCAGCAGTGCAGCAAAAGCAGACACAGGCAATGACAACAACCCAAACCTTTCTGAGCACCCCAATTAAGTACTGCATTTTAGAAGCCTGGGGATCATGAGGCTCATAATCCAGATGGATTTTTACAGTAATGAAAACTGCAAATCACACATGAGAGATGCTGGGGCTTCATCCTGACAGGCTGAGCACTGTCAGGCCTCAGGGAGGAAGATGAGGGATACAACTGAGTAGGCAAGAGAGCCAGTCTGTTTCAAATAACATATGAAACAGAATTTTATTTCCAATAGAAGCAGCGAGCAGAGGAGGATCATGATAATGCCTCAGAATGTTACAATATCATTTTTTAAAAGCTAGAATGTAATAAAAGGATTCCAAATTAGTCATTTCCTGCTTCTTCTAACAGTGTTGTGCATGTGGAGTTAAAAATGTCTAATTCTGCTGTTTTGAAAAGGCTGATGGTACTTGTCATTCACTGCAATTTCTCCGAGTACCCTATTATTATCTGTTGATTATGTTCTAAATGAACTCTGTCATGTCTCCACATCTGTTCAAAACCAACCAGATTTTTTCAGAAAAGATTGTTTCAGGTCGGAGGGATGGAGTTTGAGTAAAAAGTTAAGTGAAATGAGGAAAACTAAGACCAGGAACCTATCTGGCATTTCTGGGTAGCATTAAATTTGCTGTGCAAATGAAAGCTGTAGGCACATTGCACAGAGCTTCTTTTTATGTTTCTTTGAGCTCTTGGCTCTTTGTATTTAATCTACATCACACATCCACATATATCAAGAAGAGAAATATTGCATTGCTTAGATTAGCATTTTGAGAAGAGGCAGCAGAAAAAAAAATGGAGAGGTAATTCTGTAAACATGAACAGAAAACTCCCCCAAGCAAAAATTATTGTAGAAAGAAAACAAAGCTGAGAGAAAGGAGGGGGACAAAAGGCAGACATATTTCATGCTAGATTTGAAATGAAATTGTTAAATAAATCATCATGTCAAATATTCAAATTGCTTATAAATATTTACAAATTAGACATCACATGAAACATGCACAAGTCTGTATGGAAAAGCTGTGGGATAAGTTTCCTTCTGGGTATTTACAGTGTCTTTGCCTGGCCATATGTTTGGAAATGAAAAGAAGCACAAGGCCTGTGGGAGGAAAGGTGATGAGAGATGCTAAAGAAAGGCTCTGCACTGATCCTGACCATGTCACCTCTGAAATGCACTGAGCACCTCTCCCAAAGAGCTTTGCCAACTGCTGCCACTTTTGAATACAGCTGAGTGCCTTCCTATTGTTTGCAGACTAAATGCCTACATGCACAGTCTGTGCCAAGGCTGTACAGTTAATTTTCCAGAAAGCACACCCAGTTGTTTATGTCCTCTTGCTTCTTTCATGGCAGCACATCAGTGAATTATTGGAGCTCTGGGGATACTGTGCCATACCCAGTGGGCATGTCTCACAATTTAAAGCCAAGTGCTCGTTTAAAACACTTCTCTCCTCAGGTGTAGGTTGCTAAATGTTTCTGGAGGTAGGAACAGATGTCCCAGTTCATTTTTAAAATGATCCAGACCTCAACTTCTTCATCTCCAGTGAGAATAATATAATGAGCAATCTGTTCATACACAAGAGTTTGACATTTGAAAAGTGTGATTCTGTTGCTTTCCAAGCAATTTGGACCCTTGTAAATGGAGCCAAGATAAACGTGGCTGTGGTTTGTCCTCTGAGCAGTGCCAGGCTGCAGGATGGCAGAGCAGAGGGGCTTCCAGGACCAGGGGAATTTTAAATCCTGTCAGGAGACACTAAGGGATGTGGCCAATTTAGGAGCCCAGGGACAAACCACAGTGCTATCTGTGTTGACAAAGAAGCCCAGAAAACAACAGGATGATTTGACTGAGGACCAAAAATAATTTTCTGACTTCCAACAAGCCATGGAAATAACATCCCTTGGATCATTACAAGGATTTCAATGGCAGTTGCACTGACTGATCTACTGTAGGACTGGTTTTGGGGTTTTTTTTTTGTGTGCCTTTATTCTCCTCAGCTGTTTAGCTGCAATTCATCTCTTCATATGCACTGCAGCAGCTCATCTGCTAGAGAGCATATCCCTCCACCAGGGGGATAGAGCAGTAAGGCATCAATCAAACCACTGACTTTGGATTTCACCTTATACCTATTGACTGCTAGATAAATCAAATCCTTAAAGAAGCTAGACAAGATGGTGGTAAGGGTTTAAGTTGCGGAGCTGAAAATCCTTCAAAATTTGTTACCATATTTTTACAGCATCATTTGCAGGTCCAGGTTTATGTGTAATCTTCTGCAATAACATTTCAAGAGTGGGAGCTGTCAAAGCAGCAGAAAGGACAGGTTTGTACCTCCTTGTTTTGTTCTTACTCTTTTACACTTTACTTATTTTCTGCTCTAGCTCTTATGAATCTATCAACTCTACCAATAATTTCTTATGGGAAATTTTTCATATTTTTGATAAATGCAGATTCTGTAGGAGCAAAATTAATGGATAAATATTTGAAATTCTTTTTGTATCAATAAAAACATTGCAAAAAGGAAAAATACTTTGCTTTAACTTCCCCTTGAAACAATTCATTTAAAAGATGTTTGTTTATTTGTTTGTTTGTTTTAATGTAAAATTAATGGATGGATTATTTGGGGAAACAAAGGCAAAAATTGAACAAAATCCTTGAAGAAAGGACTGAGACTGAGCACAATTCCTGACTCTTTAACCACAGTTTTAGATTCCCTAGCATAAAAAATTTCAGAATCAGTCCATCTACCCTCAAACTTTTTTATTACTTCTATTGATTTTCTTTACTATTTCAAACTTAAAATAAGTTTCCTGTACCTGTGAACTCCCTCTACAATGAAATTCATAGATGACTTGTCTTATCCAAAGCTCTCACCCCGAACAGAACACAATCTTTCTCTTCATACCAAAGAAGCTGCCAGTAAAACACCTCCATCTCCTCTAGTCCTTTCTCACAAAGTCACCTTCAGCCTGACAGGTGCTGTTACTGAGCTCCTCTGTAGCTGGAGTGTGTGCAGGAACATCAGTGCTGTTCAGCAGAGAACTGACACCCCATTCCAAGTCTCTGAAGATATTTAATTAACCTAGAACAGAAATTATGTTGGTTGACAATTTTTTTTTAAAATGAGAGTATTTAAAGTCTCAAGGTTGACGAAGCAGCTTTTTGACATAGGGTGGCATTTGATGCTTGATGTACTTGTCTTTCATATCCCCTCAGCTCGTTTTCAAACACACATCACAAACAAGCCCCATGCTTTTGATTCCTCACCTAAGTGAAAGGTATTTTTTATCTCGCAGATTTTCCCAAGCTCATTTGAATGTTTATGCTAAACACCTGTTTTCAGAAGATAAACTACCAAGTCCTTGGATGTCACACAAACAGGACAGGCTCGACAGAGGTATTAATGAAATGTGCATGCCAAATCTAAAGAATACACAAATTCAGCCAAGGAGAGGGTCTGTCTCCTTTGTCCTGTCAACAGCTTCTCCTTAAATACAAACTATGCATTTCAGAATAATACTCTGATAATTTTCTTGAAGAAGAGTTTAGGATCTGTTCACATCAGCAGTAAAATCAAGCTCATGATGATGCAGTGCAATGCTCTAAATCCCTCTCCATGATATTCAAATATTTGTTTGCTCCTTGTGTGGGGACATGACACTGAGAAACAGTTTTCCTTATTTTTAAAAACAAAAATGCCCCTTACATTAGATGAACTTCTATTTCAGCCTTACTTTTACACCATGCAGGAAGAATCCCTCTTTTACCCCATGTGCATTTCACAATGGCAGGAGCTGGGGCAACATTTTCCTGGCACCTCTTTGCAACAGAGTGATGGGCAGCAAATCACACACTCATGAGATCATTAAGGTTGGAAAAGACCTCCACAGTCATTGAGTCAAACCTTTGGCCTAATATCACCACGCCCATAAACTAAACCATGTCACAAAATAGCACATCTACTCACTTTCTGAGCACTTCCAGGGATGGAGATTGCACCACTGCCCTGGGCAGATTCTTCCAATGCTTAGCCACTATTTCAGTGAAGAAATTATTCCTAATATGCTACCTGACCCTCCCCTGATCCAGCCTGGGGTTGTTTCCCTGTTGCTTCTTGCCTGGCAGAAGAGGCTGACCTCTACTTCACCACAACCTCCTTTCAGGTCTTTCTGCAGCTCTGGTGTGAGAGATTTATCAAAGCAAAAATTACATTTGGGCCAAGCTTCTCATTCTTCATGCCATCCATTCTTTTTCTCTCAGACTTTTTCCCATATTTATTACATCCCTGATCTCTCTGTTGCAAGCTTCACTGGGAAAGATTTCTATTTCCTATACAATTTAAGATGAAATAGTTTCCTTGCACTAAAGGAATTAGCTGCTCTCCTTCAATTGTGTGGCTCTGTTCAGCTCAGCTCCTTGAAATCTCTGTGTTTCCTGAAGATCAGATAGGAAAAAACCATGAGAAAATAATGGATTTAAATTCAAAGTAATTGTTTGCTCAACACAGCTTCATTTATCCCTTAGGCTGAGGTAAATTTGGCACCTTCAACTTGCTTAAGGAACACACTTATATGTTCAAAGGTGCTATGAGTCCCTTCTCTCAGGGCAATTTGGGCTACAAGCAGCACATGCATATCAGGAAAAAGACTCCTCCTAAATCCATTCTGCAAGTGAGTTTTGGCTCAACTGTGAGCTATGATGCAAATGAAACCAATAATTAAAATAACCATATGTCTTCCAGGCCTCAAGCAGCCAACTAGCACAGTTCTCAATGTCCAGCAAGAAGAGCTCCTTATGAAAGTGGTCACAAGCCTCAGAGTGGATGAAATTCTGGTTCCAGAGCACATAAACAGCAACCAAGCACTTTGGAGAAATGTGATCCCAGCTGCACAGTCCTGGCACAGAGCACTCTTGACCATATGAAATCATCCTCTCTCTAAGAACAGCAGACTTAGAAGTTGTGCAGCACAACCTTCTTGAGAAGAAATATGAATATGAAAAGTGCATGTTTATATCTCTTTGTTCTGAAATGAGATCAGATCCTGGGGTTTGGACAGTGAGAATGAAATGACACTCAGTGGGCAATGAGCTATTTCCATGCTGCACTGGTGGCAATTTCCCTGAAAAAAAATATATTTCAGAAAATTGCAATTTTTGATCACATAAATGCCAAACCCCCATAGATGCTATAGTACCTAGCACCATTTTGTAGCAATATAAAATTGTTTGTATACCATTCCTGTTTATTCACAATTCACTGGATAGTCTGCCTGGACTCACTGAGGATAAGTTCATCATAATTATCAACAACAACAACAATTAACAACATAATGAGGGATAAACTAAATCAGTTCACATCTGCATGCTATTTAATATCAGCCCTGAGATCCTCAGAATGTGTTACTTCGTTTACATTCATTAATATGATATTGATTCCCTACAGTGCCTTAGATAAACGTACCTGACTCTGTTCTCCCATCTGCTGATCTAACATCATTATTCTATTTGGAGCAATTGTCCTAATTATGCTCATTTGTATTTCCAGTAGATATCCTTCCCAACATGAATAATGAGCAGCACTCTATGGAAACCAGTCATCTTGCTCATAATAAACCTCCCAGCTCCTAACTATTCCCAAACCCCCAGTGCTGATATCAGCTGAATGATTGGCCATTTGGTGTTACTAATTAAACGCAAAGCTTTCTAATGTTGTACTGGACTGATAATACAGTAGTGATGGCAGCCTTTCCTGTCTGTTTTCCTCAACATGAATTTGGCTTTCTGAAAAATATCTTCATCTTTGGTGCTCTAAGGTGGACCCTTCTTGGTGCCACTTATTGCCAAGGGGAGGAGGAACTGGAATTGTGTTTCTATGTCATTTTATATCAGTAAGTGCACTGAGAAAATCCTCTTAGATGAATGATGAGAGTGTGAGGGCAAGCTCAAAGTCAGAGATCTGTACTCACTGCAGAGGATCCAGAGACTGGAGTGGAAAGGGCCAATGTATCTTTCCTTTCAAACATCCATCTCTGGGCAGCAGGAGCCCTCCTGGCTGTGCTGCCATCGAGTGCATGCACCAATTTGAGTATCAGCACTCATTTTATCTTCCACGCTCAGTGGGCAAGAAAGGAAAACACTCTGTCACTGTTAACTAAACACAGGCAACTGGCCAAATCATTCTCCCTGTTCACCAGAGCTATCAGAGCAGCTGGCAGCAGATCTGGCAGGGAAATTTGGGATGCTCCACTCAGGAGTGGCAGTGGGGCTCTGGCTGAGCACCACAGAAAGACCCCACAGAAAGGCAGCCAAGGGAACTGTGGGAGGTGGCACAGAGGAGTTGGTCTCACCTTTATTGCTTAGAGACTGGAGAAACAAAGGTACATTCTGTGGGAGAATGCAGATCTTTGGAAGAGTTTGTGGTGGAGATAAATCCCACCTACAGATCCACCTGCTGATTGGTTAGCATGCTGGGATGGATCACTTGACCCCAGATGGGATATGTAATTCCTCAATTGTGTGAAGAGAGGAATCCATGAGCAGGGGTCAGCCTTGGATCAGACCCACTGGTTACCCCACTGCTTCACTGCACAACTATTGGACTTTAAATCCACTCTCTCAAAGGGTGAGGGTGAAATCATGGCTTCAGCAAATCTGATGATGACACCATGGTCAAATGAGTCATGATTTTTCCAACTACTGGAGGTTTTCTCCTTATTAAAGCTGTTATAAGGATGAAAATGTGACAATAATGAGGTCATGGTAATCTGAATTTTTATATTTAAGTTTTGAAAGTACTTTTAAACTATTTGTTGCTCCTCTGCTGGGTTTGTGACAGTCATTGTATCTGTCAGATTCAACCTTCTAAACATCTGTATTGGAAAGGTGTTCCAGAGTAGTGTTTGTACACAAGAGATACAATACAGGCAGGTCATCTTCATTCATAAACTCAAAATAATCTCTAAAAGCAAAAAATTCTCCTAATTCCTTGTCTCTGAGAAGCAGAAACAGGCTGAGAACAGGTATGAACATCACTTCTACATGAGCTCCCATTAGCCAGTTAAATGCCACTTAAATCTTCCCTGCAGTTACCTACTGTCCTTTACACAACCAAATGTGGTGTACATGACTCCACATGGACACATGGACATTTTATTAATTTGACCTTATTTCACTTGCTTTATATCATGGTAACACTAACTTAGAACAACTGTATTTAACCTTGCTTTCACACAAATCCCTCCTAAACACAACAAATTATATCAAAATTTCAGCTGTTTCTTATCCTTCTATTTAGTCAAAACACTTTGCATTCCTGATGAGCATGTTACAAGCTTTATTGCACTTCACCCTGACTAAAAAATATTCAGAAACTGACTGTGTCAAGGGTAAATGACTCTTGCCTTGCATTCACTAACAGAAGTTAAGATTTAAAAAGGATGAAAAGGAGATCCCTCAGCCCTAGATTCCTTCTAACCTTCTAATTCAATATGTTCCATGATACTGTATATGAGATATCACATACACAAATATATTTCCTGAAAATCACAGCTCAGTAAAATTAGTTGCCACAAGGCCTTGGCATTTCAGAATGATTTATAAAAGCCATCTCACATAACAAAAATTAATTTCCAAATTCCTCATCACACCCAGAATTTAAGAACCGTGTGGAAAATCTGAACTAAATGTAATCATTACAGCAGGGTACAAAAGGAAAAAATAAAAGTCACCAGCCATGTATGCAGAGAAAAGCACACTGACAGTCCCAGTCCAACCCGTTTACTGGAGGGCTGAAACTTCAGATTCAGGAATTTAACATCAGATGTTTCTGGCAGGAGAGAAACAAACACATTTATATTGCTGGATCACCTCCCCCCTCTTTTTTTTTTTTTTGGTTACAGTTTCATACCAGGATTATTTGTGTGTAAGGTAGTTCACTCTGCTCACCACCCTTATCAGCTGCTGCCTTTCAGTTCCCAAAAAAATGTATCCATTAACAGGAATTTTCCAAATCCACAGAAATGTGCTCTTGATGGAACATGGGCTGCTTATTTGTAAGGAAACACTGAAATCCCAGGAGGAATATTACCTTAAACCAATTTCAACTGGTTCCAGATTTTACACTTACCACTTATTTCTCTACCTGGATAAAGCATCACAATGGTTGGCTTAAAAGTTTTATCTGTAAAAATGTTTCTGAATTGCTCAGCAGTGGTGAGGCAAGTGCTGTGCTATTTCCTTATGTGACACATTTCCATTGCTCTCTACTTCCCAGATGTTGTCTCCCACTAATGATTATAAGAGGATTCCATGTTTTTTTATACTTTTATGATCATGTCTGTTGCTCACCTAAACTAGAATCCTGCTCCAGGGACGTGTTCAATCAAGCTGGAAGCAGTAAGCTGTGAGTGCTGCAGTTGCAATGTTGCTCATCCTTAACTGAGTAGGACTAAAAACGACTTCCCAGGGAGCTGTAAAGGGTAATAAACATCCCACTGATGGTGTGCACACTGGCATTGCCAAAAATCTCACTTGCAGTAGCATCACAGGAAACAAAAAACCCAGCTATTGTCTCTGGGAGAGTCAAATATTTCCAGGGTTGTATCTGTCTTGCCTTCTCCAAATGTTGATTTTTTTTTTTTTTTGAGGGGAGCAAGACCCTTAAGGCATTATTTCAAATCTTAACTTTCCTTACACTGGTGCTTTGTCTATGACTTGATGTGCAGAAAAAAATGTTTTTTTCCCCTTCAGTCTTTCAAAAGAGAACGGGCTGGCTCCCTGGGAAATTGAAGGAGAACATTTTCCTACATAAAGTATTTTGGCAACTTTTAAAGAGGTTTTCTTTTGTCTGGGAGATATTAACAACAATGTCACTTGTAAGGTAGGTGAAATAACCTTGTGGGCAGTGGACATTATCCAATTTTATGTGACTGCTCGGTGGCTTGAGCTGCCAGCAGAGTTACAACTTCCATGAATAATGGCCTTAATTTTTCCAGGTACAGGTGTGGGTTTTAGATGACTGAGTTTTACCCTTTGCTGTGAATAACAGCATCTACTACTCTCCTTGACTGTGAATAGACATAGACAGATGCTAACACACCTTCACACACAGAGATACAAATCTGGTTTTCTCAGACAGCTCCAGACATCACAGCTTTGGCATTGGTTCTACACCCCTCTGAAAAGCCTTGAAGATTTTTTTCTCATGCAACATTTTTAAACCATTTTTCTTGGGCAATGTGCCAGACAGAAAATGATTTAATCACAGAACCAAAAAAGAGCACTTACAATAACAGCTCTCAAAATACAAAGGGTATTTCTTAATTTATAAATATTTGAAGAGAGCAACACAAGAGTCACAAATTTGGTGGGTTTTAAGGGCAGAAAAGCTATATATATCCTTTTTCCACAGTCTCTGCTACACATCCATGGAAAATGTAACTGCAATTAATTAATTTAGCTCTCAAGACAAAGCTGGTGTAGCATCTATTATTAGTGTATTTGTCTCTGAAAAAGAACAGCATAGAGAATGAGTTCCTTCTGCACAGAACGAGTCCCACTCACTGAGCCAAACACTAATTTCACTACAAGGCTTAAACATATTCTCCTTTTCCCAGGCTATTTCCATTATAGTTTTTAATTTCCTCTCTTATTTCAACACCTAATTTGTTCCAACAAAAAGTTAAAATTCTAACAATAGGAAATTTGTTTTCTTGCTTTACTGTGACTTGATTCTTTCCTGTATTATGAGTTGGGTAATTGGTTGTACCTGTTTATGCATTTGCTTTGCACAAGCGAAAATTGAAAAGAAAGGAATCCAAGGTTCTAAATGTGCATGATTTCATGGCAGTGGAGAATATTGGCTTATAGGTGAGAGGGAAAAAAAAGATCAGTTTTTTAAAAGGTTAAAAACCACTAAACCACATCCCTGACTCCATCCCTAAGAAAAGATAATGTTCTCACTAAAAACTGACCTGGAAAAGTTCATATCAAAAAGATAATCACTTGGGATTAGTGGTTGTTCATGTACACATAAGTATCTATATTGGTGATGCTCGATTTTCAAAACAGGCACTAGGTAAGATTGAGATCTGTGCAGGAGAAAATAAAAACAGTCGTAAAAGGCAATGAATACATTCTGCCTACCAGACCAAATTTCCGAACTTTCCTTTTGCCTTCTCTTCTTAAAACCCAGCAAAGTGAAACATGAGAAGAAAAATGAAAGCTGCTTGAGTAAAAATACATCTCTTTAAAATATGCAAATCCTGTCTGGGAGAAAAAAACAGAAAAGAACAGAATTTCTGAAAAATTAAATGAAAGCCTAAACAAATGCCATATAAACACACGAAAGCTTTTAAGAGCAGCTTGCTGAAATAATAAATATGAATCATAAAAAGTATTCCCAAACATAACGGAAGCAAGATGTCTGCCAAAGAATATGCTGAGGCCAGAGATTAAGAAGAGATCAAAGGATCACTCAAGGAAGAATGGGTCAGAGTGGAAATATTAAGTGCTGGCATTACAAGAACACTCATGAGGCTAATTAGGGAATTTCCCACGACAGTTTCTGGTTTTAATGGGAGATGAGTTGCAGACACCAACTCCCATCAGTCAGTCCTGAGAGCAAACAAATCCAAGAGTCTGTTCAGCCTGGGTAGGAAGCAGAGTTTATAAGTGCAGCCTTGCTGGTTTACAGCCTGATGGTTTTCAAGCACTTTTCTCTTTCCAAGTTCACTGTTATCCTCCATTCTCACACAGTATTTCCCCTTCCTACTATTTTACTTTTCAATGTTTTCTGCCATTTTCTATTTTTTATCACTCATTTCAAAAAAACAATGATTTTTAAACTCCATGAAGCATAGAGCCAGAAATACCAAAAAAATTGACAAAGTCATTTCTCTTAGGAAGTTTAAGTTATGCATGTCCTGTGAAGCTAACAATTTACAGTTAGGTAGAAGAGTTGGAGCTGGCTTCCTGAGGCAAGAGGAATGCCAGATCATCCCTAACAGCTACAAGGCACTGAGTCTCAAGGGCTGTTTTGCTGCTCTTTCAGCATCATGAGAATGTTGGGATTTGAGCCTCAGCTGCTGTGCATCCCTGCAGCCTCAGTGAAACAGAGGCAGCTCCTCCAGGCACATCCCTGCAGGCATCACCTGCACACTGGACTTGCTGCCCCATCAGCCACCCACCCCACAGCCACTGTCCCTTGGCCAGCTGAGCCTGGACGTGATGCTCACCTGCACAAGAGAGCAGGCTCACTGCCAGGACCTGCTTTTGGATCCCAACAGCTTGTAGAGAGAAGACAACAGAGAGAGGACCAACAACAGCAAGAAGCATAGGAATGAGAAACAAAACATGTTAGGCTGTAGTAAATGTAAATACACAGACAATGTTGGTGGGAGCAGTAAACACAGACCACACACCATATGTCTTCCAGGGGGTGGTTTTGATCTTGCTTTTAGTAACGTTTTAATCAAGAGGAGCTGAGATCTGATTTACCACTTATAGTTGGTGAGATCTTTTCTAAGCCTCCTTTGCAAGTCTCTAATTTGATTTGTCTGGATTGCTAAATGGGATGATTTGCCTGATTTACTTCATCATAAGGATGTTTCCTGACATACACAAGCAAGCAATAATTTGAGAGCATGCAAGGCTGTAAAACAGTCCTGGGTGTGGAGTGGGATCTCCCCAGAAAAAGGAGTACACAGTCACTGCTTTAGGAAAAGCAAACAGAACTATTATTCCCAGTTTCACTCAGTTCCCACAACCTGGACAGTAATATTAAGCCTGGTGCTGCTATTAAAGACATTTGCACAAGGGCATTTCCTGCAGGCTGTTTGCTAGAAATTCAAGCTCCTAAGGCTTTTTTGATGGACATATTTAAATGATTCTGTTGACTCTGCTTTTAATATTGCAGCCTTAGAAATGAGTCACCTGGCTGTGAACAGCTGGTGAGTGTGAAGACATCTGCATATCCTCTCACACCAGCCTGACTCGAGGGAGATGGATTTCTCTGGACCAAAGAGGAGAGCAAATCTCATCAGCCTGGCTCAGGGTGGTGACTGGTTCAGATGGACAAATCCTGGCTGTGTTATTCATACTGCAAGTGACATCAGGCTTATTTGGATGAGCAAAACAAACAGAATCCTCTGGTGGATGACAGAAGGATTATTTGCTTTATGACTGAGGTCCAAGATCTACCAGCTTTGAAAGAAATTGGAACGTACAGAGATTTTCTTTAGTAAAAGAGGGAGAATGAGAGGAAAGAATTCTTCCTTTGTAAACCAGAGGGTTCATAGCTCTGCTAGGCTGAAAATACAAGTTTTCTCCCTCCAAACAGCTTCACATATTAATCACTGGCCTAATGTCTGTTTTCTGCCTTCATGGAAAACTACAAAGCACATTAACTTTGTCCTACACTTCTGTCTTAATTGCACTTTCTATTTTTAATTGAAATGCATCCCTCAGTTTCCTACCCTGTTGTTCCTACACCCTGCAGGATCATGGTCACCTGGAACCCTCCAATCCACACAGGATCCTCTCTTTCTTTGCCTTCCCAAGGGCAATAAAGATAAAGGGACTCATCCAGTGGACCAAATGAGATCCCTGATCTGTGCTGCCTTTGCTCCAGTGGATGTTGGTTTGGTTTTTTATATCACAAAATGAAAATTAAAAAGAGAGAGACAGTCATGAACCAGCTCTTAATTTTGAGCTTTCAAGTGTGATATACAAAAATGACAAAGCACTTCATTCAGGTAGTTTTTTCAACTTGGGCTGCCTCCACTGCAGGAGAGTGTCATTGCAAAAAACCTGCAAACACAGGGACTGTGATGTTTGCTTCTCTCTTTTCTGAAATTCATCTCTTTCCACCCACCCCATTTCTACATGTACTTTCATAGAAACTACTTCTCCCATATTTTTCATTTTACTTTGGGGAAAGGGCCTTGTTTATTTCTAGACTAATGGACTACATATTTCAAAGCAATTTTTTTACTCCAATTAATAAGAAAATTTTTTTCTGCAGCATTTTGTAAAGCTGTTTCTTCAGAACTGCAGTGCATTTTTGAATCTTAGAATTTAGGGAGAGAAAAAAATCTATTCAGTTTCTGCCTCTGTAAAAAAAAAAAAGAAGAGAATGGATCAATTGGCCAACCACGGGTAACATAAGATTTTTCCTTTAAAGCGGTTCAAGTGGCTGTTTTGTTTCACATTTCTCTGTAGAGAGGAAACTTGCTTAAAAATTTCATGTTCTCTGAAAACATAGCACATGTTTTGGCTTCTCGTTTTGATGTGCTGAAAGGTGTTATTGCATAAGAGATTTAGGGCAGCAAGCAGCAGGTGAGAGGCACTGCATTTATATTTTAATTAGCTCATGCTAGGAGTTTCTTCAGAGGTTACTAAATTACTATTTGTCCACCTACATTATTAAAATCTTGTGTCTTTCCGTTTCAAGGACTCTTTGTACCTCCTGGAAACTGTATTGCTTTCAGTTGCATATAATTTTAAAATAATGTTCTTAAATAATCCCAAGGGATAATTTTATAAATCTGTTGAGTGTCAATTTTAATTATAGAACTTTAGCAATCTAAAAAGAAAAAATTCCCGGAAAGAACTATTTTAGTCACAAAAGCATCCCCCTAGAACTTATCTAATTTAATGAATTTTTTTGTCATTTGTGGGCTTCTTAAATACATTTTCAGCAATTGTGTTTCTTCCTCAAAATAAATTCTTAAATTGTCATGTTCTGTGAAGAAAATCCCCACTGTTTTATTAATACCCTATTTCACATCACACTGATTATGTTAATAAGAATAAATATTTTTACATAAATATATACCTCTGGGGTTTTTTTTCTACAGTAAGAATACATTAGAATCTTGAGAACTTTCTTCTTTCTGGAAGAATTAATAACTAAAGGAATGTGAAATCTTTGAGATGGGCAGGTACTTCACTAACATATATGAATGTGTGTTGCAAAGAAGCTTCCAAGAGGACAATGAATTTGGGAAACCTGGAAATGCAGTCATTTGGCAAATGCTTTCTAATATTTTGGGTTTTTTTTTCTGCTATTGATTTATTCCCATCCATTTACCAGGGCAGAGATACAACCACCACAGAACCATTTGTTCAATTCAACAATTGCTTGTTGGTTTGCTCCTGGAGAAGTCATGTACCTGCCAGTGCCAGAACAGACCCCGCTGGCAGCTCCAGGAACAAAAGCTAGGAATGGAAAAGGTAGAAATAGATTTACTCTTCTGCAGCAAGACACTCATCAGGGCTGACAGGCATGCAATGCTGAGGCTGCTCGTGCTCCACTCAATATAGAGCTTTCTATGAAAAGAAGCAGGAGCATTAATGAGTTATGAATGCTGTGAAGTGTGGGCTGAGCCTGCAGTGCTTTCACACCAGAGCAACCTTCACTCAAGCAGTCATATTCACTGAGCCCCAATGAAGTTGCTTCACCCAGAGTCCAAATAGAACTTCCCCTTCAAATTTTGTGTCCTTTCAGTTCTGATACACAAGGAAAAAGAGTTTGAAAGATTTCACCCTGATTTTATTGCCCAAAGATCTCAGTGGTTTGGGAATTTTTTTCCCTCTAGAGAGTTACTAAGGAGTTGCACTGCCTGAGAATATGTGTTCTTCTTGCTTTCAAATTGGAGAGCATAGATTCACAGAACAATTTCATTTGGAAAAGCCCTCTAAGATCCAAGTGTTAACCCAGCACTGCCAAGGCCACCACTATACCCTGTCCTCAAGTGACACATCTACACATCTCTTAAATCCCTTCAGGGATCATGACTCAGCCACTTCTCTGGGAGCCTGTTCCAGGCCTTGACCCCCTTCTCTGTGAACAGATTTTTCTTATATCCAACCTAAACCTCCCCTGCCACAACCTGAGGCTGTTTCTCCTGTTGCTTGTTGTCTGGCAGAAAAGACCAGCTCCCACCTGGCTACAACAACCCTTCAGGGAGCTGTGGAGAGTGAGAAGCTCCCCCCTGAGCCTCCTTTTCTCCAGGCTGAGCCCCTCCAGCTCTCTCAGCTGCTCCTCATCAGCCTTGTTCTCCAGATTCTTCCCCAGCTCCATTGCCCTTCTCTGGACCTGCTGTAGAACTTCAACATCTTTCTTGGAATGAGAGGTTCAAAACTGAACCCAGGATTCAAGATGGCCCTACCAAGGTGGGCCCAGAGCAGGGGGATGATCTCATTCCTAGTCCTTTGTAGTACAGAGCTACAAATCCTGAAATCGATGCTTTAACACATCAATAGTTTTTTAAATTAGAAATAATGGATTCCTGGTGAGCATCCTACCCCAGTGTACTTACAACATGGACTTTATTACCCCAGAGCCACCAATCATGATTGTAGCTGCACAATAGTCATAAGTCAGAAAACAGTCTTATGTTGATGGCTCAGCCACTGAAAATGAGGGGTTTAATGAGTATTTATTTTAGAAAGGGAGACAATGCTCTTTATGTCATGTAAATGACTTGGAGAAATAATGCCAATGGCATTGGACATTTACAAACTCATTACGATAATGGAAATCTCAAATAACTTGTGAGAGAGTTCCACTCTTATGACTGGCAAGAGGGTAAACTTCATAACAATTTATTGATTGTTTCTCTTTTCCCTTTTTCATAAAATTCATCATGCATAGAATGCAGCACCAAATCATTAAGATGCAATGCAGTTTAAATTATTTTACAGAGAACCAAAATTTCTTGGTTTATTCCTTTTATCACTGTAGCATAACTCAATGTACTGGATTCTTAAAACAGCTTCTAGAACTGTGCCTCTAAAATAGATTGCTCAATTAAAAAGACTTACCTTTCTTACAAAAAATGAGTCTCCATTTTTGGAATAATCTAATTTTTATTCCTGCTGCAAAGTAGAGGTTCTAAGCAATCACAGTTTGCAACACAGAAACTTAAGCTTCCACTGTAACATGCAATATTCAGTTCCAAGCATTTATTAACTGGAGAATGACAGTGATCTCAATCTATGAGCAGCTAACACATCTGCCAGTCTCTGCCACTCTCTCTTATTCCCCCACCCCTCAAACAGCAAACCAAAATTTGATCAAACATGTAAACCACACAATAGCCTGAACACTCTCAGCCTAAGGAAAAAGGCACAGTGGTGAGTTACCTTAAATTCAGTTTCAATGTTGGCTAGTCTGGCCAGTTCATTGCTTAGCTCTAGAGCAGTAAGGACAGGGTCTTCACTGGACAGAGACAAATAAGCAGCACTGGCCAATCCTTTGTAGGCATTCATTCTCGAGCGAGAGTGACTAAAGGAGTCTTTCCTCTGCTTTTCAATACATTCATTGCACTTGCAAAAATAGTCATGTGGCCTTTCAATCCGTGCGCCTTTCAGAAGTAAGATGTGCACAATTTCATACTCCTGGCAGTGGGCAGCAAGGATGATGGGGGTAATGTCGTGAGAGAACCGAGTTCCATCCTCGTCATAAGCATAAAAATCATCATCCCTCAGTTCCTGCTCGAGAGGGCTGAGTGTGAGACGCTGTCCCTGCGCGAAGGCTGGGTGGTTCAATATTGCTTCTACAATGCGCACATATCCTTTACTGATGGCTAACAAAAGGGCATCCCCAACTCTAGCCAGGTTCTCCTTCTTGAGGAGCAGCTCTGTCACTTCCAGGTGCTCATTCCCCACCGCCAGCTGGAGGGCGTTTTGTCCCATGTAATCGACGCAGTTGAAGTTCAGGGTTTTGGACTCCTCCAGCATTTTTCGCACAACAGGGATGTTGCCATATTCTGCAGAATCAAGGAAATGTTCCTCCTCTGCAGTGAGGCTGGTGCCTTTCTCATTGAACATGTAGGCAGGGCCTCGGATGGCCTGGCGCCGGCCCTTCTCCCGAAGGGTCGCGTGCCTCCGATGCATGTCTTTAGAATTGCTGTGTTTCAACCTGCAGAAAACCAGAAAGGAGCGTTGGTTATATTCCAGCAGTGTCATCATTTCGCAGAACCTGGAATAAGGTTAGAAATGTGTCCTTATGACCAGATCTTGCTAGCTTTTTATAGTCTGAGCCAGTTAGTTAAAATAATTTAGGACACATGTGGAATAAAGATTGGCTTCTGAACAAAAGACAAGCTCTCTTGTGATTTGTTCACCCTTCCAGATTTCAACAAGGATGCCCAGCACATTCTTAACTTTATAAATAGAAAAAGAAATGCATGAATGCATAATTTTCCATTTCTATTGTTTAGAGCTTCACTACATTGTATTTAGGATTAATATACGCAAGACAGTATTTTTCTGAATTGCTCTCCTTGAATTTTGTCATTGAGGGTATAAGCCCTAAAGAAAGTTAGCAGGACTCTCCCTTGTCAATAGACCTTGGATCACACCAATAAACTATGTTCCATAAAGTTAAAAATCATGTTTCTAATTTTAAACACATGGTAATGAGGATAATTATATTGCATATTCTGCTAAGATTCAGCAGGTACAAGCAAACCACCTATTAATTCCCTTTTTTTTCATGGTACATAATAATATTTTTCTGTTTCTGGATGTAGAGGAGTTTAATAATGAACTGTCTAATTTCTTACTGAAATACAATTGGCAGCTACTCCAAATAAAAGTACCCAAATCCCGGGGAGAGTCTAGAAAAACACAGGAATAATTCCTGATTTAGCGTCACGTCAGTCCCCAGTAAGCCACTTTCAGCTACCACAGAAAGACAAAAACAGGTCTCTCACCACAAACAGAGGGCAGAAGAAAGAAAAGTCATTCGTTTCCCCCCTGATTTTGTGGCTGAAATGCCCTTCTCCTGGAGCTGGTGAGATGAAGACAAACTATTCTTATTCCACCTTCTCCAGAACTAGCAAAGAAAGCTATGCTATGTCCAAATGGGATCACGGGTGAGAAAACACACTGCTTTATGAAATTAACTGAAATCCTAGATCTATTTGGGCATTTAAAACATTCACACTTTGCATCCAGTGTTGTCTCAATGTTGCTCTTTTTTTAAATTTTATTGCAGCAGCATCTCAACAAATTCCTGGTGCCTTTTGAAAACTAAGCATGTGGAGTTAATTGTCCTCCTAAGTCCACAGAATGTGTAGGTTGAGTAAAAAGATAAAAACAACACCTCTTTCACAGAAACCATTTTCACTCAGTCCAATGGCAAATCCTAAATCACTTAGGTAAAATCTTCAGGAGCATCTAAGCTGCAGTGGACAGATGTAACAAATAAGCAGGTGCTAATGCTCAGTGGGTGGCAAAGGTTCATCCTTCCACACTCCATCTGTTCTCTGAGTCAGTTATGACCTTCAGTCAATGAAAAGTTCATGTGTTGCTCTGAAAAAATACTACAGAAGTTGGAAAGAGCTTCAGGGAGTGATGAGAGGGAACTGTGCCAGGAGACAAAGTGGAGTAGATAAATTGCCTTCAAGAACAGGTAACAAAGGAGAAAAGGACCCAGCAAGAAGCTGGTAATACACAGGGTTATGAGAAACCCAAAATACCTAAAGTTCCAGGACACAGAAATTTTTAAGGTAGCTGTTGCTATGGAACTAACATAGAAATATGTATCTATCGTTTTAATTCATCACTTTTGTACTGATCTGGAATAGAAAGCTAGTACTGAAGTTTCAAACCATTTTTATAGCAGTCTTTTAGAAGTTACATTAAAATTTAAACAAATCCTAAGAAATCAATTTTGTGACCACACAAGTTTGAAAGAGAAGTTCATAATTGAGAACTTCTCCCCCTAAGCTTTGATGCATTAGTGGAACAACTTAATAAAAGTCAGTAGGAACTGAGCATATCATCCCAGGCTCCACTGAGAGATAAAGTGATGTATGAATCTTAAAACTAATTCCTTCCAGCATGGTTTGAAGTTGAAGAAACACACAGAAATGAGGGACACAAGAATAATAAAGGAGATATGGTTAAGTGAATTAATTCCCTAGCCTTCATGAAGTTTACCATAGGAGAAAACAATAACAGCTAAATAAATAGAGTATGCCATTAACATATCTGACAGGGATAGAGTTCTCTAAAGCAGTAAAATGCCTGGGGTAAAACTGGGGGCCCTTTGAAGTCAACATTATAAGTTTCATTGATTTCAGTGGACTCCATATTTTGGAAACATATACGCATACACACATATATTTTCATCAGCAATTAGCTTTCATCTCAGAAGCAGTTCCAGTGAGGCCAAGAGGACTAACAAGTGGTTAAAATGAAGTGTTTAACCACATACACAAGTGCTTCTCTAAACCAGAACTCCTTAGCTATTCTGGACAGCATTTAAGTTTTAAACATGCAGTGAAGTCTTGCTGAGTTCAAGCAAGGATTAAACATACAAATAAACACATCTCAACCGTGACTTCATTAAATGGAGAGTTATAGAACCAGAAAGCACTTTACACATTTACAGCCTTGGGAGTTCCGGAATGTTCAATTAAATCTCTTAAAATGTTAAGCAATTTGAAAGGGTGAGCTGGTGATGACTTCAGGAATCATTCCTGGGATCGAGTGGAAACCAATCCAGCTCTGGTAGGTGTTCAGTGATCATCCATGACTGCAGCAGGATTGCACATGTCTGAATATTTTAGGGCAATTAATTGCATTAACTGCTTCAAGCTGGAGGAATTCCACTGGGCCTTTTCCATGTTCAAACCCCATGTTTCGTAAGATATTTGACAACCTTGTATTTGTTGTTATATTTAAGTGTTACTATTGGAAGCAACTGAGAAATATCTTAATTTTCCATAGTGAAGAATTTATTAGATATTTTACCTGATGTAGAAGTACAGTTCTTGATACTTTATTCTTTTTTTCTTGGAAAAACTTTTCAGGTGTGTTATTTCCTCTAAAGGAAAACCCAGATAGATGGGACAGATAATCTTATAATCACACTCAAAGTAAACATAAGCCCACATAAAATATTACTGTTGGCCTAGTTCTAAGACTTTTTTCCCTGAAAAAGAGGTTAGAATTTTGCCTAGAGCTAATTCACACCTGTTTGTTGTATATGTAATAACATGCCAAAAAAATAAAGGACCTTCATTTCACTTTCTTCAATTCAGAGAGAACACTGGTTCCATACACGGTTTCTAACAGCAGAAATTGCATCAGAAAAGGAGGAAACAGGAAAGCACACCTGCTCTTCAAAGAGATAACGACTATCCAATATTTATCTTGCAATAAATGTTCTGCAGGGATGTCCCTACAACACAGAGTTGATGTCCACTCCCTGCAAGTAAGGACAAGAGCACCATCATTCAGAGGGCTTCACCTCAGATGAATTATGACCCCCCTGTCTTGCTCATCAGCAGAGAAGATCAATATCTCAGCTATCACACTTTGTCATCTTTACAGAGAAGCAGAGATGAATAAAAATTTACACTTTTAACTCTGAATAACTTGATTAGAAATGCTCAGCTATCAAACCCTGTTCTGAAAAGAAAATTATAATTATGCTTGACCTGAGCACTGAATCATGATAAGAGAAGCAGCAATGCAAAGAGCAATGTATGCAGCAGCTGAAGCTCTTGGAAACTGAACCCCATTGCAATGTCACGACTGCACTCAGCACCTTGTTCTGTTCTGCTTTTCAGTTATGCACAGGCAGATTTAGAATTAATGATATTTACTGAGCATGTGTAATGTGCTTTTTTATAAAAAAAGTAATTGTAACTTGATTGCATTTATCTTACCATTTTTCTTCAAAGGTGCTTTTGGATTGAAATGACTCTGTATTTGCATATTTTATTGAGACAGCTAGTGATCAAACTCATCAGGCACCGCAGTTAACTACTGTGTTTTTCTAGGAAAAGATGCCAATGCATGCAGTGCTGTTGGAGAGAAAATGGTTTGGGAAAAGAAAATACAAAATTTCCGGGCCTGAGTACTGCTTGCAGCAAAGCACATCCAGCTTTCCACAGCTGAGGGAGCCACAAGATGTCTGGACTCCTGTGGGGAGTGGAGAAGAATAGCTTCTTCTGAAAGGTGATTTAGCTCTTAACAAATCTTCCTCTGGGAGTATTTCAGTTTCTAATTAAAGTGACTAAGAGCAGGTCCTTGCAATTGGCTCTGACAGTACTCAGCGCTGAGACACTCAGCGTCTGAGAGGAGAACTTGGCATGACATGAGATTTGTTCTTAATGTGGTGGCACTGGAAGCACACTGAAGCTGAAATTCTTCTTATTTTTTTGTTGCCACACTCTCTTAACTGCTCTGAGTGCTGACATGTAGGACAGGGTAGACACAGGAAAGAAGTTGAGCTGCTGCATATTGAGCTTACTCCAGCAAATGGCCTCTTCTTGACCTTCCTTTCCACAGTGCTCCAGAGTATGCCATTCAAGACCTTCTGCTGCCTCTCTAGTCCCACACAAAAACCTATGGAAGGGCAGGGCTACCACCTGGAGCTGGGGCTTGGAGGAAATGTTCAAAGGCCCAAGTGCCTGAAAAGGCTGAAATGGAGTTTTTGGACATGGCTTTGAAACAGAGCTTTAAAAGTGTGTAGGAGGCTGAATAGTACCTGCTTGAGTTTTTAAAACATCTGAAGTCTGAAAAGGTATTGAAATCAATAGGTATTAGGAACTGCAGCAATTCTGGAATTCTCAGGTGATGTCAACCTTTACTTGTGTTTAAGCCTAGAAACTGAGCAGGACACTGACAAAGGCAGCTTTAGGAACTTATGGTTCCTGACTATGCTTTGGGTTTGCTTTCACTTAGTGGAGAGAGTTTAGCAGGAGTCTCCCTGTGCCCTTTCAATGGCCCCCTTTGTCCAGAAACTACAGAAGAAGCTTCAGATATGCAACCCTTACTATGCTCTATAAGCTCTGTGAGCACCCATCAGAGCAGGCTTTGATGAGACATTGACTCTGCCTTGTTGAAAAGAAAATTTCAGTTTCTGAAAGCCATTTTGAAAGCACTGCCCTTGATTCCTGCAGAGCCTCAGAAACTGTCAAATTGACACTTTACTTATTATTTTCCTTTCTACTTACATCAATACTTGTGAAAAGAATTTGGGCACATAAAGGCTGCAAGACTCCCTGAGGCCCCTTTGGAATTGACACAGCTCTTATACATCAAATGGACTATTTTTCTCTGTTAACCCTTGGTTCCACACAGAAAACCTGACCAGCCAAGCCATGATATATTCATGAACAAAACCAAAGGAAATTTGGATCTAAAAGCAAACACAAATTGATACAGAAATTAATCCATCTAAAAGAGTCATTAAAAATTTTCAGAGTAAAAATAGCAGGATGTTTAATCTTTTTATTAAAAATTACAACTTATTTTGAAGTATACCCCAGACTTCAGGCAAGGGGCACAGACTGAACACAACTGAAGACATTTATTATCCTGTATGCAATAGGCTGCCCTGGCATACCAAATGCTGCACAGGCTCACATTACCAGAATCCTCTGATACCCCATTTTTCTCCAATATCTTAATCAGCCTTCTAAGTCTTAACTTAAGTTGAGCTTTTTCCCTGTAAGACAAGATTTTTAAGTATCCCTTCTCACATATTGCTGATTTACTATGTAAACAGACTCAGTACCATTTGGGATGTTTGCCTTGACTGACAGCAGCTTATTCCGAAGTTTTCTATGCTTTGAGAAACTGAAGTGCCACTTCATTTATCCTTGGACTGTGACCAACATTGAAAACACCAATTCAATGCTCTCAGCAGCACAGTCATTCTCCAACATGAAAAGTTGAGTGCATGTCTAGGATGTATAATAGATATTTTATGAATAGATTTTTAGATGTAAGTAATAGAATTTTTTAGCCTATGCAGGCAGGTAATCATTCATTTGCAGAGTAGTCCTACAAAGTAGTTACATGAAATAATATCCCCTCCCCATCATTCCCACTGCCCATACAGATAAAAGAAAAATTTGGAAAGCAATCTCTCTCCTTGTGGTATTACAGGAGCAGGCAGCAAAACCACACCTTTTCAAATCCCTCTAGGGAATGGCAGCATGAGAAATGTTCAGGAAGACAAACCTGGCCTCTCATGTCATGAAAGAACACTGATAAATGACACACACAAACACCTCCAGCATTTTCTTGTCATGAAGCCTAAGGTCTGAGGGCAATAGCTGAGAAATATTTGGGACAGACCACCAAATCTTTACTGCATTTCCATTTTCAAAACCTCCCTGATCTCTCTTAGAAAGGAGGCAGCTCTGCCTTGTGGTTTGAAAAAAAAGGAAATTAATTTGGCTTTCTACCAGCTATCTTGCAGAAAAAAACATCCACTGCTTTTCAGCTGTCTCACCCTCCTCTTTCTCATAAACTAATCATCAGCATTTTCTTTCCCATCCCAAAGCAATGTCATACAAGACTTTTACAGCAGGAGAGACTGAAAAATAATCATCTTTGTTCTTTTATTCAAGTTCTTATTTTGTTACAAAATAAATACTAGGTTACTTTTTTTTCCTTCCTTCCTTGTTTCCCTTTAATCTATGGTTGTAACACTGACTAATTATTACAAATTTATCGCAGAACACACGAGATAGATGTACCAAAATTAAGGCTATTTTTACATTCTCTCCCATTTTTCAATTATTAATATGTTTGACCATCAAATGAACTGTCATGAGAAGAATGAGCTCTACTTTTCTTTTTTTCTAATCTTGCTTTGGGAACTACGAAAAATTTACTGTCACTGCCAAACCACTTTGAAACTCAGCCTCAGATCTGAGAACACAACAGAGAAATACCTGTTCATTCATAAATTTTTACTAGTGATGAGAGCAACGAAATATCTCTAATTGTTCAAGCAGGGGGCAGTGTAACGCTGATTTTCAACAAGCAGTTCTACTAAAGAGAGAAAGAAAAGGTTTGAAAAGAACTAGTGATTTCTTTTCTGGCTGTATTTCATTTTCCCCTACTGATGCACCCTTTTCAATGCTCACTTCATAGTTATCCCAAGAGAGGAAACAACATGTAGAGAAGGACTCCTGACAACCATTGACCCTGCAAGCTGCAACAGGCATGATACACTCTCCCACATTTACACCTTTCTTATTTTTTTTTTTTTTAAATTTATTTCACCTTGGCCACACTGTTTTCACGAGAAACAAACCCTTAAAAAATTCACCCAGCTATGAAACGAGAGTACAGCATGGCTCCAAACCATGTGCCTGGTAGCAAACAACAAGCCCTTCGCGTTACGCTGAAACCAAGCCCAGATTCCGAGGCTAAAAAGCCAAACCAATTTCACACTCAGCCAACCCGCCTCACTCTCACCAGCCCATCCTCAGCCTTGCAGGACACCGAGTCGCCCCGAGACGTCTCTAACCCCCATAAAACTTCCCAGTGCCCAAGTAAGGGGCGGCATTAGAGCCAGGGGAGCTGAGAGGAGAGGGGATGGGGCAGAGGCATCACCGCCCGGGGATCATCTTACATGTGCGCGTCGGGGCTGCTCCGCTTCAGTGCCGGGGCGCGGGGCGGCCGCGGCTGCCCATGCTGGCCGCGGAGCTGGCCGCGGAGCTGGCCGCGGTGCTGGAGCTCCGCTCAGCGCGTCCGGCCGGCCCGGGAGCTGTCCGCGGTGCTGAACGGCCGCTCAGCGCGGCCGAGGATGCTGCTCATCCTTATCCCCTCGGCGCCGCTGGGGCACAGCTCCCCGGGAGCGCCCGGGATTCGCTTCCTGGAGGAAGAGCCGGCTGCGAGGTTGGCATGAGAGTTGCGTTGTCCTCCCCGTCTTCCTTCCTCCTCTTCCCCGGCCGTTGTCCTCCCGTAGGTGTGGACTCGATGCTGTTTTGGGCGCGCCCCCTTCTCAGCCGGAGGTGGGCGAGTAGCCCTGAGCCCTCCCAAGGGCTGCCCCGGAGCAGGCGTGGCGAGAGAACCTTCCCGGAGAGGGCAGGGCTGCCTGCAGGCTGCCCAGCGGGCGGGGGGCTCCGTCGGGGGCTTTCCCCTCAATGCCGAGCGCCTCTCAGCAGGCTGTGCCGCCCCTCCGCTGGGAGTGGCTGGAGCTGCTTCTCCCCATCTGCCGTGCCCAGGCTGAGATTGTTTTATCCCGTACCTAGGAGATCTTGTCTCTTAGGAGCAGGGGTGTGTGTATGTGTGCAAGGAGTGGAGGGAAAGGGAGAGGGAAACTAACATGCAAAATAATGTCAATTCAATCAATCCCCTCCCTTGCTGGCAGATGAGAACTGCCAGAACAACTTCAAACTGCATCCAGGAGCACTGGTGCATCGTTCTGCACTCTGTTCCAAGGGGTAAGAGCAGGCGTTCTTCCCACCATCACCCTCAGGATGCTCCCACTGCCTCGCACACAGCTCCAGTCACACAGGGCTCTCCAAGCCCGTGACCTTCCATGTCCTTCCCCACTGGTGCAACTCCCCTGCCCACCTGCTTTGCCTTCCCTGGATGCAGGGATCCCAACCTCATCATACCCCCCACTGCAATTACCAAACAATGCCACCCCAGCTCACCTGCCGTATCTCTGGGAGTTGAAGCCTGGATGAAGTCCTCTGCTTGGAGAGATGATGGTGAGAGGCAGTCCAGGGCTCCCTGAATGCCCCACAAGGGAGGATGGCAGAATGTTGGTTTGCCCGAAGTTCTCCTGCTGCCACCCCCTCACAGCATTGGATGAAGTGAGAGCACGAATTAAGAGGAGATTTTTCACCATCTTTCAGTCTCAAATCTGTGTAATCAGCTGAGGATGTTATTTGATTAAAACACCTGAGGGCACTGACCATTTTGGCAGTGACCACGGAAAGCCTGGTGTGGCTTCTGTTGCAGCAGTATAAAAGCATCCCAGACAATGCCTTTCATAAACCTTTAAAGTGGCTGATGCAGGACTTTCACCCCACATCCTTGGGCAATGAAGTTGGTTTCACCAGCCTGAGCCATCCTCACAGCTGTGAGGAGGGTAAATCTTTTACTACTTAGAGGTTTTGTCCTGAATAAGGGGGAGAACCTATTAACCTCTAATGATCATGGGCAGCAGCCATACCTGCAGATTCACTGCACTCTGTTTTGACACTGTCAATACCTTCTGTTCTGCAAAATATACCTATTGCTTTGCTCTTGCCCCATTTAGGGCTTCTTGAAGTTCACTGAGACATTGATGAGGGCCCACATTAGCAAACATATGAGAAGGATGTGAATGATACCAGGCTCAGGGGAGAACAGCACTCCCTGGGAAGAGACAACCTGTGCAGATTGGAAAATAAGATGAAAGATAAAAACCAAAGAGACTCCACAGCTATATAGTCACTTACGCTGTAGAGATAATCTTGAAATGATATGATGTTGCAAAGCAAAAAACATCTGTGCTTTAAGTGGCAAACACAGCTTGGGGTAAGAGCAATTCCTCTCTTGCTTTTGGACAGTTCTTTCCCTAAGAAAAAAATAGCCCTCTTAGTACCTTGGTATTTGTCTGTGTGCTGGTTTTGGCTGGAGTAAAGTTAATTTTCTTCACAGTACATAATATGAGGGTGTGGTTTGGATTTGAGCCAGAAATTGTTGATAATTGGGGTGTGGTTTTGTTACTGCTGAGCAGAATCCAGGCTTTTGCTGCCTCTCATCCTGAGTCCCACCAGTGAGGAGGCTGGGGGTGCATAAAAACCTGGGAGGGGACACAATGAGGACAGGTGACCCCAGCTGACCCAAGGGACATTCCATACCACATGACATCATTCTCAGCATATAAAGCTGGGGAAGAAGGAGGAAGGAAGGATGTTCAGAGTGGAGTTTGTCTTCCCAAGTCACCATAACATGGGATGGAGCTCTGCTTTCCTGGATTTGGCTGAGCAGCTTCCTGACCATGGGAAGTGGGGAATGAATTCCCTTTTCTTAGAGATTGTTTGCACGTGTGGTTCTTGCTTTACCCATTAAACTTTCTTTATCTGTACTCACAAACTATCTCACTTTAACCCTCCCAATTCTCCCCCCATCCCACTGGAGTGGAGTGAGTGAATGGCTGTGTGGAGATGAGTTTTCACCCAGGATTAGACCATGGCAGTGAGACTCTTTCTCCTCCAGGGTTCCTTTTTCTGCCATTGACTTGTCTGTTACTATAACAAACTAATTAAAAATGAAATGTGTTTATAGGCTTTTACATTAAAAATATTCATATATATTTCATTTCTAAGACTTGGGAATACTTGCAAAAGGTCAGTTTATTCACTTTTTTTGTTTTTAATTGGGTAGATGCAAAATGGAGGTTAGACAAAAACAGTCTTCTTTTAAAATTTATCTTATTCGTACAGAGTTTTGCCAGGTCATTTGAAAAATATCGAATCTAGGATTGAGCATGGAATTGAACAAATGTATGTAATCTTTCCCCCACATATATCCTGGAAAATATTGAGATATGGAATCAAAATACTGCATTACTTCACCATGTGTTTGTACAGTTGCAATTACATCTCTTGATCGTTTCCAGTAGCAACTTCACTGGAAAATATTCGCCATTTATAATTTCGTGCTCTTCCCCCCACCCCATTAAAAAAACCCAACCAAAACAAAAAAAAACCAAAACAAGACAAACAAACAAAAAAACCTTCAAACCCCAGAAATGTCTAGCACTCAGTTATCAGGAGAACCTTCTTAATAATCTTAATAATTAACAACTTACCCACTCCATAAAGCTGCAGCTGATAAAATCCTGACAGCACTCCCAATTGCAATTAATTATGCCAGATTAACATGCGAAGCAAAAAGAGTGAGATGGAAAAAGGGACTGAGGGGAAAAGGGACTGATATAGTCTGTTATTATCAATGCACATTAAAGGTGTACAAAGTACTGTTGCAGGTTTCTGGTAAGCCCAGCTCAGAACTAGTGGAAATCCACAACTTCAGAACCAAGAAGTTCTGAAGTTCTTTTAAAAAACATTTAGCAGAAGGTTCTGAACTTCTGCAAGTTGCTTTTCATCATGATTAACTTTGCATTTTGCTATTGCAACAGTTTCATATGAAAAGAGTGTGCTGAGAAATCTATTTCTAATATTATACAAAACTCTTCTGACTGAAGTCGTATTGACAAAAAAATTGTAGAAAACTTGTGGGTTTTTTTCCTGCAAATCATCAAATATTTGCACTCTTGTAGAGTGTGTTAAAAATGTTCTTGTCTCACTGGGGGCAAAAACCGTTCTTGCATGAAAAAATGAAGTTGTTCATTTCTTCATCTCACCCATGCCTTTAACTAAACTAAACTAAACTAAAGTAAACTAAACTAAACTAAACTAAACTAAATTAAAACACGTGGAACTGTTACATCCTACCGAAACCAAGCAAGTTCATATTTCTCTGCAGAATCAAAAACATGGAAAAAAAATAAGCAATTTCAGGAGTCATGGAATTGTAGTTACGTCATTATATTGAATGAATGTTCAACTCCAAAATGTCTCTCAAGATTTGTAGTTTATAAAGCTTTTCAGTTCTTATTGGGTTCAGTATTCTCCTCAAATATGTATTCCCAGGCATGTTGAAGGAAGAGAATTGCAACTTCTCAACATATTAATGTTAAGTAAAGCTCTACTTTTGCTTGCCCAGGTCTGATGTTTCAGACAACAATACATACACCAGCACAAAAAGACTGAAGAAAGATTTTTGGGGAGAAAGGCTTAAATTAAATGGAAAAAAAAAAAAAAAGGAGTTGGAAATAATGATATTAAACTTTTGGTTGATTTGAGAGTAGTTAATAGCCCCGTTACTCATCAGAGTAATTTCTCCTGTCTCATAGTCATTTACAGCCCTTTACTTCTGTCACAACCAGATCAAACAAGAAGGCAAATGGAAGTTCAATGATTTGTTGGAAGAATTTTTGCCTCTATTGATAAACATTTTGTCATTACCATTGATAAACAATTTTTTCCAGACATTACTGTATTGTTTAGTGACTGGTAAACTTGACTTGATCCTTCCTTCAAACACATGCATATGTTAAGCACCAACTTTTCAAACCACTTCAGCTAGAAAATAAACAATGAAGAAAAACACCCATGAAGAATATGGACTAGGTTGGTAGAGTTCCATTTCTTTTTTACCCTTTTTTTTGCACTGCCTTGCTCCTGTTCCCCAGGCCTGAAACAGCAACCAAAGGACCAGGAGAGAAGCAGCAGAGAGTTCTGCTGTGCTTTTGGAGAAGCCAGTGAAGAAAGGTGGGAGCAAGGAAAGGCTCAAACTCCTCAGTACTTATAACTCATTAGAGGCATGGGCAACCAAAAGCACATTGAATTTCCCACCAAGTTCACACAGGACCAGCTGAACCAACATCCTACTGCTAATATCCCTCTAGATATTAGTACATAGGCCTGTCTTGCATAATCTTTGAAAATTCAAGGAGATAATTCCAACAGATACAATATTCGTCATTATTTCTCAAATAGTACCCACCTTAACCAGCTTTGACCCAGGGAAGAAGGGCAAAATATTGCTTTACATCTTTATATTGCTTCCACCATCTCATGAATTTTCCATTCTCCAGAGCTATTGGCTGGGATGACTGGCAGCTTACAAGGGTATCTATGAATAGTAACCCTGTTGGCTGTACAATCTCATCTAATATCTTTCCATATAAAAAAGTGAAATAAATGCCAAAGTCTCCTCACATTAGAAAACATAATAAGCAGAATATATTTTTATTACTTGTGCTCTGTCTAGCTTCTGTGAACCTTTATATTGCAGAGAGTTTTATTCACTTTAGTGTCTTTTTTTCTCTTTAAACTTCTTTTACTGACTTAACTGCTTCAGGATAACTTTACTAAGACTAGCAGCAATCTGCCCCCAACAAAGAAAAGATTGATCATAAAAAAAGTGATAACCCTCAGATAAAAGAAGCAGCAGGGGAAAAAAGTGATGGGTTCATTTAAGATACCAACAGTGATATGATTGACAAGAACTCATCTCTTTTAACCCATTTTATTTCAAAAACTATTTATATGGTAATCAGATCTGGCGTGATTTTTTCCCATTACAAGAGCATGTAAAAAAAAAAAGTCTTCTGTTAATAAATTGGACAGTTAACATCTAAATCAAAAGAAACTATGGAATGCAAGCAAACATTTAAATTCTTATAGAACCTCATTGCCATTATAAAGTTACAAATACAAAAAAAAACATTTACAAGTTTAAAAGTTGGAGACATTTAAACTGGAAAGATAGAAATTCTGTTCCTTTCTTTTGATAAACATAACGGTTCCCTTAAAATAAAGACTGCTTTCCTTCTAAAAGTTATGAGTAGGTTTTGTCAAGGTCTTTTATCAAAGACAGTGATGTTTCTAATCCAATCTTCTGTACATATCTCGGCTGCAGAGGCCATTGTAACTGTATTTTTTGATGCTCATTTTAACAGCAGTGCCAGCTCTTTATTCTCTGTGTGAGACATTACTGGCTGTGTATTTTTTGCTGTTTATACAAGTGCATTGAAGGTGTTTGAGGTTTTGTTGCTGTTTCCCACCAAACAGTCAGATGATGAACCGTTGCCAACCTCAGAAATTTATTAAAAAAAAAGCTTCAAATAGCCTTTCTGCTCTCCTCAAATTTTACTGCTTTTTTACAACCTTTGCCAGAGCTTTCTAGAGCTTTTCTAATTTTCTCTATCCCATTTCTCTCTTTTAAGTGTTTCATTATTTTTGCTCATCTTTTCTGCATCTAAGCCATTGTTTCCTTTCTCCTGAGGGCACAGGTTAGGGATGAGTTGCCAGATGGCCAATCTTACACTTGAGCATATATTAATTAGCCTTAAACTCTTCCCATTTCCCTTCTGAATCCTTTTGCTCTGCTCTCTTTTGTAATCAGATTTTATGCAACACTTCCTGCATGCTTCCCAAACATGTTTGGTTGCAGACCCCATGGCCATTGTCCCCTGTGATACTTTCACTTTCTGAACCCCACTCTAAATGCATTTAGATGTCAGAGCATACATGCTGCTCTCATGGTGTTTTCCATCCAATCTCAACATTTCTACTGATCTGATCTAAATTACTTGTATTTCAATTAAATATTATTCCTTCCAATAATATAATAGAACAGATCTGGAAGGATTTAGGCAAGTGAAGTTTTCTAGAAGAAGGAAGACATAAAAACTGAGGAGAGATAGGATAATATCTGTCACCAGTATTAAAAAAAAAAGGATAATATTTATTTGGTGTACAGGTAGAGCTTATTATATGTTTCATTAATTTTTGTCTCTCTCAGACCTTCTCAAGGTTTTTTATAGCATTCAGCTTCTGGTGGTTTTTTTTGGTTCCTCTCTTCACAATATTGTAAATTGGCAGAATTTCAAGGAAAAAGAATTTTATTCTAATTGCATAGTGGAGAACATTTACTTCTGTTAATGCCAAATCCTCCTCTACTCTGAAATGAAATAACTACTTTAGGGAAAAGAAACTCACAAGGTACAAAATTGCATACAATTGTGTGATTACTAGAGAGAATTCAGAGTCATCATGTGATTGTTCAATATTTTTATTTCCTTATAAGTATTCCCATGGTCAAAATTACTGATAAGACTCTTCACTGAAACATTGTACATACAGAAAAAACAATATAAGACTTCTTGCTAATTCATTTTCATGGGAATCAATGCACATGAACATGCTGAAAGTCAGCATCTCAAAGTATTGTTCTGAGTCTGGCTTGGTTTTGGCCTTTCTTCCTCTCTGAAGCTTTATTGCAAACAGTGTTATCATCAGGCCAAGCTTGTCTAAAACCCATCTGCTTATGGATGCTGATGTGATGCCAGTGCTCTTGGAGTTATCAGCTAAAGCCAACTGGCTGAAGGTGAACTTTCCAGCAGTACGTAAAAAACTTTAAATCTCAAAAAAAAAAAAAAAAAGTCATTTAGGATATTTCAAAACCAAGACAGTTGATAGAAACCATTCACAAGCAGCTGCTCCTGGAAATAGCACAGTGTGATCAGCAGTATTTGAGAGCAAGGCCACACAGTGACCTTTTTTTGGCTTTGAGACAGTGACACTGATGAAGGATTGGCTCAAACACAGATCAATCTCTCTATCTGAAGGAAAGAAGTCCTGAAATAACTCACAATTTTGCACAGGAGAATAGAGTCCCTCTCAGCAGCCTCTGGAGTCAACAGGAGGAGGTAAAACAATCCAGATTAACCACAAAAAGCTGACGAGTGAAAGGTTTGTTAACTGCACCAAATTTAGCCCAGAGAAATCTCATGCAAAGTGTTTGACATAATATATCCACTCACTGATTGAACAAAAGAGAAAATTAACGAAGATGACAACTTAGTTCACAAAACCACTAGTAAATTCCTTCTCCACAGGATGTTGAATCAAATCAACAGACTCCAGACACTTCATTTATTTAATTTGTCCCTTCTTTGATATTCCATACCAAACACTTTGATCCCTAAGAATTTTTCTTTCCTTAAAATAAAATCCACAAGAGAAAGGCTGTTCTGTATAACATTGGACTGTGACCATCATGCAGCTTAGATTTGTGGGTATTTCATATTATTCTGCATTTTCAGCACAGAAGAAAAGAAGAAAAAATATCTGAAACAACCGAATACCTTTTTTGTGTGTGATTTAGCTCTTTCTAGCAAATTCTGTATTTATGTCATCATTGGTGTGTATTTCAAAGAGTGCCCCAATTTGATACTTGCATAAAATGAACACAATAGGAGAAAGCACAGATGCCAAAGTGGAACCTGCCTGTGGATGAGTCCTAGTAAAGTCCTCCCAACATCTTGCAAGTCACCAATGGTCAGAAATTTTTTGCAGAAAATAGACAATTTCTACACCTCCAGAAATACTTTAATAAAAAACTAACCGTGTTATGCCAGCCAGACCGAGAGCTCCAGATGTGCCTAAAAAAAGTTCTTACTTTCAGTGATAAAAAAATCAGCCTGAACAACACATTCCATAGATAGGAATCTTTCTGGACATATCCTCTAATTCAGTAAAGTCTGTTTTTCTTCTGAGGACAAGTTTATTTGCTCAGTAAGATAACCTCATATCTGTTCAAAAACTACTCACAGAAGGAAAGTATTACATAAACATTCCTCTGGAGACTAATTGAAATAGTTATCAGTATTAGATATGTGATACCTGACTTCCAGCATTAAATTCTATTATATGGTGTAAGTAGAATACCACAGATAATAAACCCACAATCTACCCAAAATCCTCAGATCCTTTTTGAAGGTGAACAGTCAATTACTTGCCCTTCTTAAATGCCTGTTTCCAGTTTGGCCACTGCCTTTGCTTCCTCAGCCTTGGATAAGAAAACCTCAAGAAATAGAGCTTTTATTCCTTTACCTCATCTTTTGTACTGTACACCAATACTTCAATTATATGAGATTCCTCTTATCACTCTCAGTGCAGTCCCTGGCACATGAAGTGAGCTCAGAGATAGGAGTTTTAAGCTGACCATGAGTTTTGATATTTGGATTAAGAAGTTGCAGACTTAATCAGAACATCTTTCCTCCAGCCTTTGCAAGCCAAACCTGCACCCAGCAATGCCATGGCCTGCAGTATTGATATCAAATCTCTGTTTCTCATCCCTGATGGATTCAGCACAGGCAGGATGAGCTTGGAGCACATATCTCAGTATGGCACAGGACAGCAGCAGAGATGGAAGGTGTCAGATTCAGCACAGGGAGTTATTTAACTCCACCATAACATAACAGTGCAGAAACTGTGTGGAATTTCTCTACTCAGGAACATTAGGTGTGATATTTTACAATTCTAGAAAGTCAGGATCAGCTACACACTGGTATTTTCACTGGGATTGTTGCTTGGTACCCAAGAAAATCAAAGACATAACAGCCTCTTAGCATCTATTTAGCAACCTTGAGACTGAGGGGTTAAACACTACAAATTCCCTCAGCATCAGTGCAAAAGAGGACAGGTGTAACTCAAGCATTATTGCAGTAAATCAGTGTGCGCCAGTTGTCTCCAAATACCTTTCTATTCCATTGCATTAAATTACCCCTGATCTACTTTGTTTTCTTCATGTGCCTAGAGCATGTAATTCTTTCTCTTTACTACACTGGAAAATGAGGTTTGTGAATGACTCCCTTAGAGCATTTGATAGGCACTTGATTTTAAAGGCAGCAGCATTTGAGCATTCTTGAAACCACATGGCTGTTTCATGATGAAAACAAAATGTCAATAGTGTCACTTTTGAAAGGCAGGGAAATAGGTCTTTCACTCCACCTTGTTGAGTACAGCTGTAAGTCACTTAAAGTTACGCTTGACATGCTCCTATTTTGCAAGGAGGGTTGCAAGAAAATAGGATTTATGAACAACAGATACATGATACATTATCAGAAGAAAGCAGTAAAAATTTAACATACCTTTCAAACAAAGTTGAAAGGCTTGGAAATCTCGCCTGCCTTTTACATTATGAATTTCATGTCAAGTCTTTGAGAATCTAACTGGTATGATAAATACCTCATGTTTATATCCTGCTTTTAATCTATGTAATAATCAACTCTGTAATTTAAGAATCATGCATGAGGTGACCGAGTTTTAAGCAATTTGGTCTCCATTGTTGATAGGCAGAAAATATACAAATATTTGAGCAAAGGAGGATCAACTATCACACTAATTTTTTTTCAAACATCATTACTAAAGTGTATTGCATTCTGCATATAAGGCAACATAAGATAGCACATGCTGAACCCAGAATGTCAATTTCTTTCCAGAACACATCTGTGGTTGTTTAATATCTCTGCTCCACATAACCTTTCCTGCCCTTCAGAAAGGGATGGTACCAGATAAAGGACATAAGCAGGAGAACATTCTCTTCTTTTTTTTATTAGACATTTATTTGGGAGGAAAAAATATGATCATTGAAATAGTGGTGGAAAGTAGGTTCTCTCTTTTTTGCTTTCCTATGCTGTTCAGCTTGCATTCAGGGATCAGATAACTATTTATTCTTCAAAAAGTGCCACAACTACCCAAGTAGGTTAGAGGACATATCTGTATGTGGTAAGAGCAGGAAAAAGTGAAAGAAAACTCCTTTTACTCAAACACAGGTTGGGCAGAAGACAGTCTGAAAAAGTATGCACCAGTTTTCCAGTGAAAACTTTTGAAATTATATTTTTTTTAAAATGTCAGTCATTGCTTTTAGCCAGTTTGGTTTATATTCCTCTAACTTATTTTGTTTTGATTATATGAGCCTTCTCATTAGACCCCAGGATTTAATTTCTCCCCAATTAAAGCAATGAGCTGAAAGAGTGAAATTCATAGCATCACACATATTCCACACTCACAGTGCTCTACCCAAACCTGCCTCAATCTGCCAGCCTGGGAGCATTCTTATGCTGTGTATTGTTTTCAAAACCTTTCAGATCACATTTTAGGCATAATTTGTGTCTTCCCTTTGTACTTAAAAACAAAAACTCTCCTGAACAGCCCTTTCCTGACCACTGGGGAGAACAGTCATGGTAAGAATCCCCCTTTCCTCCCCAGCCTGATGTCACTGCTGACTTCACTCATTGCACAGCTCATGATCACTGATGTGAGCAGCACACTCACCTGTCAGTCTGTACTGTTTGCCTCCCTCCTCTATTTACTGTTCAAGACAAGCAATCAGGGGAAGCTATGAATGATGAGCTTTAATTAAGCTGCAGCTCCATTAACTGAGATCCCCCAGGAATTACCCAGCAATTATTCACCTGCAGCAGGTCGTCCTTCCTTCTGTCTTTCCCACCTAATGGAGGGAGCTTCCATTGATCCCCCACAACTCAGCCTGAGCTTTGCCTTTCCCCAGCTTCCCTTCTGCATGGGAAGCTTGTTGCTGTAGCACATTCCTGCCTCCTTTCTATACCTCCTGGGGGTGAGACTCATCTTACCTGGTGTTGGGGTTTACAGAGGGAGGATGTAGTGGCAATCTGAACTGGACCTACAGCCTCCCTTTGCTGCCAAAGGAAAGGATGAAGCACTTCCAGGGTGAGACGTGCTTTGCTTAGTGCCTTAAATCGATTCCCAGCATACCTCTTCTCCTCCTGACCAGACATTAATGCAGACAATGATTTAAGGTATAGTTATAGACATCTGAGTCGAAAAGGACAAATCCCACTTTTAACGAATCAAGTTTCTATTGATAAAATACCTAATCTGTAGTAGGTGAGGCTCAGACAGAAAACTTGACATGAGGTGATTGTCCTACATGCATCCATCCAGCAAAATGATCCTGAATTTGGAGAGTAAACAATTGACTAATATTAGAAATAAATTTATGCACCAGATGTAGATGTTTCATCTTCCATAACTTCAGAACACAGTATTTAGGGGGTTTGCATAATTTCTAAATTTCTTTCACAAAAAGGGACTAGATAATTTACAATTTACTTATCCTATTTTCTTGACCCAGATCAAGCCTGACAGCTCCTTTTTGCCTTGACTTTTTTTTCCAAAACCTTAGATCTGTTTAGAAGCCATTCCCTGAAATACAGCAATCATATTATCACCCCAAATCTTTCTCTGTCCTAATACTCTTTAAACCTCAAACTGCTTTCAGTCCTTCCTGTTGAAGCCAGCAGTCAATGACCCATCACTTTTAAATTCTTCTTTCAAGCTCAGCCAAAAAAATTGCAGTCTCAGCTCTAGAAAAGCGATAGCAAATTGCTTGAGCATAAAACCTGATTGTTTTAACTCTCCTTTTATGCCAACCAGCAACAAGTTAGTATTTCACAAATAAATTGTCTGGATAGATGTCTGCTATGCAAAAATACTACCTGAAAAAATTGCCCAAATGTAATTACTGTGGATTCTGCACTTGCAGTTGAGCTTGTACAACTTAATGAATAACACATGGTTGGTGATGCTTTATCTATTATCATGATTTCACAGCGGTGATCAGAATAAAGATTATTAAATGAAAATCCTCTTTCTAATGATCATTTAAACAAACAGGCAAGTCAGATTTTCCTGATCTGCACAAGGCTTGTTTGTGCTTTGTCTGGAATCAGCAGAAGTTTTGTGACAAAATTCCTGAGATTAAGTTTCAAATGAAGCCAGATGAAATTTATTTTTTTTATCTTCTGATAATCACAGACCAACTAAGCATTATTGGGGTTGTACACATAACCTGATGGTGCAACAGAGCTTTCAGTCTAACACATCCTAACATGCCACTGTTCAGACAAGAGCCAAAGCTCTCTGTGGGAAACAAAAGGAGTCTGTGTTGCTAAAGAGTTAACTTCATAGACCTGAACTGAACCATCATTGGAAAACAATGTCAACCATGTCAGCAGCATCACTGCAAAAGGCTGATTTCATCACAGGTGTAATTTTCGACTAATCCCAATCTTTAAAAGGTGCTTCACTGTATTAAGACAAAGCTTGCGGCCAAGCCCCATAAAATATAGCAATAAATAAATCATCTTTCTATGATCAGTTTTATTTGTTAGTGTCTGTACATCTTAAAGCAGTGGAAAAAGAATGTTCTCTAAACTTTTGCCATATGCATTCCACCCATAACCAATTTTGATAGCCAGATAAAGAGCCCTTATCTCCCTGAAACACAGGCAGAGAGTCTTGTCAATAAGAGATGATTCATAAAAGCCATTCACCTTATGCTGTTCTGAGAAACTTAGAAGGGTGAGAAGCTGCATCTTTATAGAGATTTATCAAGGTGATAATAGGAGGAGAGAGAAATCTTTCTTTTTCAAAGTCCTAATGGAAATCTATCACTATTTCCTTCCCCAGTTCAGAGTTTTAGGAGCATACTCCAGGGATGGCTGGTGGGTTTGTCCATCTATGCAGTGCACACAATAAATTAGAGCCTGGGGCACTATTCAGCAGAATCTCTGGTTCAGTGGCACCAGTAAATGACCAAAGATCTAAAATAAGATTAAACCTGGTAGGCAGAAAGAGCACTGAGTTTACAGGGCTTCCCTTGAGGCTGATTACCAACAGCTCCTCCAGACAGTGTGAATGATGCTCCTCCTGAAGCTTTCCTGTCCATCTTTTTCTCAGAAATAAAGATACTGAGTTGATAACTGGAGACAGATCTTTTGGTTTACATTTATGACAAGCTCAAATTTTTTAGTGTTCCTTCATGCTTATTTTAGAAAAGGCTAAGCAAGGTCAGAGCCTAATGCTTTCTCCATTGAGAGGTTTCCATGGAAAAGAAAAGAAGGTAGCAGTGGAGGTCCTGCTCAGGCTCACATTGAGGAAATATGCCTTTTCAAGGCTCTTTTCTGAAATATTTTCTTTCAGGAAATGGGAGTTTTCAGCTGAACCAACCTGAGTAATTTGTACAGACAGAGGTCACCATGGCCACTTTCTGCTTTCAGATTTATTTCAATTTTGAGAAACTGTGCACACCACCTGCTGCTCTAGTCTGCTGCTTTAACTATTAGAGGGGTGAGAGTTCTTTGCCTCTACCCACTTTGAATACTGAATTAAACAAGGAAAACCTCCTTGCTGTGTTCACAATAAGTCTTTCAAATATTACTGTTTGGACTGCAGAAATAAAGAACAGAAGAGTAATTACTCCTTATAAAAATGCAGAGATTATGAGACTGTTTTAGTACATCAAAACCCAAAATAAAACAGTTTCAAAGAGAAATTTTTTTGAGCATGGGCAAAATCCTTGTTACACCAAATTTGAGTTAGTTGTAGGGTGGCTGCCAAGCCAGTTCCTGTCTTTAAGCAGAAATCCTGAGCAAATATCTGTGGTACCTTGTTGCGTATTTCACCTTGTTACAGAGAACAGGGACTCCAAGACATCACTGCTAGAGCTCCATGCCTTCCTGGGGCCAAAATCAGGGCACTGCAGTGCTCACCATGTTGGGTGTGGAACCCTCTCTATACAAGTACAACAGAATATTTGCCACAAGGCTGGAGCCAACCCTATGCGGGCAGATAAACATCAGAATGTAGTTTCCTGATATGGCAACTTTGTGATTTTTTGCTTTAAACTGATTTTCTAAAATGACCAGAAAGCAAATCCAACACAAGTTGTTTTTTTTTTTTTTTTGGAGATTGAAGGGAAAGATACAGCTGCAGCCCCTTGTAGGCCTAATGGGAAAACAAATTCTATATGAACTGAGGAGTGGATAATTATGTGTTTCCGAAGAAAAAGAAAACTCTCCCCTCCTAGAGCTTATTTTGTTTTGAACTTCAGTACTGTTGGTGAATTTCTGTTGAGGCAAAATGATGAGTAGAAAGTGGGCAGGAGAAGCTACACAGGGGTTTGTATACAGAAGGGAGACAACATGCCAAATTTATTTAATAGAATCATAAAATATTTTGGGTTGGAAAGGACCTTATAGATCACCTAGTTTCAAACCCCCTGGTGTGGATAGGAGATCTGGTTTTTTCACATGAAAAAAGGTATTTTGGAGATGGTGAAGTAGTTATTAGATGAAAGAGAAAGCCATGTGCCTGTAAAAGAGGGATTTAGAGAGATACATAAGAGCCAATGGATTTCTTAAGCAGAAAAAAACCAAGTGTTTTAAGGGAAAAAAATACAGTTTCCCAATCCTTTTTCAGTAGATAAATACATGGATCATAGAAGGCCACGGTAGCTCCTAAAAACCAACAGCAGTAGACCAGGGAGATGAGGCAAAACTGCAGGAGGCTTTTTAATGGTGCTTGAAGAAAAGACGAAAAAAAGCAACAGCAAAACAAAGAGAAAAAATCCATTTGAAATCATGCAGAGATTGGAAAGAATATGAAAATCAGATTCCACTTAAACTGTGATTACAGAGACAAGAGGGTTTTTCTGGGACATGCTCCCCCACAGTCTGCTCTGGAGGCAGTCAGAAGTGCACGAGTCAGGCAGAGTCATTCTGAGGACAAAACCAAGCTGGCTGCAGGTTTGAAAACCCCAAGGTAGCTCAGGGCAGAAAACTCACAGGAACAGTTCAGCACCAGCCTGGATGGGAAGTAAAGGAATTTCTTGGCTGAACAAAAAAATGAGGCAAGGCACAGACCCAAGAGAGTCTGGTCACCACAGCTATGCAATTAATGAAAAGAAATTTAACAAGGACTGCTGTGTTCATTTGAGGTCACACATTTTGAATCCATGGAATAAAAGGCAGGTTGAGGTTAGAAGGGACATCTGGAGCTCATATGCTCCAAGCCCCTGTTCCAGCAGGGCCACCTAGAGCCAGCTGCCCAGGGCTGTGTCCAGACAGCTCTCCAGTGTCTGAGTTTGCAGATCCCCAGCCTCTCTGCAACCTGTGCCAGGGCTCAGCCACTCTCACAGCAAAAATTCATTTCCTTGTGCATTACCAGCCCTTCTAGATGCTTTGGCACTGGACATCTTTAACTCCAGTGGTGTGAAATATAGCTTTCAATGAACCCAGCATGCATTTTTCTTCCAGAACTTAGTCTTCAAGTCTGTAAATCTCAACAGCAAGTCCTACACTCAGCTTTAAAATTGGGTAGTGGACAGGACCTACAGCTTTTAATTCTCTTTTAACCTTTACTGATCTGTTTCCCTTAAACTGCTGCTGCAGTCACTTCATTTGCCTCTCCAGCACTACCAGCTGGTGGGATTTTATTTCAATTGCATGTTTTGGGTTTTTTTGGGTTTTTTTTTTAGGGTTACTGTTGGGGGGTTTATTGTTACCTAATTGTTTCTTCTCTTTGGAATGGTGGAAGCAAACACCCACATCACAGTGATGCACACCAATGATGGGCACCAGCCTTGAGGATATCCTGGCAGTGGCTGTGCCACAGGGGCTGGTGGCAGAGGAGGGCCAGGATGGATATCAGGAGGCTGTGGCACTGCTAATGGCACAAAATCAGCTCTGTGCTCCAGAAAAATGAGTTTTCTCACAAGACACACAAACGCAGCACGCTGGGAAGTTGCGTGTGAGGACTTGAGCTTTTCCAGCTGAGGAACAGGCTCCCGGCAGGCAGCTGACCTACATTTACAGCTGCAGAGGTAGAGCTGACCCACAGGGAGCTGCATCTGACCTACCAACACACAGGGAGTGCTGCTCAAATGCACTGTGCCTTTTAAAGTGCCAAACTGAGCTGGAGCAGCTACATGGGGATAGACTTTGTTGCTGCTGCCATACAGGAAAAGCAAACGAGATCAATACTTAATTACCAAGGATTATCTGTAATTGACAATACCCTTTATGTAAAATGAAGTTTGCGCAGTTTTCAGAGCCATACACACTCCTTAGTGACTAACAAATTTTTTCTTTCCCAATCTCATTTAAACAATGCCAACCCTACTTCTGTCGTGGTTCCCAGTAAGTGGATCAGCTGCTCCAAGGTAAAATTCTGTTCAGAACTAAAAAAGCTGTGCTTTATTCAACATTTTAAGGGAAGATTATTTTCATAAACACTAGACTTGTCTGTTTAGAGATTTGACGTGTTATTGACAGCCATACAAGTCAGGTTATGCAGAGGGAAGAGATGCTGCCTTTTTTAGGTATAATTAGCATTTCATTTCCTATCAGACAATTTCCCCATCATGTTGAGCACCACCAGAGCAATAGAAATGTTCAAAAGAATGCTTCATTGCAGATTTATGCTATTAAAAAAAAAAAGAAAACCTAAGCAATTCCTGAACTAAGGGTTTTTTTGTGGTCTTCTGTTTTGTCTTTTTTTTATTTTTGTTATTGTGGGATTTTTTTTGTGTGCAGTGATTAATTCAGTAATTACTGAATTAATACCAGGCAACACATCTAAAGCTTTAGGATGCCTTCAACTCTGTATTTTCTGGTGTTTTTTAATTTCTCTCATGGACTTAAGAAGTTACCTTATTAAAACTCTTGCAGAAGGGAAGTTTTTTGGTGAATAACAAAAGAAAAAGGAGACCAGTAATCTCCTTGGCTTTTCCCAGACAACTGGGGATGATTTCCTGTTCTCCCCAGCTCCTTGCTGCATGTGTACAGCAGCCCTGTTGAGCTTCTGAGGGAAAAGAAAGGAGAAATGACTCTCCTGCTGCATCCTAGCCCAAAATTCATGATCCACAGGACTTTTTAGCATGGTGGAAGAGACCAACACCTGACATTGTAATTTACAAAACTCTCCCTGACAGGATTTAACCACAGTTTGCCACCGACGTCAGCTGCTGCTCTAATAGCCTTGATGTGTCATTTCTGCTGCTCTTTCCTCCCACACCATTTCTGCACATCATGAGCAATGTTCATCCTGCTGTTCAGTGACAGCAGAATGCCCCAGCCACAGCCTGGAGTGTGTCAGCCTGGTCATGGAGGTGAATGCACCCAGAAAGGCAGAGAGGGTTTGGAGTCTGCCGTGGTGGCATGAGGTGCTTGCCAGAGGTGTTTGCCAGGCAGTGGAACTGCAGGATCCTCACACTGCCATAATAACTGAAATAGGTTACCCTGGAAAACCCAGTGGTGTTTCCTGTGCTAAAACAAACTTCATAAAAAGTCACCATGTGACCTTGACTGTCCTTTACAGAAAACTACAGAATGAAAAGAACAAATGTTTATGGCCTCTAAGCATAACATTTTTACCTTTAAAATGCATTAACTTTGCAATTTATATTTTCTGGTCACATATTGACTAGAATAGAGGTGAGTGGCAGCTGTCCCCTGGCAAACAGAAATGTCCACACGTGATGTCCACAGCAGGGCAGGTTTTAATACCCTGATAGCAAATGAGAATCTGCAAGAAAAGAGCTATAATTACTGTGCCATTGTAGAAAGTAGTTTAGAAGGTTTGCAGAGTGACCAGTTATTTTCTCTTTTAATAACATTACTGATCTTTTGCCATCATGAGCTCTCAGGCACATGGTGTGATTCTTGTGATTCTTCCTTCCATCAGGAAGGATCTGGACTTCAGTGATCCTTGAGGATCTCTTCCAGCTCAGGATATTCTGTCATTCTGTGTTTGTGTGACTTAACCTGGTGATCACTGCAAAGGGTTTTAAAGAGACAATTAAATAACACTTGAGGAGCAAGAGTTCACAGGTTATTGTTTTAAGTTGGAAAATGAATTGTGAAAGGTTCTAACAGCAGGGGTTTGATTTCCATGGTAATTGGATGCATACAATAGAATTGCACTTGTTTAAGAAATTGTCTGTGGGATTGTGGTTTCTGTCAGCTAAATCCCTGAGACTCATGTAGCCATCCTTAAGCAAAAAACCAAAAAGACATCAGAGAATTTTCAGGCTTACCTGTCACCTTGAGATATATATCAAAATTCAAGTAATTTCGAAGGGAGCTTGAAAAATACAGCATTAAAATGAGACATATTGGGCAACCGTTCATATTTACTGAAAGTGCAGAAAAGATTAATTTTCTGTATAATCAAATCCACACATAAGCATCTGTTTCTACCATTGTATTCCAATAAAAGTAAATTAAATGGTGTCAGAATTGATGGCTTTTCCTCGTGAAACAGATAACAGCCACAAATGGAAATGAATCAAACCATGAGTGCAATTCATATTGTTTAAAGAGAGCAGGAAAACCCAGCAGCCATGTAAGGACAGCCTGTGATGGGAACTTTGCTTCATTCCTTTTACACTAAAAATGCTTTAATTATCTTCTTTAGGGTTTTTTTCCTGAGTCTTAAAAGATTAGGAATGATAATGCAAGCCAGTGGCAGCCAAAGAAAAGAGAAAAAATCTCTTGTGAAGGGAAAGTCTCAGACATTGACAAATCTCCATCAGCTCCACGTATGAAAGCATTTTTAATCTGGCCTGTTTCTTTGTGCTGCTCTGCCAGATGAGTCATGGGTAGATGGAGGAGTTTGTAGTGCAGCAGACAGGAAAACTGTTCCTTATTATAAACCAATATAGGAAATTGCATACAGAAAAACTTCATTTAAAGACAGACACACAAAAGAGTTGCAAGAAGCTGTTGCTGCAATCTCACTTCAGCCTTCCCAGGCTCAGACATTGCCTCACTCCTTACAGCACCACAGTGATGCACAGAAACACCCTTTGGGGCTCTGCTCCCACTGACTGAAGCCTGAGAGAAGGCTTTGTTTTCTTTTTTTTTCTTTTGTTTTTATTTTTGCCTTCATTACTATTCAGCCTGTACAGGAAGGGAGACAGAGACATCCCTCAAATATCCCTGAGCTTGCACACAATATGGCTTTGCCTTCTGGCATTTACGAAACTTGTTGCTTAATTTTGCAACCCAATGTTCTCAAACTGGAAGTCAAGCATTCCTGCACCTTTTTTCAAAGAGAAAAAGGCTTAAACTTCTCAGCAGGTGTGGCCCAGTCAGCTATTCATTGGCTCTGTAAGCAAAGATGAAGTTCAAGCTCTAATCAAGTCAGCAACAGACTCCTCTTGGCTCAATAAAGTCCGGCTTGATTTTGGACTTCTGTTCAAGGTCCATCACTGCATGAGAGCTGAAGGAGCAGGTGACAGCAGTGACTGGGGACTTGGGACTCCAGATCACAGCAATCCAGGAGATTCTGTTCCAAGTTTCTCTCCTTAATATTTGGCTCAGTAGAATGTCCTGCAGTGCACAGGAGGAGCAGTCATCCTTGGAAGAGCCAATGTGGGATGGAAACCCTGGGAGAGGAATGAAGGACAAGAGCTGCCTCTGGCTGCCTCTGACACTACTTGGGACCCCCAGCAGGAAGACAGAAACCAAGATCACTTAGATAAATATTTTGAGATCTTAGAATAAGTTCAAATACCAGCATTATTGCTGTTATTTTCAGAAGGACTTGGTCCCTGTGTAAAATGAGTTGACCTAAAGTAAAGCACATATTTCCATTCTCCTGCTTAGTGCAATCAGAGGCAGAAAAGGCACAGGGGATCTCTCAGTTCTCCCAAGGTATCTCAAATAACCTCAGACATCTGCTGCAAGGGCACTGTTTGTATTTTGATCAGATTAGGCCTGCATGATTGCACTTTTTAGGCAAACTTCACCATTTAGAAATATATCAGCATTTGTTTACCCCTTCCATGACCTCTAATACAGAAGAAATTCTGTCAGTTCTGTTCTTGTTGTCAGACAGCAGCAACAGCAAGAGCTGAAACTGAAATTAGGAGCCAAACAAAAACCAGTATTTTTATGCAATGCCCAAATGTGTCTCTTTAAATTTTTAATTCTTTCCATTGCCATATTGGAAGCTAACACTGAATACAATAAAACAAAACAACACACAGTAAATTACTTGCAAATGAAAGATCCAAAGTATTTATTATCCCCAACAAGAGGTAATGAATGGAACAGCTACACTAAGTAATAAAGAAAATATATTTCTAATTTATGGAATGTTGAAAAAGCTATATTCATCCAGTTACTCTGGGGAAATGGACTGTAGTAATAAATACTCTTTAACTATAGCCAGGAAGGAAATTGAAACTGACTTAAAATAGAAAAGCTCACTGTTTAAACAGTGCTGAATGACAGTGTCCAGACCCAAAACAAAAGGTTCCAATCCCTGTGAGACAAAAGTAAGACTGACTCATCCAAACTCCTGATGTTAGAACAGCTCTAAACCACAAATGGGAGTACACCACAGCATTGTGTCATCCCCACCTATAATGCATTTCTGAATGTTTAAGATGTCACGCTCATCTCTCTTTCTTTAATCCTTTTATTTGTACAACATGTTACTTGCAGTATTTTTGGTATTTGACTAACAAGACAAAGACACACTCCCCAAGTCACAGCCTAGCTCTGGCAGAGGTAGAAATGAAAGTCACACTTTACACATAATCCTCACCTTAGCAGAGTTTTCTGTAGCTGACTGAGCTGGTCCTTCTCAAGGTCACCAAAGCCTTCAGCTCCTGAACCATTTGAAATGCATGGCTTGAGTTTGCTGCTCTGTAGAGATCTGTCCTTGTAGACCTCGCTAAGGTAAACACAGAATCTCTTCCTAAGCTGCAGGCAAAGAGTTCATTGTGAAAAAAAGATAAAAATAGGGTGAATAAGTTACTATCCATTTCTCATCCCTTCTCTCACACCATCAGATCCCTGCTGCAGAGCCTGGTGGTGGTGGCTTTGGGACAGGGACACACACATTGTTTTAGATTGAAAGGGAAAACTCATTGGGATGGCTTGTAGGCAATAACCTTAAATATCCTAGACAGTTTGAATAGTTTTGCAAATTATTCTGCATAAGCAAATGTAGGGAGAGAGATGACAGTGAAATTAAAAAGAGAGAAGTGGAACAGGAGAATGAAACAAGAAAGTAGAAGTTATAAATAGGTTTGCCTTTTATGTACACAAACAAAACTCAGCTTTTAATGATAACAGAAATTTAAAATATCTTTTTGGTACTTAAAACAGTAAAACAAATATTTTTTCCTGTTCATCAAATAAGGCAGCACACTGTACATTTGAAATAGGGACTGGTAGACAGAAAGTTGATGTGGTTCCCAAAACTGAGAAAATTTAGCTATTTAACTAATTGCTATTTCTCTAAAACATCATAGTGACCTTTATGGATTCTTCCTTTAATGGTTTTTATTCACTCTTTCAAGCCCAGTATTGCAAAACCCAGGAATATCCATAAGCTTCCCAAATTTTCTCTTCTTTTCTCTCACTGTAGAAAACAGTCATCCAGTCCTACTTGGCAAGTAATTCCTTCTTTTCTCCTTCTAGGTCACAGAGATTTTTATGCACCTGAACTCCAAAACTAAAAGTTTTCCAGAAAATAGAGCTAATCTGAGATTTTCTGAGGCAAAAAGCCCTTTTTCCAGTTTTTATTTCTTTATTACGATTTTTTTCCTTTGTTCACTCTGAATTCTGCTGCAGAGCTCATTTTCCTTGCATAGCCTGTTGGTGTGACATCTCTATTTCCACATGTTTTACTGCCTTCCCACTACAATTTCTGCTGGCATAAGCTGTGTCCACCCTTTCCTGGTCCCTGACAGGCCAGCTCATCTCTCCAGCATGGAGCACGTGGCTCTAAACCACCCTCAAGCCCTCCCTCCATCTTCATGACAAATTTCAAATTTCACCCTCTTGCTTACCATCCTTCTTCCTTACTGAACTCCCCAAAACTTTGCTGGATCACCTCATTTTTTATTGTCAACCCCCCCATTTTTACCACTCATAGAGATTTAAGTTTTTTGCTCTTGATAGGAGTTTGCCTTTAGGCATGCAAAGATCAGCCCCTGTCATACTGACAAATATCTTCCTATTACCTTGTTTATTCTCATCTATCTGTCAACATCCATCATATCCAGCACTCATATGCTTGGAATATTATATTTTTCAGCAGGTATTGTCTTTTTCTCTTCAAGAAACCAGTACAGCTGTGAATTTTAGGTGTTCTTCCCCTTCTCAAAAGAGTTAGGTGAGTTCATAGTAGGTTGCATGAATTGAATTTAATTTCTCTCATTAAGAAAGGGACCAAGAAGCTTTAATGCAGGATTTTCTCAATTGAGAATTACAGAAACTGGTGTAAGAAAAATGCAAGAGGAATTGCAAAACTATATTAAATAATTTTATAATCTGAAAGCAAAATGGATTTGTTTAGGTTGAAAAGGGAAGAGATGGCCAGGCTGGATGGGGCTTGGAGCAACCTGGTCTAGTGGAAGATGTCCCTGCCCATGGCAGAGGGGTGGAACTGGATGAGCTTTAAGTCCCTTCTGACCCAAACCATTCTGTGATTCTGTGGAAGGTGGAGGACCATGGTCTAGTTAAGAGCTGAGGGGCAAGGATTGCTCTTGTGCCAGGAACTCTTACCTCAGCCCAGGGTAATCACAGCAGGGAAATCCAGATAAGGCATAATCTGCAAAACTACACTTTCATGTGCACAGTTTCTCTTTCTACCTACAATTAAAATTTCAAGTTAGACAAAGCATTATTATTTTTATAAGAACACTAGATAAGAGGGATAAAATATGTATTTTAATTCCAGGTTTTGTTCACGTTGTGTTTTTATTCGTGACTCGTGTTTTTTAATTACTCTGGATTACTATCTCAAGAAAATGTCATACATCAATCCCTAGAGCCTTCCAGCTGGAAATCTGAGGGTGTATCTCTTAAGGCAAAGAGCTGAAATCCACATTTGCTGTACTATGCTCTGTTCAAGGTTCACAGTGAAGAAAAATAGTCAAACAAGGACTCTGATTGTAAAGGGGCAGAGAAATATGTATTCCCAACAGAACATCAATAATAATAAAAAGCTGAGCTTTCTTTAGCAGTAATTTCCTGGGAGACATTTCCTAAAATATCCTCGGATTTTCCATCTCTGTAAACTCCTAGGAGGACACCATCAGGTACAGGCTGCAGAACTAAACCTGTACATTGTAGTCACAAGTAGTACAAAAACACAGTAAGATGCCAGTTCTTTCCAAATACAATCCCTCCATACAGCCAGCTGTGAGAGTGAGAAACCCTGAATTTATGGAATTTAGAGTGCTCTTTGTGCTCTTCTTGAGGGTCCAGCAGAGAAAGGTTCACTCAGTATTAAGTTACTGAAAACGACTGCTGAAAATACATTTTTGTCAGTAGATGACAACTAAGCACAACCATACAATTGTCCAGGAGACCTCTAATACCTACATTTAATCTTTTTCATTTAAGCATAAAGCTATAAAGCTACAAATTTAGATTCCAACATAAGCTCTTTGTAGCTGCAGTCAAAACTACACACAAAATACTAACCATGGAAATCACTTTAATTTTCCAACTAGTTATTATTTCCATACTTCACTATGAGATGCTTTAAGTGAATAAGAATTTTTCTTCTCCTCCCCAGGTCTAGACAATAGATATGAACCTTCTCACAAAGCTCCAGGGACATAATTCATTTTATAAGAAAAGAAGTAATAATACAAGTAATAAACCATAGTGAGAGAAAAGGAACATTGTAATTATTGTTAACAATACAGGTGCTCTTCACACACTGGAGTCCTCTCAACTTCTCTACTAATAGAGTTGCTTCTTACACTTTGCTTTTGGGAAAGTATTGACTCAATTACATAAATGTAATGTTCAGGTTTTGCATATACTTGTTCAGATTTTGAAGAGATGGAAAGAAGAGAAACGCAGCCACTCCTGGGAAAAAGCACGACTTGAGGTCGGATTTTTCAAATACATCATCAAAGATTGTGGTAAAAAAATGTGTGGAGAAAGAGGCCCTTGACTAGCAGCAAATGCTGTCCACAAGCCCTGACTTGCTCAAATCTTCCCTGGAATTTTAGGAGGCCTGTAATATGTTTGGTAAAACACTCCTCATATGACTTCTCCAACCATCTTGCTACCAGATAGTTCCACTGAATATTGAAGATTTTCTGTGTACTCACCAGTTGAATCTCTTGGTAACGTGATGCTCAATTACTCCTACCAGTGATCTTCTGTCTGTCTCCCATTTCTACATCCTGCCTCCCACACAGACATTCCCAAAACAAGCTAATAAGTGCAACAAAGAAGATCACATTATGCCTTCATATTTGTGTATTAGTTTGATTGCACACAGCAGAATTTTTAGCCCCAGAGCTCAGGGATTTTACAATCACCACAGGCATTCCATTCAGCACAGGTGGAACTTCTCACCTAAACCAGACAGAACCTGCAAAACGTTATAAAACTGAACACTTGCACAGTGTTGGGCTGTGGAGCAAAGCACTGAAATTCATTTTTCCTGTTCTCTCCCACATCTTTGCCTGCACTCTCTGGAGAAGACACATCCACTGCAACAGGGCTGCCTGGACAGCCCCTGCCAGATGAACATTTAGGGAGGAACCATTTCATATATCAAACAGCTTCCACAGATTGGATCTGGAAAAATACCACCCAGGCCAAACAACTGGATTGTTCATTAAAACAATCTGATTGCAAGCACTTATCTTTGTGTTCACAACAAAAGAGAGAACAAGAAAGAAGAGCTGCTTTTTTCCAGTCCTTTGTACTATCATCTCTTTCTATTAGAGTCTGCTTATTGCACAGAGATTTTACCATGATTGGTTTCTTTGACATGTATTTCTATTGCTTTTCATTTGAAAGGAGAAGGTAGCTAAAAATTAAGTGTATTGTTCATTAAATAGTCACCCCTGCTTTGAGAAAAGGTTATCCTTTCTTTGGAGTCTTTGATGATGTGTTAATGATGACTTTTCTTCCATAGGCTTTGTGCACAAAAGGCAAACTTTTGGAGAAAAAGTTGGAAAATAAACCTTCTCCAGTGCATCCCTCCCATGATGGCAATTTAAGAGATAAGTGTTTCAAGATAGAGCTGGTTTCTGATAACAAAAGACCCACTGTTTAAAATTGGAGCCTGAAACTCTTGGCAGGTGATTGACAAGAAAAATGGTGCAGTAGAAGGATTGGTCATATTGGCTGGTGGGGACTTACAACAATGAAAAATAAAGTAGCAATCATAAATCAAAATTACTCTACTAAACACTTTCTGGGCTAGAACTGTATTTTCTTTGTTTGTATTATTGTTTTAACTATTGGTGCATTTAGACACAGCAGGAATGTAGGTCATCACATTTGAAATTGCATCCTAAAGAGAAAAAAATCCAGCCAGCTCCTTGCTTCACCTATCCTCTGTCGGTTTGTAGTTCAGGCATTCTGAGTTGTGGTATGTGTTATGTGGATTGTGTGGTTGTTTTCCCCTCTCTTTCATGCATTATTGCTGATACAATCAAGTTTACTTGTTCTTATAAGACAAGTGGTTAGAGGAAGGAAAAAAAGAATAAAAAAATATATGCTTGGGATTACCATTTATTATTTCTTGAATGCTGGCCAATTCATTCAAGAATATGTACAGAAGAATTTGTAGGTAAAAGTCCAAGGACAATGCTTTAGATTCATATTATATTTTGCCAAGGGGTGATTTCATAATCAACAAATTACAGAGCAAAATATCTAACAACTCAGAGGTGTCAACACACCTACGATCTCATGACAGATGTAGAAAAATGATGCATGATTAAGTTCCTTGCCTTGAGAGAAAGGACATATGATGGTTGTTTTTTTAATTCTGCAGCATTGTTCACCAACAATAAATATATTGATTGGAGAAGACTCAATAAATGTCATCCAAATTCCCCCATTAATTACCATTGTTCTCTCTCTAATCAGTTGTTCCTCTCCTCAAAACATTTATGTTCTACCTGCATACCCTACCAGGGTGGAGGAGTACTGAGTAAAGGAGATGGAAAATAAGTGAAAAAATATACCAAAGAAGTAAGACATGGCCAGGAGGTGTTAACACCAACAGGCTGGACAAGAGGGTCTGGAAAAGTCTCTTCAAGAGGAGTTTGGGTGCAGTGCAGCAGCAGCACACTCAGAATTACACTCCAGATAAATGTCCTGCAGTCTCTGCCTGGGCAGCTGACCCTTGTCCTGACTCCATACAAATTGTGTTTACTTTTTCACTAACAAATGAATGTTTGGCTGGCTTCACAACTGATTTGAAAAGAAGGCTTGCCAAGGAATATCTTATTTTTAGGAGGTAAAATTACCTTTTTTTTTTGAGTTCTATAAATAACCAAACCCTGAAAAATTTCCCTCAAAATACTTTTGGAGTGAAATCAAAAAGGTCTGAAGAATGTGATGCTCAATCACTGTCCCATCAACCTATAAATAGCTGTCAGTTATGAGACCTCCAAATTGCTGAAGCACAGCTTAGAGGTGGTCAGTGCACAGGATGTGTGTAGGCTTTCATGGATACTGCAGAGAAAAGTCTCTCCTTTGGCAGTGCAGGGCCTTCCAGTGTGTTCCACTGACAGCAGGAGAACTCTGAGTTGAAGCCAATACCAGGTCAAACTCCTGGAGCAGATTTTTCTTTTTATCAGCACCCTCTTCCCCTGGAGCTGAGCAAAGCTGGACACTGCTCCACGTGTACTTCTGAGCCTCAGGACATCTGCAGAGCACATCAGTTGCAGAAGACATGAACAGCTGGGTGTCTGCAGCACACTGGAGCAAGAAGACCCCCAGAGGTCTCCAGTGTGTGTGAAAAGCAGACCAGAAAGTCCATTTCTCAGGGGGGTCCATATGCCAGGATCACAAGGGACAGGGGCAGCAGATGTTTCTCATGCTCCTTTGGGATCTCCCTGTCCTTCTTTCTCTCCTCCATTCCAAAATACTGACACTGCTGGAGTGACAGGAATCTACAGCTGCATGCTGTCCTGTGGTCCTGTGGATTGGACAATCAACACTGACTGACTTTTTCCTCCAAACTCAGTTGGTCACCTTGTTCTGACCACCCTTCCCTCCAGTTGTTTGCTGCCAAGGCTGCTGACACTCTCAAGATTTTCTGGAAGATGGTGGTCATTCCTGAGCCAGTTGGTGGCCCTCAAAGTTTACAGCAGAGCTGGATACACTTCCACAGCCTGTCCTGAGCTGTGAGCCCAGACAATATATTCAAACTCCTGGATGATTATTGATAAATTCTGAGTAGCTCTGAAAAACTATAGCTTCAATGTAAACCTGAAATATAATTCTGAGAGCTGTTTGCAGAAATAATCAACAAACACAAGAACTTTTTTCCTTAGCAGATACAAGAAATAACCATTCCATTTTACCCAGTTTTAACCAGGAGTTAAAGTTGCAGTTGTTTGAAAATCATTGTTTCATCTTTCTCAGTTCTTTAAAATTAAAATGAAAAGGGTGGATGACTGTAGGAGCAGAAAACATGACCTACAGCAGATTTGAAGTAATTGAAATCATCTAGCCTTGAATGTAAGAGACTTGAAGGAAAACAATAATAGCTCTAAGATAAAGAAAGCAAATTATACACCATGACATGCTCCACAGCCAGAATATATGTGTTGTTTTGACAAACATTTTTTTTTTTTTGGTATGATTACAGTGACTTTTATTAAAATAAGAAAACTAACTTTTGGGAGCGAAGAGGGGAGGAAATTGATTAACTATATCTCATTTTGTGCAAAGTATCTGGATTTAAGAATCAGAAGCTGAATATAGCAGAATGGTGACACATTTGTTTGGAAATTATTTCATAATGGCTTCTCTCACCTTAGGTGGGGAAGGATAGATTTTTCACTTAACTGTATATAGGAAACATCATTCAAAAAGGCTGAAAAGATGCAATGGAAAAACAGAATTTTGAGAAGTGAAGGGAATAAGCTGTAGAAGCCCAGAGCTTATTGCAAGCCCTGTTCTAGTGGTACCTACAGCACCTTTCTAGAAGTGAGAAAATCTCCCTAACAGGACTATGGTGTTGCAATGGAGTCAGGCCTATCACTCAACATTTCACTTTTTTTTTTGTTATCTACTAAATTGCTATCATTTTTAGAAAGGGCTTGGAAGAGGAAAGCAAAAAAGGGGACAAGATTCAATATATTCACTCTTAATCTGTGTCTCATGAACATCTGAAACATCTTCTCCACATAAAGGTACATTTTTGGTACATTGTTTGCCATTCTAAGGAATCATAGAGAAATATATAATCATTAATCAACTGAAGACACACCTTCCATGTGAGACAGACATAAAACAAGCCTTCTTCAAACCAAGCAATCATATTTTATCACAGTAAAGTACTTTGTTATTCCTACATAGTTTTAAAACTCTTCTATATCATAGAACTTTTTCTCAAGTATTCTTTCGATGAATAAATCTAACAGCAAAACTAAAAAGAAGACAGCTTACTGCTGGGGAATATGTGAGCTTGGTTTTGTTGTTCAAAGATGAATCCTGAAATAGTGTTTAAAAATCAACAGAAGCTGAGTTATTATCATCACTGCAACTACAGAAATATTTAGTAACATTATATTTCCACTTGTTAAAAACAGGAAGGAACAAAGGAACTGTAAGTGAACCAGTCTTTTTGACTTTAAAATTTGAAAATTTGGGAAGTTACCTTGAAAAAACCTGTACCCTTGTACATGTCAGTCAAGCTCCTAAGCTCTGAAAGAAAAAAAAGGCCACAGTGATATTTTCCAAACTCTTGCAAAGAGAAGTAAGGGTAATATTTCATTGCCATAAAATCAGCAGCATTTCGGTTACTTAGAAAATACTAGCACAGGTAAAGACAGCTAAATAATAATTAATGCAAATCTGAGAACTAGCTGGGTGTGTAGAACCTTGTGTTAACTAAGATGAAGTTCAATCAAAGTAGGGGGAATTAATTTACCTTGAGCCAGGAGCCCATAGGAGGAGTAACCAGGCTCGTCCTTAATTTCCATCAGCCCTGGCAATACAGAAAAGCATTCATTTTTGGGGGGAAAGTTTACCTGATTTCTTCTGAAGGTTCAATAAGGAAGGCTTTTTCTCAGCTCTAAAAAGCCCAAAACCACCCAAAGAAACAAAACATACAAAGCTGAAGAGCTCTAAATGCAGGAAGGTGATGGTTGCTGTATTCCAGGCAGGAGCCAAGGCTTAAGGGTCTGAACACCATCTGACATTCATGGAACTGCCCTGATGATTGTCCTGTCTGCAGCTGCAGAATGATGCCTGCATCAGCACCCCAAGGTTTCTGTCCCTCCCTGACAGCTGTCAGTGTGACAGACAGAAACTCTCCCCCAGGGCACTTTATCTTATTTCTAGTAAGGAGCAGAGCAGACATGGAAAGTTCAATCACCTTCTCTTTTCAGTAATAGCAATATTTTCATGCAGCCCTTGCCAGGGGACATTGCCTCAGTCATTTGCACATGAGCACAAATCCACTCAGCTGCTCCCTCAAATGCACCAGCACTTCCCCTCTCCCTGGGTGATAAATGCTGTGCAATCTCTGCTTCCCTCCAGAGTGCTGTACAGGAGAGACAAAATGCAGGAACGGGGAGGATATTCACTCAGCAGCCCAAGGTGGATTGTGTTTTTATAACTGATTAGTATTGCTGTGCCATTGCATTTCTCATTAAAATCCCTTTCTTGAAGCTAGGTACAATTTGCACCATGTTTTCCACTTGTTTGAGCTTCAAGCTGTCGCTCAAAAAATTAATTTTAGCTGGGTTCATCTTTCCATCACAATTTTTTTTGTCACAGAGGTTGATTAATTCTATGTCATTGTTTGCTCTTTTGCAAGATTAATTGCAGGATGAGAGAATAGATGACTTTCTGGTGAGGGAATATATGAAGTTATTGTAATTCCACAATGCTGGAAATCAACTTTTTCCCTACCTAACTTGAGGCAGCAAGCAAATGATGTAGTGAAACTGCTTTGGTCTGTTACAGGATCCATAGTGCTGACCCAAGGAAAGACCTTCTCTAGTTTTTTGGTGAAGTTCCATTTTAAGTCTCCAAGCCCTTAAAGTCTGAAAAATATATCCTGGGTATATTTTTGAGCTCTTGAAGGAGGCAAGCCAAATTCACAGTCCAGACTGACTGACCAACAACGGACAGGTCTAGCATTTAAACAAGAGTTTCCTCTGGAATTATGTAGCATTTTATGGTAGGAAACACAAACTCTGGGACAGAGGTTGTCCCTGAGTGGGGTTTGTACCATTCCAACAAGGTGAGTTGTCACCTCCAGCTGTAATACACTTAAGACACAATAGATTTAGGTGAAGTAAGGACATGGAGGGGACTTTGGGATGCTTTTTTTAGTCTGTAATCACATAAAATAGACACTATTTTGTATTCAGGCAACCTTTCATTGGCTTCCTTTAGTATACATTTATTTCCCCACAGAGCTTCTTGGCAGAGCACATCTTCAATGCTGTGTGATACCCTCATGGAGTTCTTTTCTATACAAACCTTATTTATTCAGCTCTTATTTCATTTATTCTGCTTACTGATCCTTTGAAAAAAATGCTATCCACTTGTTACATGACTGAATTGATATATCTCTACTGGTTTTTTATTTAAGCTTGAATATAATCTTTCTGATCCTCATTTACCCCATTGTACAGAGAAATAAAAGGTTTTCCAGAAATGTCTGTGCTCCCCAGATGCATAACATTGCAATTGCTTGTCCCCTCCTGCACTGAAGGCAAGGAGAATATTCCTCCAATTTCTATGAGAGCAAGTTTAGGCACTGCTTATATAAATTAATTTCATGAATAAGGCAGAATGAATTGCTTTGCATCATAAGGCATCCAACCCAAAAATCCATGGTGCTGCATAAATGCAATAATATTGTCCATAATCTGTGAGATTTTTACTATTTGAATTAAATCTATAAATACATATTGAGAGTATGATTTCAGCTTTCAGCAGAACTGTGTAAGAAAGGAAAATGCTTGATATTTAAAATTTTTATTAATTTTCCCCATTCAGATCTAAGTTTTGCATGCACAAATTTGGGTGTGCATTGCCAGGAATATTGCTCTTTTTAATCCCAAGCCACTCGTGAGCAATTCCACTGAGACCAAAGGGGACAATCCATGTAAGAGAAGGTAATAAAGCACTTAACTGGTGTTAAACTTCTAACAGAAGTCACAAACCACCTGGAAACATCATTTACTCTGAACTGCCTTGAGCTGCATGAATATATGAATATAACTTGAATATAATCTGAATTCTGCACCTCTCATTGAAATAGATCATGAACACTGAAAACACCTCCTCCTCTACGAGGAGATAAGTGCAGCTTTATTTATATTAATTCAACTTTTTTCTGATTTCAAGCACAATTTAATTTTTTTTAAAGAATGCTCTTCAGTGGAGTATTTTCAACTTTTAGTCTTTGAAAATTGAGCTGCATATTTTTTCCTGAGAAAGACCCTCACTCTACTTTATCCAAGAAAAATATGCTACAGTGTTGGAAGCATGCACTAGTCTTTTGTAGTAAAATCTGACTGTAAACAAAATCCACCTCTCCCTAGAGCCTGAACATAATAAAATATTGAGAGTTTCTGTAAAGAGCATCAACCATCTCATGCAGCAATGAGGGAAAAGCATTGGAGTGATTCAGCTCCTGGAAGAAGTGTTTTGGTTGCTGCTCATATTGGCCATGTCAAAAGTCTTCCCTTCATGAATCCTTCAGGAGGAGAATTCCTGTGCACAGAGGATGGGATAACTGATTGTGGCAGGATGCTCCCCCCCTTCTCTCTCTCCCTGACTGGTCCCAAGAAATGAATGGCTCAGATTAGGTTGGGAGCCTAATCAACAGCTACCTGGTGCTGGCAACTGAAAGTCTGAAAAGACACTCCCCTGTGGAATGTAGAGAGAATGTGAAAAATTTTTAGTGACCACAAATACACACTTTTTTCCTATAAAAAGCTCACGAATCTCAGAAAAGGTAGAAGCTTTTCTACATGGACATTGGAGTGTGAGGGAAAGTCATCTCCCCAGGTGTCTGGATGCAGCCCTGTGGTTACTTCTCGCGGGATTGAGGGAGGAATTCTAATGTATTCCAGCTCCAAAATTGGATTTTGGTAAGATCATTGGTTTCCTAAATTGTATTGTTCTGGCTAACTTATAGGTACCTTTCTTTACTTGCATTTCAGCTATTTTATAGCTCGAGCAAGCATTTCTTAACTTGCATAATAGTTCAAGCAAGCATTTCTTAACTTGCATTATAGTTCAAGCAAGCATTTCTTAACTTGCATTTTTAACTGTTTTTATAGTTCAAGCAAGCTTTTACCCCATAATTGCATTTTAGCTATTATAGTGTTGCAATTATTCATTCATTGTGTATTTGTGTGTCAATCTGTTCTATGTTTGTATGTTTGTTATTTTCTGTGTCTAACAAATGGTATTTTTGACTTATCGGCCAAATATCAAAGAATCTTGTAAAAGGGGCTGAGCCTTGGGGAACTAGCTATCTTAAAGCCTGGCAAACTGCAAAAACTCATAAAGCTCCTGTCTCCCATGCAAGACACTGATCACCTGAGCCTTGCATGCCTAGAAGACAGAGGAGAATAAAATCCCAGAAACAGACATTGAGAATGTGTTGCCACCTTAACAACAAGCAATTGCTTCCTGATTTATGTGTTGGGATTGCTTTTGGAGTAGGCAATGCAAGCCAAGCCCAAAACCCAGCAGCCTGTCCAGTTTATGCTGTTCCCTGTTTTCCCTGTTCAAACTTTTCCAGTGTGTCCTGTCATATCTTGTGAGACAAATCTGCCTCCCAAAATTCAGCCCATAGAGGAAAGTAAACCTGGTTTGACTCTTCCAGGTAACAAAAATATATGCTCTATGGGGAAATGATGTACCCATTTGAGTGAAGTCATTATTGATGTTAGAGCATCAAGCCTGTGAGTTTGAAAGTCTGGCTTTGGGGACTTACTTCAAAATTTAACAGGAACTACATGACTCAATCCCATCAGGAAAATCCCAAGAGTAACTGGAAAATTTCAGTATTAAAATTGAAATTCAGTCAATTATTTTGGGAACAATGTCTGTGTTCCTTACGTCCAGGCAGAAACAGTGAAATCATGTCCTGTGTGGAAGAGGCCAAAGAAATATGTGAGATGTGGTAGCTTAAAAAAATGCTCCTTTTAAAACTATTTTCCCCACAGGAATATTTAATATATCTCTCTCCATCATGATCACTGCAATGCCACACTGCGGTTTTCAAGGAGGCTGAATAATTTCTGCAATTCCTCTTCCATCCCAGCTCTTTCAGCCTTCCCACCCCACAGAAAAGTGTCTGGGGGAGAATTTGCAATTCTTTGTCACAAGGCAGCATCTGATAATCAAAATGTCATCTGTAGCCTGCAAGTCAGGAGATGACTTATTGGGCCACAACACACACCTAAAGAAAAATGCATAGTTTTAAAAAAAACTCATGGTTTTCTCTTTCAAAAGCTCTCCTTAAGCATTTATCAAGGTATCAGGATTTTAACAGAATTATTTAGATGTTTAAAGCTTGTTCTTTGTTTATATATCTCATAGCATGAGGAAACTAAAGTTAATGAGAAATTTTCACTTGTTCATAACATGCAATTTTTTTCTAGTCTTGGGACTCTTGGGCATTATATTGAACAATGTTAAAAAGCAGTAATAATTAGGTAGAACAGCATCCAAAAAGCATATTTGGATTTATATAGAAGTGTAGGATAGTAGTACAGGATTTCTCCCCTCCCTTCTGGTCATGATGCTCATTTAGTAAAAATGCAAAACGGAAATATACATCAGTAAATGAACAAAGTCTCAAAACAATTTACATTTTCACATACCTCTGAGGAAGTAGGACACCTTTATTAGCCACTACCAGGTAGCACAAACAACTGCAGATCCAACTGCCTGGTTTTCTGAAACTTGTCAAAGGATTAATACAAAGATACATGAGAACTTCAAGCTTTAGGCTTCAAATCCTCGGTATCTGTCAAGCTACAGCTTGAATACTAAACTTCATCCCTAATACAGTCTCCAAATTCAGAACGAAGCTATAAAGCATGGTTAAAGGTCTTAATTTTGCATCTTCAATTCCATTCTGGTGTTCTGTTCAATATACCTGATTGCTGGGAGGTCCTTTGTGTTTTGAAATAACATTGCAGCTCATATCACACCGACCTGCCTTACTTTCCCCAAAATGTTTTTAAATTTGTTTTGCAGCAGAACGATGCTGACATTTCATAGTTTTCTTTCGTGTCACGAATTGGGATGACAAGATTATTTTCCTTCTGAAAAGGGATGTTAGGAGATTTTGATTCCTGCTTTGGCTCATCTATCAGGGGAGGCATCACCTGCTTCAGATTGCAGGACTGTGATCCCATGCCAGGGGATCGAGGATGTGGGAACATGGTTTGGTAGGAGACAGAAAATTCCTGTCCTTGCAGCTAACATTGGACTTGCATCAACAATGTGGATATATTAGTTTTCTCTCAAGAAGGCAGTGTGTGTGTACACCAAAACACCCACACATAGATTTATCCACATCTGCTATCTGTATTTGCTGTTACAATGAGCATTTTGCATCTTTGTAATTGAACTTAGGAAAAGGCCAATATCTAAGCAAGAAAACAGAGTTCTGCAGCAACCCAGCCCTTGCTCTGCATGACCACAATAACTGAAGCCACTGCAGCATACATTTTCAAACATCCCATTTTCCAGGAAATTGCTCTTTGACTTATAAGCTTTTAATCATGGCACTTACTTTTGCTGGAAAAAGTCCCCACTGTTTGCTTGCTTAAAAGAAAAATATTCCCAAGTGAAGTTGGACACCTTATAAATAACCATGTGCCCCTGGCAACTTCAGGGAAAGAAAAGACAAGCCTGAGACAAAATATCAAGATTTCAAGTTTTATAAATAATTTCGAAATATGCTCTCCATTATTTATTTTAGAAATTCCAAAAATCCTTGAAGGTTATTAAGATGTATTAGTAAATAAATGTCTATTTATGTAGTCAACTTTTTTTAATGCCATATATTAGTTTATCTAGAAGATAGTCTTTCCTTACAGCCTTCACTTCCCCATTAACATGTGCACAGCTTCTTCTTGTGGAAGAAATAAGGGCATCAGACTTCTCCCTCCTGCATGTGTAATCCAGGAATTGTTTTTCCCCTGGAAACACCTGCAGGTAGCATTCATTGCTAGTCATGATTTGGTTTTCTTGGAAAAATAACAGCACGAGCAGCTCTTTATCAAGGCCGTTAAGAGCAGGGCTTTTTTTCTCCAAACCTTTTGCTTTTTCCTCCCTGTATGCAATTATCCCCATACTCAGATCAATTTATTACCCCATGCATAAGCACATTCACTCTTGTTTTCCTCTCCCTGAGGACCTTTACATTAGGATGACGACTCAGACTGCTCAAATAGCCCAGTTGCAAATGCCCTTTGATCAAATGATGACTCAAGGAGACTCTAAGATTCTTCTGCAGGGAAAGTCAAGGCAAATTGATCAGTGCTGTCACTGGAGAGCAACAGCTCCTGAAGGACTAGATTTAAAATGCATTACCTTTAATGTAATCAAAGGAGCATTTCATTTAATTTTAAAATGCCTTGCAATATTTGTTAGTGCTATCCTTTCAGGGTGTTGCAGGGACAAAAGTTAATCACACCGACTAGACAAACACTAATTTGTTTAATTGAGGCTATCCTGCTTTCTCTGTCTAATATTTTTCCAACTTGGTGTGCCCATAGATTACTTTTGAAATAGCAGAAGCATAGATGTAAATAATCTCTCATGGAAGAGGTACTGAGACTAATGAAGTAAGAGGGAGAAACTAAAGAAACTAAAGGAAAGTGAGGAAATGAAAGAATGGAAAGATGTTTTTCTTACCACCTCATGAAATATTTAAATTTAACTGAGAAGAGACTAAACATGTCCATGGCATGGATTTTCCAGAAGTAGATCCTAATCCACCCATGGATTGCCCAAGCAGCATGAGTGAAATCTTGGTCTCCTGCCTAGACACTGCTCCCAGAGCCAGTGATTAGGGGGGGTTGCAGCCTTCTGCTGTTTTCCTGTTTTGGCTTTGTCCTTTTCCAGGAAAGGGATGATCTGCAGCAGTGATGGAGGGGCAGAGGGTCTCCAGAGGCAAAGTCCTTCCCTGGCCAAGCAGCAGGAGGCAAATGCTAAAAGAAGCTGAGAGCCTTAAACCCAGGCAACCCCAGAGCTCCCCAGGCCATGGAGCCCCACGTGGGACACAAGGCACACAAGCTCAGCCTAGCTTTGAGCAGACTGGAACAAGGCAGGCTTGGAATGCTTGGACTGAACCAAACCCATGGATTTCCTCTGTTCTTAGGTATTCCCACAGGTTCTAGAAAGCAGGTTAGCATCAAGCTGGCTCTTCCTTATGGCTTTCATTTCTGTGACACCAACTCATTATCCCTCTGGTTTATCCACTCCTAGGTGATGGCATTAAAGGAAAACAGGAATTCATGAACCAGTGAAAAGTGGACACCTGGAATTAAACAGCTATAAGACAGACCAGGACAGTGAAGGAAAAATATAGGAAGGATGTCTTGAAAAGTGGAGTCCATGAAGTGAAAGTCTATGAATAACATTAATGTTATTATTAAGGACCCTACAATGGTTGTACCTTGTTTAACAATCCACTGACATTAGAGGAAACTTAAACATTCAAAATATTTAAAATAGAAAGAGATGAAGTCTGAAGAGCTTCAGTACATTCCAGGTATCACAGGACATTAGACATAAATCAGGAACCAACCATAACCCTAAAATACCTGGAGAAATTATCATAATAATTATAGATGAAAACCAGGATTGCACAAAAGAAAACATGAATTAAACAACAGAGATCCCTGCCTGATGAAGCAAGGCCAGCTGGCTGTAAACCAGGTGAGGACACATCTTTCCTGTCCATCTGTAAGATATATGGTTCCCTGGAAAAATCATTTGCCCCTGTATTCTGTTTTTCAATGTAAGAACATGGTGTCCCCTGTGCACCAGAGTAAGCACAGGAAGCTTGCAGGGTGGTTTTAGATTTATAGTTGCTATATAAAAGAAAAATCTGTGTGATTTTTCTCTTCCCATATTTTTCAGATGCTTTCTTTTGTTCAAGAAACTTCATTGTCAGTAATTTATCTGTGGTACTCTGATTTTAACCAACCTCTACAGCAAGAAAGTTTTGTTTAGAGCCAGCCTTTACTCTTATTTACTTTCTGTGAGATCTACAGTGAACCCCACCAGACCCAGACTTAAACATAGTAAATTTTACTTAAAAAAATGCCTGTTAAATAAAGCATTTATTCACTAGCATAACATTATCAAACCACTGGCATGACCCAAGAATTTGGAGACCAATGTAAACAATTTCTGCTGCTCATACCTCTGTTTTCCTATAGTAATGTTGTGTTTGAAAGGTTGCTCTGCAGTAGCATGGGCAAAGAAGCAATTTTTTTTTCCAGGATGTCAGTCCAGCATTGCTCACCTTCACACCAGTCATCTTCTCAGTCAAGCAGAAAAGTGAAAATGGAAGTAACACTTCAAGTCAAGAAAATAATAAATAGCAAGTTCCCTGAACATGACAATTTGGATAAAAGCATTTCTGTGCATCCTCCCTCTTTGCTGCAGAAACAAGAAAGAGGACGTGTTTGATCTGCTTTTCATTCACAACCCCAGCTGTGGGTGCAGCTGCCAGAGCTGCTCCCAGAAAAAGCACTTGCATGGAAGAGGTATCATTTTTAGATAAATTCCTGAAAATGCAGAATGAAACTCGGCATATGTGCAGTACTAGTGCCCCAACTATATTTGATTTCCAAGAAATATTTAGTCCACTCTCAAAATCTGTTACAGCGAAATATTTATACTTTTTTTTCATTCACACAAATGTAGCTCTAAAATTTTGTCAGGAAGTTCAGCTATAATGGATCTCTTCTGTCAAAAAGCACTAACAAGGTTCAACCTGAACTGTTTTTTGGGGTCACTGAGTTGGAAAAAGCATAGACTACCTCAATTTGCTAGAGCTTGATTATAGGTTTGTAGCCTGTCATAGCACTGACTTGGCTGGCAATGCTGTTTCCTTTCATCACACACAGAGTCTCAGTGATGAGAAAGGGATTCAGTCTTCCTATTTCAAACAATTGCAGGATACTATGAGAAAATCTGGTTTGCATTAAAAAAAAAAAAGAGCAGGTTTTCATTAATTTCTCTTCAATATTTCATTAAATTCAACACAGCAGCAGCATTTATAAACTCTCACTTTCCCAGGACAGTTACTGCAGAGTAGTCCATGGACTTACAGCTCAGCATAAGGATCATTTTGGGTAAACTGATTTTAAGGCTCATCTTCTTGGGTTGGAAAGAAAACAAAAAGAAAGAACTTATACAAGCAACTTTTCCCTTTTAAAATCTATTAAAGCATCCTAACTCTTACCACGATCTTTTGTGAATATCTTGTATGTGATGTTACAGAAAAAAAGTGAAAAAACATCCACTCTGTACTGGGTGCAGCCACAGGCAAGTAATAAGCAATGAGGTTGCAGGATTTATTTGTAATAATCCTGGTTCCATGCCACTAACCACCAAAAGAATCCTCTCACCAAAAAAACCCAAAAATGCTATCTGAAGTCTATACTTCATGTACTAAAAGCAAGTACATTGCACCTGATAAGCTGAAAGGAGACCCAGAGAAAATAATTTCTGGAGGCTGGTGATTTACAGGTCAGCAGCAGCAAGGCAGTTCCAGAGAATGGAGATGAGAAATGTGTTGAGGACTTTGAGACAGAGAAACTAAAAGGTAAGAAGAGGAAAACGGAATGTGTCCTCAGTGGGGACAGAATTTCAGCCAAAGTGGTCTCATGTGTGCCACTAGGAAAAGACCTTGTCAGAGCAAAGCAACAAGACCTCAAGGCATATAAATTTCTGGCCTCAATTCGATTGCAAACTCCCTCCACAGCCTGGAGCAAGTCACTCCAGAGGAGGAGAGCAGCACAGGTTCCAATGACACCTTGGCAGAAAGCCGAAAAAACTCTGTGCAGGCTCCCACTGGACCATTTCCCCTGCTTCTTATGGAAAGTTTTCAGCCCTCTCCACAGGCAGATTTAATGCTCAAGTTAGCTGATTACAACTTACTGTCCCCATCACAGAGCTGCTGCTGCCACCAGGTCACCCCAGCTGTCAGTGCCATGAGGCACTTTGGAAAAACAAGACGGATGGCAGCAGCAGGAGCAGGAGAGCAAGCTCTGAGCAGGGAGGAAAAACAGAGCTCATTTCAGTCTCACTTGCACTGTGCTGCAAAAGCTCAGGGGTAATGGGTTAGAGCTTATACCAATTTAGACTAAATAAAAGGAACTATTGTTTTACAGCGAGGGTGGTAAAACACTGGTGCCCAGAGAGGTGGTGGGTGCCTCACCCCTGGAAACATTCAAGGTCAGGTTGGATGTGGATCTGAGCAACCTGATGGAGTTGGAGATGTCCCTGCTCTTTGCAGGATGGTTGGACTAGCTGACCTTGAAAGGTCACTTCCAACCCAGGCTAGTCTATGGTTTTCTGATTAACTTTTCCTCAGAACATAGAGTGGGCTGGACCTAGAGAGGTTGGATTGGAGGAACCTAAACAGAACTCTTCCTAAATAAAGATATGTTATGGTTTAAAAAGAAGGATACAGAGAATGGCAGGACAAAGGGAACAGTGTGAAAGGAGCTTAGGAAACTCCCAAGCACTTAAAATATTGGTTCAGTACTGGACCACATTCAACTTTTTTTGTGCTACACTATCTGGGGCTGCTGCTGAGGATCTTTGGCTATACTAAATAGCAGAGCCTCTGAGAGTTCAGACAATTTGCCTCTGGATGGGTGTATCATAAACAGAAAGAAATATATAAAAACAACAGAGTAAGGAAACCTTCCTTTGGATAGGTAAATGTAACTGATAATCTTCCAGCAGCACTCATGGAAGAACTCTTCTATCCCAAACAAACCATTGAAACAAGGGATTATTTCTGCCACACAGGCTAGCCCTGTGCATGGCATCTCTTCCAGTTAAGGGTTAAAAGTAAAACATCTGTTGAAGCTTTATCCATTTGTTTTACACACATTTTCTACCACAACAGCCTGAAGATTTAGGATGCTTAATGTTTATTCCAGCTTTAATTTTCTTCACAAATTTTCCATCTCTGTGGCAAATTAAAGGAGCAGATGCATCCCTGGGAAGGTTTCCAGACTGATTTTGAAGAAAGTGAGACATCCAATGCTTGCTGAGCTGAGCTGGGGTTTCTGATCAATGGTAATACCACACACAGGATCAAAGAAGAGCTTGAAGTAAATAAGTGATGTGTAGAGTTGTATTACATGGTTGGGATGCAGATGGTTTCTGTACCTCCCCAAGGACTGCTGCTGAAGATACAAACTGCTGATCCCCATCCTTGATTATCACTTAGATATTGCCTTATCCTTTGATGCAGCTGAATGCTCTGCTTTACTATATGGGTAAATTATGAAAGCACATCTAAAAAATAAATACACACGTAAATGTGTGTATATAATATTATTAAACTACTGTATTATAATCCAAAGTCTTTTCTACCGAGACATGACTTTGGTTTCAGATTTATGGCATGCAAATTACAAATACCAATAATTCCTCTCTGCTTCCCTGGGCACTGCAAAAAAGGAAAATATCAGCTTTCTTTTTTTTTCTTTCAGTGCAGGTCCAGACTAAGTGTTACAGAGCATTTCAAACACTGGAATATTCATAATTCAGTTTATTGTATGTGAACTCATGCTGATTTTCATGGGGTAATGAGCATAAATAATGCATTTGAGAAAATTCAATTACAAAACTAAACTGATCATTGTTCATCTGATGAAATAAATTCAATCCCTTAAGCATAGGCAAACAAGAGGTTTGGGGATGTGCTTTAATCTCAGAGGGGCTATGTGAAAGCTGATGGAGATGGCACAGTTTTTCTGCATAATCAATAAAAGTTTTAGAACAAAGCTAGTTTCTTTGGGTACATCAGGTAGAACTACAAACAGATGCTTCAAATGCTACTAAATGATTATTTAACTAAAACAAGCGTAAGTTTGCAAGAAGACAAACAAATTTTTATTCCTCATACCAACAGTAATCTCTTACATCAGTGGCCAATTGCCCTTTTCACCACATGAATACTTGTCATTTACTGGAAAAAGACATTTCTTGAGAAGACTGTTTTGGTTTTAATCATGTGGGCAAAGCCTGAGGGGAAATTGTAATATAAGTTGTAATTCACTCATTTTCTTTCAGCCCTACAATTTGTTCTGTGTGAGATTGGCTGAGAGAGCTTTCTTTTCATCCTTATAACTTTATATTTCCTTTAGTATGGACTAAATGGACTTTTTTTGTTGCTCTTGTTGAAGTTATTATTTCTGTGTTAAGATCAAAATTGCAAATACAAAGAGAATAGTTTCATTTATAATAAAAGAAAAATAAAAACATTTCTATGAATTATTACATTTGAAATGTGTATTTGTTCTCTCAGAAGTACATTTCATTACATAATATGAAGCAGCAATACTGAACTCCACAGCAAGAGTGTTCAGCAGAGCCCTAAAGGCCAGAATTTGCAGTTCTCCCATGTAGCTGATGTATTAAAAAAAAAAAAAATAAAGAGGGGAAAATAAGAAAAAAATATGCTGTAGTTTCATTAGGAAAAAGGAGAAGGGATTACCAGGATCTTGTGCACTACACTATACCCAGAAATTTCAATTCACACATAGGGAAACACTTCCAACAGTGGCTTTTGGAAAGAGCTGTCTGATAAATTCAATGTGCAGAAGTGAGAGTTTTCATACACACTGAGGAGAACCCTGCTGATCCTGGAGGTATTGGAGGTATATATTTAATGTAAGCAGTAATTTCAGTATAACCAGACTTCCCAATTAAAAAAACAATAAAAAGGATTATCAAGAATCTTTTCTCTATCAAACTCAAACAGTTTTTCCATTTTTACTTTCCTGTTGCACCCACTTTTTATTTGGCATCTGAACTGACACGTCTGGCTAGCCCTGGGAGGGAGGGAGTATAATGTGGGGATGGATGAGAAGCAGAAGGACACAGCACAGCCAAGAAATCCCATCATTTTGTCAGGGACAAAAATTCATGCCAAGATGGAAAAAATCTATCCAGTAATAAATCTCTGTCTGTCTTGTCAGCTCTAAAACACTTTTTAAAACATTATCCACTTTCACACTGTACTGCAGGACTCAGGATAGGCTGGGGAATGTGAGAGAGTGAATTATACTCCTGTAGCTCATTTTATGCATTATTTGAGGGAAAACTTAATGAAGGGCTTTCTATCAGTGCAGAAGACCAGGAGGTACTTTCAGAAGTGCTCTTCATTTCTGAGCTCGTGTGCTGAGCCCCAGAATCAGATATTGTACAAGATTAGCACTAAGCAACTGTACTTATCTTCATCTTCGTGGCATTGCTAATGCAATTGGAACTATTTGTTAAGCATTAATGAAGCACAACTCCAGTGTGTGTCACCCCGATGGGATTCTGGCTCTGGGGACAGATCTCACACTCCCTTCTCCCTTGCTGCACCAAGGAGTTCCTGCCTTTCCCAGAGCTCAGCCAGCTGCTCTCCCACTGCTCTGGCAGCAGTGGAAAATTCCTTTTTGTCTGAAAGGGGAACTGCACGCTAAATCTGGATGACAGGATCAGGAAACATCTTAAACCAAATTAGAGAGAAGCAAAGCAGAGTGAACAAGTTATAAATTGTATTAGCCACCCTAAGTGTCCCTCTGGTCTCAACTTTTGCTCTTTGCTTTTAATCTTACCAAAGAATAGTTTTGCTATTAGTTTCCTAAGGCTTTTTCTGCTCCTTTTAGGAGGAGAAATGGAGAAGCAGTGGAATTGTAAGGAGTTGTGTCCCCAAGCAGATACAATGGTGTGACCTATTCCAAACTGCAGTAGGACCCTCATTGAAATTATTTGCAGAAGTAAACCAATAAATACATTTACCAACCCTGGGTAGCAATTTCTCCCAGAAAACACACACCCAACTGCCAGGAGACAGATATCGAGTCCTTTTCAAACCTAAAGGAACAAAACCAGGAGCACACTAATTAATTACTGCCCTTTCAAACATCAGTGTGATTTTGCTTCTATTTGCTCCGAGACCTCTTCCTTTCCTGCCTTCCCCTAACTATTTTTGCTCTTTAATTTGCTGGACACAAACCTCCTTCCAAATATATTTTAATTACAGAAAAACTATCACAGAGTCAGTGACGTATCCAATACCATGTAATGACACAAAGACAAGAGCTTCATTTACAGTAACTGCTAAACACCAAGCCATCAGCATAAGAGGAGAATTAAATCCTTCATGAAAATGAGTTGGAATCTGGTAATTTCATCTTTTACTGCCATCCTGAACACAGGATTGGATGACTTTTATAGATTCTTCCTGTACTGGGACTGCAGAGGGACTTGTGGGTTTGCTCCTCCCGGTCTAACTCAAGCATTACTACAATGACAAGGATGTTGAAAAGATTGAAATACACTTCTTGTCACTTGAGCTTAACTTGTACTTTCTCAGTAGCCTAATAAAGGCATCAAATACACTTTGTTCATGAAAAAAAATCCCAAACTGCATCTCTTGGTGGATTTGAAATTATTTTTCTGCTTGTCAGCCTGAAATCTTATTTCAATTAACTTTTAAAGGGTTTTGTCAGGAATCTCCCTAATTTTCTCCAAGCTATAAAGTGTAAAGACTTAATAACTCAAAGAGAAGATTCTTGGAAATTTAAGAACACAAAAATGTTGCTACACAGAGGAAATTTTCCATGTTGAATCAATACTGGAAATTACCCACCTCCTGACTTGTTATCCAAGATTTTCTTCTTAAGGATCAGCCTGTTTCTTCTTCAAAAGAAACTTTCTTCATCCAACCACTTCTGCTTGCAGTACAGAGCTATGCCAAGCTTGGGAGTCAGCATTATAAGTAGGGATAGCTTAGAAAGACTTTGAAATAATTTTAAAGAAACACTTATTTTACAATTAATATGAGATGGAAGACAGAGCAAGAGCAGCCTTGTGAGCAGGGAAGTTCTGGTCTGGATCAGAGGAAGGGGTTAGGGAGATGCAGTGCTGGGTCACACTGAGGAACACACCACCAGGGTCTCCAAAATTCACAACAGGACACTGCTCAGCACTTTTGATAAGGAACTTTGTCCTTAACAAACATGTCATTAGTTCAACATCCCTCTATTCCCAATTCAGCTGACCCTGATTACTGAGGCAGTGAATTATTCTCCATACAGACTATTTGCTTTCCTCCTACAGAAATTGTCATGGAATTGAATGTTTAAAACAAGATTTCTCTTTTCAGAAACACCCACCCACTCAGCACACAGTGAGTTTGCCAACAATTAACTAGCCAATCTGTCTGTGAAATAGCTAAATATGTTTTAAAGAAAAAAAAAATCTTTCTATTTAAATGAAAAACAATACAGAACTAAACAACATGAAATTTTGTCATGTACCATTTTTTGGAAGACACTGTGGCCTATGTCTTGTGTGTAGCAATAACATGAGAGTTGTGGTTCAGACTCAACAGCAAAGAGCTTGATCTCATGGTCTCTCTTACTTCTTTCTCAAACTAACATTCTTTTCAAAAGTTGTTCAGCAAGGCTGAGCAACCTCATGCTTCTGTTGATAGTAACTTGAAATGAGCTCTCAAGTATGGACCTGTGGCTTTTTTATTCTGTCCATTCACTTTGGTGTGAATCTCCCAAATACTTAACTTCAAGGAGTGATTAAAATCAGATTCCATCTCACTCATCAGCCTTCATGCAAAGTGAGCCAAGACATTTTCCTCAATCCATTCTGCATTACAGATTTCATCTGCAGCACATCTACAGAGAAAGCAGTTTATGGATCCACAGCAGATTCCTGGAGGTATCACCACACAGGGTGGTGTTTGCAGAATACAAACAACTTTACATCTTACTGTAAACTTGTCACCATGGCTGCTCTCTTTCAGATTGTTCTTGCATTTAATTTGTTCAACTTCTTTTTTTGACATTTGCACTTCTTGAAACTGTGGCTGAATAAATCTTCATGCCCTTTCCACTTGCTGTAACTAATCATCTTCCTGAAAAACTGCAGAAGAGAGCTTGAAAAACCTTCCAAACTAGACACTTTGTGAATACCAAAGATTGTCTGAAAAAAAAGCAACAATCCAAAAAAAACCCCACAGTTGAGCATGTTTGCAATTCTGTGCTGTAGATATCCCTGGGATGAAGGGCTTGGTCCCTTGAGCTGTGAAGTGTGTTGGCCATAAATCAGCATTTCATAGCCTCAGGGTTCAGCAGATAAACAGTCAGAGAGTTCAGTCTCACTTGTCCCCAAACAGGTTGCTCAGGAAGTGGGGTGGATGGGAATCAGATTGCAAAATTGTTATTCACTTCAGCAGTACCAGCTCAAATTACTATTTTTTAAAAAAGGCACAAAGCAGTGATCATAATTTTTTAGCAGTTCTCAAATTTGGAATGGCAAAAAAGTAATCCTAAATTTTCTAGAATACAAAATATATCGTTATACAACTTGGACAACTTAGAATTCCTTCAATAAAAATTAATTTCTATGTTTATTTCAATGCCTGAATTGTTGACAACTGTTGTATTCGAAGAATTTGTTACTTCTCCAGCAGCATATGAGCACAAATCTGCAAGACAGATGACGCCTGCAACATTGCCAAGCAGAATTTTGCCTGGTACAGCATATTTTATTTTTGAAGACTGAAATGTACTGCTTTAAGAGAAGATCAGTTCCAAAATTTAGGATGACACTACATCATCAATTAATGATCTATAATATCATACCATGAATACTTCTTTTTTCTTCTTTCTCCCTCCGTAAGATATCTATCTTGCTAAAAAGAAAAATGAAAGAAGAAAAAAATCCAAGCTGAGAGTTCTGTAGTTTGACAAGCTGTCATGACCTCTCCCATTAAAATTTACATACAAATGTTTCCAAGACTTTTTTATTCAGTTGAGCAAATGACTTCACATTTTGCCAGGAAATATAGTTTTTCTGGAAAACATGATCCCAAAGAAAGGGAAGAAACCTCCCACTGTTAAAATTATATAATCCAAATTACATTTGGAATGCAATTTTCATTTTTGTAGTTTACCCCACCTGAAAGTCAGGTATTACAAGTCATGAACACAGGCAACACAAGCAACAAGACAAAAAGATGTAAATCCACTGTACAGTAAAGTCTTCCTTTAAGGTATGTAAATTCTGAATGGAGCCAATCCACACATCCTATAAGCAGGGAAATTTTATACAAATCTACCCCCAGAGAGAAATGGTGGTGAAGCAGTGAGGCAAAGGCTGTCCAGCCCAGTTGGATCTATCATTCAGAAAACCTAAACGCCTTAGGTAAGTCAGATATCATTTAATATTATGTAACATTTTTTGCCTCAACTGCTTGGGTTTCCTTTCTATCCATGTTTATGTAGCATTTAAGCTGTTTAAACCTTTCAAACCTCAGTCAGGTGGGAAAGCTTTTCAGTTTTGTTGCAAAACATCTAACATGACACCCTGAGCCTGCAGAGCTCTGGGTTCTCATGTACAGCACCCAGCTTGTCCCCAAGCCCTGCTGGAACCACACGCCACAAAGCATTTGATTTACAGGAGTTCTGTCTTCTCAGTCCCCACCTAAACTGCCTCCAGTTAAAAAGTCTCATTCTCCATGAAGGAAAAAGGATTCTTTAGTCTAATAGCTTCACAGCTGTTGCTGACCAGAGCAATCCCTCTGAAGGCAGGGGAGATGAATGACCTCACACCACCTGCACTGCTGCTGAGGCACCTGGAAGATCCTACACTTAGCAGTGCTTCTCATTACCTGCTGCCCCACAGCTGGGGAATTCCCTGGTGGGTTTTTTTTTTTGTTGTTGTTTGTTTTTGTTTTGTTTGTGGCTTTTTAGTTTGGTTTTCGTTTTGTCTTGTAAAGACAGTGCTCATCTTTAAATCCCTCCATCCTGATGCCTGAAGAAATTAAAAATGTCTCAGCTGTGCAAAATGCACTGATCTGCTCAAGGCTTGTGCTCAAGGCTTGTGCCAGCTCCATCCTACCAAGATCCATGCAAAGCATGTGGGAAGGAGAAAGCTCTAGTGGAGAAATGAGCAACTTCCATATTGATTGAATGTGTCTCACAATACTTATCAAATAGATTGCTCATCACTTTGCTTTTCCTTGAGCACCCAGATCCTTTAAACCTTCTGCAATCTAGATTTATATGTGTCCTGATTACACTCTCAAGTTCAGAGAAAGAAACCTACAGTTTGATGAACTTTAGCTCAACGTGAAGGTTTTCAAGAGGTTTGATGGACTATCAGTGCCTTGATTTCCTCTGTCTTTGATGCCAATAGGAGGCAAAAGGGTTTAAGTAGCCAGAAGCACTTGATTTCTGCAGAGAATATCCCACTGATGTGCCCATCTCACAGGCAGTGCAGTGAAACTTGATTACCATCCATGCACATTGCACGAGGTGGAAGTGCCTTTGATCAAAAATGCAGTCAGAGTAGGATTTTCAAAATATTCAACTCCCACTGAAATCCAAACTCTACCCACTAGCTTTAAAGAAATTAGATTTAGGCCAGAGCTGAACACCTTTGAAAATTCAAATCTGAAGTAGAAGAACTTCATGTAGTCACCACTTCCTAAAAGAAAGAGATGCAGGTAAACCAGGCCTGACTAAATGTGGAACTACTGGAATTTACCTAAAATCATAGCTGAACCTTTGCTGAGTTTTGAACAGTTTGTTTTTGATTAATTTGTGATTTTTCCTTACTTCCCAAATGATGAGTTCGGGGAGCAGCTGGGAGCTGGACTGTCATAAGTGTTGTTTCCATAGCATTTCCAGCCTGACTGGAAGCCAAAAACATTAGAAAGCTCATGAGACAGCCTGTTTTCAAGAGTTCTCCAGCAAATTTTGGCTGATCCACTATGTTTTGATGACTTCAGAAAATCATCCAAACTGAGGCACATCTCATAGCCAAGCTAAGCCCAAACCCTAAAGAAGTTTGTCTGCAACAAGATTTGAAAAAGAAAAGGATGGCCAAATATTTTCCGTGCTTTATTAGAAGCACTTAAAGGCAGAGAGACCAGAGATAATACAAAGAAATAGACCCTGAAATATAAGATTGACCCATTGTTTGCCAATTCAAACATTCAAGCATTACTAAGATGAAGGTCTCTTGCCACATAAAAACATCGATTTGGTCAAAATTAATTTGGGTAGTGTTTGAAGATGGGGAACTCTGTGCTGGGGTCTCTACCCTGGAATGGACATGTTTCTATGTGCAAAAGAAGGACAATTGCTGTTTTCCCCATTTTACCCAAGGAAAGGGTGAACTGCAAGTTCCTGACAGGATACCAATAGAATCTGCAGTAGAAAAGGCTTTTCCATCCATATACTAGCCAGAGCAAAGTTGAAAATCTGCACTCAGGCTTTGTATCTGTAATTCACATTTTCATTCCAGTGACAGAGCCTTTCCTTCAGCAAGCTGGATATTAGCTTGTTATCAGGTTTTCCTTGAGTGCCAAATTGAAACCATACAAAAATAATAGTTCATTCCTCCAGAACACTTGTAGCCAAGGTGTCAAGTTAAGAGAAATTTGTTATGGTGAGAGCTTGCAGCTTGAGCAGTCAGGGAAGTAATGGATTTTCCTGGAGCTGGGATGATATTGAAGACCTGACCAGAGAGATGAGCTGAGAGAAACCTACAAGTCCAGCCTATCTTTGGTCTTTGAGAAGTCCTGCAGGTTTTTTGTAAGCAGTTTAGTGCAATTTTTCCTCTCTCTCTGCTGGCTAGAGGAAAATATGGGAACATGCTCCTTTCATAGCTCCCTTCATGCCATGCTCAGACCCAGCCAGCCCTCCTCCAGCAGCACCTTCTGAGAGCCCAGGGCCACCAGAAAGCTCAGAGGCCACTGCTGGGGAGAAGCTACCAGCAGCTTTATCCCCTTGCCCTCCCTGATGCCTGGCCAGGACATGTGAAGGGCTGGCAAGAACCTGCAGCCTTCAGCTCCTCCCCAAATCCCCAAAACACCTGACCCACAATATGATGTGTGCTCCACTTTTCAGACCCCCAAGACTGCTTCCTTTCCCCAGGGAAGATGCCTTCTTTCTGAACAGAAAGCACACAGCTCCAAACAGAGACCTTTCTGCATGTTCTTGCTGGAAGCAGAGCTGCCTGCTGGAGCTGCTGCCTCAATAAACAGAGGGGGGAAAGCCACAAACAAATGAAAAATTGAATGCATTAACTTGCCCTGCTCTCCATGCAGTACTGAGTTCATAATTCTCTGTAAATCGAAGAGAAGATGAATGCTAAGTGTAATTCCAACTTCTCAGCGCAGATATAACAAACTATTTCTTGGCTCCAAATCTCAACCAGCCACCATGCAAGAAAATACATATGCATGTTAGTATTTTTTGTTTGATCAGTGTCAAGATTGCTTCCATTTTTTTATTTCCAAAGCAACTACGAAAATACATTTTTAAAATTCACTGCCAAGCGTAGACTCAGTTAGAAGATCAAACTCCCAATTGATTGCATCCTTCACGGTCACTGCAGCAAATTCAGGGTACCAGCTGTGTTCGTTATCCTTTCAGAAAGCAGACACGCTTTATTACCAGATCTTTAGTTTTATTAGCTGCACCACAGGTCCCAGAGAGACCTCAGCTCAGTTTGTTTTTCTTCCTGCTGCATGTAATGCCTCTGGCTTCTGCTGTATGTGCTACTTCATTCTGCATTTGAATTTCTTGTTGTAAGTTCAGAAATGTGGTGCTCATTCCCCTGGATGGACTTCAAAGATCACAAAACAGGCCCACCCTTGCACATGAATATATTGACTTTTAGGGCACACCTGTATTTAGGAAGAACACTTTGGCTTTAGAGCAATGTTCCCTGCTAATCTCCCATGATCCAAGTAGTGACAGGGATTTTGCTCAATCGAGTATGTGGTTACTCATCACAAGGTGTAGCTGCAAATTTCTCACAGCAGGACTCCTTTGGCAAAACAATCCTCTGCTGCAGAAGTCTCTTCTGTGGGAGCTCCACAGGGCTCTGAGTACTTTGACATTTCAATCAAATTCTCTCAGCTCACAACTCATTTTCAGCTCTCTGTGCTAAGCAGAGTTGCCCTGGAATGGTGCAAGGAGAATGTTCCTTACTGCTCCAGCAGCTCTCACAGGCTGCTGCTCTCAATTCCCCATCAATACACTCCATGGAAAGCAGGAAGGAGATCAATGCAGATCCAAAGGCAGCCTGCAAGATATTTCAAAGAAATTGTTCAACATTTTGCCTGAGCCTACTTGCTTTTCTTCTAATATAAAATATATAGAGAGAGTGTATTCAGTGCATAGTAATCTGTGTACAAGAATTAGTGAGAAAATGTACTTTCAGCATGAATCAAGGTAACTCCTTGGTTTGATACAGAGGAACATTCCTATTTACACTTTCTTTACTCCCTCCTGTTATTAGGTCCTAAACCAAATGAACTAACTAGATGTTTCTTAATTTTATTTAAAGCTGTAGTTAATGCTATGTCAAACCACAGTCTGGCTGCCACCAGACTGGAGAAAACCCTGAAAAATCCTCTCTCAATCCATCTAATTGAGTTTCCCTCTTCTTGTCCCTGCAGATCAGAGGTGTTTCTAGCACAGTTTCTTTGACTTTGAAAATTGCAATCTGGTGGAAGGAGGGTAAGAAATGAGTGTGCAACTGCCAGTTCTGTGACTTGCTCTAGAAACAAACCACTATCAAAAACTGAGACTGGGAGAATTTATTGAATTTTGTGCTGAAAACTTGGGTTTTGCTTTTGATTTTTAGATACTGAAGAAACTATAACAGCTATTTTTGCAAGGAAAACAGAAAATTCTTTAATCTCATGGATATATCTGTATATATCCATGAGATTATAGACTTGTCTCTTTTTCTTGTAAAAAGGAAAACAGAATAAGGCTAGAAACATAGAATAATACCTGGAAAATGTATTCCAACAAGTTTCTTTTGGAGAGGAGAGATCACTGGAAGTGAGATGTTGGATTAGTTTATTTCAACAGAAAAAAGTATGGAGAACAAGGAAGAGGAAAGTATCCATAACTTTCCCTGTGAAAACAACCTGTATAATTTGAAAAAAAAAAAAGTGTTATCACACAACAGATGAAAGTTGCTTCAGACCCAGAGATTTTTTGTAATCACTGGGGAAATTTTTATGTGAGAGGGCAATAGAGCAAGAGTAGCATGGATTTAGGCAGAGAAAATCCAAATGAAAATTGACCAGGAACAAGGGATTTGAGACGAAACCAGATGATTGTTTTAGAGAAATGGCTAATTACAAATATAATTTCTGAAAATTCATTGAGCTATCAAAGCAAATTGATTCAAGGATGGCAATGGATATTTCCTTATTTGAAAATGATAAGCATTTGTGAGGCATAATAATTCAAAGAACCAGCTCAAAATACTCTAATTATTAGGCTGTCTAGCAACACAGTGACACATGGAGTTCAAATTAATGAAAAATATTTATTTTTTGCCAGATGAGTTTACAAGATGAGTAGTAAGGTCACTCCAAAAGTAAGAGTTCTTTAAAAATATAAAGTGCAGCACTTCACCTGAAATCAGTTTATAACCAAAGGCTGAAAATCAAATAATATTGAATCCTTTGGAATCTTCTATTATAATCTTGCATTTCTTTTTCATTACTTCGGTCAAGCTGGATTATTAATGAAGTATTTTACAATAGCTAACTAAATACAGCCAGGTAATAAAGTAGATTAATTTGGTCATAAGGTCTTTTCGATTTTCAGCATTGATTATTTAGCATTATCATTAGCAAGCACTTCTTTTTCCTCACTAAAAAGATCATGCAACTCACTCTGTTAAATGTATTTTGTTGCAGTTATTCAATTAATGTCTGCACACATGCAAAGATTAGAACTTCAGACTAATCCACTTTACTGTAAGATTTTCCTCTTTTCATCCATCACTCTAGCAAAATAAGAATCCACACACATCCCATGTCTTCTAAGTAAAATAAATGTATTTGAAACAGGCAAGTTAATTCAGTTACTGGAACTCAGTCTTCACTCACATTTAGTGATAAACAGCATGAGACCAAACAACTCTGGACCTGCAGCCTTACAGATTGCCCTTCAGTACTCTTATCACCCTTCAGGCACAGGCAAATCCTCCCCGAGCCCACAGAAGCAAATATTTGCAGGTTGGATCATTCATGACCTGAGAGAGCACAATCTCCTGTGCCATACAGAGTTTATTACCCAACCCTGCAGCTCCTCACTCGGTGGCTCTGGGGAGAACCAGATAGCAAGGAGCAGGGATGGATAAATCCTGAAGCCCATCCCTGTCACCTGCAGAGCTTGGCAGATCAAAGCTCATCCAGGCTTGCTTCACCAAGGCTGGCAATCACTGCACACCTTCCAGAGGCAGGTGATTGAGGTTTGCACTGTGGGATCATTCATTAAGAATGGGCTTTACAGTTCAAACACATATCTACTTGAAATCTGAAGGCAGGAGAGTTGGCCCCAAAATTTAGGGGTCATTTTTCTTGATGAGAAAATGCGCAAAACTCAGGGCAGCCTCTTTGTTAAAATGGAATTAACCAGATTCACATTCCAAAAACTAATACTGAAAGCATTTAATGTTAAATTCTCTTTAATATTATCCTTTTCTGATTGTGAAAGTCTATTTTTGAGTAAATAATACTTTTGCAGTTCCTTTTGTAGAACTCAAGCATTAACAGTTCTGGAGCATATCTTTTATACAATGAACATATAAATTTTGTCTATATAAGTTATAGACTTATTTGCATGAGTGGAGATGCAGTAAAATGAGATTTAGAAACAAATGAAAGATGGAGAAAATAAGCTATTGGTACAAAGCCTGCAAGCAGCCTTCATTTCCTTTTAATTTTCTATGGGTACAATATCTGCATCCTCTGTTTGTGTTTTCCTCTGTTTTCCACTCCCACTGTATCACATTTTGCACAATAATGGGAGAGTTTTTGTCTTGACTGTGCTTTGAGACAGCCGACAGCATGGAAAGTAAATTTCAAAATGGAATAGTTTTGAATATTGGAACATGAGATGATTTCTGAAGACAGAAATAGGATTATTTTTCTTCTCTTTTCTGACCACTGCTTGTTTTTAACTGCCAGCCTTGGGATGAGGCTTCTGAATGGAAAATCCCTAGCTCCTGGGATGATGCATTTTTCCACTCTTTCCCTTGTTTGTCAAAGCCCTGAGTGTTTTGCAGTGTTATGTCTCTTTTATTTAAGGTCTAGGAGGCTCCTAAGTAAGACAGATAGTGTGTTTTCAGTGCTGTGGCATGTGTCTGTTTATGAATAATGAGTATGACAGACAGACTGATTAACAGCAATTTTCTATGTGGGAAGAGGCTGGAAAGGAGGACATTGTGTGGAATAATTATTAATGAAGTACAGTCAGCACCATGAAATGTCTAAGGACCATGGGGGGAAGAAAAGGAGGAACATAAAGGGAAAAACTGCCCACAATCTCCAGAGAGAATGGAAAGTAGGTGGTCAAGGAGAACAGCACAAAAGGAGGAATAACATGAATGGAAGGCTGTGAAATGTGAGCAAGAGCCACATAAACTTAATTCATGGGCATGAAGGGCTTTTCTTTGATTCTCTAATGCAGGTAAATAACAGAGATGATCAGAGCAGCACCTCACTGACAAAATTATAATATCTATTTCATCCTGACTGAATTGATGAGCACACAGTGTATCAATGTCAGTAGAGCTCCAGCCTGAGTCTCATTCAGTCCCTCAAATCTGCCACTCAAATGCTAAATCGCAGCTCTCAGGGTAAAGATCTGCCCAAGTGAGCACCTGCTGGCATTTCCCCACCTCTGGGGTTGGCATCTAACAGTTCCTGCCAAAAAGTCCCAGACTGAGCTGCCCTGTCTCAGACAGACCATACAGGAACTCCAATAACTGCAGCTGGAGAACACATATTTGCATCTTACCAGCAGTAACCTTTTCTATCAGTTTAGCCATTCCTGACAAAGAAAATGGAAGAATTTTTCAAGATTCGAAATAACCCCAAGACAGCCAGGTTTGCATCAGCTGACACTTGCTTTTTTGTGTTCACCTCTAGTGACAAACACTTGTCATGGATCTATTTCAGCCACCCATTAATAGCTTCTAAAATTCTCAGTAAAGCAAAGGAAAAACCTTAAAGAAGAGAAAAAACAAAATGACCATGAATGCAATAACGCAAGTTTGAGAGTAATTCTAACACAGATAGCAAGAAAAGAATTAAAACATTCCTATCTATGCACATGAAAAAAACCCCAAAACCCTATTGACTGTAGAGGTTGTACAGTAGTCCTTCAGCAAAACAAACAAAAAATGTTACCTAATTAAAATCAGTAAAATCTGCTTTTATTTTTCCCACTATTTTCCTACTAGTTATTATTTCCCCACTATAGCTTTTCAGAAGTGGAAGAAATAACATTGGTATCTTTTTATTTTAAAAATGAGGAGTTGTCATATATGTGTACATTCATGGCCAAGAATCCACGGCCAATATTGCTTATTATTGATCTTTCTATTACCAAGTAATATTTTCACCCTCTAAAGAAGCTGTAAATTAATCTGAAAATAGCATTATGTAATGCCTCATTTTTAACAAGTTTCCCTTTTTTTCTCCTGAAATAATAACTTTTCTGTGAAACACCAGAATCCCCTGTGAATGCTCACTGTGCCAAGCAGAGACTCAGAACCAGCAGGAGACCTTCAGCTCCTATTCCCTGTCACAGGGAATTTTAAAGTCCTTTCTCCATCCTTATCTCTTAGGAAAATAGTGGCTTTTCCCCCCCTCTTACCCCACTTAATCATAAAAAATGAGTATATTTGCAATCCTGTATTATTGGGTTTTTCTCCAAATCCTCCTCTTCCTCATTGAAGAGGAAGAAGCTGAACAGTAGTATTTTTATTTAAATGCCTGAATACCTGGAAAGAACCTGTAAGCAGGTTTACTCAATTTAACATCTGCATCATAAAGAAAAGATGGCTGGAGAATGGAGTTTCTTTGGAGAGCGGGGAACTAAGTGTCTTACCACTAATTTATTTTAACATTTCTCTGCAATGTAATTTCCAGTTCATTTTGTTATCAGCAACACTCATGGTTTTCATGTAGAAGAGGTGATTTCAGTGCAGTTTGATCCATTTAGATCTGGCTTGTACTGGTTTGAACCGGTTTTGTCTGGTTGGATGCTGTTGGATCTGGTTTGATCTGGTTGGATCTGGTTTGATCCAGTTTGACTAGGCTGGAATATCTTGCCTACATATTGATTCTCACTCTGAGATCTGCAGAGCTCAGCTGGAAAGAGCTGCAATGGATTTCACCCATCTGTTTTCAAAGTTATTTGTCATTCTGCATGCACTGCTCACAGGTTGTTCTGTTCCATTTCCTCCTTGTCCCCATGCCCAAACTCCAGGATTATTTTGTTTAATTCAATGAATACTCACCTCAGTGATATCTGGAGCCAGGCACAAACCTCATTTGCAGGATGTAATTTCTGTTTCCAGTGCCCAGTCCTGTCAATCAGCTGGTCTCAGGCTTCCACTAAAGTATGTCAGATGATACATTTTTCATTTTATCCCCTCTAATCAGTGTGAAGGGAAAAAACATATTCGTTCATCTACAGTCATTCCATATTAAATAAAAAGTTTGTTAAAACTCACCCAAATTCAGCAGTCACAGAGAAGACAAAGCCTTAATTAATTTTTCAGTATCAAGTCTTTCTACTTCAGATTTATTTTAACCCTTTACCAGTTGGAAACTCCCAAGGCAGATGATGAAAGGAGCTGTAATGCAGTGATTGGCTGTACAAGTAGGTGAAATATGATGAGAGCAATGAAAAATATTTCCCCTCCTTCTCCTTTGCTGCTGTTTGGTCTTTTGTGGAGTGTAGGATGTTCTTCCTGAAAAATTTCCGACTTTCAGCCCCAGCTTCCTGTGAAGACTTTTCCTCCTTGGGTAAAGGGAAGAAACCTTCTCTCTTGAATTTCAGATCATTGTTAATATGATTTTTGGAAGATGTTCTGGTATAGTCAATTAGGGGTCAAGTTCTGTGGGTTAGATGCAGAAAGCTGTCCACTTTAGGACAGTCTCAGGAAGTTCCATGTCACCCCAGAGTGCTCACTGGGGGACCACAGTGGGAGCTGGAGAGGAATGAAACGTCATTTACAGAGACCCATAAACGCTCACTCCTGTCATTCCCCAGCACCTCAATGTGCCATTTCAGTACATGAGGCTCGAGTACTTGTATGCTGGGTATGAAGGGAACTTGCTCCTGATATTTCTGCCCACTTTGGATCTCTCCTTTCCTCCTCTGGTCTTTTTTTGCCATTCATTTCATCATGTATATGAAGTGAAACAATGAAATTCAGTTGGTTAAAGGGAAAAAAAAGCTGCAAAACCCATCAATTTGGTGTTGTTTATTTTAGTTTATTTGTGAGCACAGATTCTTGTCTGTGAGAAAGGGGTACGTGGATAAATAGGATGGTATGTTCTTTGGAAGAACACAGCCTTCTCAGAAATGTGGAGTGTTTATTGTTTGTATTTCATGTGTATATCAAAATAATAAAGTAACTCTCTTCTAATCTTTTTACCATTTCTTCTAATTCTGCCCATTTCAATTTATATCTTTGTCCTATAAACTGTAAAAGCTTCAAAAATTGCTTGGGAAGGAACCATATTAAAAATGAAAACATCACAAAACAAGATGAGCTGTATTTCTTTTTAACAGCTCATCATCAGTTCTCTCAAGAGAATACTTGTTTCTCTGGAAAGAAAACCACTTCAGCTGAAATAATTCCTCAGATTTTTAATTAGTACATTCCTCTTCAGGAGTCGTCTTTTAATAGCTAATTCCTTCACCTGCCCTCCTTCTTAATTCTTGAAAACAATCCCCTCAGCAGTTCCAGCAGTGATGGGCTTTGCACAATGACACTTGAAGATAAATCATAAAAGAAATAATAACACTAACCAGCTCAGAGATTAATTTTAAAGTGAATATAGAATAAATCCCAGCTACTTTTCAGCTCTAATTCTATTAAAGTTAATGCAAACAGAAAAGAATGGACACAATATTTCCCTGCAGCATAGAACCACAGAAGGGTTTGGGTTGGAAGGGACTTTGAAGGAAATTGGTTCCAAATCCCTACCATGGGCAGAGACACTTTTCACTGGACCAGGTTGCTCCAAGTTCCATCCAACCCAGCCTTGAGCACTTCCAGCTGAACATGGGTTTGCACAGCCTGAGAAGCCATAAGAGGCCCTGGCTACTCCAGAACTCTTCTGCTTTTGAGTGGCAGCTTCTACCACAGACTGATGAGCTTTTCAGGGCAGCATTTGTGTCATTAATTGCTCTCTCCTGCTCCTCACCAGGGCTGTGACCTTTCCAGGAGCAGGGCAGTGCCTGTATGCTCACTAGAAATGATGCTCTCCTGAGATTTTCATCGGTGTAAAACTGTCATTTTTAGTTATCAGTCAGGAAACCTGAGAAAATTAAGTTAGAGGAATATTAATATTCTATGTCATATAATGACTCCTGTTCAATACTGAAGATCCCATGACCACTCTTCACAGAGTGCCTTCAAACCTACAAGCAAAATAGTAAAGAGTTCCAATCACTTCTTACACACCAACATACATGTGGTGTTCAAGTAAACATTCTGCTTTGAAAGTACAGGAATGGTATCTAGCAGGGAAAATAAATTACTTACAGAAAATGCACATTCCTCTTTTAAACTCCTATATAGGCTGGTTTTTGGGAAGACCTAAAACTGGAAATCAACTGATTTGGTTTTTCTGCACAATATGCTGCCTGACCTACTGCTGCTCAGTGATTATTTTCATGTGAACTTCAAGAGCCTCTGCTCCATTTAAAAATACATATTTTATTTTCTCTTTCATGCAGGAGTTTGTTTTTTTTTTTTTTTCTCAGCAGTAATTCCATTTGTCTGGGTGCCAGTATCACTGAACCCCAGCAAGGCTGTTTGTTCTGCAATTTGAGTCACAAGAAGAATAAATCCAGACACCAAAGTGTCTCTGGGCACTGCCACACTGCAAGCAGCCATTCGAGGTATTGTGCACACTCACACAGGTTGTAAGATAAAAATTAGAAACCTAAATCTGTACTGCAGAGACACAAGTGTGAGCAATTTCATCTCCACATCTCTATCTGGTGTTAGTGTAACTCCTAATTTCTCAGATTCATTCTTTATGCTTTCCTTATTTATACTTTTTAAAAAATTTATACTTTATTTAAACTTTTAAAGGGTTTTTTACAAGGAAAGTGATTGGACAAGGCTTTCAACTGAAAGAGTATAGATTTAGATTAGATATTAGGAAGAAATTATTCCCTGTGAGGGTGGTGAGACTCTGGCACAGGTTGCCCAGAGAAGCTGTGGCTGTTCCATCCCTGGAAGTGTTCAAGGCTAGGTTGGGTGGGGCTTGGAGCAGCCTGGGATGGTGGAAGGTGTCCTGCCCATGGCAGGGTGTGGGACTGGATGATTTGTTAAAATTTCTTCTAACCTAAAGCATTCTGTGATTCTAGGGGAGAGCACATTGTCAGGCTTCAACTCCAGGACACATCACCTTACTTGCAGGACCAGGACAACTTTATGACTTCACTTATTTTCATCTGAAGCACAGAATCACATATCATGAAATCTGGATCAGCCTGATTTAATGGTATAGAAGGACTTCTGAGCAGAGTGATTCATCCCAGGGACTGATTCCCAGGGCTCTGCTCTGTGAAAGGCTTGGTTGGATAAGTGCCAGATGAGAGCAGGAAATAAAAAATAGTAGATGTATTCACCGAGCATCCTTTTGTTTTTTAAGTCACCAATAAACACAATAAATATTTATGCTGAAATAGTGTTCTAACAGCTTCTGAAAAATGAGAAAAAGCACAGAATTGGGTAACAGCTGACTGCTTCAAATGTAGCACAGCTGATCAAGCAGAATTGATGAAATTGAGGAAAACTGTGAAAATTGGTCTCAAACTCACACACACACAAAATAAACAAAAAAAAGTCTGTGGAGGAGAATGTTCTATTTCTGACAAAGGTTTGCTTTTGAGAGGGTAGAAAAAGAAATGACTACTTAAAACATCTCTTTCCTGCGAAGAGGTGATAGTTCTTAGAAGCATCTCACTCCTTTTCAAACCTTCAAATCTGCATTTTCCAGGCAGGGACCCTTGCACTTCAGTGGCATCCACAGAGCAAGGGGGACCTGAAACACAAGAAGTTCCACCTGAATATGAGGAAAAACTTCTTCACAGTGAGGGTGACAGAGCACTGGAACAGACTGAGCAGAAGGATTGTGGATTTTCCTTCCCTGAAGGTATTCAAAAGCCACATGGAGATGATCCTGGGCAGCCTGGGGTAGGTGAACCTGCTTTAGCAGTGGGGTTGGGCCAGAATGTCACCAGAGGTCACTTCACTTCCCACTCCAGCCATCCTGGGATTAAGGGATTTAAGAACCTGGCAGGATCAGGATGCAGAGCAGGTCTGGACTGTAGGTTCTATTATTGTTTTCCAAGTATTTATTTTCAAAGACTGTGGTGACTATTCTGCTATAGTGGAGGTTTTGAAGAGATTAGTGTATCTTCTTTACACTGGAAAGGACATATTTTTCTGTTGCTGAAACCCAACTGACTGCATACTAAAATCAACAGTATTTAATATTTCATCTGAAAATTTCTTAACTGTAGAAACTACCTTGCAAATGTCCGCTTATATGCAAGACTTGCCTTTACAAAAAAATAAAAAGGTGTTACTCTGAAGGGCATTTTGGACCTTTGCTTCAACTGAAGTGGATTTTCTGCTGTATTTTTATGAAGACCTGAAATACTGGCTTGTTACCATCCACCATATCTCATGTGGAAATGGAAATCAGAAAATAATCAAGTACAAGGAGACTAATCATCAGGAAAGAAAGGAAAGTGATAACTAGACAAACCAAAGTGCTCTGGGGCAGCACTGGATAAACATTTGTTCCCAGGGAGATGACAAGTTGTACTTTGCTTGGCAGCCAGGAAAAACACCAATATACACCAGAGGAAAGAGCCCAATTAAAGCAATTAACGAAACACCAATCAGGAGTTGACCAAGTTGAAAGCTTTTCAAAATGCAAACAGTTATGTTCATGATTGATGACAGTCCTGTGAGCTGGGGTATTTCATACATTTTCTCTCTGGATGCAGCTCCTCTTTGCTCAGTCACACAATAGTATTTAAGCATAAATATTGCTGTAATATACTTCATACTCCATTACAAGTTCAACAAATGCATTTCCATAGTGAATTTGGGTTAAGAGAATAAATTAGAATCACATTTCTACACCTTGTACCTTTCTTGATAATAATTTGACAGTTTTGTTACTAAAACCATAAATCTGGTTGAATGAAGGCAATGTGAGAAAAGAAAAATTAACTGCTCTCTCAGCTTTGAATAGTTTTTAATTTAGGAGAAAGAATTATCACCCTGACCAGAAACAGCACTGGGTGGGTGACTTGTAGTTGCCTCAGGGTGATAGTCTAGGTGCAATCACAATGAGAAAATTCTTGAAAACTCTGTAAACGAGCCCAACTTTGCAATATTCCAGTTTTTCCTCTTGCTTCTGCGCACAGAAGCAAAGCAGAGCTTGGATGGAAGTTGTTTACATCTTATTCTAGTACATTTACCATGGCACAGCCATCTGTTTGCAGCCTGCTGGCTCTAATAGTACATCAGGAAAACAGTGACCCCCCAGGTTCCCTGCGTCAGTCGGGGACAGAGTGGGCTTGGGCTTTGTGCACTCTGTGTGCCATTTGAGCTTCACTGAGCTGGCAAGGCTGGAAGGACACACTGTGAAAAAGCCCAGGACTGAATATCCTGCCTTGCTTCAATGAGTAAGGAAAGGGAAGTCAGTATTATAGACTCTAAACATGCCATAAACTCAGTGGGAAAAACCTTTCTGATGATTTCCCAGGAGGTAGGGAAAGGTTAATGCAATTATTCACTTATATGCTTTTATTGCAGCTTCTCGTCCCCCTCCTGACCCCACCAAACCTCCCCCTACCCCCAGTAAAAGCCAACCATCAAACTATAACAAAATCCTTCACATCACACCACCACTTTTAGAGGGATAGAGTCAGGCAGCCCAAATTAGACAACAGGATCCTTAAGCACATGCTTAATTAAAACACCAAGTATTGGGAGTTAAACACATCTCTAAATGCTCAGTTCAATTGGGCCATAAAGCAGAATGTCACTTTGCAGACCAAATTCCAGCTATCATTTCCTTCCCTACAGCCTTGTGAGCAGTCTCCAGCCAAGCTGCTGCACAGGTTCCTTACAGCACATCAGGGCTTGGTTCCCTGCCAGCTGCTGCTGCTGCAGCTTGGAAAATGCCTCTGACTCCCATGCCAGCCCCCAAATAGCTTTTCTTGCCCCAGGGCCCTCTTCCCACTAATAAACATGAAATTACAGGGGCTTGCCTTTAAATTTAATTTTTTTCTTATCAGCCTTAAGGAGCTGCAGGAATAACATCTAAAATTTCAGGTTTAGAATAACCATTGTCAACATGGAGGTGCTGCTATATCAACCATTGTGCTGTGGAGTTTTCAATGTTAAACAGTGCAATTTTTATTATAAATCTATATATAATGTAGGTATAAATCTAATGTTTTTTGTGAAGTTTCCCTTAAAGCAGCAGCACTTCTGCAGATTAGTGGGGTTTTAATCCAATGGGCAGTCCTATGTTCCTTAACCCTACTGCAGCTCCAGTACTAGGAAACGGGAGGAGCAAACTGCCCAATATTTAACAGTTTGATGGTTTCTTTTTCCCTTGAAAGGGCTCATTTCTTTTTCAAAATAAACACTCTGCCCAATCCTTCCGCTTGACAAACCTTCTGAAACCTCAGTGTGAGCAGACTGAGAAGCACAGCTATATCCTCCAGACAGGGCAGGTGCTGCCAAGATGTTGTTTCAATAACAATTCCCAAGGCAACTTTCAACATTTCTTTGAACATCTTACACTTAGAGGGACACACAGCTTTTAAGGATTTCCATTAAGCTCATCAAGCAAGCAACAATCTACAAAACCCCAGTCCTCCACAGGAAAAAGCCAAAATCAACATGAATATATTACAGAAAGCATAATAGTGCAATGTGCTTTTTAATATTCTGAATCAGAGGTTTTAAAAGAGGAAAAAAACCCACAAAACAAATAACAGGAAAAAAAAAAACCACCAAAAAAAATAGCCCAGAAAATGTCCTTTAGCTGTTGAGAAACACCTGTGATTAATTCTGGCAAAACAGGTGTCCTGGGGAGGGGTTCTGGGTATTTTCTCTGGTTTCTGGCAGCTGTGGGATGATGCTTTAGGTGGTTCAGGATGGGATTGGGTTCAGAACCCCCTTGGCTGCTCAGCATGGCACAAAGCCTGGAGGCACTGACCTGCTTGGATGGAGGAGGTGATCTGGATAAAGTTGGTTGGGAGCTCTTTTTCTTCTGGTTTAGACACTCTTGAGTTTCCTCTCCTTATAAAAAGTGAATTATCCTGATTTGTATTCTAATAAAGCCTCGCTTTAGCCTGAGAGAATGTTGATCTTTGCAGGGAGCTGCTGTTTCAGGAGGCAGAGTGCTGGCCTGGGGTCTGCTCCCATTAGGAGGCAGTGATTGAGTGAGTGTTGCTTTTAAACAAATGTCTCACTGAACTTGATTTAAAATGTTGTGGGAGGACAGTAAGTAATGTGATCCTGTAATTTGACAAATTTTCGAGCTAAACACAAAATACTCTTAGCTCTGCAGGTTCTCATGGGTGTTTATGTATTATATGCTGTATACCTGTAATGTTTCTGAATTCTTCCAAGTACCAATAGGAGAACAAAAGTAATTTTCATGGAAAAAAGTACTCTTTGTTTGGTTGGTACTTTGTTCCTTTTCCTGCCATTTGGAAATGATAGCATTGCTGAAAATTGCAACAAATTAATGGTTATTTCCAAGGTGGAAGCATGTTTTAAACCATAACAAGGAATGCTGATTAGTAATTAAAGGCGGTTTATCAAATTTTATTATATTTAGTCTGCAAGAATGTTTGGTTTTCTTAAGGGAACGAATGAAGTAACTAGAAGGTGGCTTAATTTTAGCTTTTCACTGTGTTGCCTTTACTAAAAATATAAGTTTTAAGAATAGTGTTAGGGAAGAACATGGCAGCAAAGGCGTTTGTGCAGCTGCACCTCTGAGCACTTGGAAGCTGCTGCTGGATAAACAGAGTTTTGATGGCTCAAAATCAACATCAGCTTTGACTTGGAAACAAGGGCTGGAGCAGTGAGGAGGGTGATGGCAGGAATCTTCCATGGAGCTCACAGCAGGCTGTCAGTGACTTAAAGGTAATTTGGGGTTTTTGAATGAAGAAATAGGTTTTGGGGAATGAGGCTCTCCAACAGGAATTTTAATGTCAGTTTAATTTATAGAAGCAGTGACACAAGGTGGCTGCTGAGGCCTGGATTGCAGAGACTGGGGGTACCACTTGTTCTTGTGTTCCCATGTTGCTTTCTCCAGGAGCAGGGGAATGAAGGATCCTGGATACACCGAAACAGGGATAAAATTAATTAGAATAGCATTCCCATGTTTGCCTATGTTAAAAGGCTCATGCAAAATGAGAGTTACAGAAGCCATTGTTTGCTTTCTTTTTTACGAACTTTCTCTGTTCAGTGTGGGAATTATTCATAATCATAGATTAATTTATTAAACCCTCAAATTACTATGTTTTAGCATTCATTGATGATGCTCCGATGAGTGAGTAAATCAGAGGGTTAACAGCCTGAGAAGTGTTACAGCATTTGCAATGCATAGCTGGTTCTAAAAGCTACTTCACAAAGCAGCTGGTGATGATACAATGATGCTGCACAAGAAAAAGATTGTTATCCAGCTGTCAACTGTCTTACATGTTTTCATCCATCAAGTGCTGTAAAGGGGCACCTTCCTACGCTGCTGTAATTTAAGCCTCATGGCTGTGACATCCTAGGTCCATTTTATGCAAATATGAATTATCTGTATGCCGAAAAACCCTCTTGATCTCCCTAGCGTGATCTTGAAAATTGAAAAATTCAATAGATCTCTCTATCCCAACTACACAGATGCATATAGAAGAGCATTTCCTGGCTAAAGAGTTCCCCTGAGTAGTAAATATCTACCATTCCTTTCTTGGGTTTTGTTCCTTGCTTTTGCTTTTACGGATTTTATCACAGTTCTTAAAATAAATCCTGTGTGCATTTGCAGCAATATCTCTGCAGAGAGGTTGGTTGCTCCCTCCTTTCCTGTCATTCCAAGATCAGGATTAGGTTGCTCACAGTACAGAGTAAGACCACACCCATACAAAATGTGCTTTCTTATTTTTCCTGCTGTTGCTGTCATTAAAAAGTCTTCCTCTTTTATTTTCTCAAAGCTTACCTCTGAAAGGCATAATTTTGAGTGTGTATCTGCTTTCATTAAAATAAAACATTTTACAGTTAAACATACATCTAGAAGTCTGAAAAGATCAGACTCTAAAGACTCGAAAAGCTTGTTTTATCTCCCATAGCTTGTGATGTTCAGCTAACCTGCAAATGCTTCAATAGGACTCAGGGAATATAGTCCTAAGCCAGTTTTTGATTACTCTTGCAAGTGTTTTTAGCTGTATTTAAGTATTTGGATGATTTAATATGTGAAGTCTAACAGCCATAATATCTAACTGAGGCCTGCCAAATATTCATTGAACTTACTGACTTCCATGATAGCAAATATTCATGAGGTGGTGGTAACCTGGATTCGTGTTTTAATATGAAAATGAGTATCACAAGTAGGATGCTGCCCTGTGCTGAGCTGTCCTCTGCACCTTCCAGGGAGGGTGATGGAGCAGCTCTGAGGCAGCAGGGGCAGAGCTGATCTCTGCTCTGGCATTTTGAAGCTCTTGCCACGAGTCTGGATGGCATTTTCAAACATGAATTAGCTGCAGGAACATGAGCTGGGTTGAGAATAAGTGTGTAAAGCAAGCTAAATGCTATTGCCACAGCATTCCTAGCCTTTCTGCTGAAGCTTTTCTGGGATGTGCTGGGTCTCTGCCACTGCTGGGTTTATTGGGACCCTTGGCTGGAAAGAGGAGAGCAGCAGGTTGGTCTCAGAACATGATGATCCTCATGCCAGTGTGCACAGACTCCACCCTTTTAGTCTTCTATGGTTCAGCCTGATGTCCACAGGAGCTGGAGGGCTGAGATAAGCACTGCACTTTGGCTTCTGGTCAGCCCTTAAAATTGACTTCAGTCTGAAGGACTACAATAAATACCCCTGGGTGTGTCAGTACTGACCTGGCTGCAAGATCAGTGCCTGTGTTTCAGCTGGGAATGGATCTGAACAAATCTGTGTGGCCCTGCATGTGTTTTATAATACAGTGTTTAATGAGCTGTTCATTCTGTTTGTTGCAACTGTGTAAAGCAGATAAAACAAAATATATTGTCTGCTCCCAGAACAGATAAATCCTGGTGCTGTTTCTCCACTTAGTTGACACTGCCTAATAGCAGCACTCTGCCCTGGCTGCCAGGGTGTGTGTGGGAGTCCTCCAGCCTGATTTTGCTTTCTGTTAACACCATGTTTCTTTTCAATGTTTTCTCTCAGTGCTGTGTCTAATGTTTTGTAGACTGTCCATGCTGGTACAGCCACATGCAAGGAACACCAATTTACCTCTGTTTTTCTGTTCATTATTTTCTAGAGCTCTACGGCAGTTCGCATATCCACACCAAGTCACTTTTCCACAGTCAGTGCTTCCCAGGTTCTCCTGCCACTTAATTGGAAGCACTCTTGACAGGAATGACAGATATGCCTGAGGAAGAAGTAGTGTCTAGGGGAGAGTGTTCAGATAAAGCTGAAATTAATAAGTAGATGAGTTTATGATGACGCTCTTGAATAAAGTGGCTAATCAATAAAGCACCCTTTAACAAAAACACTCATCCTTTATAAGTGCAGGGACTTGTCTGTGGTGAGAAGAGAGAAAACGTGTGAGAAACTTGCTTTTGTGCTGTTAACAGGGCTCTTACAGTTAAGGTTTTAATGCAATTTTTGATAGTTATTTTCCAGAAACACATCGTAAATATTTTGTAGTTAGAAGAAAAATACACAGGGATGGTTATAGTCTGTGTTGTTGGAAGAATACTTCTTTTCCACTACTGGTGTGGGGCATTTTTCTGCTTTGGTTTTTTGTTTTATGCAAAACAGCCTAAAGGGCCACAGCTGCTACTTCTTTACCAATTGGACGGGCTGGCATGAGAAAGGGTACACTGCTACAGTGACTTTTCTCTTTTCTTTTCTCTCTTTTTTTTTTTATTATTATAAATATATTTTTCTGATTCTACATTCAATATCATTTCTGGGACCCCCAAGCAGTCTCTTTCTCTATGCAGAGACTTCCCTACAGCTGTCCTATCCATGAAAAATGTGACTTCTTAAGTGTTCATCCAGTGCAGTGGATGTGAGTCCATGCAGGCTGGGCCATAACTCTTATATGCCATTTTGCAGTCCTTTTCTCTCTTGGTATTTATATTCTAATGGTTTTATTCCTTGCAGCCAAGCAAGGCAGGTTACTTGTTATTCCAAAGTTATCACCAAACTAACCCCTTCTGTGCATCTATTCTTCATTCTGTCTGTCCTGGGTTTTTCTTTGCAATTTCTGTTTCTTTCTTATGTTGGCTTTGTTATTGGCAATGAGATTCAAACTCAGACTGGAGATAGCCACTATAAAATAATATCCTTATGTAGCTGTAAGCAAAGTGTGATTTTCATTGCTTGCCTGTGGTGCATAATGCTCTCTCCTTGTGGTTCTCCTGGTATTGAGGGAAAGTTTTTGCACGTAAATTGTGGCAATTTCCTGGCTCATTACACTCATAGTCATAAAATTGTTAAGGTTGAAAAAGATCTCTGAGATCCTCAAGTCCAACCACGAACCTGACACTGCCAGGTCCAGCACTAAGCCATGTCCCTGTGCACAAAATCTACTTGTTTTTCAAATCCCTCCAGGAATGGTGACTCCAGCACTGCCCTGGGCAGTCTGTTGAAAAGCTCAGCCTCACTTTCAGTGAAGAAATGTTTCCTAATAGCCAATCTAAACCTCCCCGATGCAATTTGAGGCTGTGTCCACTTGTCCTGTGAACACCCAGTTGTTCAAACCCCAATTTTTATTAAACCACCAAGGTAAACCATGCAGAGTCAATTGTGTACGTTATTCAGTGACAACTTCTGCCAGGAAACACATTCTCCTTTTTGTGTGTGTTTTTTTTTTTTTTTGTTGGTTGGGGTTTTTTTGGTTTTTTGCGGGTTGGTTTTTTTGGGGTTTTTTTTCTTTTTTTGGGTTTTTTTTTGTTTGTTTGTTTTCCTGAAACAGGCTCTTTATAAAGTATTGAACTTCTGTGCCAATAGCTCCAAAATGGGAGTTTGTGGCAGCAAGGACACATTTGTCAAATTGCATATTGTGACATGCTCTTAGCAGAGTGGCCATGGCAAGCAGGGATGTTTGGGATTTGGAGAAGCAGTGCTATGGCTTTTCCACATGCCTTTCATTTCTATCTTCCTATGTAATCAATATCATATCCTGCAAATCTGAAATCAGCATTCCCAGGAAGGAATTCTCTTCACTGAGGCATCTGGTGGCTTTATCTGCAAGCAGGAACCTGGCCAACCTCATAAAGCATCTGCCTTGTTAGTCCTGCTCCTCTGCCTCCATGCTTGGTTTTATAGTTGAGTGCTGCCTTTCCAGACTGGTTTAAATTTAAAATATTTCCTGGAACACGTTTCAAAACAAGATTAAAATGACAGCGCTCTTTGGACTCCATCCTAGAAGTCCTTGTTTTCCCTGTTCCTTAAGGACACAGACTCTGCTCTGATTCGTTTGCTGCCCTGGGTTTTAGATCCAATCTGGGCATGAGAACATCTCATGTGGATACAACCCAGCAGCAGATCCTCCCTTCAGGCTGAGACAATGTGGCCCCAAAGAAACATGAGGCAGTGCAGAACCAACACTGGGATGCAGTTTCTCTTGTCATAATGTGTGTATTTTGCGGTACCTTTTGTTTCTACTTTAAACAATAAACCACCAATAACAGCCAGATGGGGGAAGCAGCTGAGCCTTCTGGACCCATTTTCCTCTCTCACTTTCCCAGTCACTGATGAACATCATCCAAGGAGTTTTTATTCCTGTGGGCAATATTTCATTTCTCATCTATGACAAGGGGACAAAATGAAAGAAGGGAACAAGTGGAAAGACTTCCCCAATGCCTCCCATACTACATAGGTGTTCATTTGTGCCTCAGTGGAATGACATAAATGTTTGTTACCTTGTTTTTCCTTGCTATCGTTAAACAATTTCAGGGATCCTCTCCCTTAAGTGTTATTTTACAAACCTTGCCTGTGGGAAAGACCCATTAGGAAAATTAACTTTGTGTAAGCCTAGTGAATTTTGAAGCAAGGGGGGAAAAAAGTGACTGCAGCAGTGTCAGATGGCAAAGATCCCGTTGTTCCAGTAGGATCAATATTTCAGTAATTGGTGCTGCTTCTCCATAGAATGAGAAGGATGGAAAACACACCCATGTGAGAGAAGTGGGATATATACACAGTACAGGTTGTACTTATAAAATTTATTTAAAATTCCTGATGAGCATCTTCTAATTTCCAAAAGTATAGTCTTGGTGAAAGCCGGAGTTTTTGCAGGAATTTTCTCATTTTTATTGCACATTTTAACTTGACATTAGCAAAACATGTAATTTCTAGTATTTCGTCAAGGTGTCTGGGAGCATAAGCTCAGCCAATCTGTATGATGATATCATTTCATACACATAACTTTTATGTGCTGAAATTGGAGATTTGAATTTATTAGTGTTATTTCAGTGTTTGTATTTTTAATTTTTTTTTAAATGCATCTGATCTGAGGTTTGCCTGCATAGATTAAACTAATCTCACTTATTTTGCTGCTGAGAGTGAGAGGGAGACCTGTGGGTATGGTGCAGTCAAGCCTGTCAAGTCTCTGTGCACTTGCATCCTAAAGCCCCTGCTGTAAAGGGAACATTTTCCCCTTTGCTGCAATGTCTAAAATGGCTTTTTTCAGCCTCTTGTAAAAGGAGCAGGCTTTTCTCACATCTCCTCTTGACCCTGCACATTCCCACAGGGATGCAGTTCCTTCTCACGCATGGCTGTGACACAGAGCCATAAAATCACACATGGCTGTGCTCTGCCACCAGAGCAACGTGTGTTTCCACCATGGGATGCACTTGCATGAGCCTGGCAAAGTGGAATTTCTACTAAATCATTGCCTTTGCTTAAACCAAGCCTGTTTCCAATTCCAGTAATTAATTTGTGTCCAGTGAGCCGAGGAATCCAGGGCTGTGTGTAAATGAATGTAAGAAAATTGCAGAGCACCCACTCCAGCAGGTTAAATGGGATATATGTAGAAAATACTCCCTTATACCTGCTGCATGGGAATGAGGTGTTCAGCCCCATAAAGCAGGCTGCAATCACCCCTGTGATGCCAGGAGCAAGTTATGGATGGATTCTGTCTCTGGTTTTTAATTGCAAAAGGCCAGATGCATTAAAAATTAAAAATACAAACACTGAAATAGCACTAATAATTTCAAATCTCCAATTTTCAGCACACAAAAGTTATGCGTATGAAATGGTAACATCATACAGATTTGCTGAGCTTATGCTCCCACACACCTTGAAGAAATACTAGAAATTACATGTTTTGCTAATGTCAAGTTAAAATGTGCAATAAAAATGAGAAAATTCCTGCAAAAGACCAGGTTTCGTGGTTATTGATTTTGCTCTTTGCTGCACCAGTCATTTAAACATGTGTGGAAGAGAACTCTTGGGTGTTACACTGCCAGGGAATCATTTCCATAAAGTAATTGTGGTTTGTGTCTTTGCTAGGCATCCTGAATGCATTTTCTACATGGGAATTCAGGACAGGGAGAGGTTCAGAATCAGTTTGCTTATTAACCTTCTGGCTTTCTAGTCTATTATTTTCTGAACACTGTTTTATAACACACTTTATGTAATTGGTGCAAATCCTCTTATAATGGCAGCTCTCCTTGCAGCAAGATAATCTGAGCCTGGAAGAAATAATTTGTTTTTTGGTTTCTCAAAACATTACTCCTTGGCTAAAGAAACTGCTGGAATTTGGGTCCAACTGAAGCTGATAGTATCTGGCAGATGACAAACAGCCCCCAGGGTACATCACCAGGGGCTTCATTTCTCCTCCTTTTTTTTCCTCTTCATAAGAACTACTTTACTTTATCACCTGAGCAGGGTTGGAGATACTTGACCACTCCTGGCTTTTCTGAAGCTTGGGTCAAAAATCAGCTCTGCCCCTGTAAAAAGCACAAATCTGCAGGATCTGTGCTAAGACTGACCCTTTCCCAAAGAAAAACCTCTCTACCTGCCTGGTGCTGTGCAGCAAAGAATCCAGAAATAGCACAGATGAGACTTTAAAGAATAGACCTGCTGGGCCAGAGAAAAACTGAAAACTTGGGCAGAAATCTACTCTGTCCCAGTGAGTCACAGAGCACTTGTGGAGCTTGCAGTGTGCAGACAGAGGCTGTTCTGTTCAAGGAGCTGCTTGGTACTGCAGTTACTGTACATACATGTGGATATATGTGTGCAGATAACCTTATATGTGCATATGCTTATAGATTTGGGTTTTTAACTGCAATTTTTTAACTTGAGTAAACCTCCTGGGAGTTGAAACGTGCTGATGAAGATCTTTCAGTCCAGAGAAAATTGAATTGCTATTCCCAAGGTGGAATTGAATGTGTCATGTATTATTTTCACCTCTAGTTCAGCTGTTTATTTTGCTTTGGGTGGTGGATGGAGTAGTTTGGAGGTTGGACATGAGGCAGCAGAGCATGAGAGGGCAGGAATGAGCCTCACAAGTGCTCCAGGGAAAAAAAGGCTGACCAAAAATCTTCCTGGACTTTTCCAAATTTGAGGCAATTTCCTCAAAAAAAAAAAAAAAAACCCAAAAAAACCCCGAAAACAAACAAAACCCCCAAAAGCAAAGCCACCAAGCAACCAACTGCCCAAACTTTCCACTCCCTCAAAAAAAACTTTAGAACTTTCTCTTCAACCAAAACTTTACATAATTGGGAGGCAATTGCAAGGTATTTTCACCTACTTAGTAAAAGATAATTCAATTATTTTCAGTAAATGGGTGTTTTCTGCATTCAGTCTGTGTGGAAGGAAAGGATACCTTGGCTCAGATTGGTATGGTAACAGCAAAAGAGCACATTTATTTACTCATTAAAAATGCTGGCTGGGATTCTAAGTCCAAAGATTCTGTCTCTTGTGCCTCCATCTTTAAAAGAGCACTAAATTAAAGTGTCTCAAAAATATGTTGTTACAGTTTCTAGACTAGTTTTTTAGGTCTTTTTAAGATCAGAAGGATGCAAAGAAGTACCTAAAATGTTAATTTTCCTATTACTTGGGGAGCTGCAACAAGGCCACATTGGGAGATGTGTTATCTAAGTGCATCAGAGGCTCTTTATGAACAATTTTCATTGATTTTTAGCTACATATTAAAATACATTAAAATTACTATCCTGGCCTGCCTTGCTGTGCTTTACTGGCTTAACTTCCACTCAGTCTGAAACAAGACTTTTTCCTACCTCCATATCTTTCCCCTGTAATTACAGGAGATACTATTGATGTTTTCCCTACTTTTCAAAAAACATGCAGGGTATGATCTTGCATTTATTTTGTGAACAAAATATGTTTGAATGTTAGAGGAAAGCTGAGTCTTGTTTCTTTAATCACGTTGTATACATGGATTTCAGAAAGGCTGAATGAGTATCAGTGTAAGTAGCATAAGCTTTATTATCAAAGTTTCATCCACCTCATGGGACTAACTTATCTATTCACCCAGGTTTTTGCCTGAGGAGGAAAGATTAGAAGAAAAGAAAATTTAGTAGGAGCTAGTCTCCTTTGATCACACATTTCATGACATATCATACATGCTACAGCATTTTAAAGCCCAAAGTTTGCTCAAAGCTCAATAAATGACTTCAATTTATAGGTGGCAAGGCAGACAACCTTTCAGTGGAAAAGACCAATGAACTGAGAGCATGGACATATTTTTAAGTGTAACAGATGCAGTGCAAATGAGCACCTCATTATGGCAGGCTTTCCATGAATCTGAGATAATTTCCAAAGACTGACTTCTTGTAATGACTTCAGAATCATTTGCCTGAGATTTTAATGTTAAAAGTGGAGCTGCCCTGACCTGCAGGGTAAAGACCAACAGGTGAATGACTCTGGCAGTCACTGCAGATTGTTAGATTAGCTTTTTAAAAATGGCTTTATAGCCTAACCCAAGCTCACCCAGTGACACAAGTTTCTCCTTTCCCCTAAAACCTCTGCAAATTATACAAGACATTATTGGAATGGAGCCAGCTACCATTTATTTGGGTTTATTTTGGTTCTTTGTGGTTTTGTTTCTGGGGTTTTTGTTGGGGTTTTCGTTTGGGTTGTTTGATTTCGTTGTTTTGGTTTTATTTGTTTGTTTTAATGATCAGCTGAACCACTGAAATAAAAGCATAGAAGTAGAGGGGAAGCCACTGAAGCAAACCTCAGGTGTGAGGTAAAATGCTGCCTCTGTCAGGAAACCAGAAGTTTCTTTAGGATGGATGCCCAATGACATATGTAAAATACTGTTGTCTTTGCATGGAAAAGAGATCTGCATTTCCACCTTCAGCTACTGTTTTAATAATTAACATAAAAGCATGCCTTTTATACATGTGAAAATTGTCCTTCATTCTAGCTTTTCTGAAGGCCAAATTCATCAGTGTACTGGGATGTAATTGGTAAAAATATCCGTAGTAGATGCAAACCTTGTTGTGCACAAATTAACTTGGCACTGATAAAGCAATTTCTTGAGTGTCTACTTTCCCCTTTTATCAGGTCTGGTTCCACACATTCTTCTTAGAGTCTAAAGTCCATTTTTAATTTTTATGCCCTGAAAGTCTTTATAGTCACTGTCTGCTGCTCCCTTGACACTGTCACTCAATCCAGCAACACAGATTTGGTTATTTTAATCTTCTCTAATGAGTCAGTTCACCTCCATCTGCCTCAGTCAGTGTCACTCTCTGAGCTACCTCTGGGTTGTCCATCTCCTGTTAATGAGGTGAAAGCTCTTGGGAATGAGACTAATTCTCCCCTGATTGCTGAGCTGACCCTTCATGGTGTGTTGTGTTGGAAATAGAAAGGGATTGTGAGGAGTAGACAAGTGAGGAGCCCAAAGATAGCAAAATGTGTGTTAGTTGTGGTAGATCTGAGATGGGAGAGCTGATAATTCTGCTGTGACTGAGAATCAAGTGTCTCTTGGAGCATTAGGCAATCTGTTTTTATGTACTCTAGACCCCAGTCCTAGAGGCACCTGGAAAATAAAGAGGATCAAGATATTAAGTTTAACTTAGTAATTAATTGGAAGCCAATCACAAAGGAAATAGAAGTCCTTACAGTCCTTGGTGCTCAGGAGATCTTTGATTGTGCCTGCACTTACAGAAATTTCATTTCCTTCCCTTGGAAAATTATGGAAGTGGAGTGGTTTTAAATTTGCCCCTGGCAAAATTTTAGTTAGACTACTTAAAATTACTTCCTTGCCTGTCTGATATTTGGGGTTTGGTAGAGTGCTTACCAGTAATATCCAGTTGTTTGTTAAAGCCTCCTTTAGGTTTTATGTATCTTGTATTCATTGTATTTTCCATAATATATTTTGAGTGACCTTGGAAGAGTAAAGGGTCAAGGCCAGGCTGGATAGGGCTCTGAGCTCTGCTCTAGTGAAAGGCATCCCTCCCCAGGGCTGGAGGATGGAACAAAATGAGCTTTAAATCCCTTTCAATCCAAGGTATTCTATGGCATGGCTACATTTAAATGGTGACTGAGACTGTTCTTGTTTGGTGGTGATTTTGCTGACCCTTTGTCTTGTGCTGGGACAGCTCAGTCTCAGGGCACCTGTCTGGCTGGTGGCCACAGAGCTCCTGCCCTGGCCATGCCTATGTTGTGCTCTGCTGGCTCCATCAGCCCTGGTAACAGTGGGACAGCAGTGCACAGCAATCCTCAAAATTCATAACAAATTCTAAGGAAAAATGAAACTACCTGGATGCTGAAAAAGCCTGACATCCCCCTCTGAACTCTCACAGCTCACACTGAAGGCTTGGGGATTTGCCCACATCATATGTTCATAGAGGGGAGAGGAAACAAAAAAATTTAACCTTTCCTGTCAGGCTGGCTGTGTGTGCTCCTGTGTTAGCACAGCCCTGGTGGGCTGGCCAGGAGCCTGAAAGGAGCAGCAGCTCCTGTGGATCCTCCCAGGCTCTGTGCTGGGCAGGGAGCTTGCCTTTGCCTGCAGCACAACCTCAGCTGCTCTGGCAGCACAGCACAGCAGCTCAAGCAGAGTTCTTGTTTAAAAAATATTTTACTGTTGGATTATAGTTAATATAATAAAGTCTAGCTGATCTTCTCGCATCCCTGCTAGTCTGGGAAAGGCAGATCATGAGCCTTTGAGTGCTGCTCTGCACAGCAGAGCTCAGCTCACAATGAAGGTTGTGGAATCTCTTTTCCTGCAGTTTGGATCATCCTATAACTTTTTTTTTACCCATATAATTTTAGAGATTTACTTCTATCAGTTCAATTTTGCTGTGTGAAGGCAAAGCATGTGCCTATTTAATTTTCATTATCTGAATTCCTAGCACTACTACTCTCAAGACATTTTGGCTAGACAAAACAGTGATTTAAAACATAAAGCAGCATTTATGGCCTATTTTCCAGTATTTATAAAATTTACTAAGCATACATGCACGATGAATCATGGTAGTGTCTTCTGCAGACAAAGCTCCCTGGAATAAATATTTGATGCATAGTCAAGCAGAGCTATGTTTATGCAAAGCAGAAAATACAGATACAAGGGTTTCTGTCTTAAAAGGTAATCCTTAGGTAAGACATTTTGGGTTTTTGGTATTTTTTTAATCGCAGGAGGGAGAAAAGAGTTAGGATTTTTAAGGAACACAAAGCATGGTTTTGTTTACATTCAATAACACTGATTTTATGTTTTGGGGTTGGGAAAAGCCTTGTCTTACACAATCAGCCTGCATACACATTGCTTACAAAGCTGTAATAACACCTGGAATAACACTTGCTGTGACTTACACCAGGCTGGCTTGAAGGGTACATGCTTCATTGATTTTCAGAGCTTATTGCCTGTAATATTTCTGCAGCACACTCATTACAACCCGTGGCTGTTATCGGGCTAGGAGCAGGCAGCTGTGAGCTGACAAGAACATCTGATGCTGCAAACCCCTGCTCGAGAGAGATTCACCCTTCCCAAAGCCATTATGGAGATCAAACCAGCAGTTTTCCTTTTGGAATTCTCTCACAGTGCTCTCATATAACATTTATACAGTATCTTATTGCTCATCTGAAAGGCTGCTTGTTCCAGTCATAAAGCTTCACATCTGTGCTGCTTTTGTAAGAAAAGAGTTGTGGGGAGGTTGATAACAAAATTAGTGCTGCCAGGAGTATTTTAGAGTATAATCTGCACCCTAAACCAGTTACCTGGATGTTTGTTTATCCTGCTCCCAGGTAAATACTAGCAGGGTCTCGGGTTTTGTCCTTCTGCTCAGTGATTGACTTATTTTTCTGCAGCAACAGGATCTGAACCATAATCTGCTTAGAAACTGAGCTGAACCTCCTTTTTGCTATAAGAAAAAAAAGTCCCCCTGAAAGTGAAGCTACCACTTCAGTTCAACCAGCAAACTGGAGGAGCGAACTGGATTCTTGTGACATAATTAATAAGAAAATGTATGTTCAGATAGGGATAGCCACATAAAACACTTTGTGCCTTAAAAATCTGTGTTGGTCTGGTGCTGTGAGATGTCTGGCCTTTGAAGGAAAACAGGCACATATTTAAAACTCTAAATAATACATATTTGTATAATACATACATAATTATAATATATAATATACACTACATATGTATAAATATGTAAAAAGTATCTGAACTCTATAATTTCTGAAGCATGGCTGCAATTCCTGCTTGTACAGATTGAGGGTCGTCTGGTGTTATTCAGCTTGGAAAATGAAGTCAGGTTGATTTAGACTGCCTTGAATCAATATAATGGAGGGTTATGTATTCTAAGAGGACAAAAAAAAATTAGGCAAAAGTTTTTCTGGTACTTTTTTTCCTACTATTGCAGGTACAATGTTTTCCATTAAATTAAACCTGTCAATAACAAATTGCTACTTAGATTTAGCATGCCAGAGAATGTATCTGACACAAACAGCAAGCAGGTAAACAGTGCCCACATCAGGGAAATCTACAATGAAGTGGAAACTCCTGCAGGGCTGTCACAGGCAGGCTCAGTCCTGAGCACACCAATGCAGATCCACCAGAATAATTCCTCAGAGCTTGGTAAAGCACGTGGCACCTTTCTGCTGAGAGGCTTGTGCTGGATAACATCCCAAGGCTGCCAGTCCCAGGCTATGCTATTTGCATGAAAGGGAAAGGATTTTTAGTCCTGGATAGAAATCTGATATTTCCTCTCACAAAAATGCTCCTCTCGTTCTCCATGCCTTGCAGTGATGTGTGGAGTGAGAGGCAGCAGTAATTCATCAGGGCCAGGAGCTGCCTGTGGGACACAACATCGAGTTGTCATTGCTTTCCCAGCTCTTAAAAACATGGTTTTGTTTTTAAAAAAGTGATGAAGATTGATACCAGCTGTCACATCAAGGTGATGTAAAAGCAGGTATTTTGCCTAATTCTCTCATGTTGTTCAGTTACTGAATTTCAATCCTGGCTCTTTGCTTTCCTACTCTTGAATTTCTCTTATTGCAGCACAGAGTTCTTTGGCACTGCCAGCTCATTGCTGTGCTGGACCCTGGTGACACAGCTGTGCTTCTCACCCCCTTGTTTGACAGTGGTTGCAAATTTGAGTTAACAAACACCTGGGGGATGAAAGACATGAGCTAATTGGGTTAATCCTGAACTGCCAAGGCCAAGTCAAACTTCTCTTTAGCCAGGAATTTCTGACTGCAGCCACCAGTGCAGACTGCCCTGGCCCTGGCTGTGGTCAGTGATGGGCAGTCACCAAGTGGGTGGCACTTCTCTGGTGCTGCACTGGTTAGGTTTTGAAAAACCCTCTTGGATGCTCCAAAACTTGTTCATTTTCATAATCTTCTTGGAGAGAACAGCTTACCCCATACATTCTGTGCCAGAAAAGTTTGAGCATTTTTTAAAGTGTGTTTTGGCAGGTTAGCTATCCAAGATGAAGGGTTTGTTTGCACCCTCAATAATACACTCTTACCTTTGTGTATACACAGGCAGGTTTATAACATGAATGCTTTGAAAGTGTAGTGTTCAGGACATACCTATTTATACTGGAAGCCTTTTCCTATTAAACCTAATTTCTTTAATGGAGAAGGGAACTGAAATGTGATTGACTAAACATTACTATCTCTCAGAAGGCACAGTGGTGTCTCTAGTTTGTAATACCAAGGAAAAGCTCTGACAGACTCCAGAGCTACAAATTATTGCAATCATTTAAGTAAATAGGCTGGTTCTTTCATTGTAGAAAGTTTCCTTGCTGAGTTAGACATATTTATTTTTTCATGAATATAAATGTCTGCTGCTGATGGAAACAGTCAGCTGTCACTACACTACAAATGCAGATTGCAAACTGATGGTTGAACAATTAAGATCTAGTGCACAGAGCTTATTGCCACTGGAGGACTGTAATTGAATTCCTATTGCTGTCAGACAGGTTGAAAATTACTGTAATGAAGAGCATCAGTTTTCTACTTTACATCTTGTTGTTTCCCAGCCAAGGACCATCAGTGTTACAGAGGTTCCCACAAATAGATAATTGAATAAAAGGCAACAAGTGACAGAGGAATGCTACCTGTCATTAAAGAGAAAAGTAATTAATGCTCTCTAGCTTGATTCCCACATGCCCATGAAATCCAGGGATCTAAAATCATGGTTCTTCCCTCAGTGATCCTGGCTGAGTTGGTGTGTATGCAGAGTGAATTTAGTGAGCAGACAGCTGTGTACCCAAATGCTGGGTGATACTGTAAATAATTGGATAATTTGACAGGGTTCTTCTTAATATAGAGGGAAATTATGGTTGTGTGGCATATGCAAGAGGTTTTGAAATAATCCTTGGTTGTAAGTGTGAAAGTAGACATTTTTTACTAGTACCTCTTCCAAAATATTCAAGGTGTGCACATTCACATGTGTATGGCATTGTAATTACAAGAACTGTGTTTGAATAATCTCTGGAATAGGCAAATAAGGGAAGATTAAATCATTACTTAAAATGTGCATTAGTTGGTGCAAAACTCCTGCTTCTTACATAGATATTTCTGCTTCTGATGTTGCAAGAAGAGGTATGAAATAGGGAGATGTCTAAAATTTATTTTGAGTTTCTTGTCTGGGGAGGTTGTAACCCACAATGAGCATTCTGTGCTGCTCTGTGGAGGAGGCTTCCCTGCCCTCTCAAATCCCAAATCAGATTTGTAACCATTTAAGGTGGCAGGGATGCCCCAGCACCCTTCCCTTGGTGATGTCTGCTAGCAGGATGTTTGCAGCAGCCGGGCTGATCCCTGTGTCAGCAGCTGGAAGAGGATGCTCTTCTGCGAGACCTCCAAAAACCTTGTGCAGAACTCACTCCAAGCTGTAGCTCATGTCTTGAACAGCTAAGGTTAGACTGCAGTAGTGTTTTCTGTGCTGAATGTTTGGAGAGGACACTTCAGCTCTCTGACAGCAGTGGGTCTCACACCCAGAAATGCCCAAGAGGTGCTGCACCCTGTAAGAAAAGAGGGAGATTTGGTCTGCCAGGGTCACACACACCAAGTCATCATGAGATACACCAGCCTTGATGCTTCTTGAGCTAATGCTTGAACAGATGTGTGTATGAAGAGCTTGCCTGCTGCTGTAATTTCAGAGAATAATTTGTTTTGGAGATGTCAGCTCTCCTGTAAAAAGGGGCTTCAAAATTTTTCAGCATCTAAGATGGATTGGAGAGTCTGTCAAGGGGATAGGGCTATTGCTGAAATATTTGGCTGTGAAATCACTTTGGCCAGGCCTGTCCCTGGTGTGGCAGCAGCCTGGGCTGTGCTTCAGACAATACAGGTGTGGATCCAGCAGGACAAAAAGAAAGCACCTGCTTCATCTGAGCTGCTACAAAATTTTTGTTAGACTATGTTATAAATGCCATATGTTGTGAAACTTATTTGAATTTAAAATATTGCTGCTGTGAGTAATTCTCTGTTTAATTTTCAATTACCCCGCTCAGCATGATTGTGCACACATTCCAGTATATTAAATGTGAAAAGAAAATGAACATTCTGGAATACGAGCAAGCAAACTGCTGTAATTGTTTGAATAGGCATTTTACAATTTAAAATAGTGCAGTAGAAAAATAAAAATGAGGGTTCTGCACAGCTTTTATATCTATTTTATAACTGTCAGGGGTCCTGCATGTATTCCATATGTGAGTGCATATACCCCACAATAAACCTGGAGACAAAATGGCAATTTTCATTCTTGCTCTCTAAGCTACATAGCTTAGATCATGATGAAGGAAAAGGACTCTTAGTCAGTCCAACAGACATTATTCCTGTGTTTCATTTATTTTTGGTCTCGTGTTACATGAATTTCTTGCTCTTCTGACCATCAGTACTCAGAGCTCATTAGTACCCTGATTGTGGCTAAATTCATTTACTTTGTACCAGCAGTGAATCCTCAACTGAAAATTGTCTGATGTTTACTTTGGTTTCCATAGTGGAAGTGTAAATCCATGCAGATGCTGTAGGGTAATTCCATTGTCACATTGAATATTTAGTACTCCTTAATAGAATCCAATGCAGTATTTATTATTTCTGTAGATACCAGCAGTTGGTGGGACCATGCAGCTCTTATTGCTTCAAGAACCATTAAATCAAGGCAGAAGAAAAGCAGCTCAAAACAGATGTAGTTTTCTTTAAGGCACTCCAGTGCCATAAACCTAATGCTGATGCAGAGGTGGTAATGACAAACAGCTTCCTTTTGGCAAAAGCAAACCAATTACAATCTAATAAGTGTTACACCCCAGCAGCTAAACAATTCATGGTATTGGCAGAAGGTTTCTGTTCTATAAGTCTTTTCAGTCCAATAGAGTGAGATGTAAATAGATCTGAGGAGCAAGATCCATCTCCTCCCTTATTAAGAGGTTATTGTGCATTAATAGAAAAATGTTCCCACAAGCAGGGTTTCCCAGTGCATTGTATGATGTGCTTGAAAACCACATAATCTAGTGCCTCAAATTAAAATGCTCTTTCTTTCGTGGAGTGGTTTCATCCCTGCTGAATACTAAAAGTTTAAGCTTTGCTTCAAGTAACAAAGACCATTTTCTGCACAATGATGAAGGATGTACTCAGAGTGGGTCATTTAACAACAAGTTACACACAGACTGTACACTTTTCCAGGCTAATAGTTTTATAACCAGTAATTGCTTGATTTTGGCACCTGACAGCTCTCATTGAAAAAGGTCTTTGCTGAGGCTGAAAGAATACCAGGATATCTGGAAAGCTCATCTCTTTCTGGGATCCTGTCAGCTGTGTAATGTATTCCAGGCTGGTGACACCTACCTTGGCAGCAATGGTTGGGGAATTTAAAGTATGTACCTCCCTGGGGAGGATTCAGCCCATTTGATAAGGGCAAGTGATCTTGTTATCCTTAACTTTAGTGGTATTCTATACCAAAATAAGAATAGGTCACATACAGTAGGAAAAAGTTATCAAGTAAGAAGCCCACTTAACCCAAAAATACTCGTTCTTGCTTAGAGTGGTGATTTTTCAGTAAAAATCAGAGCAGACAGCTTGTGGTTGCTTTCTCACTGCCCATCTGCACTCACTTATAATCTTCTGCTTTCCTGGACACTTTCATATCATCTGGTGTCTTCATATTTTCCTGATTCCTGAGCTCTCCAATGATGCACACAGGGATATACCAGTGAAATTGTCTGATGACACCAGAGGGAAGGTTTGGAATGGAAAGTATTTAAAATGGCTGATTGTTGTGTTCTCCATTCTGCTTCTAGCACTAAAAGCTATTCAGTGACACCCAAACCTCCCTGCTTTATGCTCCTGTGTTGCTTTCTTGCTGGAGAACCAGAAAACCAAATCAGCAGCAGCTGGGGGCTAATTGGTGTGACCTGAAGAATGTCCAGCTCCCGTGGTGTGGCCCAATCTCCAAGAATAAGATGAGCAAATAATCCCCATTATGAAAGGATTTAGTCTAACTTCCAGTTCATTGGATTTGTTCCAGGTTGAAATGACATTTCATGTGGCCAATTTCCACGAGCACTAAGCCAAGCTTGCCTGCACACTGCCTCACCAGGAGAGATCTTCTGTGTGATGTGAGGTGTGCTGATCAGATGCAGTGCTGGCTGCTGAGGAAAAAAATAAAATCCCTGGCACTGAAGGAAATGAGGGCTCCTTCCTGAATATGATGTCTTGAATGTCAAAATCGTGTGTTTCAATTCAGGTGGTTTTTGTTCTAAGCCTAATGACAGATCATAAGCCACTTTATTTTCTTATAATAATTCACAAAAAAGCTTCAGATTTGGCAGTCTCAAGGTTTTTTTTTCTCTTGACTATATATAGATAACTCTAAGAGGGCACAAAAAAATCTCCTTTTGGAACATTTCTTTGCAAAGAGAAAGACAAAGTCTTGTGGATTTTCTTTACTTCAGCTAGGAAAAAAGCCATTAATACTTCAAATTCTCTTTTTTTTTTTCCCACCAGATCTTTTTTCTCTAAAGGGAACTCCATTGCTGTTTAAAACAAGAACAGCAGTAGTTTTCAACCTCAATGAGTGTAATTCTTCTGTACACCTAAAAACATAAAAATAAAAATTCCTGAGGTGTTTTTGTGGTTCGACTCAGCAGTAAGAGACACATTTACAAGATAAAGCTGCCAGATCAAACAAACAGATTCAGCTATTGGTGCTGGATGAGCTCAAATGCTTATTGACATAACTTGATATTGACCCCAGGAGAACAATTAATTAAATGGCCTCAGCAATGAGTGCTGAAAACATTATCTGCAATGGAAGTGTCCTTGTTCTGTGTTTGGTCTAATCAGCACAGAGAGCAGCTAAGTAAATATTGTTATCTTCACCACCTTTGTCTCAGTTTAAAAACATGTGAAGAGCTCTGCTGTGGTTTTCTTCATCACTGATTTTTCTGAGAAAGCTTTTTCAATTAATATTTAAAGCCAAATTCAGTTTTGCCACATGTGCAAAACCACTGACATCACTGTCAGCATTGATATGAATAAAATAGTGAGCTTCTGGCTTGTAGATTTGTCCATTGGTTCTGTAATTAGGAAAACTAACATTCAGCTTGGCTGCCACTATGACTTCATCCCACAATAATCTTTGAGTTTTACCAAACACTTTAGTTCTAATTCTTTTTGCTGTAGTCTGACAGGCTCAGGTGGGCTCACAACAGCTAAAAGAATCTATTGCATGTAGGTAATGTTTTTATTGAGATGAAAAGTGGTGTTATCCTATGGAACTTTTTCCCCTGAATGGTCAAAAATGCTCCCCAGGGAGACTCTGGGTGAACTGGTTCCTATGGAAGGAAGCATTTCAGTGCTTCTCCAGCTGTGGTGACACTAGTCCTGCAACTGTTGAATGAAGCATGAAGAACATACTAGCCCAAAACATTCTGTTTTGGGCTATTTTAAAATACAAAGCCTTTAAAAGCAATCTCTGCAGAGTTTCTAGTCATCTATCTTCTCACTTTCTCTTTTTTCCAAATTTCCTGAGTGTTTTAGAGCCTTTCCCAGCAGTGACATGATGGAAGCACAGCAGTGACCTCAGCTGGGTTCAGAAGAGGGAGGACAGAAGTTCCTAAAATTTACTGGAAATAAAGAAAACAAAACCAACATCACAGAGCCACTGCTAGATCTGTTATCTGTGAGCAAAATGAGAACACTGTTATTGTAAGATGGTCTGGCACATCCTGTTCCACCTCCTGAGTACCTGTGCTGTGTCTGCAAGAGCATTTCTGACCTGAGCAGTGCCCACTGCCCCAGGCACAAGGTGTCTTAGACATTGACCTGCCAGTGGAGCTGCTTTGGGTGCTGCAGGGGCAGGGATGCTGTGTCAGTCCTGCTGAGAGCACTGAGAGCCATTGTGATGCTTCTGTCACTGGTAATTAACTTGGAAAGTCAGGGGCTGCTGGTGAAAGCACATCCTTGGCCTGGCACTGAGCTGCCTGAGTGCCTGAGAGGAAAAAAGAACTTGTGTATGAATCCTTACAGCAATCCTGCATCCTGTCCTTCCCTAGAGGGAAGCAGGGCTGGAGTGTGTGCAATGCTCTGGCTCCTCTGTACCAGGGGTGACACTAAAGTGTCCTGTGCCAAAAGCATTGTCACCCTTTGGGGGCCATAAAGGAGTGAGATGTGTTTTTCCCAACTGCTAATCTCTCTCTGCCCTGCCAGTCTCTGTTAGTTGCTGCCTCTGCCAGCAGGCAGTCCTGTTTCTTTGCCCCAGCAAATAACTGTAAATTTAACTTTCACATATCCAAAACAGCTTGCAGGGGTTTAGCCATGTAATTTCTTCTGACATTAGTGGAAGATACATGATTAAAACTTAGCTCAGTGGCCTGCAATTGTCCCTGTGGTGTTTTCACCTTACCCTGGCACCAGTGATGGCTCAGCATAGCCAGGGCTCTCGGAGGCAGATGGGCTTGAGGGCAGGGAAGTGACCTCCTACTTCTGCTCATCACAGAGATTTCTCATCCTGCTCGCCCTAGACACACTGAGCAGGAGAATCTCATTGCAAAATGATAATTAACGAAGCAGGAGGAGCTGTGAGAAGGAAGATGGATGAAGGGGAAGGCAGAGGAGGAAGGTCTGGCAGAGCTTGAACTGTGGTTCCTTGATTTTAATCTGTCCTAGCTTGATTCTGTCTCCTCTAGTATAAATTTCCAGTGAACTGCAGCACATGCTGTGTGGCCACCTCCCCAAACAGCTGTGGTTAGCCAGAGAAAAGCTGCATAGTTTCTAAGGCTTTAACCTTTCATCTCTATTTTTCATAAATGTATAGTGAGCAGTCAAAAGGGAATTCAGAAACACCAGGACAACTCTTAAGAAAGATAAAATAATTGTCCCAAAACAACTCAGCTCCTGTTCCCACTCACATGAAAAGTGTTTGTACACTTCTTTGGGGGGAAATAAGAGTCTTTCAGCTGCCTCCTGTTCCTGGGAAATATGTGCTGCTGCTGCTGCCCCAGGGGTTGTTCACAGCAGTTTCCTGTCATTACAAAGAACAAGCAACACAACTCCGAGGAAAACTCAGAGAGGATGGATACTCTTTGCTCTCTTGAAAGAAAAAAAAATCCAGGACTTTGAAAAACCTGATTCCCAAGAAGCATTTTGATTTAAAATTTGGTCTTTTGATGTAATTCAGATGTCAGAAAGAATTTTTTTCCTAAAAAGAACATTGGGAAAAAAAATCTCCAAGTAATTTCTTTCTCTTTGGTAACATTCATTTTTATTACTGAGCATTGTTCCTAATTTTGAAGGAGAATTGTAAATCTGTAGTTATAAGTGTTGCAAGCACTGTGTACATTATTATCTGTCTGGAATAGAGCCAGTCTCTTTTATATTTTTGTAAGGCAGACCCATTGCTCCCATCACATCATCATAGCAAAAGTAATTTCAGGGTTAATCTTTGTAGTTGTAGGAGAATGAGAAACAGGAGAGTTTCCCTCATGGCTTTTAACCCTACATCCCATCTGCCTGAAGAAAAGGCCCTTTGTGCCTGGATCAGCTCCAGAGGGGTGAGCCAAGAGGAATTTAAGGGTTGTTGTTGGGTTTCTCCCACCCAGAGGAGCATTCAGCTGCTCCCTGTCTTAAAGGGTCTCTGTGCTACCTGCCTGCTGATGTATGTGACAAAGTTCTATATGTCCCTGAGGACATAAAAGTGCTCTTGCCCTCCCCACCTGAGCTGCAGTGGAGGTGTCACCTCCATCTGCCTCCTGCCACCATCCAGGGCTGGCACATTCCTATCTGATTGCTGTGACATATTGGCTAAAATGGGAGGAAGATATGGAGTGCAGTTTGTGATGCAAAGTGAGGCATTTGCTTTTAGAATAAAGCTTCAGGGTATTTTCAGTCAATTAATTGTTCTATTCTTCCTCTACAAAATCATTTAATATAACCATGTTTATTTATCAGGGAACCAAGGAAAAGTAGTAAAAACGCATAAAAAAAGAGAAAAAATACAATGTACTGAATCATAAAATTAATCTAAGAACACAATGGATTTCATCAGTTAGAGACAAACTTTTTGTCAGAATATCTTGCTGGTATTTTTCCCTTAACATAATAGAATATTTGTGCTTAATTATCTGTAGTGATAAGTGAGATCTGTAAGAGCTATTAGAGAGACATTATTAAATTTTGTATTTACCCAGTAAGGAGATAATGATACCAATTTCATGTACAAGTTCCAGTTTTGTAGCCCTTTCTCACTAGAACAATAATCCAGAAACATTTCAGAATCTTCCCTCAGCTTTACACCATCCACTGCAACATGCTAAATGAGCAATCATGTACACAGATAACAAATTATCCAGCATAAAGCACTGGAGCAGAACAAAGCATTGGCAGTGGTGTTCTGGCTGGTTAAACAAAGGACAGGTTAAGATGTTGGAGTGGAAGAATATATTTAAAATGTATTCAGAGCACCATAGCTCTCACTGACTGCTAACTGTTGGTGGTGACTTCACTTCCAGAAGTCACTTCTTGCTTCTCTCTCACAACATGCAACCTGATTTATTTTTTTTTAACTGTATGGTCCCACAGGCAACATTCCAGCCATGCTAGGCTATAGTTGTCTCCTTCACTCAGAAGTAAAAAAAAAAAAGGAAAAAACCCAATTATTGCCCAGACTGGAATGGAAGCTTTAAAGAATTTGGCATGTTCTGAGCTGGAAGATGTGGTGTGCAGTGCCCCAGGTGCCTGGCAGCTATTGAGGGTTGGGGTCTCACTTGTGCAGTCATATTTTAGGACAGGTAATGAAGTGTTTGAGGTGAAGGCAGGTTAGGAATCACAGCTCTGCTCCTCACTGCCCTCAGACTGGGTTGTTTTACCAGTTAAGACACATCCACTTGTGAGACAGCTACTCCTTGGAATACAACAGAGGCTAATTTTCTAAGCTGTGAAGCAAACTGTCAGAGTTTGGGTTCCTCCCACCCTTACAATCACAACACATATTGTATTAGCTCAGGCGTGATTCACACACTGAATGTTTATGAGCTCCCTGTGAGTGTGTTTTACTGAAACAAGCTTTGACAGTTGCTAAAGATTTTCAGTGGTAAAAATATATTCTTTGTGATTCAGACTGTCCCTAGGCTTATTAGAACAGCAGAACAATATATGTGTCTCGAGATAACCTGGGCAAAAGTTGCTTTCCTCTGAAGAAACAACTCAATCTGCTAAAACTTATTTCAAAGAAATACCCAAACAATTAATATGTTTGTTTATTACCATAATTCCCATGCGAAACAATGCCAAGAGGTTTTGTTTGACTGAGTTACTGCTCTGGAAATGCTAAATGAAAGCAAAACTGTGACTCAAACCTGAAGGCTGGGATTAAACCTCCCTGAATCTTGGGATCCCAGAGAACAGTTTGCTCTGGTTTGGGAAACTATCCAGGCAGGAGGCTTTTAGCCTACCAGAAGGACTTATTTTCATGTGTTCATCTTCTTTTGCTCCTTCTGTCAGAAGCTTCCATATTTTCTCCCACTGTATTGTGTCTGACCTCTGGAGGAACTGCCCAGGCCATCTGGAAAGCAGCTTCAGTTTCACATTTCATTTTAATAGCAAAATGGTAAGGCATTGTATTTCATGTAATTCTTGTTGAAGAATTGAATGCTTGAGCTCTGTTTGTATATATCTGTATATATAAAATCTACAGCAGTATATGAATCACTCCTGCAGTTACCTATAGTCCCAATAGCCTTTCTGAAGAACTTGTTTCCATCTCCCTCTTTCCTTATTTTAAGCTAGGAGATCTTTGGGACAGTGATTTTTCTCACAGTTACATGGTGTGCTCCCAACTATAATAGAGGAACCAAAGCTCTGTTTTCAGGTAAAACTTATAGAGTAATGCAGACAACAACATTGGAAGGATAACAACATTTCTTCTCATCCTTTTTCCACCCTCTTGTGAAGTTCTTATGGCTCATTGCTCTGCTGCTCCTGTGAGTTTTGCTGGCAGAAGTGACTTTGCATAGCTGCTCTGCCCCAGGCTGCCACTCTGGCTTTGCAGAATTCCCCCAGAGCAGCAAGATGTGGATCCAAGCAGGATCAGTCATTTGTAGACAGCAGCTCAGGCTGAAGGGAAGTGAAAGGAAATATTCATAAATATTTCTGAGATGCATGCAAAACTCTCCCAGTCTGACTGTTGACACTGTGGAGCTTTTTGCATATTAATCAGTGTCAGATGAGATGATTTCCTGGTCTCAGAAGGGCAATGCAAGTGTGAAATTTAGTGATGCCCTCCCAACAACTTGCAGAATATTGTAAAGACCACGGATAAGAAATTCATTTGGCTAAAACTGAAAAGTTAATCAACAGGTCTTGTGATTTGGTGCTATGAATTCCCCCTGTTGTGTTACTGGCCATTTACTTAAAAACTGAACTTGATGATCCTTGTGGGTTCCTTCCAACTCAGAATACTCTGTGAATCTATAAATTGTGTCCACCCACAATAGGTGATAAAACCTTCAGGGCAATGAGGTTACAGAATCCATGCTGGACCAGCAATGCACCTCTTGCATCCCATGGATCCTTATCTCAGTGGCCAACCCCAGTTCCTGGATCCTGTAATGGGATAAGCTTTCACAGAAAAAGGTTTTCATTGTCAAAATTTATTTTATTGACTCTGTACATCTACCTGTTATAAACTATCACTCTGAAGAGAATACAATCCCTTTAGAACCCAAATGCTATTTCATTACTGACAGCCAGAGCTCCTAATTCACCTGTTACCCAAGAATTTGGATTTGAGATGAATGTCTTTCACTTCTGTGTATTATTTTATGTATGGAAATGAGTACAAAGTTTTAAAAATAGCTGTTAAATCACAGATCAATAGGTTTCCACTTCTCTCTGCAGTGTTACAATTAATGTTCTTTCAGGATTTGTAAGAGGCTGAGCTCTGCATGTGTCTGTAGAAAGGGGAACATCCAGGTGATCAAGGTTTAATTTTAACTAACATGATGCTAATGAGCCATTACTCCTCTGTGGGGAATTGGAAGTAGAAGAGAGAATAAGGAAAAGTGATACAGGATCCTTCAGGTAAATATAGTGTGGACTTAGTCCACTGAGCTGAAGTGTGCAAACAGTTAGTACAGACATCCAAAAGATGTGACAGCTTCTTTTCTGTGCAGTAGTAACACCAACAGCTTTATCTTAGCAACAAATGAAATTTAGTGTTCACAGCAAATGAGTCACTGAGGTAATGCACTCTAGAACTAAAGAAATTTTAAAATGTAGGTTTTCAACAGGGGGGTAAGACAATAGAAGATGTGTCAGGGAAGAGCAGGGAAATATTGCTGCAGACATCCTATATTGTGAAATCACATATGCCAGATAATAAATTTTCATTTTCATCCATATCTCCAAAAACTAGCAAAAGAAAACACATTTATAGATACATGGGGGGAAAAGGGGCATAAAGTTCAAGCACTGGGTTGGGAGTATAAATCCTGCCTTGTACTGCTTTGAGTATTTTTAATAAAGGTTCATGTTGAGACTGAAACATCTATAACTTTGTACACTTCCCTTGGTAAAAATCCTATATGATGATACAGAGGCCACTAGAGAATGAATAAAGACAACATAACTTGGCCTCTTTCAGACCAGAAGACCTTGCAACTTGCTAGCAGATAACACTATCATTATCAAGTGGATCTAATAATTAATTTAAACAGGATTAATTGAGTTGTAACAACCTCTCAGCCCCAGTCCTAAAGACAAGGTTGTGGATACGATCTGCTGAACTCATCAGTCTCTTGTGAAATCTGAAAAGTCCTCTGTGCTTGCAGAAAACAACGGCTAATGTACAAATCACAGGGCTGGACTTCTCATACCAACAATATCTTAATCAGATCTGTTATAAACCTTTTTGGCTGAGGGAGTTGCTGTGAATTTCTGACCTGTACTACCCCTGCCAGCCTTACAAAATAAGGAACTGTCAGGGACTGAAAAGCTCATCTTTCCTACTCTTTCCATGATAGGATGTAGAAGGCAGGATAAATAAGGGGGAGAAGGAGTTGAAATAATGTTTATTGGCACCTTTTAGTGTAGGTTTGAATCTGCTTTGGTAAGAAATGAGTTATTAAACAATTGGTATTGGCTGCATAAACACTGCATGAGCTGCTCTGGTCAGAGGCTTCCACCAACTGCTCCCCAGTGCTCCTCTGGCTTTGTTCCTCCCCTCCAGAGTTGAGTCAGCCTGTCAGTCCCTGCAAGAAAGGTGTTCACAGTTCAGGAAAACAGAGACTCTGTTGGAGGAATGATGCAGATCTTCACTTCCCTTTGCACTCTGCACAGTCTGTGCTGTGTCTGGAGACTGCAGCAGCTGCTCTTCTCAGAGAAAGCTGTAACCCACAGTGCCAGTGCTGCCCTGGAGAGGTTGGTGTTAAGAAGCAGAGAGCTTTGCATTTCCACTTTATTTTGGGGTGTGATGGAGAGTGAGGAAGTATCTTCTGTTATTTCATTTCAGCATATGTTCCTTTTCCTTGTGGGAACTTACAGAATATTCTGCACTGACTTACAAGCCTTGTCCCTGCTTGGCTTTCTCCTGCTGGGGATGTCCTTAGTCATAAAAGATAAAAGCTTCTCTGAAATATATTAAACTATTCAAACCTTATTACATGTTTTCTTCCCTCTAGCAGGAGATTTTTTAGCACTGTGTATACAAAGCATGACCAAATGCTGGTGAGAATGAGCTGAATTGTCTTTTCTTGGTAAAATGAGAGAAAACCAGGACACCTAAAGGCCCAGCCCAGGGTGAGTATGCTGTGCTGGCAGACTACTGAGTACTCACTGATTTCTGTGAAAACAAGAATTATTTCTTTGTATGTAGCAAAAACTGATCAATGTGCAAGAAGCTTCTGCACTTGCAGTGCTAATGTCTGCACTGAGAGCTCTGTGTGCTTTGCTGGATGGCTCCTTGGGGGTGACCAGCCTGGAGACAAGCAGACCCTGATGGAAATCCCAGGTCTGTGAGATCCAGCACTCAGTGCAGCACGTTGTCACAACTTCTCTGCCAGCACAGGAGGGGTCCCTTGTGCTTCCCACACAAGCAGGATGTCCACAAGGACAAGGGGACACAGCAAAAAACACCACTGGGTATCTGGCTAATGAGTCCTTCTGGTCTTCTGCTGGCCTGAAATGTAATGGTGCCAAAAGAGTGGTACAGTCAGGAGAATTTTCCTGGGTTTCAGAACATGTTGTTCAGTGCAAATGTTCCTGCATGAGAAAGCAGAGGAAAGAAATGGACCCAGAGCTTACAGAGGAGTTGGAAGGAACTCCCTGTTAAAGAGCAGTGTAGAAGAGGAAAGGAAAAGTCTTTTCTGCCCAGGTGCAGGAGACCAAGTGCTTGCTACCTTGAGCAGCTCAAAAGCAAAAACACACCCCACCCCCCTAGAAAAACACACCAAACACCAAAATCGTAACCAAAAACCCAACAACTACTCAGCTTTAAGACTTGCCCACACTGCTCAGCAAAGGGAGAAGCAATCTGGCAGACCTCAGGTTAGTTTCATCCCTTGCCATGCAGTGTTAGTCTGCTCTACCAGAACTATTCTGTGTCCTCAGTAACCGCCCTTGCTAAGGAAAATGTAATTTTTGCTGAGTTTCTTCTCTGTGCCCCAGTTTCCACTTAAGAGTACCAGCCATTCAGAAGGGAAAGCCTCTGTATTTTCCCCCACTTAAGGTGACATCATTATATCCGGATATTTTGTGTTCTTTGACATTTTTAATGGGTAATGCTTAAAAAGGCTGCTGGCTCAGGCTATTGTGTGAAGCAGTATCTGGGACTGACATTAACAAAAATGCTCTCAGTCCAATTCAGGAGTGATATTGCTGACGTGCCTTCCACAGAAGGTGTTTCATCCCTTATTCTTACCTTCAGATTGATGGATTTGCTGGGATTATTCCCTCTGGGCTAATAGCTACAATTTCTTTGTACATAGAAAATTTAAAAGGAGTAGTACATTTGATTGATTTGTTCAGGAGCTGGGTGTGATTTTTGTGAATACATTTGAAGTGTCAGATGTTGGAAGCTAATTGGGTATTTAACTGCTGAGCTGCACTGAGGTTTAGCTTTAGGACTGAGGCCCAGATGAATCAGTAGGTTCACACAACTGGCTAAATGCTCACAAAGCAATACAGCCCTGGCTAGTCAGCTTCCACCTGATTTTGTTCATGGCTGAATTTTTACCTTCTTCATGCCACCAGACATTCCTCCCTGTGAACAACCTTGGTAAGAAGTCAAACTGAAATTTGAGATAAACCAAGTTGTCTTGAGAAATTGAGGCTGCCCCATCCCTGGAAGTGTTCAAGGCCAGGTTGGATGGGGCTTGGAGCAACCTGGGGCAGTGCAAAGTGTCCCTGCCCATGGCAGGAGGGTTGGACTAGGTGATCCTTGAAGGTCCCTTCAAACCCAAGCCATTCTCTGAGCCCCTGCAACTGAAGGTTTAAAAAAAAAAAAAAGTTATCTCTGAAGTTTGGTGTCCTTGTTAACATGGTACCCATGACAGACACTCTCCTGCCCAGCCTATTGTCATACAAACATCTTGGTAAGAAATTAATTTTGGTGGAAATTTAGTTTGGGTGGACTTATGAATTGGGGTGGCAACTCAAGCATCAGCCTTGAGGGAACTGCCTGACCTCTGTCCCACAGGTGTGTGTGGAGGTGATGGACTCAGAGTTGATTTACTGCTGGTGAGATCTGGCCTTGGATTCTTTACTCACCTGTGAGGCTTCCCATCTTGACAGCCTGTCTGTTCACCACTCCGTTTTCTCTCTAATTTTTCCCTGGGTAATTTTTCACTGTTGTTTTTCTCACTTAACCTGAATGTTAAAGCAAAGACTTTCAAGGAATGATGTAGTATACTTGACTGTGTCTTGGGACAGGAGGATAGGCTAGCTATAGTTTTAAAAATGCTTTCTCACCCCATCTTTCATCATTCCACGACTTTAAGACAGAACTGCAATTTCAGTGAAACTCTTCATGGGTCAGTGAAAAATGGATTGAATTCTCCATCTTCCCTTGCAAGAATAAACATTAAGCTGTGAAATGTCACATCCTTATTAGAATGCCAAGACCACTACTGTCTCTTTCAATATTTTCATGAAAGACAGACATGGAGTAATTAATTTTCAGAAAAAATACTTGTTACAAAAACACCCCTCAACCCTTAAAACCAAGAAACCCTCCAGAAAGTCACTCAAAGCCACTGGTAACTATGTTAAATAATTCTCAATTGTATTCCAGTATCACCAAATGTGGCATATTCTTTGGTATGTGAGGAAAGTGAGGGAAACATTGTAAGAAGAAAAGCTGGACCAAAATATTTTCCAGTTTATATTGCAAATCTGCATCTGGGGATATAAGTATGACTACGTGCCTACATACCTGTCATGCCATTAAAATATTACATTGTTTAATATATCAGGTATTGTTATATAAATCTGCAATTGATCACACTCTATTTGGTGCAGTTACTTGTTTGTTCTTTCTTACAGGCAAGTTATGCCCATATCCTGTATTTTTAGCTTTTATATAGCCCATTTTGTGTATGTAATACCAGAACAGCTTAGGAACTGCAGAGCTGTGCAGAAGGGCCAAGTGCAGAACTAACACCATGGCAGTTTTCTGTCACTGCCATGTTTCTGTCCTGATAATTCTCTTTCAGGGTGGTAGCAGATCAACATGTCTTGAGGAATCTGTTATCTTTTTTTTCCTGTCCATAACTGCTATAACTTGGGATGAATGTGGTCAGTGCTTTCAGGTAATTGTCCTACAATAGCTTTTTTTTTTTAGTGCTCTTTCTAGATTTTTTTATTTGCTTTCTGAATTAAAAGCACTTTAAATACCTGCACTTCAGCTAGTTGCGATTTAGCAGTAAGATTCACTCTAGCTTTTGCAAATCTTTTTACTTCTCCTTTGAAGCACTTACCTTCACTTCTAGGCTCCTACAGCATCTATCTTTCACACAAGGCAGTGCTTCTCTCCCTGAAAGAAATGCCTGCTTTTTACTGAAAGGATCCATCTGGGGAGATCAAAAAAGGGTTTGGCAGTTTTTGGCAAGAGGTCTTGAGAGCATCCAGCTGAGAACCACTGTGCTATTGCAAAAGAGGGAAGACAGGTTCATCAGACAGGGTTGTGGGGAGCTGAGCAGGGGAGAGGAGGGAGGAATCTCCTCCTCCAGGCTGGCTGCTGCTCCAGCTGCTCAGGCACAGAGGTGTCTGAGTTGCAGATAATCAAGCACATTCACATTCACAGTGCTGGCTGAGAGGGAGAAAAGGGTGTTTCAAGAATCAGTCCTGTCTGCCACCTACATTTGCACTCCTGAGATTCCAGGAAATGGATTAATTCCAACTCTGCTGATAGATAGCAAGAGCCAAGTCTGTGTTATGATGCGTGGAGCAGGGGGAGTGGATGCCATCCTCCCATTTATAGCAAAGAGAAAAGAAGAAACATCTCCACAAATTAAAAAATGTGGAAGAAAGGCCCTACCAAACACAAGCTCCTCTGATCCCAGGCAGCCCAGAGCACAAGAGCTGTGGGTAGAGCGGTTTGTCCTCTTGTTGAGGATCACCACAGTCAGAGGGACAAGGGCAGGAGCACAGAGGGAGCTGTGGAGTTGTCTGCAGGTGACATTCTGCAGGGGTGAAGAGGTGCCAAATGTCACAGCAGCAGAGCACCCCTTGTGAGTCACATCCCCTCGATGCAAGGAGTAACCATTCAGTTCTGAGTTGAGGAATTTCACCCTCTTATTGTGTGAGAAAAACAGCACTCAAAATCTTTTCTAGTCAGGCAGCAATTCCTTGGTCCATTTTCTTTCAGGGCCACCCTGGCCATGGAAAAGTGAATTGATGCTGATTGCTAGCAATGAACTGTGGTTGTTGCTGCTTGTTGTCTTGCCTTGTGCTGCCTCTTCAGCTCACTGTATCTCTAATGTCATTCATGAGCTTTGCCTCTGTTTTCTTGGCAATCATCATGCTAATTATTCATCTCTTTCGTGCATATTGCACACATTCCTAAACTCCCAAAATAAGACACCTCAGTGATGTGAATAGGAGGCACATAGGTAGGTCCTGCTCTGCATCATGCTCCTGAATATTTACAAGGTAATTTGAAAATGGAAAATAAGTGCAGCTCACTAATGAGTTATAGCTCAAAGTTTCCTCGTGGATATATGCTTATGATACATATTCTGCCTGTTGATCATTGAGGAAACATGTCAGGTGCAGGGGGGATCAGCAGAGCAAGATTGGCGTGTAAATAGGAAAGGCAACTTCTAATAATCTTTATTTAAAACAAATAGAAGCAAAACTTCTCATTAGGAAAAAAAACCCCACAAAATCAAGCAACACCAAACATTCTTTTCCCTACTGATGAGATTTCTTTTTCATTTCAAGCTTTTCCAATAGAAAAATAAAATAAAAGAGAAGTTTTTGTAGCCATTTCTCTCTCCAGGGGAGAATGGTTCAGAGCAGTTTTACCAGAACAAGCTACTAATGAGACTTTTGCTTTAAATTCCCTTTCTCCTTTCCTGAAGAGAATTTATTCTCTCATCCTGAGCCTTATGAAATAGGACAAAACACAATCACAAATAAAAGGCAAAAATCACAGCATCAATAATCCAGGAACTGCCTCCATTGTGGCAAAACTCCTGCTGGCAGATGCAGAGTGACTTCAGTGACCTCTTGAGCCATGTCTACATCGAAGCTGTGTGGGAGTTGCTCCTTCATTATGGAGCAGATCAGAGAGAGGATATGAAAAACTCCCCAGCAGCAGTTGCCTGCTTAAAGAGTAGGAGATGAAGTAAGAGCTGTCTGGCCTGTATCTTCCCTTTTAGACATCTTCATGGTGCTGAACTCAGTGTTCTGGAAAACCTCTAGGCATCCTTCACTCTGCATTACGTTTCTTGTCACTGAGTTCCACAGCTCCTTGATCTGCAGCCCTGTCAGGATTCCGTGAGACAAGCCTGGGACTCTGCCAGCTGCCCACTGAGGCCATCCTGCCATGGAGCAGCTGGGGTAAAACTCCTCGGGGCAGAAACTTGTCCTGTCTGACCTTGGCAAGGCCATGGAGCAACACTAGGGACTGGTTGGATTGGGAAGACGTTCTGGATCATCCTCCCAACTTTGCCAAAAATTACACTCAAGGGTGTGTGGGGGCTGGTTTTGGTAAAGAAGCAGAGAGGAAGGGTTTGAACTCAAGGTGAGCTAAAGGCCACCTTCTCCTGTCCCCACAGCAGCCCAGCACTGCCTGGGCTGAGCCCAGCTTGCTTGAAGCTGCATCTGCCAGTCCATGGGTGTGCCAGGGCAGCACCATCCTTGGTGGGCAGAGAAGTGCTTTGTACCCCTGCAAAATAAATCATTCTCTGCCTCTGAGAGGGTTTCAGGTGTTAAATCAGTCATCTGAAGCACTGTCCAAAGGAGGCTCTTGCCAAGGCTAGAGTGGCAATGCTTTGCAAACTGAGCCATCTGTGCTGTCCAGGGCCAAGTCACCCCAAATGCAGGGGTTTGTTTGCCAGTGACTCAGCCTCTCCCTCACTCCTAGCTACTCCTTGTATTTTTTCATGGCTCTCTTCTTTCCCTCTAATAGAGAAGTGGACCACCTCCCTAAGATGATAAATAAATAAATTTCTTGTGCACTCTACCTGTGTAGCAGCAGCAGCACTGTGGGAGATGTTATTTACATGAACTTCATTAATATTTATAGTCACATTTATAGCTTTGTTCAGCAGGAGGCTTGATCAAGTCAGTAGTATGTCTGGAGATCGGTCTTGGTATACTACTTTTAATGAGAATAATTTGCATTTAATAAAGTGCCTGAGGTAACAAGTTTCAACCCAGATTTGATTTTTCTTGATATTTGGGGAAATATTTGGATTAGTGGTTTGATTCCACATCCATTTTCACTTGCAGTGATGGAATGAAAACAGACATCTGAATCCAAAGACTCAGGCTGGCAGGAACAACATGAGAATATGCCAAGAAATAAAAGGGGAATTTTTCCTTGTTGTCTCTCTAACATGGGTGATGCAGAATTAGAGTTGGACCCTGATTGCTGTGGGTGCCTGCCTTATCTTTGTCATAATCCCTAGAGATAACTAGGATGGGTAGTTGGAGAAGCCTGGGGTCTTCCTCTGGTTCTTTTTAAATAAAGTTTACCTGTTAAATCCACTTCTCTCTCCCAACAAAGGTTTGTGCTCAGGCTGCTCTGGTCTTTAAGTGTTCTAATTTCACCTGTCTCTGTTTGTTTGACTTCATGGAGACACTGTTCAGAAACAGGCATATTTCAGGAGCAGCCCTTCAAAGACATCCTTCTGCCACTGCAGAAAGCACCATATTCACTTGGCTGCAGTTATTTATAGGCCCAAGCCTCTCCACAAAAAGTTGAAAGGCCAAGGAGTTAAGAGATGCAGAGTGACTTCCGCTGAAGATGGTGAACAGAAATAGATCCAGGAATAAAGCACATCAGAAATCTCTCTCACTCCTCCTGACCTCTGGATAATTTGAGGAAAGGGGTTTATATTCTTTTTGTTCTTTTCTATTGGCAAAGGCGTAAAAATACGCTATATCTAGTTATATGTCCCACTGTTTCTCATTATTTTGTAGCTTTGTGATTTATTTTAGCTCCAAAAGAATTTTCACCCAAAAGAATTAGTGTTCTAGCAGCAGCAGTCTTTTACCTGGGCAGGTGGCATGGCCAGGCCATGGCTGCAGTGGGATCACCCTGCTGGTGGTTGTTATTCCTGGGGAGCATCAAAGGGTGACCTCTGTGAGTGGTGTTACTGAGGAATTCACAATCTGTGCATTCTAAGCAATGCTAAATCACTGCATGCCCTGAATCCTTTGTGGTACCTCTGCTTCCTGTGCATCATTTGAATGCTGAATGGCACATTTCACAGAGCAAGCTGCTGGGACAGGAGGTGCCCAGCTTCCAGCTCCTGCTTTGTCTTTGGCTACATAATTTCATTTTTTGAGTTTTGAGCCAGCTGCTTTGCCATAAAGTGGGATATGACAAGGGCTTGCATGTTTTATTATACTCAGCATGAGCCATAACCTTTTGGATGTACAGCTACCTCTAGCCATCCCCAGATGGTTGCTGAGTTGCCATCTCATAGCATAAACATTACAGTAACTTTACTAAAAATAACACTCAGTGTGTATGCTTGTGGTTTTCGTTTTCTCAACCAGAAAATCAAAAAAATAAGGATTACCATATATTTTTGGTTTTGTAACCTGTTCTATTGAGAAGTGTCTCAGCCTATGGTGGGGGCATTGGAATTAAATGATCTTTAATTTCCTTCCCACCCAAACCACTCTAAGATTCTGCAATATTTGGAGATCAGGATCAGGTTTTAAGTAGCTGTTACAATAATTTCTCCTGGATAGGCATTTTCTGTTCAGCGTATTTGTCCATTTTGCAGTCATTCCAAGAATTGTTCAGCAAACAATGAAATGAAGGACTCATTAAGGGCTAACCTTGCAGACATGAAAGGAGGAGGAATAAACAGAGGATCTGTGCCTGTAGGTGCTTGCAAACTACTGAAACCTTGACCAAGGATGATTTAGAGCTTGAGCAGGGTTTATGTAAATGTTACAATTCTTTTGCATTCATACCTCAGTGCATCTTCACTTCCTCAGGAAGATATTCTTGTGTCTGAGGTCATTAATCTCCCCACACAGTGTACTCTTGTACTCAAAATTTGTTAATACATTTGGCAGCCTTGCTTGTTGTTCTTAAGCATATATTGAATTTTTACACAGCAGCTATTTGTATAATTCCTGTAACATGCCAGAACAGCTTCCAGTTAGTGTCCAGAATTTTCTGACTCTCTGGAAGTACTATTTAAAAAGAAGGGAAGATTTAAAAGATTTTACAAAAACATCTACAATTCCTTCCTCTCTTGCATTGAAATTGAAATCCTCTTGCTATTATGTGCATCTACTAATCTACTTATAAAAAACGTATCTTCATTATTTGGACAGGCTTTTTGAAGTTTGGGGTCCGACTGTTTGATATATTGGGTTAAAACCTACAGAAAAATTTAAATTACACTCTGGAGGCAAATTTTAAGGACCCTCTGACCTTCCACAGAACTTCTCCCATTACATTTACTCCACTTTTTGTGTTCACTCCTCTTCTCTCCCTGCCTTTGGTGATGAAAAGACACTGGTTATGGAGAATCCCAAGGGAGAATTTTTACCTGGTGTGGGTTTAGTACAGCAGGTAACCAAACCTGCACTGAGGAATGAAACTGCTGAGGGACAGGAGGGACATCTGTGCCTCTCAGCCAGAATCTTCACTAATTAACCCATACTCCCTGCTGATAGTTTCTGTAAGAAGCTTCCAAATCTTCATTTTCATTTCAGAGTTTCCAAAGGGTCTATTATTGCTTTGTCTCAGTTTGTACTTCATAAAACAATTGGATGTTAATGGATGCTCTGCATTTCCAGCCACACTGCAGGCAGTCCCTGTGTCACAGCCAGGGAAAATATTCTAGATTCTGAATTCCAGTGTGGAAACACACCTACTGTAAGGGATTTCAGTTTCTATGTGATATTGTGGGAATCACCTGTAATCACCAGGAAAATATGATTCATGATATCACTATTCTAAATGCAAAATCTGGGCATTTTCTGACAGAGTAAAGAGTCATCAGAATGAAAATTCTAGACTTTCTAGTGATGATAAACAAAGATGAGGTGACCATAGGAGAGGAAATTGGTGGAGATGATGATAAGATAGAAATAAATATGTGTTTACAGCTGAGATGGAAAAATTAAGGTGAGTCTTAATATTGGTATGCACTTTCAGGGTTTCACAAACAAGTACTTAGGCATGGTGAAAAATCATAGATGCATTTCATTGGGACAAAACATTTAATATAAATGTGAATTTGGCCTTACAGTGTGAAAACTGTATCAACAAGGGTAGGTTTTGACTGCAGTGGATTGCAGTGCTGTTGTCCACATTGTGAATAGGATGTTGAAATGGTGTTCACAGAATTGAGTTTCAAGGTCAGTTTGTTGAACAAAAACATCTACAAAGGCTCTCTCATTAATCCAGCAAGATGAGAGAGGTTATGATCATCAGTCAAAGTTGTTTCTGCACTAGTACTCCTTAGCACAGGAGAAAAGGATAAGAGCCAGAGATTGGAACCTGAAACCCAACAAACCAGGGTAGAAATGGGATGGATGTTTGTATCACTGTACACCATCAGCTCCTGGAACAAAGTGCTGAGGTTATTAACACCTTCTTTTTTAGCAGGGTTTTGTCCACATCATTTCAATTCTTTGTCAAACCATTATATGACAATAGGGAAATATTTTTATAGCTCAACATCTATTATGCCATCTAGTGGGACCAAGGTGAAGGGAGATGAGAATCTCCACTACTCAGTTTTGAAGGATGCTAAATGTGCTGTGAAGGAAGTGTAAAATCTAGGATTCATATGGGAGAAACAAATGGGGAGATACCAGTTAATATTATCAGCAGCAGTTTGGCTATATGTTCTTTTTTTTCTTCTTTTAATTATTAACCCATAAATCTACAAATCAGAATCAGAAACAACCTCAGTGCAATTTGGAAGTAGCTCCAGTGGAGTCAGCAGTGCTAAACTGGTTGGTATAAATGCTGAGGAAATGTGGCCCCTGGGGCAGGGGTGAGAAGAGCTCAGCGTTTTCACTGCCGGTGGGTGTTTTGTGTCTGCCTTGCATGGAGAGGTCACAGCAGAAATGCATCCTGATACAGCTCTGAAAGTCAAGGGACATTGAAAAATATCTGAAAATGAAAGCAACAGAGCTGCAGAGGAATTTGGGTAAATGTTTCATTTGATTCTCATCACATTCAACTAGTTAACACAAATGAGTATTTTTGTAATCAAGGTTCAAAGGTGACAAAAGCAAACTGCAGTCAAAATGGGATCATTCCACTGGTGACACACACACGAAACCTTGAAATGCTGCTTGACTTTTATAGGAAGCTGTAAATCAGGCCTGCATTACTTGAAAAGTTCAAGAGCCCTAGAAAATGTCTTAGCTAAATGCAGCTGAATTTTATGATTTGTGCTTTTATGCACTGAGCTCTGAAAATGAGCAGTGCAATGAAGTTATTTAAGAATCTCCCTAAAGCAGAACATTGTACCTGCCAAAAAGAAAAGTAGGAACCAATGATGGTTTTTTTGTCATCTTTGTAGATGTAGCTGTACTGCTCACCAGGGTGAATGCATCTAAAAGACACAGCATTGTAAGGGATGTATAGGTATTCTTTATAAGATTAAAAAAAAAAATCACAGAAAGGATATTTGTCACAAATTTGTGACAGGTTTTAATCATAATTATAAATCTTTTAATGACACTGTGTACTTGTTATTATACAGGAAAGCAAAAGAGCTAACACCCTTGAAATAATAATATTGTTACCTATCTGCAATTTAAGAATATAATGTTAATCATTCTGATGTCAAAAGGGGGTCAGGGCATCTAGGAACTTAGCCTGTAACACAAATATGCTGCAATGGTTCCTGGCTGCTTTTTCTACTTTCTACAGCATAGGAACAAGGGGAGTGTTGTATCATTTATTTACTTTAATCTATTAATAAAAAGGTCTGCCATAAGAAAATGCAGGTCACATTTTACAGAGCAACAAGCATTGCTACTGAGCCACAGATAAAATCCCTATAGTGATGCCCTGATTAACCTTTAATACTTTTTTAAGCAAACCACCCTGGTTTGGAGCAAAGGGCAGCTTCCCTTGCTGCTGTCCTATTTATAGACTCTGAAGGTTTGCAAAGCCACTGGCAGCTGGAGATGAGAATCTGAACTGTGCCTGTTGCAACCTGGCAATGTTCTTTCTTAGGTTTTAGGCAACTTGAACAGGAATCAGTTCTAAGTGCTGAAACGTTTTGTGAATTGATACACAGCAGTGCTGTGCTGCCTGGTAAAGAATGCAGAGGAAGGGAGAAGAGGTTTCCATGCCAGCAAATGTGTCTTTGACTGTACCAGAGAACGAAGTGTACAGATCCTGACTATAATTTATATTTGCCACGAGACCTAGAGATGTCAGGAGACATCATGTTAGTCAGGACAATTCAAATTCAAGGATTTGTACCATGCTTCTTTAGCTGGAATGTCTCAAGGGGGAAAAGACATGTTGAACACTTCAAAAAGCACTAAAATTTGGTTTTATTTCACTGGCAGCTGTACATATCATTTGCAGGAAAATCACCAGCAATGTCTTTGTTAGCTTTATGCATTATTTGCAAGCAGCAGTTCCTTTAAAAATTCTTTATCTTTTCTAGATGATCATTTATGCCAACAAGATTCCCCCTTGGCTTAAGCACACACTCAGTCTGGAGGAGAGGAGGCTCAGGGGGACCTTCTTGCTGTCTACAGCTTCCTGAAAGCCAAGTGGGGGTTTGGCTCTTCTCCCAAGAGATATGACAAGAGGAAATTGCTTCAGTCTGTGCCGGGAGAAGTTTTGATTAGATATTACAAAATATTTTTTCACTGAAAGGGTCATTAAGCATTGGCACAGACTGCTCAGGGCGGTGCTGGAGCATTGTCCCTGGAGGGGACCTACAGAACAGATGTGCAGATGTGGCACTTGGGGACATGGTATAGTGGTGGCTTTGGCAGTGCTGGGGGAACAGCTGGACTCGATGGTCTTAGAGGGCTTTTCCAGCCTAATCAATTTTGTGCTTCTCTGATCCCCTCAGCTGTAAATAAGCATTTGGTCAAGAGCTCTACAATGACCCACTGGCCTGATGCCCTGAGGTGTAAAACCCAGGGTGGAGCTGAGCCCCAATGATGGGTTGGAAGGCAGCAGAGAGCTGTGCAGCCTCTAGCCCAGGGGCTGATAAAGCCAAGCTTTGGTTTAACAGGTTATAGCTGCAATTACTTCTGTGGCAAGGAATGACAGGGCCGATACAGGGAGCTAATCAAATAAACAGCACGTGCATTTCACAGCAATAACTGATTTGATTTACAGATGTGATTCAGGAAACTGAACTGACAGGTTGAAATGATGGTGACAGTCATTATTGACTTTGGCATTAACTTGCTGGAATGCAAAAAATCCCTCTGTAGGAAGTAAATTAAAACCCATGAATGAAATTGATTTAATTTGTACTACCTGACCATTAGGCTTTTTACTCCATCAAGATGTGATACACTACATAGTGTATTTAGAGGTCATTGTTGTTGTGGTCATTTGAAGGAGGGGGGAGCAGCAAATGGAAACTGAGGAGTGGAGATGTAGAAATTAATTTGAACATGGTGCTTTGGCTTTAAGCTTTTATAGCTACAGGTCAATTCCAGCTTACAGGAGCTTCTGCTGAGGCATGAAATTGCCAGGTATGGAAATATGGAGTTTAAAGAACAGCAGGTGTGATTCTGTTATGCAAGTATTCCATGGCCAAGGAGAGCAAAGTGCCAAGATCCTGTGCCTGAGGGGCTGCAGGGCTCTCCCATCACTGAGGTCTCCCTGATCCTCTCCCAGGGTGGTTCAGGAGAGCTGACCTTTAGACAGTGCTTCTGAAGTCACTCCCACCCCTTAATTTCTGTGATTTTATGATGATCTTGCCTTTTTAAAGGAAAGCCAGCTACTTCATTCTGCGAGCCAGACATCCATTTCCTGGGGTGGGGATGAAAGGTGATGTCAGATTTGCTGTTTCTCTCTCTTGCATGTTCTGCCTGCATCATGTATCTGCTAAGGCAGTGAGGCTTCTCGTGAAAATCCAATACAATCAGCTTTGTGACAATTTTCTTTTCTCCTTCTCACTCCTTGCATGTCTCTCTGTCTCCTTTCAATACTCTGGCAGCTCTCCAGACTAGAAATTTGATGAAAGAGCAGGGATGTGTTATGAGCATTGGCAAGGTTTCTCATCTTTGCTTCCTTGTTCTCTGCTTGCTTACCCTCACCTGAGCAATGTAAAACCATGTCTCTGACTGGGGTAATGAGGACATGCTATCCTGTCAGAAAATGCTATTCAGAGCTTCAAACCATAAGAGTATCTAATGAACAAAATAAGTGTGTCTTCAGGCACCTCTGAGCCTGTCACAGGAGAAAAGCCCTGGATATCATTATCACTTTCTGCTACTGAGGTAAATGGAATTATTGGACGTGTCCTCAGCTCCTCGTTATTGGTTATGTCCTTTTATTTCTCAGGAATTAAAACATCCCTTGGAATCTGAAATCAGCTGTGAAAGTTGACTGCTTAGTGCTGTCAAAGGCAGTAAAAGCCAAGAGAGGTTTGTAAGCTCTTTTTGCCCTGAGATTTATGTAAGGTAGACATGAGTAAGTCAAGCACACTTGCTCCTTAGGGCAAGAGTATCAAATTCTTTCAGGTTTTGGCCTCTTATCCTCTGTTTCTGACATCTTCCCCTGGACAGTTTGCTCTGCCAGATAGGAGTTTGAGAAATAACTCAGGTGTGCAGAGAAGCAGAAATGTTCTGTTCCCTGCTCCCATTGAGGAAGAGGCAACCCTTTTCAGCCAGTTCCAGGTAGTGAAATGCAGAAGAGCTTAGCTCTGCAGTTCTCTTCCCAAAAGAGAGCACAAATGAGAACTGGACTCGCAGGCCACCCTACCTTCTGCAAATCAGCTGGAGACTGAGCTCCTCCAGACTAGTCCTTCATCTCTGCAGACTCAGATCTCCTACAGAGCCCATGGAATTTAAACCTGAGTTGTGTGGAATCATTTCCCATGACTGCCAACACTGAAACACTTCATATAGGGGAAAATTTTCTAATTGCAGCTTACTGGTCTCTGTCCAGGTAAATTCCAAAAATGGGTCAGCTGGGCTTGTGACTGTGCAGGTGGGCAGATCTGGGCAGTGGTGAGGGGACAAGGGAAGACCTGGGGGTCAATTGCTTTGCTTTGAAAACCTGTAATTTTGTTCCTGAATCTCAGACGTGAATACTCCCTTTCTCTAACCGTGATGGATGTCATAGTTGTGCCAAGGAGACAGCCCTGGGTAATCAGAGCACAGGGAATCTGTGTTAAGGAACTTCCCCTCAGGTGAACTCCTGATTGCTGAGCAGGGAGGGCTCCAGCATTCTGCCAGGCTGACACAGGCAGAGCAAGCCTTTTCTTCTTAGCACAATTTAAATAAAGCTTCAGCATTATCTCATCCCCTCTTTAGGCATCAGAGACACCATCCAGAAGAAAACAAAAGCGGCCCATGCCTGAGGAGTGAGCTCCCTCACATTAACTCCAGCAGGAAGGGTTGACTGTCTCAGTATTTGGGTGTTTTCAAGTCTCATTTAGGCTTTCTGATCCCCAAGAAGCATTGTTCCTGCTGCACCCATTCCACAGCAGAGGCATTAACAAATCTCTTCTCTTCTTGGTTGTCCATTTGCACAAAACTTGCAGAGACTTGTTATCCCTGGGATAGCAACATCTTTGTCACACTTCATTCATTTGAGGGAGAAGGAAGCAAAGCATAAAGCATAAAGGCGTAAAAAAGTGAACTATGGGAAGGATTTCATTTAGTGGTAAGACACCTGTTTGGATTTTATTTTGTGGGCTTTTTTAAACAAGAGTTCATGGCTAATTAATGCCAGCAACGACAGAAATTGGTCCAGGCATTGTAATGATAGAAATTATAGATGAGCTTTCTAAGAATGTAGAGCTTCAATTTTATTAATGGAAGAGAAGATTGTCTTTTCGATAAATGACAGAGAAATTAGGATAGACTTAAAGATTAATTGTGCTCTTGAGGTATGAATCTTCTTAGAAGAGAACAAAAAAAAAAGCAAATGACTCCATTTTTCCTTTTTCTTTTGGTCTTCATCTCCCTTAAATAGCCTGGCCCTCCAAACCTGGGCAGCTTTAACCTTTCTAATTCACAATCTCAACCTTGTCCTCAAAAGTTAACAAGTCAAATGGCACATGATGTATCTGAGAAGATTTTGGTATACAAAGCTTACATGAGCTTTGGGAACCTTGAAGGAGAAGCAAAATCTCATCAAGAAATAAACCACAGATGCAAAAATAGAAAAGTTTCTGGTGTAATATTTATACTTTAAAGTACTATAACCATTATATAATTATATGATGATTATTATTATATTTATTATTATTATGACCAGTATGGTGATGTCTGTCCAGAAGTTTGTGTGTGCTTTACGACACCCAAGAAAAGGCAGACTGCTTGAATATTATACATTTAAAAGTTTAGTGTCACCTGTACAAGATTCTATTTATTTTTCCTTTAATAGGAACTATCCCTTTGGAAGTATTGATCATCTTTCCCCGATCTTAGTGTAATGTGGTACCAGGTATCAGTTTATAAGGTTGATATTTTGTTCTGGTACTCTGTTAAACCTCAAATCACCTTAATGACACATCCCCACACTGTGAATTACCAACAACCCAATTACAATTGTAACCCAATTACAGTTACTTGCCCCCTTTCAGTGTGGCTGACACACAGTAGAGCCACCTGTACCAAAAATATAGGAAAGGCAATAATTATAACTGAGCAAAAGCAAATATCCACGACAATCCAGTAAATCTGAGAAGTCTCATGAGGATAAGAGAAGGGAAAGAAATTAAAGGGTAGCTCAAAGCTGGAATGAAATTTGGAAGATTGTGAAAATGTGAATAGGCAGGCTTGGAGCTGGGATATAAATAGCTTTGCTGTCTGCCTCTTTAGAAACCCAAGGGGAGGTGCAGATATACTTTCCCTTACTGCCAACTCTGGAGCTTCTGCAAAGATGGCAGTATTTCCATGTGACACTCCCAGGTAAAATATTGCAGAAATAGACTAGAACTGTGGATTTCCAGGCTGAAACACGTATATGAGATCTTGAGACCCACACAAGCACATAAAGGCAGAACCCTCGGCATTTCTGGGTGCCAGTCCTGCATCTCCAGGCATTATTGCTCCTTCAGAAAAACAAGGATTCCCCTTCTCCCACAGCTCCCCATCTCCCAAGCAGCTCTGTCCCAGAAAGCTCTGGAGAGCACTGGCAGGAGATAAACCTTTACAGCTGATCCCTCTCTGAGGGAACTGCCCCAAAGGGAGTTCCAGAGTTCACCTGTGCTGCAGAAATTGCTGTCCCCAAACTGCTCAGTTTGACCTAAAAACCTTTTTGCTCTGTGCTCCCTGCTCTTGACACAGTGCTGCTGTAGCTGTGCAGTCTCAGAGAGGCCACAAACCAATTCTGGCTTCACACAGCAGAGTTGGAGAGTCTGAGAATAAATTATCTGTTCTGGACCTGAAACCACAAAGGTTTTATTTGCTGAATAACAGGCCCCATATGGAACATGGCAGAGGGCATTTTGTAACTGTGGAAGCTAGAAAAGGGAGGGGAAAAAATACTACAGTCAGACTTCTTCTGAAAACAGGGCAAGGGGTGAAAAAAGCCTAAAAGAGCATGCTGTCTTGTCTTTATGATCTTATACTAATGACTGTGGGACCACCAGCTTCATATTCACTGGCAAGAGGAAACAATTAGCTAAAGCATCTCACACCATTTTGTCACTGCCCCTTCCAGGCCTGAGACAGGAAGGACATTTATATCTAGAAATTGAAAGGTTCACTTGCTGGCAGTATTAGTGTGTACCAAAAACTATGAGATACAGAAAAATTGATTCAGGGGTATTCTGCCAGGAACCCTCTTATCCAGGGTTCATGACCAGTGTAAACTTTAGTCTTAGGCATAATTGTGGAAATTAAAATCATTATCAATGCTTTATACATACTCACAGGATTTTGCTTAACTGCAGTATGGTCATGGGCATTCAAAGGGGTTCTTTTGTTATTGAACAATAATTTTTTTTGTATGGCTTGAAAGGAGGTTTTTGTATGAAATTGAGGTCAGACAAAAGGGTAGCAGAGTGGCCCAGGGGCACATTGCCCAACTGTGCTGCACAGTCACCTCTCCCCTCACACCTGGATCCTTTATGGAAGGAAAGAAAACACATTTTAGTTGATATATTATTTGCAATAAGGAATTAATTTTCCAAACATGTGTCCAGCACTTAAAAGAGTCATTTTGATTGCATGCAGGGAAGAGGCTCCAGGCGGATACGCACTGCCCACTGCAATTAGGATCACAGTGTGACTGCTGGCCAGCAAATGCAAAATTTTAATTTGTAAAGATGTAAAGAGTGTCTGTCAGACACTTCCTGGGTAACTGACCTGCTACTTTGTGTATATGAGCATTGAAGAAAACCATTGTATATGCTATGAAGCCTCAGTGAACCCCAAGGAATAATTTAATGTATTATTAAAAATCCTCAAATTCAGAAGGAGAATATTAACTATGTTTGGTGCTAGAGTTGAATATTTAATGAACAGAAGGAAGCAGAATAGTTTTGATTATAATGGATTTTATTATCTTCTAGTTTCACATACTTCAAAGTAATTTAAATAATTAGGTAAAGGTCAGTGTCTCTGCCCTTTGTGCCAGGTGGCAGCAGCATCTGGTTTCAGCTGATTCTGTGTAAACTGACAAGTTTTTGGCTGAAACACATTTAAAGTATTTATTTAGATTAATGGAAATTCATAAATTCTTTTGATTTCTAATGAAATAACTGAAATAAAAGTATCACCTATTTCCCTGTGTGCAATTTCAGATCTGTATAATTAATACAACCCTGCTTTTTTTCCCATAAGGTAACAGAGTTGTTCTAACTGTAATGTCACCAGCACACCTGGGTTGTCTCCTCTCTGAGGAATCTCTTCCTGGTCTCACTCAGGGGCTGCACAGAGCAGGATGTGAGCCCTGGGGAGGATCACAGAGGTTCTTCTGCTGCCCAGGGCTCCATCCTCTGCTGCTCAAGGAGCTCTCAGGGGAGCAGAGGGCAGCGACTGGCTGCTTTCCATCTCCAGGGAATGCTCTGCTTGGGAAGGTCACTGGCTAATAAGATCACTGTTAGTAGCCCTGGCTCTTCCATGACTTGTCAGGTTTTCTCCTGCCCATGACTTGATTGGTGCAAGAGAGTAATTTCTGGGACTTGCCAGAGAGCCTTGCAAACCTCCCCAGGTGCTCCATGAGTGCACAGCAAGGGGACAACCACTTCAGCAAGGGGACAGTCACCTCAAAAGGGACAGTCACCTCAGCAAGGGGACAGTCAGTCACCTCAGCAAGGGGACAATCACCTCAGCAAGGGGACAGTCAGTCACCTCAGTGTGAGTTACACAGCAGAGGCAGAGAGCAGAGGGGCACGAGGAAAGGACAAGGGAGCACAGAGTAACAACAGCAGCATATCTGTGCTTTTTCATTCATCTCTGTTGCAGGAAAGGGTCAGATCTGAGGAATAATTTTTTGGGTGGAAGAAGCTCAGGAGATGGCAGAAGTGGGTGTTTGAGGGATGAATGAAATGTCACTTAGCAGGGAAGCACAGCATTTCCCAGCACTTGTTATGTCCAGTAAGGAATAGAAGTAAGCAGTGGGAGATTCCCTGCAGACCCATTCTTCAGGTGCTAAAAGATGATCAAATATCCATCTCTGCCTGACCTCCTGCTGTCACTGGTCTGTTCTATTCTGTGTTTGTTATGAAGGCCTCTCAGAGCTGAGGAAATGATTGCCCTGTGCAAAACACCAAAGCACAGAAGGATCTGTGGGCAGTGCCCCTTGAACACCTGCTGTATTTGAGGACTTGTGAATCTCTGCCTTCCATGCCCCTGACACAATGTGCATCCCAGGCCACTGGCTGTGGGTTAGGCAGGTGTAAATCAAGAGGTATTCCTGCCACATAAACTGGAATTTCAATTTTTAATATCGTCATTCCTTTTGAAATACTTTTTCCTTGCAAACTGAAAAACACATCAGGAGGGATTTCTGCTGCTGCTCTGTTTTGTCTGGCAGGATGCTGGTGCCATCTACTGCTCTGCCCACCACTATGTCTGAATTCTGAGACATTTGCCTGGAGGCACCTCTTCCTTGCTGAACCTCATGGGACAGAAACACACTATCCTGGCAAGGAATTTCTCTTTAGTAGTTGAGAAAAATTTGGTAAAACTTAGCTCCTCTGAATTTCTCCAACAAGCAATTATAAAATTCTTTGGGGGCAAAAAAAAAAGTATCCTCAGTAAGTTAGAAACCATTGTCATACTAACTGATATGTAGATGTATAGGCATTGATACCAGGCTGGGATCCTGCAGTCACTGCTGTACCCCCGAAACTACCACATCACAGAATCACAGAATCATTTAGGTTGGAAAAGCCTTCTAAGGTCATCAAGTCCAACCCTTACCCCAGCCCTGCCAAGGCCACCACTAAACCATGTCCCCAGGTGCCACGTCCACACATCTTTTAAATCTCTCCAGGGACAGTGACTCAACACTGACCTGAGCAGCCTGTTCCAATGCTTCACCACCCTTTCAGTGAAGACATTTTTCCCAGTATCCAACCTAAACCTCTGCTGCACAACTTGAGGCTGTTTCCTCTTGTCCTGTCACTTGTTATCTGTGAGAAGAACCCAAATCCCACGTGGCTACAACCTCCTTTCAGGGAGTTTTAGAGAGTGAGAAGGTGCCTCTGAGCCTCCTCCTCTCCAGGCTAAACACACTCAGCTCCCTCTGTTTCTCCTCATCAGATTTGTGCTCCAGACCTTTCCCCAGCTCTGCTGCCCTTCTCTGGACACTCTCCAGCCCTCAATACCAAGCTGTGTCTGCCTCAGCAGCTGTGGAGGATGAGTGTCTGAGTGCAAACAGGACCTGTGAGAGTCTGGATTTGGTCATGTCAAGCTGTGTCTTGGTCCTGCTCATTGCCACAGGTCACGGGGAAACCTGTCTGGTGTGGTCAAACTCAAACCAGCTGGGTCCTGAGAAGTGTCCTGGAGCTGCAATAGCACCCTACCCTCCCTGTTACAGAGTGTTAAATCCACCTCTGAGAGCTCTGTTGAAGGGAATGATCCTGTATCTTCTGATTAAGGGAATTCTGTGCTGCTCTAGAAAGATACCAGCGTTTTACCATATTATTCAGATGTTCCATTAGCCCTGTAATTTTTGCACAGTGTATTTTTATCCCACTGCTGTATATTTTTAGCAACCCTTCCATTTTCCAGTGACACATAGTACGATAGCTGTCATTACAGGAACGCTCCTGTCTGGCTTTCAGCTAATCATGCACTGTCCCCTCAAACATCAGCATTTAATGTCTCACTGTAATACCTGGGGCTAAAAATAACTCCCCCTCCTACTTGCAGTGTGAAAGCTGCTTAGTGCAGAAGCCCCAGCACGTTTAGCTTTCACAGTCAGATATAATATTTTGTGTCAGGTCTGTCAGCAGTGTTTCATCCCACAGGCTGCTCCCCAGTGATGGTCAGGAGGTTGGAGACTTTGGCCACCAGACAGGCTGCTGACTTTGATGGATGTTTTGGTCTGGTAGATCTTTACAAGAGCTCAAAACAAAACATATGAAAATAAATATATATGTGTGTACACTTTAAAAGATACTTTGTTGCCAAGCTTCCGTTCAAAGGGGTTGTGTTTTTATGGGAGAAAGGAGTGTTTACATGTAACATTTTTATTAAAAACAGTAGGGAAAAAAAAGGAAATATGTGGAAGTGTTAGTGACAGTGGAAGAAATGCATTTTGTCAGATGTAAGATAATATTTTTTTTCCTACTGTCTAGTCAGTGCCAGGAACACCTTGGATGCTTTTGAAGTTGGATAGATTTCCAAGAGATGATGCTGAAAAGGATTTACACAGTACTGAAAACTCCAGGAGCATATGTGGTTATAGAACTTCCTTACTACTGAACTTTTCTTCCTTACACTTTCCTAAATTTTAAGTGCTGTTTGAGACAAAGGCTGGACTTCAGGGGAGCTGAAAGCACATCCTGGGACTGGGTGATCTCTCCTCCTTTGCTGAAGAGAGATTGGATTTGTTCTTCTAAAGCAAAGCCATCTCAAAGAGATCTCCATGATCTGTAATTTGGTCTGACTGCACCACTTGCTTTTATCGTGAGTGTGCAAACAGATCATAGGTTTTTGCTAAAGATGGGCTTTATTTGCTCTTGACAATGAACAACTGTTCTGTGAGAGCAGTAATTTGTGCTTTTTCACAAAACTTCAGGAAACAAGAATCTGAACAGATTAGCAGCACAGATCACTGCCCCTGCCAGCACATGAACCTTCAGCTAATTGCTTGTCAGGCTCCTCAGAAGCCAGAGCAGTTATCTCCAGGCACGGTGCCTCTACACAGGCAGCCTTGGAGGAGAAAAAAGGACAATTAACTCTCTGGTCTGAAGCAGGGAATTCAAGGAGATGTGCATGATGGTGGAAAAAAGGCAAGTGAGGTTGTAACCAAGCAGGGCAGTGTGGTGCAGAGCAGCAGGTACTCCTCAGACCTCCTCAGGCTCTGCCCAGCACACAGGGACTCCTCTGTCACCTCTGCCACAGCCAACTGCATTTCTGGGCTGTGCCCAGCCTGTCTGAGCTACAGCAGCACAGTCTTTAAAATAAAAATTACTTTATTCTCATTCTTTGCAGACTAAATGCTCCAGCTGTGTTTCATAATGTTTCCTTTTCTTCTAGACTTTCTGAGCACCCATCACAATTTGCATTATTACAGAATAATCAGTAAGCCTTGGTGCTTCAGTACTTCTGTGTTTTTGCTTATTTCTCTTCACACAAAGCAAAAATCCCAAGTTTCCATTTCATTTGGATCTTCAAAACCTGAAGGAAAAGCAACAAAGCCCCTTAATACTTTTATCTCAAGCAATCTTACCTGTTCAGATGTTTCCTTGCTTTTCCTCCTTTTCCCTAGTAGCCTCAGGCTGATTCCTGCAGTTGTCTGCAGTCATGGGTACAGCGCTGTTCCTATTGCTCCAGGGGTTTTGTATTTCAAACCAGGTGTGTAAATTTGTGATTATTTCTCCACAGATTTCAGTTGTGCCCCTCAAACTTTGTCTTTCATACCTCTCCCTTATTTGTTTCTTTCCAGTTATAATTTGTTGACAGCAGCTGTTCTGTCACTGGCCATAAATAACTTTCTGGTGTTTCAGTGATGCTGAGTACACTTGTAGGATCAATACAGCTGCTGGGCAGCTGCTGAAAAGGCTGTCTGTGGCTAGCACAGGTCTTTCTCGTGAGAACATTTTGCTGTGTTTTATAAACAAAGATAAAGTCTGGATGTTTTTCAAACAATGTCTTGAGATTTGGACAGTTCAGGCCTGGCCAATTAGGCCTAGGGGGAGGTTTCTGACTGACCAATCTGGGTGACCTCTGAAAAGTCTATATATATGGAAATTCAAATAATTAACGCCTTTTCTTGCTACACTGGGAATGGGAATCCTCTTCTCTGCTAGCGGCTCAACAGCGACAGCTGTCTGTTGCTGTTGTGATTAATTAAGCTTTGAGAACTTTTAGAACTAAGGTCTGATTTCCAGACTTGAGAATTTATAGCTGTTTTAACATAACCTGAAGGGGAACCTCAAATGAATTTTTCAGAGTTGCTCTGAAAGACCTAAAGAAAACTCTCTCAAGACTTCCCACTGTAAAGAAGAACTGGGATAGCCCAGGCCTAAGGGGCAAAGAGCCAGACTGGGTCATTTAAACTGTTGTTTAAGGGATTTATGTTGAAGTAGGGCTTCAGGGCTCCTGAGATTCTTTTCTAGGTGGTGGTGGAGTAGGAGCTTCTCTGGGGGGCTTAGGTGGGGATGAAGGTGGAGCCAGTTGTGGCTCACAGGGGTCATAAATCAGTTATGGGCACATAGGAGGCAGAGGGGAATTGTCAGATTTTCAGCTAGCTCTGGACAATTTCTGGTGTATGATATTGAACCTGCACCCAAGCCCTGAGTATTTTAGCACCTGAACTGTCATCTGGTCACTTCAGTCTGTAATTTATTTCAGTTGGAAATTTTTCTTTTTCTTAATATGGGTTGAGAGAGCAAATAATCTGCCTGATACCTGTCAGTATCTAATATGAAAGTAACAATCAGCAAAACTATTCTATAATGTTTTTTTTTTCCACTGGTGCTTAGTGTTGCACACATCATTCTTTGTAAGCATATAGAGAAGAGTAAAGTAAAGGTAAAGCACATATTCTACAGGCAGCAGTTTGTGAATCCCTGGTTTGTTGAAGGAATTCAGCAAGAGCCCCGAAGAGGGCACTGTTGGCTGCCTTAAGGCTTCAAGCTGCAAACAGTTTTTCTATTCGTGTCTCTGCCCCAGCCTGCTCTGCCCCTACAAGAACACCCTCATTACATTTGGCCAAGTCATAAATAGAGTACTAGGAGCCTTTGACCAGGAGCATTTCCACTTTGCTGTAATGATTAATTAAATGTTCTTGGTTAAATCAGTTCTAGTCAGTGATAAATATCTCTGCCTCCTAAACTCTGAGCTGTTCTGTTCCCAAACTCTGCTGAGCCAGTAGGAATCCAGCTAATGCTTTGCCTGTTTGAAATTGCTAAAGCAGGGGATCCCCAGCCATGTAAGCACTTGGTCCCAGTTTCATGAGCTTTTTCACAGCAAGTTTTGTGCTACAAAACTCAGCCAGGGTGGATGTCAATGGTCACACAGCTACTGAGGTCCCAGCACATCCCTCCTTCACCTCAGTCCTGCCCACAGCTGCTCCAAACTCAGCTGAGTTGAGGGCTGCAAGACACAGTTTCCACACTTGATATTCCTAAATAAATTCTCCGTGTCTAAAGGAATCAACAGTCAGATACTAAGTACAAAACCGAGCTCTTCTCACAGAAAGTTTGTCAGCAAAGATGAATTTTGCTCTCAGATTAGTCACAGAAATACAGGATGAACACACAAGAGAACTCTAAGAATATGAATTGAATTCAAAGGCTTGGCTGGCTATGTGTCCCCAGAGATGCCTGTGTGTGGGAGGAAAGGTCAGGAGAAGCCTTTGCAAAAGTTCCAGATCAAAGAGCTCTCTCTTGCTGACAAATCTGGTTGCATAAAGGACAGCCCCACTCTCCAAAGTTCAGCCTTCTGAAGTTGTCTTTAGATCTGTGAAATCAAAGGCAGTTTATTGATCATATGCCTTCAGATCGCAGTGATTTCCAGGTCACCACCATAACTTTGAGCAGGTAGGTGTGCATGGGAGAGTTTCCTTAGGTTTGCAGGGGGAAAGCTGTGAATCTGTGCTGGTAGGGCAGTCAGTGCCACAGTCAGAGCCCTGCTGAGATGTTCCCTTGATGAGGTGGCCAAGCTGCAGACCTTTCTTATGCAAACCTTACCTTAAAAGGGTGATTTATGGTACCTTTATCTTCAGATAAAACCTCCAACACTTGTTGAAGATTATAGAGTGTTTAGCCATGTCAGATTTCTCCTGCAAGCCTCACCTGTTCCAAAAGCACTGACTTTGCTGCTGCTGGGGTTTGCTTTGCCCTGCCTGCCCTGGTGTGGCTGACACAAACACCCTCAGCAGCACTCCAGGTACCACCTGAGCTCAGCCCCTGCCATCCCCTGGCTCTCTGAGGATGTCACAGCAGTGTCCTCCCCGTGCAGCACCTGGAGCTTTCCACACAGCCAAGGCTCCTTCCCATGGCCATCCACATACACCATACATCATATATCACCATATGTCATATACCATATACCATATATCATCTACATATATCAGAGCCTCTTCTACATGGCAGCATCTTCACATGCAGGTTAAATGTTTTTACTTTTATTTCTGTTTATTCTTTTTCTGCTTATATAAGAGGAGGGAAGATAAATGGTAAAACAATTGACTTCTCACAAAAGTCTCATCAGCCCCTCTGTTGCCCACTGATGGTGCTGCATGAATCTGTGAGTGGCAAAGGACCTTCATATATGACTTGATCCATGATTTTTTCCTGTATATTCACTGTTCAGCTTTGCAGGGCACTTTGTCCACAAGAAACTTCATGTTTCCCATTTGCTGGAAATATTTGTCTTTCCACTACATGTTTGCTCCTGGGAGATTGCTTTTGCTCACCTTCCTTTCAGAGGTGGTTAATTTCTGCTCCTGCATTTTAAAAGCATGCAAATTAAGCATGGCACCTTTGCCTAGGACATGAATAATATGTTTTCAGCTTAATTTAGACAGGAAATCAGTGAAGCGTGTGAAGAAATCACTGGTGAGAGAAGAGTTGAGGATACAAGGAGTTTTGAAAGCTAGAGAGCAGCAGCGTTCCAGGGAGAGAAAACCAGCTGGAGAAAGCAGTGTGACAGAGGGCAGTGTCAAATGGAAACCTGGTGAGGTCGCAGAACCAAGAGAGCATCCGAGATGAGCAGAGGGACTGAGAATTAATGAGGCAGCAGAGATGTCCTCAGTGAGCAGCAGCAGTGCCTCGTGCCTCCAGCATTGCCTCTGGTGCTTCCTGCTCACCACACCTCATCTCCCACCCATGCAGAATCGTTTTGCAAATCTTTATTAAATCCAGGGAGAGAGCACTTCATGGGTAATGTGTTAGGTCATTCCTACAGTGGAGCTACAAAAGCCAAATTTCACAGTCCTGGAGTCTGATGGTTCCCAGATGGGATCTTGGGCTAAGTCAACCCAGGCAAAAATCTAGAGAAATGGCTGGAACATGGCAAGATGAGTATTTGACATATTTGCATCCTCCTGTCCTGTGGCTCTTTGGTCACTGTTACTGCAGAGGACAAAGAATGAAATAGCTTCACGTCTATCTGTTGTGACTTTCTTTTCTCCTAATTTGTTGTGATATTGTATAGGGGATCAGGTTGAGAAACTACAGATTTTTTGGACTGAAAAACAGAATTACAACTGTACTTATCATCTGGGATGTTTTAAATTTGAACTTTTTGGTATCACCAAAAGTTAAATAAATTTTAAATTAAATATTTCTTTAAAAAAACTGAATGAGACTAATGTAGTCAGCTCTAAAAAAAATCAAAACAAACCTAAAAAATGCAATAACAATAACTGTGGGCTTGCTCACATGGGTATAGCTGATATACAGGTTGCTATGATGCCTTGGTTAGCAGTAAAATGTGTACAGACTGATTACAGTGTCATGTGTGAGCTTCAGTGAGAAGGTTTATCCCTGCTGATTTAATACATCCATCACCTGCATTTCTCCTTCCCCAGCGTTTCTTAGTGTGTTACCTTCCCCTTGAAATTAGAATTTTTCAAAAAAAGTCTTCCAAGCTTTTTATACAATTTTGTTCTATCTTCTTCCTTCTCTTAAAGAAACCTGACAATTCTGGCTTGTAAAGAATCTAATTCCAAGTTGATGCAACAGGGCTTCAACCCAGGCACCACAGGGTGGATCCAAATGAGATGCAGAGGTAGAAGGTGTATCTGAAACAGAGAGAGACAAACACATTTATTCCAGGAGCTCTCTCAGCAGGTGGAGGTTGTGACAGTTTTCTGGATCTATAATCAAGGACTCACTCATGTTGCTTTTTAAGTCTGCCATACATTTCTAGTGACTTGTGTAGGATAAATATCAAGAGCTTATTGCATAATTGTGCTATTTAAAAGAAAAAGAAAGAAGAAATAGAGAGGACAAATCTGTTGCAGACTGTAGTCAACAACACACCAGAATATAGCTCATAGTGCTAAAAATGGCACCTTCAATTCACTTCCTGAAAATTTCTGTTTTGAGAGTGACTTGAGTCACTTGAGTGACTTTTCTGTAGATCTGCACCTTCCTCTGCCTCTGAAAAGCAAAAAGAAGAAACACAATCCAAACCAGCCCTCTGCTCCACGCCAGATCCTCCCCAGATCTTTCCCTCCTGTCTCTCTTCCCAGCTCAGGTTAGGGATGTTCTGTAACTCATGAAGTCATGGAAACTTTTAACCAAGTCAATGCAGGCAATTCCAGACTACTGCCAACAAGAGAGCAATTTACTAAGAATTATCAAAGTTCTCACCAAAGCCAGCTTGATCAAAGCCTCTATTGAGAAGTTGCCCTTTGGTGGAATGAAAACACAGATCAGAACTAGGTTTCAAAGCAGTTATTTGCATATGATTTGTTCTGCTGTTACACAATAGCTCTTGTAAGTCTCACCCTCTGGGGAGTGTGGGATGAGTGGATTCCTCTGTTCATGGGCTACATCTAAACCCAGAAGAGCCATGGTGATAATCTGCTCTGATCTGCTGCAGAAATCACACAGGAGCCTTCCCGTGTTTCTGTTCTAGCTCTCACCTCCTATCTAAGATGTATTAATTTAATTTCCCACCTGGGTTCAGCTTGTTTGGTGGTGCCATAACTCCAGGCTGCTTACTGGGGGAAGCTGAACAGGAGATGACTGTGCAATCTCAACAGAAGATGAAACAATAGACTTCAAGGACCTAAGATGTTGCTTACAGCCTCAGAAAGCCTCCCAAATTAATTGCCCTTCACATTTGCTCTTGTTAAAGGTTAGAATAATCCATTCCTTTCCATTGCTGTAACCTAGCACCCTGTTATCACTCCTAAAACCTTATTAAATTTCAAAATATGATTAAGTGGATTCTTGAGGGAAGCTGGTGTGGGGGGGAAATGGGGTGGTTTCTTTTCTCCTGAAAGGTTAAAATTTTCATTTGAGCATCAAGCACACAGCTTATAGGAATTCTTCTATTTTATGGTGGTATATGATACCCAGAGGCATTACATATTAAGAAAACCTATTGATCTCTAGGTTTTAATAAACACTAAACTACTGCACTTGTGAAAAGAGCGTTTTTTAATCAGGAATGATTCCACCATGATGAGAGAGGTATCACAGCGTTTCAAGCTGCCCATTTTCTGAAATGCTGCCATCACACATAGTGACTTGTTGAGTCAGCTGCAGGGAGCTGTGAAGGGACAGCAGTTCTGTCTCATTAGGGATGGCAATCATATGAGATGGGATTTTACACTCGATCTGAAGAAAAGCAGAAAAGGTCAACATTTCTGAAGGAATACTCATGCATTTATATATTTTGCTCCAGCAAAAAAAAAGTATTGTAATTTGTGACTTTATTTTGTGCTTGTGGACTTTATTTTTAAGGGAAATCCGGGCTAAATGGCCCAGCTGTGGTGAGAGAGATGAGTGCAGTGGGTGGGACAAGGTGCTGGCGTCTGCAACTGAATGCTGTGGGAACAATTAGGGAATGCTCACCTTGCTTTGCCAGCTGATGTGTGAGCACAGGGCTGCTCCAGCACACCTGGTTTCTAATTGCCTAAAGGCTTTTTTCCAATTTTTTTGTATTAATGCAGTGTTTAGGTCATGTGAGTACTCAGAATGTGATATTCGTACAGTCCTAGGCTAAAGCCTTTTCTTCATGTTGATGTTATTGGGTGGCTTTTTGAACTGCTTTAAAAATCACAGTGAGCACTACTGAGCTGGAGCAAAGAGGAAAAGCTGTTCAACCACAACCTCTAATACATTCACGAGCTGCTAGACAGCTCCCAGAAAGAGATCATTCTGTGTCATGGGACACTAGATGAAAGGACAAGATCAGGAACATTGCTTAGGATATCCAATGCCTTCCTTAATAGCCAGCTGGCCTCCTTCCAAGGAAACTCAGACAGCTGTTTCATCTCAAGGCCAATTTAATGCTCAGGACAAACTTGGGTTTGAAGTATTCTCAGAACAAGGGTAATGTGGGAGGACTGAGTGCATCACCAGCAGCATTTCCAGCCTCTGAGAGCCACCTGCATGCTGCTCCACAGGACATTTGGAGGCACAGGGGACAGGCTGTGTGGCTCCTCTAAGATTCCCTCAGTGACAAGGTGTTTGTGCAGAAAAACACTACAGTGTGTACAAGGGGAACAAAAGGGAGAAGAGAAAGCAGTTCACATTATCTCTGCTGGTTGAGTGCTGCTGTGGTACTTTAGCTAAATCTCTCTTTTTGAAACCACTTGACTTCAAAGTGACATATAAGGCAAAATTGCAACTATTAAATATTAAGTGTGTAACTTCTGCTTACAGTCCCCTATATCTGTTGCTGATAAGCATGTCTGTTTGCTGCCTTTCCACCAAGCCACATATTTCATTTCTAAAAATCTTCAGAGTTTGGGGCTATTCTGTTATTTACTAAGTTATTTATTTTGATGTAGATTATGCATCTTCAGAGGGTGTATTTCATCACTGCTTCAGAACTCATTTGACACTTTTCTCCTGGCATATCTGTCTCCTGAATAAGACATCTGTGACATAGGCTGCTATAAATCATGGATGGAAAAAACAGCATCAGGGACAGTTTCTCTAAGGGTAGTAACACTGAAACCCTCTGTGTGCAGGTTTTGGATAAAGATGTGCTTTTAAATGAAAGCAAAATTGTATTACTTCTAAAATGCAATGAGATCACTTGATGGGAATTCAGTCAACATTTATTCCATAACATTAGTCCCTGAGCATTTTATAAGTGCATAATGTTTTAGGACATCCATGTGGTCATGAGCCAAAAGCTATGCTGAATTAGGAATCAAAAAATCTCCAACTGGCATTTCATTATTAATGTCTATTTCTCCCATCTGCAAGGTGTAACAGATAAAGAATCCTGTGTCCAGAAATTGCATTTGACAAGCGGAAAAAAAAGGAATGTCAGCAGTGGGAATGAGAAAGGGAGGCAGAAGAGGGAAAGGATCTTGCATATGAAGCATGTTAAAAATGTTTTAACAGAATAAATGTGCATGAAAACTCCTAAAGCACCAGTATTGGAGGCAAAGCCTCTACATTTCAGAGACTTTATGAAATGATTTGGATGTCAAAAAAGAAGTGACAGTTACTATCCACTTTGCATAAGTGTTAACGACTGTACAAGATTCAAAAGATGGGAAGTATGATCTATTTATTTCATCTGGCATGGTATGTGATAGTGCAGTAATTTTCACAGTAAACTCTACTCCAAGAATGTCAAATTTATTATCTTGTCACCAGAATGTTACTGTCCACCAGTCTGAGACCCAAAAGGCATAATCAGAGCTGTATCCAAGGAGAAAAGATTCAAAATTTTTTAGTCAATACCTGTCAAGTAAATAGGGTTTAAGAAGTGGGACTCTGTCATTTAATCCACTCTTCAAAGTGTACATACAGCTGATAGAACAGAAAACACACTGCAGAAAGCTTCATGGGGTTCCTCTTCCTTTTTGAAGCAGCTCTGGAAACTGCTGAGGGGTGCTGCTTGTACAGCTGCTCAGTGTAACCCATGGAGAAGAGAACAAACCCCAAGTTAAAGCTGGATTTGGGAAAATAAACACAAATGAACCTACAAACCAATGCTTGGACAGCTCTGGGAAGGAGAGCACAGGTGTGCAGATATTCTTGCCCTGCTCCCTGTCTGCCATTTTCCTCCTGCTGACCATGCTGACCACTGGATGCTGCACCGAGCCCAGCCCAGCTGCAGGCAGGACTTGCCTCATGTAATTCCTCTCTGGGAAAGTGAGAATCTCACCTTGAGGCCAACCTTGGAGCCCCTCCGAGTTACAAATGTGATAGTCATTGTAATGGCAAACTTCCCATGGAGTTATTTCCTGGGCTGCCCTGCCATTTTTTTGGTCTCTGTAATTAATCTTGGGTTTAGCTGCTGTAGCTCAAACAGCAATTGTCCTTTACAAGATTACACTGAAAAATGATTTAACACTGTATTACACTGAGCAAAGGGTGATACTAAATACAGGCAAGTATGCAAACATTTCAGTAGGCAGGTAATCACTGTAGCCAGAAGAATATATTTGCTAGAAGTTCTGCAAATATTTAGCATTTAAAGGTTGCTGCTGTTATTTTACAGACTTATAAAGTCTTACCAAATTATACTCTCCTTGCCTGAAAACTAATTTTTCCTTCAGCAGAAGTCATGGATGCAAAAATGTAGTCAGCTTGGATAACTTGGCTCTCTGCAGATGTGTGTGGTCTTTTCTATAACTGAGCACATCAAAGCACTTCATGAATGATGCAGGATAATGGAGTCCAAGTTGAAAAGGACTTCAAAAGTTGTAGAATACTCTGTCAACACAAATTCTCCACACTGCAGGATTTATATCATGACTTTTTCTAAAGAATCTAATTCTAACCATTGAAACATCACTTCTTATTACACATAATCTTATAATTTTGTGTGACAAGGAAAGAAACTGATTATTTCCCTCACTATTTTGGCTTCTGACTGCCTATAATGACCAATTCCTACTTACATCTGCAGTAATGCCAGTGTGCCTTCTCATACAAAGAATCAGACATGCAGCATTCCTCTGATTCAGCATGGTAGTAAGAAAACTGATTATTTACTTCAAATGGATGAGTAAGCCTTGGAGTTCCCAGCCCTACATCCCCAAATCCTTTCTCAAAACAAGGAGATGCATCTGCTGAGACAGATCCCCTGTGGGGAAAGCTGTCCTGCAGCCACAGCTTTGTTGAAATACTATCAACTTCAAACCCATTTGTCTCAAATGGAGTTTGGATCTCACAGAAAGTGGCTGTGATACTTAAAATGAAGGTACATCCATTACTTGTCCCATTAGGAGTTTTTTTGGTTTCTTTTAACTTTTTAATGTTGATTTTTGACAATGCAGACTCCCCAGCTGCCTTCAGCAAAACACCTTCATAAGACTTGTCAGCTGGAGGCATCACTAGGCTTTCTCAGATTTAATTTCATGATCTTATAATGACCAAAGGCTCTTTCCACCCAGAAGTTCTACAGCCAAGATCCCAAAAGATGGTATCACATGTCTAAGAAAGACAAAGAGGCAGTTCTTGCTCAGCTGCACTGGAGCAAACCAGGAGTAGCTCTATTAATGTACCTGCATCAGTTGGGAACTGATATGAGGAGAAAATAAATGTGGGTTATCTCCCTACCACTGCCCTTTAATTTGCAATGGCAGAATTATCATCAAGTTCCTCTAATCACTTGTTTTCCACTGAAGATTAATGCTAAATAATAGGGTTCAAGAGAAAAGATTTTTATCCTGTAAGGCCCTGAGTGCTATTTTTCTGCATGGAGTACTCTAGAGGAAACAACATGGATGATTCCAGAGGGCACCAGATTTGGGAACTCTGTTAGTGAGGTTGGTGTTAGTCTTGTGTAACAGAAAGGTCATTTCAGTTCCCTGGCCCAGCTTCATCCAGACTGTCATGAGGATGTTCCTTGGCTTCCCTCAGTCCAGCATCTGCTGCTCTCATTCCGAATATCTCTCTCTGCCCTTGTCCTTGTTATGGTTTCAGCCACACAAAGAATATTTTCTAAAACAATCTGAGAATCAAGCTCTCCAGAACAGCAAGATGTTTGGGGATTTAAAAACCATTAAAATTAGATTCAATTTGGTTGCCTTTTGGTTTTCTGAGCTATTAGAAGTTACTGGTATGGGGTTCAGGGAATCTAAGCAGTGTAGAAGATAGAAATTTGCATTTAAAAATAATGACAGCTAAGGTTCTCAGGGGAGTTAAGAATCTTTAAAGGAAAGTACTTTGAAGCCTAAGAAATATTACAAGAACTGAGAATTTGAAAACTACCCTGTGCTTTTCTCAGAGACCGTGCAAACATTTTTTATTTTCTAAAGATATTTGTGTCTTACTCTCAGAGACCAAACTGTGCTTTAGATCAAAACCTGAGTATTCCTAACCAGCTAGCTGCAGATGGAGAGTCCTCCTCCATCTCCTCCCCATTTCCCATTTCCCATACACCATGGCTTGCTGGGAGGCTGCAGGGGAATCCTTGAGCTTGAGGCCCCCTGTTGAAGAGCACACAGACATTAAAGAAAGGCAGTCTCAAACAAGGGCATGGAGTGACAGAAGATGAAGTGGCTTCAGACTGACAGAGGGCAGGGTTAGATGGGTTATTAGGAAGAAATTCTTCCCTGAGAGGGTGGTGAGCCCTGGCACAGGTTGCTCAGAGCAGCTATGCTGCCCCATCCCTGGAAGTGTCCAAGGCCAGGTTAAATGGGGCTTGGAGCAACCTTATCTGGTAGAAGTTGTCCCTGCCCAGGGCTGGGGCTTGGATCTAAATGATCTTCAAGGTCCCTTCCCTGACAAAACATTCTATGATTCTAAGAAATCAGCCTAAGGCCAAACTGGAGCCTTAGCAACCACTGGCTGCTCACACTGATAATTTCCAGCAGAGGTTTCTCATACTTCCAAGCTTCTCTTCCCACTGAGAAGTCTGCTGGGCTTTTATTCAGTGTTGTTTTCCAGGTATCCTTTATAGGACTCTGAAGTCTTTAGCTGCAGGTCAGCAGTGAGTCTCATCTCTCTCTGTGACGTCCCTTTCATGGGCACACGTGTGGCTGTGGATGCCCAGCATCAACAGCAATCTATGAAAATTTAAATTCCTTCAAAGGGGCCAACCTCTGATCAGTTGGAAATCCTCTGTTCTTTTCAGTAACACTAAGGATTTGGGAAAAAAATCAGCACTGAATAGATGGCTGCAGAAGATGTTGCATGCTGAGACAAAATAACTTCATGTACTGTTCTGTTTGAAATGTGAGTTGGATTCCTTCTGTAAGTAACAACAAATAAGCATCATAACTATTCATTTTTGTAGGGAAAGAAGGAAGAGATGTGATTACTGAGCAGAAGACTGGACTTTAGCAGCACCACATAAGGTAAATGTTAAAATACATCTTTGCACTTCAAGTCACTAACAGTAAATCCAAAAAGGTTTATGTAGTTTCATATCTATCAGTGGCAGATGGAATCAAAGGTTTTGATGAGGCATCAAAATTCCAGCTGTGCCAAGAGTGGTTAGTGATGATGTTAAATTTGATTACTTTTTTTTTTTTTTGAAAACGGAGGAAATTTGAAGGCTGAAAGGCCTGATTGTTCTTTAGGATGTAAGGAAACCAAGAGTTACAGAGCAGCAGTTGCAGGCACTAATTTGGGTTTGTGCAAGTTTTGCAAATTCAAGGAGATTCCTCAGTCTCCCTCCTCAGTGCAGAGGGATCTCTGTATGTGTGTGCACAATCCCTCACTTTAATAGGATGGGGTTTTAGTAAAACCATGTGGTGACCTGAAGAGAGAAAAGCTCCTGGGAAGCAGCAAAGTGCTGAGCAGCTTCACTCACAGTTTTCTGTTTGGCCATCCTGCAGGAAGCTCTCAGCACTTTTTATTTGAATCTCTGTTGTGAATCCCTGAAGACTTCATCAGAAGCAAAGAAAGAAAAAAAGTTCCACTGCTTGTCACACTCATTTTTTTTCCTGAGAGTCTCTGAGGGATAGTGTCTCTGCAAAGACAAAAGTAGAGCTCCTCCTTTGTAAAAAAAATAGTCCAGAAAGTTAATACCTTTATCTCCACACACAGAGCACTCGATATCTTTAAGAGCTTTTTTTAATTTATTTTTAAATGGAGCTATATATTTTAAAAGACTGGCTCTTTTTGTGTGTGCAAAAGGCTCTTTCTCTGCTGGTGGAATTTACCATGCATAACCTTTCTCTCACATAATAAACTCCCACAGGAGAACAGGTCTCTACTTTTGGAACCTTCAGCTCCACCAGCCAATTGAAGGGTCACCCTGCTCTTAAGGGAGAGGTTTCTTGGTCTGTTCAGCTGTTCCCGTGTGACAAAAGAAGAAAGGACTGAGCAGGCAGGTTCAGTAGGTTGAATTGTAGTGTCAGAGAGCACGCCACCTTTTCCATGGGAAAACCTCAGCAGCAAAAACTGTGCAGATTAAAAAATGCTGAAATAGGTATTGCTCTAAATTATTAGAGTGAAATAAATTAGTAATTTTCTGCAGTCAGCTGTGCTGTATCAATGACTGGGTTAGAGGAAAGGTCTTCACCAGGTCAGGAGACACTGTATGTAAGAACTGTGTCTAAATGTGGATTTCAATTTTGCAAAATGTATTTCCCCTTTCTTTAATAGATCACTAAAATCTGACATTAAACCACTCTGGCACATTAAGGTCTTGCTACTACTTAGAGGTAGAAGACCCAAGGGTCAAGTTATTCTGTACACATTGCAGTCTGCAGAGATTTCTCTGTGGGTTTTCAGCAGGGACAGGTTCACTTGTGAATTCAGTGCAAGAGGGTGGCTCAGTGACAAGGATTTAGGGAGCATCTCCCAGAAGGCTTTTTACAGACCCAAATACAGCTGTGCTCCAAGCTCCCATAATGAGCTGTCTGGCTGAGCCCGAGTAGATCCACAGTGACTCCCAGCAGGAGCTGTGCTGTGCTCAGAGAACTGCCTGACCTCCAGCAGCATCACTGCTCCCTGGCCTGAGGGGAGAAAGGCTCACATCACTCCCTGCAGAAACATCCCCAGAGAAATGGATTTTAAATCCACTGGGAATGAAAAGACTTTCTTAAGTACTTGTGAAAATCCCTACTAGGCTCCTCTCTTTGCAAATGCAAACACTTTAACAGTGATTCCTGGGGTCTCACTCACACTCAGCCTTACTTTGCCTTTAAAGTGGGGAAGTCCTGTCCTCCTCAAACATATTAAAAAATAAGGAGCTCAGCCAATGTAATAAACCAGGGATTGTAGAGGAGCTCATAAGGGAGAGCATGCTGATACAAATATCATAGTCTGATTAAGGTCTGTTTCAAATAGAATTTTGAATTACAATATAATATTGAAGAGCAGTAGATGAAGACACATAGTTTTCACAAAGAGTAGATATGACAGTGTTGGACAAGGCTGCCATTGTTATTCTGCAAAAAGCCTCTAATATGTAGTACTTGATATTTGCTCCCACAAACAGTGAGATTTAATTTCACAATAGCTTCAAGGAAGACACATCACAAGATCTGAGTGAACTCAAGGCAAATGGGATGAAGTAGAAATACAGATTCCCACAAGGATGACCTCTGTTTTTCTGCGATCAAGATTTACCCTGGTTGATCCAGAAACACTGAAGTCATTGCAAAATATTTAACATCAGTGTTTTAACTGTTTTATCAAGTCAGTTTATAAATCAGCTGATAAAGACAACTGGGCCACTAGAGATTGCTTTTATTTGCAAGAAAAATGCATTCCTTTTGCCAGCCCTGGGGTCCCATGGCACTCTGCTCCGAGGCTGCTGTGCAGAGGGGATGCACTGGGAGGGAGCTGCTCACATCACTGCCATTTTTCATGGAGCTGAGCAAGCTGCCCTCCGAGGTGTTTGATGTATAGCTGGGATCTGAACCGAGATTACCAGCTGTCTAATGAGGACAGTGCTCGAGCAGCAGAGAACACCAAGCAGAATTGCTTTCTGCAGAAAATATTAGGTCACGGTAATTCTCATCCTGCCTGAAGGACGTGTCTCAGCTGAGATTTTCGAAGTTAGAAAGTTTATGACTTTATTCCTATGAATTAGGAGTTCTTTATGGAAAATTCAAACAGCTGGAAAGGTATTTAGAATATTGTGATTGCCTGCTTGTGTACTAAACTTAAAGAAATGTATTTTATATAACATGGGCTTTTCTTGCTACCCAGTGCACTATCAGATTATTTTTTCCTGTGCACTCTTGCTTTGGGGAGTTAATCAGTGTATATGTTTGGGTGCTGGATCTCACTGGGAAATGTCACCATTTCCTGTTGCTGGTAGAAAGGGGAATTGAGGCCCTGATAGTAAAGGACTAGAGAGGGCTGAGTTTGGGACAACCCAGCTCTCCAAACTTCAGTCCATGGCCACACCTCTAATCAGGGCAAAGCCCTGAATGTACCAGTATTTGTGAATGACTAATAGTTGCTTTGCCCCTGGGCACTGCTCCAGACAGTTCCAGAGTGTCCCTGGCTGCAGCTGGCTCCAGGGCATCCCTGCAGGGCAGGCTGTGGGCAAAAAGCCAGAGTGGGGAAGGAGCTGCTGTGGTTTCTACTTCAGGCTTCATGGTGGTAGAGCAAATATATACTTTCTACAGCTCCCCAGTTCAAGCTTGTTCAAACAAATAGCTGTACCTATTTTATCTTCCTCTAGTTTCCCAACAGGAGACCTTTTTCAGTCAGAAGCAGAGATGTGCATTTCTAAACTGCAGCAGGCTTATCCCTGGAATGAGGTCTGTGTGATGACCTTTCTCTAACTGGATCATTTTTTGTGGTATTTTCTGCAGATTGCAGCAGGTAGCAAATAGTTTTAGTCAAAGCTTTCAAATACAGTAATTTGATGTTCCAGATGGTGCTGTATGGTGTTATTTTGACTTTGCTGCTATATTATTTTATGCTCTTTTTGAAAACTAAGTACATCGTGTGAAAAAAATTCTCATTAAATTATTCAAATATTTTCTTATGAGGCTATGATATAGGTAAAATGTGGAATGAAAAGAATTGCTGGAGGGGTTCTTTTTTACCCAAGAACTATGATTTTCTAATAAATATAATATTCTTTGCTGAAGAAGATATCTATTTATTAGAAAGAGCCATTGTTTGCTTTTCAAGGTAACACTTTGGACTTGTTTGCTTCTTAAGACTGAATGAATAATGTGTATTTACAGTCACTGTGTATAAAGCTGCATTATCTTTCATTACTCTTGCAGCCTTTCTGGGGTGTTAGGTTGGGAAATGTATTGTAATTAAAAACGAGGAGCTGGCTTTAAAAAATAGTTATCCGTGGCTGTGCCTGGGAAAGAAACATTATTTCCTTTGTGACAAAAGAATAATAACCCTGGCAGATGGGTTGCTGCAGAGCTGGAAGAAAAGCTCTGTTAGAGTGGGACTGACAAAGCCATCTGTGCCGAGCAGGAAGTCCTGTCGTGGAGGTAATAAAAAGACACTATTTCAGTTCAACTGGTTCCAGATAATCCCTACTTTAAGTTTGCCTTCTGACTTGCTAGGGAAATATCATGGTGCTAAGGTATTAATGGCTCTTCTAGCTTATTGAAACGACCTCGTTGTTGTTGTTACTTCAGCAAAGATTATTTGAGAATTGAGGATCTTGCCCTCTTCTCTCTGCTGGAGCCTGCCAGCACCTGAATTCCTTGGCATTAACACAGGGCAGGTCCAAGGATGTTCTGCTGCAGCCATGGCTGTGACAGCTATAGATGCATCCCACTGATACAGGAGGAGATGAAACGTTCCTGTATTTACTCAGTAAGATGAGTCTTTGAGGAGGATTATCTGGAGCAAACCTCTCAATAGAACCTCAAGAGGATCGTTTCAATTTGACTTTTGTTTTGTTGACTATTCAATGTTACCCAGTCTCTCCCTCTCTTAAAATAGATTAATGGATTTCCTACCAATAATTCTTTTTTTTTTTTTTTCCTCCTTTCTTTGCAGTGGTTTTCAGCTGCTTTTGCCAGGGAGGAAGGGGTACAGATGTAAGTATTAAGGCCTCCTCTGGCCTGTTATACAAATGAGACAGATTGCTGGCAAATGGGACTCAGATTGGATCCCTGCTATTTGCTCACTTTATTTTTTTTTTTTTTTTTTTGCTAAAAAAGCCCATTTAAAGGAGGTGAAGCAGAAAAACCTCTTTCAAAAATAATTACTTAGAGTCTTTCCAATCATGTGAAAAGGAGCAAATTCTAAAAACTTAAATCTTCAATAGGGAAATGCAAACTCAATGGTAATAAGCCTTACCCTGAAAAGACAGTAAGGTGCAAAACAGAACATTCAGATACAAATCCCATGGTTTCTTCTTGAGGAGCAAGATGACATTAAATTCCAGAGCTAATCAGGATTCTGCTCTTTCAGGTCTGGTAAAGTCAGACCCAAGCAAACTGGAACTTGTTTCTGAGCTGGTCTGAGCTGCAGCTCCAGTGTTTGGTTGAAAGGGAAGATATCAGCAGGGCCATTGATGCTGTGATCAATTCTGTGTTTGAGAGTAGCAAGAGGCTTACAATAAACAGCAGGGATTGTTTCCCCATTTTTGTAGAAATACTGTAACAGCTTGCAGACATTTCATTGTGAAACCTGACTTCTTCTGTTGTTCCAATCTCAAACCTGCTGAAGATGTAAACCTGGGCATCCTCCTGAGCTTGCACCCAAGGATGCTCTTTGGAAAGCTGGTTCAAAACATATGGACTTGAACTTTTTTTTTTTTGTTGTCTGAAGCTGTGTATTTAAAGGGAAAACCACCCTACTTCCTTGATTCCTACTTAGGAGATTCTGGTACGTAACAAATCACTTTTAGGGGAACAATTATTCATAAAAATAATGATGGGTTCTGTGTAAAAAGGCTGGTGCTTGATTAATTATGCCTTTTTTCTGGGTTTGTTAAAAGGAGCTGACAGGGAAGGAAGAGCAATATTTCACAACTTAGTGTTTTCACATGTTGCTGAGAACAAAAGAGCTCACCAAGAGTACTTGAGTCTCACTAAGCTAGGTTCAAACTTTTTGCCTATATAAAGAAAACAAATGTTTCAAGTGCACAAGAAGGCTCAGCTCTTTGTTTTCCTAATCTGTTTTCTGAGTCCAGACTCAAGTTTCTTTGCTTTGCTTTATTGACCTCAAAATTAGCAATGGTAAACAGACCAATATAAATCACCTTGCTAAGATTAAGCTCTTTCATGGTCTCTCTCATAAAACAGCTCTGGGGAGTCATTGCATGAGTCTTTGTCGTCAAATAAGTACCAAACAGCCTTGGTTCCATGGATGAACAGAAACCACATTGTTATTTAATGGTACTAAGCAAGGTTAATTAACAGAGTGAGATGATTAATTCACTGAGACATCTCAAGTAAACACAAGCGTTTGAGTTTAATCTCTGGATGTGCATCCACTGCTAAAGCTATTGTATTTTTATTTTAATCGGGAAGAGAAGGTAGAGTTGATGTTTCTATCAAGAATGTGCTTGACTTAGCCAAAGACATCATAGCTGCTATCAAGATGCTTAAGATGTTCTGTCCATGCTGTAGCATCCACAATTACTCTGTTTTCGGAGTTCAGCTTTTTAAAGGGTATGAAAACGAATTTATAGAAAGTTAGATCTATAGCCCTCTGTTTCCATCACTCTCTTTGCATATCGCAGTGAGGAATCTAAAAACTTAATGCAAATCAGTGCAGATGATGCCTCCTCAAGAAGGTAAACTCGAGCTGCCTGTCTGCCACAAGAAGCTGCTCTAAGTCCACAAAGGATGCCATCAGCCCCTCCTAGGTGGGAGACAAAAAAACACAGCCTGGGGTTCAGGTGAGATATGGCAGGGGTTGCACTGTGCCAATGAGCAAGTAGTTCCATTGAAAATGTCAAAAGACACTGAAATGTAGTGAGGATAAGTCCTCAGTTTTTTAAGTCCTCTCTCTCTCAGCAGGGTGGGTTACTGAAGAAGAAGGTGGGCATCCTTTTCTCTTCACATTTAAGTTAACTATGATGCCCCCTCTGGTACTAGAGCTGATGTGTTGAAGCAGATATTAGCGTTTCAGTTGCTTAATTACTTGCTGCCTTGGGGCCTAGACCTGTCAGGTCTTTCCTGGTGTTCAACACAAAATTACTGGCATGTGAAATACTCACTCATGACATTTAAATCTCAGGCCCTTGTGGCTAGCACAGGTTTTTCCCATGAGAATTTTTCTTGTGTTTTATAAATAAAGTTTGGATGTTATTGGAACAGTGTCCCAGAACTTGGACAGTGCAGGCCTGGCCAATCAGGCCTGGGGGAAGGCTTCTGACTGACCAATCTGGGTGACTTTTGAGAACTCTATAAATGTGATGAAATCAAAACAATAAAGGTCATTCCTTCTTGCCACTGAGAACTGGTGCATTCATTACTCTGCTAGCTGCTCAACAGCAACAGGCCCTAGGTACTGACCTACAGCCCATGAACACTGAGCCTGGCCCTGAGACCCTCAGCACCCAGGGACCAACCTGTCACTCTGAACATACCCCTCCCACCACAATAACCATCCATTTTTCTGAGAATAGCAAGCAAAATTTCATGCAGGTTTACAAAATCATGTTATTTTGGAGCACAATGGGAGCTGATTATCCATATATAAGTAATGAAAGTTTTCATTTGTATGGAGAACAAAGGACAAAACTCACTGCTAACAATTGCCTCTAACTGAGGATTTATTAGTCACTATTGGAGCCTTAAGACTAAATTGGACTCTTTAAATACAAACGTCTTTATATTTTAGCTCAGTCCCAATTAATTTTTTTATTCTCCTTGAAGGGCAGCTTAGTAACCATTAAGTATCTTCTATTCCTAGTAGATAAACCAACATATGAAATGCTGTATTAAGGAGTCAAAAACATGGGGTTGAAGTGAATCTTACTACTGGGGGAATGAAAAGCAATCTTTACTTTCAGTGTTAATAGTCCCTCTTTGCCTCTTTAAGAGACTTTCTGTAGTAAAACCCATTAAACAGGTGATAACAGCTTTTCAAAACAGGTTGAATTAAATGTTGAAATTTCAAACTGTGTGGAGCTTCTGTTTCTGACAGAAGAAAATTAGGTGGAAGATGAACAGAAATGTTAAGAAACTACTTCTTATACCTGTGAAAGTGCTAGGATGGGAAAATTACTTTTCTTTGTTAGTAATCAGTCCATGGTTCAGCTACTCAGAAAGGGGATATTTCATCCACAGTAGAGAGTGGGCAGAAATATCTCAGCTTTGGAAGAGCTATTCTTGAGGGAAGCTTTTTAATTGTCTTTGGCTGAACACTCGTCACTGTCTTTTGGACCAGGGAAATTATTTCTTTAGTGCCTTCACCTTTGCTTACAGAGAATATAACACCCTCCTTCTGTTCTACCAAGCACTCTCCATTACTGCAATGTGAATGAAATTTATAACTTTCTGAGTCTCATAAAGTTAGGCAGGCTGCACCCAAGCCAGTTGTCATCATTCTTTCAGAAATAATACAATTTTAAATAAACACAGTCCCAAGTGTTCCCTTTAGTTATCACCGCAAAACAATGCAGGGAAATGTTGCTTGCTGCAGCTGACATGAAGACTGATGGTGGCCCATTGAAAAGACTGCTCACTTTTTTAAAATGCAAATACCTGCAGACCATATCTGAAAACAGCTAATGAGCAATTGCCCTTGGAAACACATAAGACAGAAGACATTCCATCCTGATCTTTTATATATTCAGAGGCATGACTTCTGGGTAATTCACCAGAGCTATAACTCACTATATGATTCATTAGATGTTAAAAAAAATGTTTGAAGTTGTCATAAATAAGATGACAAATGTGCAAACTATATGTGCAACTGTGAAGAATCTGCAGAAGATAAACAAAGCAGACTTTCATGCTATTTAGGAAGTTCCAAAAATGCTTTAAAAATTCCCAAACCACAATGCTCCAGCACAGGGATGTCCCAGTTTAGCAAAAGCTTTCATAAACTGTTTGTCACCACAAATGTATCTGTTTAATTCTCAAGTAAATCTTCTGTAGTAAATTGTCAGATCTTGTGACTAAAGACTAAAATGAAAGCAAAACTTCTGAATAATCACACTATACATCTTAGCTATTCTACCTAAAATGTTTTGCTTGACCAAGCATGAAGAGTCTTTCTGACAGCTTCCAAGATTCAGAAAATCTTCAGTGTATTATTAAACTACATTTAAAAAGAGAATAATCTTGCTCTAGTTCTGAGTAGCCATATAATAAACTTTCAGACACTGCACAGCAGTGGAAGATTCTCTAAAGCACAGACTGCATCACCTGTTGCTTTATGAAAACCAAATCGTTAGGTCTGCATGCAGTCTTTGTGTAAAACCATTGTCATCTGTGCCTGGAAAACAGGAATGTTCTGGGCTTCCAGTACCCTCTTCCTTCTTCTGAAGAGATTTCACTTCAGCATGTGCAGTGTTTTGATGGTCATCCTTCTTCTGGTCATCCATTCAGATTGCCTGGGAGATAAGCAGCACCAGGACTACTGCAAAATAAGACAGATGTTTGCAAAGGTGTGTGTGAGGAGGAGGAAAACATTAAAAAATACAAACCAAGGTGATCCAAATTCCTACAAATCTGGTACAAATAGGAATAAATGAAGGACTGTAAGTTTATGGGAACCTTTCTGTGATTCCTAATCATGTTAATTCATAAAAACCCAAATGTTCTTGGTAGATATTTTTTACCATTTGCTACATTTTTGTAAGAGATTTGGACTGTGATCAACTGATGATCAAAAGGGTGCTCTTATAATGATGACCATCTACCTTCAGCTGTACAGCTACTCTCTGCTATAATTTTGGGAACTATTGTAAGGGATTACAGATAATAAACTCATGTTTTTATTTCAACTATCAAAGGTTCAAATTGTATTTCTGTACTGTGTCACACCACTGTCTAGAAATGGAGACAAAATAGTAGTGAAACAAAGAAAATGGTCAAAGGAATGAAGAGTTCTAAACCAGTATATCTCTTTCTTCTTCTTATATTCATGTCATCACAGATATGTACTTTTTCCAGGCAGTGTTTCTGCAGAGCTAAAAGGCTTCTAATTTCAACTGAGGTCTGCATCACGCAATGAGATTAAAGGAATGGGGTATAAAGATAAAACACAGGAATGACTTATACTCTCCATGAGAGCATTTTGTTTCATATCATTGTAAAAAGTCTTTTGATTATGGAGAAAGGCTCTAATTTCACAAGCCTTTCATGTAAATAATTCAGCTCTAAGAAACCATGCCAGGCCACTTTCTTTTTGATGCCTAGCAAGATGTGCGCAACAGCAATCCTAACAAAGCAAAACTTCTTGTGCTTTTGAAAGATGCTGACGACTCTCCAAGAATATTTATAACTTGCCAAATAGCCTGAGCCTTTTAACTCTGGGTGCATTATTTAAGTTTTTATTTTCCTAATCAAGATTCGCACATTTCTGAGGAATCAGCTGTGTTGCTGTCTCTACTGAGACTTTGTATTTCCCTCCTTTGCTCCAAAGTGGGCACAAAGAGACTTCAAGCCTTCCAGCAGGTAAGAGGTCAATTCCCACCATGACCCTGTGGATGTGATTCCTATTTCAAAGCACTTTTGCTACCCCACAAATAGGAATATTCTGCCTGCGGCACCAACTGCCAGAGGCACAGAGGGAATGGATAAGTAAATTCACATGGAAGATGAGTAACCTGTCCTGTGTGAATCCACGTTCTGTTCAGAGGCTCGTACAAACAACATCATCTAAACATGACAGAAACCCTGAATGGTACAGAACGGAGGGAAACCTGTGCTGTGGGGAAGAGAAAACAGCTCAAAGAAGAGCTTGTTAGGTCACCATGGGATGCCAAGAAAAGGATTTGGGTTTCTCTTCTGATGGATTATTGTACACTACAGAAAAAAAAAAAAGAAAAAGCTTTACTGTGAATAAAGAGGCCAGGAATTTAATACTCAGGCTCCCACAGGAAAGGCAAACCCTACAGGAAGACTGCATTTTTACACGGTCCAGGACTGAAATGTTCAGGTTTTGATCAGCAACTGAATGCTTTGACACTGCTTTTTTCATGATCGGTCTCACAGGGTTTTGGTCCCTTTCCTGCTCACTGTGAAATAAAACTGTCAAATCTTGAAAGCTGCCATGGAACAGACTGTGCATCCTCCCAGCAGCTTTGCCTGTCATTGACATGATTATTTCCATGCTACATACAGGGTGAAACAAAGCTGAGAGGTGAAAGGATAAACCTTCCCTCTACATTTTAGTTCAGGCTTTTGTCCTCACTTATCCTTGCCTTTATCCCCTTTCACCCTTTGGTTATATAGTATAGAATGGTATCATATCCTATAGCTTCAAATGATATTGTTTCATATGTGGCTTTTAGAGCCAGAGTGGGCCAGAGCCTTTGGGTAATTTGGAGGCTGGGTGTCTGTGATGCTGAGGGCTCCCTCCTGGCATTGCTCCTCACTCAGACCCATGGGTGGCTCCCAGAAACCTCAAGTCAGAAAGGGCTGCTCAAGTGATGGTTGATTTAAGCTTCCTGGGTTGACCTTGAGCTCAAAGAGAAGAAAAAGAACAGTTCTGCAGTGTGACACCAGTCATGGCTGGGAGGAAAGTCCAAAGTGTACTGCTGGCATATTCAGCTGTCTCTGAATTGTTGTACTTGGGAAAGGGGAGTCAGGCAAGCCAGGAAAGCCAAATCAGAGGCTCTAAAAACTGTCAATTTCTTTCCTGATGTTCATTCCTTCTAATCACACCAGCTTTTCCTTTAAACCGTCTTGCTCATGTGTGCACTGTGTTATGTGAAAAGCAAATGATGCTTTGAAGGAATGATTTCCCTGCATGATATTTGGAAAATTTATATCCTCTCTTATCTGCTCTCCCTCTAGGTGGGAGGGTCCAAACCAGACTTCCCTACTCCTCTCACTGTGCTTTTCTTATAATTGATTCCAGTCTCTTGCCTGCTTCTTAAGGATTCGACTTCCCCACCTTCACATCATTATCTCATGCCCTTGCATTTCTACTTAATGTGGACATTTGTGTGTCGGCATCTAGGCTGTTCCTGAACATGTGCAGTGAAACACTGTGATTCCAGTAACAGGCTGCTCCTGGGTAACAGAATTATCTCACTAAATATTCCTACTCTTTTGCGCCACTTGTTTTCTCAGGAAGGAGCTTCATTCTGTTCTCACAACTGAATTTTTCCAGCAGAATCCTAATACAGGGATCTTTTGATTTGAGATACTCAGAATTTGAATTTTTTTTCCCTGGTGCTACATAGTTTTGACTTCCATAAGTTCACTTTAGTGAATGCAGTACTTAAAATTCCAGTGACTGTGTTAGCTCTCTTGGTTATACATATATTAAAGAGAAACTCAGTACAATTTCATGCATAAAAAGACACAAGTACCAAATTTAAGAGTCTTTTTATTGATCTAAACATTGAGGTGTACCTGCCTTACAGAAAATATCTTCAGGCATGTTAACTCTGAGACGGGTGTGTGCTCAGAAGTGTAACAGATTATCACAACCTAATATGGCCATTACAGAGAACTGTTTTAATGATCATGGATGTGACTACCTTGTAATAACATGGTATTCTCTACATAGCTAACAAAAATACTTATGAGCCTGTGGGTGACTTATGTACACGATTTGCCTCACACACTGCAGTGAGTCAGGGCTGTGTTTTATAGGACTTGGCACAAAAAAGCTATTACAAGAGTGAGCTGGAGAGCCCACACGGGAAAGGATCTCTGCTCTGCTCAGCCTCGAGAGGAACAGAGGCTCTTGCCATCGTTCATGCAGCACATACAGGTCTTAGCCCACACACTGAGATGTTGATCCTTGTTGACTCCAGGCATTGTGTTATGTTGAGCTCTTCAGGGCTCATTCAACAGTTTTGTGTAATTGGACAGGAGTATTTGGTCAAGGTAAAGGCTGGAGAAAATTACCTGGTAGCCCCAAAGCAAGAGCCAGTCCCAGGCTCAGGAGTGGCACTGGGGCTGGACCAGCAAACTAAACATCTCCACAGTACTCATGATCTCCCCCATGGTCATTCCTGCCCACTGGGAGATTTCTGGTATTGTGACACAAATCAGGAAGCAATATATCAGCTCCATAACAGCCTGGCTGCTGCAGCAATCCTCCTGTGGGTGCTCATGCAGGAGCTCTGATTATACAGATGCTGATTTAAAAGCAATGAATTTTGGGGGAACTGTCTCAAGCCACTCATTTGACCATAACAAGAGTTGATGAGAAGGTGTGCCTGAGGTGAACAAGAGACTGTAGTGTTAATAATCTCCAGAGCTTTCTGATCTAAGTAAATAATAACCCGAGTTGTGAGATGAGCTGAAAGCTTCAGACTGTCTTTTGCTGCCTAGTTAGGTGAACTGTGTCCGTCTTTCCCTTTACACCTTCTGGCAAATGAAAGACATGATCTGTGTTCTGAGAGTTGCTGTATGGGAGCAGAGAACTGAACACTTCTGAAAATGCATGGAAGTATACAGAATAAACCTGAGTGGCAAAAATATTTAAGCAACTTAATTTTTAGTTTTACCTTTTTTTTTTAATCAGGGTTTTTTGGATAATACCAAACCTGCTCTTTGCTTTGCTAATGACAGACTGCATAAAGAGAGGAGCATATTTTAAACCCAGACTGTTTGTTACAAGGCATCTTGTGCATTGGGCCCAGAGAAAACACCCTGCTCTGTCTCTCCTGTAGAAATGTCTTGGTTGAAATGATGCCAGTGATGATGTGTCTCAGAAGTTGTTTGTGGGGTAGAGGCTTGAGCTGGAGCAAGAATATCATTGGATAGTGCTGGATTGTGGTGACCATATTGTAGCATTTCAATGAACGTTCTCTTTAGTCTTCTAGTTCTTGAATAATCTGCACATAAGCCAATAGAACAGGTTTATCTCCTGACAAAGAATTGTGTAAAAACACTGTAAGGCACAAATACTTGGGGAGGGGAGATGATAGGTCTTTTTGCAAAATGTCTTATTCCATTCTGTTGTGCCATGTATCCAGATAATGATGGGTTCAGGGTATTTTTTTTCCTCTTTAGAAAAATGAAATTTATTTCTGTGGATCCTAACAATGAAATTTACATTACAATGCATGGCCTTTCTAACCTTCTGCCTGCAGTGTTCCAACTTTCCTTCTTCACAGCAATGATTAAAAATCTCCTAAGCATACAGTATTTTTGGATGTTAAAAGATTTCAAAAGAGGAAAATCTTAGATTAAAATCTGAAGTTAAACAGCATATGAAGACAATTAAATACACAATTCTCACTTCCTTACATTTTCCTGCTTGGTGTATTGCCTCAGGTTTCATTGCTTGTGATCAAAAGATGAATACAAAGTTCAGACAGACGCAAATAGGTCATCCTCTCTTGCCTGGCGGTATCAGTATTGTGCAGCTGTAGTTGAGGTTTGCAAGATCTTTAACAAAAGTTCATTTCTCATTCAGAACACAGACAGATTTGTGTTGCTGAATCCTTTTCACATCCACTCACCACACAAAAAAGCGTGTGCTAAATTGAGTTCAGCCCACAGCAACAGTTCTTCTGATAACCTTGGAATGCAGACTGCATGGACAGAGGACACTTTAAGTCTTTAGGAGGAATAATTATTAAATAAGCCCCTGCTTTTATAATAAAAGCCCAATTTTAATAAAGCACTCTCAGGCATTCTGTTTCAAGTAACTACTGCATTTGATAGAGCCAGGTGCTCCTCTTGCTTTTATCTCACCACTTCTAGCACAATCTCGATTTATGGTTTTAAAATTTTTGCTTTCTGGCTTTTGTCCATCTCCTTTTATAATTGGGCTTTTATGTTTTACTCCATGCTTGCAACCATGAAACCATGAAAATTCAGTTGCCACTGCAGTTCAGATGTGGTGGTTTCAATTGTTAATTACAGTGCTCCTGGGACTTTATATCATATTCTTTATCAATCTAATGCAGATTTGATCCTGAGGACAAGTAACAGCAGGGAACCACAGACTTCAGGTGAGATTTCACACTTCTCTCTGTTTTCTGGCTCTGAAAGGTAGGGAGCTGTGGGAGGCACACAGACAAATGTTTGTAGTTTTCCTTCCCTTTCCTCAGCACTTGCACCATGCAGCAAAAACCAGACTATTGTTTCTTTGCTCAAGCTTTCTAACAAATACAGTTCAGCATTTTGTATGGCTGCTGGAAGGATCCTGCAGTGGGTTTACACTCTTCCCTTTTGTTCAAGACCATGTGCCCTGCCCACCTTCTAAGTATGTTTCTTTGTCTAACAGTGATGATGAAGCAGCTCCATGAAGGGAGATTAATGGTATTAGGTGATCCTTGTCTGTGTGTCCTCTCTGGAGCTCACCCACAGGGTTGGCCTGCAAATGAATCCAAAAAACACCAGAACAATGTTCTTTCAACAGATTATCATCTACTCTTACTGGATAGAATAATACAATACAAATAAAATACTGTATCACATAAAACTTTCAGATGATAAAAGAAAGGTGAAAAGAATCCCATTAAAGTTGAGTGTATGTGGAATATTTTTAGAGACTTATCTGCCTCTAGTTTCATGGCATCATAGCTGCATATCTTTATCATTATCCTTAACAAAACTCTTCCATATTCAATTACCAAAGCCACTGAAGATATTTGCTCTCATTCCTTTTAGTTTTACCCTTCTGAATTTTGTTCATCACTAAGTTTCATCCTTTTCTTCCCTTTGGATGCACTTTCTTTTTAACAAAACACATTCTTATGAGCAATAAAGCCTTCCTATAATCCAGCACCTTGATATGTTTTGATCCATTCTTTAGGAATGATCTGCATACCTTTGCTCAGAAATCAGTTATGTTGGCTCCTAGTGAAGTTGGTGTTTCTTATCTGAATTACCTCCAAGTTCCATCTGGGGTTTGGATACTTTGAGTAGAGAACTGGATCTCCAGCAGGTGTAAATCAATGTATCACTATTGATTTTAATTATGTGTGGTGTCTCCTTATACTGGCAGATGATCCAGCCTGGAATTATAGTGCAATAGATGCCTTGTGCATTTCAAGAAAGGAGGCACATTGTTTTTCTCCCTGGAAGCATCCAGCTGTGTTTCTTGTACCATTTCCCCCAACAGAAACATTGCACAGGACTAATGAGAGTGCCCTAAATTTTATCCTTTAACAGAAAAAAGGTTTTTATGATACAGGAGAGTTTCTTCCTGAATTAACCTTCCCTGGTTGGAGATACAGTTGTAAGCTGCCAAATCTGTATTCACACAGTGGTGGATCCAAGTCTTTCAGCTAAAGTAAAAGCCTTTCTGCTAACCAGTGTCTCTGGGATCTAACTCCCTTCCCTTCAAGCCTTGATGAAGGCACGACTTGATGAAGAATGGCTTAATATTTCTTCCTTAATGGTAAAGAACCACGGTGGGTTTGGACATGATTGAATAAAAGGCTGGCTCTAAATCCCTGCTCTGACAGAAGAGAAGCATGTCAATATATTTTATGAGATTTATGTGTTAATTAGACACTCCGTCTCATTAGCCAGCCTGAGACAGGAAATGTGTTCTCCAGAAAAGAGTTAAAAGCTTCCTTAGTTTCTGTGCAAAATACACCTGATTTGGTTGCTAAATCTGATGTTTACACATAGGAACTGACACTCAAAAGCATAAACGTACAGAAGAGTTAAAAACAACTAACTACCAAAAAATTGATGTAGTTCCCTATCTGAAAAGACAAGAAGGGAGAAAAAAACCAAAAAAATCCAGTAAAGTTTTATGCTTTTATGCTAGAAGAAGGACATTTCATACAGCAACATAAGTGATATCAAAAGCCATCAGCTAAAATAGGCCATTGTTTTTACAGTTAGAGATGGCAATTACAAACAACTTACAGTCCTAATTAAAAACAAACCAAACCAAACCAAATAAATGAAAATAAAACTCTTTTCTTCAAACATAGCTCATAGACAGAATGAATAAAAGAAAAGAGAACTTTGTTTGCCTCCCACAAAAGTAGAGTTTAACTGTCAGCTCCTTAAGCCAGTTCTTAAAGCAGTTTGAACTCTCTGGGATACACTGGTGACTGAAAAGCGATGAAAAGAGAGAGTGAGATGAAGGAGTACTATTGGCACCTCTCTGTGATGAAGTGAAAGCTCTGCTCTCTTCTCTCTGGTCAATGTCTGCCATGAAATGTGTGTACCCTATATACTAGGATCAAATTCTGAGCCTAATTTTTATAGACTATAGACTGAATAATGAGTTAAATTCTGCAATCCAGTCTGATTATGTGCAAATTCAATGTGACAAAGTCTTAATTTGAAATGTATAATTAAAGGTCATAGCAGCATTTCCTAGTTTCAGAGATTGATATTTTTTTTCCACCCTAACTCAGCTACTCAGATACATTTTAAGGAAAATTTTATTTAGGAGATCACATCAGTTTAAAACTGCTTTTCATATTCATATTTACAGAGCAATATTGACTAAAAAGAGTATAAACAATGACTTCAGGGAGACTGCTTTCATGAGTAAGATTGCACCCTCTAAATATGAATCCTGGAATTAGACCTGACTGGCAATTTTTGTAAATGCACAGTCCTGTCCATAATGATATTCAGCACTTGCTTTGACCCAGGTTTATTAAATTTATCATACGTAGCTGCATCGCAGCAATTACTGCTGGGGCTGAAGACAGGAGATGGTGAATGTTAAAGTGTGCAGCAGAGCTGAATTTTGAAGGCAGGAGCTGTGTTTAGGCAGATGTTGATTTTACAGAGCAGGTTTACCATTCAGCAAATCAGTGTGTGTGGGGAGGGACGCACAGCTGGCTGGATGTGGGAGGTGCCTGCTGAGCTGGAGGAACATACAGATGTGTGCTGGGGATGAATGCAGTAATACTGGGGGAAAGAAAGTCACAGGACACATTGAGGTGAAAACTCCTGTTCCTTACACATGGTAGTGAGAACTCAAAATCGTGAAACCTGGGCTTCTGTTGCAGAAAACTGTGGTTCTATGGATCATGCTTCCTGAGCCAGAACCTTCCATAAAGGAATTTTTCATTGCCTACCTTTGCAAGCCTTGGGCACAGCTGAACACACCAAACTCAGTCAGTGGAGGAGCCTGAACAGACTCACTGGAGTTCCTCAGAAAAATTGTTACCCTCACATTACAGACTGACACAGAGTCCCACTTTCTTCCCATGGTATGAGACACAAGAAAATGTAACCTAACTAAGAGCTCTGATGCAAAACAAATGACCAAAGTAACAGGGAATTAATGTAGCTTTCTGAGAACAAAACTAGGAAACCAAAAAAAGCCCCATAAGTAAGCTCACAAATGCTATCTAGGGTTTGCCAATCAAGAAATGGGCATGAAAAAACAGGCCATCAGGTTTTCTGCTGCTTATCTGAGCAGTCAGGCTACCCAATCTCAAGCAGTAAAGTTTCTCTGAAGCTGTCTCTGAAGGTCTTTATTGAATTTCTGAGCATGAATTACCTAAAATTTTAGCTGTGCAGCAGAATTTGGAAGAAGGGAGGCACTAATGGTTGGGTTGAGATACTGTATCATGCTTCTTTGATATTCAACCTTAGCATAAGGTTTTCAAAGTAAAAAGGCAAGTAATTCTCCCTCCTGCTAAGGAACAAAGTTGCTACAAAGATGGAAGATAGTTGTGTCTCCTGAGTTTCTTTTACTGCTCTGCTTCTCTTAAATACCCTGCCACAGTGGGAGAGCAAGGAAAAAAAACCAAATAGGGAAAGAAAAAGAAAGAAGCAAGAGAAAATCCCTGAAGTCGCCTCTAAGTTTACCCACAAGGTCATATCTGTGTTTAAGCTCTTTGCTGAAATAACTTCTGCTATTAGGGCTCTGGCAAGGACTGTCTCATATTTTATGTATGAATTCTGAAACCCCTGGTTGATGTTATAATATAAACACTGGTAATTATTTTTAATATTAAGGCTGGAGATAGCAGTCAGCTACTGGATGCTGACTGTGAGGCTGCCCTTGTCCTGAAAAGTTTACAATCTAATTACTAGTTGAAAGCGGTCTGAGGATCAACAGTCACACATCTGCATACTCATGTATTGTTCTCCTCAGCTCCCTGAAGAAATGCCTAAAACCAAATCTGCACTTCATTTAAAGCTACATTTAAAGAAAATTAGATGTTGTAAATAAAGCTGAGTCTGAGGGGAGAAAAACACACAAGCAGGATTTCCCAAGTTGCATGGAAATTAGAGGATTAGGAGCAAATATATCCAAAAAGCTATTCTTTTGTAAGGCAGGACCTGTTCACACAAATTAGACAATAATCAATGAGAGTCAGATAAGGACTTTGTTACAAATTTTCATCTCTACCAAAGACAGACTTAGTAAATTAACATCAAAATCCAAAAAGTGTAATGCAGACAGATGCTAGGAAATTTGATATCTACTAGAACAACGGTCTTAGTGTGCTTCATCCTGTATGGTGAAGGCGGTGAAATAACAGAAAAATGTTAGTTAGTAAGGTCAGTGTAGAATATGCATGCAGGAGTATTTAATGATAGCATAAGACAAAAATCTGTATGTTTTTTCCATTTCATTTAAAAAAAATAAATTCAGTAATGAATGCTATAAAAACCAATGGAGAATGTGTCCCATGTAAAAGGCCAGAATGACATTCTGCCGTCTCTGGAGTTTGCCAAAGCTGTGCTTTGAGGCTGAAATCCTCATGACCAACTCTACTGCAACCTCAGTCATAGAGGGGTTTGCATTAAGAACAAAGCACATTGTTAGAAAGTCTTGGCAGAGCAGACTGTTTGCAGATGGGTGAGCTGTCGCTGTTGAGCCGCTAGCAGAGAAAAAGACCTGGGTTCTCAACATGGCATGAAAAAACAGACCTTTATTATTTTGATTCCAACTTATATAGATTTTTCAGAAGTCACTCAGATTGGTCAGTCAGAAACCTCCCCCTAGGCCTGATTGGCCAGGCCTGAACTGTCCAAATCTCAAGACACTGTTTTTAATAACATCCAAACTTTATCTTTGTTTATAAAACACAGGAGAAAATTCCCATGGGAAAGACCTGTGCTAGCCACAGGTGAGGCAGGCAGTTTGTGTGAGGAATCTCAATCAAAGAAAGCCTACCTTGGAATTTCCATCTCAGGTGCAAATCTTCCATGGCTTTGTGGCTCCTGTTCCCCTGTTTCTCTCCAGCAGCTCATCATTCTCCCAGCACAGCCTGTCCTACATGTCCTCTCTTCTACAGATTATTTCAAAATAAAATACAGGATAAAATAGGATTTTTCTACGTAAGGTGAGGGGCACTTTCTTTGCTAGCAACAACAGAAGTAGCTAAATGACAAAGATCTTTGCTCTGATTATCAGAGAGAACTACCTCACCACTGTCTATGAGAAGTCTCACACATATATAAAATTAATATAAATAACTCGGTACATTGGATTGCAGGTGTAAAATATCACAAGAAAATGTCAGACCCTCCAGAAAACTATGACCTAGACTTGATCCTGTTCCTTTGACTTAATCCTGTGCTGTTTTAAAGTTTGTCTCTGCCTCAGGGTTTGGGAGCAGACACTCAGCATTTTGGGTGTCTGGAAAACAACAAAGATCGTCTAAAAGTTTCTGCTATTTGGCTTGGTGGCCAATAAATGATGCAGGAGGTGAAGAAGATGTGACCTCTTCTTGTGTATGGAGCTCTGGAGGTATTTATTTATTTGTTTGTGGTTCACCAGGAAAATCCTTTCCTTTCAAAGTGTACTTTCACAGAAATTGTTGCCATACCCATCCTGCATTAATATTCAGGATCTGCACTCATAATCCATTGCTAAGCAACACTTAACAAAATTGATCTTGCATTAAGCAAGCTCTGGAGCTTGAATAATACATTATTTCCTCTTTCTACTTAAAATCAGAGAAAACCTTTGGTTGCTTTTTAAATGTCACAATATTAAAACTGCATTTTAAATGCAGATTTTAATTGCTGGGAAAGTCCATTTGGATTAAGGATTGGATACAAATTCACTGTTGGTACTCTTTAATGCTAAGAGTAAATAAATTGCAAAAAATTACTCAACCCTTGAGGAATATGGAAAAACTTAAAAATGGAGCAGAGTGTAATACAGAGCAGCTATATCCCATTTTGCATGCAGACACATCCAGGGCAATACCTTGTCAGTTATTGTGTGTACATCTTAAGCATCTCTGTCACTGTTTATTTATATTCTGTATTGAGATGACACAACCATGTGCATTTATATGCTGAATAGAGGAGTTTCTGATTCCCATACATGAATTTTATGTACATAGGAAATAACCTTGCCTCTCTGGAGTTTTCTGAGTGGCTGCTGGGGATAGAATTCCATGCCTTGAAGTTGCTAGAAACTACCTGTTTTGTCTACTAGCCCATTTCTCTGCCACTGCAGGATAGTTCCCCAGAGTATATTCACCAATACCTTAATCATCCTCTTCTTAAGAGTCTCAAGCAATGTCTCCTTTGGGAGTTCCCTGCACAGCCTATTAGTGCTAGACAGTGCTTATTTATATCCATCCTGCATTTATTAAGCCTTAGTCCTCCCTGTCTCTATCCTTCCCAAGCCTCTCCTGCACCAGTGCAAGAGAGAGTGCAAGAAGTGATTACTGAAGGTGTAAGGGTTGGGATAAATATGTATGATTCCACTTCCATGGAATTATTAGCTCTCTTCAAACTCTAAAAGTTGAGCTCTAGAGAATATGATTTGATTCATATTAATTATCTCGCTCTTCATTCAGTAGGCACTAAATCTGAAATATAACTCCTAACAGGATCCAGAGAAGGGGTTAATTTACTGACATCTCTTATTATTTTTGCTTAGGCTCTATGAGTCTTTGCCAAAGTGTCCAATGTTCATGCTGTAACACCTGGGACTGATGGGAGGAACTTCAATCAAAAGCTCTCTCAAGAGTCTGTACTTTGCATTTAGGGAGTGTATGAATTGTTTAAATGAGTAAAGAATAAAAGTTATGTATCATTTTCCCAAGAGACATTTTTGGTAAAATTAACCAAAACACTCCATGTTCTTATCTTAAGGTTAGATTTTTTTTTCTTATTTGCCTTCATCAGTGTAAAACTTTATGCTGTGACTTAAAGAGGGAGGGAGTTGTATTTTTTCTATGCAGTTAAGAACAATTAATTACCCAGTGCTTTCCCATATGATCTTAAATAACATTTTGCTCTTGCTGAGTTGCACCTCACATGTTTCTCTATCCCTGCATATTTGTTAGGCACAAACCAGGATTTGTACAGTCATTGTATTTGGCAGAGGGTACAAGAGTTTGCATTTACCCCCAAGAAGGAAGAGGGAAGTTGTCACAATAAGCTGGCAAGGGTCAGGTGAGGGTTCCTTTCTGTCCTTTCTGGGTTTCAGAGGCAGGGAAGCCAAAAGTGAGAGCTGTGGGATGCATCTGAGGCCCAAACTTTAGTGCTGGTTTTCCACCTTCTTTTCATGAATTTTTAGCTCTGTGTCTCTAATGAGTGCAGCTTTAGATTTTGAATATCCAACAGGTTTTCCGTCTTCCGTTGAATAAAACATCAGCAAGTGATTAAACTAATTTAATTTTTTTTTGTTTTTAATTTTAATTTTAATATGAAGTCTAGAAACAAGTCCAGTGTGTCTGGGCAAGCTCTTTGTTCTTTTAACACTTTCTCTCAGCAACCCTTTGCAGTATGAATGATGAGAAATATTGGGCAGGAATCTGAAGCCACATTTCAAATTAGTGACTTAAGCCCCCATATACCAAGCATCTTATTGAGCTTGTCATTATTTAGATATCTAGAAAAATAAGCTGAGACAAAGGATTACCTATTTAATTGTAGTTTCTTGCAATAAAGCTGCTGAGGGGGACAGAATAATATAACTGTTATATACTTGTTTCTAGACATTGTTGTTAAATCCTCCTGTTGGAGAGGACAGCAGAGGACAGGCAATTCTTTTTATGTGGCATCAGTGTGCTGGTGATTGTCTCCTAATGTGCTCTTTCACTCAGTGTGGTCTCCCTTGCTGGCCTAGGTGACAATATTTAATAGCACATGCTTCATTTGAGGCCAGACTTCAGACCTTTTCTTAGACTTTTTAATGTCTAAAGTCACCTTTGTGTATATCTTCATACATTTTTCAATTAAGCCTTGGGGAGTCACTATCTTTGCCTCTTTAACAATTTAATAATCTCATTTTTAAAAGTATATGGGCCAGGAACATGCAGAGCTGACTTGTGCTAATAGTATTAATTTTTTTCTTCAGGGGGATCTCAGCTGTACATTTGGAATTTGCAGTTTTTACTTCATCTGAGGTTATACAGGCTGCTTTTATGAACTGGATTTAGAAAAATGTGTATATAATCAAGCAGTGCACTTTGTTCTGTTGCACTTCTGCCCAGTGTTCTGGAGTGTGTGCATGCAACCAAGAGTCCTGCACTTGTAGATGAGGAAAAACAATCTCAAAAGGTTATTTTTCAGATCCTCTGGCAATGGTCATAAATTTTCTATATTCAGTTTGAGCTGGCAAAGTACGTGAAAAAAGTGTTTAATCTTTGATTGAGGTAAAAAAACTACTTTTCTATTTGAAAATTGTTGTTAGGTTTCTGCATACATAAGGGGCTCCAGAGTAAGAGAGCTGACCAGTCTCCTTTTCCTTTTCCTTTTCCTTTTCCTTTTCCTTTTCCTTTTCCTTTTCCTTTTCCTTTTCCTTTTCCTTTTCCTTTTCCTTTCCTTTTCCCTTTCCCTTTCCCTTTTCCTCTTTTCCCTTATTCTTTTTTTCCCTTTCCCTTTCCCTTTCCCTTTCCCTTTCCCTTTCCCTTTCCCTTTTCCTCTTTTCCCTTATTCTTTTTTCCTTTTCCTTTTCCTTTTCATTTTCCTTTTCCTTTTCCTTACCCCTAGGCCTGAAGCTGCCTCTGAGAATCAGATATTCAGAACCCTCGTGCCAAACCTGGGACATCAGGTCCACAATCTTCAAATTTCTCACAGCTCCCCTGGCTCCCAGCAGACACTGAGGTCGATCCTACCTGCACCTCTTCACCTCTTCCAGCTACTGCCACACCCAAAGCCTCTCTTCCCTCCCTTCCCAGACTCATCTCAAGCAAGAGGTTTCAAGGGATTCAGTGGTTGTGTAAAATGGCATTTGGTTTTCCGTAAGGATCCGAGTTATTGGCAAAGAGAATTGTCAGCTTCCCTGGAGAGCTTGAGCTTCACACCTAAAATGTAGCGACAGGCAGAAAGAAAATTGTTTCCCTGCATTATCTGAGAGTATTTCATTCCAGCACATCTTAACATTATCCCCCGTAGGAAAGCATCGAAGCCACAAAAACTGAGGAGGGTTTATGAGTGTGCAAACCATTATGGCTCAGCTGTGGCTCATCTTTATTGTCCTCATCTATAGACATCAATACTTCTATTTTATTTCCTTTAATGAAAAGAGGGTTTAGCGAGAGCCAGAAGATTGTTTGGTACAATAAATCCCCAGTTCCAGTTGTTTCCACATTACTCAGCAGATTCAAATCTGATGATAACCATATGCAGCTGGGCTGGTGCCAAGCCTGGCCTCGGAGCTGCAAGATGTTCTGGGACTCCTTGTCCATCAGGCAGCACTGCTCCGTGAGCTGCAGGAAAGCTGCTGCTTTTGTAAGGATTTTAGTATGTGTTTCTATGAACAAGGGAAAAGGGGAAAGAGTGGAGGAAACAAAAGGAGAAAGGGAGGAATGGAAGGAATTATTGTAAAGAACTATAAAGAGCTCAAAATGGGAAGGCTGTATAAGGCTGTGTTAAAGATAAAAGAAAAACAGTAGCAAAAATGGGGAAATATGAGAAAGTTTAAGAAGCAGAAAAGAAAGTATAAGCATACTTGAGTCTTCTTTAACATTTACATGAAAGCAAATTTAATGTATGTAGTTCAGCCATTAACAATGCTCTGTCTTTCATGCAAATTTAATTTCTGAAATCTGACTGTTAATGTAAGTGGTGTTATTTATTATTGTTTTCTGCTGTGGTGCCTGGCAGATGTTCAAAACAGATCTTACTGTGGTAAATATTGAACAAACCCATTTTATATTCCACATGTTAATCTCCAAATCTCCGTTTCTGTTCATATATTATAGGAAGGGCTTAAGGCAACCCTGTAAGACAGCTTGACAGTGGCAGATCTTGGGATGATATTTTCCAGGTTGAAGAGAACTACAAAACTTCATACCAGTGTTTCAACCCAGCTACGCAAAAAGTCTGAGGACTAATTTAATTCTAATGACCTTTTCCATCTGAAAATGAAGGCTGCATTGGCAGAGTTAGCTCTGGCATTATATGGTGAAAGCTCTTCACTGCAATATTTATGTTAACCGATTTTTGTGATGCAATTCCTAGTAAAAGTTCCAGCAGTAATAAAAGCCACTATAAAATACGGTTGCCATTTTACAAGATACTTTGTGAAATACTATAAAATTACTTTTGTCATGATCACCATACCCACTAGAAAGATAAAAAATTGAAACCATTTGTCAAATATGCAGGGATTATCTTCCCATTAAATACTTAGTCTTTAAACTGATGAATGTTCTGACGTGACCCAAATAGACTGATTCCTGTCTGTTATTTTTTATGTTAGTCTGCAGGTCCTGAGGACACAAAGCCTACCTTACACCTAGTGTGCCTCTGGTTTTGTTAGCTCTTTCTGGAGTCAATAGCATCTTCCACAAAACAATCCACAGTGACTGCGACATACTTCAGCTCTAAGGCATCATTCACACTTGTTTCTTTTTCCTTATGACACAGGAAATTGAGGATTAGCCTCAGAAGACACAAGTTAAACATTGTGAATACTTGCCTCAATCTCATCTTTCAGTTTAAGAGTAACCTTGTATTTGATTATACATTTTATGTGAGCACAAGTCTTTTCAATTTTAAACGTTTTCTCTTTTCACTTCTAGACACACATGGGCAAGATAGCTTTGCAAGGTAGGAAAGACTTACCTAGAAAACCACCTTCCACTTTTGTATGTGATAAAGAATTTTATTTATCAGTTTTTTTAACTGTTCTTTTACTCAAATTATTTTGTTTCTTATACTCTCTACCATAACCTGTGTTCAGCTTTCACTTTGTCCAGGGCTTGCCACTATTTCATTTCATTTAATCTGAGTTATTACGACTAATACACACTTGCAAATAGATTGCAGAACATGATGCTCTTTCCAGGCTGTTGCATGTTTTCACTTTCAGTGAAATCATGACATTGGGGTTAAGTGTTTCAGAAGGACGAGAACACAGGGGATTGCACCAACTGCAGTGTCTCCAAAGTAACTGGGGACACTTTGCCTGCTAGACATCCATAATTTTCCTGCCATGTGACATACTCGCAGCACCTCTGGTGGCAAGCATTTAGCAAATTCTTGCAAAATTCCAGGCAACGTTGCAATAAAATATGGCTATCATAGGGAGCAGAGGCCAGGAGCAGACGCAAATAAAGAGGTCAAATCAGAACCTGTATTTGTAGTACTTTTAAAGAAGAATTATGGCCAGTTGTAAAATGAACAAATGTCTCAGGAACTTTGTATAAGCCACCGATCACTTATTGCACAGGTTAAACTCGGGGATTTTTCTGCACAATTGCCCAGCAGAGCTAACAAAGCTGAATCTGCAGTTCTGAGACTCACAGGAGGAAATAAAAGTCCTGTCTATTAAAAGGATATGGCACTATATGGAAGATACAAAGGGTTGTTAAATAAAGGTCTGTCCCACTGCATGCACCTCTGTAGTAATATATTTTTAAATCTGTTTAAATTATAAGAGTGGAATTTTCCTAATCCAGTAGTGAAGGACTCTGGTACACAGTAAAGAAGTACACTTTAAACATTTGTTACTGTAAAGATTTTCTTTCCTTAGGGAATGTTTTTTAAAAAAATGAAGTTGGTGGAATTGTGGCTCACAAGGGAAGGGGAGAACCACTAATAAAAGTCAACAGAAGATTTTCAAGGTGCCACTACAAAGGCTGCAGCCTCTGCCTCAAGAACTGTGGAAGCAATCAAGGTGGTGAAAAAGTGAATCTTGCTGCCAAGTATAGATGGGGGAAGTGAAATCTGTGCCCTACTGGGTACACAACTGCTGGCTCAGGTACTCACCTGCTCACTCAGGTGAGTGGAGCTTCAGCCAAAGCACAAGTGCCTGGCTTGGTTTTCCAGTTATCCTTGGTTTGTGCTTCTGTTGCCTGCAAGGCTGGTGCTGAAGGTTCTGCCTGTTAACTGTGAGTTCCAAAGTGCCCTATTAAGACAACGAAGACATTCTCCTGCCTGAGGAGTTTGTTCAAGATCTGCCCTTTTATTTTTGTGTGTGTGAAATGCTTTCTGCACCAGGGGGCTCTGCTTCCAGAACAAACCTGGACAGCCTACAGCATGGAGAAGCTAAGCTGGCAGGGCATGGTTGTTAATACAACTTCTGATCAAAATATTTAAACAGTTGAGTTATCAAATAATATGCAAAATCAATACTGTGGCACTTTTTACAGTTGCAAGGAAAAAAAAATTACCTCTTCAGTAATTCTTCTGACTTAGAACAAAGAAGCTTTTTACATCCAAAATACCAAATACTTGAGTCATCCACAACGGAGAGATCTGCAATATTGTATTTTTGGATCAGAATTAGAGGCAATTATAGCACTGTCCCAAGATAAAAACCAGCCGACAAGGGTGTTTCAATTCTAGTCATGGATGATAAACAGTGCGGAGGTGAAATGCTGCAGCTGCTGAGTGATAGAGATTGCTATCAGGATTAAACAGGAAGGCTGTGTTTTACTGGATCAAGAAAGATTAGCCATGTGTTGAATATGGGATTATGAAGTAATTAAATAAATGAAGACACATTTCTGACACAAATTCTACACGTAAGAATGTAATTACTGACTTTATATACAACGTTTCTGCAGTTTATTGTTCAGGTCTTTGACTGGCAAGCAGAGCAGCCTATTTCATACTCAGTGGAGCCAACAGTACTGAGTTCATCAAAGGACTGGGCCTGGTTAACTGTGCTAACAAGTGTGTTTTACAGGGGTGAACTAACTGCTCCTATAAATATATCTTGTGTAGAACTCCTGCAAATTTTGAGCGAAGCAATGTTCTGCTGCTTTTTATTAGCCAAACCTAAGAATTCACAGGTTGAAGAATTGGTCAAGGGAGAATTGAGTTGGTCTGACCTCCAGTGGGATCACGAAAGTAGTAATTAATGCATCTGTGCAAAACTGTCATGGTGCATAGAGGTCCTCAAATGTTTAGCAGATAATGGGGTTTGTGCCTGGTGGTGCTGAAATGCAGTGGTATCTGGGGTGAAACCCGAGTCAAATGGAACTGTGTAAAACTGAATGACCACAGATTTCTGTAAGGTCACGGGGAAGATCTCTTAACCATCAGATTTAAAACAGTGCAAGATCTTTAATGTCTGTGAAGAAGAGACAAATTCTGTTGTTAAAAGCCTTACAGAAAAGGCTCATACAGAATAAACTGAACAGTACCCTGTTAATCTAAGTAAGAAAGGAGAAAGCTTGTCTTGAGCCTGCCAGGTGGAAGTTACATAAACCTTATCTCCCACTGAAACGAACAGTTTATAGGATGGTCTGTGCACAGCAGAGAGAGATTTGAGAGTAATATGTACCTTGGGCCACCTTCAGCAAAATGGTCCAGTCCATTATAGCAGGGAGGGCAGGCAAGGCTTTTAGGTAAGGATTTACATCCAAATCTGCAGGGCTTCAGTTTGGATTTCTTCTGTTTGTTGCTTTTATTGGGTTATATTTTGCCCTCCTGCAGGCATGCAGTTTTCATTTGATTCTATGTGCACCAAGGGGAAGATGCAATGTGGGGGACTTTCATGCGTATATTTGTTTTCTGCTTGTAAAATTAATAAAACTTCACTGTTTTTTACAGTCCCAGAGGATTTTGTTGAGGCAACATCACGTTTGGGAACTGTATTTAAAACCAGATCTAGGAATAGATCTGTATCCTGAGTTCAGGGCTTAGATGCAGCAGTAAAAAAATGAATAAACATGACCCTTTTCTGTATTACTAAAGAAATGCCTAGTGTGACTGTCTGGAAATATGGAATTAACCTTGTTGACAGTTTTTTTGGAGAGAAAAGGCATTATCTACAAGACAGTTTAATGAACCATATTTGAAAAATGTCATATGGAACAGTAGTCACAGCTGTATTTAAAATGACCATCAAAAGTACATGTCCTCATTTTTGGAAATCATATGAAATATCAGAGGATGAGTTCCCTGATGTAGGAAACCAGCCGGCCCCTCCCTCGCACCTTCTCCACTGACAATGGAGAACTTTATTCTTATCCCTGTAGAACGTTTCCTCCTTTCACCCCAGCTCCTAGACCAATGTAGCTCCCTCCTATGTTTCCTCCCCATTTTTAACAACAGAAGCGGGTTTTTTCTACAGCCTTCTGATGACCGGGGCAGTGTCTGATGTCATTCTCCAGTATCAAAATTCTCATTTTTCAGGAGCAAAACCTCTTCACACAGCGTGGGATGTGCTGACCCAGGGTGGAAACTCCTTCCCTAAAGAAACCTGGGATGACTTCTGGGCTTTGGAAATGTCACTGCTTCTGTAAATTGCAAAACCATTGACTCAAGACAGTCATACCCTACCCAGGGCTTATAAAAACTGGTGTTTGACAGGGGTTTTATGGTTTTAAGGCCACTTTTATGTCTCTTTGGACTGCAGTGGTAGTGAAGACTTCACTGACGATCTCTCCCAGGAGCTCATCCCTGGGTAACCCCACAGTCACCTCCCCAGGCATTCTCACAGCCTTCCTCCTCAAGATTCCTCACGGACCTGCTCCCCAGGTATCCTCAGAGCTCTCCTCCCCAGGTATCCTGACAGACCTGCTCCCCAGGCTTCACCGAATCACCGAATTGTTCGGATTCAAGGGACCTCTGGAGATCACCCAGCCCAACTCCCGTGCCAAGGCAGGGTCACCTGGAGCAGGTGATGCAGAAAGGTGTCCAGGTGAGTTCTGAATGTCTCCACACAGGGTCACTCCACGCCCTCCCCGTTCCAGCGCTCCTCCACTCTCAGCGTGAAGTTCTTCCTCCCGTTCAGGCGAAACTTGCGTTTAATTTACACCCATCGCTCCTTGTCCCGTCTCTGGCCACCACCGACAAGAACCCGCCACCCTCCTCTTGGCAGCCGCCTGTGCGATATCTAACCCCTGTCTGCAGTTTCCATTCAGCGCCGCAAACGCTCCCGAGGCACCGCTGCGCTGCCCTGCCCTGCCCTGCCCTGCCCTGCCAGGCCCGTTCCTCTCCGGCTCTGCCCTGCCCTGCCCGTTCCGTTCCGCTCCGGCCCTGCTGCGGCCCTGCCCGCGCTCCGCCCCGCGCTGCAGCACCGCCCGCACCGCCAGGGGGCGCGAGCCCGGCCGCGCCCGCCGCGCGCTCCCTCACACACGGCCGCGGCGGGCTCGGGACCGCCACGGGCAGCGGCGGCTCCGGCAGCGGGCTCGGACAGACAGCGGCACCGCCACTGCACGGCCGCACGGCTCCCCGGCACAGCGCGGAGCTCCCCGGCACCGCGCACCGCTCAGCGGCACCGCGCACCGCTCAGCCACAGAGCGCCGCGGCACCGCGCGCATCACCGCGCCACCGGCAGCGGGAGAAGGACGAGCGGCGCACGGAGCTGGGAGCCCCGGCCGGCGGCACTGCCCGGAGGTAGGAGCTTCCTCTCCTCCCCGGCAGCCAAACTTCGCGGAGCCAGCGCTGGCTGCCCCCGCGAGGGGGCTTGGCTGCGGGTCGGTAGCTCCGTGCTGTCGTCTCCCCGCGCGGCGCCGGTGGCCCGTTTTATTTGTATTGTTGTTATTATTATTGTTGTTATCGGCGATGCTGTTCCCCGCCCCTCGGCGCTGGGCGGGCGCGGCGGGTACAGCTCCGCAGCCACAAGTTGGCGAGGGCCGTGGGGGGCGAGTGGCCCCGACTTGGGTCCCTGAAAACTTCCGTGCCCGAGGAGCCGCCGCTGCCCCTCGCCGCTGCTCTCCTCTCGTTGCAGATGTCGGGGGTGCTGGTGATCGCTGCCTGGTGCTTCCTGCAAGTGGAGAGCCGGCATCCTGAGATCATCACGAGTAACAGCAATCATGGCAATTTCCTGGACAACGACAAATGGCTGAGCACCGTTTCGCAGTACGATAAAGACAAGTACTGGAACAAATTCCGGGATGTGAGTACTTCTCCCGTTACTGCGTGTTTCTTGTTTGTTTCATTGACCGTAGCGTCCTTCCAGCATGCTGCTAGCTGTGAGGAGCTGTGGGTGGAAGGGAGATGCAGCTTGGGCAACCGGTTGCTGCTTGTGTGAAGAATGTTCAGAGCTGTTTGAGAGCTGGACAGACAGTTCTGGCATTCTTGATTACCCCACCGATTAGGGCAGCTTGGGCTCCGTGTCAGTCTTGTTGTTCTTATGGTCTTCACTTTTCCTCTGGGGAGGAACTTTGAGTGAAGTTTCTGTGCTTGCTGCTAAAGAGTGTGGTTAACTGAAAAATGATGGAATGGTGTGTGTGTAACAAGGAATACTTACCAGTTCAAGCCACAAGGTGGTAAACAGTGAAGCTTTTTTTGCCTGCAGTTTTTGTGGGAAGGATTTTATTGTCAATTCTGCTTGTAGAGATATTTGAGGCTGGTAGAGGGTTGAAGGAAGCAATGCTTTGGCTCATTAATTTTTTTGCAGTCTGGGAAACAGGGATAGCTTCAAGATGTGTTGTGATGTGATAGCTGTATAAAACAAATTACTTTCTTGAGCACAAAATTAATTCTAGACTTCCCCTGGTTTGAATATAATAACATATTAAGTCAACGATGGCAGAAGGAGAAATGCAACATTTTTTGTAAAAGTAATATTTAATGAGTTCCTTTACTTCTGTTGTCTGTACACTGAAAAAGCTTTTTTGGAGCATGCACAGAAAATCCTGCTTCTGTCTGCCCAAAACTGTGATGGAAGCATTACTGTTCATGTTGATCATGAGCACAGTGAGGTTAAGTGTTCTTTATTGTCTGGGATTTGTGCACCGTGGCCACTGTGTGACTTTAGGAAAGGGAAGACTAGAGCAGGCTAGTAGTTCTGAGAGTACACTCCCATAAGAATTTGTTTGTTTATTTAGGAATCTTGGTCTTTTATAGTAAATTAATGACTCAAACTTTGATGCTCTGCTTTGTCTGTGTGATCTTAAAATACTATCTGACTTTGCAAAGGGGAAGTCAAAGTATTGCAGTTAAATGTGGTGTGTTCCTGCTTAGCTTATTCTCCCTGTGTTTTTCTGTAGTTGTGGTCATCTCTGCCTGAGAAATGCTGCTCTGAATCTCAGCATAACAAAGTGTGGCCTTAGCAATGGTATCAGTCAACAGCTACCTTGGAGTGTGTCTTCACGTGCAGTCCCCGATCACATCCACCTGCAGGGACTGTTGAGTACTCATACTGAAAAGGGGATTCCACAGTAAATATGGATTCTTAGATTTTCACAAGACTTCCAGGGCATCTTTGTTAATATTTGGTTTCGTCTTCTGGGGAGCACAGGTTAAGGATTTCACTTGTTAATTTCTACATCCCGCTTGACATGAGAATTGAGCAGCATTTGAAAATGGTAAATTGAATGAAGGACCGACACATTAATCTAAAAACACTTCTAACTAGAGACAGATTTATAGCAAGGGCCATCTTTCAACAGCCTCCTTCCAAATGGAGGCCTTGTATTAATCACACAGCTTAAAGGTTTTTTTTAAATTTATGTCTATTTTATGTTTTCTGCTTCCCTCTTTATATAATTTTTATGTTTTCTGCTTCCCTCTTTCCACTTTCCTCTTCCTTTTCTCTTTAAAACTGGAATCCTTGCAACTTCTCTTCTTGTTGTCTTCCCGCAGTCTCACAAGCGCAATTTTCAGAGAAACTATTCCTCTTCCTGTGGAAAAATACCTCTTATGTTTTAAGATTTTACATCTCAGAATGCTTTTTTAGACTTTCTGAAAATGCTAAAACACCCCCATAAGGCACCAAAACTCTTTTAATATGGGGAGAATTATTTTATGGAAAAGAAAAATCAACCTTAACCACTGGTCTAACAAGCAAAAGCAAATAGTATAAAGTACATATAAAGAACTTACTATCCAGCCATCTTAATGGTTTTATTTAATTACTTCAAAACTAGCATGTTACATATGATTATTCATGGAACATTTTATGGAGCAATTTAACAGAGACTACTAATCATCTCCTACTATGCATTTTCCGAAAAGAAAATATAAAAAGCTTACATATGTAATTAAGCTCTTAATTACTTGTCTTCAACAAATTGATTTACTGGATCATAATCTCCTGTGAGAGGTTTTGTGTCCACAGATGAAGACATGCGTAGGTAGTGTTGCTGCCAACACAGCAGGTATAGCAGCGACAGCACGCTTCTTGCATGCAGAGATGTGGTTAGAAGAAATCTGGTCCTTGCTTCATGGCTGGGCTGTTGGGGATACATTGTTAAAATATTTGTTAAAACACTTCTTAAAAGGCTGCCTGATGAGATGTATCATAACAGTATTAACTGCTATATAGGGACTAGACCAGCATTTTGTTGATAAGTGTTGATTTGTAGGAAAATTATCTTCCCTCTTCCCTTCATTGCCAAACTAATAAACTAATTTTATAGACATCATGACTACATGAGGTTCTCAATGTGGGCTTTGCACAAGAGGCTGGAGTACAGAAGTGGTGTTGCAGTTAAAAGTTTCTTGGATCTGACACTACAGTTACTCCAGGGCAGAAGCCCTGCTTCGTACCTCGTAAATCAGCAGAAGCAAGGTGGCAGTAGTTAGCACAAGTACCCTTGGCTGCTCTCTGAAATTTATGTCGTGTTATATCAACATATTTGAACAAATATTTACATAACTGTGCCCTTCTGTACAGTGGGGGAAACACTGAAGGTGTGGAGCTGAGATTTGGTGGGTTTGGGTGTGGCCACTTTATGTGCATCAGCACAAACATCTTCACACACAGATGTGCACATAAATCTGTCATAATGTTGCAGTACTGGATGGGTTGTTTACCCAGATGATATATAATTGAATATAAAATTTTAAATTAAGCTTTGCTCAACTTTTTCAGTTATTTTCAAAGTCAATTGGTTGGTCAGCCGTTTTGAGCTATGAGCCAATATGGCCTGATTTGAGAAGACAGCTGTCGTTTGATTTTTTTTTTTTTTTTTTTTTTTTTTTGTATGATCCATATTTCTTTTGGGTAAAGACAGCATGGTAGTTGTACTTATTGTCCCAGCAGTCACTACTTTTGTGTGAAAAGGGAGCACAGAAGTACACCTCATTTGAAATATGCATTACAGCAACAGAATCATGCTAACTTTCTAAATCTGACTGACTTTAATGGTGTGAAATGTGTCATCATTTTCCAAAGGCCTCAAGGGATCTGTCTGAAACAATAGTTTACAATACAATCTTTTCTTGTGATTTGAACTCAATTTGTTGATTGTTCAATCCTCCATGTACAAAACGAACCGAGCCATAAATAAGTAGTCACACCAATGTGACTGATCTGTTGTGAAACATCTGCAGTTGAAAATCTTGTGTATTGTACACCCACCCAGCATCAATAATGGTGTAATATCTGTTATATTAATAAGTTTTCAGTGCAATCTGAACCTGTTATTCCAGTATGTCTTTTACCCCTTTTTCCTTGTCTGCCATGGACTTTGTGTGATACACGACAGGATCTTAGCTCTGTCTTAAGCTGCATTTTATAGCTGGGGATAGTAGTATTGCTCTGCCTTACAACTGTGTTTTGAAGATGTAAATAAGAAAGGACAGAGCTGAGAATCTGTGGTAATACAGAATTTATTATTCACCTAATCCATATATTGAATGTGGCTTGGTACATACTTAAGTAACTGACTAGTAAGTTTATAAAACATAAAAACTCAATCAATGTAATTATTACTGGAAAAAGAAAAAAGTAAGCAAGGTGCACTCTCTAGGGAGGACTTCCAGTTATTTCCCTTGGACAGATTTGAGGCTTGGAAAAGCAGACATCAGGGATATGAAAGTCAAATTAGACCTTCTGATATTATGAACCCAAATATGAAGGTCTCAATCTTTTGATCAAACCTGTTGAGAGGGATCCTTTGGCTTGAGAGGAGCTTCAGAATAGATTTGATAGTTGAATGTGAAATGAATTCTTATGAGTCTTAGGAAGCATTTATTGTTATGGGAATAGCCATACATGTTATTGTAATAGGTCACACTGCAGCATCTCATTGTGTTCATAGAGGCTTGGCACAGAAGGCACAGAGTAAATGTCATTTTAGTGTTAGATCTCTCTTTAATCAAAATTATATGAACAGACTAATTCTATTACTTTTACTTGGAGTTATGTCTATTACATTATTAATGCTTATATATAAAAAGGTAATAAGTTCAACTAGGCACGGATTAAACTGCAAAAAGGAAGAAAAAAGTTAAACGAACTAAGAGGATCTAGTATAAACCACACAAGGAATTTCTATGAAGTTGAAAGCTAAGAATCTTGGCATGAACTCTGGTTTCAGTGCATGTTTATGCATGGCAGGCTGCCAGACCACGTTCTGAGCATTAACTAAGCTGTTTCTCTAAATTTTATTGCTTACAGAGTTTCAGTTCAGGCTATCATGTTTAAACCCCCATGCATTTTATGCCTGGAGATGCTTTGAGACTGTGCAAGCCTAAGAACCAAGGCATGAAATGTCATCATCTGTGTGTATATGTTGCTCAGACTTACTGGGGGTAAATAGTCACATATATATATAACTATTCTTGCCGAGGATAGTTATCAATAGATTAGATATTAGACTTCTCAGATTGGTCACAGGCTACCCTGACACAAACCCCTGAAGAGACAATTTTGCCAGTTCTTAATGTACATCACCTTTCTGAGCCTGCAGATTCCCCCTCATACCTGATCACAAGTTCAGTGTCAGGTGACAAAACAAATACAGGATTAGGAACTGAGGCATTTGTATTGTTCCAGCTTTGCCACTGATGAGTTTTTGTACTTTGGGCTGGCTCTTCACACTTCTTCACTGCATTTCCCCTTGTTGGCACTTACCTTATTCTGATTTTTTAGTCCCAAATTAGAAGTGTGGTAGTGAAACCTGATAACAGAGAGTTGGAAAACATGACCAGCACTGAGAAGGGTTGGAATACCAAGCAGGCAGAATTGGAAGACCTTGGGAACTCAAGTAATAGAAATGAAATGAAATTTAAAAGTACAAAGTGGAAGGTCATGGAATTGAGAGCTAACACAAATTTATTCTGGGTGCTGGCAGCTCAGCTTGAAATAGATGAGAGGGAAAACCTGTGTATTTTCATTGATTTGCAGAGTTATTCTAAGTTACAGAAGTAATGCTACTCTGAGGAGAGCAAATATATCGTAGGAATGCAGAAAATGAAAGATTTCTGCTTCTGTTGAAGGAATAAAAATATACAGTGTATATAAGAAACTGTTTAATTATAAATATTGTGAGCACTTCTGATTGGTGAAATTCAAGAAAGATTTTTATGGAGCTTGTGATCCAAAACCTTTACTGCATCATAGGAAAAAAGACCCTGTTTTAAAATAATATAGTATGTTTATTCACACAAAAATAATTATATAGGAGTAAATTTTCTTCTAAATGTTTATTGAGAAAAGGACACCAAATCCAGAGTTGTGTCAAGATGAGATAAATAAACAGATAATTAGTGACAAATCTTACTGGTAAATTTAGAGATAAGGTTATTACCCCACCCACAATTATGTTAAAAAATTTATCTTAATGAGCACTTAATTTTCAATATGTAGCTTGTATCGTAACAAAAAAGATTATGATGTAGTGAACAGTAATAAAAGACCCTGGATTTGGGGATTCTAAAGGCCTTGGGTTTTTATGTCTCATGTCTATGAGGTTTAAAGGCCCTTGCTGGATGTTGTCTTGCTCCTTATCCATACGCTGGGGTGGAAACCTGATCTGTGACACCCAAATGCCCCCTGCTCTGGTGGGATTTTCGGGGTAAGAGGTTGTTTCTGCAGACTGAGTTCTTTCTGCTGTCCCTTCCCTGGCAGACACCTGTCTTCAATGGGATCTCACTACCAGGGATTTGAAATCGCTTTTTTTTTTTTTAATGTTGTATTTAAGTCTACAGGAAGAATGAAGTATTTTTCTGCCAACAATTTATTAACAGAACATCTCTTTTTCTTTCTTCACCTCAAATGTAAGCTCAGGTTTTTCTCTGGCACAGTTACTGGTGCATTCAGTACATATATTCCTGGAGAAATGATTCAGGTCCTGCTAATTATTTGTAGTGAATTTAGTCCTAAGGAAGGTTACAGTACACTTGAAGAATATGTGCTAGCTGCGTAATGGATGTACCAAGTGGCTAGGTTGTGACAGGACACAGGCACCTCAGGCTGGCTTCCCAGGAGATTATCATTCCAAGCCCACCTTGAGATTTAATTGAAGGTGAAGACTGTGTGTGTGTATTCCAGCGGATCTGAAGTACAACAGAGTTGAAATGTGATTTATAAGTCTACCCAGGCACTCCTAGCATAGGTTGTCTCTTAGAGCAATTCTTACTCAACAGAGGGACAAGGCTGGAATATAAATGTGATCAAAAAGTACAGCTGAGATGTACTTGCGTGAAATTTAAAAGAATGGGAAAACACGAGACTGAATCTGTGCAAGTGTAATGAATAATCAGCTTCTTACAACAAGAGATATGCTTTCTAAAAAAGCCCTTCTCAAACTTGACACTTTCCTTTTGCAGTGGACAAGGGGAAAAATAATGGCATTTATGTCAGAATAATTAACTGGGAAGGTATAGAGAGCCAGCTTTTTCTAATTAACTGACACTTATCCAGCTTCCCTAGGAATTACCTAAGACTCTAAAGTTAAGTAGGTCAGTACAAAACTAGGGTGTTAGTTTCTGTATTATGTTTCAAATTATAACTTTAATAGTTTCCTCATTTACAGAAGGGTTCTGCAGACTGCAGTCACAAATCATATCCTTGCCATGAAATTCTGTAGACTTAAGTTTTCACTAACATGTTTTATGCATTTTCAGAGTAACCATTCTTGTATTCTATTGCTTGCCCCTTTCTGTCCTCTCCCCCAGTAGGATTCCTTTTCCATAGGGGCTTGTTTTAACCTAAATTTAAATTGCAGTTTTTTCAGATTCCTGGGGAACTGACAAAGGAAAAAAAAGGGAAAACACCCCACACAAATGAGCCATATGTCCCATCAGACCATGTCAGTGTAATATAAAATGGGTGGATTGAAAGTCGTTATAGGAGGCTGAGTTCTGATCTATCAGGCTCAGATATCCATGGGCAAATGCTAGCAGTTTTATTTCAGGTAAATTGTCCAGGTCTGGGGTCAAGGGTCAAGAAAAACAGATTCATTGTTCTCAAGAGCCAAAAGGTAAAGCCTAGTTATGATACCCTGTTTTGACCATCAAGGAGATTATTACCTTTCTTTTTTTTGCGGGGGGGGTGGGGGGGTAGGGGGGATGACTCAGGGATTTTAAATATTTGCTTTATACTTATGGTTTTAGCCACAAGGCTAGAGATATGTAATTACAGACAGTGTGTCTTTATCAGTGTGTGCATGCTTTGAGGGAAAAATGCACAACTGTCTGAATTTGGGGTGGAGCACCTGAGCTGCTTTACAAGAAGTAGGACTTCATGAGGAAAGTGGAGCTCAAATATTACATCTGCAATATGAAAACCTTCTTCTTTTAGATAACATCTGCTTATGCAAGGACTATTAGATTATTTCTTTCCTTACGTAACCAAAAATGAGATTTTTCCAAAGGAGCTGTAGGGAAGTCTTGGTTATGTTGAAGCTGATGGCCAAATTGTCAAAGACTTTGGGGAGGCCTGAGTTTGCTTCTTGCATTCCTCATCTTTGTGTTCTCTTCGACAAAGAACAGCTGTACATGACAGAGCAGCTAGACAAAACATTTCTCTTTGCCTTTTGGAGGACATTGTGTAATTGGAAAAACCTGAAAGGTCAGGTGTCTGGCCAGCATAAATAGAAGAAGCTCCCTCAAAGTCCCTGGAAGGATCAAACTATCTGAAAATCAAACATCTGTAGTCTACAAAGTACACATTTTATAGATTTCAGCCAAAACAAGAAAGCAGAGTTGAAACAGAGTAAAATTAAGGTATTGCTGCTACCTGCAGTATGATTTTCTGTACTTCCACCACTTAACTCCTTCAGCTTTAGGTAGGGACTTATTGCTGCAGAGTTACCAAATCTTAACTCCAAGTAAGCAGTCTATCATCAGCTAGATAACTCCAGCAATTATCATTGGGGGATTTGCTGTAGGTTGGCAGCTAAAATTGAATTACACGTTTGGACTGAACATCTAATGTCTAATGACTTTCAAGGCCAAGATATGATTCAAAATTCAGTTTACAGATAAATTGCTAAGCTACTCAATAGAGGCTTTGGCAGGGAGTAGATTGGTCTTTATCTGTCACTTCTATGACTTGGCTTGTAATCCAGGCTAACAGAAAATCATTCTCATTAAATAGGTACATGGGGACATCAATTAATTCTGTGATCTTAGCTGTCCTCTTAATGAACTTTGTGTCATAAATTCACTTCACTGATTGCTTTCTCACAGGTAGATAGAAAAATGCTTTATTAAAAATTACTGTTAGGCCAACTATATTCAGATTAGTTTTTGAAAAAGGTTTCAATAGATCACGGTTTACAGTTGAGTTCTGACTGAAATGGGGATTGATAGAGGTAGGGATACTTGTCTGTCTATGCAGGTTGCTTTGAAATTGTCTAATCAGGAAATTCGTCTGTGTGTACAATTTTGTTTGAAATTGCACTGCATAATTTTTCTGTAGTTTTTAGCTTGGAGATCTGTCTTCATCCTTCCTTCCCTGTGTTCTGTTGTCTGTTCAGAAGTTTATTTCAGCACTGTCTTCTTGTGTTTTTATATTGGCCTTTCTGACTTTCTCTTCAAGTGGTAGCAGTTAGAGACCTTGAACCTGAACAGAAGATTGAAGTAGAAAGATAGAGGCAGCTGCAATCACTGGAACTGAGTAGGGGGGATGCTTAAATTTTAGAGAATGGGAGACAGGCTGAAAATTATAACTGTAGGATTAAGAAGAAATGAGGCTAAGTTGCTTCTCCAAGGGAGTAGAAAGCATTGCTTTTTAGAGTGGTGTTTCTTTGTGTACTAGGGATGTTGAAGTTCTTGGTAGAATTTGATTGCAATTGGTAAATATTTATAAAAATCAGTTTGAGGGAATTCCGAACTGCCAGCCATTTCTTGGTGAATAAGAAGAATCTGTTGTACTTTGAACATTTGATTTCTAGAGCAACTCTGTGAGTCCTTCTGTACATGCCAGTGCCCGCTCTGCTGCCAGCACGTGTAGCCCTGGCTCTTACGGGGTTTGCTGTGTCCATCTCTTATGCTCCGTCGTGCTGCCCGGAGCTGTCCGGGACTGGAGCATCTCAGTGAACAGGCTTTGCCCTGCCAGGAGCTGTCCGGGACTGGAGCATCTCAGTGAACAGGCTTTGCCCGTCCTGGAGCTGTCCGGGACTGGAGCAGCTCAGTGAACAGGCTTTGCCCTGCCCGGAGCTGTCCGGGACTGGAGCAGCTCAGTGAACAGGCTTTGCCCTGCCCGGAGCTGTCCGGTGCTGGAGCAGCTCAGGGGACTGGGCTGCGCAGGCGAGTGAGGATCCTGTCTCTCACTCGAGAGCACTGAAGCTTTTTGTGGCATCCTGTGCTACGTGGGAAAACACTTTTCTGTCGTGGTTAGGCACACGGGGATGTATATCTAGATTAGACAGACGTGGAAGCAGAGGATAAAGCTGGTTCAGAGTTATCCATCAAGCTAATGCCAGATATAACAACAAAATTTATGTCGTGCAAGTCCCAGGACAGTGCTCTTCTGCACAGCGATGAACTGTGCTGGAATACAGAAAAACAAAGCTTAACAGGGCTGTATTCTTTCTGGGGATATATGTGCCACTATTTGACAGCAGTGTTTATTGGCCCAGATTCATTTCTTGTTTGATAACATTAACTTCACTCAAGGTATATAAGGCAAAAATTTTGTTCATTTTTTTAAAAAAAGTGAAGTCACGGTAAGCAATATTTTAAGCTAGCTAAATTTTATTTATTATTTATTTAATGCTAGGTGAATAGCATATTGGAGGGGGACTAGGTATCTCCTGTTAAAGAAGGCAAAGTGAATTTCCTGTATCTATTTTATTTTATGTTAAACTACTATGTTAAACTTGTGAGGCTCAGGTCTTTTATACTACTGATCTTTTTAAAACTTGTCTAAAAAAGAAACTGTTTCAATAAAAGAACACTGGATTGCTGCATTCAGCAAGGATATCTATAAACATATGATAATTAGTAGTTTAAATACAGAATTGTCTGCAGTATTCCTTGAGCACAACCATGAATCTCTACATTATGGTTCACTCAGGACAGCAGCATCCAAAAGGAAGTCATGGCATATTTAATTAGAATAAATATAAACTGGAAAAATACTGTATACTGTCAGTTATGCATAGAACTGCAGTTATGCAGCATGAAGGAAGCTGGTAAATCAGATATATTTGCTCATAAGGAAGTATATAGTGATTCAGATCAGTGACCACAGATTTATTAGTCTCTTCATGCTTATATAACAAAGTTAAGTTGGATATAATAAGACACTTAGAGTTTATTTTCATAGGAATATGAGGCAAGATGGACTTAAATGAGGATCCTTATGTGACACAAATATCTGTTTTTATATTTAGTCTCCTTTTTATAAAGCGTTTGTCTCTTCTCATGAAGAAGTGCTTTCTGTCTTATGCATGTATCTTATCTTGATAAATGTTAAAATGCTTAGCAGAGCGAAGGCTGTGTGCCTTGTAATGAACTTATAACCTGAGATGAAATGTAATCCTTTTCCCCTGGAGATAGTGCTATTGGAGATTTTGAGCAAGCATTTCCTATCCATGTGCAATGCCCTGTAAAAGGGAAGACTGAACACAAGTACAAGAAACTTTAGTGGGTACAGATCAACAATTTTTGAACATTCACGAAAAGCTACTATAAACAATTTTAGAACCATGATAAAATATATTGAAACTTCCAGTTGTAAAGTAGCATATGGTATCACAAATAGTCTTATCTGAGTATGTAAAGGAAAAAGAAATCCAAACAACTTCTTAAGGGCCATATTTTGCTATCAGTATTTTTTAAAGTAACTGCACAACCTTAGTATCAGTTTCTGTTGAGATACTGCATCCACACTTTAATGGCAGAATATGTCCCTGTGTAATCAAGAACGAGCAATATTCTATTACAGCAGGGCAATGTACAAATACAGACAGATGTGGCATGTGCTGCAGTTTCCATTAGGAAAGAAAGAAGCTGCAAATAGGAAACAATTTTGAAATCTGCTGCCATAATTGCAAAACCATTACTGATATATCAGGGATGGTGCAGTTGATGTGTTCCCTCCAGAATGATGCAAAGTTGTCTATAAAATTTGAACTCACTAAGGAGAGATGTGGATATAAAATAAGATGCTATAAAATAAGATCCTTAAGGCATGGCTGATTTTAAAGCTGAAGCTCCCTGAAATTAGGAGTTACTGAAATGGCAATGATGGAATAAAAGTGTTTTCTTCAGTTATTCCTTAGAAAGAGAATCTATAGATGCAAGGAAATAAAACTTTTTTAAAAGCCACAAACAAACAAACAAACCCCTAATACCAAGAAATCCAAAAGCCCCAAAGTATACAATCTCTGTCATAGACAAATGAATGCTGGATAATTTAGTGGATAGAGGAGAAGTGACTGAAATGGGGAGATGCTCCATTAGGTGAGAAATCATGCCTGGAACAATCTTTTCTAAAGCCCAGTGATTTCTCCTCATGGAAAATACCTGGCAGAAAGGGGAAATGAGAGCATGACATGTGACTGCATGTATAGCAGGTGATGAATCTATAAACAGACAGAATGGGAGAAGGTAGATGGGGAAAACCATGTTTCACTTCATTAGAGAGGATTCCAAAATTACAGGTTGATGATGGTGTTAGGTTCAGAGGGAGAGGAGAACAGAAAGGAATATAGGAAGGGTGTACCTGAAAATTATTTACCTACTGAGCAGTGTCCTGGGTGACCCTGACTTGGACAACAAAGAATTCTTGTGAGCAAAGCTACTGGCAAGCCCTGCTTCAAGATGTGTCTGAGGTTCTGGCACAGCTTTAAGCTTGTCTTGCTGAGCATACACAATACATTTTGGACTCCAAGCAATCACCAATGGCCTATTGCCAGATGAGAAGCTCTAAACATCTGCCCTTCTGTGGTCTTCCTACTGTGTGACTTGTGTGGTGGGTGGTATTGCTTTGAGTTTGAGATAAACAACAAAGATGCATGATAGAAAGAATAAATGCACTTTAATCACTTTTTCCCCTTGCAATGTAGTTGTGGATATTTGTAGCATTCATAATTAGCAGAGGAACAGATGGCAAAATCTTGGTTTAAAACAGAGCATCCATCGAGTGATCATGTGCTGCTGCAAGCTTATTTGGGAAGGAGTCTGCTCTGTTCCCTTGGATGATGCTCCAATACAGTGGTGCAGGAGTAAAGTAGGAAAATAATTTCTAACAGTTGGTGTAATTCAGTGTGTAGGACATATACAAAGCATGGAAAACATTTAAACTTAAAAAACATTTCATGGATGCTCATGTCTTATGCTGCAAATGGATGAATTTCAACCTTTAAATGTATAGGGGAAATAGAGCAAAATGTCCCAAAGATTTCCCCATTCTCCTGTCCTATATCTGCCCTGCAGGGAACAATTTAGTTGTTCTGTGCTCAAATTTCAGTAACTGTTGTACTGTAGCTTAATCAAAAAAACATTCCCAACAAAACAAATCAAAAAACCCTAGATAGATATTTCACTTGTGTGTTCCAACATTAACATGGCGCTGCAATTTTTCAAAGCTGGAAAACATGAGAGGGTTTTGTCAGCATTTCACCATGACACTTGTTTCACATAGAAAGCCAGAGGGCAAAACAAAGTGGTTTCTTTTGGTCCATGTAATCTTTTTCGAAGGCAGTGGTAACCCTGCAGGCACAATCACTGAGATTTGTATGAGGTAATGTTCGAAATGTTGAAGTTTTGGATGTAAAGGCTGATTGATTAGTTGCAAGATTCTTATGTTCCAAATTCAAAACTTAAAACTGTTTGATTTTAAGGAGAGGTAGGAGCAAGCAGAAGGTTTCTAAAGAGAAAAATAAGCTAAATCTGTTTTTCATCGATAAAGTAGAAATATGGTATTCTCCATCCCAAAGGAGCTGAATGGATTACTGCAACCATCCAATCTAGTTGAGATCACATTTTATTTTTTGCTTTTATCTTTTCTGAAAAAAAGATAAATGAGCCCATGTTGAGATGTTTATCTCTGTGAGATGACCTGTATTTACCTTCAAGTCACAGTGAACTGGATATTCTCTTTCTCTGTGAAACTATATCACTCATTTTCCCTGCAGACTCTATGGATGCAGACATAAAATATTTCTGTGAGAACAGTGGTGCCTTTCCCTCTATGTACGTAATATTTTGGAGGATACCTGTAATAGCCAATGAAATGATCTTTGATAGTCACTGTTTTTCTCCACATGCAGAGCTATAAATTTAAATATATTGTGAAGTGTTTGCTTTTTCCATTGTGAACTCCCTATATCTCCTCACAGTAAATAGTTCACAGAATAACCCTGTAGCTGTGTGTTTGCCTAAACATATTTCTAAATTTTTTCCTTCAATTTTCATCCAAAATGAAATCAAATTTTTTTCACTATGAAAATTAAAGTTTCCAACTGCACCATTTTCTGCATTAACAAGACTGAATTAATTGTGCTTATTCCGTTCAGCTGACAGGGCTTTTGTTAATTCCTGAATGTATTTAGATCATAAAACTCTTGGGATGGAAGCACTTCTCATTGTTGATTGTGGAAAAGCTGAGAGTTCGCTACGGGCTGTCATCTTCACCAGGACTGCTGATCAATATAAATTTTGTAATACAAATAATTAATCTTTATCTCCCATTGATGTGGTCAGTAGTAGAACTAAATTAAAGCAACTATGTCAGTGTGGGATCTTTCTTTGTTGACAATCTCTCTGCCTTCTCAGTATGCTGCTCTTGTTAAGAGTGTTTTCCTCAAATCAGAGAATAACTTCAGCTAAGTTTAGTGAAAAAACAGCACTTGCACAGGGTTTGACTTTTCCTAGGACTTGTGTACCTCTGTTTCCTTTTGAGGACCTCATAAAACAAGTTCAGGTTCAGAAATAGCCTTTTCTAAGTTAGTTGAAGTATTTTCAATTTAGAGATTATCAAAACAGTCACAAGCATCATGGTCTTGCCATCTTAGTATTCAGTTACAAGAGCTACAAAAGCAGTATAATTTCATTTACCCCATACCAGAATTGAGCCCAAGCTGTTTGAAACTTTAGTCAGAAATGCTTCCTTCACCAAGAATTCCCAGAAATTATATAGCTTATTACAACCACTTGAGCCAACAGGCTCATAAGTCACAGGAATTTTGCCCCATAGAGTTCCACTTTCTCCCTTGTTTTTGAAGCTTTCAGTGAATTTTTAAGGTGCCTTTTCTCATAGTGATTGCTGAACACCACCTCAGTGGCTCTTAGTTGCCTGCTCATGGCTTCAGTAGATGTTTCTTAATTGCTGAAAGTATGGAATAGACAAAATGACGTATCTACCACCCAGGGTCTGAAGTTAAAGCAGCTGTGCTGCTTGAAACTTCAACTGCCTTTAAAAGCTGAAGAATTACATGGTGTTCCCCATAATGACAGGGCTTACAGCTACCTGCTGAGTTGAGAATTGTTCCTTCCAGCTTAGACTGTAACTTGCACTAACATGACTGTGCAAAAAGCTGAGGAAGAAATTAAGGCCACCTAATCCCCTCTCCCAGTGCCACCAGCAGACCAGTACTTAAGGCTGTATGTTGAGTGGCTGTGGATGGTTTGAGAAAGCATGGGGGGGCATAGCTAGGAACGTACAGAGAATGGGAGACTTGACTTTTGTTGTGAAAAAGATCATTAAGAGACTCTGCTCAGCAATAGAACATGAAAAATGTTCTTGGTATGGTGCTATAGAAAACCAATGAAATCCAATGACAGAGAGTAAGCAGCATATTGTTAACAATTTGGAAGAGTGACAGGAGGGAACATAAAAAGGAATTTCACAGAGTAAATTTTCATTTGCTGACTAGGGAGTGTTTCTTTCTGGGGAAAGGCAAAATGCAAGTTGTTGATCACTTTTGTTCCAAAACACTGTTTATAGAGTGAATTCCCGATTTGGGGACACTGATGCCTTCCTGAGCTTTCTAACAAGTGCAGTGTTAACTGAAGCCATGGAAGATTTGCACCCTGCTGTGATCATGCAGCTCTCTCCTCCCAGCTCCTTTACATATGTCAGCAGCAGTGCTCAGCCCTTGCCTGCTTCCCCTTTCTGAATACTACAAATCCTTTTTACCAGGCTTGTACACAGAGACCACAGAGGCAGGGGATGGTTGGTAACTTCCTTTATACTCCTGCGTAGAACACAGCAACTACCCAGCCTTCCCTCCGTGTCTTCCAGTTCATCACTCCTTGTAAATCTGACACTGATTTCACTTCTGTGCTTAGTTAAGGGTACTTCTTTTATCTTTTGCTTTCACATGAGCACAGTACACAAATAGCAAATGCTAGAATGCCATGGGGATAGCTCCTCCTTTATTTCAGCCTCATCATTTCTGTTACATAAATGGTTTTATTTTTATTTTCAGCTTTCACTCTCGGAAAAGCACAGCAAAATATATGGATGTTTAATCTCTACAGTCTTGTTTTTACCCTACTGAATATGAGAAAAATAAGTCTGTTTTTCAGAGATAGACCTTAGATCATGCTTCACAATTTCATAACAAATTCCTGAAAGTGAAGCAGTAGGATCTGCCACTGTAATTTGCATAATAAAAACAATAAGAAAATGCCAGACTAAAAGTCATGTCCAGCCTCACTTAACAAATGAAATGACAAACTACGAGCCTGAGTTAAAAAGAATATCCAATATTCACAGACTCTGCTTTTATCCCTGCACCACTGGCAAGGCTCCTAGATTGGTGCCTGGGAGCGTGTTGATAATTGGCCAGGCTATGACTGCACATAAGTGGGAGAGGCCACTAAATCATTTGCCACTTCTGGCAATTTTATGCCGAGAGAGTCCTGGGATTTCTGCATGTCTGCAGTGAGCAGGATGACTGCTCTGGAAGAGGAATTCTAATGTGCTTGAGATCTGTGTGGAAAGGATCTATTTTTCAGATGTTCTGGCAGTATGAAGTACTCATGCCTCTGTAACTGAGATTCTGAGGGTAAAAAACCCTGAGTTTAAAAAAACAACCAACCAACCAACTCAGATTAAAACTGCGTCTGGCAGTTTGTTTATATGAAAATTATTCACACACTTATTTACAATTATACACATTATTGTTTAAGATGAAGACTTTATGCCTAAATATAAATGTGTTTGGATAAGTCTTACTGTTTATTCTCAGTGAAAAATCTGTAGCATTTTTCACCAAACCTGCATGCACATTTTATAAAGGAGTCACCTGTAGAATGAATTTACCTTGTTTTCTAAGTCTTTTTGTCAACCAAGCAAAACAGGCAGTTTTTTTAACTGTTTTCCTTGCTATCATCTAGAGCAGTCATGTTCTATGGTTCTATGATATTGTTATAGTTTTCATTGAGAAATAACTGATATTCCATCTGTTCCTCTTCTGTACTTTGCAGTGAGTTAAGCTGTGTAGGATTCCCCTATAACATGTTGAACTCTCCCATGGAAATAATAGACTGTGATAACAGAGGCCAAACTTTCATGATTTCTGGAGTTATGAATTTTAATGTGATACTAGAGCTGAAAAGAGTCTTTGAGAAGGGGAAATGGATGTTTCCTATCTCCATTTTGAAGTGTGGCATAGAGAAAGTAAAAATAATTGTCCTTCACTTTTCCTTCTGGGGACCAGTTTTCTGACTTTCACCCATTTGGTGACTATTTTAGTCTCGAGCTAAGTCCCTGAAAACCAGATAGAATATCTTCCTGCTTCACACAAGGTTAAGTCAGTATTTCTGAAAGGGCTGTTACTAGTATAGATTATCTTTCAGGCATTGCTCTCTCCCTTTGGAAATTCTGCATTGACATTTAAAATCTTATATTTGACATATTCATCAACAATATAGGGATAGGTGATGTTCTTCCTGAAAAAGATTTAGTTATAAAATATTTTGGTTCATGTCCTAGATAAAGAGATCTTTATAGAATTAAAACATCTTGGATTTTCAAAATAGGTTCTTTCTGTTCCTTAAGGCTTCCTGCTTTGTCTCCAGATTCCCAGGAACTCACCTACCCTTATTTATCTCTGAAGCTGATTTTAAGCAAGAGCTCAGGCCTCAAGGAAAGAAAACATTTTAATGGGTTTCTCATAATAATCTTGCTAGTAAGGCAAACTTAAAAATAAACTGCTTCTCTCCTTCCCTCCTTTCTAGAGTGAGCTGAGAGGACAACACAAGCTGAATCATCTGTCTGAGTCATGCAAACTGCTGTCATTGTTTGATGTGAAGATGAACTAAAAAGCTGTCATTTTCTTGGGAATATTTTTATACTTGACTCACTTGTCCAGTGAAGGGGAGAGTTTTTGTTAGGTTTTTTTTCTTTTTGCCTCCTTTCACATGGAAAATTACAATGAAGTCATGTGTCATTGCAATGGCTATAAACTCTGCTACTAAGAACGCTTTACAGAAATCTTCCACTTCAGAGCATCTGTCAGCCTGAAAGTCTGGTTTTTTGCACTTGTGCACAAGCTCTATGAGGCCCTGTGCAGACAGACCCTGCCTTTAAAATCCCTGGGCTTGTGCAAAAACCTTTTCCTCCCCAGCTGTGTGCTGCCTGAAAAGATTCACTCGTGTCTCTGGACTGTCCATGCTCTCACCCTGATGTCTAACAGCTGATCCTCAGATTCATGTGGTTTTACTTTTGCTTTCACTATCCTTCCCCTTCTCCATCTCCTTATTCTCTCTTGGCTTATCTTTCTGTGTCTCTTGTAGTTGGCTCTGCAGCACCTTCTTATTTTGCACTTCACACCTTTTTTTAATTCTTTCTTCACTCTGTCATCTCTGTTGTCTATCCTCTTTCTTTTATACATTTTTCTATTGGTAACCTTTCTCCCACTCTTTTTTATAGGTATCTCTCAAATTTTCTTCCATTAGCCAAGTCCTGTGGGTTTGCTACCAAATATTGCTAGCCAGTAAGTCATAGCAGTAGAGAGCTATTTTATCCAAACTGATGATGATGTGGTTAGTCTGATTTTCATCTTTAAACCTGGCACACTGAAAACTGGTGTATATTACTGCCCAGGAATTCCTGCACTCTGGGGTTACAATACTTGGAAGAGTGAGCCAGTGCTGAAAAATGATGCAATCTTGGCAGAAGTGCAGAGACTACTTAAGATTCCTAATTTCTCTAGAAGTCTGTCCAAATGATAATTGTAAGCATTTATGTAAGCTCCCTAATCACATCTTCACAAAAAAAAAACCAAAAAAAAAACAAACAAAACAAAAAAAAAAAAAACCCTGTAGAGTTTTGAAGAACTGTTCAGCTTGTAACATGAAGGAAAATCCCTACTTACAGTTCAAGAGAGTAGCTAGGAGATGAAGATGCAGCTACTCTTCATTGCTGTGTCTACCATAAAACTTTACATTACTGACTAAATAAATATTATTATTATTATTATTATTATTACATCTCTGAAACAAGTAATGGGTTTAATACTTTTCTTACTTAGGGAATCTAATACGAATCTTCTAACATGAACTGAAAGGCTTAGCTGTCCAGTTTTTGCGCACTTAATGTTTTTTCTAGGACCCACATCAAAGCAAAGTACCATAGTCTCTTTTAAGTGTGGTAATTCTGATATCTATAGCACTTGATCTCAAAGCATTAAAAGAAGAGAACAGTGATATTTCTGCTTCTATAACCCTATGGGATCATTTCTTTATACTCTGGAAGATGGAATTTGTGTCACTTAAGCTTTGAGGCTAAGCGCAAGTGCAACACTCTCCACGGTGGCTTGCAGGCTGCATTATCATATTTTTTCCTCGTTTACCCCTAATCAACAGGGCAAGTTTCTTTTCCGCGATGTATCTCTCTCCAAAGTTTCTTACTATGTTTTGAATGCTTCTCATGTTTTGGAATGCATTGTATTCCCAGGCAAGTAATTTATAGATACCAGATTAGTAAGAGTTTGGATTCCTGAGAAAGTGATGTATACCTGCCAGATCTGGACAATAGTATAGCTACCAGATCTGGACAATCTTTCCAGCAAGTTTAAAGCCTAAACAAAATCATTAATTTTTCTGTTAGACAGGAGATCATTAATGAGTGTAATTTTATCTGTCCTGCAAATAAATTGAATGGAGCCTCTTAGAACACAGCATAATGGATAAACACTAATGTAAAGCAGCTATACTCATTTAGCAGAGGAAATGAAGGTATTGTATGAAGCAAGTTGCATTATGTAAAAGGTCCATTTGAAACCCTAGGTTAATGCTTTATGTTGCGTATTTACCATTTTATAGGTGCTACAAAAATTAATTTAGTTTGTAAATGTCACGCTCTGTTTCAGGAAAACTGTAGCCAAACCATTGTTATGTAAAATACCATGGAAATAAATTGCATTATTTTGATTAAGTCAATATAATGTTATCTAATTTCTGTAGCCAGAAGTACTAAGCAGGCAGCATGGCTATGCTATGTTTTTGATACCTTGCCGGAAGCTTCAAACAAATTGTTGTTATAATGAATTGTGAAGTCCTCACCATGATAAAGCTTTATCATGTTCAGATTGAAGATACAGTTTCAACATATTTCAGAAATTCATAATAACCCCCCACCTGGTTCTTTTATCTTCATGGGAAACCATGGTTTCTACTTATCTAATCACTTACATGTCACAGCAGTTTCCCTGAGAGACTGAGAAAATTAAGTGTGAGACAAATCCGTGCCTGAGTCCCACTCCGTTTTTCTGAAAGATCTGCTGAGGTTGGTGGCATCCTTCCACTTGACCTGTTCACGCATTGTGTAACCACAGGGACAAAAGTCAGTCAGATTCCCAATGATTTCAATGACTCCTTATTTTTACATTTGTGCTTAGCCCCAGTGCAACCAGCAGAGTTTTTGTGGATCCCAGTAAGCTGTTCAAGCAAATGGTGGCCTCCTCACACTTTGAAGCAAAAGAAATGCATAACCTTTCTCTTTCTTTTCTACTGGTTTTATCAGCCAGCTGAGTACAAGTTGTCTTTCTATTCAGTTGCCTTCTGACAATTTTGCTTATGATTCTTGAGTATGATACAAAAAGGTCTAGCAATCTGTGACATCAACTGAAGTTTTATAACCTGATTCCTTGCAGCAGTCTCTTCAAATGTGTCTACTTATCCATATTTTTTTCTGGATGGTGCTTTTTCCGACATGAGAAAATAGGAAAAATAGAGGGGAAAAAGGCTAGCTTTGGGAAAGAGGTGAGGAGAATGCCTTCCTTTCAGTGGAGTTTAAAATAAAGAAAACTGGTTATTCATGAATTCCGTATGAATTCTGGTAGCTGCAACAAATATGTTAACTATCAATTCTGTTAAATACGTAGATATATTTAGAGTTTCCAAATCTGCAAATGTTTACGTAGGTGTTCAACTTTAAAAGAATAATGAACTCAGTGGGCTGGTTTGCTTTCTCTAAATTAGGGTCTTCTATAGCTGTTTGCAGGATTTATGTTTAGTGATGCATTTCTTTAGCTTATGGCTGAATTTTGAGTCCAAATATATAACTGCATAGTTGCTAGTTTCAAAATCTGTTTGCTTTCACTGGAAAGCTATTTATTTTGCAAAAGTAATTTAGTCATTCAGTCCTGATAAGAAGACTTTGGTACTAAGCAATCAGAAATGCTGTGTTTAGTGTGGTGACCATATGTTGATGGCATAAAGTCACAAATACATTAGCAAAAGAATAGATATGTTTGAATCCTGCAAAGAATATTGAGGAAGATCTTCTAGTGACTGACTTACTCCTAAGACTTCATAAAACTGTGAAATGTTTTACCTGCCTTTGAAATGCAGCTGTCTGCAGGGTAAAATGTAGCAGCTGGTCTTACACACCAGAGTTAACCCAACCTGACCCTGCTAGGCTTGGAATCTGACAAAATCACTGTGGGAGGCTGTAAGGCTGCAGGCAGACGTGCAAATAAGCAGTATAAATTACTGACAATTCCAAATAAATGACTAAGTGTTGTGGGAGATATGGAATGTGCTATTTTGTATTTTACTTTATAGTATCACAAAATGTATTTTATTCTTTTCAAGCTGAGCTTGCCTTCTGTTTTAGTGGGGTTGATACTTCTCTATGAACCCACTTCAAGGGTTTTGATTATAGGTCCATTTCAGAATGACAAGGTGACATTATTTTCTTTCCCCATTTCAGTGTTGTTAAATTCTGAGTGCTGGCAGGGCTCAAAGATTAGTCACTGGGACAGATTTGCCATTATTTTCAAGCATTCTGGTGACATATTGGTGCTCTGAAGCTTTCACTTCAAACAAAACTAAACTGACCTTAGTGGTTGTTTTAGCTCTTGTTCCGTGGTTGAACACTTCTACAGCTGATGTGCAGCTCTCTTTCCTCAGCTGCTGATCAAAATCAAATTAAATGCTTATTCCTGAACTTGAACCTCTCCCAGTGTTTTTCAATTTTTATCCATTTACAGATGTTAGTTATTTGTAATTTTCAAGTGCCTGTTTAAGGTTGAAATTGTGATCCCACTCGAGTCAGTTAAATTAGCTCTAGTGGGGTCATGTTTTCCACATGAAAATATTAAACATTGCACATTAATTTAAAGCTTCTTTCCCTTGAAAGACAAGAAAATAATCCTAAAAGAAGAAGCCCATTTTTCTGAAACGTATCTGTACTTTGCTTTATAAGCCAGTAGCCTCAAGTGAAAAATAAAGCAGTGTAGGCCAAAAAAAATCATTTCAACTCAGAACACAGGAAAGCTGTTGCAAGCAGCCTTTAGAATTTGTTCACTAGCACAATTCAGGTAATAGAAGAGTCTCAAAGCATGTACCCATATATGTCATGTCCAATACTGTTACAATATGAACCAAAAGCTCATGGAAATAATAACAGTTTCTAAATGCAAGGGAGAGAGAAAAAAAAAAAAGAAAATTCAAACCCTGAGCTATCTTAATGTCTTGCTTTGTTTATAGTTTATAATGTGTGTTAACTGTATAAATGGATGTGAGGATTATGATTTAGCAGCTTCAATCTGTTTAAATTTGCAGGCCTAATCTAAGGATTTCTGGTATTTCTGCTCAATCAATCTGTGTGTCTGTTCTGACACTGTAGTTCAGTCCTTTCGGATACAGGCAGTCTTCTCTACTGATTTTATCCCCTGTGATATTGCATTTGATGTGGCAATTTTTCCTGCCAGCATTTCATCTGATAAACCACCTAATGTGCCCAACTATAGTACTTTGCCCTGCTTCAGTTTGCATACAAACTGGATTAGAATATTAAAGCCAGAGTTTGATTGAACTATTTGTATTCTTCATAGTGAGCTCCCAAAGTTTCCTTAGAAAAAGCCGGTAGGGGAAATTTGAAGCTCTACATCCAAGCTTCCTTAATTTGTGTTATACTCAGGTATATACAATACAAGCTTATCTTTCTACTCTTCTTAGAAATAAAGGTGTGTAAGGCATATTCCTCAAAAATAGTTTTGTAAAGTCAGTGATTCATACAAAGATTAATTCTCATGAACTTTAACAGTGAGAAATGTGCAGATGCTCTGTTTTGTCTTTATCCTTGCTGGAGGTATGACTGGAAAGTAATGTAAAAAAGAACCATAAAGTGAAAAGCTGAGCAAAACACATTTTCAATCTTCTTTTTTCTTCTGGAAATTCTTGTCGTGTTTGGTTCATTTGTGAGGACTTAAAATCCCTTGCTCAGATCTCCTTCTGCTCCATATGAATTCTTATCCACAAGAACAAGGTGTTGGCACTGACAGGAGCTTGCCAACATGACGGCAAACGTTACATTGGACCAATGGAGCTGTATTTGATTTCAACAGTTGAGCAAAATAATATAGTGATGAGAGGTTTATGGTCAGAAAACATGCATTCAGTCATTTGTACTTTACTGGACATCAGCAGCAAGGGAGGGTGGTAAAAAAAGATATAGCTGTATTTTATTCTCTCCCAACAGAGTGTGTCACTAGCCATTGTGGAATCAATGCACTCCAGTTTTAGGCTGTGCAGCACTATCTGGTAGATGGCTCCAAAGTAACAGCACTTGGATTTCATTGAGAGTTTGGGAGCCCTAGGGAAGGAGGAGTATCATGTTAAGAAAACGGACAGAGTGACTGTTCCTCATTTATTGATCTTAACTAGATCTACCTCCATAGGCCATAGTTTACTTGCTCTAGATTAGATTTCTATTTTTAAGTAATTACTTAGTAATTTCTGAAAGAAGATTTTTATTTTCCAATTAAATCTCAGCATTGATGTTAAGAATGATGCTGCAGTATTTTGAAACGCCTAGTTTCTTAATTTTTTCCCTCTTTTCCTTCCTTTCCATGTAATTACTCTTTGATTTAAGGTTGCTATCGATTTGTTATACACTCGTCCTTGGTGTAAATAGATAACCCTTAAGCATCAGATAAGAGGGCATGAGTGACACTTCCCATTACACAGCTTGTGCTGTCAGTTACCAGGAAACATTTCCTGCATCGGAAAGGATCCTCCAATGGATTTTCTTTTGTTGTAAAAACTCTTTTGTAGTATTTGCTGACAATACTAATGACAATTAGCATTCTTCTCCATATCAATAGACAGTGAGCAGCTTGTCCCCAGGGCAGCTGGCATGTTTGTCAGTCCTGGAGATAAGGGTGTGAAGTGAATCCTGGCAGGAGAATGGACAAAGTGCAGCTCTAGAAAGAGGTGATGGAAGGGAAACGTCTCATTATTGCTAAGTAAATCATATTCTTGGCACTTAGAAGTTGTTATCAAAAAACACAGAGGGTTGCAAGGAGAAATAACTGATGACCTAAGACAGAAGGAAGTGGTTCCCTTTCCCACAGGACATGCTTGTCAAAAGTGATCAGTGTTTGCTGGGCATTTCCAGGGGACCATAACTCTCCCAGCAAGTTCCCCTGTTGCAGTTAGGGCTGCTGCTGGAGGTAGGATTTTGTTATATGTCAGTAGAAATCCAGAGTGGGAGTTGCTGTCTGAGTCAGTGACTTACTGACTGGTTACCTGAGAGACTCAGAGCTGCTGCAATTGGCACGGAAAGGCTTCTCAGGAAAAAAGGAGAAGGGATGTGTAGCTGACTGCTTTCAGTGAGAGCTCATTGCAGAGTTTGTCACTTTTATTCTGACATGGCAAGTACTTGCTGACCTTCAGAGGAAATAGCAGTGTTCTTTCTTTTACAGAGAATCTTACTGAAAAACTTTTCCCTGGGAGGGATTTTTCACATACATTTTGCTTCTGCTTTGAGGCCTGATCTGATTGTCACATCATGCATGGATGCTGCTGCTTTAGGTGGTTGATTGTGTCATTGTCAAGGCTTTCTACGCTCAGAAGAGATGCCCTTTCATGTCTGTCCTTGTGAGTGTCCTGAAACAACAAATGGGACACATAAGTAAAATTTAACTCTTACTATCCATAGTCTAAGGAATTTTAACTTTGATTACAGAGTAAACCCTAGAGAAGAATCTGGGCTCACCTGCTAAATATTTTCTAATGCTCAGGAATCTTAACATAATGCTGATTAATATGCTACGTATTTTCTAGTTTTGCAGAGCATGTCACAAGTAATTGATCTGGGATCATATTTTGCCTTTATTGCCATGCAGCCAGAATTATATACCAGCCACTTAATTAGAGCCAGCTTTTAATGAACATAATGAAAGGAACAGCATTAAATGGAGCAGAAGCAAGATCTAAGTACTGCTTAGTTCAAGTTACTGGATAAAGGCTTAAAAACGTCCTTTCTAGGTCCTTGATTTTGAGGCAATTCTGTGCAAGGTCAGCAAGGTCGAGGTTTCTGTCCCCTACAATGGCCTGTTCCAGTCCAGTAGAGTATTGAATCAGCCTGGAGATATGTGGGGCAGGACAGTCTCACTGTGTCCCTTCTTTTGGATATGTCTCTGCCTGAAGCATCTGAGATAGCAAAAGAATTTGTCCAAGAGATTTAGTCCTGAGTAACAAACTTTTGTCTAGATAAAAATCTAATCATGCTCAAGGCACACTGTGTTTTATTATTAGAGGCACCAAATGAAGAAAATATTAAAACAGTTAAATATACGACCTAGGAATCACTAGAGAGGATCCAAACCGCTACCAAAATGTTTTGTGGCATGGTGTATTATGGCAGAAAATCAAATGTATCAAAAATGTAAATTCAAATCATAAGAACCAGCATTTAAAATCATTTGCAACGACCGATAGCTGAAGAGAAATATAACTGTGATTGCTACAGCAGCAAGTGTTTTGCAAGGTTATGGAGCTCCAAGAGGAGAGCAGTAAAGCTGTAATCATTTTTTTTAATCAGAGACAGATTGGCAAGACACAACTCTGAGCCCGAGGGCTCAATAAATGAAACTACAAGGACCCACAAAGTTACTTTAATTTTGCGAGGAGTTTGGGTAAGTGGCAGCATTTTACATATGTATTCAGAAGTGAGAGGATGAATATTCAGTTTGCATTCTACCCTGAATGCTCTGATGGTGTTTGGAAGTCTTTGGGCAATGACCCCTGTAATTCAAGGGCTGAAATCTGCAAGCCATCACCACTGGCCTATTTTTCCTTCCTTTCTTGTTTTAGGATTTGTTTTGTTTCAATTGTATTTTGGGTTTTTTACTTTGTTAATTTCTTAAGGCCGTTGTATTAAATCTTTATTTGGCTGAGGGAGTGACAAAAAGAGCATCACGCATTCCAAGTGTATTTTTTCTTGGTAAGTGACGTTCACTATCATTGGATGGATCCAGTGGAAGGTGGAAAGTTCATTGGCACATATTAAAGAGCATACAGAGTGCAAGCATTTAAAATATTGTAGGGGCTCTAGTTCAGCATTAATACAGTGTAATGTTTGTTCATCAATCTATCTGCACTTAGAAGAATCCCTCAGAAAATTTGGATGGATTGTGAATTATTTAGAAAGTGAGTCTGAAAAATGTAGTAAGTTTTTTTTCTGAGCTGTGCTTTTCACTGCAACAATGACAATTTTTGAAATCTTACAAGAAGACACCCCCCAGATACCTTTTGACTTTCATGTAAAATTCTGTTTCAACACAGTGTGTTGATTTTTTTTCAAGGTTGCTGTGAATTTCTGTTCATTCATTACAATTGCAGAGCGTGAATAACGATATATTTGCGAAGTTCAAAATGCGGAGGAAGTCACAGAGGGATCTATTGGCTTCTCTGAAACCTGTGGCCCCACCTGCCCTGGATTATTTGAGAAACTTAAGAATATGGGGTGTGGGTTAAAGGAAAGGGGAGAGGGAAGTCTGTCATAAAAGGAACCTTCCCTTTTTTATTTCTGGGAAAACTCCTGAGGCACGAGACACTCTTTTGTAGTTAAGTTTGGAAAAAAATGCACCACAGCAGTGATAGTGTCCTGGCAGAGATATTCTGAGACTGAAGAAAATATCCCATTTTTCATCCTGATAGATTTAAATATGTTGAATCAAGGTGTAAATATTTTCTTGATTTGCAATGTATTTTCACAATGAAACACATTAAAATAAAAATTAATTCCTATTTTATTTAGAGATCATTATGAATTCCTTTTAAAACAATGCATGGATCAGCAAATTCCCTACTTGTAGGCTGCCATCTGTAAGTCTTACTGGATCTATTTAATTAGATTTAAATGCAGGATCTGTAGCAGTGGAAAATTCAAATAATTAAACTTCATGATTTCTTGTGTATTATAAATGTCACACAACTAGTTGCTTCAGAGCAGATAATTCCTTTTTGTAATTGGAATTTCTGTCATGAGTTGTTCCCTCATTTATAGCAATTAGAACTTGGTAAATAATTTTATATAATTGGGTTCAGTTTGAATTACCTTTTCCTATAGGTTAACATCCTTTTATCTTTTTTCTGATATATCTTGCTATCTTTTTCTTTTCAGTTAAATTTTGTGTTTTCCCTAAACTGTCTTATTATTCCTTTATCAAAGCAGCTAAAATAACTGTGATGTGGGAGACGAAGAAACAGACCTGATGTGACCCAGCTGTAAGCTGAGTTGGATTCATCCCAAAGCATTTCATGCTCATGCAAAGACTCAAGTTTCTGAATGCATGTCACTAGATGACAATTTCTGTTTCATAAAAAAAAAAAAAAGACAAAAATTCGAACAGCAACATAGGCAGTGTCTGGGAGGGTGATACCTCCATTTCAGTCACTGATGGAAGGGCTGGTTTTGTAGTTGTCAAGGTTTTCAGTACTTACATGTGAAGTCTTTTGAGTGTTTAAATGTGACTTTCTGGGGGTCTCACTGTATGGCAGCTGCTACCTGAATCTGCAGCCCACTGCCTGGCAGATTTCACCTAGATTTCATTTTGGTTTCTACCTTCAAAATTTTGGGAAATAGTCGAAAATATCAGTAAGATGTACTGTAAACGTTCTAAAGATAAAAGGCAAACTAATCCCATCCAGATAGAATTTATGTATCATTTTGAAGTCCCATAGGTGACAGTTTGATCTCAAGATTTCTATGACTTCCTGGCTTATGAAATTTAAATTCCTATAATTGAAAATAGCAAGGTTAGAACACAGAAATTCATGGAAAATATCAGTTGACTCTGTTGTTTAACTCGTCAAACACTGACATTTGAGGCTTAAGATTATTTTTTTTCAAGAGTGATCTTTTTAATAAAGCCACTACATAAAATTTAAAAACTGGGACCAGATTTTCATTTACACTGACACTGAGCTTCAGGTGTTGCCCCTGCCCTTAAAATGAGTCCTTGGAAGATCAGGCACTTTGATCCCATTCTTGAAGAGGACCACAAAGCTTTGTCACTGTTCTTGAAATGTCTTAACATGTCCACAGAACTGAAAATGTACTCAGCACTCTTAATGAGGTTGGAGTAAGGGAAAGCATTACTCTTACACCTCTTGCTTTCTCTGCAGTCACAAAGGGTGTTTCTACTTTAGGAATCTGAAGCAGAGAGATGATGTAACTTTTGGGTTTGACACTTTACTGGGTGAAGGGCAGAGCCACAAATAGAATTCAGGTCTCTGCAGTGTGATCCTGCTCTTGCTACCCTGACAACTACTTTGAGCTTGCTGTTACAGAGGCTTTGCTGACCCAGCTGCAAGCAAATCTGGGGACAGACAAATTTTACTTGTATGTGTTCTTCATACAACTGCAATTAATTAGTTTTTCTTTCATTGGTGAAAGCCACTGCACTTGCATCCTACTGTTACGTGGCAATTCTGTCAAGCAATGGAAGATCTGCAGTGATACCTGGGGAAATGTTGCACTTATTGAGTGTTTATTCCAAATTCCTTGTTGTAAGGGAAAATTAGGAAGCCTGGGGAGCATGCTGAATAGGTATAAAAGAAGAAATCAGACAAGTTAAGAAACACTGTAGATAAGGAAACACTGACCAGTGTTTCTGGTCTTGAGAATTGCCACTAAAGCACTTGGAAGTCAGTTCCAGTGTGTGGGGGGAGACTGTGAGTGTCCAACTGATCCAGACTGATAAGACACTGCTCCCCTTGGCAAGATGCTGATTATAACATAGAAAGTTGGCACTGGATTCTGTAGTTTCGTGACTTGTGAGCAAAACAAGGGTGCAGTGGGATCAAAAAAAACCTATGTGCTCAATAGCTTTGATTTCCAGGGCAGGCTGTTGAATAAAAAGGTTAAGACAGACAGTTTTATAAATGGCAATATCACTGGCGTGGTGCTTATTGTATAGGCCACACATTAATCTCACACCATGGGGAACATTATTGCTGTAATCCCAACACAGTTCTTTTGTAACAGAACTGTCTTTTGCAGTGATTAATGAATTTAACATTAATCTATTATTACCACTGGGAATTGAGTGGAATCAGGCATATACAAGTTATCAGTTTCCAAAACATTTCTGAACTAGGGATTATTTGTCTTTTGAGGGGTCATTTTATTCTTTCATTGTTTATTTTAAACATGTTGCATATGATTTATTGTGATTTATGGAGCTGACAAAGGGTGGATCATTTGGAATACAATGAGTAAGTTTGCATATCCATTGAATAGTAGCTTTTGTTGCAAATAAATGATTATGTTTTGGGGTGGTTCTAAAGAAGTGTAATTTTTCTTTTTTCCTATCGTTGCATTTACTTAATGATTTACTGATTTTTTTTTTTTAGTACTTTGTTTTGTTCTTCAAATAAGTGACTCAAGTTCTAACCATCTCTTTTTCTGTTGCGCACAACTTTATACAAGCCAGTCTACAGAAGGAATTAATATAGTCTCAGCCTAACTCATCATTGTTTTTAAGTCAGTGTAACTTCACTGAAATAACAAGATTAATAAAATCCCAAAGCATAATACTGAAATGCTGTTCTGATTAATAAGGTTTGGCTATTAGCCAAAAATCTGCTGATAAAACTCCAATAATCCTGCATTTGCAGAATGAAGTAAACCAGGTATCTTTCAGGGGCTCAAAAAAACCAGAGACTCTTTTTTCCTGAAATTGTCATATGCTTTATTATTGTCACATATTTCTGAATTTTCTGGAATCACATAGATGTTTCATGATTAATATGGGTTCTCTGTGAGCATAGAAAAAGAACATCATGAAAATTCATGTGAATGTCACCTGGCAAGTAGCATCACCCGAGCGATAATATGAAAGCCTTTGAATGCACAGAAAATGCTGATGTTCACTGGCATGAAAAGAACATCCATAAGAGTTAAGCCTATATCTCTTAATCCTAATGAATTGTTACAGAAGTTACTGAAAGGTAACTGCATGTTTTCCAGCAGTGACTTAAAGGAAAATATTGATCAGCATGGATGATGTAATGGAGTATATTAAGGCTTTTGGCATGTTCTAAGCTTTAGCCTGGTTTGCTTATACCATGGTTTTAGCAGCATTCAGGCAAATAACAAAAATGAAGATCAATAAAAGCATTAGAAATAAATGTTATTCTCTTGTGTGAAGTAATTCATTGTGCTGTACGTGAACAAAGCCCATGTTTGCAATACAGTTAACTTATAAGCATGATGGGCCGATAGATAGAAGAGTTGTCTCAGATATCCTGTCTTTAATATGAGAAAATCAATTCAGTGGATGGGCTTGCATAGAAAAGGAGCTTGTGATATGGAAATTCCCAATAGTGCTATATAAACATGGTGCTGTCTTCTGACCAGCCAGTGCCATTTTACTTTGTATTTCAGAAGGCATTTACTTTATATGCAGTTCAGCAATAACACCTTTGCATCTGGGAAACCTGAAGAGATGCAGTTCACTGGAACTGGGGCAAACATCTCCTAAAGAAATGACAATTTCTGATCCTGTAAAGAGCAGGTGCCGAGGTGATTGAGCCCAGATGTCCAGGCAAATGGCTCCAAGGCATATTTTTGGAACTAATGGGCCATGAGGGCTGTCACAAAAATTTGCTGCACATCACAAACTCATGTGACAACAAATATCTCTTACCTATTTCTGTATATATTGGGCTTTCAGTAACTCACGTATATGAAGTTGTGTATCTGTGCTTTGCCTGCGAGGTTGGAACCTTGCTACATGAATGATGTGGTGATTTTATGATTCGTGTCCTGCTGAACAGACATGTTCAACAAAAAGGATTTGGGGTGGTTTGTTTTTTTCTCTTTTTAGTGTGTTTTACAGCTGCCAATTTGAAATCAGATTGTGTTGACAATGTTAGTGTTTTATGTACTGGCAATTTATGACCAATGAAAACTTACATTTTCTCTTACAGAAGGTAGCTCTGGAAAAACCAGACACCTAGAAGACCCTCAGACAGTACTTCTTCTTGTTTCTGGTGAGATGGAGGAGGGGAGAGAGAAGAGACAGAGGCTTCATGAACTATTGATGGTCCCTTATAGCTGAAATTTGTTGTCGTTGCTGAGTGGTTGCACGAACAGTTGTGATGCCTGTGACTCCTGCTGAGCTGTGCTCTGTGGGAGTTGAGACACGGTGTTCTTTTTCAGTGGATGTGGCTGTCAATTTCTAAGCTTGATGCTTATGTAAAATATGGCTTTTAAATATTAGGGTGGTTTTTTATTTCTTTTTTCTCTTTGTATGATAGAAGTGCAGTTCTTTCAGACTGATGGTTTGTCATCTTTATGTAACCATTTCAAGCTGGTCAAGACTTTTCTTTGTAGTTTTTTTGGGAGGAGAGTCAGGAGTATTCCCGTGGATTATTTGCCAGTGGGCAGCTCTGCTATCATTCACATGTCCAATTTTTCCTGCGTTGGGATGCTGAAGTGGCTGTGTCAGGCTGTCAGGGCAGGCAGGTGGGGGGCTATGCTCTAATACTCTGATCAGAAGTCCTGTGGCTTTGCTGAGTTGAGCCATCAAACAGCAGCATTCTCGTGGAAGAGAGCTCACGTGGGCTGCTTGGGTGACTGATGGGATTGAGGGAGAGAGGAAGGCAAAGCGAGGCTTTGCAGCACGGTTCATTGGGCAAAGGTAATGGTGTGAACACTGACAGGCAAGAGATCTGCTCTCTGAGAGTAGTCAGCCTTAGGAGCACTGAATTTCCTAAAAGACTATAAATTAAAATTGTTCTATAACTTTGCTGGGTAGCAGAGAAGCATAAGATTAGGTGAACTACATTGTGTTATTCTTAAATAGTGTTCTATAATGTTTTGTTTTATTTAATGGTAAATGCATCTGTTTAAGAAGATAACAGTAACTACAAACCTTGATCACATGCTCCTTAAAGGAGTACAGGTTCTGTTATGTGTGGTTGCAGTTAAATAAATGGTCCTGTTGAGAATATTTCTCTCAAATCCATGATGCGAAATGTTTTTGCAAACCAGGAAAATGGAACAGCTATAAAACTTCAGATAGGCAGAAGAGACCAGAAAAGGGCAAAGGAGTAAGTTGCCACATTACCATGTTACTGCTTTTCTTGTGTACAGAGATCTGAGAGCCTCATTGGCTTTCAGGTTTGAATCAGTGTAGGACTTGAAGCTGCTCAATATCCACTCAACAATAACTTTCCATATGGTTTCTCTATCACTGTTTCAATATGTCTGATGGGATGGAATACCTTAAAAATAATACTTATTTGAATGGAAATGAGGAAATACTTAAATTTATTGGAATTTATACTTAAATTTATTTAAATACTTAAATTTATTGGAATTCTGTACTTTCAGGTGTTCTGTCACTCTTATTTCACTGCACTGCTTTTTGTTCAGGATACCATATTATAGCATTTAAAATAACAAATAAATGTAAGAAACTCATTGTAATATTAGTCATATCATTGGATGACTTGCTTTGATTTATAAAGTACAAGCTAAAGGGTTTTATTTGGCTCTCATGTGCCCAGAGATGCATTTCTAGTCATGCTGTTTGATGTACAACACAGCTGCTACTGTGTTACTGAGTTTTCCATATAAGTGAAATCAATTTCTCCCACATACAGCCTGATTAATCAGCCTGTACACAAAACTGAAACCAGGTTGTAAGTAAAATGTGCCATCCTAACCCATGACTGGACTGAAGAATATCCTAGTTTTTATCTAAAGACTAGAGTAGCAGCTGCAGGTTTGAAGTGTCACTTGTGCTGTGTTAAAGCCATCCATCACATCTGTATAGATACAAGTTTTATTCCACTGTCTTGGGTTTTGGACCTGTTGTGGGGGTTATTTTCCAAAGAAGGCAAACATGCAGGCATTTCAGTCGTGACACTGAGCAGATCACAGAGAAAGTGTGATTCCATCAAGAGGGTGTAGGTCAGGGATTTAGAAAACTTGTTTTCATTTCACACCCCTTCTGGTTTTCTCTATGACCAAAGACACTAAATGTCAATATATCCCAGCTTCCTGTCTAAACACCTTTGGAGTGGGAACTTGCCTGTAGGGATGTACGGATCATAGAGTGGCATTTGTGAGGCTCGCACTGCTCACCATGCTGTGGCCCTATAAGTACCTTAGATGGACTTAGGGATGTACTTAGTACTTACAGTACTTTAGGAAATGGTTCCCTCAGGCCATGATTGACTCTAATTCTCTGGAGAATTCAGTTTTTCCATAAGCTAAAATATCACGTGTTAAAAGTGCTAGGACTTTTCCCTGACCTTTCCTTTCCACACTTGCTTCTCATTATTCTAGCATTCCCTGTTTATCATTCCACAGTTAGCTGAAATAATCGTGGTTCCAGCAGGAACACCTGCCGTGATTAACTGAAGTGCCATATGTTTGCTCAGCAGGGCAAAGTCACCTATAAACTATTTTAATTTTTTTTTTTGAAGGGGAGGACAGATCTTACTTTCAGGGAGCAACTTGTAGGAAAGGGTGGTGAAAACCCCTCTCCAAGGGAACTGGCATCAGTGTCCATACTGCTAGGCAGGCAGTGCAGTCATGTTTCAGTCTTGCTTTTTCATTACAGAATTCTGCCAGGCTGGTGATCTTTCAGGCTTTAATAGAGCAAAAGATACACTTTAAATGTGATTCATCTGATCTAACCCGAGCAGGCTGCACTATAGTTGTACTTCAGCCAACTGGTTACACTTGTTTTGCAGCCACTGGAGTGAAACAGACAATTAATTTTCGGATGTGGTTCATCTGACCTAATTTGGATAGCTGTGTTAGAATGAGATGAATGGTGCCTGCTTCAGCTTATTGGCTAAAGGAAACCTAGACACCAGCTCGGAGGGATCCTGCCTTTCAGGTCAATATTCAGGTATCTTCTGATCCAGAATCTTTCTATACTTTAAGCTCAATCAACATATAGTCTTGAATGGAATAAGTTTTCTTACTAAAATGGCACTAAATCTTACCAAGTCAATAACTTAGGGCTGCAGATAGATATAGATATTATAGAATATAAATGTGTGCAGCTGGTGTACTCGAGGCAGTTGGCAGCATGGAAGAGACTGGTGCGAGGTTATAATTCTAATAAATCTTGGTATTTAATATGTAGTGATCTTCTCTCTGAAACATAAATAATTTAGTTATTTTGCAAAAGGGGTCAAAGAAATGAACATCCCCAGTGGGAAATATGAGAGAATGCAGCCTTCCATTTCCAGTAATAGGATATTCTTAACAAGTAGGCCACAGAAGAAAATATATTGGGAAGAGAATAGAAGTAAAACATTTTCTCTTCTGTTATGCCCTGGCCACCCTTGGGTTTTCTGAAACAAATATACACGGGAGCTTGGCATGTAAAAATGTACCTAATTTTCCACTCTAGAGCACAGAGGGAAATGGCATTATATGAGGTGCAGCTCACCTGTTGATGAGCTGCAGTGAGTTTTGCCAGCTGATAACCTTATCTGCAGCTCAGAGGGGCTGCATTCATTCTTTCCATGGCAAGACTAGAGCAAGAATCTGAGAGTGCCCAAGAAATACAGAGCTGAAAACACTGCATGTGTGGAGAAGGCAGTGGTAAGGAGAAGTTGTTTCATACTCAAAGTACAGGGCTGAGATGGCAGGACAAAGGGACAGAGTTGCTCTAAGGAGAGCACAGGTCTGGAGGGCAAGACACAGCCTTACCCTCGAGGGGGAAGATTATCCAGTTGGGATCTGAAAACAAAACTTCAGGACTGCACCTTTTTCCCTGTCACTTCTCATCTGTTTTTCTGCCAGCCATAATCTGAAGGTGTTGTCCATGGTCAGGCTACTTCCTGGAGACAGCAGGTAACAGCTTTGTTCAGATAATACTGCATTTCATTCTAAAAGCAAAGTATCTCTAAAATTAAAGACTGTACCTGCTGGCTTTTCCTCATTTATATGGTAATGCCATCTGGGGAAAAAAATAATCTTTGGCATATTCATGGATTTTTGCAGAATTAAAAGAATGGATTAGAAATGAGAAGCTGGGTTAGAAAAATACACTTTTCTCTTAAAAAAAAAAAAGGGATGCTGAAAAGTAGAATTCATTAATCTTATAATCTTTCTGTTCACGTGCTTTGTAAACACGAAGTTTTATGGTTATGTTCCATATTTCTGCACCATCTGGAGAGTAAGAATTTTAGAGCAAAATTTTTTTTCTTATTTTCATCAATGCATCAGAAGTTTGCTTTAAATGCTTCAGAAAGAGCAATTTTCTGACATAATGAACCTGAAAGTAAGTTTTGACAGAGTTCCCCATTTGTCTAATAAGTACAGTTCCATAATACACTATATGCAATTGCTGCTGAGAATTTCTGAGATTTAGGTTTCTAATGTGCAGGATGACATTTAAAAAGTAGCTAACTTTTACTTAAGACATTACGTGTTCTTTAACAAATTATTTCACAATTTCAAATTCCACCTGAAAAATACATTTTTGCAGTAATAGCTTAGAATATTTTTGACTACAATCTTTGTTCTAGTGTATTCCAATCTCAGTTTGCCTGAATGTCTGGTAATATGTTTGTATTTAAAGAAAAATTAAATGCAAAAATAATTTTCTAGTGTTCTAACGTAAATTAAATTGAACAGTAAATCAGAAACAGCCATTCAGAAGTTGTTCTTATGGAGAAGGCCAATAAAGAATTAGCATGGGGCAGTGTGCTGGAATGAAAATGCTCAATTAAACACTTTTCACCACACAACCAAGGACACTTAGAAGTTCCAAAGTTAAATCTAACCAGATCAGTGGGTATACAGGTCAGCTGGTTTGTCTTTGAGGCTTATTCAGTGCCTTAGAATTAGGCACTGTCTAAACTATCTGTAAGTATTTTTAGAGGTAAGTTAGTTGCACAGAGTCAGGCAGCTTGAGTACCTGAAGACACACTATGTGTGTAAGAGCAGGAGACACTTGCAGAAGGTATTTTCTTTTTAATGTCCTATTGCTAGAGTTTCTAGGTTATGCCTGACTCTCACCTTTTAATTTTCTTTTTATTATTTTTAGCATGCATTCTCTTATTCTTTGAATGTTTGGACTTATTAATGCTTAGAGTACTCTCTGCTGACACGTACAATACTTTTCATGAGATGGTGGGATTGCTTTATCTGTTATATTGCATATAGTATCAGGAAGAAAAGCAGGTAAAAATTTGGAGGCCTTTTGCAAAAGTCTTGGTGGATGTTTCTTGTACTGACAATCAGGGCACGTTTGGGGCAAGACAGTTTTGAAAAAGTTTGTTATACTCTCTTTAATATGAAATGCGAAGGGAGCCAAGTGTGGAGTAATGTCATATTACAGCTAAAAATTTAAAACCACAGCCCAAAAGCTTGGAGGGAGAGCTGTAAATCACAATCTGAAAAAAAAAATTAATAGGACCATTAACAGACTGAGGCTGCTATACCAGGTGGGAAGGGAATTCCCTGAAGACAAAGGACATTTTTTTGCATCTCTAGGAGTTTTCTACTTATCTCATAATACACATTTCCAAACTCTGTTATTCTGACAGGAGAACCTCATTCTAAATGGACAGAATGACTTGGAGGAAAATTTGAGGAGGAGGCTTCCCTACTTAGAGCGCCATCTGGTTCACAGTTGGAAGCTTCCTGCTCTACTCGCTTTTGTCTTTAGCTGCAATGACTGTTCTATATGTGTCCCAACACGAGTGCATCTGATAGCTACTGTAAACCAAACAGAGTATAGATGTGTGAATCTTCAAAAATCAGAATTCTGAATTCTGGATAAAAATATTCACTTTTAAAGCACTATTTTAAAGAGTACATTAGATGGCATTTATTTAATGATTCTGCTTTTTGGTTTATTTCTTTCCTGCATCATACCACACTGAAATATTCCTGTGGATTATTTTTTCCTCTCTACATTCAAGAGATTTGCCTCAACAGACTCTTTAAGTCACAAAAGTAGCATCTTTACCCCTGTGAACAGTCTTACTAAAGCTGGCAGCTGATTACTTACTGCTGAATGTAACGGATAAAAAAAACCCAGAAAGTACTTGTAAAAAAACATTCAAATTGCTTCTGTGTAGCTCTTCAACATCCTGAATAGCCTTTGAATGTCTTCAAAAGCTGCATGTGGTTTCCTATTTTCTTGCCTACTGCAACTGTATGAATTTAAAAATTTTTGAAAGTGCTGTGTGTAATGACAAGTGAATTATAACCAGTGAGTGAGGGGAGTCCACCAGAGCCCAGCCTTTTTTTCCAGCATAACAGACACAAACCTTTGTTCGTATGGTCAACAAATAGAGCTATTTGGTTCACACTCTCTCTCACTCTCTCTGCTTAAATAAAATTGGATTGTGGCCAAATGAATCAATAGTTTAAATAGTTTCCTTAAAAGCAATATGGAGATCAGAAAGAAGCTTTATAACAGGTCAGACATGTTTAGAGTCCTGTGCTTGGTGCTTGGTCACTCCCAGAGACAGCTGTGGTGGTCACCACAGAGCACCCATGTACAGCAGGACAAGAATAATGTCTGCAAAAGGACAGCTTCAGGACAAGCTTTAGAGACCTTACAGTGCTGAGGATATTACAGCTGGAATCTAATTCTTCCAAGATAGAAATCCCAAACTAACTGGGGAGCTGAACAGAATGAATAAGCTAGTCATGAGGTTTGGATATAATGAAAAAGTGAAGGGAGTCATGTGTTTGCTGGCAGCTGATAGCACTGTTTTGAAGATTTTAGAATACTTCTTTGTCGTGTTCTTTTTTTGCTGCACCATCTAAGCGGGTGTAAGTGATGGATTTCTGTTTTGAGTTACAAAATCATCAATTGAAGTTCACTACTAGGGGTTTAGACACTAGATACCCTCTAGATTTGTTCAAGTACTGTTCAGAAGAGTAGACTGAACCTGTAACTGACTCTGCTTCCTTTGTGAACAGTTATTGCCCTTATGTTTTCCAGAATGCCTTCTCCATGGATCACTTGCTGCAGTTGCACTAGACTTTAATATATTCAATCTAGAAAAAGCAGAATTATTGTAAATATTTCTGAGGGTCAGTTTACTGAGTAAAGGTGAATTTATTAGTTCAGTTTCTGAATTTGAAGTGGGGAAATCAGTTTCAGTGAACCCAAAACTTGCTAGGGGGCATTGTTTTATTTTTCAGAAAGTCTATACATACCATAAAAAAAAAATCCTCATACTAACAGAACACTATTTCATTTGCATAAAAGTTTTTAATGCAAACTTTTCCATTTTGATTGATGAGAGTCTTGTGGAGTTTGTATGGTTGCTCCAAGAACACAAGGATTGCTTAGGATGTGTCCAGCATGGATCATGATCCTGTTGATGAACACAGTGCTTGTGTCTGTTATGGGTTGTGTTCTGGTAAGTTTTACAGCATGTCAGAAGGAGAGAGAGAATTAATGCCAGGGATGTAAATTTTCCACTGAACTCCATAAATGTGCTGACCATGAAGCTCATCTTGCATAGCTTCAGATCAGCATCACAGGAATGTCTTCTCTAATGACCCTTAGGATGGAGTGTTCACGTTTTCTAGTGGCTGAATTTTAACCTCTTACTCAGGCAATTCTTTCATGTACAACCAGGCTGGTAATAGTATGCTTGGAAATCTTGGTGCCTCTTAAATGAAATAATAATGAACCTCAGATTATTACTATTTAATATTTTTTTTCTGCATTCATTGCTTCTGGCCTTCATTTGGCTGGTATGATATTAGAGAAGCTATCAACTTTATTTATCCTTTATTGTATGTTGATCACATTATATCACAATAAGTGCAAAAGGGGGTTTTGGATCTTTAAAAAATTATCTTATCTGAATGGAAATTCTGCCTGGAACTACTAGAATATTACCCAAGGATATAAAGGTTGGGTGAAAATTTTCATGAATGTGTGGTTTGATTAAAATAGGATGACATAGGACTGGTTTGTCTGATGTTAAAGTTATGTGAGGCAAAATGCATTTTAAAGTAACTTTCAGAGATAACGTTAAGAAAACACATGAAGTATATCATAAATTCAGTGCATAGCATTCCTGCTAACTTGACTGCTGACTGAAGATGAATGGATCTCTACCAAAGCAATTTGTTAGAATGGTTCCTGGAAAAATAAAATTAGATCATTTATACCAAATAAACATCTTTGATAACAGATGAACAGTATTAACATAGAATTATAGAGTAATATCATTAACTGTATTTTTTGCTGTGTTTGTAAGTGGCCTGTAGCCATTTGTAAGTCAAATTTGTTTGGGGCTTCTTTGCAATTAATATGTTAAGTGCAGAATTTAGCTGATGCAGTAAAATGGACAAGCTGTTCACTCTCACTGTGTGTATTTCAATGGGGCTAGAGGCAATGCAGAGCTCTGCTCTCAACTAATTTCCAGAATTCAGTGGCAGCTCTTGAAAAGTGACTTAGCAGTCCAGTCTCATTCCTGCAGATCATCATTACAGTCCCTCTTAAATCTTCCTCTGATGGAACTGAGAATAGAAGCTTCAGCTGAATAATTAAGAAGTCCTTGTAAAAATACCTAAGAGGGGTGTATATATATATATATAATAGCTTTCAAAAAGTAAGATCTTTTTAGAGCCCACAAGAAATCTGAAATAATTTGCATGTTTTTCCAGCAGAATGTGTCACATAACTTCTAAGCAGTATTTCTAAAAGTGTATTTATGTTGGCTTGCAATTAAACTTGAAATGTTGATGTACCTGCAGCCTGTGCTACATGCAAACCGTAAAACAGCCTTGGTGTGTGTTGTTCAGGGGGCAATTTAGAAAACTGCTAGTTGAGTATCAGCATATTGCTGCAAGCTCCATGGGATGTAGACTGTTCCCATAACAGGGCAGAAGAGTAAATCTGAGGATGCTGCAGAAATACAGAGAAGGCAACAGCTTCTGATCATCAGAAGTTACCATATCCAGTGTTGGTGTTTCTATTCTGATACTTCTGAGGGCATTTCAAATTTCACTCTCTCGCAGTAGTTCAAGATTTTCTTTGCCATACACTTTTCCCTCGGGAAATTGCCACACGAGCAATAAAACTGATTTCTCTCTGTATGCACATATACAAACAGACCAGTGAAGGAAAGCAGGCTCCATGTCTTATATCCATATCTATATCTAGATATCTTCGTGTGCAATTTCAAGGTATTTCAGTGTTAAACTTGTAACTTCAGCTCCCAATGAAGTTAAGAGGTTTTCTACCCAAACTTCCTACATTCTGTTGAATTGTACCTTTCATCTATGGTTTCATTGAGTTTCAAGAAGGAAAGGATCTTCTTGAGTCAGCAGTTGTAATTTTTTCCTAATGAAGACAGTAATTTAGCCTTTTATACATGGAAAACACTTTTTTCCCCTGAACCTTGACTTCATGCTGGCTTTTCCAGAGGAGCTGAGCTCTGCCTCATTCTCTCTTATTTTCAGCAGTGAAACCTTCTTAATTCCTTTTGGCATAAACAAAAGTAAATTCAATTTATGCATAAGTAGCAGACCTTGATTATGACAAAGGCTTCCTGGATGTGTGTGGGAGTTTCAGAGGCGTTAGTGACTCTGCCATATGATGGATAAGAGCTTTTTTAACAATAATGATTAATGATTCTTGAAAAGCACTTGAAAGTGCTTTAACATGACACGAAACTTTGTATAGGTATCAAAGTTGCATGCAAATTATGAAAGAATAAACTAAAATGATACACAACACTAAGTGGTAAGGTGATAGTGTTTGTTTTGGCTCATTTTGCAAAAAGGAATTGTCCTCTTTAGTAACATTCTGCTTCTTCAAGTACTGCTAGTAAGATCTGAATAGTTTTTGAAAATGTGCTCATTTTCTGAACCTCTGAGGGAGCAAAACTTGAAAGAAACCAAGCCATTTGAAACATGTTAAGCACAAATGACTGATATCTTTATCTGCCAAAATTATTTGGCTTCATTTGACTCTCTGAAATGGTGTTTCTGCAGCAGTGTCTTACATAAGAGATGATTAATAGAATGAGGAAAATAAGGACCTGAAAAAAAAATCAAAAATAATTTCCTTCCCTTGTCTTATTACAGGGTTAAAAAATTCTGAGACATCCTACAACTGTTAGAAATCATTTCAAAGAGAGCTTTTTGCCCTGCAAACAGGTTCATGAAAAGTAAGCATAAAAAGACATCACCATTTTAGCGGCATCTTTTGAACAATAAGTCTCTCTTGTACATTAAAACCTCAGAATCACTTTCTCTTATAGTCTGGGAATTCTCTGTCTTTGAGGTAAGGATGAATCTGTGCTTGTTTGATCTATTTCATGTTTAAGGAGATTAACATATATTCAGGATAATGAAAACCATTTCAAATGCACAGTGCATCTTTGTTGTCATGAAAGGCTGATGTTAGCTTCCTGCTGAGGTCTGCAAAACCAGAGCTCTTGAATTTAACAGAGCTCAGAGACATGCTTCTGGACTTACATTGGGTTAAGAAGTTTCTTCCTTGCCATATTGGGCTGCAGCAGTTTTTGTTGCTTTTTGGTTTTTTGGAGGGATGAGGTTTACTTAGACACAATATTTATTTATTTTTTTCTTGCTACACAGGGTCTCAAAGCACAATTCTGTGATATAAATTGTAAAGCTCTGAGGTCACAGTCCTGTGCTACCTACATATTTATTTATTTATTTTCAACTGCTGGGGTTTGTATTTTTCTTTCTCCCTGTCCTGTTAGAGTTACATGAAGAGTTTTTTGTTTAGATCTCTGAATATAACTTCAGTTACAGACAGCTGAAAAAAATCCATGTTATACCATAGCTATGAAATCTCTTTTTTGAGCTCTGGTAAGGGATATACCTGGAAATCTTTTCCTTATATGATAAGGGCCTCTTGTTTCAGTAAAGTTTGAATATGATTTCCACCTTCTTCTGATCTTCCCATCTGTTAAATCTTCTTTTCAGTAATTTTGAGAACCAAGTGGAATATACTCTTTTCTTTCTTTGTGGAAAGACTAAAACTTTCTTTCTTATTCAAGTCTTCTCTGACTGTGAAGACAAAGATTTCTTCCAAGTGTGCTGGCACACCAGAACATTCACATTTTTTTAAGGACAGCAGATGTCATCTTTAAGAAACTGCATTTTATAAAAAAAATGTTACTTTCAATCAAAGTGTGTTTTTATAGAAAATTTTTAACAAGTTTAACATTGTATCACCTCAAACATATCACTGAGTGCAGTTTGGATTTGAGGGGAAGGAGCTTCCCCAAACTTTAAAGCAGCTTATTACATTCTTACCATGTTTCCTGAGGACTGAATACAGTTGACAACTGTTTATCCTTATTAATTTAATAAAAAATTGACTTTCCTAGGAAATTACCTGTGTAAGTGCACTGACAAAGGCAACTAAGGTAAACTGTCTATTGGCTTCATTTCTTCAGGGAAACATTTCATAGACAGAAATTATGCTCTCAAGAGTGAGGAAAAATCATTATAAGAGGAATTTCATTATTACTGGAAAGAATATAATGGGTGTGTGTGTGACGAAGAAGGATGGTATCACTCATTTGAAGCCTCTCTTAGTGCACTGGTCACTTTAGCATTTCAGCAAAATGCCAAAAAAGATGCATGATCTAGACCCTGGTGTCTTTATTACTGCAGCATATTATCCTGGCATATTCTTTACTGAGTAAGTACCATTGAGCAGAGACAACATTTTGGAGTAGAATTCTCTTTTTTTTTTTTTTTTCTTAGATACATATTTTCTTACTGCTTGGTTCATTCCTCCTCAGCCTGATCTTGCTTTGAATTTGTCATCCTTAGTCCTCAACTTTCTCTTTCCCCTTCCTTTTATAGCCTTGTTAGCATTAGTTAAGCAATGTTCATTGCCATTTAAGCAACTCAGAGAAAAATTTAAGACATGCATCTGATTATCAAATGGTCTTAGAAGCGAAAATTCAGTACCATTCAGGCCTTGTTCCACTACTCTTAGGGAGTTTGCTTTGCTGTTACAGTTAAAAATAAAATGATTTATGAAGACAAATCAGGTGTGCATCATTCTCCCAGTTTGCAAAAAGGGCTGCATATCACATTATGTAAGTCAAAGAAATGTGAGAGTATTAACTCTGTCAATCAACTCAATGTTTCATTTTAAGCCATGTTTTACCTCTTATCTTAAAGCAGAGCAGTAATCCCCAGTTTTAAAATGCAATTGCTCACCAGTCCAGTCTGAAGTGCCTTTCACTGTATTGTTCCCATTTTTTAAATCAAGAAAAACTAAAGCAAAAGTAAAATTAACCATCTGAGCCCTATTCAGCTTCCTCCTTGATGCTATTAGACTTCATTTGTGATTATTACTCTTGGTTTAACAGTGTCTTTATTAACACAGTCAGCTTCTCTTGGACTCACACCACAGTTATGGTCAGCTCTCATTCTGTCCTTTCTGACAGCAGAGATGTGGGATAAGTGGCTTTTTCTTCACTACCACAAATGAGCTGCAGGGCTCATGAATATATAGAGGGGCCTTATTCTACTCTGAAAGCAACTTTAGCCTGAAATAATTCCAGAAGCCTTTCTGGCCTTGCTCTTGAATTGTGAAGAAAGCTGGTGTTGTTAAGGAGATGAATAAACCTCTGTGGGAGCAAAGACATTGACACCTTACATGAGTCTGCAGTGATGCTGATGGCAGCTGTGGCATGAGCCAGCTCTACTGGGTTTGGCACCAAAGAAAGGACCTTTATTAAGATGAAGTTAAATGATACCTCTTGGGAAGAGCTGAGGCTGGAATGAACTCATGCAGGCAATAATAGCTGGGTTAAGTTTCCCAGATTTAATATCCTAATCACCACCCTACAGTTTCAGTCCCCAAACAGATGCAAGTTCATCCTGCCTCTGGTATTGTTGTCATGCATCTGGAATGGTTTTGATGCCCAGTCCAGCTCAAGAGTGTGTGAGTGGTACAGGGGACCCAAGCAGTTGAAAAATGTTGCATGAACATACTCATAATTTTTCTTTCAGTTCACTGTGCACTGTAAAAGCCATGAAGATTTCCATGGAGGGAACTGTGGTAGTGGGTTTTTTTTAATTTGCCCCTTGTCAAAAGGAAGGGTAGTGCCTTAGACATCCCACCTCTATCTTGCCAAGCACTGTTCTCATACAAGTCCTTTATCTTTGTCCAAACCTAAAAGATTGTCTGCCTGGTGGAAGAGGGATGGGGATGTGATTAGTAAAGTACTTCTATTCCACAGTGGGATGTGATTAGTACAAGGACTTCTGCTCCTGGGTGCCATTTAATGGGAAAAGGAGTAGCAGGTGCCCCATCTTGCTCAAATCAAGGTCTTTGCACATCACACTGGCATTCGTTTCCTTAGGTTTGTGTACAGACTGCAGGCAAACACAGCATGTCTATGGCCCTATGTGCTCTGAAAGGTTGCGTCTCAAATGGTTATTATTTATTTCTGTTTTCTTTCCAGCTTTCAACACCATGGTGTTTCTCCACATGTTGATTCCCCAAGTGTAACTTGATTATGTGCTCAAGTAAATGTACCCAAGTTTCCAAGAATTAATTTCAAAAATAATATTCAAGTGCTCTATGAATACTGATAAAAATTTAAAAAACAAACAACCCCCCCCCCAGCTGTGGATCAGATCTTTTCCTGATGTAAACTGATGTCCCTCAGAAAACATATAATTCAGAATGTTTCTGCTGGGAGTCAACACAGGGTGAACTTAATAGCTAGAGGTTGGGAGACACAATTACAGGGAACCACTAGACACTTTTGTAAAGGCAGTTTTAAAGCACTCTCCAGTTGAATTTGAAGGATGTTTGTGGCAAATCTTTTGAAAGGGTCATTGACTGTACAAGGATGAAAGTTGTGGGCAATCAAGTTGTGTAATTTGTTTCTGCCTACTGAAAAAAGGGCATATGTTTCTACAGAAGTTTCTGACTTTTCATCATTTTGATTTTTATTTAACATACAAACTTTAAAGGAATAATTTTATTTTGGAGCAAACACACATAAAAACATGTCAGCAGACTATTTGGCATAAAATAAATTACCAAGAATGCATGCAGTCTCAGAATTTCTGCTTGTGAAGTACATGGCACTGTTTAGAACCTGAGCTTCAGTGTTCCAGATCATAAACTGATGATTTTCCTTTACTGTATTTGATGGAATGTTTATAAATTCAGAGTAGATATTCATAGGTGATGAGAAAGAGCACCTTCTCGCAGATTATTTGGCTGAAGATTGGGTTAAAAAACAAGCCTGGGGTGAAGGGGGAGCAAATAACTTGCTTAGCAAGTTGTTGCCAAGCTGTGACCTACACAGCTGTTTGTTTGAGAACTTTTGCCCATACTGTAATTTCAGAGATGATAAATGTGAAGCAATTAGCACTGATTCATGCTTGTAAGTGCTACTTGAGAGTTCAGTTGAGGAACTGTGCCTTTGTATGATTTTGTGTAAGTGGTGCTTCAGCATATTTAATAAGGTCAGTTATAATACATGTTTGAAAACTGCCTAAATGCAATCAGGAAAACATTTCTGATTGCATGAATAATAGTTGTTGCATATGCTTAAAATGCAGTAAATTATAATGGGATATAAATTGAGCTCTAGAGACATTTTTACATTAATAAACTTAAAATCTCATATATTTTGACTAAGTGTTCTCATTAAGCAGGCATTTGAAGAGAGTAAGGAGGGAATACCCCGTTGCTGAAGAAAAGGCAATTGCAGATGTCATAAAACCAATTTCCAACCTGAGCAGATGACACTGGCTGGGATGGATGGGGTTTGTGCAGCTAAAGTGTAGTTTGTGCTTAGATAAACTATTTTATGAAGAGGTTTTAAATCAAAGAACAATAGGGCTGGCAAGACCTTAAAGTTATTTGGACAATCCTTTTGCTCCAATACTTGTGCTTTTCCTGACAAATATTTATCAAGTCTGTAAATATACTGAATATTCCTACTGTATGTTGTTCCACAGCTTGCACATGAGCTTTGTTCTTCCAGACTTAAGGCTTTCTAGTCTCTAGTCAGAATATTTCTGCTGGAATTTGAGGTGATTGTTTCTTGTCCTATTTACAAGAATATGAAGAATAGATACTTCCCTCTGCATTAATCTTTTGGGAATTGTTTCTCATCTTACCTGCAGACTGCATATGTTACAGCTTGAGAGGGCACAGTATCCAATTTTGTCCATTTCCAAAGTCACTGTGAGCTTCCCTCACTGCTGTTCATTTCGTGACTGTTTCCATGATACTGTTATATTCATCAGCTTTCACTCCTGGAACAATTTCAGAGGGCCATCGAAGAATTCAGCCTCCATGAACAAGTTAGTATGGTTTCTGGTTCACTTAAACTTCCTTTTATTTACAACTGCTTAATTGCCTTTTAATAGTGTTCCCCATTTTCTTTTGATATGCAGAATAAATGGGAAGTTTATGCAAAAACTGTTTCTAGGTGTTTTGCTGCATTAAAAAGAAAAAAAGAAAGAAAAGACAGTACTGAAGTTTCTTGAGTCTCAATGAATTTTGGGGAAAAAAGTCTGTAGGACTTGAAGGACCAGTGTGTCAAGTGAGAAGAATGTAGGGATGAAGATGATGAATGTGGCTTCATAGACAGATGAGAGTTTAAGGAACTCTGGAGAGCAATTGGCTTTGTGCTTAGCCTCTAAAGAGGGGAAAATTGCATTGACTGAGACTGAAACTCCCTTGGGTTTCTCATTCAATTCCACTGTTGTACTCCCTGGGCCAATAAACAGATAAAGAAGAACTAATAAAAAAAAGAATCAGGTTAAAGAGAGAATCTGTAGCTGCTAGTGCAACTGCAGTTAAATCCTTTCCTTGCATCACAGATTGCTCCCAAATAAAATCATTCAGTCTAAGGCTATTGAAAAGACAAAAGCTTCTGCTTTTAATCGTTGCCTGCTGAAGGCATTGACCTTTGGCTGTGCTGAGACAGGAGGACCATGAAAAAAAATGAAGATTGGAAATTAGTTTGCCTTCATTTTGAGGCCTGTTCCCTTCCTCAGCACAGGCCAGGGCTGCCAGCAGGTTTCTCAGAGCCACTCAGGTAGCTCCATGTTTCTTTATGACCAACACAGGTTACAGATGGTGTTGGCACTTCTTCAGGTGTTGGTTCTCTTGCTAAAGGCCCCCTCTGCCCTATCCTAGGAGAACTCTATCTTCACTGGCTGCTCTGTAAAACTTGAGGAGATCTGAGTTAATTTCTGGTTGTTTGCATTTACCCACTTGTGACTCTGACCCACTTTCTGCCCTTTGCTGATTAAGAATATACATTGGCTTAAGAAAAAAAAACCCCAAACCCAAGAAAACCCCTTGTTGCAAACTAGCAGTTGTACACTTACATCTAAGGGCAAATATAACTTTGTATTTTTTTTTTTTTTTTTTAATTCTTACATTAAATTGCATGACAACAAACCTTTTCTTAGTTTGCTGTATTTCCCCATATTCTGGTATGATGGCAAAGCAAAATGTAATAGAAAAAAAGTTAATTAAAATGGAAACCTTTAAGTTGGAATGACTTTCGAGTCAGGCTTCTAAATGTTGCAGTGTGTGTTTCGTACACCAGTTCCCGGGGGTACGTGCAGCACACTTCATTCCGTGGACAGCTTAAATGTTATGAGGTCTGGCAGTTCTTTATTTCACTGCTGATTAGATGACCTATGAGCAGTGTAGCATGTCACCCTTGCATTGGAGAAGAATTGGCACTGCCTGTGGAGTTGGATTCAATTGTTGGGATATATGAATGTCTGCTTCCAAATGCTTGACAGAGATTAATAAAGTGCAGAGTTTCTTAAAGAGAATCAATGGCAACATGGCAGATGCTATTTTCTTTGTCTATTTTTTCTTGGGGGGTAGCGTGGGGGAAGTTGCATTTTCAAAGTAACAAACATCATAAAGGCGTGCAGACAGATGACGTGGGACTCTGGGGATCGGGTTCATCCCGTGGGCCTACTGTTCCATACAAGCTGCATTTGCTAAACAGTAGGAAGGTGTTTGGTTTGAGGTTTTTTTATTCCCCCTTAACATTTCAATGCAAGCTTGGGTGTGATGTTACTTTTGGGAAAATTTGTTCTTGTGCAAATGTGTCCTCAGATTGAAAACTGTATGGGGAAGAAATGAGAGACCCAGCACTTTCAGCAAAAGAGTTTCCCCCAAGCCCCTCTGAAAACCCAACTTGCTCTTCTGACTCTGTTCCAGCTGTTTTAAATTTTTAGACCTATAAGAGGGTCATGCTATTCAGTGCTTATATAAAATAAAAAGAAAATCCTACCACAACCAAAAATAGAAGCTATTGATATGTCAAAAAGTGTTAATGTAAACCACCTACATGTACTTCATTTGGTCTGTTTTAATTCTTCTCGCTTTTCTCCTACTCCCCCAACATTTTCGAAGAGTTACAGGGTGTGTGTCTATTCCTTTGCAACTTGAGTCCTGATGTGGCTGAGAAAAAGAGGATGGACAGCACATCTTTCTGAAATGGACCTAGTGGGCCAATTTCCTACAGAGTTATGTGCTCACCTAGTAATGAAAGTGTTCATTTTAAACACCATTTCCCCAACAAGTATTTCTTATATATCTCTTAGTGAAGATTCCCGAGTGAGTTAAATTTCCGTAACCTTCCTTTGAGACCAGCCGGCTTGTGAGAGAATTTTTTCTGACTACAGTTCCAGAATCAATACCTGAAAAAGCACTCCTGTATCTTCCTGTTCTATGGACTTTGAGGTCATTTAGTTTTTTCTATGGTATCACTGAGTGCCTATTAAATTGGAGTTCAAGGTAGCTAGATAGGAGTCAGGAGATAAAGGAAAAATCTGTTTTAAATGCTTGATCTACCCTAGCAAATTTTCTTGAAAAAGATCTGCAGAGGCATAACTATCCTGATTGGTGGGTGTCTGTAGAAAGCAAATGGAAGGAAACCCTTTTCATCACTTGCAGATAAATTTAGCTACAACATGGAAACATACTGTAGAGGGGGAAGAGAGAATGTATGTTAAGAAGTTGAAAGACTATTAGGGAAAAAAATCATTCTAATCTAAAGAGCACAAAGGAGAGACAGTTTTGTGAAGGTTTCAAACATTAGGTTACATATTTCATTTCTCTTATCTGTATGGCATGTAGGGAGTGTATTAAATAAAACATATCTTATTATGGATTTTAACTGTTGGATAAGAAAAAGGATTATTTTTCATTTGGGTCAACATACAGAATTATTTTTGCTTTTGCTAACAGCTCAAATGTCTTCTGTAAAAAATTTGCCATCAAAATTTGCTGCATATATAAATAGATAAGGCTTATGTGGAAGGCTGAATCCAAGTGATTAAATGGCAAATTGTCTTGCCTTTTTCTAATAATGGAATAAGCTAGAGGCTTCAGAAAATGAGGAGAAAAAATCAGGTTTTAACTCCTTTTGTGAGTAACTGCCTTTTTAAACTTTATCCTGGTTTTTTACATTTCCCTCTTGAAAACCACAAGTTCATTCAAACCAAAATCTTCTCATGGGGAGGTATCTGTTTCCACAGCCCTGTTATCAGAACAAGATGGAATTTCATATCAGACTGTATTGAGGAAGACAGATTACAGCAGAAAAATGATTGGTATCAGCTTTCAAGTCTACCTGCAGTCTTTCCTCTGACTCATTAGGGTAAAGGATTTGGGCTGTTTCACTACAATCTTCACAGTGAAAGTTCAAGTCTAGGCAGCTCCATGCCTTTTATTTTTATGTGTAAATCTGCCTCTCTGCAGCTCACCAGGCTGTGGTGATGGTCCAGTCAAGATGTTAGTCCTTTCCACACTGACAGCTGTATCTGGTGCAGGGGAGAGAACAGGAAGGGCTGGGGAGCAGAGCTGCCTAAGAAAACATTGTCATATAAAGAAACCTTTGTCAAGATGGGCCCTGAATTCCAAATATATTTCTTCTTGCAAAGAACTGAACCCAACACTGCTGCCCATGCAGTAACAAACTGCTTCATAATCTTGGTCCCCTTTCTCCCAGAGTTTCTCAAGGGAGAGTGGCTCTCAGAGATGGACTGATGAATTTTCACCTATGTCAAAGTACATTCTCTAGCAATGTAAAGTTTAATGTCAAAACAGAAATACGTTTTTTCCTCTTTTCATTCTGTCAAAACCCTATTTAATGTGGGTTGTTGGTGGAAATAAAAACAATTTAGTTATTAACTAGAAATGTCAAAGGAAGAAATCACAAAGCATTGAAAAAAAATGGGTCAGCTTTGGACCTTTACGAATAAAAACAGGCTTTAAAGTTCTCAAATGCTGTCACAAGGTTTTGTGGCCATTTTTGCTTTTCAGAAAATTTATAATATCCTCCTTTTATCACTTGCTACAGTTTTTCAGCTCCATTATGAAAGTTCATGGAGGCCAAGGGATGAGTGATTTCACAAGAAGGTCGTCCATCAACTTGTTCTTCACTCTCTGTAATTAAGCTAAGAGCACAGTGGGAGGCTCATCTTCATACTCTGACCTTCCTGCAAGAGAGGTTATAAAATAGCAAAGGAAAGTTTCTTCCCTAGTGTTTTCAAACCTCTGAGACAAGGCCTGCAGCTTCTTACTAGAACAGAACACAGAGCCCTAAACTGGCAGGTTCTTATCCTTGTAATAGGATGAATGCATAAGAAATCATCTTTTGGCAGACAGATACATTTCAATGATGTTTTTTATTCAGGATTTTGCCATCTCTCATTAGCAAAAACCATTCAGTTGGGCAAAAAGGTTTCTCAAAGATGGAGCAAGGAAGGTGACATGTAGAGCTTCAGAGAATGGGACTAAACCCAGATTACTAAAAGACCAACAAATAGGTAAAGAGCATATAGACAAAGTGCACAGACAAGACTGAGCAGGAGAAAATGGGTATACAACTAAAGCTGTCACTAATGAATAGAAACTGAGAAAGTAAAAACCACATGGAAAATAATAAATGGAGAGCCTTCTATAAACATCCAACCAATACATGTGGAAAAAGCAATTCAAGAATCACAGGCAAGTTATTTGATAAAACACAGTGGTGGCAGTGGGAAGCAAGTGAAGCAGAAGAAATGCAGAGTAACAGATTTAGAATTTCAAGGTTAGCTATAACTCCATAATTACAGTGTAGATGGGGTTGCTCTAAGTTGGTTTCTGGTTTGCCTATCTTCCATAGTGAATTAAATTCTACCTCTTAAACATTTCCACATCTAAGGGCATATTATATAGTCCTTCCTTGAATTGTGTGCACTGAACCACACAGTGCATTGTCCTTTAGGATTTTTAAAGTAATCAGAATCAAATCCTTATGACTAGAACCTAATGATGACAAGTTTCTGAAGGAGTAAAAAAGCAGATACTGCTGGGGTGGCAACCACATGACTCAGTGGATACAAGAGAAAACCTTTTCTTCTCCCAGCAGAGAGGATGTTTGCTAGGCTGGTGTATCTCCCTGTGCACTGTGTGCTTTCCAGCTCTGTGTTTCAACTGTGGAAATGTGTCTGGGGTCCCTGACCCTCATCTTACTCATGCTGCAGTGATGTACAGGAGTCTCGCTCTATCTTGGTGTGTCTGCTTCTGAAATGTAGTTGTCTAGTGTTTGACTCTTTTATGCTTCGAAGAGATGGAAATCTACTGCCAACAATTACCTTTCCTTGTTAAGATTTAGGGATACTGAGCTGTGGAGGGTTTTGTACAAGGTTATTTTTTGTGAGGTTATAACACACTTTAATAGGTTGCAATTGTTTTAACCAGAGGTTGTAAATATTAGAGAGAATTACATACACTGTAACTTTTGCAGGCTGTTAAACAAAATTATAGGAGGAAGAGAGTATAGGAGAATGCCTCCACAGGAGATGCATATTCTGGGTAAACAGCCTAATGGGAGGACAGGACTGGGATACGTGGGTTGTTTTCTCAGCTGTGGTGTTGGGCCTGCTGGGTGACCTTGTCAAATACGTTCCCAACTTTGTACCTTGGTTTCCTTATTTGTGCAGCTCTAACAGCTTCACTTGCCCTGCAGTTCCTATCTAGGGCTGGAACACACTGTCCTGCTGCACCCCAGTCAGCTGAGTGTTCCTGGGTCCTTGACATGCTGTCTTCTGCTGGTGGGTTTTTTTTTTTTCCAACAGTTGCTGGTGAGAAAAAGGTACCTGGAAATATTATTTTTTTTTTTTTTTTTTTTAAGACAAATGATGCTAGATGTGTCCCAGTTTGCAAACTGGCTAGACAACAGTCAGTACTTATTTTTGGTAAAGGTCTGGATTTGCAATTTAAGTGCTAACATACATAGACAAACACCTATCAGGATTTCAAAACTCAACCTATATTTCCAAACAGTCCCAGAAGCTTTCTCCATCTGTTTCCAATTCCCTACCTATTTATTACCTCCAGTTCCCAAATTTCCTTTCATTTAAGAAATTGATACAAATTTGGCAGTGATGTTCTCTTTCTGGATTGCAATAATTAAATGTATGCATCACTTACCACCTAACAAATTTAAAAATTAGGCCCAAATCGATTCCTGATTCAATATTTGCAGCAATAACTTGAGGGTACAGAACAGAAAACAAAGCATTCTGAGATAAAACAGAAGAAAAAGAAATCATATAAAAATACATATTTAGCATGTTTGTTCTGAAATATTTTATTGAATAAACGTCAAGAAAGCAGGTAGTAGATAGAGTCCAGAACCCATTGTCTTCCTTCCCATTACTTGCCTACCCTTTTCTTTGTCTTTTTATTTGGAAGAAGAAGCCATGTCCTGTATGTAAATATCTGAAACAGTTTTTATAACAAGAGTGGACAGATTGATAGAAGGTGCATTCCTTGGAGAATATCTGACTGGTTTTCCCTTGCAGCTGTTAGCAATATTTGTCACTCAGATGATAAAGCTGTTCACTGGCAGCTGGTCGAGAACACTTGACACTATTTTAATAAACCTTGCATATTTCCCCTGTGTTGAAGTGGACTGCTTTTGTCTGATGGGAGAGGTATTTGTTCCAGGCACAGGAAGGGCACCTGACAGTGGTGCCAATGTGCCACTTAGAGTAATATAATGATGGACTACTGAGCCAGTTGGATTCACTTTGAAGGAGCCAAAGCACTTATTTCTCCAAGGATTGGCTGCTTATTCATATTGATGAAGTATAAACAAAATACAAATAAAATAAAAAAAAAAGGGGAGAAATTATTATCCTATTTTTTTTGTTAGTTTTCTTATAGGATTTTGAAAGAAAAAATAGATGAAAATAGATGAAAAAATAGAAAAAAAAAGAAAAAAACCCTGCAAATTGGCATGGCTTTCTAAGCAAGTGGAATATTAATAAAAGAAGGCGACTAGCATTGAAATCAAGTCTACATCTTTAAATCTAACCTCTGGAAATGGCATATCCTTTATTTTGTGTATTATGCTTACTGTGAAGCCTAATTAATATATATAAAACCATATGTTTCTGTAGCCTCTGTCTAGGAACCAGCTGACTGCAAAAAAGAGATGAGTTTTCAGTCTGATAAAGACATAAAATCCCTGGTTTTTATTTCTGTGGCAACGGAGATTCATGTCAAATTAAAGTGGCCAAGTAAACATAGCTTGAGCAAGGAATTTAGCCTAATCTGTGGTATTTACTTGGCATAAGGGAATAGTTGATATCCTGATGACATAAGCAGGGCAAAGCCAGCAATCTGAGCTCTATTTTACCCATGTAATAACACATACCATTAAATTTGGTGGCTTTACTTGGGATTTAGTGTAGAATGAGATTGTAAATCTTCTAAAGTGCAAATAGACACAATGTTTTATGTGGTGCCTACAGAGCTCAACTTGTTCCAGGGAACATCCAGATCCACAGTCTTCAGTAGAGCTGAGGAGAAATAAATAGATGATGAGAGGTTGAATGCGGAAGGGAGCAGGACTGAAATACTTCAGTGAAAAGAGGACAAGTTGAGGAAGGAGCCCCTTGGGATATGTAGGGTGAAAGAGGATTTTTGCTGCAAGCTGGGGCTTTGATAGCAGCTTCTCAACAGCTGCATGGTGTGTGTGCTCTGTATTGTGCACAGACCATGTGGGAAAGTAGTGTTTTTGCATATCTGCTCCCAAATGTGATATGCTGTGTCTTCCCTCCTCAGAGCAGTGCACAAAGCTTGTCTGCTCACTGCAGCCTCCACAGTGGTGTTTTGCTTCTTGTCTTGTAAAACAGTGATCAGATAAGTGTGCATTTCACTTTCCTGACCTAGTGGTGTGGCCTTACCTTAGAGGTAGCTCTTAGTGGTGTGTGAAACAAATAACTGGGTAGAAAAAGAGACAGTTTCAGAGCAATGATTGATGCAGAAAGTGTAATGTGGCACCAACAGGAGGTATGCCTGGCTCTTAAGCAGATAAGCAGAAAGAAAGGCTGACTGAGAAATACTGCTGCTTTTTACTTTTCTTTTTTTTTTTAAGTTGCAAGATATTCTCTGCTTTTCTTGATACTGTTTCCATAACTAATAGATAAAGTAAGGTACTGTGTGTCTTAGATCTACCCATTTCTGTCCCACCAAGAGAATACAGGCATGTCTATCATGGCTTCAAGTCACGATAGCTGAATCCTCCCTGCTAAACACCCTTGACAAGCCTTTGATGCTATGTTAAATACTAGCTTTGTTTTAATCCTGACTGTGTATTCTCCATTTCTGAGACATGATTATGAATGCCAAGAAAGCTTGTGAAGAAGTCACTTCAAGGCTTTATGGGGTTTGGCCACTGATACACATGACAACTTAGTGGAGAAGAGCAGTGTCTGTGTGTAGCCTGGGGAGTGCTCTGGGGTGAATCTGCACTGGTGTTGCTGCAAGGGACCCTCAAATCCGAGCTGACAGGTCTCCTTGTGCATGTGTTCCTAGGACAGGCACAGGAGGCTGCACTCTGCACTCTGATGTGACACCCAGCTAACAGACTGGAGTTCAGGGCAGTCTGCTGGGGGAGAAACAGCTGACATAGATGTGGCCTGTCTTCCTCTCACAGCATCACATGTTGAGGGAAAAAAGCAAGCTGGCTTTCAGGAACCTGAGGTGCCAGGTTTTTTTTTTTCAGGTTTTTGGATGAAAGGTTGGGATTTTTTCCTTCAAATTTCTTATAATTTAATGTTCTATTCAAAAATTATTTCTTTCCCTACAAAATTGGAGGGAGGTGAGGGCAAGCACAGACTTAGGATGGTGTAGAGAGAACAACTGGATTGGCCAAAAGCTGAAAAATACAGCTATGGCACAATGATGAAATAAGCAAATCTGTATTTCAATGCTACACAAACTATGGAGTAATAAAATCTACCTACTGCATTTGATGACTCTTTGGATTATGATATAATAATAATAATAGAAGCAAATGGATTTCCAGACCACTGCAGTTATCTCAGAGATTTGGGTAGACCAGGTACCTTGAGATGAGTCCACAGGTGTTTGGATGTTTATCTGAAGGGCAATAGATTACTAATTCTTTCGGCATCAAAGTTAGACATTTCCAACAAGAAGTTATTCCAGAGGTCAAGGATTAGGCTGAAAGTAAATGTTTTCTTAGTGTATAACTCCTACTAAATGCCACCATCTGATGCTGAAGGATGTGACATCACCTGTATTTTAAGCACTTTGGGAGAGGGAGATGCTGCTTCTGAACACAACCTTTAAAAGGCCATGTGATGTGCAAGGAAGTTACTTGAAAGTCAACTTAAAGAGTAATTGCCGAGGTGACTCTGAGAGCTGCCATTAAACAAAAGGATGAGCACAAAGCAATAAACCATTTGGATCCAATAGCTTCCATGAATCTGTCTGCTTTTAAAGCAACTATTGATCTTCAGCAGGAGACATCGAGGCAATCAGTCACTCTTTGACAGTCACACATATGCATGCAGGCAGCAATTGTATGGGGCATCCAGTTCCCCAGAGAAACATCCCTTTTTGGGTGTGGGGTTTTTGGCGATTTTTTAAAATTTATTCAGAGCATTTCCCAAATATGATCTTTTTAAAGAATTTTTCACCACAAAGGGGTTTTATAAGCACTTTTTCTTCTTTAAATATGTGAAACCTAAGGCATGGCTGGGAGGCTAGTTTAAGAGAAAGATTGATTTTTAGGAAGGCTGTTGAAGTCTTAAATGCTTAACTGCTTTATTTCAATTCGATTATATTGAAATTACTGGTCTTATCAATTAGTCAAGTCAGAGTTATTTGCTTTTAAGAAAGATTTAAGCATTATTTGCTCTATTGTCCTTCAAAATACGTCTAAATTCCATGTTGATGCTTTCTCACATTGTGGGAGCAACAGACAATTAATTGTCCACCCAAATCATTTAAGTTAAAGACATTTTAGTTTCCAAGCATCCATTAAAAAAAAAAATCCACCAGAAAAACTCAAACACTGGGGTTAAGGGTTATGAATGTGGTTTCACCCAAGTGTAATCCCTTTAGCTAGGAATTTGTTCTTTGACTATGCAGACAAACTGGAACAGGATGTATCTAACAATTACCTGAATACCTTGTTGTATCCATAATGCAATTTTATATCCAAATAATCATATATTCATGTGGTTACTCCCTATCTCCCGACTGCTGTACTTGGGGTGCAATAGGCCTCCATTTATTATTATTTTAATTGGCAAAATGAAGACTTTTAGGGGTTGGAATGCTTGTATATATCTTGGAAGCATTGATAGCCTGTTATATATTTACTGCAGTATACTTAGGATGAGAAGAATGGTTCTCTCCAAGTGATGTTTCAGGCAGGAGTCTGATTTTTCATTTTTGTCATTAAGAGTAGCTGACTTGACTCAGAGAAAATGTATTGGGAAGAGTGATCAGAAAACATACAGAGAACAGCATCTTGTTTCTGCAAACTGTTTTGCATTTCAAGAAAAAATATTTTGAGGGTATTTTTTTTTTTCCATGGACTAGAAATTATGGAGCCACAATACATTGAAATGTTTCTTGCATAGTTATTTGCACTGAAATCTTGGCTTCCTGTAAGTCAAATATAAAAACAAATGCTAAAAATGGATGTCTAATAAATCTATGGCTTTGCTCTAAATCATAGAATCAAGGAATGGTTTGGATTGAAAAGGACCTTAAAGCTCATCTAGTTCCAACCCACTACCATAAGTAGGGACACCTTCCACTGGATGAGTTATTCCATGTTTTTCAAGAGATGTCTGGGTAAAAATATTTCTTTTTATGAAGTGATTTCTTAGACCACAAAATAAACTTTTACTTTTGATAGGACCTTTTTTTTTTTGTTTGTGTGTGAATGAGATTTTGAGATTTTCCTTAGATCTAGAATTGCTTTAGGAGCACAGGGCATTTGTAATGTGTTGCATTGTCACTCTGAAGCTTCTGAATAGATCACTGATCTTGAAACTCACAAGAGCTGTGAGCATATTTTTATTCCTTATGTGTAAGAAACACATCAGACAGACTCAAGAAAACTATAATTAATTTTGCTGTGCTGTTAATATGAAAGCAGCACAATTTTAAAGCAATCCTTCCAGTATCAGAATCTGGGGACTAACATTTGGAACCTATAATACTTTTGAAGCTTTAAGATATCAAAGGATGTACATTCCCTAAACCTTAGCTGGCATAAATGTACCATTTGATCATCAAACACTTTTTTTGGGAGAGATTCCAAGCCCCAACAGCATCCTGAGAGGGGATGAGGTATGATAAGTAATTGCTCATTTTGCAGCACTTTTAGGGGTTATTCTCTAAGCTGTGTTTTGTATTTTTGTGTTTCTCTAAAAAACTGTCAAGGAAAGATCCACATCAATAAAATATACAATCAATTCTGACCTCAGGTCACCTGGCTTCGATAAGACAGCCAGCTACAAACTGCTCTAATTGAACTCTCGACACTCAAAGTATGCTGATAAGATTGGTGTTGCCTTCTGCTGAAGGATGATAAATCATCCCAGTGAAATCTCAGTTCATTTAAACAAAGTCATATACAGGATTGAATTTTATTTTCTGGGAGAAAAGGGGTGCATCAATAAGAGCAGACTTCAAGCCAGAAGGATTTTTCTTTGGGCTGTAAAATAATTTTTCAAAGTAAAAACTTTAGGGAATCAAAAATACAGGATGAAATTCTATGGGAGTGTCTGGGGAGGCAGGTTACTTTCCTCACTCTAATAATTGTATCCTTTGCAGGACAGTTCTAACCCCAGGGAATGTAGCAAACACAAAACAGAGGGTACTTTCAGAATGCAGTTCAAGGCTTTTAATTTTGTATTTATCCTATTGGATTTTTAAAAAATAGTTTAAATAAAATGACCTAGAGTTTTGTCTTGTGGATTTCCATTTAATGTGCCAGACCCTTTAACATAGAAATGTTAAAAGCTACGCCCTTGAAACAGTGCTGTGTTAGAGCTGATCTTCAAATTTGGTCCAAGAGGAGATCCAGCATAGGAAACAAATGCACTGTGGGATATCCTCAGTCTACAGCTCCCAAGTGACAGCTAAAACGCAGGAATTTGGTAAAGACATGAGGAAAATCCACTGCAATCAGCAGCAGAGAGGGCCAGAGGTCACCATGTGTAATTCCTACTGGGGAAAAATCTGTTCAACTCTTTAATCCCATTTCACAGGATTAAAGCTCATTATTTTAAATAATTTAAATTTACATTTACTTTTAAAACTCTTGAAAAGGAGATGTAGCAACAGAATTGGATAAGGTGCTCCATATTAATGTTTGAATTCCAGAGACATCCAGGAAAGAGGGTGAAACATTCCTTCCTGTGCTTACCTAACAAAGGGGCTCAAACCCATTCCTGTATTTACTGTCTGGCTCTTGTTGTAAGTTGTTCTTTCCTTGGAGCTTTCTTGCTGTATAATTCAGAATTGATTGAAGCAAAAATACTGGGCAGGAGAGGCCATAAATCTAACCCTCTGTAGAAGAAGATGAGCATATTTTTTAGAAAGATGACCAAGAAAATGCAGTGAATGTGCCCAGGAGAACTCCTGCCCAAATCCCCAGTGCAGAATGTCAGGTGGGAAATGCACCATTTGTGTCTGGCGTGGCACAAATGTGACATGTCCTAGTGTGTCCCTGTCTCCATGCTTAGTGCTTTGGGAAAAGGTAGAGATTTAGGAGTGTAATGTACATTTACACATCCTGAAGTAAATATAATTCTGAAGTTCGTTCAGCCCAGCAGGACAGGGATCTGTGCTCCTGCCCCAAACAAGGACAGCGGGATGCTCTAGCACAGTGGGAGACATTCTTACTGACTCAGAGCAGTTTTTGTTTCTTTTGTGTGAGGGCAAGCAGAGAGTGAAATTTATGGTAAGCCTTCATTTGGGGTATTTCCAACAAAGTTGATATTGACTCTTTCATATAATATGTAGAATTCTAGAGTGTGCACTGAGGTGTTTTAATCAGAAGATCCTCCACAATAAAATAGCAAGATGTGCAACTTCAAATGTATCATGTCACATGAATAGCTAAGTGCTTCAATTCTAATATCCAAACTTAGATTTTAAAGCAGTTTTAATTAATTTATTTAATTGTCTAAAAATGAGAGGAAAACTGTTTTCTGCTCTAGTCTCCCATTTTCATCCCAGAACAGCAAGAGCTGAGCAAGACAGTAGGGCTCTCTGGAGAGCAAACAAACCAGTAGCTACTCATAAATTGAAAATAAGGATGTAGCATCCAAGACAAATAAAACTCACCTCATCACCTAAACTTTAATTTGTTGAACTATTCCTTTGTTAGTCTCTTGGGAGGAATATCATCATTACTGAAAAAAAAAAAAAAGGTTTTGTTAGGGTTTTCAACATTTTTTGACCTTTTGATTTAACATTTCAACTACTAACTTGAAAGCTGTGAAAGATTCAGGGAGTCATCTCTATGTGCATTGTGAGTTATAAGTGTGGGCTCTACTCACAGACTGAGAGATGAAGAATTTTATAGATGCAGATGGTCTAACACAATAAAATATTAACTTTAGCACATACCTTAATACATTAGCTATGTATTAAATGTATCATTAATGCATTTAGTACATTAATATATTAAATTGTATTAACCAAGATAACAATAACTTGAAGCAGTTCTTAACATAATTTATTACTTAAAACTCTGGATGACCCTATTAATTTTGATTAGATGTCATCCATGGGTGTCTCTAAAAGCAAGGTATGGTGGAGGAAAGCCATTTTGAAGACAGGAATAGCTTTTACTTAAAACATAGATTGTGTGACTATTGTCTGATACTGTGTATTAAGTACTGTTTTTCTGTTCCACCACATTTTTACCCCCATTCTCTACAAGATGCACAGATGAACAGCAAACTCTGACATTTCTCTGATCTGCTAATCATAGAGCTGTGTGTTTCTACACTGTGTTTTGGGCAAATATCTTATGCAGGAACGTTTTCATTTTTTCCAGTAAAGCCCAGACTATTTAACAAGTAATAAAATATTTTCTGGGCTAGCCTTAAAAAGCAGAGAATGCACTTAATGAAACATTTGCAGTGCCCTGCTAAATCTTTCACATCGTTATGGACATTAAACCTTCACAGCCCCAGATAGTCAGGAGATGTCTTGTGCTATATTTTATGCTGTGTGCTCTCTGACTCCTTGGTTAACATTGTTAAACTTCCAACAAAAAAGTGTAAATATTAATGAAAGCCTGCGTTATGGTCTGTTTGGGCTGTCTGCCAACTTACCTATCTAGCTGGCAATAGGAAAAGTATCTGTCTGGCCTTTTGGATTAATCAATATTTAAGTATCTTATGCAAACTAGAAAATTTTCAACAGGAAAATAAACTCCTAATTCCAAGGCAAAGCAAGGATCTGCAACCTGTCAGAGAGCACCTTTAACCCCAAGTGAGAATACACCTGCTCTTATGTTCTGACCCCTTGTCTTTGCTTCAGCTACCCAGCCAACCCACCAGAAAAGCTGAAGACTCCTGGAATCTTAGTTAGTAGCATAAATATCATGATGTAATTTGGGGCTTTGTTTTGGTTTGACTTTTTAACTGGAATTTTACTCAGGTTTAATTGTGTTTTGCTTTTTGAGTAGTTCTGGGATGTGGAAAGGTGGGAAAATCCATACCTTAGTGGCTGCTTTGAAATGTTGTCTCCTTCTTAAATTTTATATTTTTTAAAAAACCCCAACAAACCCCAAAATACCATGTTTATAGTTTCTTCTGCCTTCAAGAATTCTTAAACAACATGGCTTCTTGACTGATCAATAGCAAGAATTCAGTTCATGTACCCAAAGTAAGACAATTTTTAAATCACATCTTCGATTCCTATAGTGAAATAATTTTTCAGACCGGTTTTGACACTGCTGATCTGTGCTGCTGTCAGCTACCTGCAGCAGCTCAGTGCCAGTGCCTAGAACTGATGCAGTATTTCCATGCCATCACATCCATTCCTCACTTACCACGATGGCAGCAGGAATGAAAAATAGGCACACAGTAATAGGCCTGTCAAGTGATAACCTTTGCCTTCAGCAAAATCTTAGCAAAAGGCAGTCAAGATTCTTCCCTGGCTGAGTGTTTTGAGTACTGACCTGTGGACTACTCCTTCCCAGGGGTGTGAGACATTGATTACCATATGTCAGGGTAAGTAGTGAGTAGTTACAATTAAATCCTAAAATACTTTGTGAAATTTCAAGGATTTTTAAGATAGTTGAGCTTCCTAGAAGCTTGCTACTTTTTAGTATTTTTTGTTTGTTTGTTTGTTTGTTTGTTTGTTCTGGTATTTTTTTAAACAGTGGCAAGTGAAGTAATTGGTCACAGAGTGAAGAATGATCCTACAATTGTATCAGGTTTGTTCAGGTTGCTTGCATCCCCTGTCGGCTGTGGGTCAAATGCCAAAATCTTAGACACACACGTGTGGAAGTAGAGAAATAGATAAATTTGCAGTGCCTGCATTGATAGCTAGGTTGGAATAAGCAAACATTCACTGAGCAGCAAACTAACGAGGCTTGGTTTCCTACAGATTAGTGCCATGTGAAAGCTTTTCCAGCTTTCATGGAGCATCAGGCACATGAATAATATATTTGTTCATACCACAACCTCTCCCTTAGTATTCTATTAGAGGCAGTTAGAGAGGTCTCTTCTCATCCATTTCTCCTGTTGGGATACAGTTATATGTGAGGTCCCCTGCTCTTCTACCACACTGATTTAAAACCAGTCAGTGTATTCAGAGCTTGGTGGCTTGTGCACAAACTCTAACACATAAAGAACTTGTAAACACCATATCCTTAGGAAACTATGCTAAAAACTTCATGTAGCTATGAAAAATTAGGGAGGTTTAGATTGGATATTAGGGAAAAGTCTTCACTGAAAGAATTGTCAAACATTGGCACAAACTTCCCAGCAAGGTGGTGGAGTCACAGTCCCTGGAGGGATTGAAAAGCTGTGTAGATGTGACACCTGGGGACACAGTTTAGTGGTGGAATTGGCGGTGCTGGGTTAATGGTTGGACTTCATGATTTTAGAGGGCTTTGATTCTCTGATTCTGTTCTGTGTGGAAGTGTAGGATGGGAGATCTGCAGCCCCAGCAGTGGCTGTACATGGTCACTGGAGCTCAAATCCCAGGATGTTAAGCTGTGGTAGGTGAACTAAAGTGATCCAACAAAGTGCCCAAGTAAAACTAAGTTTTTCAAGTCCCTTCTAGTGTTTCCTCTGAAATAACGGCCCTACCCACAAGGTTTTCTTCCTTCTTTGTTGGCTTATGGCAATGAAATTCTCCCACAGTTCAGGAACATTTTTTACCCATACATCTGCTCTCTTCTCAGCATCCTGCAGAATAACCTCCAGAAGCAGCCTGCAAATTGTATCTTAAACCTATCTGAGCAGTTGAGTGGACTGAGAATGGCTTCAGTTCCAAGGAATTAGAGGAATAAGAACCTGCAAAAGCTCTTTTATATATGCAGCTGACAATGCATATTGCTTCACTCTTTGTATCAACTCTATCATGCTTTATGTTTGTACCACTATTACTTTGGTACCATAATTGCATTCCATGAGTCTTCACTCTGGTGTTATTAATGGCTATCATATTGGCAAGTTAATTTGGATACAGTTATTTCCTTCTTCTAATACAAACAAGATTTGATTAATGAGAAACATTAGGAATATACAATGGGCCCATTATTGCAGTTGTGTATTTGCCAGCATATATTGATGCCTGGAAGAGGCATTGTTTTTTTTTTGCTCATGCATGCATTTATTTCACTTGCATTCAGTGTTTTAAATAATAGGAAATTGCTAAAGTAGGGAAGCAGCAGTAAAAAAAAGTGTTTAGAGCTGGTGATTAAGTAATGTGAGTCTGTTAAACTGCAAGGTATGTGCAGTGAATATGGACATGGTGAGAAAGCCTGGTTATTTCATGGTGTTTTGGAAGTTCAGTCTTGTTCCTTTTCTGAATTTGTGCCAGCATCAGCAATGGAATATTGATGCTAATGCTAACACTCACTGGTACTTCCTGGGTGGAAAAGGCATCAATGACAACATTAATATAAGTACAGAAATAGTTGTCCTGCCTGCTTATGGAAAGCCTGAATTATGAGAAATAAATAGATTGTGTATATCAAGGAGGGTATCTGGAGCTGAAGCTGTAATCTTTCCAGGTCAGCCCACTCCTCTACCTTCTGAGCTTTCTGACAGTTAAATCAAAATGCACTCCTTTTATGCTTGGTCTCTGCCCAACCTTCCTCCCACCCCCAGATATCTGGGTTTGATTTGTAGGAGAAAGTGAAATATGCAGAAATCCTCCTGTGGAAATACTTAAAGCTTTTTCTTTTTGCTTGTTTTTTTTTTTTTTTATTTTATTTTTTTGGAACAGGAACATCGTTATCTTTGAATCTTGGCATAAAAATTGTCCTTATGGTTTCAGGGAAGAGAAGGTAAGAATAGGCACTCATGATATCCCTTTCCAGTGTTCCTGGTTGGAATCTTCAATAATTTTAGGAGCCTCTAATGAGGACTTGACCCTTTACAGCATTGTTACATGCTCTCTCTCAGCAAGCACTGAACAAACCATTATAAACATTAGGCAAAATTAAAAATTGTGAATACAGAAAGTGGAACGGATTCAAGGAATTCCACATCCCTGTGAATTTTCTGTACACCACACAGCCTTGCAGGTTGGGCAGAACAATGATATTGTGTCCCTTCCTGCTGTGACTATAAGTATATTGCAATAGATGCTGATAGCTACCACTCAATAGCCAAACTGAGTGAGAACATGGGGATCAAAGGTCTCTGTTCAGGAACACTTTCCACAGTCTGGATGGTCACTCCAGTATATTCTCTGTAGCACCAAGGCATGAGTAGAATCAAATGTACAAAGGGTAATAATATATATGTAAATTCCAGACAGTGTGTGAATTCATGATGTCTTAAGGAGAATTAGAGAGAAATGCAGAGGATCAGTTTCCTTGGTGTCTTCTGGCCAGTGATAGTAGTTTACAGGTGCTTTGTACAACTTGAACAGGAGAATTGTACTGAAGAGTTTGGCCCTTTAAGGATATAGAAATATTATGCTGGGTGTTATGTTATATATTTTCTATGCCATAGTGAATCCGTATTAATTTGAAGTCAAAACATAGTTTTAAGTGAAGAAAACACTGTTGTGATTTCAGTCTTGTAGATGCAGAGGGAGCTTAATTCTTCTTTGTCCTTCTTGCTCTCCTCAGAGGTTTTGCAGAGGGCTCTGAGATCACCTCTTGGGTGTATCCTTGTAGCAAATTACAGAAATGCCTCTGTGCCTTGAAAAGTACCTAGAGTAGCTCAGTACTGCTCAGTGCTGCCTGGGCTTGAGCAATTCTCAGCATCCTCAAAGGAGATCCAGCTGATGAATAAGAATAGGAGGCAGAGAGCAGAGTTATTCCACCCAAAAATTTTAATCAGTGTAGTTCCTGATCCAGGAGTACTCAGCTGTGTGAGTGCTTGTGCTGAGACAGTGGAGAACTGATACAGGGAAAAATGACAAACAGGGTGGGGCTGATTTTTTCCAGCCTATGCCAGGTTCAGGCAGCTATGAAAATGTGTTCCTGCCAGTAAGGAAGCAAGTATTGCCATTCCTTCCCAATGAAATGTTGTCTTGCAATGTTTTCAGACCCATTCCTTGTATATTAGGTGGTACCCCCAGCACTGAAAATGGAATACTGCAGAAAGATTATTAACACAGAGCTTTTAGAAGCACAAAGTATCATGAATAAAGAAGATGAAGGGTTTACTCCAAACATTACAGCATATGATTAATCCATTTCACCTCTGATGTTATCCAGGAATGAGAGTGTCAGTTTTGGCCAATCTGCGTAGGTATTGATATTATAAACATCATTCTGTTGTCTCAGTTCTTACATATCTGTTGTATATTGGGGAAGAAACATCTCTAATTTAATTAGTCAATTTATGGCATGAATAAGTTTAGGAATTATTATACAGTGGATGCTTACTTAAGAGAGACAATTATTCATTTCTACATTTGGGTAACAGTAACATAGCCTCACCAGAAATACATTCCTGTTAAGCTTATAAGTATTAGTTTCTTCCACTGAGCTGTATAAAAGTCTGATAAAAGAAAAATCTGATGCAGACACAGTAAATTACTCTGCTTCCACCTCACACTGAGATTGAGTTTAGAAATGATTAATGTGCTATGGATTTCTATAGCAGGTCAGAAGATGCAAAGAAAATGATCCCCTCATTCTCACCAGGACACAACAGCTCTAATGTTTAATATGTTCATCCATGCTTTGTATGTCTCAAGGATACGAATTTAAAAGCCAAAAAGGCATTTATCTTTTTTCTGTGTAGAGAAGGGAGAGGATGACAATTAAATTACATAATGGAAAGGCTAAGCCTCTGCAATTTGTATTTGATCTAAAAACAACTATTATCTAAGAAAAATGGATCAAATTCTACTTTTGGTGGTGTCGTTACTGTCCTGCAGTGTAAACTAGACAGCACAAGTGTGACTGAAGAGCCTTTTTCTGTGTTTGTTTCATTGGGTGTCTGCAACTTAATGTTACTGATTAAGAGAAAATCCTGAGAATTAAATGGGTGGTTATTGGGGTGAAGAGACTCTTTTCTCCACACTTTAATTCACGATGTCTTTCTCCTGCTGTGTTGTGGCAACAGTTTCCATAAATTCCTTTGATAGCCTAGACTTTAAAGCAGAATTAGCTTTTCACTTCTAGATAAATGTGTCTCACTTCAGGATGTACCTGGGACATGTCCTGTTCTGGGAGAGCAGGAAGAGTTCTTCCCCTGTGTGGCAGTGCTTCTACAGCAAAATGACACTACTTTTGGGGGCTTTTCTTTCTTCTACAAAGTGATTGTCTATAGGGGAAGTTGATGTTCTGTAAGAACATCACAAAACCTCTAAGGTAGGTTATTCTGGTAAGAACAGTGGAGTGGGTTTTCCTGACCAATTAGTGGTGTGGTGTGCAGACAGGACTTCAATTCACTTGACAACAGCTGCAAATATGCTTTTGTAAATATTAGAGTAAACAATAACTGGTCTTTTCTCAAAATACCAGAATTTTGTTTCTCAAGCCAAGACATATTCGGATATCCAGGTAGTTGCTACTTGTGCAGATTTGTTGGAATGGTTTAAAGGATATGTCAGTCACTGCCCCTGGAACATGATCTTCCCTCTATTAGCAATGATCCCACTCCCCACGGCCAACTTGAATCTGGGATAAGTCTGAAAGTGAAATAAAGCTGTGTGTGAAGCATTAGAGACTCAAATAACAAGGGAAGCTAAAGTGGACTCAGCTTGAGAACCATTTCAAAGAGAATGGAGGACTCATTTGGAAAAGCTATTTGCAAACAGCTCACCCGCTTACGCATTCCAGCCCAGTCAGCGGCCAGGCTGCAGCAAAGCAGTGAATCTCCAGAGCTTCTGAGCTGTGTGTTCATGGCTGTGCTCAAGAGAGCTCCCACATCAATATTGATTGTGCTGCCTGTTCCAAAACACCCTGTGTATGTCACAGGTCTGTGCCAGTCCAATCAGCTGATATTGGGAACAGGGTGAGTGCCACAGCTCAGTGGCCTCACTGTGGGGGAGAGCTGTTAGCTTCTCTCAAGTGTTTTCTACAAAAGAAAGGCATTTTCCTTGACCAATACATGTTACAGGTATGTTTTCATTTTATCAAAAGATGTCCTTTTGTTATCTTTTTTTCCAAAAAAACCCATGACCACAAACACAGATTTTTATATGCTCTATTTTACATATATAGTTTTATTCAAACAATGAATATAGGATTTCAAACAACAAAGCTAAGACAAATGCAGAACATATCACAGTGAGGTATCTGGGAGATATAATCTGCTAGCCTATTTTTTCTTTCTTTTTGCCTTTATACTAAAGGAAAAGATTTGTCCCTGAAAAATATTTTTGCACCACTTAATGGTGAACTCAGATAGCTCAGAGTCAGTACATAGAAACAGCCTCAATTCACATACTTTCAAGTCACTTCTCATCTGGATGTCAGAATTTCAGCAAGTCTGTTCTGCAGGAATATTTAGCTGCTTTTTGAGCACTGCAGTGCAATATATTCACTGTTCTGCCCTGGTTTATTTATTTTAAACAAATTCTCTGTTCATGCTTATGATAAGTTAGTCATCATCAGAAATTATCTCTGATGTTTGCTGATCAAGAGTGGATGCTCTAGAGGAAAGGGAACATGATGCTGTCACATTATTTTTGTTGGCAAATATATGTCTTAGTAGTTATCAGATGTTATACTCAGGGCTGTGTTAGGATCCAGTCATTCACTTTGCCATACCAGATGATAAAGCCAAATTAATATCTTTTAAAAAAGTAAATAGCGTTTTTCTTTCCCTTTTCCCAGTGCTCCTCTCAGTGGCAGACAGCAAGCAGTTGAAATGAGTTGAGTTTATGGATGGCTGCAGAAGCTGTCTCCATTCCCACCCTGTACATATCCATCAGCCTCTCTGCAGCGTTTCCCTGCAGCAGCAGGGGAGCAGCTGATCAGCCCCTTGCCAGTGGAGTGCTCTGGTGGGATGGACAGGCTGGACCATGGCTGTGTGGAGCCTTGGAATCCACTGGAATGAGGAGTCTTTGGAACTTGAGCAGTCACAGGCATTTTACAGGAGTAACTGCCCTCAGTAAACACACATATGAAAACCCTTGGGGGTTTTAGAGTGAAAGGAAATGGATTATCCTAATTTTTGGTTGTTCTTGTGTATTTTAAGGCAAAAATTACTTATTGCAAAAAATTAAGTATCCATTAAATATTTTGCAGACTCTACCGTACCTAATGAGGCTTTCCTTAAACCACAGCCACTGAATTAAAAATACAGGTGAACATAAAAAAATATATATTTTCATGTCTAAATCACTTTCAAGAGCAGAATCAATCACCATGCCACTCCACAGCTCCAGCTGCTAAAGAGAATGTTGCAGTAAATAAGCAATGATAAGAGCTTGCTTAGCATACAGAAGTGTAGGTCATCACACTTCAAATGGAAGAAAATGGTTTTAAGTAGAATCAGGTATTTTGTGTATTTATATGAATTTGACACAGCAGATGAGAGGTCACCAGATCATCCCCTAGATTCTTTCTGAAATTACTTTCTTTTGAGTGATGAGCTGAAATAAATAACATTGATATATAAGACAGCCAGTAGAGTGTGATTCTTGCTCTGGAAGAATTTTTCTGTCAGGTGTACATCCAGCCCTGTTCTATTCCTCTTCCATCTCAGGCATTTTTATTTTGCTATGCATTCCAGGAAAGCTAAGCATACTCTATGACAGCCAGGTGAATATATATGATGTATATAAATAAAACAAGTATTTTAGCTATCAATCTTCTCAGCTGCAGAGATACCTGTAGTAGCTCAGGGCTCAGCGGTGGCTCAGAGCACTGCACTCCAAAGACCCAAGCAAATTTTGACATTATGAAAGATATATTGAGAAAAAAACAAGGGTCACCTATGGGATTTGAAGGGTGTTACAGTTTGGATTGTATATTTATATATACAATTTGGATTTGATAATCTTAGCTGCCAAAACTTGACTAGGTCACTTTTACAGGGGATTAGCTGCTCCTGAAGGACAGTTTTCCAAGTGCAAGCTTGGTGAAGGAGGAGATATTTTTAAATGCTTGAGGAGAGAACTGGGAAGGTGACTGTCAGAAGCAAGACAACTGTTCCTGTAGGAAAGAGAAAGTCTGGTCAGCCACGTGTGGAGAACAGTGCAGCAAATCAGGCAGAGGAGCAGACACAACACAGGGTGTGTAGATGAGTTAGGGAATAAAGTAATGCCAACTGTTGCCTTTAGGGGGAAAATGATCAATTTTGACTGTGGCAAAGCTACCTTTGATGCTCACCAAACCATCTGTGGAAAAATACATCTTAAGATCAGAGTTGTGTGAAAAGCCCATACAACTGTGTAGCCAAAAATTTTGCACATGGGATCAGAGACTTTTTTCCTTCGTTGCATTCCTTCTTCCAAGGGCAAGTGCTGCCACTTCTCTTGCCCTTGGGGCCAGCAGAGCCTTGGCCAAGCTGTCCAGGAAGCCTGGAGTGTGTCCTGGGGCAGGGCTGTGTGTGTCTACATCTGAAGTGCTTTCTGCAAAGCAGCAATGGAGCCAAGGGGCTTTGCAACCTTCACCATCAAAGAAGAGAAACCTAACTGCTTAAATAACTCATGGGAAGTGATTGTGGATTAGAAGCACTTGGAGGGTTTCTTCTTAGTGAACTGGGAATTTTAATCCATTAAATGAAAAATATATAATGTTACTGCCTGGCTATAATGGACTTAAACTAGATTCAGATATAATCAGCGTGGAAATGCTGGAATTGTAATAAATTGAGAAAGTTAATACATTTTGAGCTTACTGACAGTAAGCTGTTGAGGTATGTCCAAGAGATGTATTGTAGCAAATGTCCAGCTTTCTAGAGATAAATTCTTTGGCTCAGTTTTCACAGAATCACTGGACTATTAAAAATTCAAACAAATAAACTACAATCTGGTTCATCTTTCTGTAAAAACTGATGTTGTCTGGCTTTGAAATATAAGGTAGGAAGCAATCCATTGTTTAGTTGATGAGTACTACAGGTACAAATACTCAGTGTTCATCAGAATATCAAAAAATATGTGAAGAATCTGTAGGTGACAGGATGGTGAAGAAAGGCAAGATTGTGTGAGCACCCCCTAAATAACAAATTTTTGGGAAATTCCTTCAAACTTTTATTATAAAGACAGATAAGTAATAGACATGTAACTTTGTTTTACTCTACATCATCAGCAAATCATGAATCGCTGGTTTTGCCATTGCTGTTGCTGCAGATGACAGAAACGAATCTGTTATGCTTAAGCATAGGAAGAAGTGTTGTACATTCTCAGCTATGATTTTCCATTATATATATAGAAAGAATTTAGTCTGTATTCTGCTCACATTTCTGTCACTTTTACATCTGTACAAATCTGTTAATTTCAGTTCACATACTCCTGATTTATATGATCTGTCCCAGTGAATGCAAAGTAAACAGAGAGAAATAGGTAATTAAAGATATCAAGGACATTTAGGAGAGAGAAACTCTAGTGACAATCCATCAAATGAATTGGGACAGACGGTGAAAACTCATGGTATCTTGATGACAGCCAGAAGTGAAATAGAAAGCAGAATAGGAGTTGTTTTTCTAAAATAAAGCATTGCCAGAGTGAAAGATAGTGAGAATACATTGCAGATGCTGATTGCAGAAAGCCAGTCAGACTAAGCTCATAATAAGAGAAAATAAAGAATTTGGGTGAATATCCTGAAGATCAAGTTACAGATATTTGGATGAAAAAGGGAAAGAGACAGAAGAGGGTTAATTGTAAACTGTCTTTTACTAAAAACTATAACATGGGTGGCTGAAAGCCAGTATGAAGTTGAGAGAAATTTAACAGATCAGTGAGAGCAAAGGGGGTTTAGCCTGATTGAATGCAAAACTAAAAAGAAAATCTGAGCCAAGGCAAAGAAATGCAAGTAATGAGAAATCTTTTAGGTAGTTTCATACTAATGTTCAAGCAATAAGCAGAGAACAAAAGCAACTGCTAACAATCTTCAGTTAACACTCCTTTTGTTGCTGGAGTTGTCAGCAGTCACAGAGAAATCTTTGCAGTGTTTGTAAACCACAGAACCACTGAACCTTGCAGAAAGAAATAAAAAATGTACAGGAAATTGTGCACTTCTCTTTAATGTCAATGCAACCCTTCAGGAGGAAAGATGTAAAACTGAAGGGGCACTTAGAAGATACTGAAGATCTTAAAATCCAGAATTATGAAGATTTTTGATTAATGAATCTTTTCTTCCCCGCATTACTTTGAAATGTTGATGATTTTTTTTTTGAGGCAGGAATGTGAAGTTAAGCATACAGAACTTGATACCATAAGCTGTAAACCAGTCAGTGGAGGCAGTTTTAAAGAAGGCAAAAGGCTGCAGTTGAAAGTTTAATTCGTCCTGGTAGCCAGGACCGCACACTACAGGGTCACACCTTACAGTGGCAAAGAGTCACACAGAATATTGAATATGGTTATTTGAAGTTCTAAGTATATTGATTTAGTGTGGGTTTTCCAATAATTAAGGCTCCATTTTTTTACCTCATTTATAGATATAGAGAAGAGGGCATTCTACTGAACCAAAAGACAGCCAAATAAAGCAGTGCTGTTTCCTGCAGGGACATTGGTGAGGGGTGTATGTTTATTCATCCTTCTGAGCAGATGTGAGATTCATTGTGGCCATTTTCTTCAAGCTCTTCATGCTCTTGTCATGATTAATGACACTTGATTTTTGAAAGGACACTTACCGATGTACAATGGTGCCTTCCAGCAAATTTCAGGATCTAGCAGCCTGTCTCAGAGGTGAACTATAGATGTAATCTCAGAAGAGGGTCTGCTGTAAGGAAAAGAATGATTAAAAAGTCCAGAATATGGTCTGTTGGCAAATGGCTCTTGTGGTTCCTGCTTGCCCTTTTGCTGCTGCATTGTACTTCACTTTCTGGATTCATCTCACACTGGGTCAGACTTCCCCCTCACTTTTCTCTTCAGTCAGTATTATTGCTCAACCTACAGCAGTTCAGCTCACATGATCTAGATTTAATCATCCTCTATTTAATCAGGATCTATTTTAGTCCTTGAAGGTCTTAGAAGCAGAGTGCAGTGAGCACAGGGCATCTCATCATTAGCATTATAGTTCCCATTGCAGTCTTCCTCAGCAGCAAACCTCCCACTTGTTTCCAGTGACTGCACACCTCGCACTGCAGAGCACGTGAAATGGATTCTTTACTGATGAAAGGAGAAAACAAGATGTGTTTGGAGATATGTGAACCTACTAACCAAGAGATCAGTGCAGGGGATCAGGCTGGAGTTAGTCTGCTGCAAAGTGTGAACTCCATGTGCAGAGCAGATGTTGGATCCTCATCATGAATTATCCCATTCTGCAAATGCAGCCCCCAGGCACCCTGCTGTTGATGGAGGTGTCACAATCTGCACTGTGGGAACCTTATTGTGTACCTTCTTTCCTTCCATAAGATACAGCTGCAACCCTGCTTGTGCAAATTGCAGCTGCTCAAGGGTCTGGTCCTTCCTCTGTCACATAAGTGCTTTTCAGCCATCAGATGTTCTCAATCCTCTGTTAAGAAGTGATACAATAAACCATAATTTGCATTTTATTAACTGATTGCAGGATTCTAACATGAAAACAAATGCATGCTGTTTCCTTTTAGACATCCACTGTAAAGTCGTGGCAGCCTCAGTGTCTCAGTGTGGTTAACCATAATTTTCTGAGGACTAGACAAACTGGGAGATCTAGAAGAGTGTTATAGAGAGCAGATTTTTCCAGTCCTCCCGCTAATAATAAAATTCTCTGGGATATTTTTTATTCGTCTGGATTGTTTTTCCCTAGAATTCAGGTTGCAGTCTCCCTCACAAACATTTTTCAGGATACTTGGGTGAAAATTAGTTCACCTCTGTTGAAATATTCCTCCAGCTCATATTATGTTTGACTGAGCTGACAAATGGCTTGACAGCCTTCGTGGAATCTGCCAAAATACAATGTCAGGAATGACAATGCCATGCAACGTAATAATCTAAATGAATGTTGCTGCAGATGAGCAGTCACATTCCTGTCTCTCTATAATTCAGTTAGAACAAGGCAAGTCCCCAGATGTTTGTTTCTTAGCAATTGCAAAAGTTTGGTTTGTGTTTCCCTATTAACACATGATTATAATTCACATTTCATGGTTAGCTTACAACAAATTTAACACATTTCAAATCATTCCTTAAATAATGGTGCTTTATTTATCTGTTCAAACTCCAGTGGAGCAAGAGCTGCTGTTATTTAGTTCCTCAGAAATCCCAAACATATATGAATTAGAAGTTCCATAGCATTTGTGGAGGTGAATTTTATCTTGTGGAGTTTGGAACATTAGGGGGTTTGAAGTCTAATTCCCAATTTGAGCTTTCTTAGGTTTAAAGCTGTCTGAGAGAACATACAAATAGACATTACAGCTTTAATGTAAAAATTATCTTCTCTGCCTTACTAAAACATGTGTGTTAATTATATCAATAGTTTAATGACATTATATTATCACAGAATGGCTTGGATTCGAAGAGACTTTAGAGATCATCTCATTCCAACCACCTGCCATGGGCAGGGACAACTTCCCCTAGACCAGATTGTTCAAAGGCCCAACCAGCCTGGCCTTGAACACTTCCAGGGGTGGGGCAGCCACAATTTCTCTAAATTTCCAGGCAATCTAGAGCTTTAAATCTTGTAGTGCATGTTTTCAGACATCCTCAGCACATTTCTTTAATTCCATATCCTGTAGTTGCAGCTGCTCTCTAAGGTACACATTTCCTTTGATTTTATATCTCTAAGGTTTGGAGATTAGTTACACTGCAAGTTTGAACTATTTTCTCAGTTGTTAGAATTAAATAGCTGGTTGTACTAGACCTCAGGTGTAAAATTACAGCTGATCAAAATGCAAATGTTCTCTTTTTCTGAAAGAATTCTCTGTGACCTTCTGTACTCCTCAGATACCTGTCAATGCTGGCTTTTTCAGGTTCTATTCTTTGTTAAAATGCTATTTTGATTTTCTTTAGACCCATTTCATGATTTAATCCCTTTAAGAGTAAGCAACTATAATGTCTAGAGATCAGGAGCAGACTTCTATTTACAGCTGAACAGTTCAAAAAGTTTGAGATCTGGGAGCTCTGTATTCTCTTGAGCCACAGGGACTTGGTTAGAAGGTTCCTGAGATTGAAAAATAAAGTTTTGCTACATCTTTCTTTCTCCTGTCATTGTTCACTCCATGCCACACTACATACTGACCTTCTATCACTGATGCAGAGCCTCATGTTCTGGCAATCTCAAGAGTGCATTATATCTCCCTACAGGAGACTCTTTCAGATGTGTGCCCTTGATCCCAGTGCATGCTACTGGAAGAAATGAAAGGTCATTTGGTTTTCTCAGTTTTATCTGAACTTAGCTTGAATGTTGCTTTACCATCATGATCACAGCTGTAGAAGCTTAATACAATATATATTTCCTATTTTTAATTTATCCTTTTGTAGAGCAGCTCTGGACATGTGTCAGTAATTGATACTGAATGCTGTTTCTGGAGTGTTTACTGTGTGAAATTCCCTATGTACAAAATTACAAATCTTAAATGATGAATCAAGGGCCAGTGGAAGCATAAATAAAATGGTCAGAATTTCTGAAAACATGGAACACCAGTGTATCATGTTTGAACCTTTCTGCTCACCGGTTTGACATGATTCTGAAACAAAGAGTCCAAGTACAGCAACATAATGGGGTTTGTTAGTGATTTATAGCTAACATGATGCTCCAGTATTTGCAGCAGTACTTTTGGGGTGAGCAGTTCTGGGATTAATGCTTAGAATATGAGGGTCACTATGTCCCTCTCTCCTTGAGGGGAAGATACTGAGATGGAGTAAAATCTTTATCCAGCAATACTGGTGTTCCTTTGTTGACAATGAGTCCTCCTAGAAAAGAGGTGTGTAAATTAGAGCACCTTCTTTGTTGCAAATGCAAGACTTTTGTGGCTTAAAATGTTCAGCATGGATCTGAAGTTGCCTTTGGACAGTGTTCTGTGGACTCCTTAAAGCAAATTATGCACAAACTGAGCAGTCAGATGCTCTTTTCTGCTAAAATAAAGTAGGGTCAAAGGTAATGGAAATCTTTGTGCTGTGGACACCAAAAGCCTTGGCATTTAAATCCCGCTGGAGCCATTACTGCAGTTTAGCTATCTGATGCCTGAATCAGAGTATATTCTTTCCTTTGGCCTTTTTAGCTTACTTTTTTTTTTTATTATTGTTATTTATTATTTGAGCTAAATCCTTTGAAATATCATTCCAAAAAACCCTCTTTCTCCACAAAATACTATTGCTTCAGCCAGATGGCAAGTAGCTATCACTGATTAAAGGTAACCTTTTTTTGTTGCTTTACAACTGACCCAGCAAATTAGTCTCCTAATATTCAGAAAAACATTATTTAATCAGTATAATAAATTAATGAGGAACTGTCCGTAAAAAATGTTACATTCGTGCATCTCCAGTTATTTTTCAGAGATAACACAAGTCTGTCAGTAGCAAAGCAGTGTCATGAAGGACTTTGCTTGAATGAAGGGACTTCACGTGTGGCTGCCCCATCCCTGGAAGTGTTCAAGGCCAGGTTGGATGGGGTCTGGTCTAGGAGTGCCACATAGATTGGAACTGGATGACCTTTAACATCCCTTCCAACCCAAATCATTCTGTGACTCTGATGGCTGAACCAACCCCAACTATCAAACCCTAACTAGCCCCAACTATTATGGACATCTTCATCACGTGGTAGCTTTTATAAACTGAGCAAGGTACTTAAAATAACCTGCTGGGTGTTCGAGGTTTTGGTGACAACCAAAGTGAGGAGCCTTTCCCTGAGGGAGAACAGCATTTCTGTTTGCAGCAACTGCTGCATGTTTTTCACTCGTTTGCTCCCATTAACCCACCCTCAGTTTTGCATAATGATTTTTGATGTAGTGTTCCTTTTTTTTTTCACAGAATGGATAAAATGTCAGAGACAATTAAGAAAATGATGTTATAACTGGAATGGAAACTGCACCTTTGTAATGGCTCACAGGGTTTCTGATGTAAAATGTGTACAACCCTCTCCCACACTCAGCAGCTGGTTATGTCAGGGACTGGTTGCCCATGACTGCTTCTTCCTGATGCAATTCTAAGGAATTTCAAATATTGCCTAAAACTGAATAAAGGGCTGCAAAGTTGTCCTTTTCAGCATCAGCACGTTTGATTTCACCTTTTCCCAAGGTTTAATACTTGGAACTAGATTTTCCTCAAAGCTACAAATGAAGTACAAAGAAATGCCTGTGTGCTCCCAGGGAGAGTGCATTGCTCAAAATCCAGTATAATTCATACAGTCTCTATCAGTCATTAGTTATGCATTTAAATAAGTATTTGAAAGACTTGGGACATTCTTAACTAGTTTAATTGTCTCTACAGATCTCAGAAAATTGTGTCATGAAATATCAAAGTTAGATAAGTTGATTTTGTTCAACTGCTGTTTGTTGCCTTGTATGTTTTGACCACTGGGATTTGTATATCAAAGTGGAACATCAGTGTTTTATTCATAAATTTTATTTTACAACTTTGGTATTAGGAGAATTATCACTTTATCTCATAATGAGATTATTCCTATAATGGTAAACTAAAAAAAAAATACACGTGACTGAGAACAAATTTTTGAAAATTTCTTATAAAATAAACCAAGAAATAGTGATGTATTCAATCATTATCCAAATAATTATTTGCTGTAAAGCAGCTCTCAAATGTGAAAGCAGTGGTAGCATTAGTTTTTTTTTATGTGGGTGTTGTTCTTCAGATACAACCCCCAAATGATCAGCTAAAAAGCACCAGTGACTGTGTCAAAAACAGCTACTGCAGCTGTACTGTCACAGCAACAAGGGTACTGAAAGTGAAGTCACATTGCCAATGGCTTTATAACCTTCAAGCTTAATGTGTTTGGCTTTCAAGCTGCCTAAAAACAATTGCTTTCTAAGCATGTAATTTGAATTTTTGACTGAAAATTAAGATATGGAAAGAGCTTAGCTCTCCTTTCAAGGTTTGTTTTCAATATTACCCCTGTTGCGAATATGATTTATTAATAATACTACTCTCTCTATAGAGAACCTGCAGGGGGCCATTTTCCAACCAATATTTACAATTATAATCTGAGATAAAGGCACAGTGGTTTTGATAAGTGGAAAACAAGCAAATGATCATGTGAGAAGGCATCATTAGGCCAGGTTGTCACCTGCGAATCTTCATTTCACATGGTGGGCACTCCTGTTATTTTTGTGCATTAGCTGGAACCTCACAGGGATCACTAGAAACAGTGATGATCCCTCCAAGGTGATGATCCCTACAAGTAGGTTAACCTGGCTATCCAGCTGGGAATTGCTGCCTAGTGTTAGTTCAGAGATCAGAAATAACTCTGATTAAGGAATTCCACCTGGAAGGAGAGGGAATATATTTTTGTTATCTCTGGCTCTGCTTCCTCCTTCCTGTGTGACTGGGTGCTGCTCAGTTTGGGACAGTGGGAGTTGACAATTCCCATTCTAGTTTTCAGTCTGGCCTTGGAGTTGTGGCACCTGTGCCAACAGCACCCATCCAGGCCAGCAAGGGTCAGTGAGTCCAGCCCTTGGGAGTTTTGCCTTTCTGGCACTGTGAGAGTTGTACAGCCTGTAGCAAAACCTGCTGTGACTGGCGGGACACACTAACGTGTGGAAAGCTTTGTGAACGCCAAGTTACAGAGAATTATTTCATTTAAGCCGGGATAACAGGCTCTTTAGCACATGCTAATGAGGGGAAGAGTTCAGGCAGAAGTGGATTGTAGTTCTAAAGTTAGTCTGCCAAGAGGGAGAGCAAAGAATAATAAAACCAAGGCGTTTTTTCCCTGCCAACCCCCGCAGTTTTAGATATTTCAGCAGAGGCCAGCACAGACAGTTGTGTGATTGTCCCAGCCACCCAAATATATCAGCTATATCAGCCATGTGTGCTGGCACAGGGCTGTGCTGAAGCAGCTCTGGAGCTGCTGGCTCACAGCTGGCCCTCATTCATCCTGCTTGGAGCACAAGCAGAGAAAATGAGCATCTGTTTGCCCTCACCATTGTTGACATGCACTCTGGCTTCATTCTTTTGGATAAACAAAGAGTGGTGTGGGGTTTTTTAAGAAATATTTTTAGTTCTTACTATATTTGTCTTTTTACAAAAAAAAAAAAAAGTTAAAGAAAAGAAAAAACTAACCAAAACTGCAACAAAAACAACCAAGTGCAAAACCCAATAGAGCAGCTGGAAGTTTTCTATGTAAAAGCCCATATGATTGAGTTGTAAAGAATGAGAATTCTTATTCTAGCTGATATGGGTTCAGGTATAAGGAAAACATTTCAATGTTTTCTGAATGTTTTAAATTTAATTTTTAAACTTTTTGCCACCCCAATGAATGATTGTGAGCATGGGTAAAGAACATCCATGCTGAAAGTTACACCTGCCACTTTCTCAGTATTGATCATGGAAACCTCTGGAAAAGTCTTTCAGCAAAACAGAAATCTTCTTTCCTAGTATAGCACAAAAACTCCTCAACCAACCAAAAAAAATTAATTTTTGAAAATAAGATACCCAGTAACATTCTGGACCATTAACATGGCCAGAAGTTATTTTTGCACAGTAGTGATAGCTGAACAACAGTCTGTGTGCTGAGAATTTGAGTCTTATGGGACATCTGATTTTCTAATACATGTTCAAGGATCTTTTCAATGCCATACACATCTGAGGACTCAGTAGGATATGTATTTATGGATATTCTATTGTTATTAATAACCCACTATTAATGTATTTGGCATTATATATTAATCCAATTGAATTGTTATATTTTTATCAACTCATTCTATTTTTATGAATGACTTAGCATTCTAGGCAAGTCCTGACATCTGCAGGCTTTTCATTACATGTGGCACTGCTTCCTTCTGCCTTCTCTCTGTGTTACCACTTAATGTTGGGAGCTCTTTCAGTAAACCCAGATATTCCTGGCCTTTCTGGGACATTTCTCACTAAACTTAAAGCTTTCCCATACAAAATTTAAAAGAAAATATCTCCAGCACCAGCATTACTAATTCACTAAGCCGAGCATCCTGTTTGGATGCAATTCTCTGATTCCTGGGAGAGAAAGAGAGAGCACAGAGTTGGTTAGAGATGTCTTGACATAGAGATCTCATTGGAGAGCTTTGTTCACTGAAGTACTCAGTGGGTAAAATACTTTCTCTTCCTCCTAAGCAAATAAAAAAGTAAATAGATAAATAAATAATGTGTAATTTGCTGACACAAGCTATTTGCTTAAAACAGGCAATAGGCCTTGGGGAGATATTTATGACAGGCTAGATTGACTTTAGCAAGCAGCAGCTGGTGCTTTAACACTGCTTGGTGTTGGAATGATCTTGTGCACTGCAAGGTAGAGAGGCAGAAAATGCAGCTGCATCTTTCTGGAGCTAATTTTAACAAAAGCAATGAGCTGGTAATTACCACTTTTTCCAGCTGGTCCTTATGAGGGTAAAAGGTTTATTCATAGATGGAAGGTGAAGGAGGGAAATACTAAGCAGGCTGCAAAGCAGTGGTAGTAAATGTCCCTCCTGGAGATACTTAGAAATTTAAGTTCATGTTGGCTGGGAGGAGCTGGGAAGGAAGACTGCCCTCTCAGGGGTGTCTGTCAATGCTGGGGTTGCTTTCTTTGTGTAGGAGTTTCCTCAGGAGGGGTCTGTGATGAAGTTCCCTAAAGACTCTGCTCCTCACAGGCTCCTCCAGTTCTGTGGGATCCTCCCAGGCCTTGGGGGGGCAAACCAAGCTGAGCAGGTTCTGAAAGGTACAAAATCAGGGGGATTTTCATGGAATGTTTTTAGTCAGCATCTCATTTCTGCTTGAGTCATACAAATAAGTTATAAGCTCAATTAATGCAACAAATATAAATATTTATGAACCCATTTAGCTAATGTTTGACTGTATTTATAAATAAGAGCATCTTGCAAGAGCTTCTTTTTGACAAGTAAATAAAGTAAGTATAGAGTGTGTTTGTGTGTTAAATTATCCATGCTTCATTAACTCTTCCAAAATATCAAGTCTTAGGTAATAACTAAATTCAAAGTGACAAAAGAGTAGGATTAGTGGGAATAACTTTAATACTTAAACTTCAGGAGAACAAGAAGCTGTTGTTTACTTTCTTAGTTGGTAGGGGAAAAGAGGATAAATGTGTTTGGTTTCACCATTAATTTAGGGTTTTTTAACTGTATTGTTATTGTGATAGGAGGGGTAATAGGAGAGGAAAGCAGTCTCATGTTAATGTCTTGGGGACAATTTCTATTTGCTGACACTTCTGAGATAACTAATAGGAAATTGTGTTAGACCCAGGTTTCCTTCGGGGTTTTGGGGTTTTTTTTAATTTTTTTTTTTTTCCCAAATCAGAAGCCAATCTGTGAATTGTGATGAATGTAAGAGTTCCAATGAATGAGATTTTTGAAAATTCTGGTATAAACTTTTTGTGAACTGTTAAACTAGTCTTTTAGCATGCCCTTTGCATACTTAGTTTAAAATATGATTATTCTCTTTATCGACTTTGTTGATGGCATATCAATCTAAGTTGACTGGATTTGACATCTGTGTATTGAATGACGAAAGATCGTTTTGTTCTTTTTAAGAAACAGCAATTTATTATGCATGATGGTACAAAATGGATTTTAGAGCATGATGCTAGTAATGTCAAGGTCACCATTTTGATCCTCCTATGGGCCATTTGCTTAAGAGTTGAACTTGATGATCTTTGTGGGTCCCTTCCAGCTCTGTGATTCTGTGAAAATGTCATTCCTCTAATCTCTTGATTGCTCAAATCAACGTAATAAAAATACGGTGAAAAACTGAGGCCCAAGTCTAGCAATTTATATTTGCTTTTATCATTTCTTTTTCTTTTGTTATGATCACAACTGATTTCTAAGTTAAATTTCCTGAGGGTAAAATCTGGAAGAAGGGTTCCATGATGTTAGGTGTTGAACAGATGCAGAGCTGAAAGGGCAGCTCCTGTCCCAAGTCGTTCCATTTAATTGGGGTGAGGGAAGTTACAGGTGAGCTTCTCTCTGTGTGAGGTGCCCCTGTGTTCCCTGCCTTGCCACCCCAGGCTGTTGTCCACTTCAGGCAGGAATAGACTTTATAAAGGGGCAGAAAAGAATCTTAAAAAAGGCCTGACTCTGCATCTAGTGAGAACAGAATGCAAGATTTCCTCAAGGATCACTTTGGGCCCAGTTGGACAGGAGTTGGATTTCTTTTCCTGAATTTAGTTAGAAGTTGAATATTTAATCTTTGATGGGAGACTCCGAGTCCATAAAGAGCCAACATGTCACTTTTATAGAACACCGAGTTGAGTTAAGGGACTCAGATCCAGCCTTGGCTTGCAGTATCAGCTCTTCCCTTTTCATGCATGATTTTAGGTGTGCAAAGTCCCTTCAGTTAATTAAAAGATTGACTTAGTCATATGCACTCACTGAACCACAGGCAAAACCTTCAAAGTGTGAATTCTATGCAAGAAGAAAGATATTTTCAAATATTTGTTAATCAGAAATATTTCTCAGTTGCTGTCACCTGCTGTATTGAAGTGGCTCCGTGCCTGGTTTTGCATTCCCTTCAAAGTCCATCCAAAAAATAGTCTTTAAAGTCAGCTAGGAAAAGAATTAAATTATGTCTCTTATACCAAGTGTGTACAGATGAGTGTGTGGAAAAACATTTTCTGGTGGTTTTGCCTGCCAAAAGGGAATGAAAAAGCCTTTTTTTAGTGCTCTACGAGGAAGAAACATGTTAATAGAATGGCATTTGGCTAATAGTGCAGCAGATGAAAACTGGGTCATGGCAACAGAGGTGGAAAGGGCAGAAAAGAAAGAAAGGAAAATTATTTCATTTGGAGGTGAAGGTCATCTGAAATAAGTGATTTCACATTTAAAAGGCCACTAAGGAGAAAATTGATGAATGTTAACCTAATTTTATATTTCTTTATTTCATTCTTTTTTCTTTTCTCATTTGTAATGCTTTCGTGTTCAGGAAGTTGAGGTAGGTTTTTCAATTTTAACTTGTGAATATCCCTAGAGTGAATAAAAGTATTTACAATATACTATAATTAATTCTATATTTTAAACTCTTAAGATCAACTGTTAATATCATTATAAATGAAATGCATTGATACATGTTAATTGATACATGTGTTAATATTGATTAATTAACATGTTAATATGAAAATTGCATGAATTTCATTTATTACAGAAGGCATAAGGGATTTTAAGCACATCAGTATCAGCCTGAGCAGAATGTTCAGAAATCCATACATTTCTTTCACTCAGGAAGGTGTTTTACTGAATGGGAATTTTAAATCTCTTTAATCAAGTGGATTGCATTTTTGTGTGTATACATATATGCTACTTCTCTGTTGGAAGAAGTTCCAGTGAAGTGATGGCATTCCTTCAGAGATTATCAGACTTCCACCTTCTAACAAAAGTCATCTGAGGATATTGTTATAAATCTCAGCACCTTACAGAGCACTGGCACAAAGCCCTGTCTGTTTCTGACTCAGAGCTTTAGGTGTGTGTTTAAATGTGACACAGATTTTCTGCTCAGCCATATCCCCAGGCTGAATTTCACCTTTATGGTGCCACAACCCTTCAGTGTCAGTTCGTGCAGGTATCGATGCAGAAGTGAAACCCTGCTGCTGTATTTTGTGGTATTGTGGTTTAATCCTGGTGCCACCCAGCTGCTAACTCACACCCTCACCCTCCCCACTCACCTGGGTGGTATAGGGAGGAGAATTGGGGGTGGAAAAAGGTAAACCACATAAGCTGTGATAAGAACAGCTTAATAATTATAATAAATATGACAAAAAGATGGATGAATAAACCCCAAGAAAGACCTGTAATGCCCAGTACAATTTTCACCACCTGCTGAGCAGTGTCCTAGCACTCCTCAGCCAACTCAGCCCAGTTTATATTCTGGGATTTAAGGTGTGGAACACCTCTTTGGCTGGTTTGGGTCACTTGCCCTGGCCATTCTTCCTTCTGGCTCCTAGTTGAAGAAACTTGGGAAACTGAAAAGTCTTTGGCTTGGAGTAAACACTCCTCAGCAGCAACCAAAACATCAGTGTGTTATCAACATTATTCTCACCCTAAATCAACGGTGTACCGGCTGCTAAGAGGAGAATTAATTCTATTCTGTACCAGCTGAAACCAGGACAGTTGTCCAACTGGCATAAGTTATTTTGAAACTGCTATTGACTGTATTGCTCTAATGTATGTATAGTCATTATTTATTCCTATAAATAATAATGGGATTTTTATATTGAAAATCTCAAAGGTTTTTGCTATTCCACCTCTTAGGGTGTTTTTTCCCATATTTTTTTCTTGTGTATTTTCTGCCTTATCATACTGTGGTTTCAGGCACATTCTAAAATAAACATAGTTTCAATTTCCAAAATGGAATACTAAACAGGTCTGCATGAAGGAGAAGAGGAGGAATAATAGATCTACAGAAGAGATGGCTGTGTTGTAGGTATTTTTTGTGAGGAGGATGCATTTTTGGTAAAATATTCCTTTGACACTGAAATTGAGATAAACCCCCTTTCCAACCCTTATTTCAAAACTGGTTCCATATGCCACCAGCATAAGAAATCGTTGTTGGGAGTTGAATTATTTAACAGTTTCTGATGCTGAATACCCAGCAGCAAAGCAACACCTTGGAAAAAATGTAAGCAGGCAAAAAAAAAAAATTGTTGCTGAAAAAACCTGCTATAAAAACTGAAAACCCAACACATTCTGAGAAGTGATTAATGCTTGGTGAATTTAGCAGTACATCATCATCAATTACAAAGCATTGTATAACCATGAGGGGTTTTTGTATTAGCAAAGCTGTGGAATTCAAGGCCTGTAATTCTATTTGTGGTGCCAAAGCCTGTACTTGTGAAGAAAAAAATATGGATACTTTTGATGTATCTGAAATAAGTTATGAATAATAGTATTTGCTGTTATTGTGGAACATTATCTCAGTCCATGAAGTCAGTAGAGACACCAAGCATAAATATATTGGTGAAAAAAAAAATACATTTCCTGTATTCCATGTATCAGGTTGTTCTGAACCCATAAAGAAAGTCATGCTGACTTCCCAGTCTCCAAAATATTCCAGGTTAGGGTGACTGGATAGCATGAGAGCATGTGAAATTCAGTGTACTGGAGATAAATGGTAAACAAAGCCCTATGCAAGAAATAATTTAGATGTCTTATTCACACTGATGGGTTTTTAGTTACCGTCCTGGCAGGAAAAAGAAATCTCGGTGTCATTCTGGACAGCTTGATGAATACATCTCTTTAGTGGCATCCCTCAGGAAATGAATATAGAATACTGGATATATTAAAAAGGAAATAAAGATTAATATGCAGAAAAATATGACAGTGTTGTAGGAAAATTTTTATGCTTCCTCTCCTCAAATAGATTATTCTGTTGTTATCACCTCTTCTCAAAGAGGACACAAGTGAGATACACAGAGTAGGCTGAAGCTGATATATCAGTTGGGCTTAAATCCAGTTCTTCAGCACAGGGTTGATTGCACTCTGAAGCAGGGAAAACTTTGCCTTCAGATAAATATTTGCTAAGTACACAGAATACAGATTGATGCAACACATGGAAGAGTTTTCCATTCCTTCTGCAGAGAGACTAGCTTGCAACAGAATAGTTATTTGGCCAGGCACTCTGACAGTCCCTGCCTTCTCCAGTGTAAAATCCAGTGAGAATTGTGTAAAACACAACCACAACACTCACAGCACAATGATCTCTCTACATCAGATTTCAGAAAATTTTTGAAGTTTAATAGTGGGGACACTGACAAAAATGTTCACTGTAAGTCTCCTGGATGTAGCTGTACTTTAAATGTAATGTTTGCAATATTACTGCTGTATTTCTGTACATTCACAATGGTGTGATTTGCATGTGTCCGAATGGATGTATCTTTGAATTTACTTTGCTGACCTTTCACCACACCAGGATGGTGTGGATCATGTTATACTATCTGAACAATATGCTCTTTGTTGTCAAAGACTGTAGACTAACATGAAATAATACAGAGTTATTAAAAAATATTTAATAATGGGCATGCTTTGAAAAACAATCCAGAAGAAAAATTGGTGCTGAATCCAAGGACTTTTTTATTCTTTATTTTCTAACCTGCATTAATTATTCTTTAGGACACAACTTATTGATAGCCTTATCTGATTTGAGCTAAATATGTTAGAATCAAAGCACAAGTTGATTAACTTGTAATTAAGTTGTGTAAAATTGTGCTGAAAATATTGATTGTATTTTTCCTGAGTTTTCTCTTTTTTTATCCCCATTTAGGATGATTATTTCAGAAACTGGAATCCAAACAAGCCATTTGATCAAGGTAAACTTAGTTCTCATTTTGTGTATGTCTTCTGCTATTTTGTGATATTCCCATATGCTTTATGCCTCTCTTCCTCTGTCTGTCCCATGCATTAGTGGAGAGCTATATTCATACTTACATCTCATTCCCAATTTAGTCACAGCTTGAGGTGCTTTATGCATAGGAGTTTGACTCATCTCAGCATTTTTTCACCATGTTTTTTAATCCCCATCCATTCCACTTTATATTCAATGATGAAATGTGTTCTCAGAGAGATCCTCTGTAACCATGAATCTTGGTTTAACGTGCAATTTAAAACAGGGATCTTCACGTTCATTTTCTTTCATGTTAAAGGCTTTGCTAAATTAATGTCATAAATGTAACTACTACATTTCCTAACACTCAAGGGGCCAATTCTTTGAAGCCAGCTGCAATGCATGAATTTCAGGGCTGATTTTAAAGAGAAAATGGTGGTTTGCATATGCTGCTGTTTCAGATGCAGACTCTGTAAATGACATTTTGCACTTTGTCTTGGTAAGTTCTTAAGTTATGTAAATACTTCAAAAATTTCCAGGCCAGCCACCAAAGAATAGGGAAAAACCCCAAAAAACATTCTAGTTGTGTCCAGGATAGCACTGGAAACAATAGCCATACCAGGGAAAAGAAATTCAAAATTACTGAAGTGTTTAGGAAAAAAATACTTACTGGAAGTCTCTGAAGGTGCTTTTGAAAATTTCACTTTACATTTATTTCTATATTTCATTGCCAAACATGTTCCTTGTATTGTCTGAAGCTCACAGGAATATCACTGGGGGCTTATGCAGGGTAAAGCTTAAGAGTGTAGATTCTCTGTCTTTAGGGAAATGGAAGTTCAGTGTCAAAGGAAAGGCAAAGTTGATGCTTTTGTCAAGACACATATCCACAGGGGTTTTCAAAGGCATTTGAGGGATTTAGGATTACAAATCCAATTGACTTCAAATGGAACTTATGCTCCTACCAGTGTCAGAGGCCTCGTGACCCTCTGTCTTCCCAAGAGGAAAAACAAAAAGGTAAATCCTGGCAAAGCATTGCAGAGAGATTTTGAACTGACATGCGTTAAAACTGTCCTGTTGTTTGTGTTGCTGAGATGTCTGACTCTGGGCGAAACCAGGAATGGTTGTAGAGAATCTAAAGTCACACATGGATACCTTGAAGGGACATGTCAGGTGTCTGTTGAAGATGTCAGTCACTTCGTGAAGAAAAGAATAATTTCTTTTTCAGTGTAGAGTTTCTCTGACACTATGGATACGTCTGGTCAGGATGCAGAATGCAGGCTGAGGGATGAAGTCAGAGCAGGGTACTCTGCCTTGCACAACGATCTGTGCACTGCTTTTTTCTCACTTAAATCTTACAAATGGATTTCCTTTGGCTAATTGATCCTTCTTTTGACAGAGGTCACTACTCTTGGCTGTGGCAAAATTCACCCTGACTAGAACATTAAAAATAGCCACTCAAACCTTTCTAAAGAGATTTATTGCACAAAAAAAATTTGAAAACTGTTGATTAGTTTAGTTACATATACACAGAGCATGTGAGTCTTTTGCCACTGATATCTATGTTGTTGTCACCCAAAAAAATGAAGAGAAATATTTGTTGCTGCTTTGGGCCTTATGAATCAGATGCTGACAAGACTAATCTTCAGTTTATATATGCATATAGGTATGGATATGTGTGTAAATATATGCACACTATATTTATGTGTATATAGAGTGAGTGACATTAAAATAGAAACTGCTGAGATGAAGGAAGGCAGGAAGGAAGAAGAGAAGCTTTCTGTTTCCCAGAGGTTTAATTTCTGTAATTTTCCACATAGAGGAAAAAGAATAGTCACAAGAATTTTTCCCAGATCTTTTATGCAGCACAAGCTGCAAGACAATTGTTTAATCTCTTTTTACTTTTCCATTTTCCCTGCCCTGGTAATTTTTTTTCCATGCTGCTCCTTTTGGCTTTGGGGTGTTTAAATGCCCCCTACGCTCTTGTGTGGATTTGAAGAGAGAAGCTTTCATTTGTTATTCTTTGGGATTCTGATATCCAGAGAGCCTGTGCAGATCCTGTGGTGAGGAGCCCTAACTTGCTCCTGTGAATTCAGTAGCAGCTCTGTGTTCTCACCACACAATTGTTATTTTGAGAGGTATCCCAAAGGAAACCTTTAACCTCACAAGACCAAGGTTCTTCCTAGTTACTGAAGAGAAAAAAATTCTCCAGTGGGTGAATGAGAGCAGATTGAGGTTTGAGAGCAAATCTGAGTGTGGTGTCACCAAGACAAAGCTCACTCTTTGGAACAAGTTTACAAGGTTTTAATATTAAAAATATACTTCTCAATTCTAAATCTAATATCCTTGAATACTCTATTTGTGAAGTCTTTATATGGAGCCAGACTGTAGAACCAGGCTGAAGGAGCTGGAGGGCAGGGGTAGAAGTAAGTAAAGGCAGGAAGTACCTGCCTTTGGGATCTCACAAAGGCAGCTGGAGGATTCCTTATGCTTAACAGATTTAAAAACCAGCAGTAATCAGAGGTTTTGAAAATCAGCAGAGTTTTGCTTCCAGGCTTGTACTTCATTTTCATCTTTTAAAGAAGTCTGCTGCATCCAACCAACTCTCTATTCTTTTCTAACAAAAAGCTGGCTTTATTCAGCAGGATGAATTATTTAATTGTGCATTGAAAAACAATAGCAGTGTAATCAAGCTGTCTGCTTTCTGCTTGCAGTGTGGAGGGAAATACCTGAGTGTTTGTCTCAAGAAAAGAAATACCTTGTTTTGTAAAAAACCATTCATGGCTTTCACTGAAACCACCCCTAGGGTGTAACATGAGGTATCTTTGGATAACAGGCCTGTTCAAGGGAAGACAACTTGAATGGTTCAACTGCAACTCAGAGGGCACTTGAGTGATCAGAGATTATTTTTAGCTGAGCTCCCAGCCCAGCATTCTATTCATCTTTAACCCAGGAGAAACCAATACAAAGGTGAGCATCTTACTGACAGAGCTGAGCTAACGAGGCACTTGGACTGCAGAAGGCAGGAGAGTTTGTAGCCTGGAAATGATTGCTGGTCATTAATATTGAACTCGATTCTGTCACACTTACAGAAGCAAGAAAGCAGAAGAGTAGAAGGGGCAGGTTAGTTATGATTTTGAAATATGAATCAAAGGGTTGTGGGGTTTTTTTTTTCCTGACAAGGTCATTTGAGAGTTCTTAAGGAGCTTGACAGCTAACTTGGCATACTTTCCTAGTCTTCTTCATCCACTTTGGAGAAAGACAGGAGGGAACTGGGGAAAGCTTTAGCATAACTCAAGTGAGATATTTTGGTATGTGTCTGATATTCTGCACCTATTCAGACTTGCCAGAAAATTCACACATAAAGACTTTATGGATTAATTTAATTGAAAACTGTTAAAAATTTTAAGTTACTGAAAAATTGTGCTAAAAGCCACTCCTAAAATTGCTGGAAGCAGTTTGGAATGGTGTCCAGTTTGCCGTAGGACTTTTTTTAAAGCATCATTACCCAGAACATAGGAACTGTGGAAGATTAGTGGGGTGCACTTTGTATTGCAGATGCATCTGAATCAAAACATGTTTAAGCCATTGAGCTGCCTTTACTATTAACAACACAGCTGTAGAAGGACACAATAAGAGGGGGAAAATTTTGATTTGTGGTAGTGCTGAGTTTTTTCCCAAATGTGTACTTAAAACCATCAACTGAGCTATGGAGTTTTCTCTTCAAGGAGGTGCAAGTTTTCTTGCAGCTTTCTGTTTGGATTGTTATGCTGCCAGATGATTGCAGTGGATGGAGCTGGCCTGAGCCCTCTCCCTCAGCCCTGCCTTCAGCACTGATGCCCAAGAACTGGTTAAAAACAGGATATGATTTTATCCATTGCCAGTGGTAGCAATCCCAAATGTTCCAAGCTTTGGGGAAAAAAGCTCCTGATTAGAAACAGTCTTACCTTTCCCCCTTGTCTTCTAACCTTTGTCTTCCTTTACAATGTCTATTAGAAATCCTCTTCCCCAGTAACTGAGAAATCTGGACAGAGATATTCCTTCCCATTATGTGCCCTGGGAGAGGAGGGAATACAAAAAAATAAAAAGTTTCAAACTCCCTATTTCAATGAATTGTGTGAAAATCTGTATCTGCCTGAACTGGATCTATCAACGACTGACTCTCATGTCAGACACACTCATTTAAACTTGACTATCATTATTAATTACAGACATGAACTCTCATTTCAAAGAGTTCCCCTTGAGCACTAATGAAAGGCTCAACTAGCAAAATACCCTCCCTTTTGAAGAGGAAACACTGCTTTTGAGTGGATTGAGGCCTCCAGCACAGCAGAGCCTGTGACTTTCACAGACCAGCAGCTCTGAGGAAGTGAATTTGCCAAATTTAGAGCATTACATCTCAAGATGAATGTGTTGGTATCAATGCTTCCTCTCCTTGTGCGTTGAATTCTACCTGTATCTTTCTAGTGTTTAAATGACAAATTCAGACTCCAGAAATTGCCTTCTGCAGCTGTGCAGAAAAAAAGTTTGCCTAAAATTCATAAGCCTTCCAAAACAAAGAGAGTGAAAATGGGAAGCCTGTGATGCAGGATGAAAATCATAGAACCTGCAATTATTTTTGAACATGTAATTTTCTGTTAGCCCAGTTAAGATGTTCTTTCAGAAAAGCCTGAATAAATTCCTCGCAAAGAGATGTTTAGTACTGTACACATCTCTAGCCACAAATATATGTTAGTTTTATAATAAATGTTTTCTATTACAGTGCCTCAGATGGCAGATTTCAATTGAATAACTTATTTTGCAATTTATTTTTTGACTGTGCTTGAATTAGTTTTAGAAGCTTATTCATAGTGCAAGTGCACATGAATTATGTTTGTAAATCTTCAGTAAATCAGTCCAATTTTAGAACATGTTAACTGAATCAACCAAAAACAATAGCTGAGATACAGCACATGAAATATACTGTCTCCCATCAAAGGCATTTCAAGCACATATGGCTGCATATACCCGAGCAGATGCATGTGGTTCCTTTTTCATGCTAGAAGCATAATATTAAATTCCTTATAAGCTTGTAAGCAACCAATTTTGTCATTAAATATGGCATGAAAAGTGACAGCACTGGGGTCCTTGTGTGTGATTGCATTATGGTTGATGTGCTTTGAACAGAGACAGTGATCGATAGGCTGCTTGGCTAGAATTTTATTAGCACTTGGGGAGCACTTGTTAGTTTTGTCAATAATGGTGCTGGCTTGCTTTTAATATCTCTGACTTCATTGACTGTGAAGCAAACAGGATTTTCAAACGGAAATTCACGCCCTCCCCATGCTCATCTAGCTTCCATTGAAGTAAGGGCATTTTTGGGGAATATCACACAACCCAACCCTGCTCTCTTTGGTGTCACTTAGGGAGCAGAGGTCTCCTTCCCTTTGCTTCAGTTCCATATATAGGAATTCATTTTTGGTAAACTACCTAGACCTTTGAAAATGAAGTGTGTGTGTAAAATACATGGCTGCAAAGCTTCCTGTATATTATCCAAACTAACTTTGGGTTGTGTTCTGGTTCAAGAAGGCCAAACCAATGAGGGGCAAAGTCTCCAGCTTTGAATTATTACTTTATGTAAATACTGGATGGTGTAGCATCTGCATGCCAGAGTGACTTTTAAATCACTATCCAGTCAGAAGACCAGTTTGAACAGTATTTAAACATGTTTATATGCTTGTCACTTAATGAGTGGTTACTGTCATTTGATTGTAGCTGAAAAACAGGAACTCCTGTGGAGAATTAAAGTAGAAGGCAGAGTGACAATGGCCATCGAAATGAATAATGGAGAATTTTTACGGAGAGAAAAGCATCAAAATAAAGACAAGTTGTTTCAAAATACAGATTTCAGTAAACTAAGAATGGGTAAGGCAGAAATTGGAGGAAGAAAAGTACGGATAATCGACGTTTGCTCAATGTAGAAAGTACAAACATGAATTATCCAAAGGCAGGATCTTGGCTAATGACAATGCTCTTAAAGACTGCAGTGACAAGAGGTTACGTACTGAAAGTGCAGCTAAGTGGACTCTTAAGGGTGCACAAGTGGTAGCCCCAGCCCAGAAAGCCAAGTATAAAACAAGGTGCTTGGGCAAGAATTTAGGAATAGGAATTTTTACAAGTGTATTAGAAGAAAGAAAAAACAAGAAAAATTATGGCTCAGTGGAGAGAGATGCTTATGAGAAAACCAAAGCTTTGGCACCTGGCTTTGCTTTGGCTTTTACATAAAAGAGCTGCTAAGATCAGGTGGCGACTGTGGTTAATATCTTCAGCTGGAGTGTAAGATTCTGGATTAGGGAAAGAACATGGTGCAGTAAATTAGATATCTGGAAATCAGCTGGAATTGATCTATGGTTTAAGGGAATTGGCTGAAATAATTTTAGAAATACTAAAAGTTATCCTTGAAAAGTTATGAAATCATAGAAGATTGAGAGAAGACAAGCAACATGGGTATGTTTTAACACTAGGGAAAGAGGAATATTTATGCTGTGAGTTAAACCTAAAATCCTGGGGAAAAACATCTTGGGATAAATATTAAAGCAAATATTTGTTAGCATGAACAAGATAAGGGGATGAATTAAAATGGTATGGATGTCAAGCTAAACTTATTTTCTTCTGTGACATTTACAGGCCTTGAGACTCAGGGATAAGCTTGCAGCATCACATATCTTGACTTTAATAAGATTTTGACATTGGATTTGGCCTTATAAACAAGTAAAAGAAGCGTTGTCTAAAACAAATAATTATGAGGTGGATACAAAATCAGTTGGAAAACTACATTCTGGTAGTAGCTATCAATGGTTCAGTGTCAGGCTGGGAGGATAAATTGAGTAGCGGTCCTCTGTGATCTGTTTTGAGTGCAGAATTATTTACCACTTGTTGACATTTACCATTATTTATCATTTTAATTAAACTATAGATGTTGAAATTAGGCTATTCATTAAATGTAGCACAGAAATAAAACTCTCAGCCACATTAAGAAATTTAAGAAATGGTCTGAAAACAGAGGCTAAATTTAGTCTGGGCAAATGCAAAGTTCTTCAGTAAGTACAATCATCTTCACAAAACAAGATGAAAACCAATCAGTAATAAATTTGGAGCAAAAGGCTAGGGGATTATAATGGATTACAAATAGAACATGAGTCAACAATGTCATTCTGCTGCAAAAAAAGGCAAATGCTGTACTGGCATGTGTAACTGTGAGTAATCCTTCAGCTCTAAGCAGTGCCAGTAAGACCTTGGCTGGAATACATTGTCCAGATTTGAGTACCAGGCTTCTTGGGTACTCTGAATCAAATGGAAAGTGCCCAGAGAAAAGTAACAGGGATGATCAGAGTTGCAGAAAATATCCTCTGCAAAGAAAGATTGAAGGAGAGGAGCAAACCAACAAAACAGCAACAACAAACCAAAACCACCCACAACAAACCAAAACAGTGCACAGATCCTGTTTTCAAATACTTAAAATGAATTGCAAAGTGGAGGGCTGGTTCTATGTCCATTGTGGCTACAACAAGGAGTAATAATTTTACATTGCAGCAAAGTGGATTAATTTTAGCCTTTGTTGTGGCAGCCATATTTAAGCATTGGGAGAGATATTTTAAAGAGGATGTTGAGACTTCTGGAAGGTGTTCTGAAACATGTTAGACAAATGTCTTGCAGATAATGACCCATGGGTAGCTGATCTATCAGTGGAGAGGTGGAATGGAACCAGCATCCTTCCCAGAGCTGCCATTCTAGCACTGTGATTCTGTGATTGTATTTTGATGAATGAAAACCAGCTAATTCCAGTGAAAGCACAGAAGAAATGCTGGAGGAGGTATTTCTTGAAATAAATTTCCAGTCAAAGCAAAGAATGGAAAATAAATGAACCAATGTCCTTGGCAGATGTTTTGGCACCATCTGAAAAAAATTCAGGTTTTTATTTGAAGGGAGTAACGTTCTTAAACTGCAAGATGGGCACTAACCATGTTTGTCATGGCCTTGCAAACCTCTGTGAATGTAAACAAGGACTGGCAGAAGGTGCTTCATTTTCTCTGACTGCTCCTCCCTATCTTGCTTTCTCATAGAATCAGGAGGACTTTCTAGGGATGTAGTACTTGATGTTAATAGTAATTCATTGTTTTTTCCTCTCCAGATGGGAATAAAAGTTGTGATCTAACCCTAAGGTTAAAGATCTGGCTGAAAATAAGTTACTTGTTCCTTTTCAATTTTTTAGCTGTGACAATGCTTATGGATTCAGGAATTAAATCTCCCTCTGCTGTAAACCTAAGTGCCCAGGTCATCAAAACACTAAGTGAATCACAGCTATTTTTCTTCCTCTTCTCATTGCTTCAAATTAAACATATTTGCATGAAATCATATTATTTCTTCTCTAAGCCAATTGTTTGCATTCTAGCTTTGCAGCCTTGGTCATTTGGAAAGTTACTTTAAACTCCAACTGCTGATGCTAAGCAGTCCATGGCAAGATGAGTAAAAGAAGTTTTCAAATATATTCTGATATCAAATATATATCTGTACTAAAAAAGTCCTAAGCATAGTATGTTGAAAGTTTGGCAAGTGTTGTTTAGCCATTTAATCTCATTCTGTCTTTTCTCTCTGTGTCCTCTGGTTGCAATATATCCATGGACTTCTCCATCGACACCTGTTTGTGGTTGGCAGTTATCGCCCACAGCTTTGAGCCTTGTCAAATTTGCACACATTTCTTTGAAGTGCAGGGACAGGAAAGCTATATCTGGAGACTGAAGTTTTACTGCTACTGTCCTTCTTGCAAGGTTTGCTTTAGGGTTTATTCTGTTTTACCCGGGGAAGATCAGCAGCAGCATTGTTTTCTTGTGGATGTGCATCCTTGCACTGCCTCTTCAGCTGTAGGAAATGGGTGCAGGCAGATGAAGTGCTGACCCAAAATCTGGACATATTAGGTTCACTTCAACTGCAAAACAAGGCATTAGAATAAAATCTGCAATATAAGTAGGTTCTACTGCTGGGATAGCTTTAATTTATAAGCTGAGCTACTGAATCTGTCTCTCACTTCCCATCTTATCTGAAACAACAAGTCAACAGAACTCTGTGATAACTGGATGTACTGTAGAGCAATCCTACGGATCATTGCACATTACAGCAACCTTTAATGCAATAAAAGTAAGGATTATTGTAATCATTTTAATGGGATCTATCAGTATTTATTGCTGGGGGTTAAAATGCATTGGAAGATGCACATACTGTCTAAAAGCAAAAGTATCTTTGCTGTGAAGGCTCCAGCATCCAGGCCTGTTACTCTGTTCAATGGGGCCTTTGGAATGACCTTTCATATTTAAAACCAGTGAAAGATTGCTGACATAACCAGAAGTCTGCAAAACAGAAATGGAAGAACCTCTGCATTTCCTAGTGTTAAATACAGGCATCTAACAAAAAAAATGTGTCTGATTCTCAGTAGACCATAAAGCTGCCTAAGGAGTCAGTGTTAACTAAAACAAATACAGTAGCCATGATTTGTTAATCCTGCTCTCAACTCTAGCATATGGTTATAGTAAATTCACTCTAACCCAATGGATTTATTTATTCTCAAAATCTAGATTATGTTTAGCTATCCCAAAGAAGATAAAACTATGGAAAACCATGTTGGAGTAAAGTAATGAAAAGCACTATCTGAAAATAGTGCTTTTAAAAAGATTTTCTGAAAGTCTATTTGAAAAAATACCAGCAGGATGTTAATGTGAGTAATATATCCAAGTATCAGAAACATAAACATATTGGTCTTGATAGTTTAGACATAAAGACCATGAGTTATTATTTTTTCATCTTTAGATACTTCATCAATAGAACTCCTAAATGAGACATTGCTATGTGCTGGCAATAGGCTGTACTCAGTTGTTCCCCCTCTAATTGCCTGACATGGCTCCTGGCTTCATCATTATTCTGTTGCAAGAAATGTGACTTGATATTTAGGGAAACATTATTCATTTTCTTTATGTTTCTACTTCTAAGCTGCTTTTTCACAAAGTGGCACTTCTAGTGTATTTTCCTACACAGGGCTGTGGCAATAACATTTTCCCAATGCCTATAAATAAATTAAGTATACTGTGGCTTGAAAGAGAAATTGCTATCAGCTGGTGTTCCACTACCTACAAAACATTTTATCTTCTTTCAGTTTCTATTACTTTGCTCTCCCCTGATTTTGTAGAGGAAGTTGTGTTCCCTGTTAGTGTCATGTGGTGCATTTGTGAGCAGTGTGCTTGATGTATGGAACTATCGCAGGCACCCGGTGAGGAGAGCTCTGCTTTGGAAATTGCATTGAAGATGAACTTTTTGGCAGATGGGTCTGCTGATATGATTTGGAAATAGGCCTGTTTGTATCAGTCAGTCAGGTACTTCATTTTTTAAGATGGAAAAAAAATAAAGGTTTGAGATGAAAGAGGAGAGAGAGGCCACCTGTCTAGAGGAAGAAGAGAGCTTGAGCCTGGAAGGAGGGATGCACCCCGGAGCTATATATATGGGTTTTATAATAATGCCACAAGGTAACTTCTCTGCACAGGCTGCAATTTTATAGAAAGGACAGAGTTGTTTAGCTCTGCTCATCTGCTCAGTTCCCCAAAAGCCAGGTGCCCAGCCAGAGGTGGTTGTCCATTCTGTCTGTGGTTTGGATTAGGAAGCCACTTTGAGGTCCAGCTAAGCCTAATTAACCTTCAGTGGGCTAAGGTTAGATGGGAGCAGATGCAGGCAAGATGCACATGGAGCCTCTGCTAGACACTGATCTCAACTGAGACACAGCTCCTGTTAGTTATACACAAGATATTTGGAAATTGCTTTATCCACATTTTCTGAAACATTAAACAACAAATTCTGCCACTCCTTCAAATGAAGAAAAGAACTTGAAGGAAATGTGTGAAATTAAATAACCATGAAAGGTGTCCCTTAACCAGAAGGGTTCTCCTGGAACACACCTCTCAGCCTTTGTGTCATCTCTGTGTAGGCCAGAGTATAAGAAAATTACCCAGCTGAGGATATGACAAAGCACAGCTCATTAGTGGGAAAAAGAGTGTGGTGGAGTAAAGGCTTCAGGAGCTGTAAATATGTGGCAGTGTCATTTTGCTGTTTTCCTTTGGGCTGGGAAGGGATGAGGAAGAAAGAAAAAGTTGAGAGAAGGAAAAATAAAGTATGCAGTAGATGACGTTGAATGCTTTGAAGAAGAATCAGGTAGACTAATAATGGAATTTTTATGTGACAGTCCCTTGGCATAGCTGATTTTTACCTGCCTGTTGGTGTGCTGTCTTTTTGTCAGTCTAGAAGAGAGAAAAGAGTCTTTTGCTTGCTTTTCTGAAATAACAGGAATTCTGTGATCTCTATACAGGTTTTAGAGTATTTTTGTTTAATTAAAGTGTTGAATCCACATCCTCCAGACCTTAGGATAGTAGAGTTTTTATCTCACTTCTAGTTAATATTCAGTGAAAGAGGGGATGGCATTTCAAGAGGTTGCTGGAACAAGGTAGTACAAGATGGAAATAGAGCTTTTTGTGTGGTGGAGAGACTAAAGAGGGAAAAATGAAAGGTATATCTGGAGCAAAGGTGTTTTTTTGTGAAAAATGCTATTAGTTTTAGGGATTTCTATGTTAAATTCTATTTCAGTATCTCCCTCTATTCAGTATCTCCCTCCATTTGTCCAGTGCAGTGGCACAATAAGAGGTTTCAAAGGGAAATTATTGAAAATTATGGTCTGAAATATTCACAAGCTTGTTTTCTTTAAGGCACTAAATAATTATAAGAGGCCATTCTTATATGTAGGCAATTTCCTCAATGATAAGAACACTTAGTTTGAGAAATTAATTTTTACCATGCTGACTAAATAAAAAAGTTCATTAAAATCTTTGTATAGTCTGTAGTAAGGAGCTAATTACAATGTTTTTTCTTATATTTCAATTATGGTAGATGTGAATTAACAAGTATTTTAATAAAACTTAGTAGCATTTATTTTCCACCAAGTTGTGTGAATTTAAGTGACGTCTCTGACACATAAAGACCCTAGGGTTGGATATGTGTGGTGAATGGATTTTATTTTAATGAATTATAGTATAATTTCCCTGTCTTAGCAATTAAATTTGGGCATTAAATCTAAATTCATTAATTCCTTTGCATCCTTTTTTTCTCTGGGAGATGTACTAAAAATTCCTTTAAGCTTATAAAACTGGACGACGTGTATGACAAATAGATTTAAACCGGATTACCAAGGGGTGGAACAGAAGGCAGAATTACATCAGTGTCAAATCCTGCCCTCAGTTACGTGCAGACTCCTTGGTGAAGTTACAGTGGTTTAAATTTGGCTGAGACTTGCATTACTTGGATGGAAAATGCATATTCATTGGGTATTTCTCTTTTTCAGTCATTCTGATCTAAACCTGGCTACTGGGCATTTGAACCATGTGCATTTTCCTACCCGTGTAAACATCATTACATCATGGCAGTAGTTGAGCAAATTTGGTCCAAATTAGTTGCTTCTTAAGCTTTGATTAATTGCTTAGCTTGTGGATTTAGCCCATTTCTCCTCTGGCAGATAAAAGTACAAAGGTGCAAAAGAAGTGTTGATAATGTTGGTAGAATTATCTAACCCTTGGGAGGGATTAGGAAGCCACCTTTCATCTCTTGCCCTCCTGTGTTCACACAATAGTCACAGCAGGGCTCAGATCCCTCCATCAGTTCTGCTGAGGCTGTTTGTGAGGAGCGAACTGCACCTTGTGCACTTCTTACCTGGCTCTTGTGTGGGCAGAACTGGACTAAGCTGTCCAAGGTAAAATGGTGTCTGAGATATGTGACTTCATTCTTCAAATGCTTTTGAGGACATGAATTTGAAAGAGTTCTCAAAGTGAATAACGCAGATGTAGTGGGAGGATTTTGTGCCCCCCATTTTGTAATTTTGCCATTCGGTGCTGTTTTCTAGGACACAATTTCATAGCAGAGACTGAAAAAGTGTCAGTAGTCCAAACATGGTAAAAATGAGCTCGTGAGCAGATCTGGATTCCATGGTTTCCTAGAAAATATGCTGTAAAGAAGGAAACTGCAGATCCAGAGGGGAGTGATGAGCTCAGCATGATCCCAAAGTCTGACAGTTCTGTTCTTCTAAATGCTGTCTGGTGCTGTTATGTGCTGAGTCCTTCTCCTGAAGCAATTTCACACCTCATCTGCTAGAGATGAAAATGGCAGGGAACAAACTATAAATCCAGCTGAAACTTAGTTTTAGTAGATATATCATCCTATCAGAATCTTTTCATATAAATAATTAGTTCATCACTTCCTCAATCCACTAAATTTGCAAAGCTTTGGAAATGACATGCTGTGTCATTATCTCAAAAAACTCTCAAGGAATTAAGTAACCCACCTCTTCCCCTGAGGCAGTATCAACCCTGTTTGCATCACTCCTGACATTTCCTCACTGTCCACAGTCTCCCCAGCAATTTATTCTGGTACCATTGGAAATTTGTCACCTGAACTTTCATTTTTGCAGTTCAGACCTTTGAATTGAAAACTTTCATGTTGTGTGCCACTGACGTGACAAACAACTGGATGTCACCTTAAATTTAGTGGCTTTTTCTTTATGTGAGGGCTTGTTGTTATGTTTCCTTTCAGCGCTGTCATCTTAACCACAGATCTGTGAGTTCTTCCTCACAGATCATTTACTGGCCTTATTAGCCTCTATCAAACTGATCAGAATGAGCTATTTCAAAAGCAAGAGAGCAGATACTAAGAAACCAAGTGTTTGGGAACTAGAGGGTCATCTGCTGTGGCTGATGGTACATGGATGTACAGGTGTCCTGGTTCCAGCTGGGATAGAATTAATTTTCTTCCTGGTAGGTGGTATATTGCTGTGGTTTGGATTTAGGATGAGAATAATGTTGATAACACACTGATGTTTTAGCTGCTGCTGAGCAGAGCTTACTGCAAATCAAGGACCTTTCGGCTTCTCACCTCACCCCAGTGGTGAGGCTAGGGGACACAAGAAGCTGGGAGGGGACACAGCCAGGATAACTGAGCCCAGCTGACCCTAGGGATATTCCAGACCACAGCAGTTTGCACCTCCGCAAAGGTCTGTGATGCCAAACATAACTGACTGCAGTCCTGGGCACATGCTGTCACTCACCATTCCTCTTTCTTTGTTCCACCTTGTTTTGTGTGCTCTGAATGTGCATAGAACTGAGACAGCACTTGATGTGAGTATCCTGCTGTAAAGCTTCAGGCATGAAATCTGGGAAGGTTTTCTAAACTGGACTGGTAGTTACTGAGACACATAAAGAGTATCAGTCTAATGGAATGAACAGGCCAGCAGAATATTGTTTATTATGACTGCTCATATTTTGTTTGACTGCCTCAGACATTATTCACATGCTTGTCCCAGTACCTGCATTTGAACAAAGTATGTTTGATCCCCCTTCAGTGTAAAGTTCTTTGTGTGTAAAATTAAGGAGAACTTGGGCATTTCCTTCTTTGGAATTTTCCTAGGATTGTATCTTCCCTAAATAACACAACCCTCTGTTTTTATTTCCTGTGCTCCTCATCAGAACCTCCAATATTCAGTTTGAAACAAATGGTGTTTTCACACTTTGTTTGAAATAATTTCAGCCTCATTGCTTTCATCTGGTCAAATAATCCTTTAATCCATGCTCAGAACCAATTGATCTTTTTTTTTTTAAATGTTTTTCTTAGTGGATGCCTATATTATGCTATGGTAGTGCAGATAAAGTATGATTGATCAGTTTATCAAATGACAGTTATTACTGGATCATTAATTCTGGCTACATAGATGATTAAAAGTACAGATTTTTACACCTAGGGCCAGTGATATTTTTTATAATATGGATTTAGAATATATTTATGCAAGCAGAAAATTGAATCAGCATTACCATCAGTGCATTAAATTACAGGATTTTATTAGAGAAGAATTCCCTTATAATATAACAGTAGATGTAGATAGAGGGGGGGGAAAGCATGAGAATTACCAGGAAAGGTTTAAGATCTTTAAATTGCATTTTGAACTTTAAAATATTGTGCATGCCCAAAATCATTCCTTTTGCCTGCTGGATATGACTCCTATGTGACTTATGTGTGCTCACTGTGCACACCTCTCTTCCTGAATCATGAGATGCTCCTGATGATCTGGTTTATGTGCTTTGATTTGCGCAGTCTGAGTTAGTATGGGCGCCTAGATCAAATTAAATAAAAGGTTAGCAAGGCACAAATTCTTTGCTATGTGGAGGACTGACTTTTTTTCCTACATTACAAAAAAGTGAAACAGCAATATGACAGAGAATAACTGTTACTTAAACATGACTCAGGGCAGCAATACTGTGATTGAAGAGTCTGCACAACCTTTTTGTCTCATTCTGGCCATACTGGAAAGTTAACAAGAGTGGTCTATAGCTAAGAATTCTGCCTACTAGAGAGAAGTAAATATACTTCATCCCTGGAATATCCATACAGTAGGAATCTGTCCCTTGTGATCATAATTTTTCTGCCAGATCATAGCATATCTGTTAGGAAAAGTGCCAGTGCAGACAACTTTTACTTAAACTGTTTAATAGGTTCAGTTCATGAAAAAGCAAGTTGGAGGACAATGGATTGTGAAGTCTAAATTCCTTCTGCTAAGGAAACTCAGACTGCTGAAGCAACTTTAATCTCGGGAAAGTTATAAAAACAACTGCCAGAAGTAAACCCAGATTAATTCAAATTGGAAATTACTTTCACATTTTTAGAGAGTGCAACTAAAATACGAACCTTTGCTATAATAGAAAACAGTCATAAAAAGTTATAGAAGATCATTTAAATTCCCATTCCTTGAATTTCTCATAACAATGCATAGACCACGAGATGAGATGGTCTAATAGTTAATTCTATCCTTCACATCTGTGAATGAATCTCTTTCCTAGCTCCATTAGAAGTTAGATTGAGAATCATGAAATAAAGTTTTGTTTTCCAGCTCCAATGTCAGCTTCTTGGGTACCTGAGATGAGATCATATAAACTGAGTTTTAGCTCCATGTGCATGTAATAGGAATAATAAAATTTTCTTCTTCCTCTCCTCCCCTGCTTAGTTTAAATGTTCATTAATGTGACCTCCATGAGTTGTGTGCTCTATAGTTCTTCACTGGGACTGCTTTCCTAGTTTCAGTAAAACTACTCATGGGAAAAAATCAAACAGTTGCAGAAATTGTTTTCATCCCTCCTCTTCCCATGTAGTCCATCATCCTTCCCAGGTTCTGCCACCTTGATGGTGGCAAGTATCAAATCAGGAATCAAGATTTACTGTTCACCAATCAGTGTTCAATAATGAGATAGTTAACAGAAAGGAGGGAGGAGGAACCCCTCCCAGTGGTGGTGAAACAGTCACTGACAAGCCAATTCCATTTGACAGCTTTACTTCCTCCCTCAGCCACCTGCCCATGCTGCCCTTTCCTGACAGTGTCCACAAGCTTCCACCGAGGATGAAAACCTCCTGTTTGCCCCACATCCCTTCAGGCATTTCATTATTATTCACTGCCAATGGTCCTTCAGCTCTTTCAGCTTTGTGCTGTTGGGCTATCCCTTGTGGCCAAGTGAACTTTTATGAGAGTTTTGGGTTTGCTCATGCAAATTCTATCCCATTTTTCATTCAAATGAAAAAACCTTATGTGTACCCTTCAGCTACTACTTTCTGTAAATTGATAAGAAAAAAGTGTTGATATCTTTTTGACACTGTTTGTTCTGTGTAATCCTGTAGGATCTAAAGTTCTCATGCCCAATATATTCTAAGGATGAAACACCAGCTCTCTTTGTAGTCAATGGGAATTCTATCATTTATCTTAGTGGGGGCAGACTTTCAACCCAGATGGTTGCCTTCGTTTTGGTTCCATTTAATTCAAAATTACCTATAGAGATTATAGAGTTTTTTAGGGGATGAAATGGGAGTTGATGCTGTTTGGGATAAAAGGATGCAGCAAAGCAGAATGGTTTGCTCATCTGAACTGCGTCAGAGACCAAAAATTCCTGTCAATTCTCAGAATAAGACTTTCTTAAATCCATTGATTTTTTTTTTTTTTAATTGGATATGGGTTTTGGCTTCATTTTTTTCAGAATTTCTGTTGCATTTTCCAGTACTTTATCTTCCTGCTTCTGTGAACTTTGCTGTTTTCTCTGCCTGTTAAGCCTTTTCTTTCATTCTACTACTTTTGTCTCTCTCCATCCCAACTATTATCTGTTTTCTTACTGCTTCAGCATGGATCCCTCTCACTTGTGAAGTGCTGATGTTCTGCATCAGCAGGGTTGATTGCTCCCATTAATGTCTGTCCAGTATCTTTTTGTAGGAGCTACTGTGTGATCAAGAAAGGTCAGATCAGCCCCCATGTTGTGGGCATCTGATGTTTTCTCTCACATCAGAAGTAATCAGAGGAAAAGGGAAAGGTAAGATCAGGGAGCAGAAAGATGCTTCCATGACTATAGGGCAGCTGGCAATCATGAACGAAAGACTTGCTGTAAAACACTGCATGTCTATATGGAGTCAGAAAATAGCAATACTAAGAACGCTAAATTTCATTTAAAAAAACCCCTGAACTAAAAGCTCAACCTGTTACTTCATGAAGTCAGAACCGTATAAACCAGGGCCAAAAAATGTTGGTTTTGCAGGAGTTAAGAAAACAAAGTGAGTTGGTTTGAATATGGTCTCACGCAGTTATGCTCAACCAGGTAACTAGAAAAGCAATTAAGGGCAAAGCATCAGCAAGTAGACCTGCCAGAATGAAAATGAAACTGAAGATTACTGTTGTTTACCTTCAGCCTCTCTGAACTGAAATTACTTTTTGTTGCTTCTGCGTTCAAACACAAAGACAAGAGCAGTTTAATCTATTTTATATATTTTCAGAACCTCCTGATGGGAATGATCATTTTTCCAATCTGCCTTATTTGCTCATAAAGAAATAGAAAAGTAGCCAAAAGAACACGTTATGTTAGTATTTTCCTTCAGTTGCAAAATGCAGCACTTACAGTTTCTCTCAAAGTTTCTTTTTATCTTCTCCACTTTAATTGTCACTCCAAACATGATCTACAATGGGGAATGTGCTCTAGATTTAAGTGTGCTATTTTCTGTGGAAAGATATAATGACATTTAGCTTATTATTTTGTCTTATTAGGATGTGTTTGTGTTTTTAATGTACCACTGAAATGTGATTATAACCAATTTTAAGATAATTAAAAGAAGTAAGATATTGCCTGAAAGTTTTGAGTAATTTTTGCAGCTAGAGTCAGTCACAGGAAAAATTATTTCTAATATGATTGTCACACACTGATAGCATGTAAATACACGTAAATATCCCTCATGCACTCCCCAGAACCTCTGTCTCACCCTTGCAGTATCTAAAGATGACCAGGAAAATGAAAATGAATCTTGTTCACACTCAAACTGGGTAGACACTTTTTCTTCAAGGATTATCAGCACATTCCTCATTGTACTTTTATACTGAAAATCTGTAACTCAGTTGTCTCTTCAGAATTCAGAAATTCATTATTTTCTTCCAATTGTAAAAAATTTCCCCAACATGAAACCATCTCACCAGAAACAAAGCTGTTACTTTGGCTTCCTAGTTTCCATATTCTTTCCCAGTGAGGTGTGGGTGGTCTTTCCCACTGCTTCCCCAAGGAGAGCAATTCAGCAGCAGAACCTGTGATCCTCCGTGACCAGGAGGGCAGCCAAGGAATGCTTTCATGTCTTCTTCCCATCCTTCTGCTGGACCTAACCCCAACAGAGGTCCCCAAGAGCTTCTTTAACCCTAACAATTGTTTGCCCAGGCTAATCATAAACCTCTGGAGAAGGCAGTCTGATTCCTCATGAAGATTCCACCAATACTTCACCAAAGCCCCCATGCTGGAATTTGTCTGTTGTTTCTCGTTCTGTCCTCACAGATATGGAAAACAATCTTCAAGGATAACTGCTTGCTGTATGACAAGCATTTGCTCATTTTAAGCCATCTCATGGCTCCCTTGTCAAGTCTTCCCTTTCTCATGTAGTTCAATCTATTACCTTTTTTCATTTCCTTAGAAGTCCTATTCAAAATTTTATCAGTATTACTGTTCCCCCTGAACTCTCATTCTCATCTTACCCTCTTAGCCTGTATATCTTGTTTATACATTTAGCCAGACAGAACCATGTGCCAACTGAGGGCATCAACAGTGCTTAATAGAGCTGAATAATCATCTCCTGTGTTTTAGTTAAGACTTTCTGTTAATACACTCTGGTTAAAAGAGTTTGCTTTTCTCACAGCAGCTTGACAGTTTTGATTCCTATTCAGTCTGCAGGTTTTTGACACTCTGGGATCTCATTTTGTATTATTTCTACCTAGTCAATCCCCATTTTGTGTTTATTCCTTTGATTTCTGCTTTGTGAGGCTGCTGCTTTGTATTTGTGTGTACTGACTGTTGCCTTATTCATTCCTCTCATTTCCCAAGATCATTTTTAACTGTAACCTCCAGAGCATGACAGTTCCTTTCCTCATTTCTGTGGCATATAAGCCTGCTCCCCATTCCATTATCCAAACAGTTGGTCTATGTTTTTTAATCTCAAAATACCTCCTCATTTAACTGAATCACGCCAATTAGCAAAAAGCCCCTTGTGTGAAGGCAGACTAATGTGAAAAAAATGAAATAAACTCCTCAGATGCCTGTGTTCATTTTAGCATATTTTATGCTGGCTGGGCAGTTTTGCTTGTTGGTGTCTGGAGGGTGAGGATGGATGTTGTCTGTTTAGCAGTTGTTCTGAGTTATCCTGTATTATCCACATTCTCTGAGGGCTGAGCCTCCAGAGGTGCTGAGCCTGCCCAACAGCTCAGAGGAAAGGAACAGATGTACCAACTTCACACTTCCCTGGGAGCAGTTTGCTGAGCCAGGGTAATGTTTGTTCTGTTTGGCAAGGTGATTATCAAACTGGTCAGAGCCCAGGAGCCTTGTTCTCACTGTTGGGAACTGAGCATCCTTCCTGCTGATAGTGCCTCAACCTAAATCAAAGCCATTAGGCGCTAAGTACTGACAAAGTGACAACAAGAAGTCAAGGTGGTTTTGTCAGGTTCTTTTTTTCCTAGTCAGAAACTGAGCTGCTGAAGACTTCTTAACACAGAGATATTTCATGTAAGGAAAATCAGCTGTCTGAGGCTCACAGCTGCAAAGGCATGGAAAAAGAACTGCAAGTCAGATCTCGGTACACAAAAGAAATTTGAAAGTGAGGGTTTTGTCCACTGCCACAGTTTCCATGCTGCCTGCAGGAGAGCTGCTGTGGCTGGAGGTATGGGCAGATTGAATGTGATTGTTGGAGTCAGAACCAGCCTGTGGCTGTGCTGGGGTTGGCAGCTGAACCACTGAACCCTCCATTTCTGCATCAGCAGGGACCAGAGTATCTTTTGTAGACAATCCTTCCAGGTTTAGAACTTCTGCATGTCAGCAAACTTCCAAATCAGAATAGTATGATAAATAAAATCAAATACAACAATGCTGAAGTGAATCATATTTCCAGCAATATTTGATGCTATTCTTTGCATTTCCCAGGGTTTTTTTCCCTAGTTCCTTGCATGGGGAGATCACATCCGTGCTCCTCACAGATGTTAACATGCAGTCTCTCCTGGGCCCTGGAGTGTCAGTGCTGTAAAATGCACTTTGATCCCCCTGAGGTGTCACTTTAGCCTTTACTGGTAGTGAGGCGTAGATGGCTTGTGTGGTAAACACTTTAATTTGGTCAATAGTTTAATTTGGTCTGCAACTTAATGACATTTGAAAGTATTTGCTGGCATTTCTGCTAGGCTGCCTGCCATCATTTTTGCCTTGACATGGCAAATAAAGGCTTACTGACTCAGGAAGGAATTAGCATGAAACATGTCCATCAATCTCCATAAAGAAGCATTATGTAGTAGATTTTTATTAACTCTGAGGTAAAGGCAGTATAATTGAACAGAAATGTGTGCAGCAACTGATAGGCTTGTCTTGAGAAATTCTCAGTGTTGCTGGTTTTCATTCTTTTTGAGCACAATTTTAATTCTAGCTGCATTTGTTTTGTTATCAATCCGCAGCCTGTGGACAATACTGAATTTTTTATTTTGAGAAGCTTTACAGAAAATCTTGTGTTTCTTACTCCTCAAAAGGGGCTGACTGGCCTGAAGTCAGATAAAGTGCACAGAGGAAGGTTCATTCTATCGCCCCTATGCTACAAAGTCACTTCCAGTTCAGCTGGTTGTTATTAGCCCTATCTAGCAAAATAGTTCACAGCATTCTATATTGATAGCAGAAGATAAATGCTACAGCAGATGCACTTTAAAAGTTCATTCCAATTTTCGAAGCACTGCTAGTAGCTGAAATATCCAACAACTTGGGTATGAAGAGTATCACTGGAATTGATATTGCCTCTGCAAAAAGATTCTGAGAATCTGTTGCAAATTAGCCTTGCTATTATGAACACATTCTATTTTATAGCATTATATACTGCAAAGCGTGTACACTTTGGAAAAAATGGACATAAATTAGCCTTGTAAATGGTTTCATATCTTGTATTAAATGAACTGCTGAGAGTCTAATCTAAAAGCCATGGAAATAAAACAGATTTCCATTGATTTCAGAGGTCTTGGGTTCAGATCCTACGTGTGTGTGCTTGTAAAAGTCATATTGTAAATACATTCAAATTCCAGAAAAATTAACTTCCCTCAGTTGCTTGATTTTTAAAGCTCTAGGTTTGCTCATTAGTTAGATGCAGGAATGCCTTATGCATCATCACTCTTCCCCTCTCCATGTACTGTTCCTGCTTGGAAAGACAGTAGGATCAAAAAGCCTTAAAAAGGTGAATGAGCCAGAAATTACCTGCTCAGCTTCCATTACTCAGAGTGTCTTACTCAAGCTTGGTGACTTTTCAGCCATTAATTACAACTGTCAGGAAGTAAGACTGAATTTCTGTTGCTTCTGAGATGTTATTATACAAGGTATCCTATAGGTTCTCCATTTTGAGGTCAAAATGTTTGTACCAATTGCATATTTGCAACTAAATTGTTGAGACTGCCAAATGTTGAGACACGCTGGTAATCATGGAATTTTTACTTCATTCCAAGTTCTCTCATGTTCTGCTGGCCTATAACTCCTTAGTTGAAATCCACAGCATTGACATCAGAATGAGGTTTTTAGTTGCTTGAGTAGATCAATGATTTTGTGCCAAACTTTTTAATGAGATAAACATTCTTAATTTACTTAAAAAAGCTTATTCATTCCCTGATATATTACAACAAAATATCTGTGCTCTATCTCTAGAAGTCTCTTTATTTCGCTGAGAAAGCATCTTTAACAACAAAAGGAAGGAGTTTTGTTAACTTTTATGTATTGCTACCCACCACCTAGCCATGGTTTGTTGCAACTGCATCCACTGCAGAAAAGCCTTCTTTTGGTTGGCAAGTGTCCTAACAATAGTCAAACTCAACAGGCTTTCCATATCCTTGTAGTACAACATAGTAACTTGCAAATGATTTCTTTATAAGAAGGTGAGCTGTGAAGAGAGAAAAACAGACAAAAGTGCGTTAATTATTTGCAATCAGGTCATTAGAGATGTGGCACACGAAACTCCTGATTATTAAATCCAGAATATATTTTACTTGCAGCTCTTTCTTGGAAGTACCAGAGGCTGGATGCATATGGCACTAATAACACTCAGTTATCTGTTACTTCAGTTCAGCCCATCAGCTTTCTGTGGCACTTTGCAGAATTCTTCATCAGTGGTTTCAGGACCCTGCATGAAGCAATGCTGTGGACACCTCAGTCCTCTGAGTTTTCCCATCAGAGAGTGTAGTAAAGAGATTGCTAATTGCTTCTGTGAAATACTTCAGCTTGATGATATGCATAAGTAACCATTTAGATATCTAGAATCTCAGCTCTCTCACAGGGCAATTCCCTGGATTGTTAAAGAGATATCTTCCTTTAAAAAATTTTTCATTTACGATGCAGAATCAAGTTATGGATATCACATTAAAAGAAGTAGTTCTTAGTCATGTAGCTCTAATTTTCCATGCAAATTCCCCTCATTCATCTGCGTAAGTTGTACTCTTTCTGTCTTTGGTTAAAGGCTATTCTTTTAGTATCAATTAAGCCACCTTTTCTAAAATCTGGGAACACTGTGAATTTTTCTTGAAATAAATCACTCCTGGGATAAGATATGAATTTAAATTGCAAAAAATATTATTTATGAATGCAAATATCTTTTAATCGCCCCAAATATAACTCACCTCAAATGCCATGCAAGTCATGCATAGCCCAAATGGTGCTGCCTTGTGAAAGGAACCATGGCTTGATATTTACATTTCTGGGTCTTACAAGTATAGCTGTTAATTTTTTTTACCTTTTTTACCTTTTTTTTTTATTTTTTAATTTTTCCCAATGATACAGCTGAGGTCAGGAGGGCTGGTTCAGTTGCATGTGTTAAATATATTATCAAGATACAGCTCACCAAGTGATAAATATGTAAATACAGCAGTTTAAATAGGTCTGTGCAAGGAAAATTGGCATCTCTGAGGGTAATTCCTGATGTCCTCTAGTGACCAAAGCTTCAGAAATGGGCTGTAGGAAGATAAGCTTTTAATTCTTTAGCATCAGATTTTTTTTTTCTGCTGTATAACAAGGGCAGCCAGAATGTGAGAAAATTCAAAGCTTGCAATTTTTTCATTGCTCTTAGAATCTCAGGTAAAATAAAATAAATAAATAAAAGGCACTCAGGGAAACAGGATTTGCATTTTTTCTAACTTGGGGCCCAATTATCAAATTCAAATACTATACTGTGTCTTTTACTGTGTGTATACTGTACTGTGTAGTACAACTCAGGACAAAATGGGAGGAACAGTTCTTGCATAAGCATTCAGAAAAAAATCCATTGGAGGTGTGATGATGGGTTTGGTTCTGGTGTATTGACTGATCCAGTAAAATACACTCTTTTTGTTTTCCCTTTTTGTCTTGTGCTGAATTTACTGGAAATGCTTCATTAGAATCAGTGTAAAATGTTCATCATTCTTATTCCTCTAGTGCATTTTGCACAAATGCATTTTGCATTTCAGATATATGTCAAAATTGTTTCTCTGATTTGACGAATGAGGAGATATTAATTTGTCATTTGAAGATCTGATAAGCACAGTGTTGAGGACTGGAAAGAAAACAGTTCCCAATTTACTGTGGCAATAAGAGGAGGATTACATTCACATAGTAGGAAAATGCTCTGTTGCCACTGATTTAGTCTGGAATATTTTCTTGAGTGTCACGTGGGAAAAAACTGCTGATGTTCTACTGAAATTTGCTGCAAGACAGGCACATCATTATTTTAGAATTCTCCAGAACTCCAAACCTTTGCGCCAAAAGAGTTCTGGTTTGTTTGTCGCTTATTCCATAGGCATTAAGAACACTCTTCATTAAAACTGTACAATATAGTGATAAGAATTTTTTATTATTCATAAATAATGGCTTTTGACCTGGAGAGCAGCCAGTGAAATGAGTGATACAATGGGGCTCTTGATTATTCAAAGTTTTATTTATATTTGAGCTCTGGCAGCAGCCTTTTGCTGAATTGAAGCTGTAATGAACATAATATATTTTGCATGATAGAAGATCCTCTCCAAACCATAAATCTGTTACTTAAGAGACAATGTTAATCAAGCTGCTCCTCAGATTTGATTGAATTAATGAAAAATAAAGGAAACGTGAATATAATGAATGTTCAGAGGGAAAAGAAGCATTATGGACAACTTCAAGTTGTTTGTAGATAGATAAGGAATGACCTGAGGTGACTGCACATGCTAGTTGTCAGAATAGGAATAAGATAAAAGCCATTTCAGTCTGTTCAACATTTTATTCATCTGTGTTGCTGGAACTGTTTGTTCAGGTGCATTAAGGATGAAAATGTGCAGACCAAATATTTCAGCAGGGAGGCAATAAAATTGTGAAGCCATGATGATAACTTTGAGGAAAAAAAATTATATATGAATTCTGGCATCTGCATTTTGGCTGCTACCAGTTGTGTTGGTTCCATGTTTCATGGAACAAAAATGCTTTCTAGTGGTTGTTTCTTGGCACTAGGAAAAAGTTGTGGAAGCTTGAGCAGCATTAAAATAGTTGTTGATGAGCTGTAAAATCATGAATGAGCAGAGGCAAAAAATGTCATTACAGGAAAAGATGCAATATTTTGCAAACCTGAAAATTGATTTATTCAATTTTCTTCATTTGCAGTTAGTTAATTTAAAATGGCTTAGGGGCACTAGGATGAGTAGGAGAGAAATTATTTTGTTTAACTGAATTGACCATCACTATCAGCCAGTAGTCTGCAGTGTAAATAGCCTTCACAGCAAGGTCTAGGACTGCTCCATAAGTTGCCACTGCCTGAGGTCGGGCTGTGTTTTGATATCCCTCAGCACTCTTGTGCATTTTCTCTCTTAAATCAGAGCAGGATTTGAGGATGACCAAGTGCTGGCTCTGTCCCAGCAGTCACAGCAATGTAGAGCTCAAGCTCCTCAGGATCTGTTACATCCGCACTTCCTGTAACCAGGACCAAGTGTGCTCTTCTTCCCAAGGAGCAAAACTTCACCCAGCAGTGCTCAGAGAATCCTGGAGTCAGCTCTTTGCATAGATGAAAGATCAGCTCTTGTAAATGCTGTTCACACCTTCCTTCACCTTGCTCATTAGTCAAGTTTAGGTACATACATGACCCTACTTTCAGGAGAAGTCAGAATGTTTTTTCCAGAAGTTCAGCTAAATTAAGGCTATGTTATATTAATTTTGGATTATATGGAAAGCAACAAAACTTTTCTCCTATGATTTCTTAAATCAATTTTTCGTGGAAATTGATAATTCAGCACAGCAGATATTCTCAGGTAATGCAGAGGTACCTGTCCTTCAAATTTTTTAGGTGCATATATATAACAGTTCTAAACCCCTGTAACTTCTTCTGTTTTCCTTGTAAACATTTCTTTAAAAGCTATTGCTGGCAAATCCCCAAACTATCCTTTCAAGTCTCATACAAAGTGGTAAATGTCTTTGATATGTAATAAAAGGATTCAGCATATGCATATGCAATCATATTAGCCAAGCTAAAAAGGATGGAGCTTTCACACTTTGTGCCTCAGCTGAAGAACCCTGAGAGCATAAAACTCTTCATGGGGGGAAATTTTTGCTCGAGTGCTTGATTTTGACTGATGCTGTGATCTGTAGTCTTGAATGATAATCACTCTCATTGAAATCAACAGGAATATCAATGGGAAGAGATGCAATATTCTATAGGAGCTTTTCTTTGCACAGCTAAATCAGGCTTGACTTAGGATAATGAAGATTTTATTGATAGCTTTTTCTGTCATTGTGTTGAGGATAAACCAACAAACAATGGGCCTTATTTCCACTTCCTGGGAAATGGCTCTTCTCTCTATCCATGCAAAGTGGACATTTTGCATAGATAGAGAGACAAAGCACAGACAAAACTGGGCTTTGTTACCAGCAGTCTTTACACCCACTTTCCTCTGTCTCTCCTTAAGTGCAAATAACTTTGTATGTTTTTAGAAAAAGGCTCCTTGTTGGTTCATACACCATTTTTTTAACAATTTTTTGTTATTGCTGTTCTTTGGGTAAAGGCAAGATTTGTTGAGTTATGAAGTGATTAGCATCATATAACTACTATATCCAAGTAATGCTATCCTTAGCATCCAGAGCCTACCACTGAAAAGGAAGCATATTTTAAAATGTGGATTTTGAATTAATTTCACACCTGTGTAACCATTGGGATATTTGCCCATCTAGAATTTTTCTGAATTTTGGACTGGGAATATGTTGGTCTGATTCTCTTTGGAAAGTTCCATATGCCTTCATAGTAATTTCCATACTTTTAGCATTGATCTCCAGTTAATGCAATCAATCTGCCTGGCAGCCTTAATGTCCCAGAATCAAGATTTTCCTTTGTGATATACTGAGAGATGAGCAATCAGCAGACCCAGTGAAACCTGACAGCCAGGCTCATGTTAGACTGCACCTCTTTTAGAGAAGGTATAAATATGTCTTATCAGCTTCCACAGATTTTTAAAGATTTTTTGCGCTCCTTATCTTTCCTGATTTTACTTGGGAAGTGAACTAACTCATTTCTATAACTGAATGGTTTTGATCTAACAAATTAATGGCAAGCAAAATAAAAATAGGTTAGATTAAAGATGCCTTGCCAGATGATTTGTAATTGGCTGCTTTTGTGACAGTGACAGATGAAGTGTAGGGACTTTTTTGGCTGTAGTGTGTGTTCTGTCAGTATGTGCAATCCTCATGTTTGGAGAAACATTCATTCAAAGCATTACAGGAGAGCTGCAAGGAGTAAATAGTTAATTAACAGATGAAGAACCCGCAGATGGTGGTTATCAACATGGCATAATATCTGGGTTCTGTGTGCCACAGGAAACTCACTGGGGGTTGGAAAAGGGTCTGTAGCAGCAATTCACTTCTTTCAAAGGGGAGCATTGTATGAGCTGGTAATCAATGGGGAACATGATAACATGCCTAGCAAAGCTGAGAAGAAAAATCCTCTGTGGGGAGAAAAGACAAAGCCTCACTGTTGCATGGTTTTGATCCTTCTTGCACTGAAGAGAGAACATGATGTTAACAGTGGGGCTGCTCCTACAGGTACATGTAAGCAAACAAACCAGAAAGATCAAACAATATTAATGGAAAAGTACCAAGCCCCAGCCTGTGGGCAGATGGACATGAAACAGGGTTTGTTTACTGTTGGATATCCTTTGGATCACAGTGGGTGCTGCATGCAAAGGCAAACAAAACATGAGAGAAGTGCTGTTACACAGACCACCAGCAATTAGCCAGCAGCAAACAAGGGATCCACACAGAGCTTCAGGAGCACTCCAGGAGTATTTGCAAACTACAAAAATGTCACAAGATACTCAGCCTGTGCAGTCAAGGATCTGAATAAACACTAAAGTACTATTTAGCTGAGCTGTACCAAGTGATTGACTGATGCAATTATCAAATCTCAAAAGATGAGTTCATTCCTGATAGATCAGTAATACAAACAAAGAAAGAGATCAAATGAGCATTCAGAGAATCTATCCTATGTCTATCAAGATCTCTAGACATTTAAAAAATTCTAGTCATCAGGCTCACACTGAAATTCAGAATAAAAGGAGCAGAGATAATTCATTAAGTTAGGGAATTAATGAAAACAGAAGAATTGAAATAAAATTTATGCAAAAATAGAAACATACAATTAGTAGAGAAAATACAATAGAATACCTATGGGTAGTGCAGAAAATAACATGATAATGAAAAATAACCTGTGTAGGGACTCTTGCTGTAATGGCAGTAAAACAAAGGAAACTTGTAGATGGGAAAATTGAAGGGACAATACATGTTAGCAATTTAGTTTTCACATGCTGGACATCAGCCAACAGATACAGATGCTGGAGAATGTCATTTGAGATCAGTCTGGCAGGTGGACAAACATCAATACCATAAACAAAAAAAATAATAATGATAGAGTGCAAGGGACTGTGTAGAACTGATGGTATAATGTTTCAGAAAGATGAAGAAAGACATCTTTCCACATGTGGATTCCAAATTTCATCAAGAGTTTCAGCATAGAAACTGTCCCAGGCACATGAGGAGGCCAAATGAGAATTTCATTGTTAAGAACTGATTAGATCAAGCTCTAGGAGCAGAGATGTCTCTTGGCATGCAACTGCAGATAGTGTCAGAGCTCCAGAGATACCCCCAGTTGCCATCCAGTGACAGCACTCGTGGTCAAGATTCTTTTCCATATAACCTGTCAAGCAGAGGGCACATTTTTCATAAAATCTTTAATACATTCAGGAGCTACAAGCAGAAACTAAAATTATCTACTGAAGCAGGCACTTGAGGGAGATTTAATTAGCAGGACAAAAAAGGAATTCATGGCAAAGATATCAGACTCTCCAAACACTGCCACCAAAGTGCCAACTGTAACACATTCCCTTGTCATCAGAAGGAAGATTTTCCTAGATTATTGCATTAAATTGCCTGTAGGTTATACACAAGGCTTTGTCTAATGTGAAGACTTGAAAGTAGGTCCCCAAAAAAACCTAATGGAAAAATGCTTCAGTCTGAAATAAGAGTGATGAAGATAATCATATGGGGACCTTTATCACAATCAGTACATTTTTACCTGGGTTATGGCAGGAGCAGTATAATAAAGTGCTGAATAAATAATCTTGCTATGATATTCGTGCTTAATATTGCTTTTTTAGATAAAATGACAGAAGTTGTTTTGTGATAACTTCCCAGTAATGTATTATATAATATGCTGATATCCTTAAGCAGCAAGTAATAGCCAGGAATATGGAAAATGTTAACTGAAGGAAAGGGTTTGTTGGGTATAGAATAGAAAGAAGGGGAAATTTCATATCTTCCTGCACATGAGCACCATCAAAATACCAAGTTTCAAAGAATTTTTGCAGCTTTGACAGTTCCTTGGACTTACTTTTCAACATCAGAGGGTCTACTACTAAAAATTCATGTGTGAAATATTTGTGGGTAACCAGTCTGTGTCTTCTCCCACTCTAGGAAAAAGGAAAAAGAAACCTCTCCCTTTGCCCTAAAAATCCATACAAACTAGTGTTTCAATACAAACTAGTTTTTCCTTAAATACATCATGATGGGTGAAAAATGAAACATGAGAACTGTGTCACTATTGATAATAATACCTTTTGTTTAATTATACCACAGATACGAGTTCTAAAATGAAAAATATCTATCGAATCAAAATCCCATGGAAATTTTGCAGTCAGATTGCAGGGAGAAACAGGTGAAAAAAGTCAAGCATTTCAGAAACGAGAAATCAGAAATCATAATAGGAAAGCGCTGAATCAAAGGTATAACATTTTGGTTTGCATTCTGCAATTAGTATTTTTGCACTTTTACACATTTTTTGTCCTGTTCTGCTGGCAGGATTTATTTCTATAATAGTGGCTTTTAGTTATGTAGTCCACAAAACCCCTCAGGAATTCATGGGCTACTTTAAAGGAGTCAGGAAAAGGGAACCACAGATAGTAAACCTGCTACTAAAAGAGTTAAATTTGCTTACCTCCCCAGCTGAGCTTTCTTGTTTGTTTGAAAATCAAAGACATATGAAAATTGATGGTATTAGAGCTTTGCTGTTCTCTAGTAGCAGAGACACTGTCAAATACATGGATTAATGGAAGTTATCTCCATTTTCTCACTTCCATGATTATGCTGATCTCTCAAATATTTCTTTTTGCATCTCCTTTGACTTCAGCATTAATTTCTGTAAAGGCATTTTATATAAAGTAATATATGTTTAGTCAGGTTCAGTCAAACATAGCATTTTGTAATCTTCTTCACCAGGTAGGAATAAAGAGTCTCTTGATACTTACCTGAACAAATTGTTATGAAAATATTCCCAGCCTGTAGTAACAGTCTTCATTTGCTATTTCTATAAAGAAGATTGAGTAATTTCCTCTAGCAATTTGAGGAAATACAAAAGAAAAGATCTTTCCTTACATTTGAAAATAAGTATCTCACTTTGTACTCCTAGGTTTGGTTTCCCCCTCCAAAACCTTTGAGGTCTCTGGTAGCATTGGCTTGAAAAAAATTAAGCATACAACAAATCTAGGTTTAAAATAAATACTCTGTAATACTCAAGCATGTTTTCTTTTTTTAATATACTTTGATAATAATAACTTTTTTGTCATACATTCCTAAGGTTAATAGGACAATAGAACACTTTTGGGGGCCATATCTGTCAGTGATGAAGTGCATTGACCTGGCAACATGTACAAAGAGATTTTGAAATACTGAACATTTGTGTTCTTGATCTATTTTTAAAAACTAGGTTCTTTCAGCCTTTTTTTTCCTTCCAGTCCTAAAACCCATAAATACTGAGGTCAATGGTTCAAATGTTGCTGGTGTGAATGTTATATAAATCATTGTGAGAGGCATGACTGCTTTCTGGCAGCCTCTCTTCTCAGATTTTGCCAGCAGGATAAGAGTGTTTGAAAAATTTGGGAAGTTTGCTTTAATCTCAGTGTTTGGTCTTTGGATCTATTGTGACACTGGAGGATTGCTGGGAACAGAAGAGAGGAGAATTTGGGAATCTTTATGAGTTTTCTCTGCTTTCTCCTACTACATATGGTGGGAGCAAGTCAGCCCAGTGCATTGAGCTCAGGCTGTGCTCCTCTGGTCTTTGTGGTCTGTGAAGTCCCACAATAATCCTTATCTTGCTGTCTGCTCCTTCCCCTCCTCACACAACAGTGTGTTGATGTTACTATTGACCACCTTTGCAGAAAAACTGAGGAACAATCATGTGCTCACCAGAATATCCATACAGAAAGCAGACATCGGTGTGTTACAAAAGAACAATTTGGTCTGGCAGTAAGGTTTGTTTTAAAAGCTTTGGTAGAATTCTCAATGGATTATTTTTCTTATACAGCAATATACTCTTGGGATCTAGGTGGTTCTGCAATTACTTTACACCTCTTCCTCTCAGGGAAAAAAGAAATAAGGATTAGTGTAATATAGCTTTGGTAAGACAAGTTGATTTCATTCTTGTGCTGTTTAAGTGATTGGAGGTGTCAGATTTTTCTGACTTTAATCCCTTTTGATTAATTTCCCTATTTTATCCTTAAAGTAATATCTTTCTCTTCTATAAAACCATTCCACAATAACCTTGAATATTTAGGGACACTTTTCTGCTCTCAGTTATAAAACTGTAAATCCACAGTAATGCTACAGAGTTTCAAGGCTTTGCTTTCAATTTACACTGGAATGACTGAGAACAAGAAGGAGTCCTGGTTCTTACAGTAAAAGTAAAGGAAAAATAAAAAAGCTGCCCTTGAAATTCTATACAACAGTAAAGCCACAATCCCAGGGTAGCAGGAAATTCTGCTGCCAGCTCTGCAGGTTTAGATAGGAGTGTATGACTAGATCCTCACAGTGTAAAGGTCTTGCTCAGAAGAAAATTCCCTCTAGATTGTAAGCATCTTATTGAAGGAATTAATATTTTTCCTTTTGCCTTCAGGCTGATTTCTTCTGAACTCAAAATTTCTCCAATTAGTATATTTATTGCTGTAGCAAAGTGATTGCATTATACATTAGTTCTGTGTAGAAAGATGTATTGGGCAAATGCACTGCTTCTATAAAATATGTATTTTTTGGTATGTTTTAATCCTGAAACTTCAAAAGATTGAATTTATGTTAAAATGACTGTCTGCACTCCCTATAGGGGAACAGTCTTTTCCCATGATTTTGTGTACATGACAGAAGATTTTGGTATTTGACTTGAGCAAGTCTAAACCTTCTGGTACAATGATTAATGCTCCTCTCTTCACATGTGCCCCCTTTGAAAATTAAGTTATATGCCGAACAATATAAACATGCTGTCTGCAGTGAATAAATATTCCTGTTAGAAAAATTTTGTTCTTCACTTATGACTTTTGGAAGTCTCTGGACTTGTGTTTAAATGGATATAGAAACCTTATTGCCCTTTAAGTTAGGGAGGTTGAGTGATATAATGTCAAGAAATATTCAGTTTCTTTGCTTTAAATTTGTAAGTTCACTTGTCTGGAGCCACAAATAACTTCAGTTTCCAGGGCTGTGAGACCAGTTTATCATCTTTATCATTCTTAAATTTAGCCAAAACAATAAAAGCAAGTTCCAGGAGGAATCTCATTTGCTGCCAAGTGACAAGAGCCTTTGGTTCCTTTCAAGACTCTGACAGTAATACTCCTGGAGAACAGAATTGAAAAGCAGCAGGTATTGAAAAGCCTCCCGTTTTGCCCCTCACATTCAGCATTATCTGCAGAATATTTAAATAACTTTCTTAAAAAAAATTTAAAACCTATCATTATTTCATATCTTTAGGCATCTTTGGAAATTTCCCTCTGGTATTCTTCCCCCAACCTCTCACTTTGATTAAATAATTTAGAAAGAATATAATAATAAAGATGATTCCTCAGAACCATGCGAAATGGGTTCTTTTTCTTATGTATATGTTGCAATTGGCATTGCCTATTAAATCTCACCATTGGTGTGATAGCTTTATCAAAAACATTTATGTTAACTCAAGTGTTTTCAGATATCTTATGCATTACAATGAAATTTAAAAAAAAACACTTTTATAATTTATTTTTAAAATTCTCTTTAAAAAATATTTCTACTTTAACATGAAAACAATAAAATTCAAAGCAATGCTTGGAAAAGCCACACTGGAGTTCAGGCAACCCCTCTTGCCAGAGTATGACATGAAACAGGGTGAGTCTTTTCTCTTGGTTTCACATATTCCTGAAACAGAAAGCTCAGCTCTACATCAGTAGCAATTTTTCCTGAAAAAAGATTTTGTTATCAGGTCCCAAAGCTTTGATTTCACCTGGTGATCCATCAATGTTTTCAGCAAAACATTCTAGCTGGAGCCCAAATAGAAATCTTTCTGGTAACTTTTAAATGTTTGTGGATGTGTGTGAAGTTTATCAAACATTGATAAGAAAACTAGAAAGAAATCTGATAGGATTACTCAACTTTTCTTCAAACATAGGTACTAAGTAGAATGGAGTGAATTTCCATTAGAGATAAAGTGGTTGTTAAGAATAAGGCAGCTATAAAGTAGCTCTAATCAGTTCTTTGAACAAATAAAAACCAGCTATCATCAGTTCTTGCAGTAACACCAACCAGGTCAGGGAGAACTGACTTTCACCCCACTGCAGAAAGCAATCGACATTCAATTAGTCAAGTGTTTTGATTAGTTGATTAAGAAACACCTAGGAACTGAATATGTATGAGATTCCTAAATCAACATCCTCAGATCAGTAGGTGATTTTTCCAAACCCCTTGTCCAGCAAGTTTGAATGGTTTTACAGTTCATGAATATACATTCCTCCATGCATTTATACATGAAATCCCTGGTTCTGCTCCTGGACCCTTCAGTAGAAGGTGGCTGTTGACAGTCAGTCCGTGATAACAGTGGGTGATTTATTTTATCTTCTGTTTTCCTTTCTTTTTTCCAACATGTTCCAACACAATCATTTTAATGTGTGAGGTTTCTACAATCCCTTTTTCAATAGAGCTGTACCTAAACAGGAACTCACATTTAGGAAAAGGCCTTGACAGTTGACCAGGATGGTGTTTTCATAGGTGCCTGTGGTTTTCTTTAAACTCAAAGCAGTCCTGGATATATGGACTGTAGAAATTTTTGCCACAGTTTATGCCTTGTGGGTGATTTGTAGTTTTTGTGGGTGATTTGTAGTGATTTGTAGTTTACCACCAGCTTGGGGATCTGACCACGTTCAGTCCTGGTGTGCACAGGCAGTGCAGCTGCGGTGTGTGGAAACTCACACAGGGAAAGTGATTGGAGTGGGGATATTGCCCATCCCTTTACCTTCCCTTTTCATCTTCCCTGCTCCTCCCTCACCCAAAATCTTCCCCCTCACAACAAAGGCAGCCAACTCTGAAATCTCCAAACAGCAGGAAAAGTGCTGCAATCCAGCCTAAGCTCTGAGAAGCCTAATGGCACCAGCTTTTGAAAAAGAGCTGGAGCATTATTTGTCTCATGTTGCAAGAGCTGTCTGGTACCCACCAAGGCTCTTATTTGTGGTGCATTTCCTTCATCTCTAAAATTAGATTAATTATATCTTTCATATGGCTGAGTTAGGAGGGTTTTAATGTGTTCTACTGCATTTCAAAAACATAAATTGCTCCCTCAGTGTAAGCTCTGTTACTATGTCATGGTAAGTCCTTACTTCAGCTCTGTCTCCCAAATTCTAGCTGTATCCCAGTGAATGAAAGCTCCTGGTTGTCCTTTCAGTCATCTAATTGAGCTGGGGCTTTATACTGCCACAATCAACATTACATACCGTTACACAGCTATCAACATCAAATTTTAACACCAATTAATTTCAAATGATAAAATCTGAATTTGGCAGCAGGCTTTGGATTATATCATGATACAGCTGTCTGGGACTTTTTTCAATAAAACTAAATTATTTACAAGAGAAATATTAAAATCCACATAAAAGGAAATTGAAATACAATAACATTATATTTTTGTAAGCAAATATTACACTGAGAGTACTTGAAGTTAATTCAGAAACAGCAGGAAACCTCATTAATGTTATATAATGCAGATAAGTATGTCTAACTTCACAGCAAGAATCATTTCTTTTGGGTGTGTTTATGAGAACAGTAGCGATATTTCAAGTTTTAGGTGCAAATATCCATTATCACTATTAGCTTCTATGAAATTATTAGTATTCTATTGGTTTCTATTTTGTTGTCTTGTTCATTAAATTCTGAACACTTATAACACACTTGTCAAGCAGGAATGCCCTTTGTACACCAAAGTGACAAGCTGACAAAAGAGTTACATGATGATTTAAGTCCTGACTTCAATGTAAGTAAACCCCAGAGGAGGGAATAAAAGCAATCCCATATCAGCAATTGTAATGGATACAAGCCTAGTAGATACCCCAGTGACACTCCAAAGATTTTGAGACTTGCCAAAGAAGCCAATTTCACAAGAACCTCATTTGGCAGCGAAATTTGTCAAGGAGGGAATAGATTTTCATTGAAAAAGTGACAGAAACAAATTGACATTCATGTTTTGAAGTTGTTAGGTTTTGCCATCTTAAGAGAGAAGAAAATTAACAGAGTCTGAATGTTTCATCATCTTTAAAATTGAGTCTTCCATCTGAAAGTTTGGTACATTTCTCCATTATGTACCAGCGTTAATAAATCATAACAATTATTATTATTTTATATGAGAATATACATAACTACTATCTTACATACATAAAAATATGTATGTAAAATAAATAGTTATATAATAAACCAAGACAACAAAAAAAACTAAAAACTGAAACCTTGAAGCACATTATCATCTGGGGAATAACAAAATCTCTGGTTATGTTGTATGTTTTAATTTATTCTGAAAGAATTCAGTTAGTGATAGCTCCTCAGAGGATTAGTGCATTCATTCGGCACTTCTGAAAAAGAACTATATTATGGTCTACAGAACTCATTACACTGCAGCTTTGATTAAAAGCCTCTTGCTTTACTGAATTAGTTAAAGGTGAACAAGTTACTTTCAGTAAGATTCATGGAGGCAATACAACCACATAGTCGTGTACACCTTGCTATGCTTTGAAAAAAATATAAGTTTCCAACTTGAGTCACAAATCTTCCCCTTAATGTCTGAGTAGTAAATTATATTTCTCACAGTCATTCAAATATTTTCTCTTGCTTTGAGGAGAGCTTTGATGAGTTGCAGTAGAGTCTTGGTCCACAAACCCCTGAAATACTGGAGGTCTCCTGCAACCTTACAGGAAAATGAGGGGACTCATCCTTGAGCTGATGAGGAAGACAGTTCCCCTGTTACTTACTTTATAGTAGATTCAATTACTTGCTGAATTGGTTTTTATTTTTAGGTTGGAGAAACACCAAGTTCATGTAATATATACCAAGAAGGAGAATTTCTATAGATTACCTGGTTTATTGTAGAGTAGGCAGTAATTGCAGTGTAAGATCTCACCAACAGCTCATTCCTGGTATGTTTTACTAAGATATTTTTGTGGAATATGCAGCAAGAAAAACAACCTGGGAAAACATTTTTGTCTTTTTTTTTTTGGTGTGTGTGTGTTTTTCTCTTCTAGAAGAAATTTCAACTGTGCTACAGAAAGAAGTAAATCATTAGAGTAGCCACAGGGAGAAAGACATCTCTGACATTCATCAACTGGGGAGTTTAACTTTGGCACGTGAGGGCAAGAGGAGCATGCAACAGGCATTGAGACAACAAAAATTAAAAGGGAATGATAAATAAAATTAGAAATTGCTCTGGAAGTGCCCTGTATAATGAAAGCATACAGATGAAAGAAAAGAGGTTAAATAAATTCAGGGAGAATGTTTGGTTGTTTTGGTTTAACAGTGTCAGACTAATGTGGAATCAAAGTTTTTCTTCTCTTGACACTATAGTGCCTGAAAGTCCTGAATGACTATTAAAATTAATGAATTTGAAAGTATTCCTAAGGAAAGAAATCACCTGTGAGTGGGATTTTTGCTTGCTTTAAGAAAAAGGGTTCTTAGCAAGTTTTGGTACACCTAGGAGAACAAACATTAAAAAATGTCAAATTTACTTATCTTAACTTCAAATTCAGTATTTCAGAAAATAATGTTTTATGATAAATGCTTCTTACAAAAGTCACAGAGAATGAATTGAGCCCTTTTTTCCCCACGGTGCTCTGGCAGGTAGCTGTGATTTGTGGCATTTGTTTCAGCTGCAAAATTCATGAAGATGAGCAGCTCAGATGCTTACCGCTGAATACAGCCACTTAGTCAAAAAGATCTACAAAGCAAGGAAGCTCAGAACAGAAAATGTTATGGACCTTCTGATATGCAGCTTCCTGAAATATTTGAATTATGGATAATTCCCTCCTCAGGACTGGCATTCTGCTGCCTCCTGTTTACCCTCTTATGGTATTTTAAGTTGTCTTAGCATCTAATGAAATGAGATTTGATTTAGATAAGAGTTGCAGTGCACAGAGGGAGCAGTGTATCTCTCCAGAAATGGAAAATTAAACAAGGTTGGCCCATTGAACAGAGCCCAGAGGGAGCAGAGCAGGTGTTGCAGGAGCTGGGGAGCTGTGAGGAAGAAAGGAGAGCCCCATGAGATTGGAACCACGCAGCAGAATCCCCGAGGGCTTGTGCTTTGCTTCAGTTTTGTGATGTTGTCCTGTGGTGATGAAAAATAAAAAGAAGTATTTTTGCTTATTCCAGAGGTGTATTCAGATGATGTTGAGGTGCTCATGCAAGTGAATATACATTTTAAAAATATGTGCATTGGGTGATGACCTTGTACAGTTCCAGTTTACATATTTATCCACCCATTCAGTGTTGCCCAGGCATGACTGGAAAATAATATAACTTCTCAAGTGGCTCATATAAATCAATTTTCTGTTTTAAATGTATTCCAGGCTATTCTGTTTGGTCCAGAACAAACCATTCATTTCTACAAAGGAATTCATTTGTTTCACTAAGCATGTGCAAAGCAGAACCCCCTCACTAGAGGATAAATGGAGATGAATCCATGCAGGATTTTAGAACAGCCCGTGGGGCCTGGTGTTGACAGCACATCAGTGCTGGTGATTTTAGAGGTGCCAGTTCATCCAGATCTTGATTCATCTAACAATTAATTAGCATGGGAAAAAATAACAATAAAAGGAGCTGAAAATAAAGCACATATCTCAGAGGCAGATTTCAATTGCGAACTCCCAGTGTGTTAGTGATAAAACGACTTTGTCTTCAGGGAATTAGGATGCTGATGGAGAGGAAAATGTGTGATCATTTGTAAGGCAGCAGCCTGCTCAGGACTTGTGTAATGGTTTCCTTATTCCTGTAAAATAGAATTAATTTGTCCTATCAAACACAAATCAGTGCCTGTCTGTTACAGACTTTTTCGTGATTCTTCCATGCAATCATAGCTTAAAGTGTAATGTGAATTTGCAGGCTACAGAACTCAGTCACTGTAGAAATTTGTGGTGTTTCTAAAAAGTCCAGCATGAACCATCAGAAAAAAAAAGTGAAAACTCCCACAGAATACAGGTACTTAGAAAAAAATAATTGTTTTCATAGTTATTCATTTTTGTTTTATTATTGTTTAAAAAGCATATTATAGAATAAAATAGCCTAGAAACACTGACGCTGTGGCCTGTAAAAGAAGCAGACAGCTTTTAGAGTAGTGCTAGCTAAGAAAGGAGTCCAACAATTTTTGGTAAGGAAGCCATTCTCTGTTGTTGGATTAACTGTTTGATCAAGAAAATAAGACCTTTTTTTAAAAAAAACTTTCACCAAAGACATATCCAACTGCCCTTCTAAGAGAGAAACCTGCAATAACTCAAATTTTGGGTATAAAAATAGTTCTTTCATCTTAATAAAATACGATTAATTATAGTGTCTGTCACTATAATATATGTATCCTTCACACTCTCACATTTTTATATTAAATATTTTTGAAGTAGGCAAGGATAGTAATATGACCTGTGCAGAAGTGAGGTTCAGTTACCATGTATATATAGATCTGAAGCTTCCTTAGGATAGAACCCAAATTTCAGGGACACAGTCCAGTGCCTGAAATACAAAATCTCGCTTTCTTCCCTCATCAGCTTTTCCACAATAGATTAATGCTATTTTCAAGAAGGAAAGCAAAACAAAAACAACTTGTAGAAAAGAAACTGAAGATTTCTTTTTCTTTATTGAGTATTCTTTCCATATGTAAAGGATTTTTAAGCTATTCTGCATTCCAATTTTCTCCTGTTATTGCCACTTGAGGTATATTACTATTCTATCCTATGTGTGTTGTCAATAAAATCAAGAAAATGTGCCTAAGTATGGGAGCTGGGTGAAGGACAATGTGGTTTTACTTACTGTACCTCCTCCTATTCAAGTGTCTTTGTTTCCTAGCTACCATTTATATTTTCTTTCCATCTCTGCTGAACATGATCAGAATTTACATTTGCTGCTTAAACAGCTGTGATGGCAAGATCCTTGTGGGGCCAATTTTGTGGTATATTCATGAGTGTGCTCTCCACACCACACATATCCCTGGTGTAAGTGTAGAGTTTGCAGTGAGCCTTCACATGACATTTAGAGTTCAGAGGAATCTGTATATGAATAACAAATGCAGGACTGGGCATATTTTGGAGTATATTTTCATAATACCTCTGCTGTGTTTTAAATACCAGCATAATTGCTTATTGTACCAGTTGGGACAGTTTACACATATTAAGGTGTACAGAACCTCTTGGCAGGACTGAAATCTGTGTTTGAATTGGAAAAAGCTTGATCTGCTTGAAACAATATTGTGCTAATTAGGAGAATACCATACATAGTTGTTGTATATGTGGGTAACCTCTGGAGGAAAGTTATTTGAGCACTATGGTGTTGTGTTAACATTTGGGAGGGAATGGGATTTCATAAGCCAAAAAGCAATTACATGACTGCATTGCTAGTTATGATAACTTCTCTTCAGAAATCTTTCCTTGTCTTTGATCTTACTCTACTTATCTTGGTCCTTTTTTTTTTCCCTTGCCTCCCACCTTCTCTTTCTCCATTCCATCTCAATAGTACTTGTATGGCATTGAACACCACCATCTCCTAGATAATAGTATGTTATCACTGTGTTTTAGCATCACTAGAGAGGTTGAAAAAAAGCTTTAGGATCTTCCTTGTCACATGTTTTGTTGATGGAATAGCTCCCACCATGCTTGGAGCCAAGTTTTAGATGTACAAAAAAAGGTGCCCCTTTATGAAGCTGATCTGAAGCCCTGGCAGGCAGTAAAGCTCCAGGCAGAGCTCTCCAATATTCTCCTGCCCTTGCAGAAGAACAACACAGCTCGCCAGGGTGAGGTAAGGAAAGGGGGTGACTCTGGCTGGGTACAACATGAGTGATTTGCTGTATCCTCTTTCTGTCCCGATTGGGCAGCTGCCATTGCCTGGCTGGCACAGAGTCATGTTTTTATATCCCCAGGAATCTCTGTAAAAAGATTGATCTGTCATTTCACTCAAGGTTTGCAATGCGCCACTCTCCAGACATCTGTTTTCACAGCTACACTCAGAAATAGCCTCTACTGAGACATTTAATGAAATTCAGTGAGCTATTTTGAAAGTTACAACAAACGGTTGGGCCACAACCCTTGCTTATTTGTGGAATATGTTGTAGCTAAGCAAGTTTGATCTGACAGTCATTCCAATAATACAACACTGTGCTGTAGTACATATGGAGGCAGAAGAGCTTGGGGGTGCCAGGCTGGGACAGGTCCTTGAGCCCCTCTCTGTAAGCAGTCAAGGATTTATGTTTCATTTCCAAGCTCTTAGACATCATCTTTTACAGGAGTGTGCAAACATTGAAGGGCTACAGCTGCAGTAGTGCCAGTTAGGCTAATATTGTGTGTTATGGTAATTAATACATTTTTATAGACTTTGGTTCTCCAAAGTCCTGCTATCTCCTTGGGGATGCAAAGTGCCCTTAATGTCCACTGACACTGATAAAAGTTGAGGCCTCTCTGCTCTCTCCACAAGAGCCCTCAGAGCTCTTTTGTTACTACACTCAGTCAAAGCATAGAGTTGAGGTTTTTATATTCACCAGTGTGATCAGGTCACTGCTGGTGTTAGAGAATAGGTTTCAAGCACTGCTTCTGTTTCTGCAAGTGCCAATTACCATAACATTCCTTTGTTGTAGGTGTCTTTTCCTCTCATTCCTGAAATGGCATTAATCCGCCTTCTCCAATTTAATGAATTAAAAAGAGACAATCAGTTAAAGTAATTGAGTAATTGAGACCATCATTTCATCATCTTTGAATAGGGCAAAGCCTGTGTCCTTTGCTGTAGGTCCTTGGGTAGCATGGTACTGTCAGACATTACGTCATTCTAGAGCTGCATTGTCACATCACACAAGAGGAAATGTTCTCCAGCAACATGGAGCAAAGAATATTTTAAATTGTTTAGGAGTGCAACAAGTAATTTGTTCTACCTCAGGAAGCTATGGGAAGCAAAAGAGGGTCTAAGTCACCAAAAGAAGAGGTAATCTTGTGCTGTACATGTGCATATTTTAGTATATAGAAACATGTACTTACAGGTATTTTTATTTAAAAATTCTCAGTGCTTTTAAATCCTCACACTTCTTAAGTTTCATAAGTGAACAAGGAAATGTCATCTTGGGCAGCAATTATGACTGAATTTCACACTAGTATCTGATGAAGCTGTGCCAGCTGTGTGTCAAGAAATTTAACCCTGCTGCATGTCTAAATGGTTGTTGGCAACTTTAGGCCCTTATAATGCTTTAAAACTGCAAAATTACTCTCATTGCTTCTCGCAGAAGAAACCCATTTGGGAAGAGTGTTATTCACATGTGCAATAAATTGATGGTCCTTGCGCTGTGTGGATGAAGAGCCATCGCTGCGAAACTGCGGGATAGGGAAGCCAGAGGTCAAGTGGGGACAACAGACATGAAATAGTTTAGGGCCATGAGACCATTTCTAAACCTTGAGATTTTAATAGTAGCTTTTTTCCTCCTTTATACAAATTTACATCAGGTACCAGCCTTTCAGATTATTTGCAAAGACAAACCTCTCATCATGAGCCTCTGGTACAGTCTGTGCACAAGTGTGTGAGCAGCTGGGGGGAGATGGCAACTGGCATTTTAAGATGCTGGTTAGACAAAAGACTTCTCTTATGCGTGTGTCCCCATGGGGATGGAGCAGCAACCCATTTCTAATTCTTCTCAATTCATTCCTCACTCTTCTCAGTGTTTGGAGCACATCCTGCTTGCTCTTCTCTTGCAGTAAAGATTGGAGAAATGATTTTCCAGTGAGATGCATCAGTTGTAAAAAAATCTGAGCTCTTTCATCTCTCTAAAGAGAGGGGAGTTTGAGAGGGGAGAGAGCTTGTGGTCAACAACCTCAAAAGTCCCCAAAGAACCTAGACAGCTCCTCAACCATAATGGGTTTATATTATCATACACTGTTTGTAGCTCTGAGAACTCAGTTGCCAAAAGGCTACACAGGTTCTGTAGGTGCACATGGGTTTTGCTGAGTATATGGGAGTTCTGCCTGCAGCTCCCGAGTTGTTCGGGATTTTTTTCATTTCCAATTGAGTAGATGGGGGCTTTGTTTGCCAAATGCTTCGGAAGAGAAGGCTTAGAATAGTGCTGCCTGTGTTTGTCCACTCCCTTTGTCCCAGAGGTTACAATTTTCTTTTCTATTTTTAACTATCTTGATATATATACATGTATGTAAAATTAGATATTCTTTCAGGATTTGGGAATAAGATGAACACATTACTGAGAAGGAATTTTTTTTTTCTCATGTCACCAACAAGATAACCCAGAAGCAGCAAAATGTAAAACAACAAAAATTGCATGATAGCAGTATCCTATATTAAAAATCCTGGCAGTCTGAGGGGAGGGAATGATTTCTTTTGAAATTTAGCGCTTGGCATGATTTACTGATTAGCAAATTCTGTGTTAATTCATGTTATTGAGCTAGAGTTTATCTCAAATATTACACTAACTAAACCATCTTTCTTATAACTTCGCCTCTGATTTTTATCGTGACTAAGTGACATTCCATTAGTTGTTTTTTTTTTAATTTGAAAAAATTTAGATATATCTTGTAAACCACTAAGGGCAAAAAAGTTGTACAATAAACTCTTTCTGATCATGATCTGTAGTAGTTGCTCAGGTTGTCAAGAGTCAATTATATTTAGGTAAATTAAGTTTTAAGGCATATCTTATTCATCTTTAAAACCCATCAAATTCATTGCCCAGGCATTCAAGTCATGGAATTGTTCACATTAAGTGTATTTATTCCTTTTATAAATATTACTCAGAGGCTTGATAAGTAGCAATATTGTGCTCTAATGAGCATATGTATGCTGCAGAGCTTTCAGAGAGATTTAGTTCAGTGATTACGATTCCTTGATCTGCCAATCTGCACATCAAAAGAAGCTATTTTGTTTTAATACTCTGTCTACCAATATTAACTTCACTGAGTAGGTGACCCCCCCACATGTCAGTATGTTTTAAAACTATTGGGGGATTATATTTAAGCCACTGTAACACTCCTTCTGTCTAAAGGCACCTCAGCATCTCATGTAACAAAACATCCACAGATGAAAGGCAGAGAAGATAAAAGGATAGAGAATGTTACTAATTAACTCTGGGTATCTAATGGGCCCCACTTCCAGCCCAGTCTCCCAAAAATATCTGGCATACAAAACAGGTTCCAGATGGATTGGCTGCCATACACATATGGCTGCAAATAACCAGGGCACATATCTTTGGTTTTCGTCATTGGATTCCTGGTTTATGGGAATGGGATGGCTCACAGTTGTGACATGGAAACATAAAGAGATCCCAGTGCACTGGCACATCGCTAATAATAATTCAATTTTAGGCCCAGATGAGAGGCAGTGGTTGCTTGCCTTAGCTGAACACTGCAGAGACAGGGCTTCTTTTCCCATTTCATGCATGTTTCACATGTGTGTATTGTTGGCCTCTTACTGGGGTCTCCAGTTTTTCTTATTAATAATTACAGAACCAGTGAAACTTATATATTTTTTTTCATTGTTTCACCCTCTCTGCAAGGTTCTGCTTCACCCTTTGAGTAAGTAAGCCACCTGCACAACTTATTTGGGTTTTAAGTCAGCAATGATCTGTCATGTATCTGGCTGGAAAAAACAACACAGGAAGATGGGAATTTCTTTTTGAAATAACACAAACTCGTCCAATGTCCCCTTTTTCACAGTTTTGATTCAGATACATCAGAAAAAAAATGTGTTAAAATTGGACAATAAGCAAGGAGGCAGCAATTTGCTTCATGCACAACATTGTCCTTTGAAGGCCACTTCAAAGACACCTTCACTACCAGAGAAATTCCCTACAGCTGCAGGCAGCAGGGCAGCAGGAATGACACAGAGAAGAGAGGACCTTCTGTAGCCAGAGCACATGTGGATTCTTAATGTGCCAGTGAGGGGTTTAGGATGCCAGTGGGCACCATGTGTGGAGAGAGCAAGTGAACCAGAAAGGAAGCCACACACAGCCACCGTCACAGCCATCCGTCACAGTCACCCAGCACAGCTGCACACATCTTCCCATTAGGTCTTCTCCTGAGCTTTCACAGATACAGGCTTAAGCCTTGAAATATTTAAGCTTTCAAATCCTTTGTGTGGTTAATTATGATAATTCTAGGTATTTTTGCTATCTGCGTAAATGCTCAATCCTTTGGGGACCTCGTTAATTTATTAGCTTCATCACATTCCTGTGACAGTGATGCTGCAGTTCTGGTCAGGATGGGTCAGCATGAAAAAAAAGCTCTTTTGTTTGTGAATTTCCATACAACAGACAAAGTTTTGAATTCTGAGATACTGAGAAAAGAATTGCTGTTTTCCTGATATTTGAGCTTGTGTTTATATGCACAAATGTCAAATTTGAAGAAGGGCATCTTGTACATGTGGAACTATAAATAGGCTGGGTTTTTTCACTCCAGGACAGCTTGTTTGAACATCCCAGGAGAAAATTCTACTTGCTGTATCAATAAGACTTACCTGAGTTTTGCCTTAAGAGCAGGAAGTGTTGTTACCAGCCTCAATCCTAAAGCTTTCTTATGAAAGCCAATACACAGGGCAATGCAAAATCTGCCGCACTGCCAGTGCCCTGTCGTGCTGAGAGCTCTCTGCGGTGTTTGTTTACCACCTGCCTCAACAGAGGAAACAGCAAATGGGGCCTTTGTTTTCAGTGACAGCAGAGATGCTGCTTTAATGTCATCGCTGTCTTTCCTGTGCCTGACTGGCTCTTCCTAGCCTGCCGTGCTGTCAGACAGCAGGATCCCGTGTTTGGGCAGGAGGAGCACTGCTGAGAGAGAAATAGCTTCCATAGCAGGAGAGGTGGCAGCATGCCCACCTATTTCAGGTCCATTTGAGGTTACTAAGCTCGATATTAAAGGCTCCAGAGAATGAGTAGCTTTGATGAACCATCATTTTCATGATTTCTTCATATTTGTTATGACACTGCCTTGACAAAAATACCAAGGATTTGGGGACAGAATTGAAAAGATCTAAGGGACAGCTTCCCAATTGTGATACCTGTTCACACACTGACCTGAAGCAAGGCTTAACATTCTGACCTACTTGTGACAGATACCATCCACCACCTTTCACACTTGCATGTTTCCCACTCCCTAGGAAAGTGCAGAGTTGGGTGCTTGAATATTTCAGTTGTTATTGCCAGGACTGTGACCACAAGAAAGCTCCAGTGGTTTGACACTTGGGCATTTTTCCTGCCATATTTTATCCACCTGAAAACCTGCCCTTACATAAAATGTAATTTGAAGTATGGTACTTCATTAGATGATTTTACAGTATTAGAACCACCCAAAAGCTTTGATGTAGAAGATAATTAGTAAGAAATTATGAGGAGATAAAGGATGGGTGGGCAGACAAGGCTAATGAGTCAGTCAGCAAAAAGTGTGAACCGCAGTAGTTTTCTGTCGTTAATGTCCCAAGTATATTCCTGTTGCTTTTCTTCCTCAGGCAGGAGAGGAAGATAGAGAAGATGCATTTTCAGAGCCAGAGGTTGATTCTAGTCTGCCTGTGTGGTCTGTCAGTTATGGCAGTGCCACTGACAAATCACAGTGTCTTAAGTTCTGAAAATTCAAGATCATAGAAATGCAATTGATTCCAAAATAAGCCAAAATTCCAAAACCATTTAAATGGTAGATTTTCTTCTTCTTCGTCTGAAATACTCAAAAGGGTGTTTTGTTTAAGGGTAATTTAATTGCAGTGCTGACTTAAGCCTGTTTTCAAACTTCATGACTGCTGGGAAGGGTTTTAACTTCATCATCAATTTAAGCACATGTCTACAACCCCATCCCACAAACACACTCTGCCGCTTCAGCCTCTTTCCTCTTATCTGTTGTTTCATCAAGAGAAGGTAAGAATCAGTGAAAAGGAATTATTTAGTGTTTAGCATCCAGACCAGTCATGACCCATCAGAACAGGTATCACCAGGTCACAGCAAAATTCTATAGTTTTCCTTTGAGGCAGCAAAGTGGTCTGTTTGGTTTCAGGGTTTGGGTTTTGTTGTTTTGGTTTTCTTTTTAGTATTGCCAAAAATATTTTTCCTTTATGCAAAATTTAAAGGCCACTGGCCATTTTCAGGTGTCTTGTATTTTGTCTGGATCATGTGCATAACCTGGTCCTTAGAGAGAATGTCCAAGGTGATGGTGAGTATATTGTGGTATATCTTGAAACCAAGTATATAAATTATTAAGCAGTCCATAGGTAAGGTCTGTGGGTTCACTGCTTAAGGAAGAAATACATGATGATATTAGAAAGACAAAACTAGGAAAGAGTTTGGCCTCAATTTTCTACTGAGATTTTCCTTCCAGCTAATCACATATGCTGTTAGTGCATTCCTTTCATTCAGCAGGAGATGGTTTTAGAATATATCGTATTTTAATAATCTCTTCCCTGATGTTAGCACTGCCCTTACCGTGTCCCTTGCAGTTTGTCTGTGTTCCGTTGCTGACAGAACTTGCTGTTATTGTCTCTTATATTCACAAAGCTGCCTTCCTGGGGAGGTAACAGGTTATCATCTCTTGTAGTCATTTTTAATCATTGTGTAGAATCATTTCTTTCTAATAAGGCAAGTGATTAATTATCATGCCCTTTTGATCAGTGTAAAGCCTGCCAGAGGTGCAGTGGCTTTCAATTACAACCTTTCAAGGTTTTCTTTGGTAGAATCCAGCATACTTAGAGAGACAAGCCCCTAGTTAGGCAGCCTTTTTTCTGTACAAGCAATAATTATCTCCTCCATTATTGTTCTATTTATTTATAAATAAAGACCAAATGTCCACAGTGGAACATATAAAAAATTAATATGAAATTCCATTACCCCAACACTGAAGAAAAAATTGACATCAGAAGCTTGATGGAAATGGAAATACACTATCCATTTGCATGATTAGAGAATATGAGCCCTTTATAAGCCTAAAATAAATGAAATACCAATATGAAATTAGGAATATGTTTCTCATTTATAGAGTGTCCTGAAGCAAGATGCTTTTGTCTTTTCCTAATAGCCTCACTTCAGACTCAATTGTTATAGATTACCATGGAGATGGAATGGAACTGTGCAGCAGCACAGGAAGAAGGCAGGAGAGCAGTGCCTGAGAATCCAAATAAAGCAGCAGGGAACTTTACACAGAGAGTGTGAAACTGCTTTATGACAAGCCATATTGCTTGCTTCTCCATAAATCTGTAGGAAGGTTTGGCAAAGAAGATGAGGCAGTAAGAGATCCACAAGTACTGAGTGTCTCCTAAAATCAGTGTCACTTGGGGTGGCCACAAACCCATCCATGGCAAAATTTTGGTGTTCCTCATGCTAATTGAAATTTTCCACAGGCACATCAGGTAGCCCTGAAACAGTTCTCTCCTAGCCTGTGCCTGGGGAAATAAAAACATATGTGCCCCTTACTGCTTTGCGAATCTTCAAGTGGACTTGAAATTGTTTCCATCTGCCTTCTGTGTACACTCTGTTCCTCGGGATGCCCCTGGTTTAACACCAGACTTGACGAGCTCTTTAACCTACTCAGTGGGAATATCGACTCTTCTTTTACACTGCAGTATGAAAGATTTCCTCCACAGAGGGAAAAAACACAGCCTTTCTGAGTGTTTGCATAAATATCAGAAGGCTTTGGAGGGACACAAATCTCCTTCAGCAGTAATCTTTTTTTTTTGTTGCTATTAGTATAACAAACTAAAAATCCTTTTGCTTATACAATTTGTTTTCCCAAAGGGAACTGTTCATGCCCTTAAAGACTCTTAGTGTGTGAAGCAAGTGCATAAATAAAAAGACAACCGGAGAAAGAATGAATATTTATACATTCAACGTTCATGGCATTAAGGAATCTTTATTTATTTTTTTCTATCTATAATTGAAATAACCAACAAATAATGAACTTTCTTATTGAGACGATATTCTTAGAGATAAAGCCTCCCACTAGGCATGAGGATATGGGGATGCTTCTGCTAATCTTAAAATCTTCTGATCCAATTTTGGCCTCGCAAGAAGTTGTCAGAAGGCATATTTCTGTCTAACACACTTTGAATAAATAATTGTTTAAAAACTCAGCATTTTATGACAGAGAAGAAAGTTTTGAATTTGATTTTAGTTTGAGATATGGAAAACATTTTTTCTCAAGTTTGGAACTTCTGTAAGTGTGCCAGCCACCACAAATATTAAATACAAATATATTATTATAATTTTATATTAAATATAAAAAATTAAATAAATGTCCAATCATAATACTTCCAAGAGCACAAATTTATTTTTTTAACGTCATCAGCAACACAGCTCACTTTCTGTTGCTTCCTGTAGTTGATGTCCATTAAGTTAATTGTATTCAAATCTGGATATGATTTATTAATGCCATGTGAATTCTAGTTTGCATATTAATCCTAATTCTTTCACCCATGGATAGTGGTTCTTCCACTTTTTTCTAGTAGGGAATGTACTATGCATGAAAGTGGCATCGCTTCTTTTTGTGAAATCTTCATAGGGGTGGGAAATTCCCCCCAAATCCGGCAAAATTTGCAGTTGCAGGAACTGTTGCTGTCCTTTCCTTTTCCCCCAAGCCCTGGAGCCATGTGACAGGCACTCCTCGCTTGGCTGCCCGTGCGGGACACCGTGTGCTCGGAAATTGCTTCCCAGTCCATCTCTGCAATGCATCAGCAGCGAGCTCTGCGATGAGGAGAGCAGCCTGCATCTCCTCAAAGATTTACTGTGTCATATTCAGGGCTCTATTCACATTTCTGTGAATATACAGGGATTTTTCTTGTCTACAGCACAAATAAAATAATCTTCTCTTTAATCCTGACAGTACCAGTCCTTCAGCCAGCCAGGAGAGGCCACTCCTGGTAACTGAGGTCTTTCTCTCACATGCAGTTGCATCCAGAAATTTCTAACTTTTGCAAATGCAGAGTGCAGCATGCAATTTGGCTAATTCATGACAACAGAGAAGCACATTTCAGTGAACTGGCACAGAACTGGCAGCCAGAGATACCAGAATTCGCTGTCTAGCTCTGCCTTTTTTTCTCCATATTCCCTTGCCTAAGACTGATAAACCTCTTGCTTTCATTTTCCCCACAGGCTAAAGTGCAGCTACTGCAATTTTATAAGGTTCTTGAAGGATTACTAAAGAAATTTTAAATCTTCCTAAGGTGCTAATAGTGTTAGGCTGTATCTACCAGAACGAGCTACCAGTTCTAATAGATAACTGGAGTATAAAAGCTCAGGTTAACAAAGTCACTGTAACTAATATCGTCTAAACAGGGAATCCATAATCCTGCTTACCAGGCTTATAAACCTCAACACTCAAAAGATATACACAAAGGCAGGTCCTTGATTTCAGGTACAGGGCTGAACATGCTGCTTCTTTAATAAGTGGCTATGGTACCTGTTGATATATTTGCTGACTAAATTCAAAGCAGGAGTGCTTTCTGAATTTTTTTGATGAATAATGGAAGATAAGATACCCCTCTCTTTTTCCTTATCTAAGAAAAGCACTTTAAAAATTGCCCATGTGAAGTGGCCAAAGGACAGATTTTGTGAATTCTTTACAAGTAAATTGTGTGAAACTCCCTCTAGTTGATTTTTTTCATGGTAGCTTTGTTAGTAATTACAAATTTTTAATGGCAATACCTCAGTAATATAAGAGCTTGCCAAAGTTCTCTCTTTTTTTTCCACTGTGGATTGTTGCAATATCCTTAGGGTGTATCATCACAGCAGCAGGGATTCATCTGTCTACATTTCAGTGTCTGTTACTACAGATCTGATTGTCTGGATTCTGTTTCTCATCGGTACAGGGAAATAGATACTCCAGGGAGTAATTCAGCTCATATTGAGATTGCTGTCAAAAAACAAGTCAGAAGAGTGGTTGGGTTTTAGATGCCTACAGTGTGGGAATCTAATGTTAAATGAGATGGCTTCCCACCTGGTATGTTTATGTCTTGACATTTCCACATCAATATAATTTCCCAGCTGGTAGTTGTCAAACATTGGAGAACTTTTGATTTTTTTAGATTTAAATAGAAGTGTGAGTGAGTCAGATTTAAGTGATATAAATGTTTTCATTTCTTGTTTTAGTCTCTCAAATGGAGCAACTTACACTTTTGTCCCTTTGAATTACACAGACTGCAAGGAAATGTGGAACAGAAAGTATTAAGGGATTGCACTCCCTTACATGAAATGGACACAAAGTGCTTTAGATTGCTTCAGCTATTAGAAAGAATGTTTTAGTTTGAAAGTGTGTTATTGAAATGGCAATTCCCCTCACCATGAGCAGCCCCTGCACTGCCAGTGCTGTTTTATACCTATGATACCAAAATAAAGCTCTAATTATTCTGTAGAGTCAAGATCCTATTTCTTGAGCAGAATAGAAATCTCTGGATATGTTCACATGACCTTCAGATTCCTGGTTAATTCCGTTTAAATTACTGTTTGTGTCTAAACTTGCCAGCCCTCAACTGAAGCAGCATAGGGATGGTGTGCTGCTCGTGGTGTCCTGCAGTGCAGGATTTATTCACTTGTCAGGGACAATTCACACTTCTTTTCATCTGGATAGTGGACAAATGGAGCTTTTGATTCTTAACTAACTTGGGGTACTGCAGATTATAGATTTCACTGGAATGAAGTATTTAATTACATCAGAACTTAATAATTCTCCTACAGTCGGAGAGTTAAGATCATACTGAGATATAGATTTCTGGTGCTTGCCTTTGTGCTGTGTGCAGGCCCATCTAGTTAATGTGATATCTTTTGCTCCCTCTTAGAAATGTAACTTGGTAGGTGCTAATTAATGGAATTCCACTCAAACACACACATTCCCACCACACCCACCCCAATTAAATGTCAGTGTAGTTTCCCAGGTCAATATTTCAAGGCAGTGCTGATGAGACAAGATGTCAAGTTATAATAAAAGATTGTGTTGGTAAGTAAATTTAGCACTTACTCACTCCAACTGGCAAAATTGGGGTACAACTAGATTTTCAGAAAGTTAATTGGATATTGAATCCTCTGAGTAGTTTCAAGTGAGATGAGCAAGCCTTTCCTCAAAGGAGGATGAAGCCTAGAGTTAAATTAAATACTGGCTGTAAGCTGAATTAGCAAATGGGATCTGGGCAAAACTTTAGAGGGGAAAATTAGGATTATTTTATATCAAACAGACAACCTGTGGTTAAAGTACCAAAACATACCGACATGCTGAAAGAACATTTCTGTAATGCTTCAGTTGCCTTTGCAAGCTCTCAAGTAATGTGTCTGCTAGAGGTGGGAGTGAGGTCAGTGAGCCCACAGAAGTCACAACAGTCAGAAAGAATCTCTGGCATTTCTGTCTCTTAGTATTTCTCTCTCTCATGTATTTCCAAGAGCATTTGTTGATTGATATTTTTTAGGTCTGGGCTTTTTTTCCACTGGAAAATGCACAGTTACCAGTACATGAAGCCTTCTGTTCTTCACATAACATTAAGTGCTCCCTGGGGGCTGTTCATGTAGGAGTTCTCTGCTAAAGATTTGCCTCAGGAGTCTGTAATTCCTACAAGAAGAGCACATATCTTTATTTCAGAGTGATCACATGCTATCACACTGGTTGATGCTCACTCACATTCTGCCTCATTAACTGTTCCTCATTTGTTTCCTTCTCTTGCCAGCCCACTTAAGCCAGATCCCCAGTGTACCCCATTAAAGCCTTCACCAGTTTCAGGCAGAAGACAGATGGCCTCATGCCCTATTCCCTCTCTCTGCAATGTACAGATTTTATCTTGGATACTTCTTTCAAATGTGACCAAAATACTGACTGCACTCTTCCCTTTCTAATAAAATGACAAGTATTATGACTTGGTTTTATACTGCTTTTGGAAAATTCATTGTGCTGGAGAGGAAGAAACTTGACATGGGATGGGATGGGATGGGATGGGATGGGATGGGATGGGATGGGATGGGATGGGAGTGTGAACACAGCCTGAGATGTCCTTAATGGGCAGCAATATTCCCCTAAGGACTTTCTATCTTTCCCCACTAAATCTGAGGCTGTACTGTGCATTTGCATGTTCTTACAATCTGACCTTGATAAGAGGCTCACTTAATCTCATGGAAATAGTAAAAGGAGTCTAGAAGCTTTTAGGTGTTGATGGATAATTAACTCTAATTAAATGTGTAATCTAATGTAATAAAGTGGCTTCCAGCTGATCTTCTTGGGAAGGGCCCAAAGCCTCTGTTCTGATAGACAGCATGATCAGTTGTGGGTTTCTCCATCTCCACGTGGGATCATTTCAGGCAGTATAATGGTGTGTTATATGGCAAATCCACAGCTGTAATGTTGGACAAATTTGAACATGATTTGGAGCCCATGGGCATTATTTGGATCTTGGTAGTCACATGATGCTTTTAGGATTTCTTCTTCCTCCATTGCTTGTGTATCTGCACGTGTATGAATGCACATTGTCATCTTTATATGAATTTGGGGAAACTGGTAAGTGAAGCATGTAACAAATCCCCTCTTCTTTATTACTTAATTATCTGGTTGTGAGGCCCAGCATTCAGCAGTTCAAGCAAATAACAGAGATGTGAATTATTCATTACATGAGAATGAAAGATTCTAGCTGTTCCAGTCTCCTCTTTCTGACAGCTCTATCAAGCATGAGAGACAAAGATATTGGCACCATAACAGCATGCAGAGATGGGGTCATTGACCCAACCTGTCCCTACTGTTTGGTTTCTGGTTTTGCTTGTAAAACATAGTAGGAGAAGTAATATGTATTGCCCAGCTTTCTCATGGTGGCAAGAATGTTTGTGTCTGCTGTTGTTGTATTTTCATTTGTTGCTTTTTTTTTTCCTTCTTTTTCTTAAATGTGTCAGCAGTACAGTAAAGTATTTTAATCCTCTAAGTGACCAAGGCTACTGAGTAGATAAGCATTTCCCTACTTTCCTATTGGTTCTATCTTATGAGTCATTTAACAAAGCCCATTTGAAAGCAGAAAGTGAAATCCTCATCCCAAAGAAGGCAAAACTCCCACTGGTCTATGATAATGTCTGGTGTTTCATCATTAAAAGATAAGTATCTGTAAAAATATGGCCATTTGCAAATTTGCACATTCTCTGATGGAGGCACTTAGTACTTCCCATGCAGGTAATGGCTCTTCATGGATGATGACATTTCTATAGCAATTTTTAATTGCCAGTGAATGCCAGCAGAGGAAGTTGTGCATAAAAACAGCATTTTAAAGCATCAGCACTCCAGCTGTAACACTGCGGGATTTTAAGCAGAATGAATACCTTATTTCAAATTACTCACAGAAAGAAGCAATTATATGTTCATTTTATTTCACTACAAAAACATGACAGTCCACTGTCTGTTAAAATACACTTCTCTGTGTTTGTATCATGAGCCTGCCGAGCTTCCTCTTCATCTGTTTGATTTCTCAGGTTTCAAGTAAATGAGAAAGGTCAGGAAAGCCTGTTAGCCTCAGCCTTTTGCCTTTGTCCTGTGTCATTCTAAAGCCAAATGATCCAGAAATCGACCTGAAAACGTAGTTAAGTGATGTGAAATCTAGACACACTAGCAAATTACCAGTAGGAGAACATGCTGAGTTTCAAATCATCCTGCAGCCTGGGAGACTGCTAAATTAATTAGCTTGATAGGAAACTTTAAGGAGGAGCTACTGAGACAATCCACTGGAAGGAGGAAAGAAGGATGTTTCTTTGGAAACAATGACATTGGCAGTTTGACACCTGCTGTTCTGAGGTGTTTGCCAAGCCCTTGAAAAAATCAATCTTTATATTAATGTCAGTGTGCCAGTTCAGCAGACTGGGAGCCAGTAGCAAAGGCTACACATGCACTAAAGGCCATGTCCCACGTAGAATCTGCCATGTTCAAGGCGCTGATTATGCCCAATAAATATCTTGACTGTTATTGACTCTTCAACTCACATTAAAAAAATCTCCTATGGTCTTCTTCCTTTAGAGAAAAAAAAAAAACAAATCACGAAGATTTGTGGGCCATTTAAAAATCTATAGGGCATGAAATTGATACTGTGTGAGAAAGAGAGAAAGGAATTCCCTCATTAGGTCTTGCACATTAGTACAAAGGCTGTTACTGTAGTTTAATCTGAGTTCTTGTTGTTTTTCCTCATAATTCATTTATACCAGACATGCACATGGAATCATATGCTAAAATACAAATATTTATTTTAATTATATTTTCTCAAAGTCTTCACTTTTTTTGTCTTCTGTATCCATATGTGCTGTCTAAGCAAGGGATAGTTAAAGTGAGTAGCTGAATGAAATACCCTGAACTGAAACACTGACTCCCTGCCTCCAAATTGTGATGTATAACATAAAGGCTCTCAAGAGAATTACAAGGGCAGAATTACATTTTTACTCTGCTATTGATGAACTTAATGGTAGCAAACACTAAGGCTGCCTCTGTGGCAGCTGATGTGAGAGTGTTTCTTGCTAAGGCTTGTGACAAAGTTGATTGGACTGGAACTTAACTGCTGCTCAGGATTATTAGTTTGTACAGCTGTTCCCCACCTCTGGATCTCATAAAGTTGCTTTAATATCCCAAGTGTTTAAAAAGGGTCAGAGCACAGAGCATGAAGCTCTCCGTTATTTTTTTCCCTCCTGCACTCCTGGCATGCTCAGATTATCTTCAGTCTTTGCTCTGATGTGACTTCGAGTGGATACAAATTTTGAGTTAGGTTTTCTGGCAGCATCTATATCCTGGAAAGTACTGTGAAATCATCTGGAAAATGATCTTGCCCAAATTATAAATGCAAATTCAGTATTCATGTCAGACAAACACATTTTCTCTGAACAGATTTTAATGTTTGACTGTGGCAAAATCAAGCTAAACTCATTTTCCAGTTCAGTGTCAGCCCAAACATCACTGGGGGTTATTGCAAACCCTATCAAGTAGGGAGGAAGAGTCAGAAAGGAGCAGAGATACACCCTCATTGAGAGTCTCTCTTACTTCACACCTTGCTCCAGCCTCTTCTCCAACCTCTTTGTAGTGATGCACCCTTATTAAAATGGCAATTTACTGATTAAAAGCAAAGATAAATATATTCTGCAGGAGAAGCAGTGGAATGGATAAATCATGCTGCAATAAAATTTGTGTTTTCTCAACATGACAGCAAATTTATATAAGTGGAATTTTTTTCTCCTTAATATTAAGGTCACAGTCATACTGTTTCTATTTCTCACTGTCATTTTCCCATAAGGATCTTGTTTGAAACCAGAAAAGTATTTGGGGCAATGCCTCCAAATATGTTTAGAGATAGACCAGGCAAGTTGACTCCAGAAATATAATATAATGAAATATAATATAATATAATATAATATAATATAATATAATATAATATAATATATATTCCCTGAAAGACAGTAAACCCCAGTTTCCAATTCCATTGTTACTTTGTGTTTGAATTATTCAGCTTTAGTGATACATATGGTTCCTTTTTATTAGAACTCTGTTTTATCTTTGTTCTAATAAAAAAATAACATGTACATCAGGAACCTTGAATAATTCAGTCTGACTTCATAACTCAAGGAGCTCACTCTTTTCCAAGGCAATTCTTGCCTAGGTGTTCCAGAAATCAAGCATTTCTCTTATGAACAGTTGTTCCTGTGTTGTAGAAGTCAATTTTAGCAACCATGCTGAGTGCAAGGTTACAGAGTTTGCTGTTGTATTGCCTGAGGCAGCTTCAGCTCTTTCTCTGTAGGAAAAGGACAAAACAACATTTTAGTTATTCCACCCAGTTACTCGAGTAAGGAGCTGTTCAAACTTTAATTCCTCATAAAGGATCTTCTTTCAGAATTATTTAGCTAAATACTAGCTAGAGAAAAGGCATTTCTCCTCTGTCAGATGATATCTTCATCCATGCATATTTTTCTTGAGAAACATAAAGCATTTTTATTAAACTATGAATCCCTTGAAAGCCTTCTAAACACTGGGTTTGTGTGTTTAAAAATTATTATCACTAACCAAAAGACATATCAAGATGCTCTGCAATGCATTAATGAGACGAAAATTGTAGCATTTGTCAGAGAACTATATAAAGACAACTTTGATTAGCAGCAGCTCTGTAGAGGTGATCTTTTGTTGTTAAAATTAATTTTGAGGTCTCAAAACCAAGATAGGAACTTCAGGTTGTGTCAATTAAATACTGGATTATGAGATGCCAGCAACTAAAGTGTAGCAAGAAAAAAAAAAAACTACAGAAAGAATCCAATGTTGTTTTTTCTTTCCTCTGTACATAAATTCTGTAGCATGGTACAAGTCCTATAACTTCCTCTTTTTGTTGCTGTCATTCCACTTGACACTTTAAACTGCAATGCTAATGCTCTTCCTTGTGACCACTTTCTGTCTTCCAGCCCATTTGACAATCTGCTTTTTCTGCTCTTGAGGTTACCTGCTAATTTTGCCCTTTCATCTCATTCTGTGCAGAAAAGTCACTGATCTCCTACTGTCTAGAAACTCCCAGTCTCAAAATTTCTACCTTTAGCACAATTCCAGCAATTACGGATCAATTCCAGCAGAGTGGAGTTAATTTTTACAAAATGATTTTGTAATTCATCAATTTTCGTCTTTAATTGTTTCACACTAAAGCTTCTCACTTGCATTTTGGAGTGAGGAATGATATCAGGTACTCACTGGTTTTCCCAGCACTTATTTCTATTAAATTCATGTTAGAAGAAGCAGTTCTCTTTGCTGCATTTATATTCACCATACTTTAAAACCAGGCGGGCTGAGTGTTTGTCCTTTCATTTATTTCCCATTTAAACCTCTTCTAGATATCAATTATATTACTAATTGATTATCCATAGAGAAGCTTCATCTCTTCCTGCTTAGGTAATTCCTCTCAGAAGCAATGAAAATTCCATTAGGCAACAATCTATTACAGCAGTCAGCCCCAGCCAATTTACCCTTCTGATGTGTTTCCTGTTTCTAGATTAAGTACAAGCCACATGCAGCAACAGCAGGAGTAGCACTCATTCTTTCAGGGTATTTTTGATTCTGTCTCATGGCTAAAATCCCTAAACCTTAATAATTTTAGTGGTTTCTTCTGACAATAAATTCTTTACCTGTAAACACAGAAATCTCTGATTTTTTTCCATTTCATTCCTAATCCAGAGGTGTTCCACAGAACACTGCCCATCTTGCAAAGTTTTCCACAGTGGCATCACCTTGGCTGGAGGTGCTTCCATGAGATAGGACTGAAACAGTTCTTTTCATAATGAAATCACTTTTTCAAGAGTCTTTTATTTTTGTATTTGCTTTGCTCAGTGCACACTAACACTAATGTAATATGGAAACAAATCTTCTGTTGATGGAGAAGATGAAGTGTTTTTCCCATGTTTCCATGGAGACAATCAGGCTGCCATAAATGAACCTGAAAAGCTCTCAGTTCTGCAGAATTTGGCTGTTCTGGAATCATTCAGGTACAAGTCATTCCTAGTCATTTTCACTTGTGTGCTGTGATGCCTTCCAAGAGTCCCAGGCTGATTTCTAGACACTGACTTTTGCTATCCCCATTTTAAATGCTGAAAAAGATAGTGAGGCACAGAGTGACAAACTCATTTATCCCAAGGGATAAAAGAGGCAATGATAGAACAAGAAGACAATGTAAGGGTGTCCTTTCCTTCCTGGCCCATTGACTAGGACAGCCAGTGCCCATGCACTAAGCTGCTAACACTAAGAGAAAGTGTAAATTGGGAATCCTTCCCTGGCATATCGTTTCAAAGAATGTTATCAATGTTCTAGCTTATTCAATAGGTATAAAATCATGGAAACATGGAATGGTTTGGGTCAGAAGGGACCTTAGGGATTATCTTGTTCCTATCCCCTGCCATGGGCAGGGACACTTTCCACCAGAGCAGGTTGCTCAAAACCCCATCCAACCTGGCCTTGAACACTTCCAGGGACAAGTTAATATACTTTATATGCAATAGCCGATAATGTTTGGAGCCAAATTCTGTTTGACTTCTCCTAGAAAATAGGAACTTAATGGGAAAAGTAGAGTTTTTCTCATTTCCAGAACAGAATGTCTTATCTCGTTTCACATTTAAATACAGGCATGAGGAGATAGGCAGCAGCCTGGCTGGGAATTGCTGTAACTGTAACAACATTGACATTCAGTCTGTCGACAAACAGAGCAACCTCATCAGCCTTTCAGAGAATTCATATCCAGAAATTTTATTGCTTGCTTAGCTCTCTACAATGCTGTGTTAGAAAAGAGTTGTAATTATGCATACTGAAATACTGATTTGTAAAACCAGTTTGGTCCTTATTTTTTACTATTTGCTGATGGTATCAGTACTAACAGTGATGCAGTTTTTCTTCTGCATTACCTCTAAAAATAGGCATTAAAAGATATGCTTGTTGTTCAAGTTTTAAAATGAGATTTAATGACAAAAAATATCTATTGAATAATAAAATTTGATTGGTTAAAGATTTTCCTCTGTGAAAAATGCAGAGGAGTTTTACATTGTTTCAATTTTATTTTTTTCTAGTCATAGTTCACAGTATTAAACTTCATTATAGCTTTTAATCAGAGTTGGAAAAGTGTTCAGTATCTTACGAGCTAGCTATCTGAATTAAATCATAGTAATTTTTTACCCATTACTGCTTCAGTTAAAGTATAAATTCCAACAGCTTCAGAAGTATTACAGAAGTGTTTCACAACATACAATGCGACTTCTCTCCAAGCACATTAAAATATATATCCGTATTAATCTGAAATGGGGAAGGTATATCTTTAATTTTGCAGGAATAACTTAAAATATTATTTTCTGAGGAAGGTATAGTCTGGTTTGTTTTCATTGGCCTTGGAGTAAAATAATACATATTAAGTGAAATCCCACTAAATAAATCAAAATTCACTCCAGTGTAACAGAAAGCAGAATAATCTACATCAGTTCACAGGAAAAATTATATCCAGCATTTCAAACTTACCATAGGATTGGTAAATCCAAGCATTCAGAAATCTCAAAGTTAAATGAAAGGTACCTTCTCCTTTTTCATTTATTTATGAAGATTTGGAGTCTTTTGTATGGCTTTGGCATTACTAAATGTTTCTAGTTTTTATTTTCAGTATTTTTCTAGCAGCAAAGAGAATAAAATCCTTCTGGCATTTGGAAACAAACAGAGAGTTCTGTTCTGGCACTGGGATCTGGAGGTTTAAGGGGATCAGGTGATGCTGCAGGGCCCATGTTCAATGACAGATATGCAAAATGTAGCCTCAGCTTCTCACAAAACTAAAACCTGACTCAGTATCCTTTGGCAAGATGTTATCAGCCAGCCCAGTCTGCCTGGGTAGAGCTCCAAGTCTGTCTCTTTTCCTCACACTAATTTGCCAGGAAATTGAACTTAGAAGTCTGAGGGAGGATGTTTCATTGCAGAAGGGGGAAGGCAGGGCTTGGAGGCACCCAGGGAGATGAGGGCAGCAAAGGCTCTCCCAGCCTGCTGGGGCTGAGCAGGGACAGGCTGGAGCAGTGGAGATCACTTGGGGAGCCTGGGGATAGACTGTGTCCTTCAGGGACTGAGAGAGGCCAGCAGGGCTGAGCAGTGGAAGGACAAGGCCACGTTTAGCTCTGCTCTTGTCCCGAGGATCTCTTACAAAAGACCCTGCAGAACTGGGCTCTCCCTGCGAGGCAAGAGCAGAGGTTTCTGCATTTCCTCCCATTCCACCAACTAAAGATTAGAACAGTCTTTTGAAGCTCTCACTTCTATCACAGGAAGCTTGAAGCTGGATCACCTCGGGGGCTTTGGGGACTCTAAACGAGGAGCTGTAGAGCTGCTGTCATTAAACATATGCCAAAGCCCTGTGAGTCCCAGAGAATGGGGTGATTTAATACCCCACTACTTCCTGGAATTAATAATTGAAAGGAACATCAGAGCAATATCCTTCTGTCTGGGGGCTTTTTTAAAGTCTGTTTTGCCTTCAGCTCACCAGGATATGCAGAAATACACCCTCGGGTATGACACATGCAAGCACAAATTATCCCACAGTGGAAGTGTTTGGAATTGAGAGGAGCATCATGGCAGGAGCATTGAACTGATGTGAGTGAGCCATCCTTGCATGTTGGATGAACCTTTGCCTTGAGGGCAGGAGGGTTTTTTGTGAAAAGGGCACCTGGACTGAGGGTTGTGACCGATTATCACATCCACCAGTGGAAGCACATTTCCTAACTTCCAGTTCTGTCCTATTTCTCTTTTCTTTGCCTTTCTTTTTTTTTTATTTCACTGCATTGGATTTCTGTATATTCGTCAAAAAATTTAATTTAAATACCAAGGGTTCTTATCCTTTGCTTCAGACAGGAAATCTGTAGAGTCCTTTGAAGCATCTTCAGCCTTGGATGGCCCTCAGCAATGTCAAAAGTAATTATATGTCAGTTATAAAAAGTGATTTTTAAAGTGGCTGTAAAAATTAAAATAGATGTTTCTGTGCACTGTATCAGCGTCTTCAGCCAGTCAGATGTTAGAGTGCTCCAAAACAAAGCTATACAAAAATACTACACAGGGATGGAGCAAATGCTGACAGTTTGAGATGTTGTTGCCTAACTGCCTTGGGAAATTCCATTTATTGAAAATAATTCACATACATGTTTGAAACATTTGGTAATTAATTTTCAGCTGAATTGATTTCTGTATCCAAACTGCTCTGAGGGGAGAGAGAGAGAGAGAATTAAATATCTGAGATGGCTATTGGAAGATGTGTTCTCTCCTAAACTTGGGGGTGGGCTAACACAAATTTTCTCCCTAATGAAGCTGAATGATTTATGCCAAGATTTGCAGAAACAGAATAAAACCACTGGTGTTATTTACATTTATATGGTGGGTGGGTCTTGGAATCTGTTGTTAAATAACTCTTTGCAAGACCAGAATTATCAGCAATGTCTTCTCTGAGAATACATGTTACACTGGGCTCCAACAAAGGACACAGTCTTCTGAATGGCTATAAAAGCCTGGAATTCCATCCCAGGCTTCCTGGGGTGTCTTGTCCATACAAGGGGGATGGAGCAGTCCCACTGCACTTGGATTAAACCCCACTGACAGTCTAACCCCAGCACATGGGTTGGCTGAAATTTGTCACTATAGCATTGAAAACTTACCATGCCTTCCCAGAGAAGTGCTCTTTAAGTTCACATATATGACCAAGTTCACCTTAGAAAAAAAAACCCATAAATTCATTATGTACTTTAAAGCTGAAGAAGATGGAGAGGATGTGGTATACTTCAAATAACCAAAATGTTGAAGCCAAAACTGGTTTTAGCCATCATGTGTTGAAAACATGCCCTTTCCCTAGCAAAAATCAAGAGCAGTTTGGAGGAATTTTTATTAACATGTTTAAGCTGGCTACATGGCTTCTTCACATTGGCTCTCTGATGGTTTTTATGGAAGCTCACAGTAAAATCTCACCAAGGCACTGCTCAGCTGCCTCAGTCCCACTTTCCCTTTGGCCATCACCATGCTGGGAGTGAACACACAATGCTGATTTGAAACCTTCCCTCCTAGAGCTGAAGTTTGACATTAGATGCCTTTTGAGCTTCATGCTGAGTGGGGAGGAAGGGTCAGAGCCTTCTGCCCACTGCTTGCCCATACCTACTCCTGTCCACAGCTTTCCCATTCAGTCTTTCCCTTGCCTGCTCATTTCCTGACCTCCACAGCCAGAAACTGTGCTTTACTTCTCCTGCCTTCTTGTGAAGTGTAGCTGGAATCAAGTAACACGGAATGATATTGAAATGCACAAATATAATATAATGCATCATTTATTTGTGGGACTTAGCTTTATTATCAATCTCTTTTGTATTAAAATACACACTAGGATCTTTGCATTGAAGACAGCAGGTCTCGTTTTCCATTTCATCCTACCTCTCCCAGCAGATGTTCTTCTTTTCTTGTATAGTCAGAGCAGTTCCAAGGGGATTGCATAAAAGCAGCTGCTCTTGACATTGCATTATGCAGGAGTAATTTTGTCACTGAGTGATCATTGTACTTATTGGCAGGCAATTTTGAAAACAAACCCCCCAATATTTACATAATGCCATTTCTTTTTGATTGCGCAGTTCATTTCAGCTTCACTAAACAGCTACATTTTGAAATTACTCTCTTCCCCCTAAGGAATGGTCATAAAAACAGAATCAAGCTCATAAATCTTGTTGTGAACTAGTTATACAGTTTCTGCAGGATTTCACATCCATTGCTGTGAGACACTGAAAGTATTTATTTGTTATCACCCTTTTAAAGTCAAATGTGTGAAAAGTAAATTTGCTCTGTTGCGATTAACATGGTGACCCACCGGCACAACATATGGAGCTACATTCTTACAGAGCAACTTCTCCCTGTAATGCCATTGACTGAACTAAGATTTTCCTGCAAGTCGTAAGTCTTTTTTTGTAGTGGTAATAAATAAAAATGTGAAATCTAATAGAAAAGTATCTCAAACACTGTTGGTAGGTCTTTGTCCAGAACTGATTTATTTTGCGAATCCACAGCCTCTGGTGAACAGCACAAGGAGGGGAGAGGGAAAGTGTCTTCAGTTCATAAGAGAAGTTCTCTGGTCTGCTGTGTGGAGCTGGGAGAGAAAGAGATTTGGGATGCAGTTGGTGTTTGTAGACCTTTTGGTATTGGAAACAATGTTGTATCATTAGGATATGTTAGGAGGCTGATGCAATCCTACAGTCCCTGGTGTTTATCATCTACCAATTATTTTGGTCACTCTCTGAGATTACCATAGAAGATTTATAGTTTTAAGAGAGAACTTCGGTTGTTCTGCATAATAAAAGCTAGACCAAAAAAAAAAAAAATTCTAACTTCCTTAGTTTTTCCAACACAAAAATCTTCTGAAAATTATTATACTGAGATGTCCAGTACTATATTTCAGTCAGCTGCCTCCTGGGGTGTATCCTTCCTTTGGAGACCAAGTACCCATGGGAAATGCTCAGAAAAGGAAACTCTGGAGCCTGGGTTCACAAAATGATAGGCTAGATTACTGAAGTGGGTTTCCATCAGAGTTTATGTCCAAGTGAAATATTTAATTCCAGTACTGGCTGGACACATACCTCCTTACAAAACTGTTGGATGAATGCTCAGCCATTTTCAGGTGAGATTAATTAATCATACTGGTTTCACCTTCAGACTCAGCCTAAAGAAAATGTGGGAAAATGTTCACATGTCAAAGCCAGGCTTAAGTATTTTTATTATGACAGTGCAGACAGAGCTGAGTGCAGGCTTCCTGACACAGAGAAGGGATGGCTGTAGTTTTCCTTTCAAGCTGATAAAGTAATGTCTTCTTCCCACTTTATTTATATATTTGTACTTTTAGCTTTTCATTTTCAAAGATTTCATACTCATTGCTTTAGGACAAAAAGAACTGTAATGACAAATATGGTTGTTATGTTTCATCTTATTCCCAAGGGTGTGTTCTTCTTCCACTGATGAGCATCTGCTCCTAGTCATGTAGAAATCTGATTAACAAAGCATGATCTTTGATTAGCATATTTCAGAAATTGTTTCTTATTACAAGCTCTCCTTAGGGCTTGTGTTGCTTAACAGTAGGACAACCTTCCAAATGTATTTAACATGTTGAGGAACTTTGCAGACATATAAATCCCTACTTTGAACTTTTATGTTCATACGGATCAGGCATTCTGCATAAGTGGGAAAAAATCTCAAGAAATAACAGTCCACATTGTGGGGTTTTTGCTGTCTTCTGACAAAGCTCACAGTTTGGCTTGTATTTAATAAACTACTGTTTTGAACTGTACGTAAAGACTGTTTGTAATGAATAATAAATGGTGCTTCTATTATGTGTTCCATTTAAGGATTTTTATGAGCTTTTCCACCATGAATGAAATAATTCATCCAACACATCAGTTGCTTTATTTATTATTGTCAACATTATTATTGTTTTCAGATTTTAGAAGCAATTCACTTGGGTATAGAAGGTGGAGGCCTGCTTTGTAAGGAAATGGTGGCTGAGATTTCCAACCACTTGTTTTCCCGTTGCTTTCTTCAAACTGATGACTATTCAACAGTATTTTTTTCTTTTTTGATAGACGATTTTTAAATTGCAAAATACTTAAAAGTTGTATTTCTTTTACCAGTAATTCATAGTGTGATGTTATTTCAGAACTGCACGCATTTTTATTGCCTTAAAAGATCTAAATAATTCCTGAAATGGATAACATTCACCAATTGGAGTAAATTTTACTGTTGAAAAAATGCTAAATATTGTAGCTGTGCATGTCATTTAGACCACGTGGGCCTAAATTTTGTTTCTTATTCATGCCAAACTAGTATTGACTTTCCAGGCTATACCTACATGCCCACTTGGGCAGGTTTGGGCTGCTAGAAAGCTAGGAGCACCAGGCCAGGCTGTGCTCGCCAGCAGCCCAGCGCTCCTGGCAGCTCTTAGCCCTGGGCTGCTAGCCAGTTTGCACAGTGATTTTTGTTGATGCAGCATTTTGCATCAAGAATGTGTCACCAGCAAAAGCAAACAACCTGCATGGGCTCCAGCAACACAGCAAGGCCAGCTGCAAGCGAGCAAGAGTTCTGGACAATAAATTTGTGTGTGGATTTGATCTCTGAATTACTTCAGCCCACTGAAACGATGATGTGTGACCCTGCACACTCCAAGTGGTGCTCACTCATTACAGGCTTTGCAGAAGGAGCATGTTTCACTCTGGTTTACACTACAGGTAGAAAGGCAGCTCAGGAAACTGTGGTTTGCCGTTTCAATCCCTGTCAAAGATCTGCCTCAGTCCTTAACTCAGTCTCCAGTGAGAGTGAAGTAAGAGGATTAAGAAGGTGTATATCACTCTTTGTGTCCTGGGAATGTAAAGGACAGGGAAAGGGATACTTCTCATCTGTCTGGCTTGAAAAAGGCACCAAAAGGAGACAGCAAAATGTCCCTGAAGAGCCTTGACAGCCTTTGGTTTTCCAGTGGGACAGACCCTGGCTCCTCAAACCCTGCTTATGTATTTTCCTAATGGCAACACTTTGAGTGTTGATGCCTTATTGTTTACAATGTAGGAAACAGATGGTCTTTTCTCCTTCCTTGCTCACTTCACCTCTTCTATCAGTTTTAATGGTTTAAAAGAAAAAGCTTTTAACACTTTTGCTTTGTTTTTACGATTTCCCCCTGTCTTGCACCAAAGGCATTCCAGTAAATACATATGCACTAGTGAAGCTTAATTGCCCATCACAAATGTGTAATGGGTGTTAATGTGGCAGGAGCTTGTAGCTGTGGCTGTTTAACCCAGCACAGAACAGCTGCAGCACTTCAGACCCGCAGGAAAACAGAAGAATCCTCTGCTTGTTGGAAATATATTTGCTCTCTGAGAAATTTGGTATGTAGCAAACTGAAACTTCTTGGACTTCAAAATGTCTCCTTTGAAAATTTCTCTGATTGTTCAGTAGAAGTGGGAAATGGTTATCATAAAGGGCAGTAAGAGCTTTATACAGTCCACAAAATGAAACCAAGAGTTGCCCATTTCCAAGAAGGGAGCAAGATGTGGGGAGAGATAGGAGAGGTAAAATGGGATTTGAGGACACTGAAGAGGAACAGGAAGTCAAATCTATGGCAATAGAATGTCCAAGTAGAGCTTCTCTAAAAATCACTTCTCAAACAAAAGAAATTTCCTCTGTCTGACTGGTATGGCAGACACTTTCCTTCTGAAGTGCTCACATAACCATATTTTGAATATTAGTAATTAATATTGGGTGACAATATCTTATTGCTGATCTTTAGAAACCTCTGTTTGCACAAGAATTAATTTAGATACCTTTCAAATAGGACAAGAGCCTGGGCATATTTGCTCTGAGATAGCAACTCATCGTGCTGTGTAATCCCACCTCTGACAGCAATGCTGGTGGTGCAGGTTGCTGCATGAAAGCCCAGCATTATTTTGTTATTACTGCTCTTCTACTAAAGCATTTTAAATATAGGGGATGCTTAGCTGTAAAAATTAAAAATAAGCTCTGAAAATAACATGCCTTTTTTTACAGCATCTGTGAAATTAAATTTATTAGCACTCTGCATTATGTTAGTTATTAGTTAGCTTCTAAAATACTGGTCATTTTGTTATTTGAGTATGTTTGATCCAAACATAGCTTTTCTGTGGAATAAACAGCATGATACAGATTGTTAAACCAAAACTTCATCCCAAAGTCTTGTGTCTGGTATTAATGTGAATGCCAATTAGACTCAGATCACTGCTCAATAATCAGTCTTTAAGCTCTTCATCTATTTCTCTATGTAAACTGCTCCATTTCACATGCAGTCTGAAAACAGCAGCATATACTATAAAGTAGCAAAGAATTGTTCACTCAGATATGGAAGAGTCCATTCTAACCAGTTGTCATCTGCCAGCCAAGAGAGACCTCTGCATGTATTTCTCACTTTCTTTTTTTAATATGTATGGTTTTTTATAGCCCTTGATCCATCCAAAGATCCCTGCCTGAAGGTGAAGTGCAGCCCTCACAAAGTGTGTGTCACCCACGACTACGAGACTGCGATTTGTGTCAGCCGCAAGCAGCTGGTGCACAGGTGAGGAAACTTCCCATTGCTTGGGGCTTTTGTGTCTGTCACAGACATCCAGTATGGGAGAAGAAGTAAAGTGAGAAAACTCCAAAATTAGTATTAAAAATCCCATGATTTTAAAACATTTTTTGAAGTTTAATTTCCATTAGAAAGAAAGAAAAAAACCAAAAAAACAAAACCAGAAGTTTTATATCTATAACTGAGGCTGTTCCAAAAATATGACCTGGAACGTGGTGCATCCTGAGGTATAGACTACACAATTCTCTTTCAGCTGTGGGTGGGGCTTGTCTTCAATTTCTTTCTCTGTTTAGTATGGAAGCAAAAATTTGCCTTTAACACAGCTCAGGTCCCTAAATGCTGTTGTCAGACAAGATCGTAGTTCGACACCTGTTTAAGCCAAACTAAATTCAGGATGATCTGCGTGCCATGTACTAGTACTACATCTCATCTCACTGACACCTGGTTGAGGAAGCTAATCCTGTAAGATAAATTTGTCTTTGATTGATAAAACAAAGTTAATGGTGTAATGTGCATGAGGCAGTGTGTTTATGTTTGGTTTTCAATATGGAATGATCCCTGGAAGGAAGTTAGGAGTCTGCCTATGTGCAGTGCTTACATTCTAATGACATTTTTGGCACTATGTAGCTTACATTTTCTAGTCATGATGGATTGAAACCTGGTTTAAATCCTTGCATTATGTAGTAGCCCTTGTGATATATAGACATAGATGTTGCGCCAAATGCTTTCTGAGTTATTTCCAGTATTTAATGTCCCCAAAGTAGTCAAAATGGTTCAGAGGAATGGTGCAGAGGAATATCCTTTCTTTGCAGAAACCAGGCTGCGTTTCATGTGATCTCTCTATGATTCCTCCACTGCCTGCAGCTGTTTCAGCAAACCTTTGAGTAGCACTGTGACTATGGAGATGAATCAAAAAGTATTGAAAACTTACTTTGAAAATTCTCCAAACAATTTTCAGCAAGTTTTGCAATGCTGAAAGAACTCCTGCTGATGTGTGATAGTGGCACATATAACCACACAGTGGTTTTATTCTCCAGGTACCCAGCCACCCTCTCCTCAGAGGGTAGATAGGTCAAGGAGGGAAGTAACCAGGGCAAATTATCTGTTGATTTGAATCAGTGGAGTGACACCCCCTGAAGGTTTTCATCTTCAGTCCCACAGTGTTCTAGTTTTTCTCTACCTGAGCTCAATACTGCTGTACGTCTGACTCCAGTCAGTAAACACATTAAAAGGGGTGGAGTTGCACCTATTTAAAACCAGTGAAAATCTGAATATATTAGTGTGGGCACATGTAGTAAGAATTACCAAATAACACAGCACTGTTGTGGTTGTTTTGCACATCCACAGTGCTTTTGGGTGCGCTCAGGAGGTTTTTCCATTTCATGCATCATTATCAACTTGCTGCAGTGGCTTTACACAGTGTGTAGGCTCAGCAAAAAGTAATTGAGAGCAGCACCTTTGTTATTGCTGAGTCTCCCAGCCAGAGCTGCACTGGTGTGCCTGCTGGAGAGCTGCACCACAAGGAAGCTGTGGTTTTCCAGGCAGAGTGTGCAGCAAACTCTGAAATCACCAGTGCCAGCACAACTCCATTTCATTTCCTTTCTGTTGGAATGGCTGCATTTTAAACCACTGCAGGAGCTCAGCAGCAGTGTAGAAAATAGGGTTGCATGGAAATGTGTTATTTAAGCTACTCAGACCCCAGGGGCAGTGTGGCCTCTCCTGAGCAGCATCTGCAACCCCCTCCTCTCTGCTCCTCCTCCCCTCCACGGACACCTGGTGAGCAGCCCTGGGTCTTGAATCATGGAATGGTTTGGGTTGGAAGTGATGGTCTAATTCCAACCCTCCTGCCCTTTGGATCTACTGATACAATCAGTTGGTTCCCCAATTAACCTGGCTGTACTTGTAGATTTTTTTCTCTTCTCTTCTTCCTTTTCATATTGATTATGAAAAGAATTGGTCTTCATTTGTGTATTATGTACAATTTAGGGAAAAGGGCATAGCCCAAAGGGAACTTTGCAAAACAGCATCATTTGGATTCCTGTTGGTATATTTATCCATGTTAATCATATGTGGGTTTTTTGTATGTATTTTCTTGGAGGGACTGTCACAAGCAGAAAGATGGGAGAACCCAGACAATAACAGGGGAAAAACACTGGGTAGTTTGTTCATTTTTGTCTCTTTCTCCATGGGCATTAACCAGCAGCTTTTAGTACTTCAGAAGTTAAGGCGGAAGATGTCTGAGAGGTATTTCAGACAGATAATAGAGTTTTGTCAGCACAGCCTCTAAGGCGTTTATAGTACAAATTGGACAGTACATTTAGAGAAAAGGCAGGACTGAGTTGTAATTGAAGAGTCTGAAAAAAGATAAATTTGGAGGTACCTTCTTGTATGCTTAATAGTCCTTGTGCTAACGGTAGAGTCTTATGAAATCTTTGGGGTGGATTAAAACCCCTTTCAATTTGAATCTATGAGGAAAAGTCTTTATTAGTTCAGTTTTGCATGAAATGCTGTAGTTAATATCTCTCAAAGTTTTCTCATGCATTTTGAGTTCATAATACTTTGTGCCATTTGTCTCTGCTGGTGCTGATAGTGCAGCGGATGGGAAGGAAAGATGTCACTCTTGGGCTCTTTTCAAAAGAACAGAATGAGAAGAGAGGATTGATGTGAAAATAATGGGCATATTAACATGTCCGGGGTTTACAGCTTTGTTCAGTCCATTTGACTGGAAACCACCAATTAGTTCATCACTGCAGTGGATGTCACTCACAGAGGTAATCACACATCGTCTCTGCTTCTCTGCTGTGCCTTAGAAATCCACCTTTTTACTCACTATTTCTTCAGGACTTTTAAGGATAATGCTGCTGACAAAAGAGTCTACTACTGAGTTTCTCACTTTTTTTTTTTTTTTAAGATCTGGACAAGTTCCCAGATAAAACATCTGTTCTTCTAAATTACACATCAAAACCTTGGTCTGACCAGCATGGCAGTGTTGGCAACTACACTTATCCACAAGGAGCAGACAAATCTCCCTCTCTTTTTTACAAATCCTGCAGCTGATACACTATTTCTGGTTAGGAAGGACCCTGTTCAAAACAAGTCAAGTAAAACATCCCCATATGTGAAACTCAGCATTTTCATAGCACTGCCCCTGTTTGCCAGTGGAGCGCTTTAAATTGTATCCAAAAGGGGGAAGCAAAGCAATCTCTGCCAGGAAATCAGTGACCCACCTGCTTTGGAGAACTGCTGGGAGAATTACAGAAAAATCTCTGACCACAGCAAACGCACTTTTAGGGGTTTACTGAAAAGTTGTGAGCATCAGCAAGGATTTGAAACAGTGTTACTCCTCAATGTCTATGATTACATCAACAATCACCTTTTAAAAGGTGATAAATATAGGGCCTGTATACCCAACCCTGTTTTGCTCTCCTCGTTTCCTTATGCCTGCCTGTCTTTTCTCTTGCTTGCTTCACTGCCAAATGGTGGTGAGGGGTTGGCACAACACCAGGGGCTCCGCTGGGGGTTACAGCTTCCTGTGCTGAAAAAAGAAACCCATTTCAAATTTGTTGGATTTTTTTTTCCCATGTAACAATACAACCATATTTACAAATATGTGCAAACTGGTTTGAGTTCTCTAAATCTGACCTTTCCTAGGTAAAAAAAAAAAAAAAAAGAAAAATAATTTTTTTATGGAAAACCTTTTATCCACCTCTAATGCTGAGTATTGTTTAATCTACTGGCATAGATTTTTGCTTCAGAAGAAAGAGCACTGAAATACTTGATTAAATACACAGTCACAAAACCCTACAGATTGCATTAAGTTTCTTTCAAACAAAGATATTGTACTGGGGAAATTGCCAAAATTTAGACTTATTATTCCCAAGGGTAGCTCTGACAGAATCTTGGAGAGTTACTTTAATCCTCAGTGACTGAAAGTTCTAGACATGGACAGGATTGGGTAAATGTTTGTTGTTTGGGGTATTTTGTTGTAAGTTGTTAACTCTAGTGCATTACTCCGTAAAGACTATTTTTCTTACTAATATCTAATCCCTCACGCTACATTGCACAGTTTAACTGTGGCTCATGCTGTTTGTCCAGAAAGAGAAATGAGAATCAGGAAAATCAAAGAGAGAGGGGCCTTTGAGGTCACAGCCAAGTGCAGCATATAATGTGATGTGCAAGGGGTGTGCAAGTGATGTGTGCAAGTCCTTAGAGGAAACTTGAAAGCTTTTAAAAGCATTTCATCTCCAGATTGCCCAACAACAAAGCATGCCTCTACTGCAGCGCACAAGCTTGGGATTTTGCAGCAGACAAGTTACACACACATGGAAATCAGAAATGTTTGTTTTGCTATGTGGTCCAAGTTGCCTTTTAATAAGACAGAGAGCACATGCTGTGATGTGACATCAATCTATAAGTGCTCAAGGGGACCACTGACTATTAAGAGGGAACAGCATAAGAGTCTGGCACTATCCTTTATTCCCCATTACAGTTATTTCTAAAATTTTGATTATGAAAATTATGATCTAAGCATGAATTCCCAAAGGTTAATGGCTTTTCCTCCAAGACAGTCTCCATCAGTAACTGCCCGGGATTCAGTCCAAGGATGTTTGAATATTGGAACAGCACTCACTGGTTTTAAAAGCAGATATTACTCTACTGAACAGGATCATTTGTAAACTGTAGGTCTCATTCTCCAAGTGGTCCATTTCTCAGTTTCAGCTCTGCCTACATTAAATTGCTTTTAACTAAAGAGACCGTGGGGAGAGTCTGTGGAATGACTGCTTTTCATCCCACACGATGATATGAGCTCATTCGGTTCTGAGCCCTGAGAGTGACCTACTTGCTGCCAGGGGTTTCTGCACAAAAATCCTCCAGCTGATTACTTTCTGGAGGAAGCTGGCTATGGTATTTCCTCTCAACAGACAAGAAAGAATTCATGTTCTTTTTAGGCTCTTTTTTGGCTTTCTCCTCTAGGTATTCTCTTGACTAAGGCAAATTTGAAAACTCAGAGGTGAAAGACCCCTGTGCAATTAACAAACTTATGAAAGATCCTTCCTTGACTTAAAGTCCTGCAGTTGTCTTTAAAGCTGAATTCAAATAGGATTACTGACTCAAAGCAAAATGTGCCCAAATTTTACACCATACGTTTTGGTATTTCTATGAATTTCCAAACTTTCACAGAAAAATGAGCACATGAAAAGTAGTGGTCAGGCAAAGCACAAATATCTCCCGTGGGAATTACACAAAATTGTTACTGATAGCCTGGACTTCCTGCATCCCAAGGCCGGTTAGCCACTCTGCTCTTCCCTCCGCTGAAATGGTTCATGCTTCATCAGCTTTAGAGCTCATTAGAGTAGTGCAAGGTGATGGGCTCTTACTGGGCATGAGTAATTTTTTAAATATATGATAATGCGCAGCCCTTTTGCAATGGATTTCACAGTGTGTCCTCAGCCCTGTCTGCATTGGCCATACCAGTAGATGAACTTGTTCTTGCTGTCAACAGGGGATTTAGTGTATTTTGCTCACAGTCACCAAGCACCATGCTGCTGGGTGAACATCTAACTGCTCAGGTCATTGGCTTTTACCCTGCAGCTCCTGTTTCACTGAGCTCTGCTTTACCCTGAGGGTGCTGCAAGCACAAAGGAAACACAATGGTTATTGAGACAATCTGTTGCTGCATTGCTCCTTTCAGAACAGTTTCAGAGCACCTAAATACCTCTGGGTACCTTTGTTATCATCAGAACATTTTTATATTTAATAGAATGAGAAAATAACTTCTTTTTCTCTGCACTTTAATTAACACTTATAAATAGTTTTTGCATTTAAAAATACTATTATTGAATGGTTTAATACCTCTTTGTAATAGTCCTGCTCTTAATATTTCTAGCTGTATGCTTTTAGCAGTATATAAAAATGGACTAGAAGTAACTTCTTGGATCATTAAGTCTAATCCCTCTGCAACAGTATCAAATAAACTTTTTCATAAGCCTATCAAGTTCTGTCTTAATGAGAATAAGTATTTTTGCCTCTTGTACTCCATTTGGATGAATCCTGAACATCTAAACCTTTCTGGATGGAAACCTGCTAATTATCCAGCCTCAATTTATTCAAATCCAGCTAAAACTTCTGGAGTTTTCCTAAATGGTTCCTCAGTATTTATTTTGAAATCTTGACCTTCTATGGTTTTGCTAGATTTGACAAATGTTCAAAGTCTTTTCTTATAAGTGAAGCTCTCTTAAAAAGACATTCCTCTTGCCTGTTTCAGTTTTCCTTTGTAGCAGAACTCATTGGGTTTGGCTGCTGAAATCACTTAAGAAAGAAACCCAAAATTATCACTTTGTCTTCTTTCTGTTTAAAATTTTTACACATCTTTGGTTTTGCAATGTCTCTGAGCCACCACTTGTTAAGATTTTAATCTTATTTCTGAAATTATTCCCCTCTTTTAAATGCCTGTTCTATCCATGTGTGCTTTAAATCTCTGATTGTTCTTCCTTCAGCCCTGGTATAATGTGTGCTACTTGGAAGTTCTTATTCCAGGTGGGCTTTCAGTGGAGCTTTCTAGAGAACAGTTCTGGCTTTGATGCTTTGTGATCTCTAAATTGAAATATATTGTAAATATATGGGCAATTTGCTGCTTTAAACACTTCTACATAACATAACATTCTATATTTGTTTCATCTTCAATAGAAACATACACTAATTACTTTTCTCTGTAATCGAAAACTTTTCTTAATTAACGTGGTAACAAAAGGTGGGGGAGAAAGAGTTTGAAATAAATGCTAGCCACACCTAGTTCAGCATTACATAAAACTATATATAAAATGCAGTGTTTAGAGCTCTGAGATCTGACTAATAGGTAAGCTCATGTAAAATGATGAAAAATGCATGTCTGAAAGTTAACGTGTGAATTTAAGTTTGTGCAGCAGTTTCATAGGAAACACAAGCCAGTAGGAAAACTCAAATATGTGAAAGGTAAAGTAAGGGCAAGATTATGTTTGTTCTTCAGTGGTTTTACTGTCTCTGTGGGTTCTTTTGGAGAGTGCAGAATTGGTCACACATAAAGTTGATGTAGCTCTTACCAGCTTGTCAAGAGCTACCATCCAAAGCTAAGTTGGCATCCAGAGTTCCTGTTTGCCTCGAGATATCTGGAAGAAGGCAGAGCTAAAAGTTCAGTCACCTCCTCCATGGCATTTGTCTATTCCTGACTTGGATTGTGAGCTGTTGATAGCATAAGGGATGTTGGCTTTTTTGTTGTTTGTAAAGCTCCTCTTGCTCACTTTGAAGTGAGCAAGAAATGAAAACAGTAATTGGTATAAATGTCATCTGCTTGGCAAATGTCACGAGATTTGCCAACAAATGAATAGTGAACAAATGAATAAAATTGGAAGGGATTCACTGCCTTTGAATCCTCATTCTCTAAGAACTTTTAGAGTTCTTTTTAGTTTTTTTTAGGCTTTGCATATGGAGTAGCCTCATAATTCTTGGATTTTCAATGCTTTCTCAAACAATTTTCATACATCTTCATCCTCACTGTTATTAAAATACAAATTTTGGTTGGTATATCAGGAGGTAGGATCCAAAAAGACAGTTCCACAGCTCTCTGGATCACTGTCAGCAGCACTACATTTGGCCATTGAGGTCACATGGATGTATTTTTGCTTGAGCTGTTGCCTGACTTTCTCTATGACTACATTAATCCTCACACAACTTGGAATCTGCAATATTTTAGGATTTGCCACAGCCCAGCAAGTTAAAGATGTATTTCCTGACTCACCTTCTTTGTATTTTTAATGAAAATCTTAACCATAGAATTACTGGATTCAAATTTGTGATAATATCTAATATGTGCATGTATTTTTTCTTTTTATCCCTATCTTAAATCTGTTGAGTAATCCAGTCAGTCATAAATTATTATTTAATATTCACAAATGACCTCCAATGCACTGAAAATTATTCTGTACTTATACAATAATCTGTTTACTGGCAATTCTAAATTTATTGCTGGTTTTTGCAGTAGAAGCCCCAGGACATGAGTGTGTTCAGTGGAAGTCTTTTTAGTGCTAATAAAAGGCATGGTTTTGTAAGATTGGGACTGATGTTTACAGTAAAGGAATTTTATTAAAATTTTTCTTCAATTTCCAGCATCCCATGATATTGGAAAAAATATTGCACATGCAGCATTTAAAATCTGCATTTTGGTAAATGGCATTATACATTCCCATTGCAGTCAATATTACAAACAATACAATTTGTATGAAATTTGCAAATTAGGCCTTAAAAATACTGCATTTCATTTAATGCTGGCCAGTTTGCTGCTCCTTATAGCTGTGTGTCTTCAATATGATGCACACTCAACACACACAGCTTTTAAACCTACTAAAGACTGATCTTTATTGCTGGCAGAACAGTTCTGTATTTCACTATTGCACTGCTGAGATTTGCCAGTTATTGCTTCTAAAGCCTTTCCCTGGCCATGAAAGGCAACAATAACAACAGGCTGAAATCCTAATCAGTTGGGTCAGACTCTTCTCCACCTCTTGCCTTGAGTTCTCACAGTTTCCTACCCAACATGTGGGGCTCTGCTGAGTGAGAAGCTTTGGCTCCTCCAAAGCTGAGAGAGGTTTCCAGCAGAGTTCTGCTAAATTTCACATTTCCTTCAACATCCTTCATTTCGGGCACAAAACTTCACTAGGAAAAATGATGAAACCATGTCCAAGACCACCCTAAGGAATTCATCAACAAGCTTTCATTTTTGACTTAAAGCTTGCAAAAAACTTACACTGTGAAGACATTTCCACAGAGGTTTGCCAGTTCCAAACTACATTAACAACAAAGACATGAATGTCAGCTAAAATATGAAATTGAAAAAGGTAGTCTTTGGTGTTTGATCGCTTTCAGAGCCATGCACTTCCATCTAATGGTACACTTTTGAAAGAAATAGCACATGAAGACAATAAAATGGAGCTTCTGGCACCAGTCATTTTCTTATTTGGGGCAAGTTATGTTATCAAAATTAACTTTTAATCTATTACTTCCTGCTTCTTTAATATTTTAATTTCTATCTTTCTCTTTTCATTAAGTTTACGATTGCCTGCTTAGTGCTCTGCCAGAGCTCATCAAGAGTTCAACCTACAGATTTTCAATTTAGTCATTTTATATCAGATTGCTTCAACCAATGAACCACAGATAACATTATGTATGGACATGAGCCACCAATGTTCAGTCTGTTCAAAGCTCTGGATGTAGGCAGTACTAATGATAATTAGAAACCAACCCAAAATATTTTGCTTCTTTAAATATGTCTGCTCAGGTATCACTTCTGCTTCCAAATTACTTATAGAAGGGTAATGCTGTGCCATTCACCTTTAAGGCAGAAAGGGTAATACCTTAGCACAATTTGAAAAAGATATTACTTCTATCTCTAGGTTCAAAGCAGTCTTGTATGATAATTTAATTCCCATGAGCATCTTCTACGTGTTAAGAGGTGGGGCAGAAAAAATCGTGGACATCAGGAAGGCATCCCTGCTCATTGCAGGGGGGTTGGACTCAGGGATGTTTTAAAGGACCCTTCCAACAAACTGTTGGATGATTCTGTGATGTCTTTGATCTGTATATTCATTCTAAGCTGCTTAACTTGCTACAGCATAGATCTGTCTAAAATAAATAAAGAAAGAGGAAACATATCATGATAGATTCCGTTACATTAATGGAGCATAATTATCAGGAAACATTTCTACAGATCTGTGCTATTAAATCTTTGTGGAATAGCAAGGGCAGGAAGATTAACAAGTTTTCAAATTAGTTAAGAGGGAATTATCAAGCCTTCATTTTGTTATCAATTATTGCATTTATGTTCTCTACTTTCTCAATGATATCCTAAAAGATTCATTGCAAGCAAATACAGAATGTTCAGTGACTGCAATTCAAAAAGTCAAAATTTCTGGCACATTTCACAGAGTTGTTTAGTTAATTCCTACCCCAATTAGTCTATTTAAAAAATAAAATAAAAAGGACAAAAGCTTGCACTGCAGTCAATGTAAAATTGCCACCTCTATGAAATCAAATACTGCAATTAGATAAAGTACTTAAAACTGTGGGGGTTTTAATGTTCTTGGATTAGCTCTTAACTTTGTAGAAGTATCTATGTAGCCTTTGCAGTCTCAGTTTGCACTGAACTCCCTGCTGAGATTTTTTTTAACATTGGAACATTTTGAGAAAGTGGAAATAGAAATAAGCTTAAAATGAAAACAAGCTTTCACCTTTAAGCACTGAGTGTTCTGGAGTCTTCTGACAAAGTGTTTTTTCTGTCAATTCAACAAAACATTTTCTAGGAGTGTAAAGAATAGTTCTTGAAAAGAAAGTCTCTCACCTCAGAAATATGAGTGGGATGGCTAAGAGACCTTGAATGTAGAATGTAAAAAAGAGACGTTCAAGCCTTGTCACTCAGAATAGTCTTTTGGATCTTTTGATGAGTGGTTATTGACTTTTCTTTCCCTGAAAGTCTCAAGGTTTTCTTTCTTTCCCTTGGTGTTAACTGGAGAAAGGATTTGATCTCTGTTAACTATGCAAAATTCGCCCAGTAGCCTGATGGTTGTGGCACTCAGCCGGCACTCGAGATTTACTGAGTCTGTACTGCTGTTGTAAGTAAAATCCACTGCCATGACTTTCCAGCACACCTTTGAGAAGTGGTGCCATCAACATCTCCTGTCTTGATGTGACAAATTTATTTCATGTTAAGCTTGTGCAGAGAGTCAGTAGCATATAGTGAGCCCCAAATGATTTGAGTATTCAATTATCATTTGCACCTAGAGAAAATAAAACATTTTCTTTTGTTATTATCTCTAGGGACAGAGTATGACTCTGCTCCTGGAAAAGTGTCCAGAGACATTTTCTCTCCTCTTTTCATTATTTGGAAGTGATCCAGCATTGCTGCTATCATATTTTATTTCTACAATGGCAGATATTAAACACACCGTATTATGATTTCTGAAAGATGAAATACTTTGCCCGAGTCTTCACTGGTTTCTGATGAATGCCAACTACTAAAAAACATCCCTGGTCTCCTTTCTTTTCCATTTTCTGGGACAGTATCTTTAATAAGTGTATCTTGCAAAGTAGACTTTCCCAATAGCCCTCAACTTATCTTTTTTCTGTGCATACTGAAGAACAGGCAATTTCTGTCATTATCTCTCTTCATATTTTTCCGGGGAAAGCAAATGCTTCAGCATGTTCTGAGAACTTGCTCCTACACCTGCAGGATTCAGGAAGAAAAAAAGCTCACAAATCTTGTGAACACTTAGTGATGTGATCACTCTAATTACTGCAGTCTTTTGCTTACATTTTAATTCCAGCAGCAAAACTTGTCATGAAATAAATATTTTCTGCCACTGTGTTTTTCTCCTGTCTAGGTCTGCACTTTGAAAAGAAATTATTTTGTCCCTTAGTGAGGGCTTGTGTTATCTCACACATCTGAATAAACACTCTCCCGTACAATGTCATGCAGTTTTAAAATAAAGAACAATTCTGTACCTAGAGGCTCTTTCGCAACCGTGTCAAATTTCAAAATTATGTTAGTTTTCCAAAAAAAGAAAATACATCCACAGGCTAAAGCACACTGTGCACTTCATTGAAACCCCAATTATTTTCACTGTATTTTTATTTGTCCTTCGAACCTAAACTATTGTGCTGCCAATTTTTAAGGGTGTCATGGAAGGACTGTCACAACAGTTTTTATTGGGATTAGAAGATTTTTCTAGTACAGCCACAGTTCTGACCCAGACTGAATCAATAATCTGTAAATTTTTCAAGTAGCAACTCTTCTAGAAAACAATAGTTTTGTATAGATCTTGCTGAATATATTTCAACTACTGAAATTATTTCACTTCTGCAAGTCTTCACAAACTTTTTATTAACAACATTGTCCACATTCAAATTTAACATATTTTGTTTGGGATTAGCATTCAACCTGTCACCAATGCAGAATGCAACCTTATAACTTCAGATTCTCTTGCAATTTTGTCAATTTTCTTCTGTTTCCCATTTTTCTTTCTCCTTTCACTGACAAAAAAATTTTCAGCCTTTCAAGTTTTTCTTGCTTACTAATATTAGTAAGAAACAATAGTCTGCTTAGTTTTATTATTGCAACTGCCACTGTCAGCTTTATTATGATAATATCTAGAAAAATGTTCTTTAATATGTATGGGAAGTGACAGTTGGGAATTTTGCTTCACTGATTTATCTGGCCTCTAGCTTTGATCACCATGCAATCCATCTTCTTTTATGAAACAAAACAAACCATTCTAATTAGTTGGTTGTTACAATCAGTGATCCTCAACTGTGGAAGACTAATTAACCTTAGTAGTAAAACAATGTAAGTTTTTTTGTTCATTTGTTTAATGAGTTAAGAAGTCAGGAGAACAGAGTTAGTTAAAAAGAGCTGAAAACACAAATAAAGACTCCAACCTTCTCCTCCAGTCTGGCATCCAGTCTCTTGCCTTGCAATTCAGCAGATAGAAGTACAGGAAACTGACACGTCCTCTGCTTCTTCTTTCCTCTCTTTTATAAATTCTGTATTTGTACCTTATTGGCATTTAAATTGATGGTGCATGTTGAACAGAAAGGACATTTTATAGTTTTGTTGCATAAATTATTCTGTCCATTATTCATTGCCCAATGTTGTAATGTGAGTGCCACTATTCTGGACAGCTCTAAAGCTCTTTCAACTCCTTTGACAGATTTTTGTAGTCCAGTTTACCTGCAGCCCAAGACTGCCAAGCTGAATTACACCATGGTCATTCCTGCTTAGCACCTCATCCATAGTTAATTTCTTGAGCCTCTGTGTTTTATCTGTGTATAAATTTTTCATTTGCAACAACACTTTATCTTAGCAAAGGAAGAGCTCAGAAGTCTGGGAGTTTTGTTAATTAGTTCCTTCATTAGTTCAGAAATTTTTGCTTCATTTTGAACCAGCTGTCTGTGTAACAGGTTCATAGTCCTTTTATAAACGCATATGGATGAAACACAATAAGAGTTTTTTCAGTTCATAATGAGTTTCACCCAGCCCTTCGCAGCACACCAGAAATGTGAGTGCTGAAATGGAAAGCCTGCCCTCCTCACAGCTGAGGAGACAACAGCTCTGACACTGACACCCCAGGATCACCACCCAGATGAGATAAATTCGCTGTAGATGCTTGTCAGGAAATACAAGCTGAAGTTTCAGAGTTGCTGATAGTCAGTGTTTAGAGGGCCCTCTGCTAAATTCCAAACAGTAGAGGAAAAAGTAGGATCTGAAGCACAGTTATCAATACATAAAACAGCCTTACCGCTGCTATCCTGCAGCCCTCAGGGAAGATTTAACCAGCCTTTGGCTTCCTTTAGATGTAAGGAAATGGACTCATGAAGGAGTTATCTCAGAGCATGTAAATTAGTTTCCAGCTCTGGAAACAAACAAACTCATATTTTGTATTCTACCTTTGCAAATATGTCCTTCCCTCACCAAAAATATTATTTATTTATTAGGCCTAAATGTAAAAGACATTTGTAGCCTAAGTACTGTACAGACTGAAAATAAGAGAAGAATAGATTGTAAACAAGTGAAATGTGAAAATGGTTGCTTAGGTGATCTGAAAGAATTTCAGGAGGAAGATATAAGACAGAGATAAATTCATTATTTCCTCTTGGACATCGTGGAAAGCGGAAGGATAATGTCCTCTGGTTTGCATGTGGGAACGGGAGAATATAGTTAAAGAACAAGTCCAGATAACAAATGTGATGACAGGGAAACAGCAGCTGAAAAAGAGAGAGGATGATGTGAGAAGAAATACAGTATATATTTGGTCTTGACATACAGCGCTTCTAATGTGGACAAGATGTTCCTGAGAGGAAATGGCAGTAATAGTGCAAAGAGATAGAAGGATAAACCAGAGAAGTTTATAAAGTTTCTCAGACTTCCAAGGACTCAAGTATAGGAAGGTAAAAAGACTAAACTATTACAGGTAAAGCACCAAAATGACATTGAGATACCATTTAGGGAGAATATAATACTTAATATGATCCATCCTAGCAGAGAGGGAATGAATAGGTAGGAGTAGATGGAGAAATAACTGCTTCTCCAAGGGGCCTCATTTTTGAGGTTGAGTGAAGCAGAAATTTCCAAAGTAGGAGGGGAAAAGTGTGAGGAAGAGGTGATTGGGGGCAGGAAGTCAAAGCAAAGCAGTCAGGCTGAAAGGCTGGAATCAAAATGGTTAAATACAACAGTGAGTAAGAAAGGACACTGCAATTTTTTCACAATTTTATAAAATTTTCCTTAAAATAGCTGACCAAATCTTGGGAAAATAGGGCTAAAGGAGAAAGTCAGAGAAGCTAGTCAGGCAGAAGGTAGACCACAGACTGTAGGATTTGAGAAAAATATTTTTTGAAGAAATTCAAGAACATTTGGGGAAACATAATAGCATTAATTTGCAGTGATAAAGAATTAGTGTAGTCCCTAGATTTCTACCACATATTCATACCAGCTTTAGAAAAACTGTGGAAAGAATAATGATAGAGTCCAAGGAATCAACAGTGAGTAGCTGAAGTGAAACTTGGGTGTCAAGAAGTGATGGCAAGTAAGGTAGCATATCCTAAACCAACAACACCCAAAACTGATTCCTGTGTCATAACTCAACAGCAAAGTATTTAATTTTTTTTTTAACAAAACCTGGTAAAGTCCCAGGTAATGTTGTGCTTTCTATCTAAATATGACCCTGATTGAGTCTTAGTTTTTCACAGAGTAAAATCTACTTTTGAGGAAGCTGCTATAAAATACTGAAACTTTCAAAAGTAGAAATGAGTAGTTACATTACATTTTAATGCCACCTTAACCTCCATGGTAGAGGAGCCTTTGGAGCTACATGGTCAAAGAATATGGGAAGAAGGGATGGTTTCTGTTGCATAGGTGGCAAGTGTCATGATTCAAGGTCACAGCAAAGTGAAATCCTAAGCACTCAGTGGAAGTACCTCATGAAATGTATATCTTGCAGTTTATACAAGTATGTCAATTGAATTCATTGTCAAATTTTACCTAAAGGTGTGTTTCACCATGTGCTGTCTCTACACTGGATCATGTGCATTCAGTCAGTATCATAAATTACTGTGATTATGTAAATCCTGTCTATCAGCTGGGACCTTCCTGGAGCTGTAGTCACCTTTCATTAAGACACAGCCTGAAAGAAGGTGGGTTAATGCTTCTGATGGCCTCATTTGAGAAGCTGGGAATGGCATAGATATTATGAGCTCCATCTCCAGCATCAAATAACCAGCCAGACAGCACTGAATACGGTGAGAAATTCAGTAGAGTGTTTAGACATTCGTAGTACTGAGCTCTATAAATCAGCAGTGCTGAATAAGCAACAGGGGCATTAGCCTATTTAGATGCTAAAAAGGATGGGATTTTAAAATTACTCAGCTCCTTATAGTATTTATAACTGGTTTAGTTTGCATGCACTTCACTAACATTCATTTTATTCTGACATAGGAAACTGCATTCTGATTATTTCCCCAAACCTACCTTGAATAGTGGATTTTGACTACACTCTGGAGGTGGCTTTGGGATTGATTTTTTTTTTAATTGTCTGTTGTTTGACAAGCCAATTCTATTCAGAAATCACATATGAATTCTTAAGTAATCAATGCTAATTGTAAAAATCCTCAGCAGCTTAATCTGCTGTAGGCTTCTTGAGAATTTAATAACCCTCTCTCATAATAAAATGTGTCAGAGGGGGCAAATATTTTGCTAGCACAGCTTGTAACTGACTGTTTGAACCATGGCACCAAGTATTCACACAACAGAAGTACTCTGCAGTCATTTTTAAAAAGAAACATTTGATTTAGTGCCTTAAGGGCAAGAATTTATACTATATTTTTTAAAATTCATTTACTTTGTCATCCCTACCAGCTATATGGGGATTTTTTTGTCTTTTTTCTTTCTTTTTTTTTCTTTTTTTTTTCTTGCATGTTGTTTGCCTTAGGATAAGCTAAAGCAACATAATGAAGCAGAACACAGATGAGCTGTCCAAGGATGCTTTTTTAGGGGAAGGGAGGCATTGATTTTTCCCCTGCAGTTGCAAAGTGACAATAAGATATCTGAACTTTTTTGCTTCAGAAAAAAAAACACAAAACAAAACCACCCAAACTCTTGCTTTTTGGGCAGTAGGGTCTTTTGGAATGTAGAATTAAGGATTGTGTTGCACATGACAGAATAACTCAGGCTGGGTTGTAAACTGAACCAAAGGACGTGGAGCTGAGCAAGACCCAGGGTGGGTCTGTCACCTATTTCAGCCCACAGGTTTTTTCCAACAGTTCCATTCTGCCAAACTGCTCAGTGTCTGTGGAGACATGAGACACTGGTTTTGGTGGTGTTAAACTTCACAGACCTCCGCATTTGGCCTGGAGTGAGGATGATTTGAAAGTTCGTCTATCCTCAGCTTCTGGGAGATTCATCAGTTGTGTTGGAGCTTTAGAGTGTTGTTAAATGCTGCCAAGAAATCTGCCTGGAAATTTAGCCTTACTAAGTAACCTGCACCTGTGTTTGCACAGCTATAGTTATCCAGGGCTCAACTTTGGAACTAGAAATATGAGCTGCAGCAGGGAAATGGTGAGAAATGACTGCTCTGCCAGATTTGGTGAAAACAATTTTGAACCTGTCTAATTGCCTGAAACAGGGCATAGTGAGGGAGGATCAGCTTTCCTCCCCAAACAAACCTGACAGCTCAGATTAATCTCACACACCATCAGCTTCCTTGGAGAACTTGGCAAGCTCTGCCAGCAGGAGGGGGCAGATCTGATCAATGCATTGTTTTAATATCAAGGTAATCAGATCTTGGGCAGAGTAAAGGTTCCTTTATTCTTTTAAAATGTATTCTTCTTTGGTAATGGGGAAAAAACTAATAGGCTGTCCTAGAAGGGAAGAAAGAAGGCCAGTGCCAAAAAATAAGTATTATATTTGCTGCACACTTCACCTTTAAAGAGTTGGTGTTAAGTTCCTGCATCTCACCCAGCATGCGAAATCAAGACTCAGCAGGGGCTTCTGGAGACTCCTGCAAACTGAGAAGTGGTGAATAAGATTTCAGCTTTAATTACGAACTTCCTGCTATCTCCCCTCCTCCTTTGAAATTCAAGGCACTTCATTTTATTTTTACATAGTTTGGTGTCTGAGATTCCTTTTTATGTTAGTGGAAAAATAACGATGAAAAGGAAAATAATTCTCTTATGAAAATTCATGCGAACAGGCAGAGTTTAGAAGCTGTGTTATTTATTCAGGAGAGCACAGTGTCTTTTAAGAACATTGGGATTTTATGTTTGTGTGGATTTTTTGGTTTGGTTCTTTTCCTTTGTGTATGTTGCCTGTTTTCATACCAGCGCAGCTGTTGAGCATATGTATTAGGTCTAAAAGTTGAAAATCATTTAGAATTTAGATTAAAAAATAAATTGGCTATAAGCACAATAATCTGTTAGCTAAGACTGTAAGTGGAACTTTCAAACACCATTTTAATGTATGGAAGTGGTCAAAGGCAGAAATCCCCATGTTTCTCTAATGGCCTTAATAAACAATCAAAATAAATGTTTTTAGTCCAGGAATACGTAAAGCCAGGAGCTAACATCTCAGAAAGATACTTGTACTGAGACCCTGACACTCTGCAGAATGAGCTGTCCTGGCAGTTTAAGAGTATCAATATTTAAATTACATATTATATCTGTTTAGATGCAGACACTGCTTCTTTCTGAGAAACTTTTCTCAGGTAGCTGCATTTGGGATTCTCTGGTTTGCTGGATCTCAGAAATGACCTGCAGCAGTTGCATCACCGTAGTCAGTGTAACTCACTACAGTTTTCCTGGCCTTTTAGGCCCTCAGAATCGATGACAGCTTTTCCAAGTCATTTGTTCCTTTAAAATACACAGAAAGTAAAAAAATAAAAAGATTCCTTCATCTTGCAGAAGCAATAACCCTGAGCACCCTGGGCCCCAAGACCTTTTGTTCTCTTTCCAGAGCTGGTTGCCAGCTGGACCTGGTGGCATCCATGCAGGAATCTTCAGGGCATTTTCCCTGCAAGATATGTCAGGTGGTATTCTTGCAAAACATACACTATACTACAACTTTTCAACCTGCCCTGTATGCAGCTGACAAGCTCCTTCTGGTATATTGTTTCCCCATGCTTATTTTATAAAGTCTTACTCTTGAAAAG